>NC_139560.1:38358116-39598116 GCF_965112155.1 Podarcis liolepis | reverse complement strand
GCTTGTGATTCCCACTCAATGCTATACAGAGATATACTGCCTCTGACAGGAAAAAAAAACTTGGTGGTTTTGGGGTGGGGTAATTTGAAATTTCAGGGAGGCTTACCCATTACTGTAAAGCACTAGGTACCACACTAGGTGTGTGTGCCCTGTGGATTCAAAAAGATTTAGGGCTCATCCACACTTATCACTTGTGCTGCTTTTTCCAGGCACAGGTCCGTGGTTTAATGCTCCATGTTTTCTTTTTGCCCCATGAAAACTCACTCTTTAGCATTCAGTCAGAACAAGCATCAATTCAGCCTTTTTGTGGATTGTTGTTTGCTCCGGTTCAGCTTTAAAGAGCAGTTCTTTGTGGCGAAAGCATTTTGTAAAATGCAAAATCTAGGTACCGCAGGACATCAGGTTGTTTCTTTGGATTTTATAATTTTATGTTTGTGAGCACCCACCAACAATGTTACTCGGCAGTCTTGTACCAGGACCGCAGATAAAACAAACGAGCAAAGAAATTTCAAAGAGAAAGTCCCATGTAAAGATGATGCTGAATTTTGCTCCAACAAGAATATGGCCAGATTATCTGGGATGTGCACTGAAGGAAAACTTTGATTGGGGTCCTAGTTTGACTTGGGCCATTTCAGAGGTTGCTCACTTTGACTTGGATCCAAATCAGAACTGAACTTCAGCAAATCTGAAGTTTTGTATGCCTATAACAAATGGCTCTAACTTTTTTTCCAGGTTGGAAAAGACTTCAGCAAAGTTTGGGAGTTAAAAAGTTAGCATGATATGCAGCAGATATATTATTGCCTCGTTCATTATGGGGAAGAGGCAATAGTATTGCAAGGTGATTTTGAAGCAGCCCTAAATTAGATAGTTGTGACAAGGACTAGACATAATAAAGGAGTCACCTGTATTTGAATCAGTGAGGGTTAACCTCACGTCCTCTCATAGAGCCATCTCCTATCAGCTATCCTGTGGGAAGGAGTCCAGGAGTGAGAGGGAGGCTGACGAAGTCCAGGTAATGCTCTAGCTCGGCTTTGCTCCTTCCAGCCACCACCCCAAGCACAGAGCAACCTGCCATCAACTGCCATGGAGGAGAAGGATCCTGATGACTTTTTAATATGTTAGAAATGCTTATTGTGGGCTACATCCAGCTCAGGGCCTTTCATCACAACATTTCTAGCTGCTTGATCCAATGTTTTTAAGAATGAATTTGTAGCTGATTGTCTGCACTTTTGGTCACTTTGGTCAATGTTATTAGAGAGTAAGTTCTGAGTTTTCCTTTCCACATTAATGGTGGCTTGTGCCTGAATTGAGAACATTTCTGTGGTTGTAGTCACACCCCTTGAATAGCCTCATGTTCAGCCAACCAGGAAATGTCAGAATTATGAGCATGTGCACAGGAAACTCTAATCTTGCGGGAGTACAGGAGATTAGAAGAGGAACTTTGTGTCTGCCTAAGCTATGGTGAACCTGGTTAATGTGATGAAATTCTCTCCACATTGAATGCTTGCTGCCAAAGACAGTACTTTGACTGAGTACTATTGGTCCTATCTGCTGCATTTCTACTTTGAATGCTCAAACCACTCCCAGCAACCCCCAACGCCTCCAACACACAAACCAGGGCAATGCTTGAACACCTGTCACACTAATGAAAATATTGAGGATCCATTCTGGATTCTTCATGAAAGCTGGCTTTTTATGTGGTAGATGGAAAAGTTGTTGTTGGGTTTTTTTAGTATGTTATTCCAGAATACCAGCAGAGTGATGATACTTTGTTTTCAGATAAAAAATCTGAAAAATCCCAGCAATGGTAAATGTGGAAAGGTCTGAAGTAATTCTGAGAGGGGAACTACTTACCACCACCCCCAATCTGTCCTAGGGGTTCATCCAACTGTCTGGAGCAGATTTGGGGTGGGGGGAGCAGAAAGAGGAGGGGAATTCCATTGTGCAAGTGGAAGTTGTTCCACCGACACAATGACTTCACTTGACTCAACTCTTTGTTTTTAAAGTATGTAATTTAATTGTAAGCTCCCCTGGAAGGAATCCTATCCTGAAAAGCGGCATATAAATAACTTAAAAAATTAATAAAGAATAAATAGAAGCAGACATAGAAAAATAAAGGTTATGGCATACATACAGTGTAGGAGAAACTGTATGATGAGATAAAGAAAATAAGGAACATTGTGGTTCTGGTGTTGCAGGCCCTGGTAGCTGCCAGCTGCAAATGCAAACTGGGGAGGCCTGGAAGGATTTTTGCATCCCACTTATTCCAACACATTTGTGGTTTTTACTACTCCCCCCACACTCCCAAATAAATACAGATGAACACCATTGTGATTGCTAAGAGTCAGTGATGACCCTTGACTAAGCAATAAAGACTCAATTTGATTTTGACTAAGAGTCTTAACACGGGACGCGGGTGGCACTGTGGGTAAAACCTCAGTGCCTAGGACTTGCCGATCGCATGGTCGGCGGTTCGAATCCCCGCGGCGGGGTGTGCTCCCATCGTTCGGTCCCAGCACCTGCAGTTCAAAAGCACCCCGGGTGCAAGTAGATAAATAGGTACCGCTTTCCATGTGCTGCGCTGGCTCGCCAGATGCAGCTTGTCACGCTGGCCACATGACCATGACATGTCTGCGGACAGCGCTGGCTCCCGGCCTATAGAGTGAGATGAGCGCACAACCCTAGAGTCTGTCAAGACTGGCCCATACGGGCAGGGGTACCTTTACCTTTACCTTTAAGAGTCTTAGCAGTGCCATCTAATGCATGTTTACTCAGAAATATGCTGTTCAACAAGAGTAACTTCTAGTGAAGTTATTTCTGACTTCCAGCAAGCTGGGTTTGCTTATTTTTTCTGGAGCTCTGATTTTTTGTTTCAGTTGCCACTGTTTATGTAATGTGCAATTTGAATTTCAATTTAAGTGTTTATTAGATGGCCATGCACATTCATCATCTAGTCCAGCATTTTCTTCTCACAGTGGCCAACCAGATGCCTCAATAGGAAGCCCATAAACAGGACCTGAGTGTCTTTTATTTTTCCTAATTATTCCAACATTCAGGTGTCTACAAGTTCTAGAGAGGGAGAAGAACTTTTCTCTATCAACTTGCTTTATGTTACTTCTTACTTGCTTTTTTCTAAATTAAAGAGCCCCAAATGCTGCCAAGTTTCCTCCTAGGGGCTTCACTCCATTCCCTTGGTCATTTTGGCTGCCCTTTTCTGACTATTTTCCAGCCTTATAATATGCATTTTGAGGTGATGTGACCAGAACCATACGCAGTATTCCAAATGTGGTTGTGCCATAGATGTGTATAACCACATTACAATATCAGCAGTTTAATTTCCAAATAACTCAGGACTTGAAGATGAACACCAGCTGAAGTTGATGTGGCATTTGACTCTGAATGCACTGAGTCATCTGAATGAGACACTATTGCCTTGTAGAAGCGCATATATTATGTGGGCAATTCTCATATTTGTGTAGGCCAAAAGGACATCATCTAGCTTGGTACATTTGCAAAAGAACAAAAGCTCATAAGGATTCCTAAATTTTCATAGCTTCATTTACTTTCTTCTCTGAAACACTTCAAAAGTACAAGTTATGTCACATAACATCCTTCTTTAGGTAGAGTCATACCAGTGAGCAAGGGCACATAATATGATAGGAGAATAGATTAATAGTGGGTTCTTTGCCCCAATACACACACACACACACACACACACACACGGATAAATCTATTAAAATATCAACCTCCCAATGCAAATTTTGGGTGGAAAAAATGTAATGGCAAAGCCATTCTATAAGGGCTTTGCCAGGATGAATGACTTACTTGTATATAGGGCTCAGCTACATTGGCAAAGAACAGTAACTTTATATGTGTTGTTTATGCATTCTAACACTGTGACACCAGATGGTACTGTGGAGTTCCATTTTGCTAACCCGATTTCTCATCCAAAGTTTGCAATGCATTTAACTGAAACGCTTCTTTGATGTGTCTAGATCCAGCCTGTGTTACACTTTCCACATTACAATTACATTTGCTGAACTCTGCTGTACTTAGTTCTTGGTTTCTGAGTGCTTTGAGTGCCTGAAAGAGATGTTTGGTGGGGAGATGGTGAGGTGATATCAAAATGGTGACTGTATGCGGTGCTTGGAGGAGGAATGAGATATGGGGAAGTGATTCAGAGAGGAGATCCAGCTGGGAAGGAAGTCTGCCATGAGTCAGAGGTATGGCCGCCATCCAATGTAACTAGTAGACTTGCATGCTTATCATACTACTACTGCTGTATAAAGCTACTTAGATGTTTTGAGAAGGAGGACATGTTTACAGCTACTAGACATGATGGCTCCATGGAACACCCATATACAGAGACAGTTTGCCTCTGTGTACCAGTCTCAGGTGTGTGGGGATGTACTATGAAGGATGACTATTGCCTTCAGGACCTTCTTGTTGGAGACATCTAGTTGGCCACAGAGAGAAACCAAACCCTTGGTAGATGGATTTCTGGTCAGCTCCAGTGGGGCTCTTCTTATGTATATATCACAAAGAAGAGAACATAATTTGGAAAGTGGGAGTATGTTATCCCTTGTGTTCAGTAATCTATACACCACTCACGTAAGGCACACTACACTTACACCCTTGTGCAAATTAATTGAAAAAAGCTTGTTTTCTATCTTACTTGTAATCCTGTACTCAAAACAAACACGGAAGTCAGTTGATCATTATGGTGTCGGAAGCCTTCAGCCAATAGAAGGAATGATGCGCTCGCCACAATATATTGAGGTTCTACAAAAGAGAGTTATTCCAGAGCTGGAAAAGAGGTATCCTGATGCTACTGGGATATTGCAGCAGGACCTAGTCCCCTGTCACACATCGAACGTGGTGAAGAAATTCATGACAGAGCAGCAAATACAGGTACTTGATTGGCCAGGGAATTCCCCGAACGTAAATCCCATGGAGAATTTGTGGGCTATATGCAAAAGTCGCCTCTGTGCTGTAGACTGTACGACTATGGAGAAGCTCATTCAGGCGCTGATTCAAGTGTGGTACAGGGATCTGAAAATCAACAGTGACTATTCGAAACTAGTAGACTCCATGACAAACTGTGTTCAAATGCTGCTTAAAAATAGTGGAGGTCATATCTGTTACTAATGCACATATATGTGAGTTTTGTACTACATTGCTTGTTTCAATTAATTTGCACAAGGGTGTAGATTTCAGAGGCTAAGAGGTACCCAAAGTCACATACTCAGACCAAGGAAGGGTTTGACTTTACTCCCAAACGTCCCAGGTGAAGTCAGCACATTCTGCTTATTGCACCACAGTGATGCTGGTGGTGATAATGATATTTCAGGGCAGAACTTTAAATACATTTTATCAAAATCATTTGTTGGTCATGCCAGCTTAGCCAAGTCCCTCTGACATATCTGTTTAGTCTTCCCCACTTACATACCTATCCCTGCTTCTTTTTCTTCTATTTATTTATTTAATTTTATTAAATTTAATTTAGCAGGCAGCTTACGGTACTTAAAAATAGATCCAAGGCAACTCACAGCAATTCAAAATATAGAAAATAAAATAAAAGACAGCCCATCATAAATATCTCAGTGACCCTGAGCTCAATTTTTAGAATTATGTTGCACATGCAAACACATGCATTGTCCTATGGAACAGACCTAAGCTTTTTGGAGCTTGAATTGAAACCCCCGAACACAGGTGTGTCAGTTTATGCCTTTTAAAAAAATCTTACAGGTTACCAATGTGCATGAGTCCGCATTAATTAAATCAGGAGAATGCTGATATCATCACATAATCACATCAAGATTCCTTTTTGCATTGTGATTCTACCAATGTGCTAAACTGTAACAACACAAAACAAAAAGATGCAAATTAAAAACTATACAGAACTGCATGTGTACCAATTCAACATTCTAGTTTAGAAATTCTCCATGTGAAATGGGAAGATAGAAGATGGAAGGGGGTAAATTCTTTCAGGCATATGTAGAACCTGATATAATTTCAAATTAAGCTGGGAAAGAATCCAAAAATATACTTTTTGGTTTGTGCATATTTGTCCTTTCATTTTGTAAAAAATAGAAACAGGCGCAATTATAATATTAGATTTATTTTTTCACCAGACATGTGAGGTTGGGCCCAGACTTGTTGTTTGGTGAAGGGAAAGGCACTAGTAAGTTAGATCCAGCAGCGTCTCCTACTCCATAAAAATGGTATGTTCCCATGGCAAAAGAGGAAGAAGTGGTTTTTGCTTATTCTATTCCTGTTTCAGCCCCCAATGTCACCTCCTATACTAATCTAGAGGATTGACCAATTCTAAAAAAAATAAAACCCTCCAACTTTGGGGGATAGTAAGATCCTGCAGATAAAGGAGTAACTGGCAAATGAAACGAAAAGAAATGAAAATCACCTACCCTGCACAGCTAAAGATCACACCTGTGGTCCTTTTTTAAAACAACAACATCTATGCTATCTGAATTAATCTAAAATTACTAATTCAAAGATGAATCATAGAGACCAGGTCTGCAATCATAACTTCACTGAATTCAGTAGGACTTACTTTTAAGAAGATGTGGTCAGTATACTACTGTAAGTGCCCCATCCCTCCGGCCAGGTTGCCACCAACCTAGCTATGAACATGGTTTCCCCCCAATTCTCCCCCCAGGCCTTCCCATCTCTACTCTTCACTTTTTTCAACAAAATTCAACAAAATTCATAAAAAAATAGCAAAACAAAAATAAAAAACATGAATTATTATGTTTAAATAAAATCTAATTGTTCATTTAAAAATATATACTGCACCATCTCTTAGATTTGTAACTTTTCGTTTAATTAATGGAAAACACATTCCAGCCAACTCTGGTATCAAGTCACTTAAGGCTGTAATCCGGTGGCCTCTGGGAGGGCCCATAGATCACAACTGACTCTTTTGTTGGACAGGGAGTTCTAATGTCACAGAGGGAAATAAAATAGATCTTTCCTCCCACCACTGTGGAAGTATTGAATCCACTGGCCCAGAGATGGAAAGCCATGGCTGGCCAGATGCTATTGGACTCCAACTGCCATCAGTCCCAGCCCATGTAGCCAATGGCCAGGAGTGGTGAAGGAGGACTATGGAGGAAGAGTTAAAATAGAGATAAAAAGAATTGACAGGATAGGTCCATTGTTTGTATAGCTCATCTTCTCATTCAGACTGGTAAACTATTTGAAAATGTCCCTACAGACAGAAGTGAGAGCAAAAATGGATAAATCAAAGATTTTAATGTAGTTGAGACAGGGCACAAGGGTTTCACCCTGCCCCCACTTGAAAGACCCCAAAATGGAGGAACCTTCCTCTTGAACCTTCCTCCAAAATGGAGGAACCTTCCTCTTGAACCTTCCTCCAAAATGGAGGAAGCTTCCTCTTGAACAGGCCAATGACTGAGCATGCTCAGTGAGCCTATAACGCTTATTTTTGAATGGGGGGGAGGGGGGAATAGAGTGGCCAGAACCCTAAACAGAAGTTCTCCCTGAACAAAAAGGTAACAATAGTAAAAATTAATAGAAAGTGAAGGTTAATGTAAAAAAAAATTGTTGTTCCTCTTCTCAATGTTGAATGCTCATAGCACACTCAACATCTCCAAGACAACATAACAAAGAGGCAGAGGTTAATCTGCAGACCAAGTGCAGAGGTAGCGGAAACAATATAGATTGTCAAACAGAATCATAATTCATGGATGCTTTGGTTGTACTGATTCTTAACTCAAAGCACTATAATGACTCTGATTAGGTCAAGTCCTGCTTACATTCATAAAACCATTGATTTGATTAAAGGTAACAGCTGTTGAGCATGTTAGCGGTACTACTGGTGAACCTACACTCGCATCCCTTTAAGAAAACACATGGGCTGTGCACCTCTAAGCACTTAGATTGGAAAAAGCTACTGAATCTCAAGTGAAAATGCTCATCTGTTTCAGAGAGCATCCCACCCACCCCCACCCTACCCCACCTATGAGGTGTACTGGTTGTGTTTTTCAAGACACTTAGGGAGGATGTGGAACACAGTTCCTCCAAGTCCCATAGACTCTTACTTCAAGCTCATAACCTGGGGCAGGGGGCAGAAAAGTACATTTTCCAACTTCAAATCATTAGTGATGTGGATTGCCCTCCAGTGATTTGTGGGGCTGAACTCTGCTGGCACAACTTTTGATACAACCTATAGTATCTAACTCTTCCTTACTTAGGTAGTGTGGGTAATTCTCATTAGCCTTTAAAGCACAAGTGTCCTTTGGAAGGAAAAAGGGCTGGAGATTTCATTTTGGCATATAATAATCTCCTTACCACATGTTCGTTGGATATTTTATGAGTAGTACAAACACAAGCATTGAAGCAATACCAGATTCACAGCAGTTATCAGTCTAATACCCCAAAATGTAAATGGCTGCATTTGTTAGCTCCCCCTCCCCCATCACATGCTAACTGGATTCAGGCTGGGCAAACCAGTTCCACCACCTTCCCATCCTGCCAATGGGTGTGTTTCAGTGTACATTACAAAGCAGCTTTAGACAAAGAGCAAATTGCCCGTTTTTGTTCATTGTCCTCCATCAATGCCCAGACTACACAAGCCTAGGGAGAGAGCCATCTCTCCACTTTGTGCAACACAGCAGCATGGCTTACAGGAATATATTAAAACTTAGGTGAAAAAGTGCTAAAGCTTTGCATTCCCTTGGAACCTTGCCCTTATTTTCATTATCTCTCCCCCCTCCCCATTTCTGCAAAAAGGCTATTTGAAAAGCCCATGCAAACAACAGCAGCAATTTAAACACATTTGGATTTAGTTTGCTTTCTCGGTATTGTCCTTTTGCTTTATGGTAGAATGATTTTGGCTGTTTTCATTTCAGTCTGGAATGAGTGTTGGCTATTTTCCCTTTTCTCTTGCTTTAAAATGGAAAGTCCACAGAGAAAGCATCAGAAATGGAAAAACTGTATTCTGATTTGATGCTGTGCTTGTGTGTGTTCAACTGCATGAAGATTTCCATGTGTACAGGAGTGATCTTATTTGTCTGGATGCTTCTACACGGAAACATGAATAAGGAGACATATATTTTCCACACCTAACCTAAGACAGGATTGTTTTTTTTTTAAAAAAAAGTGTGTTAGGAAAGCGTGAGCATTGCAATAGAGAAGAAAATGAATTCCAGATTGTGAGCCCCTTCTCACAATTTTGATTTTGTAGGCTAACTTTTGTTCTTACTCATGACATTACACAGCCACCCATACTGATATCATTAGACCATTAAAAGGTTGAATTTATTTGTGCCAGTTTCTTTGCCTCAATCTACTGAAAGTCCATGTTGTGTTTGAATGTTGCACAAAAAACAGGTTCAAATCCCTAAACTGACTAGATGATCCTCAATCACACATTTACTTTTTCCGTTAAACTAATCTACCTCAAAGGATTGTTGTGAGGATGAAAGGGGCGGGTAAAAAAAACAGTGTGATCAAAATGTAATAGCTAAATACTAATTAAATATTAAGATCCCTTCCATTCTTACTCTCAGGTTGCTTTTATATGAGCTTGGTGGTATTAGGAGACACTTAGAAATGCATCACATTAAGAACTGTCCATCTGTACCCTCTAGTCATGTCATAAGGGACTGCACTTCCTTCAAACTCTGGTTTCAGGAGCAAACTAGTTCAAGAACACTCTTGAATTATTGTTATTTTTAAACACACACCCCATCCGAAACAATGTACTCACAAGCTGGATACTTCTTGCTCCACCCCTGATGCTGTGTCACTGCACTAAATGTGCCATGTGCTAAGGCGGTCCATGCAAACAGAACATCTACCTGCATAGTGTATGCAATGCATGGAGTCCCTGTATGCATGCAGTGACCCACACATAAGGTTTCACATGCTGGCAACTGAACTCAGCCTGCACTCATTGGAACATGGAGCTATGACAAAGTGGCAGGAAGCATGACCTTGAAAGCAGGCCAAGTTTCTAAGTTTAAGGTGCTACTATTACTATTTACTCCTGCCAACCTAGCAGTTCAAAAGCACGTCAAAGTGCAAGTAGATAAATAGGCGGGAAGGTAAACAGCGTTTCCGTGTGCTGCTCTGGTTTGCCAGAAGCAGCTTAGTCATGCTGGCCCCATGACCAGGAAGCTGTATGCCAGCTCCCTTGGCCAGTAAAGCAAGATGAGCGCCGCAACCCCAGAGTCGGTCACGACTGGACCTAACGGTCACGGGTCCCTTTACCATTACCTATTATTATTATTTATAGCCCTTAACCCAGGCATCCTCAAACTTGGCCCTCCAGATGTTTCGGGACTACAACTCCCATCATCCCTAGCTAACAGGACCAGTGGTCAGGAATGATGGGAATTGTAGTCCCAAAACATCTGGAGGGCCGTGTTTGGGGGTGCCTGCCTTAACCGTTTGGATTAATTTACTTCTGAGATTGCCTTATCCTGTGTATTTCCCCACTCAACAGTTTCAGTCTGTGGAACTTGCACTGTTACAGTTGCAAAATATATACTTTCTGCAGCTGTAGCACCTACACCCAGATGTAGGAAGGGTGGGTGTGGTGGGTGTGGTCCGCCCCGGGTGCCATCTCTGAGGGGGATGACAAAATGCTTTGCAGCACTCAATGTCTGTGAGAGACGCTGTGGCTTTGGGGTGTGCAGGTTTCCTGCTGCAGAATGGTCCACCTCAGCACCCCCTCAGCTGTAGGGTGGCAGGCAGACTCGTCGCAAGGCACGCAATCTCCGCAAAAGAAGCTCAACAACTCTGCCCCCCCCAAAAAGCTGAACAACGCTGGTACCCCCCCAAAATGAAATAAAGTCAAACCATTGTTGGGGGGAGGCAAGAAATTTTCCGCACCAGGTAACACCTGACCTTGCTACTCCACTGCACCTACACTGTAGAGCTCCCTGCATACGGACCTCAGGCAGACACTTTCACACTTTCCACCTCTTGCTTAAAGCATGTGTGCTTAGGCAAGCCTACTGAGGCATATGCCTTAATCTATTTTTAGTTTATTATTTTTTATAGTTAGTTTTAGAATGTTTTCAGGTACCTGTTTTAAACTTTTATTGATAATAATAAATGTGAAATTAAAAAAAAGAGCCTGACTTGTGAGTAATGCACGAATAGGGATGCACACACTTAACTACAGCAACCAGAAACTGTTATGGTTCTTAAGATGGTGAGAGGTTATTGGGGTGGGGTGGGGAGAGTGCTGTGATATTCAAGGAACAAAACATTTTGGGTACGCACACCAATTGCTTGAAGATGTACATCTCTCTAAAATGAACTAGAGCATCTAATGTTAATTAATGAGAATGTAGGCACTGCACTGCCTTTTATAATATGTACAATAGTTATCCATTTTAAAATAAGATTCTTTGAGTCATGCCATTGCATAGTGCTGGCTGATTTTGTATCTACTATGTGAAGGGGATGTGGAAAGTATAAGCAAACTCTATTCACCATTTCCTGTTATTCATTCACTTAAGTCTCATTCTCAAACATTACTTGAGGGAGGTTTTTTTTCCTGTGCATGTGTCATTTAAAAGTATATAAGCATCTGTCAACAGAAGCCCTTTATTTCTCATAACAAGAGAACTCTGTTTATAAAGTGACACCAGCTGCTCAAGCCAAATGGGTTCTATTAGAGCTAATTTAATTTTACATAAGTTGATCTATTTGCATTTTGAGTCTCCAGTTACAAAACAAGGTGCTACTTTATAGACTAATTCAGCTTCAAGCTTCAGTGTATGGACAATGCTTAATCAGTGTGTACATCAGGAAATAAACATAATCACCAAGTATACTAATTAAGCCTGGAAATTTTGCAACATGCATACACAGTATGGATTAACAAGGCAATTCATTAAAAATCTTAATTGTGAATATTATATTTTCCGTACATTTTATTTCATGATGCTTCAGATGAATCTTCTGTGAATACACAAGCCAGCTATCCTTTCTAGAGTAGATGGTGAAATCAGACACATCTGTCTAGCATTCAGCCTGCAAGCCTCTATGGAAAATGCACTTTGTTATTATTCTGCCAGATATAACCTGATATGCTTGGTAGAGGAAGTGAATGAATGCAAACGATGACAATAATCAAGTGTGGATAAAATTTTAGAAAAGAAACTTGCATAATTAACATGCAAAAACAGAACACCAAAAAGATTATTTGGATTATTGAAGAAGTAACTTTACATTTATTTATTTATTTATTTATTTATTTATTTATTTATTTATTTAAAAAAGAGAGAAATAGATGGTTGTAGGATTGTATTTTATTTTTAAGAATGTCATCGATAATTGTCTGCACTTTCTTTAGAGCTTGAGTGTCATAGTGGACAAGATACTGTGCTGTGAACCTACCTATCTATCTATAAGGTTGATGAAGGAAGAACAGATTGAAAATTAAATAGCAAGGATTATCATTGCATTATATACATAAGACCATTTTTGGTGTGGCCACATCTGGAAATGTGTGGTGTTTTGGTTGCCTTGCTTCAAAAAGGATGCCACACACAGAGAAAAGTACATAAAAGAGTAAATATACTATCATGGGGTTAGGGTGCACATCCAAGTCAAAATGGGGGGGGGGCATTTAGTTTGGTTTGCAAACCTGCCTAATTATTTCTTCCCAAAACAATATGTGAAACAAAGTGTACCTATTCTTTGAAAAATCAGACAACTTTGAATTTTGTTATGCAGTTCCTTAATGAAATAAAGTTTAACAAAACGTGCATATTAAGGCAACGCATGTATAAAAATTAGGGATGAGGAAAATTCTCTTCAGTTTGCATTTTTAGGCATATCTACATCTTTCAGAATTCCTGAAACAGTATGCAAAGCAAAATGCAGTCATCCTTCAAAATTTGTGCTTCTCTGAATTTTGCAAAGCATGTCTCCAACCAAGTAATGTGCATACTAGACAAAGTGTGCATAAAAGAGAAAAGCATGCATAAAGTGTGAAAATAACATACAAAAATGCATTATATTATGGTTGCTTGCAAAAATTTGGGGAAATTGCATACGAAAAGGTATACACCAGGAGAAATTCTCACTAAAATACTGGTGAATTTTCATATTAAATTGCACATGAGTCTAGATGTGGGTCCAGTTCAGAATTGGCAGAATTTTGCTTCCATTCCTACTTATGATAAATTAAAGTGCCTATATTTCTGCTATATGAGTTGTTATAGATAATGGTCCTGATGCAGGCTTCCCATAAGCATCCAATAGACCAGGCATAGGCAAACTCAGCCCTCCAGATGTTTTGAGACTACAGTTCCCATCATCCCTGACCACTGGTTCTACTAGCTAGGGGTGATGGGAGTTGTAGTCCCAAAACATCTGGAGGGCCAAGTTTGCCTATGCCTGTGATAGACCACTGTGAGAACAGGATGCTGGACTAGATGGGTTGATCCAGTAGGGCTTCTTTTATCTTCTCAGGGTCATGTCTGTGTTCCCTGTTGCATCCAAGAATGCAACAGAGAGATGCTCACCACTTTTACGTAACAGAAAAAAATATGGGACAGTCCAATATGCGCAAAGGTCTATTTATTCACTGAAACCCTACAGAGCTCTTGGATCTAATGGAGATACTGTGCTATCCTCTACTTCTCTCTTTATTGTGGCTTTAAGAAAATGGAGACAGATGCTTTTAGGAAAAGTTCATTTCAAGTTTAGAATCATTTGTTTCACTTTATCAATTATAAAGTGTTTTGGTCTTAGAGCAATCACATTGCCATGTCACCAAACCATGCAAAATGCATTCTGTCATCGGCTGAAGGTCCAAAGTATAATAATTTTTTTCATCATGGGCATGAAAAGTGCAGCCAGAATAAATTGTATCCATGGTAAATAATTCCTTCCATACCTTAAAAGTTGCAGGATTTATTTAGACTGTCGCTGCCACAGAGCATCACCATATGTCATAGCTGGCTTGACATGGCGTAAAGGCCATTTTAAGCAACTGGTGGAAAAGTCATTAAGTCTCATCTTTGTTAAAAGCAACAACAACTTCTTGGATTAGTGAAAACAGCAGTTGCATGGTGAAGTTTATTGAAAGGAGAGGGAGGAAAACTGATTTTGTGGCAATTTTGACAGGTTAAACACACTTATCTTACTACTTGTTTACTATCAACTGACCTCTCCCAAAGGGAGTTTTTATTTTAAAAGAAAATCAAAAAAATTAACATGTAATTAGCCGTGAATGAAAATGTGTGTAACTTGCAGTTTGAGCCTTAAATACCACATTGATAAAATAAATGTACCTTGAGATAAAAGTGTTGTAATGACTGCATTGTTAAAATAAGCATACTTTGAGATACAACTTTCATTAAATTAGCTCCTAGGTGTAATACTTGTGATTATTATTTTTTAGAAATAAGCAAACAAGAGAGGGGATACAACTTTCTAATGTACGTTAGGCATGAGAGGGCTCAACTGTGGCAGTCTTAAGCAGAATACTAATGAGACTGTAAACTGGGGTGAAAGGGGCTAAAGGGAATGTGGGGCCTAAAATCCAGTGGTAGGGCATAGGTCTTCTATGCCAAAGACTCTAAATTCAGCCACTGGAATCCCAGGTAGAGCTGGGAAATAATATCTCATTCATGCTTCCAATCACATTCTAATCAAATCAGAACTGTTCCAAAATCCCATTCCCCAGTTTCCCAAAATAGGTTTATCTCCTGAAACCTTATGAATTCAAAGGGTTAAAGAATGAGTGCAAAATGAGTTGCTGTGTGATGGATAATAAAAGAATGTATGGCAATAGTATAAAGGAGGCAGAGGCACCAACTTATCAAGATGATTAAGGGGGCCCGACTTCAGGCATGCAACATTGTGAGGAGTGGTCCCCTCAAAAAAACCCCAACAGGGAGCCCCAAAGTGTCTTGGCCCCCTGGAGCTGATGCCTATGAAAGGAGGAAATGGAGGCAAGTGTCCTAAACCAACATATATGGTGGGGGAAATTAAATCTCCACTGACCTGCTGTCTGTGAAAGCAGGCAGATATGATTGCATCATTAGAAAATATTATTGGATCACATACCAGATCACACACTGGCTCAATTGCAAATATTATTTCAAATAATGTTTTTTGATCATTTAAAACAGCTGGTTGCATGCCGAAAATAACCTTTCATATGTAACGCAGGAAACAATTCATTCCTTGTTGAAATATACTACTTAATACTGAAATATCAGGGTTGTTAATACTAGGAGAACATCTCTAACCTCTGACTAAATTTTACTTTGCGAGACAACTAGCATTCTCATAATGCAATAAATAATTCAAAGCATCACCAGTTGAGTCATGACAGGAGAACCTCAAAGGATTAGGGAAGACAGAGCTGAAACAGCATTCTGTAGAAGTGATCAAGGCTTACTTATGGCTGGTGAGAAAGATTGCACTTTCTGAATCCTTTTCAGTTCTGCTTCTTTTCTTTTCTTTTCTTTTTTGCATCTTTGGACATGAACACACTGAGCATCACACCTTCAGAACTTGAAGGGTTTTGAGCAGTTACATCCAGGGCCATCCTCATGTTTGAGGGGAACCTTGACAAAATGCTATCTGAAGGTCCCCTTCTACCTCAGTAGGCTCTTAGTTATGGGCTTAGCTGACAGTAATGGTGGGCGGCCATTTTCCTTTCCCACAATGCTCTGGAGTGAAAAAATGACTACCCACCACTACCAGATATGCCCATAGCCAGGAAACCATGGCAGGTGCCAGCAGGCTCTCTTAAGGAGCTAGGGCTCCATAGAATAGAATAGAATAGAATAGAATCATAGAGTTGGAATAGACCACAAGGGCCATCGAGTCCAACCCCCTGCCAAGCAGGAAACACCATTAGAGCACTGCTGACATATGGTTGTCAGGCCTCTGCTTAAAGACCTCCAAAGAAGGAGACTCCACCACACTCCTTGGCGGCAAATTCCACTGTCAAACAGCTCTTACTGTCAGGAAGTTCTTCCTAATGTTTAGGTGGAATCTTCTTTCTTGTAGTTTGGATCCATTGCTCCGTGTCCGCTTCTCTGGAGCAGCAGAAAACAACCTTTCTCCCTCCTCTATGTGACATCCTTTTATATATTTGAACATGGCTATCATATCACCCCTTAACCTCCTCTTCTCCAGGCTAAACATGCCCAGCTCCCTTAGCCGTTCCTCATAAGGCATCGTTTCCAGGCCTTTGACCATTTTGGTTGCCCTCCTCTGGACACGTTCCAGTTTGTCAGTGTCCTTCTTGAATTGTGGTGCCCAGAACTGGACACAGTACTCCAGGTGTGGTCTGACCAGAGCAGAATACAGTGGCACTATTACTTCCCTTGATCTAGATGCTATACTCCTATTGATGCAGCCCAGAATTGCATTGGCATTTTTAGCTGTTGCGTCACACTGTTGGCTCATGTCAAGTTTGTGGTCAACCAAGACTCCTAGATCCTTTTCACATGTACTGCTCTCAAGCCAGGTGTCCCCCATCTTGTATTTGTGCCTCTTATTTTTTTTTTTTTTGCCCAAGTGCAATACTTGACATTTCTCCCTGTTAAAATTCATCTTGTTTGTTTTGGCCCAGTTCTCTAATCTGTCAAGGTCGTTTTGAAGTGTGATCCTGTCCTCTGGGGTGTTAGCCACCCCTCCCAGTTTGGTGTCATCTGCAATTTTGATCAGGATGCCCTTGAGTCCATCATCCAAGTCGTTGATAAAGATGTTGAATAAGACCGGGCCCAAGACAGAACCCTGTGGCACCCCACTAGTCACTCTTCTCCAGGATGAAGAGGAACCATTGATGAGCACCCTTTGGGTTCGGTCAGTCAGCCAGTTACAAATCCACTGAGTGATAGCATAGTCAAGACCGCATTTTACCAGCTTCTTTACAAGAATATCATGGGGCACCTTGTCGAATGCCTTGCTGAAATCAAGGTAGGCTACATCCACTGCGTTCCCTTCATCTACCAGGCTTGTAATTCTGTCAAAAAACGAGATTAGGTTAGTCTGAAATGACTTATTTTTCAGAAATCCATGCTGACTATTGGTGATCACAGCATTCCTTTCTAGGTGCTCACAGACTGTTTGCTTAATGATCTGCTCCAGAATCTTCCCTGGTATTGATGTCAGACTGACTGGGCGATAATTATTTGGGTCCTCTCTTTTCCCCTTTTTGAAAATAGGGACAACATTTGCCCTCCTCCAGTCTGCCGGGACTTCGCCTGTTCTCCAGGAATTCTCAAAGATGACTGCCAGTGGTTCTGAGATCACATCTGCCAGTTCTTTTAATACTCTTGGATGCAGTTTGTCTGGCCCTGGAGACTTGAATACATCTAAACTAGCCAAGTATTCTTGTACTATCTCCTTAGTTATTCTGGGCTGTGTTTCCTTTACTGAATCATTTGCTCCAAATTCTTCAGGTCGGGCATTGTTTTCTTTATCGGAGAAGACTGAGGCAAAGAAGGCATTGAGGAATTCAGCCCTTTCTGTGTCCCCTGTTTGCATTTCACCATCTTCTCCTCTGAGTGACCCCACTGTTTCTTTGTTCTTCCTTTTGCTACGGACAGACCCATAAAAGCCTTTTTTGTTGCTTTTAACCTCTCTAGCAAGCCTGAGTTCATTCTGTGCTTTAGCTTTTCTGACTTTGTGTCTACATGTGCTGGCTATTTGTTTGAATTCCTCTTTGGTGGTTTCCCCCCTTTTCCATTTTTTGTACACATCCTTTTTTAATCTTAACTCAGTTAAAAGTTCTTTAGATAGCCACCCTGGCTTCTTTAGGCACCTTCCATGTTTCCGTCTGATTGGTATTGCCTGAAGTTGTGCTTTTACTATCTCCCTCTTAACAAACTCCCAGCCATCATGAACTCCCTTTCCTTTTAGTATTACTGTCCATGGGATCTCACCCAGCACTTCCCTAAGTTTTATGAAGTCGGCTTTGTTAAAGTCAAGAAATTGAGTCCTAGTATGCTTGGCTGCTCCTTTCTGCTGTATGGTAAACTTCAGAAGAGCATGATCACTCGTGCCTAATGATCCTTCCACTTCTACCCCACTAACCAGGTCATCAACATTGGTTAGGACCAGATCTAAAATGGCTGTTCCTCTTGTTGTTTCTCCCACTTTCTGGACAATGAAGTTGTCTGCAAGGCCAGTGAGGAATCTGTTTGACCTTATGCTCTTGGCTGAGTTTGACATCCAACAAATATCCAGGTAATTGAAGTCCCCCATTACTACTATCTCCCTTCCTTTTGCATGCTTGGCCATCTGTTCCAGGAAGGCATCATCTATGTCCTCCGTTTGGCTTGGGGATCTATAGTAAACTCCCACAATGAGGTCTCTGTTATTCTTCTCTCCCTTAATTTTGACCCAAATGCTCTCACTTTGGCTTTGAGGTTCTAAATCTTGGATCTCTTCACAGGTATACACATCCCTGACATATAATGCCACTCCTCCTCCTTTCTTGTCTGGTCTGTTTCTCTGAAATAGATTGTATCCCTCCATTATTACATTCCAATCATGGGACTTATCCCACCAGGTTTCAGTGATGCCTATTATGTTATATTTAGATTGCTGTACTAAGAGCTCAAGCTCATCTTGCTTATTTCCCATGCTTTGCGCATTAGTGTACAGACATTGAAGTCCATTAATCATTCCCCCGTGTCTATTATTTAAGGATTTTTTCCTCCCACCACTAGGTCTGCGTGCTGTTTGCTCCATTTGGTCTATGACATTTGGATGATCATCTTCATCAATTGATAGACTCCTACCTTCAGGAGCACTGTCTCACTCCCCCCACACTAGTCAGTTTAAAGCCCTACTGATGAGGTTTCTGAGATTTTTGGCAAAACAATAGGCCCAGCATAATCTTCATCATTCAGTTAAGGAAGACAATGTATGATCTATCCGTGTACTATCTGAAACCCAAGGGATGCATTGGTTGCCAGTTGCGGAATATATTGGCATTATTTTCAGCTCTCCTACTCCACTAGAGACTAGGTCTGTTCTGAAATGTGTTAAGCAGTACAGGTGATGATATCCCTTATGGAGATTGGGAACTGCAAAGACAAGTGCCTTTTGCCCAGGCAGGTGCATTATGTGACCCATGAGAGCAGCAAAATAACCAGACTTACAACAGTGATGGGATAAAATCAGGCCAAAACTTTATTGACAGCAGCAGGCAGGGCAAGTGTTGGCATGGCATTGGGTCCCAGGATCTGTTCATCATTCCATAAGCCCCACGTTAATGGAATGGATCCGCTGGGTTTGGATCACACCAAACCTGTATGATGGGACTCGGCCAGTGCTGAACCTTGCCGTGCTGCAAGCCAAGCAAGCAAGGTCTCACTGGGGGACCAGGGTGCAGATTCCAACCAGGCAGACACCTCAACCTGAGCTTGCGTTTGCCATGGTCAACCCTCCCCTCAGGCCCCTTATGCCCCCCCTATACTATGTTGATCTTGCCCAATGCCATTTCTGCCCTCATACAAACAATGTTCCTCCACCTAACAAAGGAAGGCCATAATTTCACTGAGGGAAAAGGTGAAAAAAGCCCAACCAAGTGCCAATCGGGGGACAACACACACACACACACACACACACACACACACAATTTCTGGCCCTGTCAACCAGTAACCCAAAATTGCTCAGAGAAGGCTCTAACCCGAAGATAGGTGGATAGGAAGCTCTCAAAGCAAAGTGGCTTTCCCCTCCCCTCTGCAGCAAAGGATCATGGGACAGCTTTTTCCTATGAGCCCATCAAAAAAAACGTTGCCCAGTATTTTGTTGCAATCTATGGGCCACAGCACCGCCAGGCAAAGGTGTCTTGTGCTTATTGGGCATGGAATGGGACTCATTATCTGCGAAATAAATGTGTGTGCTGGGCAGCTTCATTCAGAACAGATTACATATGAAAAGATATGAGCAAGTTAAATCTGCTCTAATAAACAAAAATAACATACTCAGATACTCTTTATTAAACTGAATAAATGCCTGTACTACCAAAGCCACAGCAAACAACAGTTTACATCCTATGAATTATTGTGTCCAGCTGTTTGGACTGTTTATGCTGTGGGTATAGCTGGGTTTAGTCATCACTGCCCTCAAATGGAGACATTCAGATAACATGGGTGCCTCGTAGGATAATAGCTATTTTCCTGCTGGTGTCACCTTGGACAGAGGGAACTGTGCACATGTGCTCAAGATCTGCTACTTGGTTCTGGGGAATTATCCTGTGCTCCATTCCCCTTCTTCCTCTGCAACCTGGCAAGGTATAAAACAACCTACCAACGTTCAGCTATACTAATTTTAAAAACAACAACAACAACAACATTTACATCTTTTAACAGTTTTACTGAGCTTTCCTGACAAGCCATTTACATGAAAGTCAGGAGGGTGTCTTAATCGCCACCCATGTAGTCACATCTTCTGTCTTTTTGGCATTTGTATGCTAATCACACAAAAAGCAAATAGACCTAGATTGGAAATCAAAGATTGGTTGTATACAGGTAATCGAGTGCGTGGATGCTTTTTTTAAAGATAGAAGGCTTCTGAACCAGGCTTTATTATTGAACTAAGACTATCTATCCTTTTTGACACTTTTTAAATTAAGTTCTTCCTCTAATTTATGTTTTTGTCAGCTTTCTTCCCATACCTAGTTTTAAACTGATTTCCCCCCTTTTGCTCTGTGTAATTAACTACTGTAAAGTGTGTGTATGTGTGTGTTTGTGTGACAGAGAAAGAGAGAGAGATTTTTTTTTAGGACCCTAGGAATTCAGATTAACAAATGGGTCATTTGTATATAGCTGCAGAATTATGAAGGCTTTGGAAGCATCTGAAGCGCCAAAGCATTTCACCTGATATACAGTCCCAAACCTACTTTGCCTCAGAATTTCCTCTCCATACTCCCTCCATCTTGTATTCCACACATGTTTCAGCAAGATCACATCCTTTGGGTATAAAATTAGGAGGTCAAAAACAAACCAAAGGGATAATGTTGAGGTCAAAAACATCAATGCATTTCCCCCCACTGCTTAGAAGGATAAACCCCATGCAGCTCTTGTACCACAATGCAAACAAAAGCCCCTGTAAAGATGGATTTGCACCACCAGTCATGTCTAACTCGTCACAGGCTGCTCAATCTACCTCCTTATTATGGCTAATCCAACCTGGCTCACAGCATGGTCTGCATCCTGTTTTGACTTAAGCAGAGTTGTAGGGAGCTGGTTCCGACGAGCTGAGCTCGGTAGCAGCTGCAGCATGATGACTAGTGGCAGTCAGATAATCAGCTGTGATGTCTTGTTGGAGAAAATTTGGGGCAACATAATTTCCCCAGTTTGACATCCTCTCTTGCCTATAAAATGTGGGTTGGGATTGGCATTATTTGCACATGATTTTGCTGCTTTTAGACAATGTCTGCTCTCCTTTGAGGAGAATTCTGATTGGAGATGTATTTATTATGAAGTGTCACAACAGACAGTGTGGTTTGGAGGCAGAAGCATTCAGGAAAAGATCTGTGCCATAGGAGCAGAACCTCTTCCTTTACTCCCAGGATTCCAGTACTACTTCCATAGTTATTTAGTTAATCATTTTCAATAATCATATGTTCATGGTCAATTAAAGAATACTTGAAGGGGTATGGAGGGGGGGTGACAGTGAAGGTCAATGCTGCCCCATCCAATGTAGAGGTGAAGGAAAACCTTTTCTCATTCCAAGGGCCACATTCGTTTCTCAACAACCTTCTGGGAACTACAGGTCCATGGTGGGTGGGGTCTGAGCCAGATGTAGATGGGGCAATGAATGTAAATTTTACTCTTGCAGAGTAGGCTAGTTTCAACACACATTCACATACAACTCGCTACATTTAGGCAGACAAGAAGCATTATCAGAACTCAAGGACACATTCCATCCATGCAAAAGCGCTCAAGGGGAATGTAAAGCTGGGGAAGGGTAGCAGTATAGAGATAGTCCTGAGCGCCAGATACTGAGGTTTGGGGGCCATCATTGGCCCCCAAATCTGAGTTTCCCCATCCCTGCAAAATGATAGGAATTCAGAAATACTACCCAGAAAGTGCTGGGATTTAAAACTGCCACTCTTCTATTGGCACTACATAAGAGTTTGCTAGATTAATGTTTGCAAGCACCTAAATCAAATTATGTTTGTACATGTATTTATATGCAAATATTGTTGTTACATTTGTACTTCTAAAATAGGATATTGGAGCCAAAAATAAGCATTCTGCATTCAAGAGGAATCAGATTGTGCCAAATAAATAAATAAATAAATAAACAACACCGGTTTCTAAATACCACTGAAAATCAGGTCATCAGGTCATGAATTTTATTCCGTGCCCATGCACATGGAAGTAGTAGGCCCAAAACATCACCTACTCCCCAAAATGGAACCATGCCTTCGATCGGCAATGGGGATCCTGTGGCCCACCAGATGTGGTTGAACAAAAACTCTCACCATCCCCGACCACACACTGACTACACTGTCAAGGCCTGACACGAGTTGGAGTCCCACAGCATCTGGAGGGCCACGGGTTCCCCATCCCTGACTTCCAAGCAATGACTGCAGACATAAACTGACAATCTAAAAGCGTGAAACAGCTATAATCAATCATCACATGCTAAACTGCCATGGATCATTGTCTCTTATCACCTTGGACAACTATACACCCATCTGAGCCCAGCTGAGGAAGGATAAGCCTGAGACAATTTGACTATCACTGAAGTCAAATTTTTTGAGAATTCAGTCAACATTTTTTATAGCAAGGTACAATAAATGCTTGATTCAAACAAATGCCATTTTGTCTCTTAATACTTAAAAAATCACCCCATGACTAATAGCATTAAAGCAGTATGAGAAACAGTCCCCTTTCATGTGTCTGTTTCAGCAAATTATCACATGGGTGTGATTTTTTCTGTACCTAAGAGCAGACATGGTATTAAAGGGTGCTGTATCTTTCACCAATTGCTTGAGAAAAAAACTGAACTCAGGCATTTCTCCTTCCACTGTAAAATAGCTAGCATGTTATTTCAAAGTTTTCAAGAAGAAAGCGGGGGGGGGGGGAGGGGGAGAGAAAGTGCTTACACAATTGATGATGTTATTGCATGGCTATAAGGAAACAAATAAGCAACTTAGCAGTTGCTTGTGAAACTGGCCACAGAATGTAGAAGGTAATTATGGCTAACAACAGAAATCATAATCAAGCCAACTAAAGGAACAAGCTAGCAAATAAAAATAATGGCAGTAAAAAATATAAAAGAAGCAGAAGAGTAACTAACATAACAGCTAAGGCCCAGTGAACCTCTAAAGGCCAAAAGTCTTTCTAAACAAGCATAGCTTAATGCTGCAGTCATGCTCAGTTAACTAGTGATACTGCCAAAACCTGAAATTACTCCGTTCATAAGTCAAATTTACTAGGTTTACTGTCAAATAATGTGTCATGAGCCCTGGCAATGAAATTTAATATTTTCATAATTAAACCAAGATTGGTTATGAGTTAATTTATATTTTCTGTGTCTGAGAACATAACATAAGAAGAGTGATGCTGGATCAGACCAAAGGCCCCTCTAGTCCAGCATCATGTTCACATGGTAGTCAATTAGATGCCAATGGGAAAGTTGCAAGCTGGACATGAGTGCAATAGGACTCTCCCCATTCATGTTCCGCAGCAACTGGTGTTCAGAGGCATACTACCTTTGATGTTAGAGTTGTACATAGCCATCATGCCTAGTAGCTCATGAATTTGTCTGGTCTCTCCTCCCAATTTTTAAGCCATACTAGGGGCCATCATTACATCCTGTGGCATCAAATTCGACAATTTAACTAATTACTATTTTTGATGAAGTAAGCTTGCCCATATCTAGTTTTAACTGTAAATAATGTTACCAGCATCTTCTTTGCATGTCTCTACTGAGAACTGCAAACAGGATGCCTATTAGAGTTCCGTAAGTATTTTTAAAGGATATGGCCCATCCGCCAATCAATAAATTATGAAGACATCCAACTATTTTATGGGAGCAAGTGAAATTTCCTATCATCATTCACTAGGTCTGAACTTGGATTGATGGCAAAAAAGACACACTGTATAAGCATTAAGGGGAAGGTATCCAGAAAAAAAGTTATTACAGTAATCATATAACACTTAGATGGTTGTGAAGATGCATAAAATATTATTGTAAAACAAATTTTCAGTGTCATTCAAAGTGGAATTGTGTAATGCTGAAAAGTACTAGGTTCTGCATATGGTTTACCATTCTACTGTGTTGGGCCTCTCTCTTGTAGTAGTTTTATTTTGGTTTTGTGGGTTTTTCTAAGGCAATGTACTGTGCTTCTTTGATATGGACGAATGTGTAAATAGGTGTTTTCCCAAATGGAAGAGACTACTTATTGATGTTGTGAGGTCAGTCCTTTCCACTTTGGCCTTACTAATTCAATTTGTTTTAGTCATTCTCAGGCTTTATTTCCATCACTAAAAAAGAGAGACGTCACAGGATGTCACTGTCTTTTCCGCTTCATTGTTGATTTGCTGTCCCCATGCAGTGTTTGTGCTTCATTGCCATGGTTTAATACCATGTGAGAAATAGAAAGTGAGAAAATACTGCTTGACAGCTTCTGTCACAGCATCATCTCTTCATATAATAGTCACCTCCCCAGCACAGTCCAGCATTGTTAGTTAGGCTGCATCTGCACTACAACACCTGTGTATCCACCAGTTTGGACAATTGCACTGTTGGCTTTGCCTGGAAAACATACCCATTGCAACTGCTTCTAAGAAGCAGTGGGTTGCACAAGCACTTCCTCTTGTCACAGTTATGGAATATTTTTTGCATTTTAAAACAGCTCACCTTTGTGGTTGCTCAGAGAAGCCCCACTGCAGGTATTGCTAACTTCGCTGGAGAGTTTAAACACACAAAAGAAAGATAAAGGCAAAATTGTCAAATTACCTCTGTATGGCTTAGTAAAATAGGCACCGAGTTTAATGACAAAGTTTTTAATAAGCTCTCGTTTATGAAGATCAGATCAATAATAGCAATGAGCGCAGAATATGTAATGAAAGATAATACAAAGCCGTGGTTTAGTGTTACATTGCTAAGCTACAGCAAGCCTTAGGATGGGACACTCTCCCCACTTCTCTCTGGCATGGCCATTAGGAGATTGGAAGCATTTCCTTCCATTTTAAATTGATTGTCATTTAAGATAGCCTTCCCCTTTATCCATTTTGGACTGTGTTTTACACCATTCCTAGCTACTAGCCATGCTGGCTATGGCTGATGAGAGTTGTAGTCCAATAACATCCAGATGGCATCAGCTTGGGGGAGGTTGCTTTAGGAATACACCCAAACACTATACTGTGGTCTCCAACAAGCTGGTGTTGTGAAACATAGTTTCCAAGTTGGCTTGCTCAGCAAACCATAGGCAAGATCACCACTGTCAAGTTCAGACAACATTGCAGGTTGTGGTTAATATAATAGGGAATGAAAGCTTCTCAACTTCTTTTTACAGCTGTTTCATGAGGCGGGAGAAAGTCTCAGAGCCTGTTGCTTGACTAGGGTCATTTTTTAAAATTATAAACTATGATTTTTTAAACTGCTTTGAGCTGCTCCCCCACCATCAAGCAGTGTGTGTGTGTGTGTGTGTGTGTGTGTGTGTGTGTGTGTGTATATATATATATATATATATATATATATATATATATATATATATGCAGGTTTTGGTGTCTTCGGGTGTCTTCCCGTGTAAGAGTTGGGGTGTCTAGGCGACGTTTCGACGAGGTCTCACTCGTCATCTTCAGGCTGGTGCTTTCGGCTTCTTGTTACTGGAACAGAGCAGGATCTCAGTGTTTGAGTTCCTATAAATACTGTTGAGGGGGTGTGGTGTATAGCCTCCAACGTTCTGGGCAGAGAGGAAGTTCCCAGGTTAGTGTGCCTTTTCTTCTTTTGTTCCTTAATTACTTGAGGGATATCTTGAGTGATTTCTTGAGTGATATTCTGAGTACCACTTAGGTGGGTCATTAGGTGTGGATTAGTTGCTAAAGCTTTCGTGTCTTGACCTCTTGAGCTTGTGAAGAGTTTTTCTGAGAAGATGGCTGTACTGCACTTAGTTGTGCTCTGGCTTGGCTTCGTGTATAGGGGCGAGCTGTGGTTTTGTGCCCTGTGCCAGCCAGATCTGTGTAGGGATTGCAGGGGGGTGCAGCATCCGGAGGTGCCACTATGGTTTGGCTACTGGATGGTGTCTGTAATTTATCTGTGGAGAGGGTCTGGGTTTGGGTCTGGTGTGGTTGATTGGTGATGGCGTTCTGTGTGCCTCTGGTTCTGGTGTCGGTTTTTGTGGGGAGGGCTAATTTCCAGATGTCTGGCAGGCGGGACGTGTCGTCACGCTTGTTCATGTTGTGAGGGTGTTTCTCTATCTCGATGGCTTCCATGATTATTCTCTTGTGGTGATGTTCCATGTGGTGAACTTCCTCTCTGCCCAGAATGTTGGAGGCTATACACCACACCCCCTCAACAGTATTTATAGGAACTCAAACACTGAGATCCTGCTCTGTTCCAGTAACAAGAAGCCGAAAGCACCAGCCTGAAGATGACGAGTGAGACCTCGTCGAAACGTCGCCTAGACACCCCAACTCTTACACGGGAAGACACCCGAAGACACCAAAACCTGCATTCCTGTACCCGTGAAAATCTACGAAAGCATATATATATATATATATATATATATATATATATATATATATTGAAATAAAAATTTAAATTTAGTGTTATATTTGAACCAGCCCACTGGGCTCAAGAGTCGCATACCACTCTGTCTTTTCCACAAAGAAAAGCCTTACATTTTTCCCATTAATCCTAAACTCATATTTCAGCATGGGCTTCTTGCTCTAAATGCTCACTTGCAAGAAGAATTGTTAAGTATCCAAAACAAGATAGTATGCAATATTAGATTCATTAATTGTAACTGGAAAAAAATTATCCCCGTCCAAAAAAAAAATACTCCGAAACAATGATTAAACATTACATGATTTAAAAAAAAAACTAGCAAAATTTGTCTTGGTAATTTGTAACTACTTGAAGTTTGTTTTATGGAAAGAGGAGAATTGGAAAATTAAGCTGCACATTGCTAAAATCAATCCATAATATATCTGAGTCTTGCTAGAGGTCATGCAAAATTGTTCCAAAGGGATATACAATTATGTCACTGAACTGTTGATTTGTATTCCATTCACTGTGTTCTCTCTTTTTTTGCATTTATGTCCCTGGTATTGAGATGTTTGGAATATATAAGAGCGAAGACCTGCATTTTTCTTTCCAGCAACATAGTGCGGGTGGCGGTGATGGGAAATTAATTATGCATCTTGAATACTCTGTAGATATTATTAGTATTAATAACACAAGTACAATATATAAAACTACTAAGGTATCTAATGACAAGACCATTAAAATGACAGGAATATAGTGATAAGAGTTGCATCCAATGTCTTCATGTGTACAATTACTATACATCTATGAGTGTCTGAATGGTTTAGAATAGGTCAGCATTCTCATTATGGACACTAATTTTAGGATACTGAAAATTGGTCATAATAATTTACTTTGTCCTTGAAAACAATTTATGGTAACTCGGTTTGGATCTTTCTTCCCTGTGTGAGTCAGTATTAGTGTGCAGCAGTGCTCAGGGTACAGATTCATTTCCCAAGCAGAGGTTTGGTTCAGCTCCCAGTTGAAGTTACTGCAGTAAACATTATTTTGCTTGTTCCTGGAGGTTTCATATAAATATCCAAGAGCCATCAATGAATTTCTTTCCTTTCTTCACAGGCCATGTATGAGGTTCAAAGTGTGATATTGTGTAGAGTGAGGAACCTGGTAAATATCAACAATGCACTACTGCACACCTACTTTAAACCTGATAGAAAGGATGGGTCATTTTAAAAAGTGTCATCTGGAGATTATATAACAAGATATCCAGTTGCTTTCCTTTTCTAATTTTTCAAGGGCAATTTTAAGCCAGGGCCATTTTCCTAATGAAATATGATAAGCGCTATGGCAACTGTAGGCACCATTGTCTTGCTGTGAACTAATGGAACACGTTTCTCCTATGGTACTGTTATTTCCAGTTTAAATTCACTCAGGAATGCAACCTGAGCTATTGCCACTCTTTTTCTTCTCTCAATCTTTCTTCGTTTTTAAAGAAATAATTTTATAGGAAGAAATATTCCCAGCTCCTCTCTCTCCTGCAGCCACCTCCCCCTCCCTCATAAAAAAAACCTTTTCCGGGGTAGAAATGTAAGAAGGCTTTGTTTTCTGCTCTTCCCTGCATTCATTGTATTCAGCAGTGCTTCTGTTCTGCTGCAGGTCATCTTCTGTTGAAAATAACATTATTATTCTTCAAAAATGTGGCAAAAGTACTTAAATAATGTTGTCATTATGTTGTTCCACCCCATTCATTTCAATGCAAAGAAAACACAATTCAAATAATTTTTTAAAGAAATGTAATCAATTACACATATTTAACAGACTGAAAGGAACACAACAGAAAATGGATTGACTTCCATTCCAGACATGGGATGAATAAATCAACACTATCAATTTCTTCTCCCATTTCCTTAAGAATTCTCCACCATATCTAATGAGGCACAGGGAGGTCACAGGTCTTTGAGGAAATGAAAGCAACAGATGTGCTTGGAAAGTTGGGCACTGCCTGATTTGCCTTGAGACAATGTGTTAATGGCACACTGACTCAGGAGGACAAAGAAGACCCCCACATCAACCTAATCTGCCTCAATATTTGGGATACATACGTCATCAAACATATAGCTCTACTAATGTAGTTTGCTGGTCTACTGCTAACATCAATTGGTATCCCAGCATAATTCACCCCAAATCACCAATTCTACTTCTACACCAGGATCTGTTTGTGAACAATGGATTGGGCATATGTACTTAAGAGTTTTATGTCCACCATGCCACATTCCGAGTTCCAGGTCTCCTTCCTTGCTGCCCTAGAAGCTATTATCTTTGCCACAGTTTGACCCTACAGAAAGTGAAGTGATAATGTAAGATGTGAAGAGTGTCTCTCTCACTAATTACCACAGTCATCCCCTTTACCCACCCTGACATGCCTGGAATTAAGTGGTGGGCTTCTAGGTCATGGGTTGTGACACGCAGGCAGCTGGTTTAGCTGCAGAACTTTAATCTGCCCCACCAAATATTTTTGCTTTTTCCTACTCCCTTCACTTAGAGAATATGGTTTCAGTAATACATAATAGGTTATTTTTCTGCATAGTCTTTGTTGACAATACTGAGAAGATTATCTAAGTCATTGTCCCATCTCAAAAGAATAATTAGTCATCCTGCTGGTTGAGAAAAAGAAAACATATGAGATTATACACGCATGTCTTGCTCATCTTCCTGTAGGTGGTTTCTTCATTAGGCTGACTTACGCTAACCCCTGTTAGCTATGTTTTATTTCTCACAGGAACAGGATGACCTCCACTCTATAGATTTATTATGAACACAATGAATTGGAAATATAGAGGAATCATATGTAAGAGACTTTTTTATTATTACTCTGGATTTGATGGTGGTAAATGGCTTTGTATACATCACCATAAGCTCTTGCTTGTTGGTGTTTTTTTGTTTTTTTGTTTTTTCCACTTCTGGTCAACACTAAATTGAGCAAGTTGCACCTTGGGGTGATAAATGAGTCATTAATAATATGTTATTGTGCCAGGTGTGTTTATTGTGTTTATGACAATTCACACAAATCTAAAGAATGGAAATTTCTAATCTTCACATAACAGATGGATTTAAGGCTGGGTTTCCTAGCCAGGGTTATTTTAATAGGAAGATTCTTTTTTCAAAAAGGGGGTGGAGGGAGGAAAGTTATTTGATCAAGTCATTAAGATTTTAAATGATGTAGAAGAATTCAGGCACATTGCTGGTGATTACTTCTTTCATTTGGGAATAACTGCTATGGTAGATGAGGGAGGACAAATGTAGGTGGTTCCTGGAACATCCATTGGATTCCTTCAGAGGGACTGGTATGGAATACTATGAAGTCATTTGCTACCAGAGGTCCTCAACAGTTGTGACTTATTTTCCATATATGGAGGTTGCATATTGATGTACCCCTCTTAATGTATTTTTCATGCTGGGCAATATTTGATGCATCAAAAAGGGATCAGATTATCCTATAATTCTTCTAGTGATCAGTAGAGCACTTTATCTTAATGCTTTTGCTAATAAATAGCAAGAATACTCCTAATTTCTATAAATGATCAGTTTATGCTTCATAATTAAATGGGATCTCAAATATATTGTATGTTGTATAAACTGTAAGCACCATTGCTTAAAATGACATTTAAGTATCTTTCATAAAATAATCATATCAGGTACCTGGTTGGCAGTTCATTTCTGGATCCTATTCAAGGTGTTCACATTAGTATTTAAAGTCCCAAATAACCTAGTCCCCAAAGTTCTGAAAGACTGCTTCATCCCCTGAATAATCTTTTAGACATTAAGGTTAGCAGAGGGGGTCCTCTTGGTAGTTCTGCGGCCCTCAGAAGCTCAGCAGGTGGTAGCTCAGGAGAGGGCATTCTCTGTGGCAGCCCCTAAATTGTGGAATCCCCTCCCCCACAGAGCTATATCTGGCAACTTCATAATATAATTTTTGGCAAATGCTGAAGACACAACTTTACTTTGGCCTTTGACATTTGAGATGTGTATTTTCAGGGCTCACCCTATTCCTGTGTCTGTAATCTGTTGTAACCTGCCCTAGGTAAATGATGATGATGATGATAAATTGACAGCTTTCAGTGCTAAGATAAAAAGTGTTACTCTGTACACCTCATCAGACTCAAATATGAATTGGATAGATAGATGACCCTTTGGGTTCCTTCCAACTCTACAGTTTCATGAAATATGTCGTCATGATTCACAAGTAGCCCACACCAGCACCACCTTGCAATGGAAATTTGTTAATAAATTCACTTAATTCACTTCAGTCATTTGCAATCATCTGCAATTGTTCTTTTTCAGAGAAAATCTGCTAACCTTCCAGAAGCTTCCTTTGAACATTTAAGAGATGTTAAGCAGGACATTCAAAATACACCTCACATTTTTGTTGGATTGCTCCAAAAAACAACCTCCGAAACAAATGGCATCCCTTAGGAACTTTACTAATCTTATCCATCAAAATATATGCAGCCAGTGAAAACTGACAATTTTTACAAATGACTTGTGTGAGAGGTTTCATCAGAGGCACAGTCATGCCACCCTCCTAAAACAAGTAGTGATATCAGTCAAATATGAAGGAAAGGGTTAAGATCAGTTCTTCTCCAGGTTGGATTAAAATCTGAGCTAGAGAAGAACTTAAATCCTCCTTCCTCTTTCATACCCATATGCTTCACTCCAAAACCCTTCTCTCCCTCCATGCACATACTTGGCTTGCTGCTCTGGCAATGGCACGGCATCAAATGAAAGCAATGCTGTCTCTCTCCCACCCCCCATCCCCAATGCCTGGTATGCTGTGACAGTGGTGATCTGGTGCCAGAAGTGTTGGAAAAAATAAAGATATCTATCAGTAGCCCTGGGAAAACTACATCTCTCGGGATTCCTGCTACCTAGTGCACAGTTATAGCCACTTACCACACACTGGGGCCAGGGAGGGAAGGGAGGCGAGAGAAAGAGAATTTCCTGTTTTCCTACATTGTGCTGCCCTGCAACAACGGAAACATGCTGGAGAATGGAGGGTGGTGGGCAGATAGGTTGTTGGAGATGGGGCTTTTGAAAGCTGAATGAGATTATTATTATTATTATTATTATTATTATTATTATTATTATTATTATTTTAATTAATTAATTGAATTTATACACCACTCTATGACCGAAGGTTTTTGTTAAGTTGTGGGTGAACATAGCAGATGACACAGTGATTCTTCCAAAGCAGCTCTTTATTTGTAAGCTGGAACAGAACTGACTGAGGAGCTCAGTCAGCCTGCTTATATAGAGCTCCAGAACAATGTAACTGTTGCCATTTTCTAAAACTATCCAATCACTGAAAGTCACTTTCGATCCTTCATTTGCATACAAACTATCCAATCACTGAACGTCACTTTCGAGCCTTCATTTGCATAACTAGCTACAGTATCCCCCTGCTGGCCCAGGGTGAGAACTTCAGTACATAACACCCCTCCCCATCAAGATAAGGCATTAGTTACAATCGTAATGGTTTCCTTATATACAGCACTACAAGTAATGGTTCAATTAGGCACAAAAGCATATCGGTTACATTTCACATACTTAGACCAACAGTGATACATGTCCAACAACATAGTCCTTTAAATAAGTTGGGCGCTTGGAAACTCTGCCAGACCGCCGGGGACTGGTAGCCAAGTCCGGGGGGGCCACACAATTCTTGCTGAGGCTGTGGTGCGACCCTAGGTGGCGTTGAAACCAAGTCCCCTGGATCCGCTGCTGTGGGTGGAGCCTCCGCAAGTGGAGTGGTCTGAGCCTGTGGTAAGTCTGGCAGACCCTCTGAAGTGGCTTGGTTCAGCTCCACACTGGCAGTTTGCGAGAGAGGTGGAGCCTCACCATCTGTAAGTGTCTCTTCCGGAGCTACGAGCGCAGTTGGGGGCACCACGGTAGTGTCCAAGTCCCCAACCCTGCGCCTAAGCTGGTCTATGTCCCAGCGCCACAAGCGTCCGTCTTCGAGTGCCACCTGGTACGAGTGAGGTCCAGTGACTCCCACTACTGTGGCTGGCATCCAAGGAATGTCCCCCACATAGTTCCGGGCAAAGACATGGTTTCCTGGAACAAATGACCGTGGCGCATTGGCACAGCCTGGGGGTTCGGCCATGGCAAAGTCTGGGTGCAGCTGGTCGAGCGGGGACCTGAGGCGGCGGCCCATAAGCAGTTCAGCAAGACTCCGCCCTGTGGCCGCATGAGGGGTGATGTGTTGCACGAACAAGTATTCGGCGACCCGCTCGTGCCAATCTCCCCGGTCCAGGTGTGCCAGTGCCTCTTTTGCCGAGCGCACCATTCTCTCTGCTTGCCCATTGCTGGATGGATGAAATGGTGCCGTTAGGGCATGGCGCATGCTCAGTCCCAAAAGATACCGCTCAAAAGTGCCTGACGTGAACTGTGGTCCGTTGTCGGAGACAAGGACATCAGGACACCCATGCGTCGCAAAGAGGCCTCGCAGCACCCGGATGACGGCCTCGGTAGTGGTAGAGGGCATCAGGGCCACCTCCAGCCATTTGGAATAGGCGTCCACCACTACCATAAAGGTCTGGCCGTGGAAGGGGCCGGCCAGATCGATGTGCACTCTCGGCCAGGGTGTCTTTGGCGTCTCCCAGGTGTGTCCCTTAGCTGCCGGTGGTGCAGGCCTTGATTCTTGACACGCTTGACAGGCGGACACCCAGGCAGTGATGGCATCGTCCATGTTAGGCCACCAGACACAACACCGAGCCAATGCCTTCATTTTGATGATTCCCGAGTGGCCAACGTGCAGAGCCTCCAGGGCACATTGGCGGAGTCTTTGGGCAATCACGACGCGGTCTCCCCACAGCAGACAGCGGCGATGAGCCAAGAGTTCATGTTGTCTGGTTGCGAACGGTTGGAACTCTGATGCAAAAGGCCCTTGTGGCCACCCCCTCCACACCCAGTTGAGCACACGGCTGATGGTGCGATCCTGGGCAGATGCGGAGGCCACAGTGGCAGCCGATACAGGCGCTGCCGGAAGATCCTCAATCAGGAGGAGCGATGAAGCAGGAGCCGGGTCTTCCACAAACGCTGGAAGAGGGCAACGGCTGAGGGCGTCGGCATGGTCCATCAATTTCCCCGGGCGATGGACGAGCCGGTGGTGGTAGGCAGCCAGGAAAACAGTCCATCGCAGCATGTGCGGCGAGAGGACCGGTGGAGTTGGACAATCACTGGCGAGGAGGCCCAGGAACGGCTTGTGGTCAGTGATGAGGTCAAAAGTCCTGCCGTTGAGGTATTCATGGAACCTCTTCACTCCAGCCACAAGTGGCAGTGCCTCCTTGTCGAGCTGGCTGTAATTCCGTTCAGTTAGAGATAGCGTCCTGGAAAAGTAGGTGAGCGGTGTTTCCCTTCCATCTGGAAAATGGTGACTAAGGACAGCACTGATGCCAAAAGGTGAGGCGTCGCAGGCAAGGACCAGCAGCCTGGCTTCACTGTACTGTACCAGCACACTGTCCGATGAAAGGAGAGCCTTGACCACGTTGAAGGCTGCCGTCTCCCGATGACCCCAGGACCAAGGCGTCTTTGTGCTGAGGAGTCGGTGAAGAGGCTCAGCCACTGTGGCTTTGTGGGGCAGGAACATGTTATAAAAGTTCAACAGCCCCAGGAATGCTTGCAACTCCGTCTTGTTCTTTGGGATCGGGGCCTGCTGGATAGCGCACATCTTGGATGTGGTCGGGTGAAGGCCGGAGGCATCGATAAGAAAGCCCAGGAACTCCACCTGTGGAACGGCGATCTGGCACTTCTCCCTCTTTACCTTGAGTCTATCCTCCTGGAACCTGGTCAGCACGGCACAGAGGCGCTCGAACAGCTGCTGGTGTGAGTCTGCGGACACCAAGACATCATCAAAATATGGTACGACACCCGGAAGCCCTTGCAGGAGACGCTCCATAAGGCTTTGGAAGATGCCAGGAGCCACACTCACCCCGAAATGCAACCGGCGGCAACGGAATGCCCCTCGGTGGGTGACGATCGCCTGGGCTTCAGCAGTGGCAACATCGACAGGCAGTTGTTGATAGGCTTGGGCAAGGTCCAGCTTAGTGAAGACCTTACCCTCACCCAGGGAATGCAGCAGGTGTTGGACAACAGGAACCTGATAAGCGTGCTGCTGAAGTGCCTTGTTGGTCGTGCACTTGTAGTCAGCGCAGATTCTCACCGACCCATCTGGTTTGACAGGCGTGACATTGAGGGTTTCCCACTTGGCATGGTCAACCGGCTCCAAAACTCCTTGGGCGATCAGCTTGTCCAGTTGTTCATCCACCTTAGCCTTGAGAGCAAAGGGAACCCGGCGTGGCTTTAGCTTGATGGGGGCGACTTGTGGATCAAGGCTAAAGGAGTTGGGCGTACCTGTATATTGCCCCAAAGTGCCGTCAAAAACCTCGGCAAAGTCTTTGACTAGACCCTCAGTCTCTGCGTTAGAGATGCAGTTGATGCCAGTGACTTCCAGGCCGAGGGCATCAAACCAGTCTAGCCCTAGGAGGCTTGGCCACTGACCTTTGACCACAACCAGTCGGAGCAGGCCCGAAAAATCCTTGAAGGTGATCCGGAACCGGCCAACGCCTACCACGGGAATGTCGTTTCCCTGGTAGTCTCTCAGGTGTACGCAGGGAGAGTCGAGTTGCCTTTTGGACACTCTGGGTACCAGTCTTTTGATGGTGCTCCAAGACACGATGGACAGGGCAGACCCAGTGTTGATCTCCATGTCACATGGAGCTCCTTCAATGAGCACTGTGACATTCAGCTTGTGTAGGCGAGTCGGTTTGGCCAATTGTGGTTCCAGACGGGCAGCAGCAGTTGGTGAGAGCGAAACAGCTTTCCTTGGCAGACTGGAGTGAAGACTTGGACTTGCAAGTTGGTGAAGGGGGGGTGTCAGATGGAGCCGATCGGCAGACCTTAGCAATGTGGCCCCTTCTGAAACACGTTCGACAGATGGCGTCTCTGAATCGACACTTGGCACGGGAATGTTTGCCTCCGCAGCTGGCACATTCCGGTTGGCCCTTGGACTTCTGTTGGAACTTCCTGCACTCCCGCTTTGTCTGGTGCATGTCATTGTCTTCACTGGAGGATGCCTCATCACTGCTGGCCTCTTCGTGATGCACTGAAACTGGCTTCCTAGCAAGACGCGGGCTGCTGGACTTGCGGATCTCCTGGGCAGAGCGTTCAGCAGCTTCCGAGGCCACAGCCTCCTCAATGGCTTTCTGCAGCATGAGGTCTGGCTTGGCGAGGAGACGCCGTTGCAGATGGATGTCCCGGACCCCGCAGACAATTTGATCCATCAGGGCATCGTCTAAGTCTCGGAACTCGCAGTGCATTGCAGCCTGTCGGAGGGCGTGGTGTAGTTGTTGATTGACTCCCCCTCTGCCTGGTTCCGGTGGTAAAACGCATGGCGGGCAGCAATCTTGGACGGCTTTGGCGCATAGTGGTTGCGGAGCTTCTCTTGGATCGTGTCCCATGGTGTTGCCTGGACTGCTTCAGGCGCAACCAATGCTCGGGCCATCTCAAACACCTCAGGCCCACAGAGGCTGAGGAATAGGCCCCGCTTCTGTTCCTTTGATGCTGCTGTCAGCTCGTTGGCTTGGAGGCAGCAGTCGAACCTAGCAAGGTAGGAGTCCCATGATTCAGAGGCTGGCACAAATGGCGGTAGAGGCACAAGTGAAGCCATGATTCTGATGCTGGCGTGAAGGGCGATGGATGGAACACAGTGCTCTAGCCAGAACAGTTAGCTCTGAATTGGTTCTGTTCAGTGATTTCGCTCAGTGATTCAGTTCAGTGATTCAGCTCAGTTCAGAGGATGGCCGCATCTGGCTGTGCTCTGATGTCCATCGATCCCACCTTCGTCGCCAGTGTTAAGTTGTGGGCGAACATAGCAGATGACACAGTGATTCTTCCAAAGTAGCTCTTTATTTGTAAGCTGGAACAGAACTGACTGAGCTCAGTCAGCCTGCTTATATAGAGCTCCAGAACAATGTAACTGTTGCCATTTTCTAAAACTATCCAATCACTGAACGTCACTTTCGATCCTTCATTTGCATACAAACTATCCAATCACTGAACGTCACTTTCGATTCTTCATTTGCATAACTATCTATAGTATCCCCCTGCTGGCCCAGGGTGAGAACTTCAGTACATAACAGTTTTAGATTTCATTACAGTCCTAGTGACATCATTCAGACATGCAATAGGCTCTGATTTGGCTCAAAACTAGGCTTGGAACACAGCCAACTATTTTCTTAGTTTCTAGGAAAATAGTAAGATTTATTTAAAGAAACATTTTGAGCCTGCTTGAGGCAATCTGCCCCATTTCTAAAAATAGGCCACAGGCTACTGTACAAAATTGAGATCTGTGCTCATGCTGCAAACTGCCCATGCATCCTGCAAAGTTCTAGCCCAGGTTAAAAATGAGCAACATACTCACTATGGGCATAGTAGTTTCACTACAGATGGCCCCAATACTGATATAACTGGGTCTACTACTTTCACCTAAATGCATACAATATGGTCTTTGACTGACCTTCTGTTTTGGAGCAGAATCTGCTAGAATACTGATGTTAAACAGAGAAGGAAGCAGAAGAGAAGATAGATGTTGCAGCAGCTGGCATAATAAAGGGATGTAATTCATGAGGCGAGGAAAGAGAGTGATTTACAGCCCCAAACTGCAACCCAGTTAAGTCAAAGTATTTGGATTCAAGTCAATTTATTAAATCCACAGGAAAAAATAAATGCTAATACTTGTATGTAACTGGGTTGTGGGGACAGCACACCCAGGGCTTGTCTATATAGATGAAAGGGTGACAGGAAACTTACATTGTTCTGCAAGGTCGCAGTAGTGGCAGCAGTAACAGCAAGATCATTCTGCATGAAGTATAGTACTTCAAAACAACTTATGAGGATTGTGTGACGAGTTTCTGTCATAGCCTAATGGACCACGCTGGGCACTAAGCTCTACTCAGCACTTACAAGGGACTTCAGAACTGGCTTACAAGTCCCCAGAAAGGCTAAAGACGGCTCTCATTCTAACACAAAAAAATGGAGCAAAGGCACTATAAGTTCTCTAAACTAGCATCAACTGTCTTAACTGAAACTTTCTAGTGTCAGATGACTTCCCCACTTCATGTTGATAAGGTAGTTCTTATATCAAGGCACATCACAAATTAGCACCAGTCTTGTGCAAATATATCCTCTGCCTTTCACTCACTACGTAAAATACTAAATTATCTTATTTTTAAATCACTTGCTCTACCTTATTATCATAATATGGTATGTGGTGAGGGTGTCAGGATAGGAGTCAAGAGACCAGATTCAAATCCCCACTCTGTCCTGACCCTCATTGAAGCTACATTCAGATGTGGGATTTATTGCATTAGTTTCAATGGTTATGATGCTCATGTTTCTGTCCCAAGTTCTAACATTCCTCTCACAATGCAGTTACTGATATGTTATGGAACTGTGGCATTTTGAGCAATATACAGTCATGTCATACTGAATTTTAAACAGCAGGAAAGAACTATTGGCCAGGGTACCACCCTAAATTTCAGAATGCAAATTCAGAATGCAAAACTCACTCGATTTTCCAGTTTAACAGGGTTGCAAATGAATGGTTTTCTTGAAAAAAAATAACATGGAAATGATCCCTAAATTTCCACTAGATTTACTGGAAAAGTTTTTTATGTCCTGTGAAAGAGCACATAAAACACAGAAGTAATAAGATAAGGAAGCAACAGGAAAATGGAATAAAGTGCTGTCTGAATGCAGCATGGGGACTTTGGCTGAGTTACCATTTCTCAATTGGACCAAGCTCAAAGGGTTCTTATGAGCATAATGGGCGTGGATCAAACTATGCATGGCTCATTGAAGAAGGTAGAGTATAAATGCAATTTAAAAGCATAAGAGTACCCCACATCTACTTCTATCAACTCTATTAGTCATTACATTTCAAATTGTCTTCCTACTCCTGACAACTTTCTGCTTATTCAAATGGCTTCCAAAGATTTATTATTTTCCTCAGGCTTTCTCAAATTGATCTTCCTTTGTGCTACTCCTTTTTCTCTTTTAATGATCAACTTCCACTCCATCCTTCTCGCTGTGTTTTAGGTTACAAGCCTCTGACCATCACCTGTTCCCCGTTGCCTACTTATAGGTGTTATCCAAATTAATAATGATATGTGTTTAGTAATTTTAGCTATTTTAAACTGTTTTCAATATTGTATAATATTGTGTTTGAATACTAATGTTGTTTTGTAACTCACCCCAGGACCTTAGGATGAAAGGTACATAATAAATTGGAAGAAGAAGAAGAAGAAGAAGAAGAAGAAGAAGAAGAAGAAGAAGAAGAAGTAGTAGTAGTAGTAGTAGTAGTGGGGTTCAAAATAGCATAGTAGTAGTGGGGTTCAAAATAGCATGCATTGTGAAGGACTTAAAGACAATACAAAGCTGATCAAACAATTATTAATAAAACAGTAGTACGTTTTAATTTTCAAAAGCTATAGAACATTCCATTTAAATAAAACAGGTCAGTCCTAAAATATCCTGGAAAAATCAATCTCTACATGAAGAAAAGTTGATGATTAAATTTTATTGAGGCAAATCTTTCATTGCACCATATTTCAGTGTAAACAAGTATATTTATTTTGTTTTTCTCATGAGGAGTAGATTATAGATATATCAAGTACTTGGGCACAATCATCATATAGTACATATTATTGCAAGAGTCATTTCTGCAAAAGGTTGCAGAATCTTGCCAATAAATGGACTGACTAGTCAAACTCAATTAACTTTGAACAACTGATATGTTGTTGCTGCTTTTAAAAAAGATAAAAAAGGTTAGTTATGGGAACAGCAGACCATCTTTTTTTAAAAAAAGAAGCCATTTTCAAAAACATTGTTGAACAAGTAGTTTATGATTTTCAATTACAATGCTTATGCTGAAAATTCAAAAATATAATATAAAATAAACTTAAACCAAATTTACACATGTTGACATTTGCATGTGCTGCTTTGAAGCACTGAGCATTCTGGAGTGTCCTGCTGGGTCCCCTACAGAGTCTCCATCACTATCATCAGTCATGCATAAAATAATTGTTTTTCTGCTTTTACAATGGGACCAAGAAAACCCATGCATTCTGTTTGAAATGAAAATGAAGGGCAACATCCTTAATCACATCATGAAGGGTCAGCTGTTGTATTCCAAACATGTGTATCAGTACTTGAGTGGAAAACAAACCCTCCTAACTGTAAGGCTTTCTATTCTGAAAAGTAGGCTATTACACAATTACAGGTTTGTTGTTTCTTAGCATTTATATATTTTATTTCCTATACCTCTAAGCCACTGTCTAAGACTGTGGCTTTCCCAAGGAGGCTTAGGTCAGTAACATATATACAATTTTATCAACAACAAACATTAAAGCGTACATTTCAAATGGCAATAAAACCACCACTTTAAATAAACCCAATTTAATAATATACAATAGTCAGCAACACAAACTCTAGCAGCAGCCCACTGTACAATAAAACCTTAAATTAAAAGTCAAGGAAAACAAATCTTAGTAACATGTGCTAGGAATAAACTACAGCTGGCAAACAAAATTAGCATTTTCTGTAAGCTAGATAGTGTGGGTAGTGGAACCTTGTAACAAAGATGGCCTTATTAGATGCAAGGCAGATTTTGGCATTGTCATGATTGCTATATCACACACACACACACACACACACGTCTACAGCCAAGTTTTATGTAGGAATTCTTTCTAAAAGATGCCAGAATTAAACTGATTTTTCTTGACTGACTTCTAATTAATGCACAATATGGATAGGGCAGAAATTGGGTTTCACCCTGAATTACATGATCAACTTTTGCTGTCTGTCTGAGAAATTATGTAATGTAACAAACATACCAGGGAATATATAGCCAATCTTCGGTCACAAATGTTACTGTTATCAAATGGAAGGCTAAACAAGCTTTACAGATACGAACACAGACGCTCAGAGTGGATAAATGACACCCAAATGCTCAGGTTTGTTTCTGACTTTGAGCCCTGGCTAAACTAATGGGCTAAAAGGCTTTGAAAGAATATTCAATTTTAGAAAGGCAGGGAAGAAATATAAGCCATCATGCTGAAACTGCACACTCCCAGAGGAAACAATGTCTCCCAAAGCAAATGAATTTATTGGTGGTGATTGCAGATAATTGTTTTAGGATTTCAGACACAGGCTCTTGCTCTGTGGAAAGCTCATTTCTAATCTTGGGTCTGCCATTGTGTAGCTTGCTAACTGCACCATCTGAAGTAGCCAGCGCTGACAGCACCATTTTGAAAGCTGTGTACCTACCTACCAATGCAAATTGCATGGCATGTCTGGAAGGCCCCTTAATTTGTTATAAGAGAGACAGAGACACAGAGAGAGGTGTTAGGACTTGACACAATCTAGAAACTGTGCCCTGCTGTTATGTATATCAGACTACTTCTCCATCTTCCTAGGCATAATATTAAAGCACATGTGATAGTGCTGAGGGAAAAGCACTTCTTCATTGACTTGGGGAGCAGTGGTAGAGCCACCACCATATCTGAAGCCCTGTCACTCACACCAGCCAGGGCAGAAGCAGCTGCAGAACTAAAAAACAGAACAAGGAACAGGTTAACGTCTTCCTTTATCGTGACATCAGCAATTTTTGGACTCTCCACTGTAGTGCTTGCATGTCGAGGTCCCCAAGCCACCCCCCAAATAACTCACAAAGCACACTTAATTTTTTTTAAGGTTTTTGGCATAATTTTGGCCACAACTTTATTTAAATACAAAACCGTGAGTGGTTGTTTAGGCATTGGTTAAGACTATCTGTCCCCCCGCCTGGGGACAGAACTGACTTCCGGACACCACCGAAAGACAGTGCGGGGGAAAGCAAGTCGGGGAGAAATGGAGCTGAGTCACAGACCCTCAATTCTCATCCGCATGCTCCCTGAAGGCTTGCCGGCCCTAGTCCCATTCCAGGGATTGGACGAAAAGATGGCAAGCCCCAGGATTCCTTTAACGGAATTCCCTTTCTGCAGCAACCATGGAGGGGCAGGCCCAGCTTATCCTAACCCCTCCTCCACCAATTTATAACCAATGCCTAACCGCAACCTTACAAGTTGTGACGATTTGCTACGCAGTAGGCAAAAACCAAATGGCCCAGCCAATCAGCCAGATGGACAAAATTCCTACCAGGCCCCTGCCCCAACGGCAGACGACCCCATGACAGGCATAGCAAGGTCAATGCAACAACCCCTTACTCATGGGCAGGTGGGTGGGTGATCCGTTGCACGCAGCAAAGAGAAAGCTCCAGGCTGCGTGCAGAGTATTTAAACATTTTACCCCTCCCACCAAAATTGCAACATAACTTTTACCCCAGCAACCCAGTGAACCATTCACTGCCCCAGGCCATCTTTAGAGACCCTGCCTGGTAACAGAGGGGTGGCTCAGCAGACCCCACCGCAACACGTGCTCTCCATGAAGGAGAACACGCTTTGTAAGAACTTTACTATTATTATTTAGAGCTAAGCTATGCCTTCAGGTTGGGTAAAAAGGGGGTGGATAAAGTGATGTTCAGTTTGTCATTTTTGCATGTGGAGTATGCATGCACATTCAGCTGCCTAACGTTGTCTGCATCACCCAAGTCATAGTACTCACAGAGATAAGAAAGACAGAGTCACTCCACTGTCTGGAGAAGTCACTTCCTGATTTGCATACAGAAGCCGTTTTCAATGGAGCCCCACAACGGAAGTGCACAGCTGTATTGAGGCAGCACTGGGTGCTGAAATTTTGTGCCCCTAACAATTTTGCGCCGGGGCAACCACCCCTGTGTCCCTCCATGCTACGCCACTGTACAGTACTTCTTCACACAGCACATAGTGAAAAAGTGCAATTTGCTGCTGCAAGCTAAAATGATGGGCATCAACTTGGATAGCTTTATTGGGCAGGGGGTAGCCAAATTCCTGAATGACAACACTATCAATGGCTACTAGCCATGATGGCTGTGGATTCCTTCCTGCATCAGAGGGGTGATGTCCTTAGGTCTGAAACGTTCTTGGGTCTGAAATACATCAGGGGAAAACACAGAAAAGCTTCAGGAGTTTGATGCTCTGTTTAAAAAACACACCCTGTGTGAACAACAGGTAGAAATTCCACAAAACATGGCTTGCACATAATGATGGTATATCATTATGTGTAATCGTAAGGAGCTGCTATTTAGATATGGGCAATGGCACTGTGCAAGTGTATGAAACCTCATCTGTAATGTTTTCCTGACATTAACTTCCCGTAACCTAATGCATATCAACTCTTCACAGAACGGTCTACCATCATGAACTTTTGTTCTAATATTATTCACAGAATACTATTTCCACACCAAAATACTGTTAGGGTCTCGTGGCTACAAGAAAACTCCATTTACTTTGAATAATAATAGCACTTGAAAGTGTCTGAATGGATTTCAATATGCACTTTACACTGATGGCTGTGGTGAAACTGCTTATAGTGAAATTATTGGGGGGGGTCCCCTTAAAAGATGGCTATAGCCTTTGTAAAACATTCCTGTTTAATAATATGCTTAATGTTCCCAAACATTTCTTGTGAAATCAGAAGAGCAAGTTTATTTTGCATTTGTTCTTTGCATTTACCTAACATATGTGGTCCTCTTGTCCATTTCAAATATATTGGTATATTACAGCACTGAAGTAGGTAAGTAAAGAGGCTAGACACTATCCTGAAAGACTCAATATGTTACACTTGTAGATTATAAATTTAGCTTAACTCTTTCACATGCTGTTTATCCCTAATGATTAGTACAGGTCAAACATTTCCATTATGAACATACAGTGGTACCTCGGGTTAAGAACTTAATTCGTTCTGGAGGTCCATTCTTAACCTGAGGTACCACTTTAGCTAATGGGGCCTCCAGCTGCCGCCACAAGATTTCTGTTCTCATCCCGAAGCAAAGTTCTTAACCTGAGGTACTATTTCTGGGTTAGCGGAGTCTGTAACCTGAAGGGTCTGTAACCCGAAGTACCACTGTATTTCTGAATTTTACAATGTATCTTACTCTCTCTACCACCACCTCCCCCCCCCCCCAAAAAAATCCCTGAAATACTTAGCTAATGGTATGGTAATTGCCACTGGGTTCAATGGGGCCAACTACCAGGGCGGTGTGTAGTTTCCAGCACCTGGTATTCATCAGAAGCTTTGCTGCCTCTGATCATGGAGGCACAACATAGCCATCATGGCAAGTAGCCATCAATAGCCTTATTCTCCATCAATTTGTCCAATCCTCTTTTAATCCATCTGTTGGACATCACTGCCTCATGTGGGAGGAAAGTCCATTGTTTAACTATGCACCGTTTGAAGAGGACTTTCTTTTATCTGTCCTGAATCTTCCACCATTCAGGTTCATTGGATGTTCATGAGTTTGAGGGGGAGAAAAACTTCTGTATCCACAAGGGGTGTTAGTGTGGACAGAGAGTAATAAAAAGGCAGAATGTAACCCACCAAAAATCTTGCTAATTTTCATGAATCTCTTTATCTTTAATACTAAGGTGCAACACATATAGTTGCACATAGCTGCAGACTTTAGTTGCTTCAGATGCCTTTTAAAGACATATATTTTTGATATTTTTGACATATATTTTTCCCCTAGCCCAGTGATGGCAAACCTTTTAGAGATTGAGTGCCCAAACTGCAACTCAAAACCCACTTATTTGTCGCAAAGTGCCAACATGGCAATTTAACCTGTATACAGTATCTCATTTTTTCCTGTGTGTTTCACATTTCTTCTTTATGACTGCTGTTGTAATAAATAATCCTTCATAAAAGTTATTGCATTACATTCTTCATTAAATTATCTTTCCATTGATATATAATTTTATGGTATAACTCAGTGCTTTTTTTCTTTTAAAAAAGTGTTTAGGGGTACTCTCATTTTGACTCAAGAAAATCACCACCGGGGGAAAATAAATACAGTTCAAATCGGGGAAATACAGTGAATTTCTTCTCCCATTAAATTCACAAAATGTTTAAGGGTTTGCACCCCCCCTGTGTCCCCACAGAAAAAAAGCACTGGTATTATTCCAAAACAAAGTGGTGTTATGACATCATCCAACCTCGGAAATACATTCTTTTCCAGAAGGTTCCACAATTCTGGCCACTTGTGTACACTGGAGGGCTGTACTAAGAGCCACCCTTTCCCAATTGTTAATATGAGATAATAATGATTGTATGTGTGCACATACAAATAAATATAAATAAATAAATAAACCCAGCCAGATGAGCGGGGTATAAATATGTTGTTGTTGTTGTTGTTGTTGTTGTTGTTGTTGTTGTTGTTGTTGTTGTTGTTCTATTTTGCCATTTCTTCGGCTGCTGTTTGATCACAGCCTCCACGGAATGAATTTCTCTGTTGGCTTCCACGGGAAAGCCCAGCGAACAGCTCCTTCTTAGGTTGCCATCTTTATATGCTTACTGACCTGGGAGTTAAGCCCTGCTGAACTCAAGGCGGCTTACTTCCTAGTAGGAAAAAGAGACTGGAGGGAGGCCCTGGTGCATCAATGCCTGCTCAGCCCCTCACATGCTCGCCAGGCCCTGGTGGCACAGGCCCTCCTCTCCTCCTCCTCCACCCCAGCACAGAAGCTATGGCCCTACTAGAGCGACGGCGCACATACCCACCAAGATGGCTCTGAATGCCCTCTCTGGCATGCGTGCCATTGGTTCGCCACCACTGCCCTAGCCCATAAGGTTGAACCTTGTTTTCATTTGTCTCAATTCCCTGAATTCTTGTTTTCATTTGGTTTTACATGCTTTTATATGAGTGTTTTATTGGCTTTATGTTGTATTTTTACGTTAATTATATGGTTTATTGTTTATGTTGTATTTTTACGTTAATGATATGGTTTATTGTTTTTATGTTGCACACCGCTTACAGATTTGATAAATGCTACACACACACACACACACACACACACACACACATACACACTATATTAGCAAAGTGATATAATGTAGAACAAAAATATTTGGGTTGGGGGGAAAACAGATGAGCTCAAGAAGGCTCTTAATATATTTTCTGAATGTAATAGGCAGTAGGGGAAATACCACAGAGCCATTTCCTTTGGTTTACATTGATGTTAACTGCATATCACCACCCATATTAATCTAAAGTAAAAGTTTCTGTAAGAATTTTAAAATGTTCTCAACCAATTGAGCCTCAGTGCCTAAACTAGGCCTTGAGATACATACGAGGCATGGATCTATTATATGCAGAAATAAAGAAGGTTATTTCTAAACTGCCAAATAAAGCTTCAGGGAAGTCTGGTTTTACTATCGGATTTTACAAAGCACTGTGCCTTAAACTAGTCCCAGATGTGCAGTTCAGGTTCGTGTACCTCATCTCTCCTTCCACCTTTATGTGAGGTGATATCTTTTATTCACAAACCTGGGAAAGATGTCCTTGACTGTACTAACCATAGACATTCATGTCGTTAAAGGTTGATTATAAAATTCTCCCAAGATCTGATAGATAGGGACCAATCCAGTTTTATAGAGCTTCCATTTGCACTGGGCTGCAGCCTGCCCATTTCAACAGGCAAAGACTCCTGTCTCACACCTTGATCTTAAGAATGTTGGCCTTAAATTAACAGCCAGCACACTTGATACACATGTGCAGATTCTGTAGCCATACCTGCACCCTCCTAGAAACATTACGAAATGAGAGAACACACAGGTCCTACCTGCAGTCAGATCTGTGAGCTCAAACATTTGGAGTTGTATTCAACTAAGCTCTACTCATTGTACACCCGCTGAAATTAGTGGACCTAAGTTGTTAATGTCAACTCGTGTCGGTGAGTCTAACTACTGTATTTACTTGAGTCTAATGTGCCGTAGAATCTAATGCACACCTCAGTTTTCAGAACCTTGAAACAAAAAAAAGTATTTGCTTGTGAATGTAAATGTGCCATCCAATCTAATGCACACCTTAATTTTCACAACATACGGTAATTTGGCCAAAAAAAGGCGAGCATTAGATTTGAGTAAATACAGTAATGTTGGATGACTAATGTTGGCTACAGTTCTTTTATTGAGAGAGCTCAACTCACTTTCTCCTAGATATAAAAGTTTGCAGCTTATTGTTGTTTAGGTGGTGCTGCATTTCCCTTTGCTATCCTGCACCTGCTTTCTTTACTTTTTAAAAATTGATTTTGCAGAGATGCTTGGGGAATGTGATGTTTGCAAATTTTCTCTCGGACCAATTCTAGAACTTATCTATCCAAAGAGTTTTCCACTTCTCAGAAAGTTGCAACACAGTTCTTGTAAACGGATCAAAACACACATTTAAATAAGCATTTTGAAAGAAAATATTCATTAAAATATTAAAAGATACATTTAAATATGGAATTTGACAGGATTTTTTTAAAAAATGCAGATTAATGTTGAATCAATGGAATGATTACTATGGAATCAGTGGCAAAGACCTACAGAAATAACGAGGGAAACAAACAGACCCACCCATCTCTATCATTTTCTCACTCAGCATATGGTGAAATCAGATGACTGCAGTATCTCAGAGTACATCTTTACATACATGGGGCTGTATTCAACTAATAATTGTACAAACAGATGTCAATTGACATCTGTTTGCACAATGGGATTTTGATTTTGCCTCTCTTCCCTACACACTTGTGCCCCTTGCCTCTCCCCAATCTGCTCTAGAGGATTGAGGGAACCCCCAGAACAGATTTAGGGGATGCACAGGGGCAGGAGAGAGGGGAGAAAGTCCTGCTATGCAGGTGAAAATTTTTATGCCCATGCAACAATATGCTTTGTACTACACTGAATATGACCCTTAGGCCCAGAAGTCTATAAACTGAGTCCAACTTCTTAAATAAAATCTATCATTTGGGTACTTCATTTTATTTTCCTCATGTTTGCTTTTTCTCATATTTGATCTGGCCATTTATATATCTGAATTATATACTGTGCTTTTATTTCCAGTGCTTGGCTACTGCTGCTGTCTCTGTTTCCTAGTTTTCCTATTCTAGCAAAAAGAAAAGAAAAGAAGATGTGTTATCCCATAGTCCAGTGATGAAGCTGAAGGACTGTTCCAGTACATAGGAAGAAAGCACACATATAACCAAGAAAACAGAAATGTGACTCCTCCCCTTTAACCATCCAGCTAAATAGGGGTAGTGATGGCAAGTCACACCAGTTCAAGGAGACTTTCAGACACATTGACTTTTTTAATACATTAAAGCCAACAAAGATCTTCTATAGAGGAAGAGAAAGTAGTCAGCATGTCAAGTATCTGCAGGAGGAAGAGGGGGGAAATGGCCATTTTATGTAGATGATAAAATAATGTTTCTGCTTTAACCAGTCAAATAACTTCCCTTTTTATTATAATAATTATAATGGCGTTATCATCGTTAATAGCTGTATAATAGCTACATAGTTATTAATAATGAAGCACAAAATCAATTTAAATTGTCAGAACTTTTGATGTTATCCTAAAGCTATTAAGACTGCGTTCCTCTGCACACCAACTGGGCAGTCTGTCCCTTCTGAGCCTGGGATCTGCTGCCTGGCTTTATTTTTCTCCTACTTTGAGGTGTCTTGAAGAGAAGAGACTGGTAGAGTGTCTTGCTGGCTCAAATGGGAAGGAAAACATTGGGAGGTTGACGGCAGTAACAGCAGTGACAGAGGTGGATATACTGCTTGTTATGTACCATTTGAAACAAAAACATTTATAACCATGTGACCAAAATAATAATCAAATGAAGATACTGTTTCCTATAGCCATGCAAAACTATATGCTGATCTTTTTATATAATTGAGAGGCTAAAAGTCAGGGATGCTAACTTAAATAAAATATGGGGGGGGTCAGGTAAGCCCAGCCCCACATAATTGATGACATGATGACACATGACAAGGTCTTTTCAGTGGTGGTTCCCTGGTTGCGGAATGGACGCTTACCCCTTCCTCTGGGTGGGCAGCTGTTGTAGATCTTCACTCTTGGTCGCCAATTCTGGGCAGCCTGAATGTACATGGCCAGGCCCTCCCTAAAGAGGTGTCCATCATTATTATCTTCTGGAGGAATTAGAAAACATTCCCATTTACCCAGGCATTTGGTGGCTGAAGAATACTGCTTCTGGCAACCTAACTGCTTTTAGGATATTTAAAAACCCTTACAATTGAAAGCATCTAAAAACAGTAATTGATTTGTTTTTTTAAAGAGTATTTTAACTGTTTCAGAATGATTTTTTCTTTATTTCTGTTTGCTGCCCTGGGATCTTTGGGGGGGGGGTGAGTGGGATATAAATTAATTCAATAATTAATAATCAGATACTTGATTGGTAATTATTTGCCTGCTTCTGCAAAGTGTACTTTTTAAAAACCTGAAATATGTTTTAGCTTCAAGCATGTCAACAGTATGAAAGCCTAGCCCAGAATACACACGTTGGAATTATCTTTGAAGGCAGAGCTATCCATGAAGGTTAGAGTATTTCCTAGTCTTACATCTTATAGCAAGGGAGGAAAACTGCTGGCACTTAAAACTGGCAGTGCTGCTATTCTTTTAAAACCCTATATCAGATTACTAATACCATGTGATGTCTTGCATAAAGCTGGATAACATACATATCAGTTTGTACCCAGTACAAAGCTTCTCATAAATAAATAGGGCTAGAGGCATGTTTTGATGGCAGAGGGCAGCATTTTGCTCTCGTCTTATTGAGAGATGGCCCTGGTTTAGTAAAGATATGTTTTGCTGGCAAAAACTCCGCTGTCATCTGGTTAAGTGCTGAGATGTTGAGACATGAAGCTCAAGCAAACATTTCAGCTTAATCTTGAAGGGAATTGATTTACTTTGTAGAATTTCAAGGCTATTTATTTTACAGCACAGCCGCTTGTTTGTCTCTGATCAGTGTGACTTACATTTTTTTATTAAAAAAAATCAAAATGGGATGCTGGAAAGGGAGGGGGGAAATAAAAAGGCAATAAAAGAAAACAGAGCCAAAGAGGGGAAAAACAAGCAATAAAATAAGTGAACTCATAGAAGACAAAAGCACAGATTCACACTCCTATGTTGTTAAAAACAACAACTAACAACCATTTCCTTTCCTTAGAAGCAAGCTCTATTGATTTAATTGACACCGTACCTCCAACAAGGTGGGCTTGGGATCATAGCTTGGCACCCCAATGAAAATACACTGGCCAAAATCCAGGAAAATCTTTGGCTTGCACTCAAGAAATTGCAGATATACCCCAAGGTTTTTATTTCCTTTCCTCTTCAGCGATGCACGTGCAAAGGGGACAGCATTCAGCTGTTTAATGAGAGAACTCTTGAACTATAGAGCTCCAGTTTATTATAAATATATGAAAGTGAAGTTCACTGGAAATACACTTAAAAACAAGTTATGAAAAGTTTTGTTTCAGTTACTTAAACAGATTCCATTGGAATCCATTTCAGCATTTATCATTTTAGAATTAGTCAAGCAAAGAGGGAGGCATCAATGGCATTTTTGGATTATTGGTTTGGAGATGGAATATCTATGGTTTGAACAATCTGTATCTTAGAAACAGTGCACCATATCAATGAGCATACAGAAAACAGGAATGGGGAACACTAGCTTAACAAACATCTACTGTTATTCTAAAATACTTCAGATTGCCTTTATTTTTGTCCTCAGCTATTACTTTTCTAGAATGCTGCCAACATTGAACCAGAAAACCCAGGACTGATTGCTTTGCAACTAAGGAAGGGTATTTTATTTCTGGCAGACCCATTCATTTGATTTATTTCATTTTTCAAGTGCCATGCTGAGCAAAAGATTCCTATATTGAAGAGGGTTGGACTAGATTACCCTCATAGTCCCTTCCAACTCTACAATTCTATGATTCTATGAACATATTATTATTCACAGCTTCCCGTAATATATACTTTTTTGTAAACCCTGTTCAGCTGGCTAATCAAATCACAAAATTTGGATAAATGTGAATGTTGAAGGATAGTTGTGTTTCAGTTCTCATATTGTTTTTAAAAAGTATGAATTTGACAGATTCAACTTTAAATGTGAACTGAATCAGATTTCTTCCCCATCCCTCACAATAAGGTAAACAATTCAAAGCAGAAGTGGAAGCAGTTCGTGTGCGTGTTTTCTTTCAAAGAGTGAAATAAATAATACATTCTGTTCTTCCACCACATACTTTTTGTTGCTTTGTCTCAAACAAAATACTGAACTGACATTTCATTAAAAAGGATGAGTAATTTATACCAGTCAGTGACATAAAAGATCAACATGTACCCGAATAATGTGAAAACACACCCAGTAAAATGTGAATCATGCTTGTAAAATGCCCAGGTTCACAATTCTTTTTACACCTACGATCTTGTAATGCATTGATAATAGGCATAGACTTGTAAATTTTGTGTGAACTTTACAATCAGCCAATAAAGTGTTCCAATTGTTTGGTAAGTTTTTCTTCTCAACTACATATTTCATAATATGGGTTGCCACTGCATGAATCCATTATCATTATCATCAACAACACTTCCATGGCCAAAATTCTTCTTCCATCCTTCTAAAGTCTTTGTACAATGCAAGAAAGTAGCATGCTTGTTTCACTGTTATTCTTAACATTAAATATAACCTTTAAATGCAATATACTAAAAAAAGACGATCAAGATACTCAACAATCATCATCCAGAACTGTCCTATTTTAAAAAATATAGATTTGCAGTCAGAAATTCCAAAGCAGTGCCTTATTTCAAGAACAATTTAATCTCATGCTATGCTTTACTAGAGAAAGTAATAAAATACAACAATATGACGGGAAGCTTCAGCTGACTGGAAAAGGCCATAGGTTGCACCCAGTGCAAGTTCTACCCAAAGTAGACCCACTGAACTGAGATGACATGACTAGCTTAGGTCCATTACGTTAATTGGCGTACTCTGTGTATGACTAGTTGGATGCAACCCTACCAATCTAGTCCAACACATTAGTTTAAAACAAGTTATTCTAAGTCAATTCCTTTTTATGCAATGATTTGAGCTCAACAGTATATTAGCATCCATAGCAATTTTCCACACAAATATATCCATTATGAAATGAATGTTCTGCATGGGGAATATTAGAGTGCATCTTACATTAAATACTGACAACCGGGCAAATAATGATGGTCCCAACCATTTGACAAAAGCTTTCCTTGTTCAAAATGTTTCAATATATTTGCAGGACTGTATCAGCATTGTGAAGCTTATAATGCAACCTTACACATGCAGGCTCAAGTAGTAATTCCTGTGAAACTAAATGGGAATGATTCCTAGGAAAGTGTGTATAGGATTGGAAATGGGAACCACGGATAGTTGAGATGTTAAGAAACTAAAATATTCTCATCTAAGCTGTTTGGGAGTGGGGAATTACACCAAAGTGCAGGATACAAAAGCCAATACTTATGCTCCAATTAGGTATGGAATATACTGTTATGAAAAGTTTGGATGTGCTCCATATCGGTCATATACGTAATGACTGTCTCCAAGAACATCCTTTCTGAAGACAGTGTTAATTGAAAGATATTTTGAGGAAGCCAGCATATGAGATATAAGGAACATTTAAGCAACATCCAAGTTATGTATTTTTTTTAAAAAAATCAAAAGTTTTGAAGGCATATCATCTATATGATAGAACTTAGATCTAGGAAGCCAAGCACAGTGACAGAACTGCACATCAACATGAACAATTTGAATCTCAGAGAATTGCAGAGTTGCAAAGAATCATCTAGCCCAATCCCCTGCAATGCTGGAATCTCAGCATCCATGGCAGATCCAACCTCTGCTTATAAACCTCCAATGAAGGAGAGTCTACCACCTTCTGAGGAAGCCTGTTCTACTGTTGAACAGTTCTTACAGTTAGAAAATTCTTCCTGATATTTGTCAGAATCTCTTTTATTCTTGCTTGAGAATGGCCGTGTTATTTGTGTACTTTTTTTTTAAGACCAAGCATTCTATTCTGCCTTACGAAAAAATTGGTTTGTTCCCTCCTATGGACATTAATGCAGATGTGTTGCATACAGTACCAGTGGGGGAATTCTTTGTACAGGAGGACTCAAGCCCTTTTACTGGGATTCCCTCCCTGCTGCCTATGGAAGTTTTGTGGAAATTTCCTGCTACTGAATTATGGAGCTGACTAATCATGAGAAGGGAAAGTATTTTTTAATTCCCTCTGTTGCCCTAACTTTTCCCTGCAGAAGAGCCATGGTGTGCAGCATTTGGGCTGCCATCAGATTCAAACTCCTGTCTGTCATGAATCCTGTAACTTTTGGCTATTCCTATTTGTTGCTGTCTGAAGTGGATAGTCTCATGGAGTTATTCAGCCACCACTTTACATTGACTAGTGCCTTTGATGTACGTCTAACATATGGGCATCATCAGCAAGTGTGATCATGAAGGTGTGTCATGGCAGTGTTGCCAAGAATGCTGCCTTTATCTCTGTTTTCTCCTTCTTGCTAGAATGGCATAGGGTTGCCTCAGTGTTATGTTCTGCCTTCCTCTCCCGCCCTCATTTATTGGGTGAGGCAAGGAAAGATTCCATAACAGATAAGAGAAAAATGAGTTTATACCATTGTACTGTACCCATACATAGCAACCCCATCAGACTCAAAGGAAACACATGAAGTGGAGAGGAAGACTGCACTAATAAATACACCCATGCGCCACATCCAATGTCTATCATGGCACAGATATCTACAGAAGGATTCTGCAATAAATTCTTCTAATATAGTCCAGTCCATCTGTCATAAACATTAGGTCCAAAGGCCACAGGTGCAGATAGAACTACAAAATTATGCCCATACAGTTTAGGAAAAGGGAAAAAATCGGCACAAAAGCATTGATTCCATCCCAACCTCTTTCCCCTGTAATTAAACATTTATTTGTTCATGATAGCCACTACAGTTTTCTTTTCCTGTTTAAGTGATATAATACATGCTTCATTTCCTCCCACCATACAGAGATGATTTAGTTATTTGAGAGGGGTAGGACACAGCAATTTAACAAAATGAGCAGAGCTTCAATAGGACATCTTGTTTTCATATCTGGAGATGGGATTGACATGACACAACTACAAATATGTATGCACAAATTCTCTTTATGGTACTATTGGAAGGAAGGAACGCTGAAATGAGCTGCAGACAAAGGAATGGGAATTTGCCAGTTATAATTTTAAAAAAATTACATACTTGTACAGGAAGTTCTATTAAAAAGTGTACGCGTTCTTTTGTTGTGTTAACCCCAATTCACGCAGATTACTGAAACTATAACTGTTCATAGTACATTTTCAAGCTTAAGATATACAACATTGGTTTCTGACACTGCAGTCTTACACAGCTAGATCCTATTTCTAGGCAATGATTCAACAAAGTGCATTGCAGTGGCCAAGGCTGCACATTCAGAGTCCAGTAAAAGAAGATATAATCCTGCCAATAAGCTATCTGGCAAAGACCCAGTTGGTTAATTCAGCCTCTTGATCCTCCCCTGAAGAGGTGTGCAGCATGACTCTAAGTTTCCTCCGTGGACTATACTTACAAAGCAACAGTGGCTAGACCAGGTTGGGGAATCACAGGCACATGTCAAGATCCTGACTCAAGCAACAGCCAATGTTCAGAGATGGAGGACGATAAGTAGCAACATCTGGAGCTACTACATTGTTGGATGAACAAAACCAGGTACCCAGTTCTGAAATTGAGGCTGATGGCCATGGACCTATGGACTCCAAACCAGGACTCTCACAAACTTCTTCCCTCGAGCCTGGTTCACCTGGGGAGCCAAGTGTTTCCTGCTCCAAAATGCCTGCCCAGTGGTGTAAGGAGCACACTAGATAAGCCACAGGGAAAAGAAGTGCTCCCCTTCAGGCCAGAAGGCTGTCCCTTTAAGAAGTCACACTCCTCAGTGATGTGGCAGGGCAGCTTATGGTAAATAATCTGTACATGAGGCTTCAGTTTACCTGCAGCTTTTTCTGAAACCAAGTTGATCACCTGGAACTATATAAGGTCGCAAGACCCTGTTGCCTTGCTGTGTGTTCCTGCTGAGGACAGGTCAGACCAGCACAGTGCTTGCATATGTGCCCAAATCTCCATTTTGAAAAGTGTGTGCATATGGTAGCTTGCTTCCAATGCACATGCAGCACCTAACTGGATCATGCTGGTGATGCTAATTAATTCCTCCCTTGAAATAGCAAGAATTTCAGTGACCCCTTACCCAGCCATATGAAAATGCTGTAATGACACACACAGGATGTGTCTGCATTTTTCGGAGGTCCAGTTTATCAATTCTTATATGCATCTATATAATAATCTTCACTATTTAAACATATGACACAGCTGAATTTGAGTGGGTAGGAGTTCTTCATCATACTGAAAATTGCCCTTCAGACAATGCCAACTTTGGATGAAAACAACATTTTGGGGGAGCATTGATGACACCCTCTTCCTGAAAACAGGCAGCTTCCATTAAGCATATCCCTCAAGATCTGACAACTTTCCCAATACTGTCCCTACAAAAATGTTCCAGAACTTTTAGGGGAATGCCAAAGAGTGCAGATGTTGTACACAATACAAACACAAACTATTTCTTGTTTTAGTTCCACCCTCTTTTTAAAGAAACGAAGCCATTTCTGCTGGCAGAGATGAGTTCCTGGGCCTGGGCATGTTCCAAGAATGCGTGGTTAATTCTCTTCTGGAGCTTTATGGGGACCTGAAGCTGAAAGATAGTTTTGGTCAAGCCATCCAGTGAGCTTGGTGATTTGAACTCTGATCCAAATTTAACTATCCACTAGAGCACACTGGATCTTAAGCCTCTTGATCCTTTGCTCTCTTCATAAATCCAAGTTAAATCAAGTATCAGAAATAATCCCAGTTTAAATGTTACAAATTTATAAGCCTGACAGCCTGGCAAGTAACCCGCAAGACTCCTGCAATCTAAACCCTTTGGGAATTAATGTTACGGAGAGCTCTTGGCCCCTGTTTCAGAAGTACAATTCCGATTTAAGCATACAAATCCACCAGCTCCCATAGCACATATGGTCCTTAGTCCAAAGGCCCATAGGTACTGCTTTGGAAATTAAGCCATTCTGTAGCTCTTGACTTGCAAAGGATCAATTTTGCCTGCCAATATGTAGTGCTCTTCACCACATACTGTGTCTTAGAAAACCTCTCTTGTTGCAATGCAAATGTGAGAGTTGATTTTCCAGGGTAGAGTATGCAGGAGTGAGCCTCATAAATCAGACAGCTGGACCAACTCCTCTAACTGCAGCCTTGACTATCTTATGTACATTACAGTATGATTTTCAAATGGAAAATGAATACCTTTGGGTTGAAGACTTTGGCGCCAAGATTCAGCCTCTGAGTTTTTGAAATGCTTTCAAGCAGGTGCAGATGCCACCTGCTCCAGCATAAATGAGAATAATTCAAATGACTAGTTAGGTTTTTATTATTAAAAAGTGATATAGGTTTTTGAAGGTAAACCTCCTGACTATTAAACTAAAGACATGTTACTGTAAAGCTGAAGTGAAAAATAGTGGGAAAACATTCACAGGGTAATGAGCATGATTTTCAGTTCCATGTTATACAGCATAAACTCCATAGACAATAGCATCTGCAGAGTCTCCCAAAATAAGGAATTCATTTAATTTTTATGTGTAGTCCAATGGTTCAGTACAAGATGGTGGAAGACCATGTGCTATTGGTTCCCTGCTGATACAGCACTGTATATAGCATTGGACAAGTGTGATGAGCAAACAGGCTAAGCAACTGTTTTGTACAATTTTTGAGTGCTGCTTTGTGGGTAGGACTCTTGAACCTCAATACATCAAAGCGTTCCCAGCTGAGAACCAGAGATAACTAGATTCTCCTTGACTTTATTAATACTTTTAGAAGTTTTCTCAGTGTGCACTCATTAATGCGGGATTATCTAATTGATTTTTGATTTTTATTGTTATTCATGTTTTTATACTGTATTTTATGCTGCTTTTATAATTAAGTGTTTTAAAGTGTTTTAAATTTGTTGTTAGCCGTCCTGAGCCCGGTTTTTGAACTGGGAAGGGCGGGGTATAAATAAAATATTATTATTATTATTAAAGAAAAGCTCATCAGTTTCAGAGAGCTGTCTCCCAGTTCAAAACACTGATACACACATGGACCTTATTGTATTGCCCACCCCACCACTTGCCACAGGAATTGTTATTCCTAGGACCAGCCTTACCTGAGAACTGCTTGAAAACACACATGGGAACAAGAGTGAGTTTTAAGTCTGAAACAGGACAACAAATGCATAAAACATTTTCAGCAAACTGTGGAAGAACTGATTGGAATAGAGGGAAGATACCCTTGAAGACAACTTGCTCAGGTCTTAGAGTTCATAGCAATCAATCAGAACTTCATTGAGTGTAAGGCTATAAAATGAAAGGATTTTTGTGTGCAGGTTTTACAAAGGAGCATGGTCAACCTGAACATTGGCCACATACCTGCAGAACCTCACTTCCCACTGTAAGCTGGAGAATAACTTCTTGGCGAAATGGCACTCAAGTCATAATCAGGGCTGGCTCAGTCATTAGACAGAGTGAGTACTGCAAACAAGTGTTGGAGAACAGATCTCTGTATGTCATGCACCCTCTCTACATCTCCTAAACTAGCCTTCAGGTGCAGTGGAGGATGATGTTCTGTTGCTTGTGTTGAAGAGTCAGCTGCCAGTTTAAGCAGTTTTTGTACATGGAATGGTGGTGGGGTGGAGGATGTGTTGACTTGTCCTTCCGTTCAGTCAAAAGAAGAAGAAAGCCTTCAGTCATCAGCCCTGCACTGTGGGTGAGACAAGTTCATAGGACGATGAACTTCAACCAAGTTCAACCAGGACATCTCCACTTATGACATTTCTGGGCCTGGAAATGGGTGTAAATGGTGACAGGTATTTGAAATTGTATCTTATAGGCCTATTCATAGTGGAATATCTGTCAAAAAAGTGGCTGTTCCCCAGCTCACTTTTAAAGGGCACCAAAAACCTAGGGAATGTGGATACAATCACTGGACTCCAACTTCAGAATGAAGTCTAGGCTGACTGCGTCCCAGGCGCTCAACCTTCTGGTGTTGTGCCAACAGAACAGTGAGAATGACGGGTCTCTAAAATATAGTATTTGGCTGAAGTCCGTCTATTATTTTTATCTGCAAATGTTAAGGCTTTTGATGCTCCATATGTTATAGAAGAGACCAGATGTTTATGTAATTTGGCTTGTAAACAAAATTCATTGAAGCAACACAAATAGTTGGCCTATTGCATTCTAGGGCAAGAGCAAAAGACAGAAAAGAGGAAAGCCACTTGCACCCAATTTTTTCTACTTCAGGATCTGTGAATCATTAATCAAGAGGCAAACCTGTGACAGGTGAAGAGAGACAACAGCTCAGGGTGGGCGATTGCCCATTCTGCAACAGCAAACAAATGTCCAATATTCTTCTACCCAAATGCACTGGAACAATGTGCAACATGTTATAGTAATCTGATAATCTTCAGCAGGTAATACATGCTGCCCTCAAAGACAGTTGCCCCAGATACCATTTTTCAGAAGCTATTGCGCAGTGAAATGTAGCTGCAAATCCATAGCTTGCACCTTACATTATAGCTCTTCCAGATTCTTGGACCTAACCTCCTCAGCTACATGGCTGCAAATAAAATGTTTTAGGTATGTTTTAAGTGCAATATACAATGTGACACTAGATGGAGATGGCGAGCCTTATGGAAAATTCAATGTATTTTATAAAAAGCTTTTTTAAAAAAGCATTTTCAGAACATTTTTTATTTGTGTGTAGATTCCACCGTACAGTCAGTCCCTACTGAGTGATGACACAAGGGAAGGGACTACAGCTCAGTGGTAAGAACACAAGTGGTAAGAACACAAGGTAAGAACACAAGAAGTGTCCACGACAAATTATGGACTCACATATAATTAATGTTCAAAATTGTTTATGACTCTCTGAAAGGCACTGGTCAGCAAGGGGGCAGCCCAAGTATCACAGGCCAAGACTGATGTGTAGTGGGAAGAAATGGGAACCTGCATATATTAGGGAAAGATGGGTTCAGGCTTGCCACTATTACATAGCATCAGGATCTGAATTCCAAGAACAGAACTAAGGTTGAATCATAAGATGTTAAGAACAAAGTTTAAGCATTATACCTGGTTGAGGGTTTTAGATTAAGGGGATAAGGCGTGGTGGAAGAGCTGTAGGAAGTTACCTTGATATATATCCATGAAGCCATATAAAACTATTGATTCAAGCAGCAGATTCCAAAATCAGACTATTCTGTTGCTTCCAGCCTCCATCTCACTGGAGGGAAGCCATTTTGGTATTATTAATCTAAAAATATTTAAGACCAACATTGAGTCTAGGTCACAACACATATTTCAAGGAGGAATTAAACATATTTAACTCTGCCAGGCAAGGCATATTTAATTACCGGTACTCATTAAATTGTTTTTATATATTTTACAACTCCTTTTATACCGCCATGTGAGGACACCTGTCCTGAAAGGCAGGATATAAATCTATTAATAAAACTCATACGCCATTATAATGCCCTGCTCCTTTCCCTCTCCTCCCACCCCATAAATCAGTGCACACACACACACACACAACCCTCCTCTCTCCGTGATCCAGCTCCTTCCACTCTACCAGCATATTAGGCCATTCTCCCTCTCCACCAACATGCCCAGGGCTTTGCTACTCACATTCTGAGGTGCTTCTCTAGGCGAATATGGGAAGCAATGGAAGCTGTGCCCTGCCAGGCCACCGCATAGTGATATGACCTAGCACAGTTTTCAGTCCACACACACACACACACACACACACACATTCAGAACTGCTTCCAGATGGATGGGTAGAGAGGGAGACCTTGCCCAGCAGAATCATTGTTCAAGTACAGATCATTGTTCATTTCTCACCTCTGCCTTCTGCCCTAACAGCCCCAATGGGCACCAGCCACTACTGTAGATGCCACAAGGCAGTCTAGGAAATAGTTGGGGGTGGGAAACTTTGATGTACTGGACCACACAACCTAGTGGAGCATGGCCTCTCCACCTCCCTTCCATTCCCAAGTCATGATGGACATTCATTGTGAGAAAGTTTCTTTAAAAATGCTACCAAATGGATACGAAGAACGATATAGTAAAATGATATCTTATGCTTTGAAAGATATTTCCTTTAAGAAGCAATATACTGAATTTCTGTGCATCTGAGGAAGGGTTCCACAAACACATTTTGTGTATTTTACTTTACATAGTACAATTTTGACACACACCCCATCACTCTCTCACACACACACTTCTGGCTTTCTTTTGTTTGGTGCTGCCCCTTTTGAAACATATGATATAGTTGTTATTGGAATTTTAATTCCAAGTCTGTCCTACAAAGCATGCATTGCTTTATTCATACTAATCTGTTCTAACATGAGTATGGTATTCTAAGGTTTTACCATTAATACTGGCATAAAGAAACATTCAGTTTTAGTAAGGCTGGTTAAAGTATTCAGCGTAGGCAGAAGCTCAGTTCCAGCACTCTGCACTGACCTCTAGTGGATTATTTGTTGTAAGTGACTGAATGCAAACTATTAACTTTACTGTCTTAACATATAGTAGAGTTATTCCCTCGTTGCATAATATCAATAAGCTCCAACAAATTAATGCAACTTTTAATTAATGGGAAAACCTCTAAGACAGAAAAAATACTTGCATGTGTTTAAAATACAAGTCCCCACAGAGGAGTTTCATATATATATATATAAAATTATTTATCACAATATGGCACTAGACCTACAGTTACTGTATAATATATAGCCTACTATTTTTCATTGCTAAGTACCCACTTAATGTAACAACAATAAACAACACATTTTCTAGCAGAAAGCAAACATAATGGATTGGATCCAGAATTTGCTACCCCCGGTTCCACTTGGGACATTCTCACCAATAAAAAGTCATTTTCACTAGTGGGCAAATGCCCATGCCTGAAACCACATTGCTGCGGGGGGTTCCCAATCCCCAGATCAGACATTGAAGGACATAGGGTGCTGTAGGGAGATGGAAGGAAATTGATGCAAGTTATCTTGCACCTCCCTATTCTAAGAGTTCTGAAAGTTACGTCTTCCCCATTCCTCTACTGAGTCAGAAGCCTTCCATGGACAGAAGGAGCTCTTCTAGTCTCAGGAGGCAAAGTCAGGATCCAATATTAATCAGTACTGGTTTTGCAACAACAAATGCGGTTCTATTGCTTATCGTAAGAAGCACGTCTCCTGAGTAAAAACCAGCAAAACTATTTCTATATATTCTCCTGAACGGAACATAGTAAATAGCCATAATCAATCACATGATTTCTGGAGCAATTACGCTGTATACAACAAGTCTTCTCCTGAGAAGTATTGTGGCTCAGCAATTTTTATGAGCTAAAGCAGTTGTGTGTTGTTTTTTTAAAAAAACTTTCTTCAATTCATTTCTGTTCCATGATGCATTTCCTCCTATCTTCCTAAAGAGCCACATCACTGATTGCCATGGGGGTTGGGTAGTTTTAGAAGTATCTGCTTTACATAACACAAACAATGGAAATAAGCATGATTCTAAGCTGTATAGGTTGCAATTCTATAAACACTTACCTAGGAGTAAGTCCCACAGAACTTAGTGGGGCTTACTTCTGCATAGACATAGATAGGAGTGCAATATGAATGACCAGTTTCCTTTTTAAGTCAAATTAGTGTTTCTGGAAATGTGAACAGAATTATGGGAACCTATGGATAGATCACCAGGAGTCTGACCATGGTTTATGGGTAAAAACAAAGGGAGAATAAGAAATGATAAGCTCATGATAAGAAAGAATGACAAAGATCTTCCACATGATTTAGGGATATATGATTTTATACCAGCTTACCTTTACCTGGCGATTCAGTACAGTTGCCCAAAAGGTTCCCGGCTCTGTCATTTACTAATTTGCACACAGTTTTGCCTTCCGTTCCAGGGATTTTGAGATTGATGCAGACAGATGGATCCCATTTCCTTACTATTTTCTAAATTAAAGACATAAGTATTTTCACTTTAGCCCTCATGTTTTGCACTGACAAAATAAAATTAAATCCAAAGCAGGCCCCTACTGGCACATTAGAGATTTTCACACCAGATGCTGAGCAAACACATCAGAAGACACTGTAATGTACAGTAGAGTGGCTACATGAAGATTCAAGTCACTCAGATCTTCTCACAAGATCTTCCGTCAGCAGCATGACAAAGTATTCCCTAGCTTACTACTCCAACATTTTCTCCTTACCTCCGGTTTTGCAGCAAGGTCACATTCCATGAAAAACATCCTGCCCAGCTTGGTACAAAAGGGCCCCAAAGAATCAGAATGCAGAAGGCTCTGTAACTTGCTGACTAACTTTGCCCTGTGTTATTTACTAACTACACAAAGAAAATGCTGTCTATTCAAAACACATTTCAGAACTCTTTTCACAGAAAGTGAGTGAACAAACGGTCCCATGTCCCAAGCTGTGGTCACATCTCCCATGAGGCCGGCTGATTGTTGCAGAGCATGGAACCGAGTGATACCAATGCCAGTCACCACAAGGCACTTCTGTAAACAACTTTGTGTGAGTGAGTGAGTGAGTGTGTGTGTGTGTGTGTGTGTGTGTGTGTATTTGTCCTCTTGTGAAGAAAGTAATAGCATGATTTCTTTGCATTATTATATGACAGAATAAAGTTACAAACATGTTCTGTGCACATGACCATTACATCTCGCTTCTCTTTAAGAAAGAAAACAAGCACACACACTAACTTCAATCTTTAAACAGAAGGCCCAGTGGGTCAAACTTAGCGGGACATGAAATTATCAGAATACAGTGGTACCTTGGTTTTTGAATGCCTCAGAAGTCGAACATTTCAGCTTTCGAACATCGAAAACCCAGAAGTAACTGCTTCGGTTTTCAAATGCTTTTCGGAAGCCGAACATGCCACATGGCTTCTGCATTGAGTTTTCCAGACGTAAATGCTTCTGGAAATGCATGCTTCGGTTTTAAAATGTTTTGGAAATCGAATGGTCTTCCGAAATGGATTACGTTCAAAAACCTAGGTACCACTGTACTGTATGAAGTTAGGGATATCCGAGTAAGATTGACCTACGTAACTCTATTGAGGAAATAGATTTCAGCCGTGCTATTTTTCTAGAAAAATGATGATGGAACTGTTGTAGAGGGTGGGAGCGATTAAAAAAAATCAATCCTCCTGTCAGACTAGGAATATCCCCTCACTCACACAGTTTAGGATATTCCACCATTCTTCTGCAGAGTTTTTTCTTTCTTTCAGCACATATTTATGTCTTTCTTTTGGCTCACATATATGTCAAACAAAGCATTAATAATAAAGAAAACTGTAACACAATAACATACTGTCTGAGAGAAACTAAAACAACATCGTGAGGCAAGAATGGCAGTTGGTCTCTCTAACGGAACTTAACTGAACACCTGAAGGGGAGGGCCAATTCCAGAACACAACACTTAAGCCCCACCCAGCAGGTGACAGACATTCTACTAATCAAATTAGGCACCAGTGCCTTTCTTACAGGAACTCACCCTGAACACCTCTCATGTTCTCTTATAATGGCAATGACGCCCACCTGAGAGGTGCTGGGACTGAGTTCCTGTGAGCTCCAACTGAAAAAAGCCCTGGATTTCAGCAAAGCAATTACTGCTGTATTTAGAATATCCATTTTTCAAAGTTTGATTGTTATCAGTCAAATCTATATTTCTGCTTTCTTCTTCTCTTTGCTTGAAGGGTATTTTTGAGTTTCAATATAACAGAAAAAACAAGAGCAACGATGAGACACCCACTTCAGCTTTATGTCGTAATTGTACATGTGTACATAGTGCTTTCTTTGAAGTTAAAGGATCTGCTTTCTTAATTAGATGTACAGGAAATACCGTACATGAAGACTAGAATACTCAGCAGCTCTCTGGATTGGGACAACTATGTGTGTTGGGTGCGTGATTATTTCTCAAGTGGTGCTATATTTGCATAAAGGTTTTTCCCTATGGCGTTTAAAATTACTATCTCACAATTTACCTTTCCACACATAGTACTTATAGGCTGGATATGCTGAAACATGGGGGGCCGTTTCTTTTAAATATTCTCACAGGGAATAATTTTTCCAGCTGTAAGAAGAGAATGTTTTGTCATTATTACATTTAATTTTAATTTTTACTTCAGCAATAGTATTTTGTAGAAATATCTTCTCACCCCACCTCCTGTTACCACTGTTCTACTTTTCTGAGAAGAAAGAAGAGGAGTTTGGATTTGATATCCTGCTTTATCACTAACCGAAGGAGTCTCAAAGCGGCTAACATTCTCCTTTCCCTTCCTCCCCCACAACAAACACTCTGTGAGGTGAGTGGGGCTGAGAGACTTCAAAGAAGTGTGACTGGCCCAAGGTCACCCAGCAGCTGCATGTGGAGGAGTGGAGACGCGAACCCGGTTCACCAGATTATGAGTCTACTGCTCTTAATCACTACACCACACTGGAAAGGTGGGACATAAACATGAATTTTAAAAATGTGAATAATGCAACATATAGTAACATCAAAATTCATAAAGACATGCTTAATACATAGTAAAGAAGCCACATGATTTGGATGGTATCTAAAATTTCAATACTGTATAACCGGACTTGAACAGAGAAGTTCCTGTTCTAAAAAACAACCTATTAATCCTAGACAACTCTCAGTCACACCGCTCCTGAAAGTGGCCACACTTTTTCCTTTCCAGAACTTAGTTATTCTAAAACTCACAGCTACATTCCCCTTCTATAATTACAAGGAGGGAAATAATAAACCAATTACAAATTCCCAGAAACTATTTAGGGTGGGGCTTTTTAAATACATAATTTCCAATTAAAGTCTGTATCAGTTCTGAATTTGTTAATATCTTCCCTCCCTGGCATAATGTGTCTTCAAAACAACAGCAACCCAGCAACAACATTGTAACATTTTTATCTTTTGGGGGGTTACTTTGACACTTGCTGTCCTCTGCAGCTACTTTTCCAAGATAAGCTAAAAGCACAGGACACAATATAGCAGCATATTACCTTCTAGCAATCCTCCCCAATGGTCAAAATCTTTCTCTAATGTTTATTCAGAAGTCACCAAAGGTTCCCTGCAACTTCTAATTCTATGCCATCTTCTCCTATTGCTTCCTGTTCAGCAGTATTACCGATAGATAGCTTCTTATTTGCTCGTTAATTAGCCACTTGCCATTTCCCATGGAGGTGCTTTAATTACTGGTTTCCTCTCATTATTTGAAATCCCCAAACATAGAAAAGCTGCTCTGTCTAGTTCATATTTGACTAGGTCTCCATCGCCTAATGGCCAAGATCAATGGCATCCAAAAGAGACTGAATAGGAATAGGCAAATCTGTCCATTTTTGTTTCTCACAGTTTCTCATTTTTCCAATCTTAAAACCCATTCTTAACCTTACTGCAGCAGCTTGTGGGTTTTTGTTTTTTTTTAAGTCCTCGTGAAAATTTAAGTACATGTTTGTGCAGATTTCTCCTAATACACATATTTTTTGCCTAATATGAACATTTTTGCAATAAAATCCCCATATAATGCATTTTTGTATGCTGTCTTGACTAATATATATATTTTAATGCACACTTTGCCTTAGGATATGCATTATTGTACACATTACTTGGCTGGAGAGCTACACTGCATACTTCGTAGAAGTGTGAATTTTCAGATTTTGTGTTGCTTTGGAAACTGACTTTAAATGTGAGCTGAATTGAATTTCTCCCCCATCCCTCCTTTTCCCCATTGGTGAAAGAAAATCCCCGAGAAGCAAGAAGGCTGTCCATTCACCCACGAGGCACTTGCTTTCTGAGCAGCAGAGAAGGAGATGATGGCAGCTGGTAGCAAGCAGACAAGTGGGCACATTTCCTGCAAGCAAGTGATGAGGCAAGAGGGAAAGACTGAGATGAAGATTGACTGAGATGAAGAACCTATGGTTCTCCAGTTCACATCATTCCTAATGTAAATGCCCCCAATCTGGTAGTTCTAGAGATGGCAGCTGATCCCAGTTTAGAATGCTGATCCCAGTTTACAAGGCAGCTGCTGCCATGGGTGGATCTAGATACAGGAAAACAAATGCTATAAATAAGTCAGAAATTAGATCATTATAACAAAATAAATAAATCCTTATGGAAAACCACATTTTAAAATTTCCTGCTCTCTGGCGCCATCTGGTGTTGTATGTTTATAGTGCATTCAAATTGCTGTTTCTTTACTAATGTAGCTGAGTGACGTCTTCCCTAGCAACAGCTAATAATGGAGTGGAGTAAAGCCAAGGAATGCACAAAGGTCTTGCTTTTTTATACAGAGAAAAGGAGAGAGAGTAACAGGAGAAGGTACAAAATAGGAGGACCCATTGGGCTTGGCAGGTGGTGAGTAGCCTCAAGAGAGAAGAGCCCCACTTCTCCAGTGGGTAATTTATTTTCTCCGAATGCTAAACCATGTGAGTGGTCTTCATGCTGGTAGAAAACATCACCACCACCAATTCGGCCAGGACTTGCAACTGGAGTCTGATTCTCCTTAAGGTCAGATATATCACATCCCTACTTCCCTGTAGACAGCAGGGTTTTCTTTTCTTTTCATTGTAGTGACTGTGGTGTAAACCACTGAGCCTCTTGGGCATGCCGATCGGAAGGTTGGTGGTTTGAATCCTTGCAACGGAGTGAGCTCCCATTGCTCTGTCTCAGCTCCTGGCAACCTAGCAGTTTGAAACACACCAGTGCAAGTAGACAAATAGGTACTGCTATGGCGGGAAGCTAAACAGTGTTTCCGCGCGCTCTGGTTTCCGTCACGGTGTTCCGTTGCACCAGAAGCAGTTTAGTCATGCTGGCCACATGACCTGGAAAGCTGTCTGTGAACAAATGCCATCTCTCTCAGCCTGAAAGCGAGATGAGCACCGCAACCCCACAGCCTTCTTTGACTGGACTTAACCGTCCAGTGGTCCTTTACCTTCTTACCTTTATTCTATCCTTGTTTGTGCTCCTCATATGAAACCTCGAGTTCCTTGTTACTTTCTATCACATTAAAAGTAGATAGGCTCCTCTTCAGAGCAACACCCTGACCTCGCTTGGCTTTCCCAGTGTGAGATTAGCCATTAAAGATCCAGGGCCCAGGCCAATGTGGAAAATTTAAACTTAAAAGACTGGGGAAGGGGCATGGAATAAGGGGGGGGGGAGAGATAAGTTTACCCATCTTTAGCTGTAAGTATAACAAGGAGATTAAAATGAACTGTTTTTCTTGTCATTTCATTTCCAGGAAAAGGACTATGTAGTTGAGAAAGACTGAATTCAAGTAGGATAAAAGGGCTGGGTAAACCACTCTTATAATGAACTTAGAAGTACTCCACCACCTGCCCACCCCCACTTAGCAAAAGCTTCCTGATGCTTTTGTCTTTCCCTACAGCCTGTTTGGCCCACAATACATATCCCTTCCACAGCCCTGCCCTGCCAGGCTACTGCAGATGCACTCACAGAAGCAACTGTTAGCCCAACACATGTATATTTATTTATTTAGCACATAAACTTTCAATTGTTCGAAATGGAACATTTGGAGGGGGGTGTTCTTTGTTACTCTGCAAATTTAAATAATAAAAAGCCTCTAGCACAAAGGGTAAAAGAGAGAGAGCGAGCGGTGGAGATGGATTATTGCTCAAAGGCCTTTTAAAAACATGTTTTTTAAAAAAGGCTTGTTGCTTTATTTCTTTATTGTTAACAGCTCAATTTCAAAGCCTTTTAAAGATCAGACTCCTCCTCTCAGAGCTGCCTGCCAAGATAGTACTTAGAGGATGGGAGGGCGTGGTTGCCGTTGAAAAGATTGTGTGGAAGCGATGGTGCTTAGAGAGATAGTCATATTGGAGGGGCTTTCCAAAAAGCAGAACCCTGCAAAGGAAAACATGAAAACGGTCTGTGTGTGTGTGTGTGTGTGTGTGTGTGTAGGAAAATGGATGCAGATTAAATGAAGAGATAAGCAAATCAAAACTAAGGAAAAGGCTAAGAGTGAAGCAGCAAACTTAGAATTTATTTCCTTCTTTTAATTAAATATCTTGGGGAAAACTTGTTGACATTTGCAGAGCAACAGCTTTTTTTGTTTTGTTTGAATAAGGGGACAGGGTCCCCCCTTTTTTATTTCTGGAAACTGAGCCTCAATTGTTTCTCAAATGAAACTGCCCTCTTTTTGCAGGAAATATTATCCTGCTACGACTGAAACTGACAGAGGTAATCTAACCCTAAGTGTATTGCCTAGTTTATGGGGTGGAATGGCAGCTGATTGGCAAGTTCTATTCTCTTTAAAAGATCTGATTAGGAAAAACACATTTTCTCTTAATTTGCAGAGTGTGGTTGAGCCCCTCAGGCAGGTGGACTAACACTTGCACCTGCAAGATTCTTGTGTGTGTGTGTATGCACACACAACAGTTTTGATTGTCTTGTGCAGATAACTGTTGCAATCATGAAGTGAGATCAAAATTTTGGGTAGCTGCAGCCAGTGCCATTTGAATTTTTTTTAAAGTGCAAGAGGGGGAGCTATAAACTGCATGTGTGTCCAGTTCAAAGCCAGTACAAACGGGATTAAATGTTCACAATGCCCTTGGTTGCTAGGCAGATGGGAAGCCTTTTATTATTATTATTATTGCACAAATTGGACCTTTTTCAAAGCATGTGGCTGCATTACTAGTGATGAGATAATTGATCTTGTGCTCATCACAGAGAACTTAAAAATAATATTTGAACCTCTTCTTATGCCTTGGATTCCAGTGCATGTTAAAAAACATCATTCAAGTTCATCTTAATGGCCTCATCTGGCAGCTAATTTTCATCAGCACATTGGGACACCACCATCTTCATGTTCCAGGAATGATGAGAGGGAGGAACATGAGAGCGACTTAACTGGCTTGTGGATATGTGTGAAAGATAAATTAGTATTGTGTCATCTTCACAGTCAAGATCAGAAGGACATAGCAGACCTCCTTTTGTAAATCTGAGGTTTACAAAGGGGTGGGGACAGCAATGGCTATACTCTAATTTTGTGTTATGTTACAGCCCTACAGCAGCCATGTTGTGTTATGCCATGCCATTTTGTTAGTAGCGCCCACAGCACTTTCTCTAAATTCAGAATGGTGGTCCAAAATAGTGTATCCTGTGCTCTGGAGGACAGAGGGGAATTAAACTTGCTATCCTCATGCCCAACATCAATGTTTTCAACATAACATGAACATGCATCCCATGCACTGTTAACTTACAGTCATAAGTTTGTTTCTGCATTATTGGGAACTAGAAATGAGCATGTGGAAATATCTTAAACACATACAGTTGCTGTTGTATAGAATCAATGAACACCTACATTTGAATGTGAAGAAGCTGGAAGCAGAGATGGACTGGACAATGCTGCTTCCCCTCTACATTTTCCAAGTTATCCTTCCTCAGCATGAGGTCCTCCAGATGTTTTCAACTACAACTCCCATCCACCCCAGCCAGCAAGAGTTATGGGAGTTGTAGTCCAAATCATTTGAGGACCTCATGCTGGGGAAGTCAGTTCTACACAACATCTGAAAAGTGCCCTACTTTCTACATTCCTATCTGTTAAGCACATTTAAGGTGGTGGGAAATGAAAGAACCCATGGAAACTAGCCAGTAGAATTAAAAAAATATAGCATGAATACCTCCTTCGGTGATTGGAAATTAATACCTAGGTGTGTGCATTTCCCAAGCAATCAAGAACCCTGCTTTTGAATGGTTCCCAGTCATTCAACAATTGTAAAAATGCAGGATCGTTTGAAAGAAAAGACTGAACATTCTTAGATGGCAGGCTGGGCTCCTTGCTCTATTCTTCCCCATAATGTATTCAGATACCCAGCCATGACTGATGTTGATGCTCAAAACATATAAAGGCTACTTAGGGATAAAGAAACAGCAAAAGGCAAGGCAAGTTCATGGAAACAATCTGCAGCATGTTTAGTGCATCAAGAGAAACTTGGTGGGGGTAGCTATGTTAATTTATTTGGGAAATGAAAAATATGAGGAGTTGGGGTGGGGTTAAGCAGATTTTGGGTGGTTGTCTGTCATGGGTGCTTTAGCTGAGATTCCTGCATTGCAGAGGGTTGGGCTAGATGACCCTTGGAGTCTTGATCTACAATTGCTGCATAGCATTCCCTGGTTTGGATGGTATGATAGAAGACAATAACTATACTGAAACAGGTTCTTGGATAAAGTATATAGACTTCTCATACTTTCAGAACACCTAAAAGGAAGAATCTAGCAAAGCCACAAATTATCCTCTCCAATGACTAAACAGCTTCAGGTTGAATTGTCTCTTAACAGAGAGGAACAAAAATCCTGTATTTTAGGAGCATTTAGATTTTGGTACACAAACAAGTAGTGGCAGAAACCACTTTGTGCCACAAGAGGGACACAGAGGCTCAGGAATTGCTAACACAGACATAATTGGTTTCGTAACTAAGCCTTTCGCAACACAGATCTATTTCATAATTTAAATTTTTTTTACTGATATTTAGGGGCACACTTCACTTGGCACTTAGTTGCAACAGTGATGCTTATTCTCAACCTGGAATCTGAAAGATAATTCACATTGGCAAGTGAGGATTCCCAAATTAAAATAAAATTACAATAGAAGGGCCATGACCCACTGACTTAACCTCTCATTGTGGAACAACATATTCCTTGTTCCCAGTGCTTTAATTACCCTATTTTTTAATAATAAAAAAATCAACATTTGTTTGTACTATTATAATGGAAAAGGAATGACTAAAGCATTTTTTAGAAAGAGGATTAGAGCCAACTGCAATAGACTTTCTCAAGAAACTGCAGGACAGATGTGTGTTGTGGCTAACATCTTTATGTGGCTTCACAAACCAGTGGTGGCAGTGTGCTGGATGCACAGCAAATGGGAGTGTGTACATAGCCAGCACAGATATCTTGATTCCTGGAAGCTTCCACCAAATTGTCTTGTGCATTCTGGGATTTACTTACTGATCAAGGCCAGTAAGTGACTTGTGTAAGTGTGGGGAGGGAATAACAAGGCCTCAAAGTTAAAACAAAACAAATTCAACTTTTACTAAAAGGGTGTGCAAGGCAGCAAATGTGATATTATTCCGAATATTTTTTAAAAAAGGAAAGCAAAATATTTTGGGGTCTGTTAAAGAGCAAGGCTCTCATATTGCATGCCTATATGGATTTCAGGGTAGTTCAGCAGCAGTAGAGTCCAGGTTGTTTAGGACTCTATATGTCAAGGACTTTAAAAACCTTAAATAGTTTTGTGGTAGCGAATTGACTAGTACAGAACTCTCTAGCCTAGCGTATTGTGTGTCCAGCAGAGAAACCTACCAGCAGCCTCAGTGCTGCATTCTGCTTTAGCTGTAGCTTCTGAACCATCTTCTAGGGCAGCCCCACAGCAGAGTGAATGGCAACAGCTTAAACAGGGTTGTGTTATTGCCCCAGCTCTATTCATTATTTTCATTGCCATGATCCTACACTTTGTTGAAGGGAAACTCCCCACCAGAGTAGAAATCATGTATCAAACAGATGGAAAGCTCTTCAATCTGAGCAGGCTGAAAGCAAAGAGTAAGGTTACCGTAACTTCTGTCATAGAGATTCAGTATGCTGATGACAACGTAGTGTACGCACACTCAGAGGATGACCTCCAAACCATCCTAAATATCTTTGCAGAAGCTTATGAAAAGCTTGGCCTATCACTCAACATCCAAAAAAACCAAAGTGCTGCACCAACAAGTACAAAATAACCCCTCTGCAGCACCACAAATCCAACTCAATGGTGTAACGTTGAAAAATGTCAATCACTTCTCCTACCTAGGCAGTTATCTTTCCACAAGGGCCAACATTAATGCTGAAATCCAGCATCGCCTGAGCTCTGTGAGTGCGGCTTTCTCCCAATTAAAGTGCAGAGTGTTTGAGGACCGGGACATTCGCAGGGAAACAAAAATGCTTGTTTACAAAGCTATTGTACTACCAACCTTATTGTATGCCTGTGAAACATGGACCACTTTTAAACGCCATCTCCAACTCCTCAAAAGATTCCATCAACAGTGTCTCCGTAAAAATTTACACATCACTTGGGAAGACAGGCGAACTAATATCAGTGTACTGGAAGAAACAAAGATCACGATTGTTGAAGCAATGATTCTTCAACATCAACTTTGTTGGACTGGTCATGTTGTGCGGATGCCTGATGATTGTCTTCCAAAACAACTACTCTATTCTGAACTTAAAAATGGAAAGCGTAATGCTGGTGGTCAACAAAAGAGGTTTAAAGACTGTCTCAAGGCAAATTTTAAAAAATGTAGTATAAACACTGACAACTGGGAAACACTGGCCTGCGAGCGCTCCAGTTGGAGAACAGCCTTTAACAAAGGTGTCATGGGCTTTGAAGACACTTGAACTCAGGACGTAAGGGAGAAAAGTGCTAAGAGGAAGGCACGCTTGGCAAATCCACACTGTGATCAACTCTCGCTCGGAAACCAATGTCCCACTGTGGAAGGACGTGTGGATCCAGAATTGGCCTCCACCGTCACTTACAGACTCATTGTTAAAACTGCGTTTATGGAAGACAATCTTACTCAGCTAAAAGTGATCACCAAAGAAGAAGATCTTCTGTAAAGTAGGGCACATGGCTACCCAATTCTGTATGAACTGTTATTAACATGTAGTTTAACTCAGGATTTGTTTTTATGCCTCTGATGCGTGCTAGCTCTCGGGGGGGGGGGGATAAAGAAAAAAGAAGAGAGGCAATTTAATCTTCAAAGCTGTTAACACAATCCATAAGACTCCGTGGGCTAATAAATATATTTGAAGGAAGTGGCAAGCAGCATAGTAACCTAGCATGGGTTCCATCTGCTATAGTAAAGTGTGGGGTGGCTTGGGACAATGATCGTGCATTCCCAACATTTCCAACAATGTCATTAGCGTCACTCACCAGAAAGCAAAGCCTGACTTGCAAAGTTTCAAGGAACAAGAAGAAGAACAGTAAAGTGACAACCATAAGCAGGAAGCGAGCAGAAAAATTCCTGTTGCAAATGTTTCTAAACACGGTGGTTGAGGATGACTTCTCAGTTTCCTGTAATCCAATTAATTAAAGAAATATATATTGGAAAGCTTTCACAGAAATAGATTTGTAAGACGACAGAAATGTTCCAATTCTTGAGCTGTTATAAAACGACTCTGTTCTTAAAGCACCGTTGCTGTGCTTATGAAAGCAGTTAAGACAGTTGACACTGAATAACATTCAGCCTCAGGGACACATAATGTCAATGAACTCTTGTTTTAGAAAGTATGAATATTATCCCACTTATTCATTGCCCCCACCAACCACTAACAAGTAAAATACGATCTGCAATGAAAAAATATGTATCGTTAAAACTACTTTAAAAAACAGTGAATCAGCAGCAGCATAAATTAACCACTTCCACTAGCTAGCCCAGTCAAATCCTGCTTGAAGCAGGAAGGACATCACAGCCCTTCTGAAGGCTGACAGCATGTAAGGTCAGACAAATCACTTGTGTGAACATAATTCACAAGAGAAACAATCAGCTCTGTTTTCCATTCATAATTTTAAAGAAGGGATGGGAAAACTCCGGCCAAATGAAGAACCAAATGATGGCCCGCCTCAGCCTCTATCTAGCCCACTGGACTCTCCCCATGTCGCACCCCTCCCCAGCTACACCCTTCCCCTCGGGTCACCTCACCAGTCCCACTCTTTTGAGTGGCTTTGTCTTGTTGGAAAGTTTCCTGCTTGCCTGGATGCAGCATTGTGTGAGTCTGTAGGAACCAGCCTACTGAGCAAAGGTAAAATTCACATTTATTGTTCTGTCCACTCTTGCCTCTGGCAAGTGGCTCCCACAAGGGAATATTTTCTTTGGGCTGAAAAAGATTCCCCTGTTCCTACTTTAAAGAGAGGAATTCTTTGCATTACCCCCCTGCATAGGGCCTCATTTAGCATGTTAGATCTGTGAAGCCTTGAAATAATAAAAGCTTTCATATTGTGAATATGAGTCCAATTCTTTATAAAAATAATAGTAATAAAGAAATAATGCAAACTTGAAGCCATCAATGTTTGGCACATTGCTTAAGAAGCCTATGATATTCCTTAATAAAATTGCCTCAGGGTTTAAAATGTTTCTTAGCAATGGATAAATTATCCTTTCAAGAAGTATACTTGAATATATTTTCAGAAGCTTCCCCACATCAAAGTTTGGAACATTATTAAACTGCAGCCCATATAGACAAATACAAGTAGAAAGTTGGAGCCAGGCTGTATTTTGAGAGTTCTCTCCCATTGTTCTTAATGGAAGCCATGTTACGTAAAGGAATCTCATTACAAAACAGTGGAGCCCCAAAATTTAATTAACAACATTGTAACATCTGCAGGAAATGATCAAGTGTATGTGTTTGTGGGGGGGGGGGGGAGAGAACAGTTTGATCCTAAACACGCTTCCTCTGAAGCAATCCCATTGTGCTTAACAGTGTTCTGACATCCTCTTTTCCAATAGTGTTCCAAATAGAACTGGTTCCTCCCTACCCCAACACATAAATGCACTCTGTTAGAGTGATCAGATGCAAAAAGAGGCAAAGGCAGTCCTTTTTTTCCAGCTGGAGTGCACTGCATCACAGTTCCAGCACCTCTCAGGTGGGTGCAATTGCAGGCCAGTGCTGCTCCCCTTCTTTCCTATACATACCTCTGAGAAGCCCAAAATGAACATTTCAAGTCAAAACAAAAGCAGGCCAGCATGTGCATGTCTACACCTTTTTTTCCTTCTTTTTTATCTATGACTCCACCTAGCTCCTGGCTGCTCCTAGCCATGATTTGTCTAATCCTCTCTTATTGTCATCCAGGTTTGTGGCCATCACTGCTATTCGTGGAAGTGAGTTCTGTATTTATGTGCTGTGTGAATATGCACTTTCTTTTTCTGTCCAACTTCACTGGATGTTCATGTGTTCTGATGCTGATGAGATTCACAAACAGTGAATCTCCAGGCTCTCTGTCCAGACCCAGGGTGGGGGGTGGGGTGGGATCTAGAGTGTGTGATCCTGGCATTGGGCAATTGGGACAGATTAGTGATTGTGCTGGTTTACCACCTGCCTGACCGATCTAGGCACACACCCTCGAGCCTTACCAACTCAAATTTACCAACACAGCAGGGCTAGACTGTGCTCTGGACATCCCATGAGATCCATCTGCTATAACAGCAGAGTCTATCTCTTGGTGGATGCAAGCAATTTTATCCTCAAAATGCTTTGCAAACAAGTCACAGCAAGCTCACATTGGTTCCTACCACCTCCTTTAGGCCAGCCTGTAAAAGGCCCTGTATAACCCGGAAAAGCTCTGCCTAATGACAAAATGAGGATGCAACGGAGGCAGCAAAGAAGGCCTTCTTTGCTGTCTTCACTGTCACTAGGTAGGCTTGATAATTAGCCTTTACCAGTGTTTGGTTGCAGCCATTCAAATCTTTCCTCCACTCACATTCAAGCTGTCACCCAGCTTGTTTCCTCGCCCTAAGCTCCGGAGTATACCAGGGAGTCAAACAGGCTCCACGAAGTGGGGGAGGATGCTCAGGGTCCATCGTGTCAATGGCCTGAGCCATTCAGGTGTTCCAGAGACAGGGATGCCAGTCATATCAGCCAGAAACCTCCGCCTCCATCCATTTGGAATCCCACTGGATCCATCAGACTCTGAAAACAGACCTTCCTAATATGTTCCCCACCTCTGCAGAGGGGGAAAGGTGCTGACAGCCTCTCAAGGCAGTGATCTGACCATGACAAGGGACTGATGTCAATGTCCCCCACTTTCAAATCACCCTCTTCCTGCCTAGTCAAGAAAACAAAGTCCAGAGTGTAGACTGCCATGTGCATTGAGCCAGTAAGATGTTAGGACAGCTGTTAGGATGGTTGTAATAGCAGGCATGAAGTCCTGAGCCACCACAGAGCCAGCTGTCTCGGCATGGATGTTGAAGTCTCCCAGAACCAGCAGTCTGGGAGTCCTCAACACCACCTCTGAGACCAGCTCTGTCAGCTCAGGCAGGGAGACTGCTGGGCAGCAAGGCAGGTGGTGAACCAGCATAATCACTAATCTGTCCCAATTGCTCAATGCCAGGAACACACACTCTAGATCCACCCCCGGGTCTGGACAGAGAGCCTGAAGATAGAGAATCTCTATAGGTAAAGGAGCAGGGACCGAGCAACGGGAGCTCACCCCGTCACGGGGATTCGAACCACCGACCTTCTGATTGGCAAGTCCTAGGCTCTGCGGTTTAACCCACAGCGCCACCCACATCCCTAGAGAATCTCTATAGACCACAGCAAATCCCCCTCACTGACCCTCGAGTCTGGTCTGATGCTGCCCTGAATGGGCACAGCTGGGCGAGACCAACTCCACCCTGTTCACCCACCCAGGTTTTAGTGATACATGCCAGATCAGCTTCCTTATCCATAATCCGATCATGGATAAAGGAGATTTTGTTCTGGGCTGACCTGCCATTCAGCAGCAGCAGTCGCATACCTGAGGGCTGGTTGATATGATAACCACAATTCCCCAAGTTGGAGGAGGGGTTGGCACACGGCACAGTCACTAACTGCCTGTGCCGTGTGCCCCTTACCCAGCCTGCCCCTCCTCCCACACCATACCTCCCCCTACCCAGAACCAGTGGCGTAGCGTGGGGGGTGCCAGGGGTGCCGGCCGCACCGGGCGCAACATCTGGGGGGGCGCGAGTCCAGATGGCCCAGCCCCGTCGTGCCCTTGGCCCGCCCCTATTGTCAGAGCAGCCGGCCAGCCTTTGCCTGCTCCTACCTTGCCCACCCGAGGACTGCAGCAGCGCCCGCCCCCGTGGCCACCTACCCCCGCCTCGCCCATTGGCTTGCCTCCCTCGGCCCCGCCTCTCTCCGATGGCCGCGGGGGTGTCCTGCTCGGCGCCGGCGCCTTTTTTCAGGAGGTAGGGAGGCTGGACGGGGAGGTGGGGTCGGAAGCGGGCAGAGAAGGAGGGGAGCTCGTAGCCAAAAGGGCTGCACCGGCCGGCAAAGGGCCGGGGAAAGTTTGGAGAGGAGAAATGCACCGTCATGATTTCCCGGTGGAAGCGGCAGGATTAGGGATGGCGAAGCGTAATTACGCACGAATTTCGCTGGGTGAGAGCTTCGGGGATCGATCGGCGGAAATGGGAATCAATTGGAATATGAGAAAGAGAGAGAGAGGGACCATCATTCATAGGCATAGATTTGTAGGGTTAGGGGGCGCAAATCCACGGGTTAGGGGGCGCAAATTACTTGCCTTGCCCCGGGTTAGGGGGCGCAAATTACTTGCCTTGCCCCGGGTGCTGACAACCCACGCTACGCCGCTGCCCAGAACCACTGTAATTTGGCCTCCCCCTGCTCTCCCCTGCTCCTTTCCTCCCAGGCACATCCCACAAAATGCCCTTATAACTCAGTTAAAAACAGTTAAAACACTAAAAAAAACCAAATTAAAAGAATATAAAAAGGGATTTAAAAGAAGAAGTCCTCTCAGCAGTCCTTATAAAACCTGTCAGGCCCGGCCCTGGGCCAGGTGGAGAGAGGCAGCAGCAGGGCCCTCAGGCTCTCAGCAAGGGGGTCACTGCTGGGTAGCAGCAGCAGTCATCCCCAAAAAGCCTGTCAGGCTTCAAAGGGGGAACTGCTATTCTTTCTGCTCCTTAAGAACATGAAGCTCTTCAGCTGAGTGCATAATGGATTGGGGCTAGCGCTTCATACCTCTTGTCTGCAATTTCACCCTTTCTCATTTATCACTCAAAAGACATTTACATTTCCAAATGTTGCCTTTATCCTGGGATACCAAAATTGAAGTCTTAGCTTCCCTTCTTTCATTTAATCCCCAGTCAGGAGCTGTATCTATTGCTATTACCAACATACCAGCAGGAAGAGATTCAATTCAAATCTCTTATTGCTCTCAATTACAAGCTTTATTCTGAATGAAGGGTTTGTTTGCTGCAACAGGGCAATTGAACCCTGTGATCTTTGAAAATATCTGCCATGACTTTTACAGAAAACAGCTTAGCTAGCATGCATTTTTAGACTATCACCCTCAAATAGTTATTAATTTTGAACAATCTGTGCCATTTTCTGTCATATATTGCTTCTTGCACACATAAAGCCAGCGTTTTAAAAAGATAATAGAAATACTTTTTGTTTTTTTCGATGGATGGATGAAAAAATCAGGCACATAACATAAGAAATGTGGAAACAGAAAGGCTAAGTCGTACAATATTTTCATCTTTTGCAAAATAACTTTCCTTTAACACACAGTTTACAGTCCCTGCTGTATAATAAAAGATGATCAAATGTTTTGAACAAAAGTTTTCCAAAAACAAATGCAACATTCTTTGCAGAGGGGGAGATGATCCACAATAAAGAAACATTAGAAAGAAATATTAAAATACTACTACAATGTCTGTCTATATTGACTTTTACACAGAAGTACTTTGACATGAAAAGAAGTAGTGTTTCTATCCTCCAAGAGAAAGATTATAGCTAATTTGCATATGCTAACTCAGCCCTGTAGCCAGCCTTCCTTTTTAGGTGGGACAGCCACTTTTCTAGGTTGGGAGACACCAACTATTCCCCTGCCCACAATTCACTAGTGGAGGGTATTTGTGGGCCAGGCCGGGGAGATGGAAAAGGCAGTGACTTTCCCCTTCACCTCTCAATGCAGAGAATGCACTTACTTACATGGTGGGCCATGTATATGTCAAGTTAACAGAAACTTTGTTTTCTCAAAAAATCAGTTTTAATCACAACACCAAAAACAAACAAAAACAGATTTAGAAACCAGGTAAGATCACATTAAAATGTATGCATAAGTAAGCACTTAGGGAAAGTGATGCTAATAACTATTTGCAAAACTTTCTTGTTGAAGTAAATGAGATTAACTTTGTAAAATATTCAATGCATAATAGACTCCCTTTTGTAAACTTATAAAAATGCTTGATAAACATGCGGCTGAATGGCCATATCACCTGTTTGGTGGAAGAAGATGCACCTACTCCTGTCCAGGTAAATGACATTGCCAGGCCATAAAGTTGTACTAAATCTAACTTTGACCAGACCCAGTAATGTGGTTCTCATTGTTTTCTAATGACTTTTTAAAAAATGTTATTCAACTTTATATTGCTTACATAATCAATAAATTTGGTTTTATTGGTCTGTCTATTTCAGTACCCAAGTGTATGTCAGATGATCTCTTTTCCAAGAAACCTTGATTAGGTTTTTTGATGCCATGACAGCATTTGAACACTTAGTTGATGACTGGCTGCAATTCAAGTAATGAACTACAGAAATCATGGGTGGTTCTTCTGCTTTGAGGGCCTCTGGAAAGAAAAGATCACTTAACTTGTGGGGGGAAAAAACAATTTTTTCCAAGTGTAATATTGCAGATTTAATTAAGAAGGATGAAAAAGGTGGCCAAGGCCATCTTACTCATAGGCACTAGGGCTGTGGGGCACCCGGGCGCTGGGCTCTCAGGGGTGCCAGGCTGAGAGTCCGGGGTCCGAGAGTTGAGTCCGGGGAAGAGCCTGCCCATTGGTCAGAGTGCTGTGGTGGGCTCTTCTACCGTGAGTTTGGGGGCGACCGAGCCAGCGAGACGCTGAGGCGGCCGGCAGGCTCCACCGTCCTGTGTGCCTGGGACTGGGCAATCTGAGGGAGGGTGCTGAGCAGATCTTTGCACCCCTGCGCCACATATGCTTAAGACAACCCTGATGCTCTGATGGTGTTTCCTGCTTGGCAGGGGGTTGGACTCGATGGCCCTTGTGGTCTCTTCCAACTCTATGATTCTATGATTCTATGAACCCTGAACATTACCTATCCTGAAAAGCATGAACAGATGCAACAAAGCATATCTATTTGTTACCCAAGCGCACAACGAGAAGACACCAGGCAGGCCTTGTATCAAATCAAGCCACTGGCCCACCTTATTCTACCCCAGGTTTGGCCAACACTCCATTCTTCAGATGCTGCTGGCCTCCAACTTAGTCCTGACAGTATGTCCAATGGTCAGGGATGGTGGGAACATCATCTAGAAAGCACCACATTGACTACCCTGGTCTACACTTACTCCAATATTTTATGCAGGAGTCATTCCCAACTTTACCTAGAGACAGTGGCGTAGTGTGGGGGGTGCAGGGGGGGCCAGCCGCACCGGGCACAACATCTGGGGGTTAGGGTTAGGGGGCGCAAATCCACGGGTTAGGGGGCGCAAATCCATGGGTTAGGGGGCACAAATTACTTGCCTTGCCCCGGGTACTGACAACCCACGCTACGCCACTGCCTAGAGATACCAGGAAACAAACATATAATCAGTATAGCATTTGAGCAATTAGAAGGCTTCTTTTTAAAAAACACAAAACGTCAACAACTTTCATGTTGAGCCTCAAACACCTGTGGGCTAAGAATTCTGATTTGAATCTCAATTCAAATTTTGTGGGAACCTGACCATCCCAAGCTCTCCATGTGCTGATTGCTAAAGGACTTGCCAAAGGCTGCAGCACCAGCAGTTTGCTAAATCAGATTTTTAATGGCAAGAGGATGTCTAATACAAGGTCACATTTATATGTAAAGCCTAATGGCCTGAATTAGCCTATGGCAAAACTTGTTGAATGGCTATTGCAATGTTTTCAACAACATTTTTCTGCATTATGACATCCAAATAGGTGGTTTTGCCTTGATTATTATGGAGTGTACCATGCCAGAATTAATGGGTTTATTTAAAGTTATAATATCAGTAACAACTCTACATTAAAAACTAATTATTTTTCTAGGCAAACTGCATTTGCCTTGATATGATTAATTGGATGCTTACTTTCAAAATAAGTTCAAAAGTTTAGTTTTATAACATTCCCTCAACAAGAAACAGCAACAACCATTAGACATGCTCCACAAAATTAACAAAGGTCATTATTTTGTCAGGGTAAGGATTTTAGGGGGAGATCAATCAGTGATTATCCCAACAAATAATTTCACACAGGCATTAAATGTCTTCAGAATAAGACAAAATCCTTGGGTATATCAAATTTAGTTTGTTCTGCTCTTGCTTCGAAAGAGTTACAGCCTGAATATTTTGTTGTAGCTCTGTAACATTCTATGAGGGAAATAGGGGCAAGGATTCTTTGGGGAAGCCATGACTATTTAAAGTGGTATGATGCTTTTTTAAATCCATAGTGCAGATGGGGCCTACATCCTCACTGCAGTGGGGCCCCTTTTGGGGTTGGGTCGTCAGCAAATGCCCTACCATGTTGACCCTACCATGTCCTCCACATATCCTACAATTGTAGAGTTGGAAGGGACCACAAGCATTAAAACTCTTTAATGTATTGTTTCAAAAATCCATTCTCATGCACATGTCTTTTGGCCATGAGAATGAAAATGGCATAAGAGAATCACTACCTTATGAAAATTTTGGAGAGAGAAAAGGTACAGAATTCAATAATTTGGCTTGAAAACTAGATACATGATAAGAAATGGAATATCTGCCCAATGCTTATTCATGTATTCAGAATCAGATTAATTTAAAGGTTGGTGATGGGAAGTACACTAGAAGATTTGGAGCAAGATTTGAAGGTGACCTTCAATATTCATCCTGAATTTGACTTTTTGTTTCGTTTTTTAAACTGGTAGCAAGCTTAGAAGCCTACATTTATTTGAGAGGAAGCAATAAAGTGTAGTTCCCATATGAATTCAGTAAAAGACCATGGTGTAAAAATGCTCATCAAAAACTCTGACTGTGGCTATAATGTATGTCCTTCTATTCATATGTATTAATCTGTTGAGACTATGATTGGTTCACACACATGAACCCATAATGAGATGAACAAGAAGTAGACAGAGACACAGTTGCATGGAGAATTGTTAGAATGAATCAGGAAAAATCACAAGATCAGGCAAACTGCTTGTGTGATGGCAGAAGCTGGGGAAATACAGCCATTTTTGTAGGAATGACTGCAGCTGTTTCTAGGCATGCCTTGCACTGTCCACATCAGAGTTTATCTATGCAGTTGAGCCTTCATGTAGAAGATCACAGGGGGAAATGTGTGGCTACTTGGCTGTGCAAACCACCCCATGATGTGTCCCTTGACTTGCTACTAGTTTGCCTGAAAGGGCTAATCATAAATGCTTTTAAACACAAGATGACTAATCAGATTTGAATAGCCAGGGATGATGAAGCATCGTACATTTTGTATATAATTTGCTAAGCAAATATTTACGCAAAAACAAATTACCCTTTTTATCGGGTTGCCCATACTGGGTGTTCCTGGAACAGCAATATATACTAACAGGCATTTCTCATGCAGTTTAAAGCCAGCTTCATGACACTTGGAGAGTTGTACTCACATAATGTGGACTGGAGTACTAAAACTTGCTTTCAATTTCTGAAAACAAAAATTGGGTGAAAGCCTCCTTTCTAATTCCAAGCAGAGGAACCAATTATATAACTACTAGCAAAAGTGCAATAATTAGCCCTTAATGATTTACAGAGCTCCTACTAGTTTGTGGGTTTATTCTACATTTGTATCCCACAGTTCCTCTAAGTTGCTCAAGGTATGGTACATGGTTCTTCTCCTCCCCATTCTGTCCTCATGACAACCCTATGAGGTAGGTTAGGCTGAAAGAAGCTGACTAACCCAGTCAACCAATGAGCTTCATGGCTGAGTTAGGATTTAAGCCCTGGTCTCCTGGGTCAACACAAATCACTACACCGTGCTGGTGCAGTAATTAACCATCTCCAGAAATCCCTCTCGTGCATTTGTGAATGTATGGAAGAGAATTTCTAGAGAACCAGTATCACAGGAGGGATGGGGAACGAGGGGACCTCCATGTTGAAAGCCCTGCAATATTAACTGGCTCAGGCCTTGGGGTGGCAGGTGCTGTCACATGGGCTGTGAAAGAAGGAGATTATAGACTTCTGAAAAGAGGTGGAAAATGGCATGTTTCTTGGAGATTATGCATACTAACCAGATAATGCATATATGGCCTAGTGAATGTTGAAAATGCAATCAAGATATGCACGTACCCTAAGGTTTTTGGGGAATTGTGCATGCTTCCAAATAATGTACAAAATTCAGTCAATACATGCTCCTTTCACAAGTCCTGTTGGAGAAATATGCAGAGTTCCCTCTTTGAGGGCGGCGGGGGGGGGGGCTTATGTGCACATTCTCCATGAGGCCTGGTGAATGTGTACAATGGCCAGTTGTTAAAAATATTAACCGCTCAGCTGATGTTCCCCTTAACATACATATTTCATGTCCTTTAAGACAACTCATGTAATAAAATAATGCTGTATTTGCTTATCAGACCACTGGTAATGCAGAAACAGCTAGGCAGCAAAGGTAAGTTTCCTTTCATTGTGCAACTTTTAATATTTTAGCATTACAACCATTATATGTTTCATAAAATTCATATACCACTTGATTGTAGAAAGTCTCAAAGAGGTTTAAATTATCGAAGATAGCCATAGCATCTCGCACCCATTCCTACCCTGCCCTGTTGCCCCCATTCCACCCTCCTGCCCTGTGCCATGATTGGAGTCCTGGTTGTCCTAGCTGGTGGTGAGATAGAAGTAAAGGTAGGAGAAGCAGAGGCTGCCTCGTGATAGAGCTGCTGCCTTGTGTGCCCAGATTCCATCTCCATATAGGTCAGAGAAAGCCCCTTCCCTAGAACCCCAGAGACATGCTGCCAGTCAGTTTAGACCAGGGTTTCCCAAACTTGGGTTTCCAGCTGTTTTTGGACTTCAACTCCCATCATCCCTAGCTAGCAGGATCAGTGGTCAGGGATGATGGGAATTGTAGTCCAATAAAAACTGGAGACCCAAGTTAGGCAATAGCAGACCTGGCTGGACCAATGAGTTTGACTCAGTAGAAGGCTGCTTCCCACATGGAGCATGTTAAGGCATAGCATGACTCTCTAGCTTGCCCCCTGAAAAGGCACCAAGATGCTGCCTCTTATTCTGTTACAAATACGCCGACACTTGTCCTATGCTCCAGTCATGAATGAAAGCATCACATACAGCCGGCCAGGGGCAGACTTTTTAAAAAGCTGCCTAGTAATTGTGCATCAATTCAAGCAGAAACCTGAATGAAATATTATACTTCTACTAAAATATCAATACCCTGAGGATCCTGTTAAAATGCAAAATAATTCACACCGCATTAATTTGAAACCTCTCAACAGACGACAATGTCTGTTTCTTTCCTAAATAGAAAAAGGAAGTGCCTTACTTGTTAGATGTTTGAAAAGCGGCTCCCATGCTATGGTGTTATACTGAGGGAAGTGTGCTGACAAACATCTAAAGAACTGTACTGCTACCAACTAGACCAGGGGGGGGGGGTTAATAAAAAAAATTCCACAAACTTTGAAACCACATGACAAAGTACAGGCAGCAGTTTCTCCTTTTTCCCCTTTGTTTGTTCATATTCAAAACTCTTTTGACGCTACGGCACACAGATTTATTTGCTGTTTGCAAGTTACTTTGCATCTACTTCTTCTTTGTGCAAGATGTAGTTCATGGGACATAATAAATGCACTCTGCTGTTTGTGAAACTATTTTACTTAATGCAAAGGTTAGCATATTGTGGAACTACAACTGGGCACCTTCCATCCTCATTCATTTCTTCATATTTCTTACTGTGTTTTAATTTGTTGAAAGCTGCCCAGAGTGGCTGTAGTAACCCAGTCAGATGCGCAGCAATTATTATTATTATTATTATTATTATTATTATTATTATTATTATTAGTTGTTGTTCATGGAAACCCTGGGACTTCTAATATATTATGGAGACTCCTGCATTTCTACATTGCCTAAAGCAGAAGATTTGAGAGCTTCAGATCTGCATCGGCTAGGAGGCTGGTCTTTGGAGAGGTTGATAAGGAGGATCCATATATTATTTTATATCTGGAATAGGTAACATTTGTAATACCTCATACGATCTGGTGAATATATGTTTCCTTTAGTGTGTGGTTAGCCTAGCAGGTGGTTAGATGACTAAAATCTAAATACAAAAGATAAAAACCAGCAATGGTGTCCACAAGTGTAAGGTCTTCTGTTCATGGATGGGACCCACTTTCCCCTGTAGCACTTCTCATGTTACTCTCCAGATGGCCCCTCAACATCCCAGATTATTATTTCAGAGGACAGAAGAGGTATAAGTGAGGATCAGTGAAAGTTGTCTTCCACTGTGTCTGGTCAAGTCATTCTGGAAGTGGAATTGTGCTCAGGGAATGCTCTGCCTTAGATTCAAGCCAATGTATTTAGGGCACAGATAAGGTTTTGCCAATTTCTCATTTTCCTGCTCTTAAATTTGCTTGCCCAAATATATTCATTTTTATTCACACTTTCCCCTAATATATTCATTCTTGTAAATGTCCTTTGGTTGGAGAACCACATAGAAAAATTCAAAGCAGTACAAATTTCAAATAATGACTATTTTGGTTCTCAGAGTGTTTCAGGAAGTGAAAATTTGATAAATTCAGCATTAAATGCAGACGGGATCAATTCCCACCCCCTACTCTAGTGGTGCATCCCATCACAGTTTTGTATCTCTAGGAAAGCCATTTCAAATAGTCTCAGAACAGGGAACTATCAGAAGTAGTGATAGTTTAGGTCAGGGGTCTGCAACCTTTAAGACAAAAAGAGCCACTTGGACCCGTTTCCGAAGAAAAAACAACAACTGGGAGCCGCAAAACCATTGCGACATTTAAAACAAATATATCTCCGGAGCCACCATCTGACAGCGGGCGGGAAGGTGACGTCGGGACGGTGCGTGACTAATGCACGCATCGCCCCCATGCGATGTCACAGCCAGTACAGCGCCCACCACAGTGAGGAGTGTCGGGGCGCACAATGCGCCTCCTCCCCTCGCTAGTATCCGCCCCGGAGCCGCAGCAAAGATGTAAAAGAGCCGCATGCGGCTCCGGAGCCGCGGGTTGCAGACCCCTGGTTTAGGTACATTCCAATAAAATTCAAATAAAACAATTCAGAACTGAATATGTGATCAGTTTGCTGCAGCTGAATTTCATAGTTTCAGGCAAAACGAGAAGTAGGAAAATTCAAATCCCAGCCAGCTAGGCAGGACCAGGACATGGCAGATCCACTGCCACATCTGCATCCCTAGCTTTCTGCAGGCTATCCACATGATCACATGATCCACCCACATGATCCCATCAGTCCAATCCATGACAGCATGGCAGAGTGTGCAGCCTGATGTCTCTCACACAAAAAATCTGTATAGCTAAAGGAAATGTGGTTTCCAAAAATAGAATAAGAGGACCATCCGCAGCCCAATCCTTGGCAGGAAGTTCCAATGGTTTGCTACCAACACAATTGTGTGTGCAGCATTAATTCTTTCATGAGTCCAATAAATTCCTAGCCATAGGACAGCAAGTTTTAAAGTGCTTGTCCCTGACACATTGTGTATTGAGGACTAAAGAATGCTTATTGTTTTAATGTTAGGTTTACTATTTTAAACCAGAGGTGGAAATAGAATCAGAGCAGGAGACACAGGATTTGCTAAGTAGCCAAATTGCCTCCCTGTCATACAGAGTTTTTGCACAGCTTATAATGAACTCCCTATTTTTTTGCTCCAGCAAAAGATAATTTTAGCTTTATGATTACAAGTCACAGCATAGACCCGTTTATGACTAAAGCATTACTAGCTTCTTTTCAAAGGAAACATCTTGAATGCAGGGGATAATGTCTGAGTAAGATGGGAAGGAACAATTGTCTGTGAAATACTAAATATGGTAAAGTTATTGGTCAACATGGACAGATACAGCCATACCTCTAATGGGCAGCTTTTCATGTTTCAAAGTTCCGCATTAGCAACAGTCAGCTGGAGAATTATAGTGTGGCATCAAAGAGCACTGGGCCAGGAAGTACTGATGTATGCTAGCGCAGACCCTCCAATTGTCCCTATTTTCCAAGAACATCTCTGATTTAGAGAAGCCATCCTGGTTTCTGATTTGATCCCAGAATGATCCGCTTTTTCTTAGGATGTCCCTATTTTCATTGGAGAAATGTTGGAGGGTATGGAGTTATCCGACCCCCGAGCTGTTTGAAGGCAATCCTGTATTGGGAAGGGGTTTTTTAATGTTTATTTTTTCTTATATATATTGGAAGCTGCCCAGAGTGGCTGAGACAACTCAATGAGATGTGTGGGGTATAAATGGTAATGGGACGTCCCTATTTTCATTAGAGAAATGTTGGAATGTATGCTAGTGCAATCCTAATTGTGACTACTCCATAATGAAGTCTTATTAAATTGAATAGGCTTTACAATGGTACCTCGGGTTAAGAACTTAATTCGTTCCGGAGGTCTGTTCTTAACCTGAAACTGTTCTTAACCTGAAGCACCACTTTAGCTAATGGGGCCTCCCGCTGCTGCTGTGCTGCCGGAGCCTGATTTCTGTTCTCATCCTGAAGCAAAGTTCTTAACCCGAGGTACTGTTTCTGTAACCTGAAGTGTCTGTAACCTGAAGCCTCTGTAACCCAAGGTACAGCTGTATTCCCAAGTTAGTGGATGTAGGATTGCAGCTGTAAGCAGAAAGAGTCTCAAAGTAAATGGAAACAAGAAAAGCTAAGCAGAGCAAGGTTAAAACACTGAGCCAAGAAGAACATGTCACTTATCTGAATTCTCCAAGTTACCAATCTGAGCCTAAGAATAAACTCTACGGCTGCCCCAGGAACAAAGTAGAATTGCCTGATAGTTATATTATGAGCTGTTCTACATCTGCTGTACATCTGTGTGCCTTCTTGTATCCACAAGTGTGACTGTCAGCTTTCCCTATGCAGCTGAAGGAAAAGGAAGTTAAATACACGGAAAGAAAGTGACTCACCGCTGAGAGTACAAGAGCCAGATATGTTAACCATTTCTGTTCAGGCTGCTGAAGTTTCAATGCAAAACAGATTAATTTCACAATATAGGCTGAACAGTGTCACCTGGCCAAATTCTACCTACATACCGTATTTTTTGCACCATAACACTCACTTTTTTCCTCCTAGAAAGTAAGGGGAAATGTCTGTGCGTGTTATGGAGGGAATGCCTACGGGTGGCATGCCTACGGATTTTCCTCCTCTAAAAACTATGTGCGTGTTATGGTCAGGTGCGTGTTATAGAGCAAAAAATATGGTAGGTCACCCAGTTCATTGTGTAGGAGGAACAGAATTTGTTTGAATTGGATTAGTTTGAATACTTGAGACACAACAATGACCAGCTTCATCATTGGGGCTCTCCAATAGAGTGCATGGGGATTCACCCCAACAGCCTTAGTCTGCCCTCAGGATCCCACCACCCATCTGCCTTCTTAATTACAACCAGTCTGGGGTGGGAGGTGGGACAGCCTGTTCGTTTCCTCCTCCTCAGTTTCAGTGTTGCCTTTGTAGACCTCATCAGGGAAGAGGATGTGGGAAAACACTAGAATTAGTTGGCTCTTCCTGTCATTGGCATTTAACTTTTTTTGACATACAGATTTTATTTATTTATTTATGGAACTGTTTTTGTGCTTACACTTTTCATGTTTAAATGCTATAACTGCTTTATAATTGTATACCGTACCATGGGACCTTATGGTAAAGTGCGGGTAAGAAATCAAATCAAACAATTTCATAAGATTCATACACCACTTGATTATAAATATCCTCCCATCCCCAAGTGGTTTACAAATGATAAAACAAGGAAATCAAGAAAAACTGACAACCCAACAAGCTGAAGTACTAAAACAAATTATATTTATGAAGCCAGAAACTAACAAAGAGGACAAGTGCTCCTCCCTTGTCCAGCCTCTTCCCTCTGTTACTAATTCAGAGTCCCTGACTATATCTGAATCAGGGAGCTGTAGCTGAATGTCAGGTAACAAACCAGGGAATCAATTCAAGATAATGAGCCAGCATCATAATACAACCCAGGATCTTCATTCCAAGGGCAGCACATAAGGAGGAGAGGAGAGGAGAGGAGAGGAGAGGAGAGGAGAGCTTGGTCCCAACACTCCTTCGCAACCGGCAGAGTGGGTCAATGAAAGTGAAATGTTGCAACAGAAGGGTGTCCATTTCAAAGAAAATGACAAGGTAGTTTTTTTAAGGTTTAAAAAGTTTGCTTTGATTTCAGACTTCAAATATTAACATCTACAGAAGAGGAAGTTATATATTAGTACATAATAAATGCCCTAAAAATATCCATGGTGCCACATGGAAAACAAATTAGTCCCAGGAGAATTGTTACCACTGTTTTATTGTTCTGAACAAAGATACTTTATGTCAAATATATCTATATCTATACATACAGGTATAATTCCAGCAACAAAATCATCAAGTTTGCTGATGACACTACGGTGGTAGGGCTCATTTCAGGAGGGGATGAGTCCGCCTATCGGGACGAGGTGGAGCGGCTCTGTGTTTGGTGTGGAGAGAACAATCTGGCTCTTAATACGGCTAAGACCAAGGAATTGGTGGTGGATTACAGGGAAAAAAAGGCGGACATTCAGCCCTTGTATATCAACGGGGAACGGGTGGAGAGGGTGGCGGAATTCAGGTTTTTGGGAGTAGCTATCGATCAGGGCATGACTTGGAGCGCACATACCACTGCTCTGGTGAAGAAGGCCCAGCAGAGAATTTATTTCCTCAGACTTTTAAAGAAGAACAATCTGAGTGAGAGACTGCTGGTGTCCTTCTACCGAGGCTCCATAGAGAGCATTCTTACATACTGTATTTGTGCTTGGTTCTCCAGTTGTACAGCTAGGGAGAGGAAGGTGCTCCAGAAGGTCATAACCACAGCCCAAAGGATTATTGGTCATCCTCTCCCATCTTTGGAAGAACTGTACGGTTCCCGTTGTCTTAGAAAAGCAAATAACATCCTGCAGGATTCATCTCACCCGGGACACGGTCTGTTTGCACTACTGCCTTCTGGCAGGAGATATAGAAACATCAAGTCAAAGACAAATAGACTGAAAAACAGTTTCTATCCAAGAGCTGTGGCCTTTTTGAATGCTGTAACTCGATAGTGTGACCTGGGAGTTTGATGGGTGTGGTGTGGGTGTGGCTGGAATGTGGTTTGTTTGGTTGTTGTTGTTGTTTTGCTTTTGTTGTTTTAAGGGATGGCATCCAATTTCGTTGCACTTTGTGCAATGTTGCACTTGTGTAATGACAATAAAGAATCTATTCTATTCTATTCTATTCTATTCTATTCTATTCTAATTGCTTCAGGACATAAATTATGTAAGTACCTGGATATTTATTTTCTCCACAAAGCTCATACATGACAGCTAGATATGTAAAACTAGCTAATGATCATAACCCAGGGGTTTTGATTCAGGAATTATCAGACTTTCTTCTTCTTCTTTTTAAAAAAGTACTTCATATTAGCAGATGATATCAAGCAGAAGAAAGCATTGTTCGTTTGTTTTTGTTTTTTTAATGCTTCATCAAAAATCTTTCATTGCGCTACACAAAGACAAAAGACAAATTCATACTATGTTGTTATTTCCTAGCATTCCCCAGATTGCCACCCCAGGGGGGAGGGATGTCAGTGGAAACCTATTATGCACCCTGAAGCAGTTAACAGATCAAATCATGTGTGAGTTCAAAAAGAGTAAAGATTCAAAGAGTTGATTGCCACAGATGTTGCTACAGAAATTATGTACTTATTATGGGCCTTTTAAGTCACCTCTCTCAAATACCAGTCTTGATAACACAGAGAACTTGCCTTCAGAGTTTGTAGGGGGGTCGCAGAGAAGTAATTAGCCCAGCAGAGGCAAGCAATTGCTTATGGTAGACCCAAAACAGGCCATTAGTAATTGGCCATTTGATGGATCTGAAGCTGTGTAATTGATGCCAATAAGATTTCTGACCACCTGTACCATTGTCACTAGTTGAAGCTAATCTTGTGAACTCACATGGTCATTTTCACTAATAGCTCTACTACTGGAGAACAGATTCCTGATGGTCAGTTTGTATTTACCAGGTTATTTTTCAGACAGCTCATGAACACCCATATTCTTTGAAAAGTACAAAAACCCAATTTAATGTCCTGTAATGCACAACCTACCCATGGTCTTGCAGGACACCATTGGAAGAAGAAAAGGCTAAGGAGTAAACCCTACACAAATCCAGAGTGGGGTCCTTAAGATGGTTGTGTACCTCCTAGCAACTCCTGGAGCCAAGCTGGTGCCAACTATATTGTTGTGCTTTCATTTGGACCACATCAGCAAAGTCAAGAGAATGGTCTTCTGTGGGCAGCCCAGGACCTCCACTGTCCAGGCTTGTGCCCTGATGAGGTCACTTTGGTGCTTCTAACACATCAGAAATAACACCAAAGGCAGCAGTTATTAATTACTAGTGCCTGCAGCCACAGCAGGCACTGCGATTCTCCAGCAGTTTGTCTTCACCCCCTGAGGCACAGTCTGTTGTCTGTCCTGAACCCCTGATCTACCTGGCATCAAGTCAGTATGCCAAGTCCAAAATCCTAGGGTCAATCCACTCAAGCAAAGGCCAAATGTGAGGAAATGCACTCCAGTGTCAGTCCAAGTTGCCAAGTGTGAAGCCCAGCACTCAGGATACAGTCCAGAGTCAAACCTGAAATAGTCCCATAGAGATCAAGGAGCAGCTGAGCACAAACAGCCTGTCAGCTCTGCTGCCTTTTTATACTTTGCATGTTGATTGCAGCATCTGGGCTTCATGAAGCATATGGCCCTCACCTGTTCTAAGTCTACTCTAGCTGAGGAATCTCCCAGAGTTAGCGAGCCCCACGTGGCCAGCTAGGGAGCTTGGCTGTGGGCCCTTGCCTGCCTCAGCCTGCTGGAATGCCCCACCCACAGATCCCTACACCTCAGAGCCTGCCATGTTTGTGAGACAGGGGCCCCTCTGACTCTGGTGATGGGTCCTGTTGCTCTGCTTCCTGTGTATTGACCCCCATCCCTTCGCCATCCTCTGTCACCTTGTGAGTACTTCATTCCCCAGCCCCTGCTTGCCTCACTGGGATCCTCTTCCTCCTCCCCATCGTCCTGCCAGTTCATGAAATATCTCTCTAGACAGACAGATGCCAGCTACAATACATAACTGGGTCTCACAGATGCCCAATGGGTTTCTTCAGGAACTGACTAGAACCATGTTAGGGAAAATATGGGGCCCCAGATTGCTGCAGTCAGTAACTGGTAACCTCTAGTGAGGGCAGGTGGTGGATTTTTGTGACACACGCTTCATGGAGGAATTGGGTAACAAAGACAGAGCTACAGCAAAATCCACTGGCTAAGTACACATCATACATCTAAGGCACAAAGTATCACGGGGAATATAGTTTGTTAAGGGTGCTGGGAACTGTAACCATGTGAGGGGCACAGTTGCTAGGATTAGAATTGCCAGGTCAGGAGCATCTGAGACCTTGAGACCCAGGGGCAGAACTTGGTGATGTCATGGCAAGTGACCTCCCCTGGTGATGTCACAGGGAAGGAACTGCTGATGTCATTAAGCATGATACATTAACCACAGTTGCTGAGAACATATCGTCCAAATTAAAACATGATGTCTAACAAATGAACAAATATGTCACTGGTTGGAAATTAAGACAGAAACTTTAGCTAAAGTAGGTGTTCCCTGGTCCAACTGGAATGAGTGATGTGGTGTCCTTGCTTCTGCAACCCTACACTTCACACCAGGCATTCATATATACTCATAACTCTCTCTTCCTCTCAAGTGCAGTCTAGGTTTTTCTCCCCTCCTGCTGCCCTGTCTCCTACCACTGAGCCCTGGAAATCGAGGTTAATTGGAAGAGGGGAGAAGTGAAGAGCCTGCCACCAAGAGTCTATGCTATAATTCATAGTCTGCTCATGCTGGGCTGAAGCTTGCAAGCTACCCATGTAGCACAGTGTGTGTGTGTGTGTGTGTGTGTGTGTGAGAGAGAGAGAGAGAGAGAGAGAGAGAGAGAGAGAGAGAGAGAGAGACCCATTTGGAGATTCAATTCCATCACTTGCCAACTGGAGGGGACCAAGAAAACCTGGACACTTCAGGTCAGCCCTGGAGGACTGGCAACTCTACCTAGAGTTCTGTGGGGAAAGCCATGGGCTTTAAATGTTTGTGTTTATTCAATAAAAACGTTTTTTGACTATAAACATTTAAAACGTATAAAACCTTTTTTGACTATATGGGAAATTATTGTCTACATCTGAAAATGCTGGCAGCATTAAGATAAATTCAACAGTGTAAATAAGTTATGATGGATGTAATAATGGGATACTGAATGGTATAGTTTCTGTAAAATATGCAGGGATTTATGATATGCAAGATGAACCATGGAAAGAGAAGAAGGAAAGTCATTGATAACTTAAGGATGTAAAAATGAGTACTTTAAATTGTAAAACAGAAAATTTAAATACACACACACACAAAATGTTCATGATTTGGGCTGCATATACACAATACAATGTCTAGGTGCATTGTTCCAATAAGTGGTACTGCACTAAAGCCCAAAGAATATTCTCAGCCCTGCTTTCTTTTAAGTAAAGAGTGGATGGGGCTTTAAGGAGATCTTTTCTCATTTGGAGCCCTTTGGGGCAGATTGTTTAAAGTCCCACGGAAGGATGTGGGAGCATAGGGTCTTGGACAGTTAATCGGTATTTCTCAGAGTTTTGGGCTGATGATTTCTGGGACTGGGACTTGAAGCAGGTGTTCTTCTGGCCTGCTTCTCCTCAGACAAACTTACCGCTCCACATGGAATACACAGGATTACTATCACAGCTTCTCCTTTATTGGTTCTTAGTAGAAATCAGGGACATGAACATCATGATCAGGGTGGAGTGTTTTCCAAATGAAGAAGAAATGAAAGGTTTAAGGTTTTTTCATTAACACACACACAACTGAATAAGAAAGGTTATCAAAAACATTTTAGATCCCACCTGTAGAAATCTTCACTCTCCTAAATAAGGTGACTTATTTTTTACTTTAAAATTATCTGCATTTGTTTACTTCTGTGTGTATGAAATACTATTCAGACATTCCACAAGGAGGAGCCCTTGCCATATAACGGACCACTTAAAAGCTTCATTCAAGTTCAGCAGCAGCACAGAACTGAAAGTACAAAAGTGATTTAAATTCTGTTTGCAGAACATCTGCTCATTGCTCTGAATGAATACACAGGAAGGTAATGAAGAAATGCAAATGTGATTTTCCTTGACCAAAAAAAAGTAGCTCCACATGCTCGTGTATGGTCTGGCCCAAAGGAGTTATACAGAGTGACAGAAAGAGAAAATCTGCCCCAGAGTTTTCTAATCCTGTCAATGCATACATCCCATTGAACTCAGCAAGACTTATTTCTGAGTAGCTCTACCTACAATGGTGTCAGCTGCTGACATTTCACTATGGATTCATTGTATTTGTGGTGGTAGAATAAGAATTTCATCTTTATAGTAAAACAACAGCAACAGCAACAACAACCGCCTACTAGGCTCTCTTCTAGGTATAGGAAGTAATGGTAGCGGCAACTTAGGAGGCATAAGACTTGAGGTGCCCAGGGGAAGCAGCAGCGAATCCTTTGCATCTCACTGCCTCCACTGCCTTCCTAGACCAGCACCACCATTTAATATGCCCCCATCTAATTATTATCGTTGTGCAATACATGTGTGCAATACATGTGGCATCTGTAGATATTTCCTAAAGGCAGACAAAAAAAGCTTAGATTGTATACCTCCTCTATGGCAATGTTCAAAATGCATGGCTTTTCAAAGTGCTGCATGATGTTCATTCAGCCCTACTGTGAGAAATGGCTCTTTAATGTGCAAGAACCTGTTCTATAGAATTCCCTGCCTGTTGATATTAGGCATGCACCTTCATTATACTGGTTTTTTTATATCTGTTAAAAAACTTTTTTGTTGAAGCAAACCTACCCCCACGTGCAATTTTATTGTGTATATTTGTTCTTAAAACAGTTGGTTTAATCTATATTTTGGTAATTTTATGTCTGCCTTTGAGTTTTTTAAAAATTTGGCAGCAGGTAAATCTTGCTCAAATAAAGGACTTCTGAAAAAGAACAATCATGTGTCCACGTAGTCCACCCCATGTAGTTTTCTGGATGAAGAACATAACTACTATGAAGGGAAAGTAAAAATGATTTCTAGTTAAATGCAGACTTAAAAGCAACACAAATCAGAGAGAGGGCTTATCGAGATTTTTTTGTGTGTGCCGTGTTTCTAGACACAGGTCCGTGATTTCGAGGTTTGAGTGGTTTTCTTTTTCTTCCCCTTGCTACTTTCCCTGGGGAAACCCACATTTTACCACTGAAACAGAGCAAAGTGCAATCACGTTTTCCTGGGGAAAGAGGTAGGGGGGAAGAAAACTGCTTGGACACAGCGCTTTAAAACTCTCTGTGTTTTGTAATCTTATACTGCAAAATACAAGGGGCTGTGGGATTTCATCCAGCATGCTCTTGGAATTTCAGTTTCAGATTACAATGATTATATACTACATTGACCTGCTGCAACATTAGCATGTGGGGAACGAAAAGCTTTCACTTGAAGAGATTCCAACATGTGTTGGAAGGTTGCTAGCAGGACCCACCAATATTTACTGAAATGTTGTCCTTATTACTTTTTCCTCATACTAGTCAAATCAGTGATGGATTTGGCTTCAGTGGGAGCAGGGATTTAATTTTCTAATTTAGAAAACGGCAAACCAGGGGCTCCTCAAAAGCTGTGCAAGAGTACAATGTCAAAATGTTTCTACCATCTCTTGGCACTAATTCTTCCTCTGCCAATATGTTGACTGAGGGCCAGTCAAGAGTCAGAAAGGAACAGATGGAATAAACAGCAGCATGGCATTTAAAACACATAAAAATGTGATTTTACAAAAGTCAAGTATGCTGCCGAATAGTGTTAAGAGAATCAAGAAAAGGGGTGGCGGGGTATGTTAGCTAAACTAAGCAGATAAACTGAGTATTATGTATGAGGGGAAGAGGTTTTACAATGAAAGGAAGGATACATTGCCAAATGAGGGCTACATCCACACAGCAGCCTGTTCCTTTTCCCCTAACTGTTAATTTCCAGTTATATCTGAACTTTCACATGATGTAAAAGTCACTTCTGGAAAAGTAATGGAATATTTAGCATTCATTTTCCTATTGTTTGATTCCAGAAAAAAATAAATTGCAGTCCCCTTGACCTGGAAAATTGCAGGAGTAAAGTGACAAAATTTGGGACAATATACCAGCATACAGCATACAGGGACATGGGTGGCAGTGTGGTCTAAACCACTGAGCTTAGGGCTTGCCAGTCAGAAGGTCAGCAGTTTGAATCCCCATGATGGGGTGAGCTCCCATTGCTTGGTCCCAGCTCCTAGCAGTTTGAAAGCACATCAAAGTGCGAGTAGACAAATAGGTACCGCTCCAGCAGGAAGGTAAACGGCATTTTTGTGTGCTGCTCTGGTTTCTCCAGAAGCGGCTTAGTCATGCTGGCCACATGACCCAGAAAAACTGTCTGCGGACAAATGTCAGCTCCCTCGGCTTGTTAAGCAAGATGAGTGCCACAACCCCAGAGTTGTTCGCAACTGGACTTAACTGTCAGGGGTCCTTTACCTTTACCTTTTACCAGCATACAATACTTTCCTGGTTTTTTTTCATGAGGGAACAAAAGTGCAGTGTTGTCCAATGACATTGTTATAGTGTCACACCATGCCCACTGACGTGAATGAAATTCATTGTGACATCTTGGTGTATCAGTCAAAAAGCCGCATTCCCATAAAACCACAGGGATTGCCATGTGAAATGAATATTCAAAACCAGGACAGAAGCACCAGCATCATAATGAAGAAAACTACTGCAATATTCCCCCTGTCTGAATGCACCCTAGGTACTCTACATGCTTGTTTTAACCACTTAGGTGTTCCAACAAGTTCTAGTCATAATGGATATAGAATGCTTCTTCAATAGCTGAATATGTGTATCTATAATTGTATGCCACATTGTTTATTTATTTGGCTTATTAGTTGCTCACTACAAAAAAATTAAAAGCCTCTGAGCAATTAGCAAAAATTAAGAGCCTAAGACAAAACGTAAAAACAAAAAGAACCTGTTACATTTATTTTTTTTTACAAAACAGCAAAACTTCACCAGCAACAGAATTGTGCCTTTAAATTGTTACAACCTCCTTTGACAATGAATTTCTGACCTGACTCAGTTGCTCTGTGCCATTTCATGCTGCTGTTTCAAGGATTTAACATGAGCCACATCTCCACCCTGTATCTGAAGTACTTTGGTGCTACAGTCATGGCTTGCTGCACAGAATTCTGGGAACTGAGAGGGTGAAGGGTGTTTAGAGGAGACCCCCTACTCTCTTCAGGGCTACAATTCTCAGGACAGATTGTTAAACCACTCCTAGAATAGCTACAGTAATCTTCCATACTTCTGGGATTAAGAGGAAAGAATTCCAGGTACCTCTCATTTTAGAACTACTAGCTATTAGCTGAGAGAATGTCACTATCACTCTGTGACACTTAACACAACCTTTTCACTGACACCGGTAACCAGCAACCAACAACCTTATCTAAATCAGCTTTTCTACATTCAAACTCAACACTTAATCCACTGTACCATACTGCTCCCTTTCTGTACATTAAAAGAACCCATGCCACACATATATCATTACACTATCACTTAAATATAATGCAATTTATGCTTGAAGACAACATTGTTTCTAGGCCTGTCTTTAATATTCTTCAGTGGGTACATTTATTTCTTTATTGCCATTTCACCCTTACTCCTTTCATGGTCCTATGACAGGTGACAAATAAAGCAGTAAATACAGCTGAAATGATAAAAGCGATTAGAACAATTAAAATATAACACCGATAGTCTAAAACAGCAGGCTAACAGCACTCTATTTACAGTTCACACATGTGAATATGTGAGTTTTTGGCTGGCAGTGAAAGGTCAGCAGTGATGGCGCCAATCATAGCTGAGGGGAAGGAGTTCTATAGCTGAGGCAGCATCACAGAGAAGGCCCTATCCTACATCACTGCAGAATGAACTTGGCAGGACTCCCAGGATGGCCTCATGTCAATCTTAAATGACAGGCAGGCTGGTAATGTTCTTTCTGATTCATGGCTTCTTGTCCTCTCTTTGGTGTATGGAATTGTATATGTAGTTGCTTTACTCATTAGTGACACCTACAAACATGACCCTATGCTGGTGTTAGGCCAGCTAGACAACCACAAAAACCTTAGGCCAGGACAAAACATTGGCACTGCGAGCGAAGTTGGACAGATGGTAGGTGAGGAAGCAAGTGAAGTCAAAATTCTCTGTTGCCAAATGTCAGCCCACCCCTGATGAAGATGTCACATTCTACCTCTGAAAGGAAAGGGAGAAGTAAAAAAGAACAACTGAAACTCAACCCTGGCTGGGAACATCTCTCTGGAGTCGCAGGCAAAGGTCTTTCAGCTCACCTGCTGCATGCCTGAAATTGAATCTTGGACCTTCTACACAACAGAAGGCATTCTGATATGAGCCGCACTTCTTGGATATTTATTTTGTGTAAGGCTTTAGCATCACTTGCTGGGTGTAAATAGATACATTTCTTATATTTCTACATTTGTTAAGTTTCCACCAATGAGGAGGTTGCTTTTGGGGAGTTTCAGAATGTAGTATAGAGTGTTCCTTGGGAAGTATGGGTATGTCTAATTCTGATTTTTTCTCTCTCCATTTTTTAAATAACTGAGATGAATTTTGAATTCTGTAATGAGGAAAATCACAGAATCATAGAATTGGAGAGTTTGGAAAAAATGTAATAAAAATATTTATAAAAAAAATAGAATTGGAGAGTTGGAAGAGATCCCCAAGGGTCATCTAGACCAACTCCCTGCAATGCAGGCATTTCAACTAAAGCATCCATGGCCAATGAGAAAACTGGGTTTTTCAAAATGCAGATAATATTATGTAATATTACACAGAATACAAATTTGGAGATTGTAATTGTTTTACACTTGCGAACCAACAGAATTCATTGGATTGAAATGCATATAGTTCTCCAAAAAATGCTGGCTTGTGTTTCACTAGAATCCAGCAATAAACAACATTACATTCTCCCATCTTTCACTCCTGAGTCATGTTTCATGTGGAATTCATCCATATTATTTGTAAATGGAGTGTCAAGTTGTCTTGTTCATGGAAAGAGAAAGAAATTCAACATGGCTCATATATAATTTGCACCTCATGTGTATACAGAATAGAAACAGCCCTTTTTAACTATGTGTGACTGGTAAGAATTAAAAATAATAATACTTACAAACAAATAAAAATTTGCATTTTTCCAGCTTTCTATCAGCACAGTGTGTTTGGCATAACTTTAACAATACCAGGATATAACTTGTACCTTATGTGAAGAGAAGAAGATATATTCTCTTGCTGGTAACAATTCAAGCTTAATGCATAATAAATAAAATCATTTTTCAGATCTCTTTTAGCACAGTGTGTTTGGTGTGTGTTTCTAAGAAATGATCACAGAGTTTCACCACTTCTTTAAACTGGAACACCAGGACAGCTAAAAAATCTGAGTCATTGCCTAAAATGGGTGCAATTTAAAATAAGGCTATCCATGTTAACTCACAGTGGAGTTCTCTCCATGGATGATTCCCATTAGGCAAGGGTGGAATTGCTACTATGTGCTCTACAGAAGGCCTTATCGGTAGTTGCACCTGCCCTGTGGAACTCCATACTGTCAGATGTCAAAGAGATAAATAATCATTTGACTTTTCATAGACATCTGAAGGCAGCCCTGTTTCAGAAAGCTTTTAATGTTTGGTATTTTGTTGTGTTCCTTTATATTATGTTAGAAACCACCCAGAGTGGCTGGGGTAACCCAGTTAGATGGGCAGTGTTCAAGAATTATTATTATTATTATTATTATTATTATTATTATTATTATTGTTGTTGTTGTTGTTGTTGTTGTTGTTGTTGTTGTTGTTGTTATTAATGCAGCACACAGCACTATGCTGGCAGGAACAGAGAGAGAGAGAGGTGGGGGGAAAGGGAGGGAGGGAGAAGGCGCACAGCATTTCCTCACTGCTGGCAGGACGTTAGCACAATTTAAACAGCAGCAGTACAAAGCTTTACAATTTGGTCAGTTAAAAATAACAACAGCTAAACAACAATACAGGTGGGACGTGGGTGGCGCTGTGGGTAAAACCTCAGAACCTAGGGCTTGCCGATCGCATGGTCGGTGGTTCGAAACCCCGCGGCAGGGTGAGCTCCCATCTTTTGGTCCCAGCTCCTGCCCACCTAGCAGTTTGAAAGCACCCCTAAGTGCAAGTAGATAAATAGGTACCGCTTTATAGTGGGAAGGTAAACGGCATTTCCGTGTGCTGCACTGGCTCACCAGAGCAGCTTCGTCATGCTGGCCACGTTACACGGAAGTGTCTCCGGACAGCGCTGGCCCCCGGCCTCTTAAGTGAGATGGGCGCACAACCCTAGAGTCGGACACGACTGGCCCGTACGGGCAGGGGTACCTTTACCTTTACCTTTTTAAACAACAGTACATCGTGAATCAGCTCTCTAATTTAAGATCATAAAATTAAGGAAAATAGGTAGAAATTAAGAAAAAGCAGCTGGAAGTAAATTTTCTTTAAATGTTGATAACAATTTGCAGACTTAAGCCCATCCACACTTCCATGGAAAAGGAGCTGAGCCACTCCAGAATCTCTGTGGAGGTATTTTGGTTGTTAGAGAAAGTTTCCAATAGCTCAGCTGCTTTAGGCAAGTGGGATTTTTTTAGGGGGGGTTAATTTTCTCAACAGCTCACAACGTCAGCCCCAATTTGGGGTGAGGTAGGGTGGAAGGAGGATGCGGGTGGTGCTGTGGTCTAAAACCACAGAGCCTAGGGATTGCCAATCAGAAGGTCCGCAGTTTGAATCCCTGCGACGGGGTGAGTTCCCCTTGCTTGGTCCCAGCTCCTGCCAACCTAGCAGTTCGAAAGCATGCCAAAGTGCAAGTGGATAAATAGGTACCACTCCTGCGGGAAGGTAAACAGCGTTTCCGTGCACTGCTCTGGTTTCGCCAGAAGCAACTTAGTCATGACCCGGAAAAACTGTCTGCGGACAAATGCCGGCTCCCTCGGCCAGTAAAGCGAGATGAATGCTGCAACCCCAGAGTCGTTCATGACTGGACTTAACTGTCAGGTGTCCTTTACCTTTACCTAGGGTGGAAGGATCACTCAGTAATGGTCTGTATCTATTTCACATGTGTTAATTCATGTTCGTTCCATCTAATTTCTGTATTAAACTTCATTTTTAAAATAAAAAACTCCATATGATTTTTTTTCATTTAAATATGTCTTTAAGTACATATTTTATCACAAAATACATATTTAAATACACATATCATCTCAATGTATGCTTCTCTAAACATATTTTAATCCAATATGCACATTTTTAATGCATCTTTGTATGTTTTATGAACCAAGAACCATATTGCAAAATTCAGAAATGTTATCCCTATATATTAGTCTGGGAGCTCCAAATTAAATCAGCTCAGTTAAAAATACAAACCAAATGAAATGCTCTTCCATCCTTGGGGTGATATTTGGAACAAAAGAGGGGATCAAACTGCCTCCCTTTCATGTTTCCTGGTAGGAACGTGATTTCTGGAGAGAAACAACTTACTTCATATTATATTATGCCAATTTAATATCCATGTAACTGTGATATAGCAGCCACTATCATAGGGTAACTATAGGGCTGAGCCAATAATAGGCATGCTAACAATGTCTGTTCAGAATAAGTCCCACTGTTTTCAACATCAGCCATCTTTTTTCCTGCCCCTCAGCTTTATCAGCCTCTCACATACTAAAGAGTTCTGGAGAACTTGGAAATCTTGCTTATTAGTTTGTAACTGGTTGGTTGGTCCTTTGTTACTGCCTCACTATGGATTCCCACCCCCACCCCCGCTTAAAACTGTGTTCTGCTATCACTAGGTGGCAGTGAATGAACACTTTCTATACAGAAACATACACTTAAATAAGGCAAAATATGGGGCAGACTCAGAAATTACACTTTAAAACAACAACAACATGCAAGTTATCCTAGCCAGGCTTGGCTAGTTATGGGGTTGAGGGAACTAATTTGTGACAGGGTGCCTGTACTTATTACTGGTATAGCCCTATATTTACAAAGGGAAAATGAGAGGAGCTAAATTTTAATATACTATGAGAAGTGGATGCATTATGGGAATAACTTCCCTGTGATGTAGTCCACTCAATTCTAGAACCAAAAGAGGGGTGTGGATGTAGAATCAAAGGGTGTGGATGATAAACATATGTGAGATTAGATTGAATAGCAAGGCCCTTTGGAGGACAAAAATTGCAAGTTTGACCTTCAAGCTCACACTTTTTATTGGAATGGCCCTCCAGAAAATAAATTGCAAACAACCATTTGAATTAGTGCTGGGGTTCCCAAACTGTGGCCTACAGACCACCAGTGGTCCACAAGTTTCATTCTTGTGGTCCTTGGCCTGTCTGTGGATTTGTGTCTGAAGATGGGAGGTGGTTCATTCATCATACTGAATATTCTCATTGATTTTTTTTAAATTGTATTTTAATTGCTTCTTTTATTTCTCATGTCACATATTATCATATTACAATTTCTGTTATATAGAACTCAGCTTGAAATACAATATAATTCAATATATGAGAAATTAAAGAAACAATAAATATGCAATTGAAATCATGCGGCGCGCAGCGCAGCACATTGCAATTGCCACAACAGACAGAAAAATAATTAAGTGATCAGCAATAATGAATTAAATAAAAGAATTAAGACCCTCAGCAATTTTCAAAGGGTCTGGAGGCGGATGGTCTGGGAATCACTGAATTACTGCCTGGTTGGTTCAGCAATTTATGTTAGATAACAACAACAACAACAACAAAAATCCCTCTTCAGAAATTGAGATTCAATTTTGTGTAAGCCAGTGAATCTCAGTTTTATTGAACTTGGAGCCATCTTCAGAACTTACCTATCTTTGGTTCTCCTACCCCTATATTAATCACCTGTTGCACAGGAACAGAGATTTTCATGTGCAGTTTGCAAAAGGCTCTTTTGATTGTGGTGTAATCCAACACTAGAAAAAGACATCTTCCTGAAGTTAGACACAATGACATTTCCATTAGAACAAAAACACCTGGAAGGGCACCAGGTTGATGAAAGCTGGACTAAGGAATCTAGAGGAATGGTGGCCCATTTTCATCTTTAGGGAAATTACAAAATCAATAATATCCATATCTAATTGTAAGAGATGTTGTGCACCTGAGTTCTCTGAGCTCACACACCCAAATGCTCTTGTGCAAAATCATCTAGAGGAGAATTTTTATTGTTTCCAGTGAGCTTCCTTCGGGTAAGCATGCATGGGATTGCAACCTTAAGCAGAGGTGGATTTAGGGACGCGTGACCAGTTCCCCTGCACTGGACGCCAAGCGTGCACATGCAGAATGGGAGGCAAGAGGGGCACCGAATTTTGGGCTTGCCCAGGGCACCGCTGCAATTGGAAAGACCAAAGTCCCTGCCTTAAGCACCTTTCAGAATTCAATTGCATGCTACTTTACAGGTAAGCAGGCATATTATGGTGTTCTATCATTACACTGCCCCTTGAAATGCAGTCAGGAACACACAGCATATCAGAAACCTATAGCCAACATGCATGATAGGCAGAATCACATGGTTTGTGGATCTTGTTGAAAAACTAACAAGAGGGAAAGCTATCTCCTCTAACCATGTCATAGTTCTATAGCAGATGAAGTGGGATTAACATCCCTTTTAAAGGCATCCTTGATTTGAGCACAAATACTTAAACTTCAAAGCATTCTTGCTGAGGAAGGCTCATGTTTTAAAAATGTGTAAAGTAATCAATGCTCGCAAAGCTGTCTCCTTATATTTGGAATCATCACAAAGTATAAGCCCCTGGACTGGAAAGTTTGTTAAAGGGAAAGGAATTTTTGTTTCTCCTAAAATAGTAAGCCACCCGTGTCTGTGTCAGGACCGTTCCTAACATGTACAATGAATGTGGGGAGCAAATGGGTGCTCGTGACATCTTCATTTATGCAATAACACCATTAGCACTTTATTAGAAACTGACATCCATCACGTAATGGAATCAAGGATTAGGATGTTATGTATGCCCCCACTGCAGTTATTCTAGTTATTCTAGTGCTTTCTGGTTCCCTGAAAGTTGAAGGCATATTGTACTGGGAGGAACAGAGGAATGATATGAAATCAAGCAAACTTGGATTAATTTTGATATGAGTAGCCTGCATCTAATGAGTGAGAAGCCTCTCTGCCATTACCCAAAGGCAGGCCAAATATATCCCATGCATTGTTCATGACTAAAAGTCTTCACCTCTCTAGCATGTCTTTGTTCTTCAAACCTAATCTCTGACATCCTGTGCCCCATAGCTGCCAAACTGAGCAATCATGCCTTAAAGCTCCTCTTGAAGTAACCCTTAAGTATTACTTCAGTTGGAGGTTTTGTTTTGTTTTGGTTTGGTTTTTTAAAAAACCCTCTTTGTTGTACCAGGAAGAGGCCTGCTTGCTGGGGTTTTTAAGGTGTGTTACTCTCAGATTCACACCTCTCTTAAGCCATTTACCCCATCAGTGTCATACCAGCCAGGAAGGCAAGATTTTTAGTATATGTTAATGAACTTCAGAGCATAAAAGGTGATGCTTTTCACAGTAGCTACTGGGACTTCGTTTCCCTGCACAGTTATCCTCCCATGGACCTCTGTCCAGAGGCAGAGCTAGCTGCTCTGGCACCTGGAGTGGCACACATGCTGTGCACCTGGGGGCGGGGCTAGCCGCGAGCAGCGAACGGCCCAGGGGGGGCAATGTCACCCACCCTCAGGGATGACACCCGGGGTGGACCGCACCCACCGCACCCCCTTCCTCCGCCAGCGCCTCTGCCCACTCTTCTTCTTTCATTATTTATCCCTTTCTGTTACTGAAGAGATGCTGACACCTCCAGTGCAATGAATCCAGCCTCGCAGTTATAAGGTCAGGTACTACTACTAACCACCACCACCCCTTCCTCCCGGGTATGGTCATTGGCTGTCCAAACACCACCATAAGACTTTGTGTCTTCTTTTCTGCTGAGGTTTAATGTGCTCCAAATAGCTTTGTTGTCCTCAAGTTTCCACAGTCTTGATTTGCCATGGACACACTGATATGTTGACACACTGATATGTCTGCAGGGCTGAAAAGCAAGCTTGTTCCGGCCAATGGGGAAACTGCAGAAGAACATCTTCTGTTAGATTGGCTTCTAATATGCTAACCAGATATGACTATCATCTCTTAACTGGGTCAAAGGCCTATATTTCTTACACTTAAAGGTTTCAAGCTATTTTAAAAATTAAGCCTTTTAGTTTGTCCACTGAACCTTCTCAAATTCCAGCAGTGTATTTTTAATGCATTTCTTTGGACGATTCCTTACGATTCCATTTTTGAATCTCCAGTGGGGTAATGTGCAGATCAAACATTCTGCATATGACTGCTGGCTGACCTGACCCAAATTATATTTCTCAGCCCTTAAGCCACATCTGTTCCCCTAAAACAGAGAGATAAAATAGATAGTATTCATCCTTTTATAGCAATTAATACTGGTAGATGTACCAAACTGAACTCTAAAGACAAGAAGACATTAGCTTGTAGTACGAAGATGTCTCTCTTAATGTATCTTGTGTCATTTATTCTGCGATAGTCCAAAAAACATAGTAGGGCCATGCCTTTATTAGGCAAACAAAAGATCACTCAATAGTGTGCAGTCTCTTGAGTTCTCTCTTTTGTCCTCACAAATTGTGTCTGTAATGGTGGCAGGACTGAGAGATGCCCCCCCCCAAAAAAATTCTCAAAGCCCAGACAGGCTCATATAAGGAGATACGGTACTTCAGGAAGTCTGAACCCAAGCCATATAGGGTTTTTGAAGTTAAAACCAACACTTTGAATTATACCCAGAAACAGACTGGCAGCCAGTGGAGCTGTTGTAACAAGGAGTTTCTATTCTCCTTATAGATAGCTACCTCTGCTCAGCAATCTGCTGCAACATCTTGTCCCATTGAAGTTCTTGAACACTTGCCAAAGACAGTCCCATTTAGAGTATGTTACAGGAATCCAAACAGGATATAACTAAGGCATGTATCTTTGTGGCCAGATCAGACATCTCCAGGAATGGGTGCAGCTGGCACATTACTTTTAAATGTGCAAGCACACTCCTGGCCACTGCCAAAATCGCTGCATCTAAGCTCAGGGTTAAATTCAGGAATACACCCACCCTGACTTTTCAAGAGGAGTGTTCTTCTTACTTCAGAAGGCTGAGTTCTTCTTACCAGATCCACCTTTAACTGCCCAGGATCACACCTGTCTTTTCTGAATTAGATTTACTCACCTTCACCTTGTCCAAAACCGACACAAGACACTGGTTTGGCCCCAAACCAGCTTCCTCAAATTTAGACAGAAAAGATAGATCTGAAGAGTTTATTTCAAGCACCTTGGCATGGAATGCTGAACGTACGGTTTACATTTGAGATGCTTTATGACAAGCAGCTCATGGTAACAGCCATACAACAGACTTGTCTACATCTTGATCCAACTCAAAATACCTTTTTGTTTGTTTGTTATTTGGATTTTATAAACAAGAATAATGTTATAAAAACAAGAATACCAAGTTTTCTCGTGTCATTTGTATATCACAAAAATAGCATACTAAATGCGAAAAAATATCTGCAGCGATGTATGTTTCATTACTAGTGGTCAGTGAATAAGAACTTGTAAAAAGCTCACCTGGATCAACGACATTTGCATTGTAATTTGGACTGCACATTAGGCTGATGCACACCTGTAATATTTACTGAGAACTTTCATGGGTACCATAGGAGGCCTTGCATCTCAGGGCTCTGTATCGGTGATCCACAACATAGGGTGAGGAATTTTTTCATGTCATGGTATGTATCATTTCTAATCCATCCTCCAAGACACTTGGGGGGGGAGTTGAGTAGGTCAGTTTTGTCCCTGCACCTCATCTTGACACTCTTGACATTCTGTCGCTCCTGTAGGCCGCTGAGCATGCTTAGCCTTTATCAAACTATTTGGGGTGGAGTATTTTAATTTATATTCAGATACTTTGGGTAGACCTGAGTACACAGAACCAGAAACAAATGCCTTATCATTAATAATGGGTCTACTTCTCTGCCAAACTGATAGGCACTGGACCACACAGGTTTGATATAGAAGGGATGGTGATTGTGATAATTAAATTGACCTAAGCACTGGGTAGGTTCGCAAGCATGACATTCACTTTGCTTTAAACGAAAAAGAGTGTCTGTGATGATTTCTGTCATGTTATGACACAGAAAGAAAGAAAAAATAAGAAGCTCATGCTCTAAGAATACATTGTTTGCCTCGATTTAGCCCTGAATGTATCAAAGAAAAACAGACCTTGGGTTCTGAATGAATTCCACTCCTGAATAACCCTACCCCCTGCTGAAACCTGCTACCCCAAACATTCCTCTCGCTTTTGGTATTTCTCTTGTATGTGGTACATAATGGTACCCACTGGGGGGGGGGATGATTCCATGTGGATTTCAACATTTAAAAAGCTCACGCTTCAGCAATGATGCCCTTTTGAAGCACGGCTAAACAAACTGATTAAAATAGCTTGAAGAAATACGATTTATTTTGAAGGATTCTATTTTTAGCATCACCCAATCCTTTTTGCAGGTTTAGCTGCCAGAGCAGCAAAATGCTCCATTTTGCTGCATTTGCCTGCAAATATGAATGGAAATAAGTAAGAAATCTCAATGCCTCTTCCCACTAGTGAAAAATTCAAGTACTACCGGAGCAATCCTGAAGGTGCTTACAGAAGCACCTAGAAACAGACATCACTGTGCTCTGGAAACACCCTCCCTGTCTTATGGTTCTTGCCTTGCCTGACTCACCAAAGCAGTCAGGGAAGGTCTGTTTGGATGCGTAACAAGAGTAGTAAATGCCACCTTGAGGGAAGGTATGGTACCGGTAAGATCACTTAAGATGATTCTGTGAAGTTTTTATGCCCTCTCCCACACCCAAAACACCCCCAAATTGTTGCTCTCTTTTTTTAAAATCAAAGTTGGCACACCCAATTTTACACTTCAGTCAGGGCCTTCTCCATTGCAACAGTCAAGTTGTGAAACACCTTTTCCCATGAGGTTTAGTTGACCCCCTCTTGTACTTTTTTCTACTGGCTAGTGAAGGACTTTCTAATCTAGATGAATTTTGTCTTATCAAGTAGATAGTTTTTATTCAAAGGTTATTTTTTGTTTCTCATGACTGCCTCTATTGTATTTTATTGAAGTTGTAGTTTCATGGTAAGATTGTAATTTTAATTATAGGTGCCTGGAGTGGTGTATAGGGCATCAGAACGATGGGGAACAACAATTCTCTTAAGAAATATTAAATGGTCAGATGTCCCTATCCCTTTCCATTGCCCCAAACAGGGAAAACAAGTTCTGTAGTTTGGAAGCAAAAACCAGGTGTGCATAGTGCTGATTGGCTAGTGACCAAAATCCTACCCTTCTTGCTGAAGCAATTCTGCAACATTAAAACAACAATAACAAAAACAGATTGAGTGTACTCCTAATAATATAAATGCACTTGATAGTTTTTTAAAAGACTGATAGAAAAGTTAACCTGACAACAAACTGAGCATTCAAAGTTGAGGCAAGCACAACTGTCAATTTCAATGCAAAGCTGCTGGTAGTGGAGTTCTCCCTACCAGAGGAAAAACAAAGAATCACTTCTTCTTTGTAAGTACATCTGTACAAATCTGGATTCTTCTATAGATAAGTGTAGTAGCTGATGTGAGATCAGTTCCCCCCAACCTGGACCTTTTTTTTCTTTTTTCTTTTTGAAAAAATGTAAGATACAGTAAACATTTGGCTTATTTTATGGGAGCTGCAGCTGACTTAACTGAGCTGTGACTAAACTGAACAAATGAAGCAGCTAGTTTGAACAGCTATTGTGGTTTCCCTTGTGATGAATAGCTTCTGTTTATATCAGAGGTTCAGATCTCCATGTGATACACTTTCTCTATGTTCTGGAACTTGTTTTTTTCCAGCAGCTGCTGGATTTTAGTGCTTTGAGCTGCCTAAAGCGCTCCACAGACTTGAAAGGAAAGATCGGGTGCAAAAAAAGGATCTTCTGATAAAGAGAAAGAACATCAAGTCCATGGAGATTTTCCCTCAAGTTCAAATTTTACTAAGCATACATACTGGGGTTTAAAATAAATCACCATCACTAAGAGACTGACAGGGCAACCTTATGGTTCTATTATGATGGTGGGTGCTACAGTTCATGAAGGGCATTCAGATTGCACACACATATAGTGTTGAAAGAAGATGTGGTTTGCAAGAACTTGCAGACTAGCCTACCACCACCAATGTGCACAAGACCATGCACCCCACTGTTCATGTGCTTATCCGGCACCATGGACAAAATACGGACACAGAGCTTTTTCTTTTAAGGGGGATTGTGATTGGGCCAGGTTCTAAGAGCATGCATTAGTGTGTGCATGCAGAGTCAGTTTACATACCAGCAGAATGCACTGATGGCAGAGTTGAGTTCACATCATGCACCAGTGTGTGAGGAGGGGAGAGCAAGGCTAGTCTGTGACCAGGGATGGACCAATCTGTCAATACCGATGTCACATTCTTCAACTCTTAAGTTCAGTTCTCTACATTTACACATCAGTTTGCATTTTAAAAACTCCTTATGAAAATTCTTCAGCATTTTAGTTCACACATTTTTTGTAAAGCAATTTTCTCCTGTGTAATGCATTTCTACGTTACTTTCACTAATGTATGCAATTAGTGAAATCAACTTGTTTTTTTATTGGTTGCTTGCTGCCCTGAGCCCGGTACAATTTATTTTTATTTTTATTATTAGTGCATTAGTATTTCCATTTATTCTAATGTTGGAGAACTTCATTGCAAAATTCAGAGAAGTGTCAATTTTGAAGGGAGGCTGAGTTTTTGTAATGTCACAAAAAGTGCTCTCATAACTCTGCCTGTGATGTCCTGATCCCTATGCATTCTTGCAATGAGTTCTCAGGTTTGGGACTAGGGTGTGTGTAACTCTTTTACTAGGAAAAATAGCACTGGCTTAAAACAAACAAAAGTACATAAAAGCGAAAAAAGCAAAAATTTAGGGGATTTGATCACATAAAGCAGGGTTGAATTTTAGAGATCAGGTAAAATCTGGACAAAAATATGTCTTTTACAAAACATCAGAAGCAAGTGATGTTTGCAAGTGACTGTGTTGCACCATAATATTAACCCAGATGAAATAATTGATCTTGCAGGTTATGTGCAGAACAGGGCAAACAAAATGATTGGGGGTCAGGCAATGAAAGCATTGGGGGAAGTATAGCAGGTAGAGAGGACAAAGAAGAGGGTTTTAAAATGGAAAGTTAAAAGAAACATCAATGAGGAGGACTGGCTGGCAGCCACCTGGAAGCGGAATTCATATATGACAGGTTGGAATTATTCACTAAAAAGAGCAACTTTCAGTTAAGTAGCTTTCACTAAAATCCACTTCATTTCCAAGTGACTGGAAGGTGGCCAGAATAACAGTAATTACACTCATGGAAGGTGAACAAAAGTAGGTTGTGAGCAGGTGGATGGGCTGTCTGGCAATCTGGCCAGTGTCCAGGAAGCAAGTCATTCATACCCTCCAACGTTTTTCCAATGAAAATAGGGACGCCTCATTCCATAATGATAATTTTATCATTTATACATCACACATCTTATTGGGTTGCCCCTGCACTCGGCCAGCTTCCAACATATATAAAAACATAATAAAATATTAAACATTTTTTTAAAAACCCTTCCCTATATAGGATTACCTTCAGACAGCTCAGGGGTTGGATAACTCCATACCCTCCAACATTTCTCCAATGAAAATAGGGACATCCTAAGTAAATCAGGACATTCTGGGATCAAATCAGAAACTGGGATGGCTTTTCTAAATCAGGGACATCCTTGGAAAATAGGGACACTTAGAGGGTCTGAGTCATTTAGTCTGGGAGCATTTTGGTTTTCTATCTAGAGACAAGTTGTGCAGACAGAGAAGCCAGGCCAGGTTGTGAGGATTTAAACAGCCAGGGTGACACCCCATTGGCCTGTGTGTCACCTGACAACCACTTTGTTAACCAGTTAAAGTACCTCCTTCAGGCCAGCTGCCCAGCTATTGCCAAGCGCAAAAACTCCTCCATTTGGTGAACTGCTGTGGTGACCACAGATTGAGAAAGAAGCTGAATTCAAACCAAACTTTGACAGTATGAAATAAGAAAATTGTGCAAATTAAGACTGAGAAATAAATGTGTGTTTCATTTCATTAATTTACTATGCTGTGTTTTCCAGTTTTGAAATGTGGTATGCTGAACATACAGAATTCCAAGCTTCTGGAGTATAAACATTTTGGATCTAAGGATTAAGGTTTCTTGTAACTTTGCTCCTCAATTACTCTTTCTTCAAACAAAATGCAAATATTTTGGATCCAAGGGTTAAGGTTTCTTGTAACTTTGCTGCTAAATCACTCTTTCTTCAAACAAAATCTCTTTGAAACAAAAACAAAAAAGCTAAAGATGAATCATTTTTTCAGCTCAATGGGTGGTTCTGAACTATTGCCTTCTGTGATTTGAGGTCTCTTGTGATCACTTGTATATTACCCCAGCCTCAGATGACTACAATGCATTAAAGCTCATCCAAAGTTCTCCTTCTGTTTTCTTGTGAAAGCACTTGGCTTCAGAAAAGAAAAAGCAATGTCTTGCATTTGTAAAAGAGCTGAAACGAAGTGTAGCCTGGATAGGATCACAAATCTGGGGAGAATATTTCAAGAATCAAATTAAAGCCAAATTAATTTGCCTGTTACACCATAAATATTTATTGGGGAACATTCCATATTGTCTATGGTCAATCTCATTATAAAGCCATAAATTGTGAATAGTGCCTTTTTATTTTAAAAGCCTCATGAAATTTATTGTCCACTCTATCACAAAGCTGATTATTGAAAGTATATGATAGACACGGCATCAAAAGAATGCATGAAACTTTCTGCTTTCATAGAAACAGCATTTTTCAGGTTAGATTAAATGAGTAAATGAGTAAATGATTGAAGCCACGAGATTGTTTTCGCCAGTGTGTGGATTGTGGACTCCCACTCTTACATGTTTTTGGTTGATAGTTTATGATTTAAATATTTCAGACACCTTAATGACGACATTGTAGGATTAGCCTGTCAAATTATTTCATAAAGCCCATATGAAATTGAAGACATGAGCTTGGCAAGGTCTCAGACTGATGAAAACCTGATGCAGAGTATCTAAACATAATTGAGGTGGAAGACAAAAATACCTACAAGCCGGACATAAGCAGAATTCTTTCATAGAAAGAATTCATAGAAAGAATTACTTGGAGCACTTGTAATAATAATAGGCACATGGACTTTATTGATGTTGTTTTTTTCAAACCAATCAAAACGTTTGTTCCCACTACACTAATACTCATGCATCATACCCTTTTGTTGAAAAAGAACCCAGTTATTCCATCCAATAGCTAGTAATAATGGTGACAATATCAGTATGCCATCAAGGACAATTAACCTTTCTCCATTGTACTGTTATGACAATCAGACTTGATAGCTTTGAAAATCAACAAAACACAATTTTTAAAAAACCTATCCAGCTTGATTTATTCAGAAATGTGGTGTTAATGCTGAGGTTCATTTGCACAAAATAGCCCTCATCGAGCAATCCAATCTCCATCCCCAATCCACCACACCAGAGGTGCTTTAAATATGGTGGGGTCTCTGCCACTCTGTTCAGCCCTGCCACTCCCAGACTGGAGTTAGGATTGCTCCTGTATTTATTCACCGGTTGTCAAGCCTACCACATATCTGCCTCGTCCTTTGAAGAGGCAATCCAGAATGTAAATGCACCTGCAATTCCCTGTGCCAGCTTTGTTGCATCTGCACTTGACAAGAGATGTAAAGCTGCAGATAGGGAAATGGAAGCAGATTTGTGGTTGTTTATGTAAGCAGTTTGACCCATTCATATTATATTATATGTAATATGAAAAGCCTCAATAAATGTTTTGACAGATATGATATAGTGGCAGAGAGCAATGATTGTAGGGTTTTAAGCCAGCCATTCTCTCAGTTCACACTGGCAGGCAATCAACTCTTGTCCACCCCCTTCCTGTCTGGCACAGCTTATTAAACAAGATGGCTTGGTGGAACAGATCCCAAACAATAAGAATCCTGGGCACAATTCAGAGAAATCTAGATAGGATGCATCCTTTTTGTACAAAATTCAGTCTTCTGATACCTGGCTACATTTCCAGTAATTTTTGCACAGTAGTTCCCTTTTAAGTGCTGTTCTCTAACTTTTGAGTTGAAATAAATAGCTGTAAAATAGTTGTATTAATCTTCATGTTCCCTTTTCAAGTACTGTTAAAAACTGGACACATGCTGATGGGCTGTTGGAAGTTGTAGTCCAAAACATCTGGATTTATGGAAGGCTGCAGCATTTGATACATTGTTGATGTTTGTACTGTGGAATTGCTTCAATGTATTTTATGGGAAGCAATTCATAACTGGAATCAAATAAATGAATACAGATTCTATTTTTTGCCGGATTTCATTTTGTACATCCTCCATGCTTTACTTTATGTTTCCCATTCATTTGAGTTCAGAGAGAGAAAGAGAGAGTTCACTGGAAGCTTTTAGGAACTGGCTTGAACTGACTAATTCTGCATCTGCCTAAATATTCGGCTGTGAAATGCCCAAGACTGATTTCTTTCTAGCCCTTCTGCAACTTGATTTCACAAGCTGTGTGGTGTAGCAAATCACTTTAAGAGCCGGACAAACAATATGAAGCCAGTAAATGTCAGGAAAACCAGTTTGCAACAGAGGGGCTGGATCAAGTTGGAAATTGCCTAGGAAGAAGATTTTACTATTTTGTCAAATTAAAACTGAAGGAGAATTCAAAACACACACACACACACACACACACACACACACAACCAAAAGCAAACCAGTTTAAAGCACTGCCTCTCCCCCTCAATTAAACAGTTCTTTGGAAGGGATACTGTATATGTTTTTGCAGATTTAGTACAGCTGTAGAATCAACATGATGATAATTGGAGAACCATAGCACTGGAAATGTTCATTCCCCAAATAGATCAACTGGAAATCAAAGCACAAAAACACCAGCTTATTATTTTTTTTATCAGCTGTTTACCTTTTTCATTGATGTCCTTTTGATTTCAGCTCCTAGCTACCCAGTTACTGAAACCTTTTTCAGTTATGGATCTTCTGTCACACATTGACTCACCAAAAGGCTGGACAAAAGAACTGGCCAGACTTGTTGCAGAAACATGCATAGCAGAACACAGAAGACAGTGGAAAGGATCTGAAGATACGGCATGCACAGGTTTGGGTTGGAGAAGACTTCATGCAGACTTCATGCAGAGCTGCTCCCTATCTCCCTCAGAGCTGCTTCCACTGGCAAGGAAAGTGCCCCATGTGTGCATCTCTTTCTTTGGAACCCTGCCAACAACAATAAGCCCAACAGAGAACAATGGTGGGGCTGGTGTCGTCTTTATACCAAGGATAGGGAACCTGTGGCCCTCCAAATACCAATGGACAACAACCCCTATCATCCCAGACCATTGACCATGCTTGCCAGAGCTGATGGAAGCTGGAATCCAACAACATACAGAGGGCAACAGGTTCCCCATCCTTGCCAGGGAATAAGCTCCATTGGACTCAACTGGACTTTCTTCTGAGTAGACGTGTATAGAACTGTGCTATTTGAGTTTAGGAAAAAAAGATGTGGCGTAACTAACAATTCACAGCATCAAGTTAGCCTGGAGAGTATCTATGCTGAGTGAGAGTCATTAAGTACCCCATGCAACTCAAATAATATCTTGGGGACCTTGTTAACCCTTCATTTTCAGCAGGTGATAATGAAAGCTGATTCGAACTGGGCACACAGAGGAAGTACTCACAAACCAACTTCACACACATGCCAGTCTCATCCCAGATTCACTCAATTCACATGCTCCACATACTGATCTGGCACTGTGAGTTTTTCACCTCAACGAAGGACAATATGCCACTGAGTGTCAGGGACTGGGCAGAGAAGGAAGGGCAGAGACTACCTCCACATCCTGACCCTTCCAGGGAGGAGGAGGAAGACAGTACAGTGGTGCCTCGCAAGACGAAATTAATCCGTTCCGCGAGTCTCTTCGTCTAGCGGTTTTTTCGTCTTGCGAAGCAACCCTATTAGCAGATTAGCGGATTAGCGCTATTAGCGGTTTAGCGGCTATTAAAGGCTTAGCGGATTAGCAGCTAAAAGGCTATTAGTGGCTTAGCGGCTTAGAAAAAGGGGGGAGCGCAAAAAAAATGGAACACTTGCAAGACGTTTTCGTCTTGCAAAGCAAGCCCATAGGGAAAATCGTCTTGCGAAGCAGCTAAAAAATGGAAAACCCTTTCGTCTAGCGGGTTTTCCGTCTTGCGAGGCATTCGTCTTGTGGGGCACCACTGTATAGATTTACAACAAGGTTTGAAGGAGGTCATAGCTCAGAGGCAGATGAAGGGGAAAGTTGGGAAATCATGGGAGAGGCAAAATACACCCAGCTGACATGTTGTCATTAGAAAGCATTCCAGACCCTCCATCTCCCAGAACCTGGCAAGCCTTAAAAGTAGGAGAGCAGAGAGCTCAAAGACAGAAGCATCACATAACATCACCCGTAGAGGAGATGATGATGATGACGACGAATCAGGAAGTGGGAGAGAAGGGAGAGGGATGGAGATTAACTCAGGACAACACCATTATTTGAGGGTGGGTTCCATAGCCTCTCTCTGACAGCATCCTGACCATATATCCAAGGTTGTAGTCCTGCTCATACCAGACTAGGAGAAAGCATGTGTGCTGCAGGGGCTGCTGCAGCTTCAAGGTCCATAGATCTCCTCTGTACCTTTTCCTGCATGGAAATTAAAGGTGATATCCAATGTCAGTCATCCTATGAGAGTTACTTTGTTGGCTATCACTCCAATCTCTGTGTGGGAAATGTAATGTATGAAGTGACTCTTAGGAACATTTTGGATTCTAGCGCCTGATGCTTTCTCTCAAGAAAGATAAGTAAGTATGAATAAGTTCAGAGTTACTAAATAGTGGGGGAAAGGAAGGGTAACTATGCAGCTTTGTATGTGTATATGTGACTGCAGATTTATGCTAGCTGTCATTCCCGAAATGTTAAAGAATGACAACCAACATTATTACGTGCTACAAGGCTGTGTAGCTTCCATAGTAAACAACAATAACAGCTTATTAATTAGTGTAAAATGTTCAGTCAAAAGAGCATTTTTTCACAGTAAAATCAGCCAATGGCACACTTACAAGTAAAGCTGGCAATGCCACAGCAAACAACGTCCACTATTTTAAGAAGAGGTTTAGGAAAACAATGTATTCATGAGCCAAATTAGATCTGTCTATATGCTGGTCAGTCATTTTAAAAGTTTTAGCTCGAGAACGAATTGTGCATTAAGTAAAGCCAAAATTCACACAGCTGGAATGACATACTGATAACTAACCAAGACAAGATTCTTGATTTGATGGCCTTTGGCCTGTGACAGCATGGTGGCTCTTTTTATCTTCCACTTTCCCTGGGGTGCAGTAAAAGAAAGAGAAGGACTCGTAGAGAGGACCTCTCTACACAATCAGTCAAAGCATGCCTGGCCACATTTTAACCTTTGCGCAAGATGCCCATAAATTCCTTTTCAATGACAATGGCATGAGATCCCAGACATAAATAACCAGCAAGAGGAATGGCCTTACTGGGGAAGATAAAACCTCACAATATAGACAAGCTGCCCTTCCTCCATTCTAAAAGGAAAAACAAGTACCGGTATCTAGCAAAACTAGTACCTGAGCTTGTTATTTTCTTTCTCCCTCCGCTTTCCTTTTTCTTTTCATGCTTTTTAGCTTGCAAGTCTGTGGGCAGAGGCCATCTTGTTGAACACAGGAAGCCTCTGAAGAAGCCTTTTTTTGATGGAAGGATGGAGTAAAAACACTTTAAGAAAAATAAAAGTGAATGTGTATTTAGCAGCATCATTTGCCACAACACTGCCAGACTCCTGACATCCACTTACAGAGAGATGCAAGGGGGACAAACCACATATTGGTAGTACAGATAGAGCAGCCAAAAGTCTTTTTTTAAAGTGTATTAATATAATACCTGATGATGGGTAAGGTTCTTTTTGTATGAGTTTTAAAATTATGCTTACTTGTTTTTATGATAGGTTTGCAAATCACCATGACAAGGCGATTCACAAATCCCAAAATCACCACCATCCTTTCCATCATCTCCTGTTCCTCCTTGTCACCACCACTGTTGTCGAGGGCAGAGCAAGACAGCGGCGTAGCGTGGGTTATCAGCACCCGGGGCAAGGCAATTAATTTGCGCCCCCTAACCCGGGGCAAGGCAAGTACAGTAATTTACTCTCCCAAGCAGCAGCAGAGAGGCTTCTCTTTCCCCCGCGCTCTCCTGGAGCTGCCTCTTTTCTTTCCTTTTTTTCCCCTTTCTCCAAGGCTTTTCGCTTTCTCTCCTTAATTGATTCCTCCTCCACACCGCAGCGTTTCCTGGCTGCTCCCCCCCCCTTCCCCTCTCTCTCCTCCTCGCTCTGCTTGCCTTGCCCTGCCCTGCCTGAGGGCGCCCTGAGGAGACTCCGCTCTCCTTTTTGACCAGGTGAGGTGGAAAAGTCTCTTCCCGCCCCCTCGCCAGACTCCCTGCTCGGCTCGGCTCACTAGCCAGGCGGCCAGTGGAGAGAGAGCCGCAATTACCATAAAGCTCCTCTCCCTCCACTTCACTAAGCTGTCAAAGCCCCGGCAGCAGCAGCAACGGCAGCAGCAGGCACAGCCAGACCCCCGCCAGCCAGCCCGCCCGCCCGGCTTCCTCTCCTTTTTTTGCCCGCGGCAGAAGGCTTTGCTCTCCCCCTTCTGCGACCTCGCCAAGCCGAGCGAGCGCGGGCTCCTAACCCGTGGATTTTAGTAGGGGTAGAGAGCTGCTAGTGCGAGCGCACCCCCCACCCATGTTGCGCCCGGTGCGGCCGGCACCCTTGGCACCCCCCACGCTACGCCACTGCAGCAAGAAGCAAGTGAACCAGCCAAGCAGGTGGTGATGGTGAAGAGGAGGACTGGATCTCCTTGATGACTCCCCTGTAGTGATGGGGACCCTCAGAAGAGGACCAACCGTGTTGGCCCAGGATGCTAACCCACGGGCAGTTGATTGTTTGAAAAAGTACTTCAGAGAGCTGAGCATTTCCTAGCTGGACTTAGCCAGAAACTAGGGTGCAATTGTTGGCAGAACTGTCCCGCTCACATCCATTTTAAACACATGGTTTCCCCCAAAGAATCCCAGGAGCTGCAGTTCACCCCTCACACAACTACAGTTCCCAACACCTTTAACAAACTACCGTTCCTAGGATTCTTTTGGGGAAGCCACGCGTGTTAAATGTGCTTTAAATACGTAGTGCAAATGTGAGCTTCTGGGGATCTGCCACCTACTCAAGGAGGTTCTGTGTCTTTCAGATTGAATTCTTGTAAACACATCAGATATTGCAAGGATGCTCTATGTCCACAATATTCACTCATCCAAAGGAAACTAATCTTGCTGGTGCTGCCCCTGGATTTTCAAGAGAGTTGTCCCAGCTCTTCACAGCTCTTCTCTGTACCATCTGTCTGCATTTTGCAAACATTCTAAATGTTATTATTATAGCCCCTCTTCTGGGCTCAGTCTTATCCATGTTATCCCTGATTATATTCCTGATGTTCCATCGCCCGCCCACCGTCTGCTGAACAATCTGATTGCCAGTATTACTGTCTCAGTGAACACTGAGAATTGGCCCTGGAAAGTCTAATTAAAGGATCCTAAGAGTTTTTGGTGACAATCTGTCAAGTGACATAAATCCGGCAAAAAGTTCTCAAGTCACTGATGAAGGTCTGACTTTCTGAACAACTGTGGAGCAACCTGCAATAGCTAAAATGCAAAACCAATTAAAGGTTGCATTCTATAATAAACTGTTATCCTATTTTTAGAGGAACTGGAGCCCCATTCATTTTTAGTAACGATTGCACCACTGATCATATCTGTTAGGATAATCCCTCTCTCACCCAGACACATGCTAACCAAACAATGAATTAAAACAGGTGTCACCAACAACTCAGCCCCAAGCAGCACTTCCTTCTCCAAATGATTTTTGCTGGTTTAATATGTGTTCATATATCAACCTTTGATGTGTGTCGATAGTGATATATCATGCTTCCAATGTTTATTATTGTAAGGCGCCTGGGGGGATGGTTGTTATGGCTGGGGACGATGGAAGTTGTAGTCTAAAACACCAGGTTGGTGAAGGCTGCTTTAAGATAACAGTTGTAGCTCAATGCATGTACCTTTAGATGATTTAGTGGGTTGGACCCAGATTAAGGGCTCTTCCACATTTCTGCTTGTGCTGTGCCTAAGAAAGCATGGGTCTGGAGGGAGTTCCATTTTACTTGCACTTTCTTCAAGCAGTTTTCTCCTTAGCCTGCTCCTTCCCAAGGGACAATCTGCTCTTTAGCCAGTGGTGGACTTTGAGCTTTCACATTTCAATGGTGCCCCGAGTGGTGCCAAAATTTGGTGCCCCCTACCTCTCGCCCTCCATATCTTTGTTGTGGTGCCCCCTGCAGCACCCTCTTAGCTTGGCACCCAGTGCTGGTGAACCGGTCACACTCTCCTAAATCCGCCTCTGCTTTAGCAACAGATCAGAACAAATGGTAATCCAGGGAAAACACAAATTGCCAGTTGCTCCAGTTGAGCGCTAAAGAGTGGCATTTCCTGGGAGAAAGCAGCAGGACAAGAGGCAGTGTGGATAAGCCCTTAGGCATGCATCAATTTGTCTGCAACCACTGCGTATTACATTTAGATGCCATCCTTCTTCTTTTGCATTTCAACTGAAACAAATGGCTGAATGCTATGAAAACTAATGCTGTGAAAGATCTGTGCCTACCATCCTGGATCGCTGCTGCCAGTCAGAGTAGACAATATTGAAACAAGTGGGCAGATAGTTTGGGTTGGTCTAAGGCAGCTTCTGATATGTGTGCTCTGGCTATTCAATGAATGCACGGAGCAGAACATGGGACCTTCATGGGACCTGTCAAGGCAAACTTCACAAAACCACCATAAATGATCCAGTGAGCCAGATGCTGCCTAATAAACAAGTTCACAAATTTTTGAAAACTCACCATGTCCAAGCATTTGATAGGCTTGTCCACTGCAGTGTCAGGGAGGGTTGTCTATTTTTGGAAAATGGAGCAACTCAGATAAAAAGCCATGAAATGAATGGTGGGCCACATAAAAAGGTACATCTATGGCTGTGAAGCATGGAATCTGAGCAATCTAAACTTAGTTTATTTGGGCCTCCTGAAAAACACAATCGGGGAATTGATAGGGGTGTTTGTCCATTAAAGCTAGATTGGCACAATACAGCATCACAGCACAAAGAATCCCAATATAGAGCTGTCCTGAGATGCTTTTGCATTGCTCTAACGAAAATATTATATATGGCAGGCCGGCACAATTATGCATAACTTCAGAGTGACATCAATAAAGGATGCACTATTAAGTTTTTATAAGCAATGATCTATAAAAATGTCCTGCTGACCAAGGATGACATTGAATAAGTGTGGTTATCAAACTTTGTATGACTTCAACATTTAAATAAACACACCAGCAGGACAGTATGCATTCTTACCAGATGTGATAAATACTTGAACTAATATAAACGATGCACATCGGTGCATATAATCTTTTTTCCGAACTCAGTCTGTCCGTGTGTGAAAAAGCAAGGATGTTAAGTGGCAGCAAGGGCAGAGGGCATTGGAAAGGCAAGATTTCATTTTGACAACTAGAAGAGCCCCTGTGACTTTTGCAAAAAATGGAGGGTGGTCAAACCGAGCCCTATTCATTCACAAATTCATCCTGAAATTATTTGCCTCTGGGAAATTTGTGGACACTTCCTACAGACTGGAATAGATGGGGTGGAGGTCAGCACTTAAGTCATGATGAGGTTGCTTCAAGGAAAGGTTGGGTTTGTTTTAGGAGAACCTTGCAGGTTGCTGTGCAGTTCCTCTGAAGTTGCAAACCCTTCACCCCCGTTGCTTTGGGTCTTCTGTCTTTGTCCACTCTCGTCTAGCTGTGTGTGCAATCACATTGACATGGTGCATCAATGGAGGGGGGAAGACCTTGAATCACCCTGACTTGCCTCATTGTGATCATCATAAAGCTGATGCACATTCCTAGCACTTACCGCAAGGGCTGCTACAGAAACAGAGGAAGCTGTGTTATACTAAGCCAGGCTATTTGCCCATCTAGCCTAGAGATGCTGAATCTGACTGGCAGCAGCTCTCCATGATTTCCAGCAGAAGTCTGTCTTTCAAGTGACGTCGTCCCTTGTGCATCAAGAGAATGAAGATTTTCTAAATATTTAATCTCATGATGGGGTCTGAATCATCAGGTATCCTTCTGATTTCTATTGGTGATATAACTGGAAATATAGATGCGCTATTCTTGAAAGACTTAATGAATAGAAATGTCCCTATTGGGGGGAGGGGAACAAAATTGCATGAGCCATGATCCTTCTGTCTGAGGCCTTGGTGCCTACCTGCAGAGGGATTCCTAAACCCAGAGCTTTCCCTCTACTTAGAATGCACATATGGATGCATGCAGCACGATGGGCTATTAGAACACATATTCACACACAATATATACCGAACATTTAAAACTCTTTAATGTGACAAAAAATGATATGCTAACAAAAAATAAAAGTATTTTACGAAATCACATCTCTCAGTTGCTTCCATTTGCAGCTCTAAACTGAGTGTGTCCAGGAAGCACAACAACTAGTTGCAAAGCTTATTAAATGCCCCAAAATGAGTAAGTGTCTAGCTCCTAGGTCTCTTTTTAGCTCAACCAAAGCCAAATGGCCCTTCCTGACCCACCAGGTTTGCTCTGTTCCTAAGTTCCTATCCTGTTCCTCTGGTCAAGTAAGTTATAAGCTTCAAAGCTTGTTGAGCCTGAAGGGAAAGCTTAGATGTGGAAGGGAATTTCACATAAGCCTCGCACTTTCTGTGTGAGTGCGCCAAGAGATCCCTTGTTATTCAGCTGACATCTCATTTCAGTCTTTTATTCCTCCCTCTCAGTCGTGAAGCCGTCAGGAGTTGCAGGGGGTTGAAGACTGACTACTATTTCTGCAGCAGGGTCCTTGTATTTAGTGTCCTAGAGCTGCCCAATCAGCATTAAATGAGATCTTTTCAGCCAGTGTATGCACCAAAGCTAAGCATTTAGGAACACTGGAAACACAGGGCGCTTTGGTTTCAAGAGAATGATGAGCAAGTTCTGTTACCTACAATGGCACTTCAAGGAAAACACTACTTCAGTCACTCCAAAAGAAGGGGCCCTGCAAATAATTTACTGGTGTATGTGCACAGAATATGGTAGATCTAGCTGATCACTACATTATTACAATGCATTCCTAATCATTATTATTGTATAATGATGATTATTGTATAACCATAGAAAGTTGTATCATCTCAAAATGGGTGTAGCTGTGAGGGTGTATCATGAAGGATCCTGCCTTTCTGAATCTTCCACTTTTCCCCTCAGAAAAGCACTAGGTATCTCCACATGAGACAAATAATTACCAACGAATTCAATACCCGATAACTTAATATGAGATAAATATTTAGTTTGAAAAATCCAATCTGACTGGCTTCAACCATTCAGTTTCTTCTTACCATTCTTCTACAAGACATTTATTCCATCACAGTCCTCCAGTCTTAAATCCTGAGTTGATTGTACTTTTTTTGGTGGGGGATATATACTCAGTACCAATCAGCTGTAGTTTCCATGGTTTCCCTCTATTATACAAATTGCTGTATGAGTTCCAGACCCATTGTGTTGACCTTGATCCAAGGGTAAACACAGCTGGCAAAAAAAGTAACATTTATTCATTTGATTTAAAACAGAAACAGCTTGAAACAGGTACTTCTTAGGTGAAGAGAAATAGAATATGTTAAACTAATATTTGCACACTTGTAGGAAGTAGGAGGTCAATGCAATAACCACTTGTTCCTGTTACTATTTATAATGTAAATAGTCAATGACTTGTCCTCTCTGACTCCTGGGGTTGTTGTTTTTTTTTTTACAGAGAGAGTATTTTGACTGAAATATTCAAGGATCCTTAAGGCAGGGCAATGATGTCCACATTCCCAAAAAGTAGAAATGCATTACCTAAAAAAAAAAAGGAAGGACACATGAGGGCACACATTTGCCTAGGAAATTAGTATGCTAATTTATGTAGCAAGATGCACATGAGGAATAATTAGTCTAAATAGAAATGCAATACATCTCATATTCCCCATAGTAGGGATGACTGATCAGGTGTGGCGGGTGCCTGCTCATTCTGCTGCTCAGGTGGTAATTGTTGATGGGCAACATCACAGCCTTTATTCTGCTTTCTTGTGGTTCCTTATTGCTGAACCAGACTTGGACCAAACAGTTTTTCAAATAGAGGACTCCTTGAAATAGTAGATCATCCTTTGTAAAGTAATACATAGCCAAAGTGTTACTATGTGGCTGGTCACCATTACCTGCAAAGTCTCCTGGTGCCACCTGGTGGTACACAGATTATTTCACTGACTATTTTAGCCTCTTCTAAGTTATCTTACACAGTGTGATGGCCTGGGAATCCGATTCAGAGGCTGAACTGGAGGAATCCCAGCCTGCACAGGAGTCCCCGCCTCCAGGGCCAGCTGAACTAGGGCAGGACCTTGATTCTGAAGCGCCTGCACCTGTGCCGGATCCTCAGGAACAGGCAACAAGTGAATCCACTCTGGCTCCGGTGGTGGTTGAGGACACAGTGCCTACAGGTGCACCTCTCCCAGCCCTGTCAGGGGAAGGTGAGTCTCCCTCTGGGTCCAGTAACCCTCCAGCCTCTCCTGAGCTGCAGTTTCTCAGGGCTGAGAGGCGGAGGGAACTGGTTTCTCCCAGGAGGAGTGCTCACCTTAAGGCCAGGAGAGGCGGGTCTCCTGGGGGCCGGGACCGCCCCTGGCCTCAGAGAAGATAAAGGCCAGTCAGCCCGGTCCCAGGTTGTGGGAGCAATGTCGTTGAAGAGCTGTTTCGGCCAGCACCCAGTCCTGTTCCTCCAGAGTTCCTGTCCTTGCCCGGCTCCTCGCTTTGGACCCCGCTTCACCTGTGGAGGACTGTCTGCCGGCCCTCGACTCAGGTCCTGGAGCTCGCCCCACGGTAACCTCCCCCCAGGACCAGCACACACAGTCTGTTGACCAGGCCTGTCCCAGTACCCACCCCTCCTCCTGCATGAGACAAATAAGTCTGAGAATCACTGCTTTAGAGAAAAACTCAAATGCTATTTTTTATGTTGCTAGGGAAACCTTTCTGATAGGGTCTGTGTCATTCTCCTCAGGTGTTCTCAAAGACTCATAAGAGTCTCAGGCACTTGTTAACTCTTGGATCCACTTAAGTGAGTGGTGTTCCATATGTCTTGGAGCACTTTGGATCACTTCACATTTGAGAGTGTTCAAAGAATCATAGAATCTTAGAGTTGAGAGGGTACCCCAAGGGTCACCTAGTCCAACCCCCCACAATGCAGGAATTTCAGCTAAAGCATCCATGACAGATGGCTATCCAACCTCTGTTTAAAAACCTCCAAGGAAGGAGACTCCACCACCTCTTGTGGGAGTCTGTTCCACTGTCTTACAGTCAGAAAGTGTTTTCGAATGTTCAGTCAGAATCTCCTTTCTTGTAACTTGAAGCCATTGCCTCGAGTCCTATCCTTCAGAGCAGGAGAAAACAAGCATGCTCCCTCTTCCATGTGACAGTCCTCAAGATATTTGAAGATGCCTATCATATCTCCTCTCAGTCTCCTCTTTTTCAGGCTAAGTATACCCAGCTCCTTCCTTTACTACCTCTTTTCCTATCTTGGGCTGCAGCTCCCTCCTTACATCATTTATTCTATTATCACCAGGTTGGGCATCACTTTTCTTTTGAGTGAAGACCGAGGCAAAGTAGTTGTTGAGTAGTTCCACCTTTTCTCTGTCACCCAACAGCATTTCTCTGTGTTCCACATGCAGAAGGCCTACCACTTGCTTGTTCTTCCTCTTACTTTGCACATAGCTGAAGAAACCCTTTTTAATTATTTTTAACCTCTCTTGCAAGCCTGAGCTCATTCTGAGCTTTAGCTAGCCCAATTCCCCCCCCCTACAACTGTTGGCTACTTGTGTATACTCCTGCTTTGTGATTTCCCCTTTCTTCCATTTCTTATACATGTCCTTAACTCTCAGCTCATCTGTAAGCTTCTTATGCAGCCACACCAGTTTCCTTAGATGCCTTCCACTTTTCTTTCTTGTTGGTATTGTCTACATTTGGTTCTTCAATATTTCTCCTTTTAGAAACTCCCATGCTTCTTGGACTCCCTTCTCATTGGGTATTTCTGACCATGAGATCACACCCAGTAGCTTTTTCAGCTTTTCGAAATTGGCCTTCTTAAAGTCCAGAGTGTGTGTCCGACTTCACTCAGTTTTCCCTCGCCTTTGTATCCTGAAACCTAGAAGAACACGATCAATTCCTCCCAAGTTTCCAAGCACTTCCACTTCATCAATCAGTTCCTCCCTATTGGTGAGGACCCAGGTCCAAGATAGATGGTCCCTTTGTTGGTTCTTCCACCTTCTGGGAAATGAACTCGTCAGCAAGGCAATGGAGGAATTTGTCAGACCTTGTGCTCTTGGCAGAGTGCGAGTCCCAACAGATATCGGGGAAGTCCCCCATGATTACTACTGTATTTCTCTCCTTTTTAAATGTTTGGTAATCTGCCCATAGCAATTGTCACAACTTTGGCAGTTTTAGGTCTTGGGTGGAATCCTGTAGTCTATCAAAAGAAGGGTGAGGTGGTGACGATACCAGTGTTCCCCATTAAAGGGGTTTTTGAGGGAAGTCTCTGGCCTCATGCGCTCAGCAGGCAGTCATTGAACTCCCCTCAACAGCGCAGAGGGGGGATAGCTGTGTAAACACACGTTTTGCAGTGTCCCCCCATATTCCAATTGATCCTGCTTTGCCTCAGACTCCCAGCAGGGGGCTGAGAGGTATACACACCCAATGCCTAAGCCAAGGTTTCCTACATCTGAAATTAAATAAAGTTGTGGCCATTTTAATTCCAAATTTGTTGTCATGCATATTTATTGATAGAGGTCAGGCTCCCGGAAGGGGGCGGGGACTGCTATTGGGCACGCAATAAAATATTTTAATCACATTTTCAGCTTGGACAATTGCCACATTTGAAAGAAACAGGATAACTTATCCCCAGACACATGTGTACCCACATGATACATAAACCCTCATATTCCATGGTACATTATCATTCCACAATAGTTTTCTTTCTCCAAAATACTACCGGTTCCACATGCAGGGCCAGCTAGGCAGGCAGAGCTTTGTAGTTTGTCTTGGATGTGGAAATGGCGTCAGGAGGAGGAATTTGTATTTGTTAGGCAGTGGGGAACATTCTGGAACAAGCTGGGCCTGTACAAAACAGCCACTTTCATGTTTAACTGAGCCTCTTGGGCTTGCCAATGAGGTCAGTGGTTCAAATCCTTGTGAAGGGGTGAGCTCCAGTTGCTTTGTCCAAGCTCCTGCCAACCTAGCAGTTTGAAAGCACACCAGTGCAAGTAGATAAATAGGTACCGCTGTGGTGGGAAAGTAAAAGGTGTTTCTGTGTGCTCTGGTTTCCATTAAAAATTTGCATGGTTTTTATTGTACTGTACATTGATACTTTTCTTGTAAACTTGCTTGGTATTTTTGGGGCTATAGTGGTATATAAATGTTTTTTTTTATAAATAAATAGAAAATATAAACTGTTCAAAGATCTTCATATATTATTATTATTAAATTTGTTATTCACTTTATCTTGCCCAAGGCAACCCAAAGTGACTTCCAGTCAACCATATATACAATATATATTTCAGCTAGATGTATACAAATACTAAGTGTATAACACTGTGGAAATATAATGATGCTGTTTATTCAGAATAAATCACATGGCTTTCAAATTTAGACCCATATTTATATTTGTGCTCCTACACTTCAGGGATCCATTTCATTTGCTTCCATCTCTGAGGGCTCTGCATCTTTCTCACAGGTGGCCTTTGTACCAAATTATGGTACAAAAATAATCTAAAATGTATTTTAGTGCAATGTAATGACTCATTGCTACTTCTGTTTATTTTGCAATCGTGTCACAATTAATATATTAGCAGAAGCGGAAACACATGTGTAGTTTAATAGAAATAATATGACATGGAAAGTTTTAAGAATAAAGTCAGTTTAAGTGCAAGATCCAGTTAAAGATGCAGTTAATAATCCTTAGTTCTCACTTCAGGTATGGCTACGTGTGAATTCTCTCTCTCTCTCTCTGTCTCTCTCTCTCTCTCACACACACACACACACACACACACACACACACTGTACTTGAGTTTGGCATTATGTGAGACCCTGCAATCCTAGATCTAAAAGCCTATGCAGATATTGCAATTGTGTATGTTAATTGTAAGAATGAGGATGTGAAATGCCACCACAGCTCACCAAAAAACCATGTATACTTTTGAGATCACTAAGAGAAGTTTGATACAGAAACCAGGTTCCCAGAGTGATTTTAGGAGAGCAATTCAACTTTACTTCTACAGTTCACATAATTTCTGGGTCCAGGTATAAAACCTTTTGAGGAAATATTGCTGGACAGCCATGCCATCAGCTTTGGGACTACATTGAGATATAAAGGTATTGGATTGTTAGCTGACCTATTTGTAAGCCTTGCTCACTTTTTGGTGTATTTTAAACGAACTGGTAATTGTTGGATTCTTATTGTGTCAGTTTAAAGTGATAACCTTTATTATGCTTATGTAATATTATAATAGGGTCATTTTATATTATAATATAAATTATAATAGGGCCATTGTTCTACCCAGACACTGAGGTCCAGCGCTGAGGGCCTTATGGCGGTTCCCTCACTGCGAGAAGCTAAGTTACAGGGAACCAGGCAGAGGACCTTTTTGGTAGCAGCGCCTGCCCTGTGGAACGCCCTCCCACCAGATGTCAAAGAGAAAAATAACTACCAAACTTTTAGAAGACATCTGAAAGCAGCCCTGTTTAGGGAAGCCTTTCATGTTTAATAGGTTATTGTATTTTAGTGTTTTGTTGGAAGCCGCCCAGAGTGGCTGGGGAAACCCAGCCAGATGGGTGGGGTATAAATAATAAATTATTATTATTATTATTAGTGTGCCATTTTCAGCACAAACACGGTTGTGAATAGTTTGGTATATAAATAAATTGACTATGACTAAAATTAACAAGCATGTCTACAGAATTAGCACTGCCTGTGCAAATATGCACAGTTGACTTCAGTTTCACACAATATACCCTTGTTTTAATACTTAATTTTAGAAGTAAAGCACTTAATCAAGAACAGAGGAGGCTGCTTTGTGGATTTGCTTGAAGAATTGACTTTCTACAGTTTGCATCTGAAACCCTGCCATCTGCACACTACAGATACTTTTCTTGTAGTCTTATCCTCATTTGCCTGTAGACCAAAGACACAGATAGAATAAGACAGGAATATGTGTGGCTTTAACAGAGCAAATCAAATGGGGTGCAGGAAATGCCTTTCCTAACGCCCAGCTGAGCTTGCATGGGGGATAACTTTTTTCTATTCTGAGCTTCCTTTTTTAAAAAGGGGGGAGAAAAGCTTACCTCCTATTGATTTCAGTAGGAAGGAGATAAACTGTACCAGCTGCAAGACTGGCATAGTCTATTCGCTGTTCTGTGGGGAGGGGGAATCAGAAGACTAGGAGGGCTTTGGATCCTGCACATCCATGAATAACCTGGTATGTTCCTTTTTTGTCCTATCTAACATCAGAGGAGTAATGGCAGAGGACTTTTCCACAGCCTCACAGGGAAGGCTTGAAAGGTCAGGTCTCCTCTCCAAGGGTGAACATCTGTCTCTTGCTTTTTTTTCAGAAAGTAAAAACTAAAATGTCCTATGGCTCCTGGGATGCCCTCCTAGAGATCATAGGACTGCAGCATTAGAAAGTATGTAGAAAGCATATACCTTCAAGTATGGAATAATTACTTTAATAGTATCCAGCTGCAATAGAGAATATATTTAACAGGGGTTAGAGATAGTAATTAAAAGTCCCAAAATCACCCAAAGGGTCAAGAAAAACATGAAAATATGAGATCTATATTCTTTATTCCACCCAAACTGCATTGCAGTCTTCCAGTCTTTATATTTACATTATTTGTGACTCTTTCTATAAGTGCCAGTACAAACGTAACTGATGATAATCCAAAACAGCTTCACAAATGTTTCCCAAAGCAGTGTGCATTTTTTGAGCAGTTTGTTCTGATGTGCAATAATATATATACTATGTAGGCATATATATATTTTACCAAAAGCTTCATAATATGAAATATTTTCCACAGAAAGTAAAACATCCCACTTGCAGCTTATTCAGATTTCAGTTACAGAGACTTCTGCTTTTCAAGTTAGTGCAAATAATGAAAGTAAGAGCCTGAGCAAAATGATGTACAAACAATGAAACAAGAAACAGCAAACACACCAGCCAACTCCCTGCATATAACATTTAATTAGTATATTATTAGTAGTCTTTATATACAACATATTTAAATAAATTGGCTTATTTGAGCTATAGGCAACATATTTACAAATACAAATAAAATACGTTCCTTTCACACGAATATGGAATGTCCGACATATATGAAAATAAAATGCATCTAGTAACAAAACAATGCTGTAAATAAAAAAAAGAGCAAGATGTCTTCTCTTTGTCTTGGGACAGATTTCAAGGCACTTTCTTGGCAAACCAGAGTTCAGGCTTAGCAGAAAAGTCTGAAACAAAAAACAGTTCACTTAGATTCCCAGCTATTGAATAATAATAATAGTAATAATAATAGTTTCAACAGAAACCAACACATTTATAGGTTCTTGCTTACTAAAAAATGAAGAAAAACTATAATGACTACAGGCTTTCCCAGTGCAAACACGAAATGCTCAGTGGTCAACATAACTGCTGGTACCACCCCACCATTGGCACATTCAACTGAAGATACATTTTGAGAGCCCTGACAAATCGGGGTTCCAGTTGTACAGAAAGTCTTTTGCACACAGAGTGGATATGCACACAGATTCTGTTCCAAATAAATGCAGATTAGCAGCAAAGTGGTGATCCTGTTCCATTTTTGAAACAAGAAATGTTGCATTTTTAATGTTGGCTTATTTGCATACCTCAGAAGTTAATAAATATTTCCTGCCCTCTACAAAATAAAAAGAAAGTTGTACCTATCTCCACTATGGAGTCATGGTCTGATATTGTTGATAACCTGTAGTGCAGCTTAAAAAGCTAGTTGTTTGGAAAACTGAAGCCATGTTTTACCTATTATATCAGAAGACTTCTCCATGGTCCTGAAATAGTGCAGAAGTAGCCCACCAGGGCCACATCAACAAGCATTTGACAAAATTGGAAAACGGCAGGTAAGTCATCTCTTTAAGTTACATAATTTTTTTTTATAAATTCAAGTAGCCACAGGGGAGACTGATCAGGCTTAAAATCCACTCTTCCCATGGCACTGATGAAAACAACATTTCCAAAGCAGGGAGTTCCAGTTCCAGTGCCAACAGAGGCTTCCTCTTGATGAAAAAAGTTGTATGTCTGATTTTCTGTGATTTTCACTGAAACCACAGTGGGGAGAAGGCTAAACTCTTGTTACTGTTTGGCTTTTGAGAAAAGAAACTAACAGGAACAAACTGGTCATTAGATTAGAAAGGTGTTTCAATTTTTTTAAAAAAAATACTTACATAACAGGCCTCCTATGGCTGTGTACACAGTGGACTCATTGCTAATCTTGTCAGCAATCTTGCACACCTTTTATAATCTATTTAAAACCATAAAAATGAAGTTAACATTAATCATCATGTGTTTAATTTCCTAGAGTGTAAGTCCAGGTTCATTTGCCATCAGCTGCAAAATGTAGGTGTTTTAGGGAGTTTTTTATATGTCTCCCTAGACGGACTGCAATAAAACAATCATTTAACAAGTAACATTCCTTGTAGGGTAGCCCAATACAAGTGGAAACAAAGGATTCATATATGTCCCCTAATGAACAAAACATTGATATGAACTATTGGTACTATTGGGAAGTTGAAAAGGAAGGAAGTAGTTTTCAACATACATTACATTCAGCATGGCACTACATTCAGCTCTGGCACCAGGTGAAATATGCCACTGAAAGTTGACAGCACTCAAGGTTGATTTAGCATAGCTCTGAACCCCAGTTCCTGGGAATCTCAAGTGGAAGAGTGTCACTACACTCACTACGCTACTTGTGGACTTCCCAAAGGCCTCATGTTTGCCAATGGAGAACAGAATGCTGGACTAGTCTAACCCAGCAAGGCTCTTCTTATGTTCTTAATGGCAGTGGACACATGTGTATTCCATTCTCAAGAAAGACTGGGGGAAATGACTTGGTGTTAAGAACCTGCTCAACCCTGGCCTAAGACCAGACAGACAGGACAATGAAACATGGAAGTAGTTTTTAGCTGGAACTTACAGGCTGGTGTTGAACAATCCCGTGTGTTGTGATAGAGCCGGTGGAAATGCTTACTACATTCAGCTGAAAATGTAACTGGACCTGTTTGAGGATTAATCAAACACAACATTTTGATTGCATTTCTAATTCTATTGCAAACTAAATTGCACAAATGATAGTTAGTTAGTTCATATTTGCTTTGTCTAATATGTTTCAAACCTTTCACCAGATACTCTCCTTGTCAAATAAGGCAAGATAGTGGTTAATAGAAAAGGTACCTTTTCAGTGATAGCACTAGGGGTGTGGAATGTCCTGCTCAGAGAAGCTAACTTGGCACCTACACTGTGGTCCTTTTGGCATCAAGTGAAGGTATTTCTCTTCCCCACTCCTGCCCCAGCCTTTCAATCTTTAAAAATGTTTAGTGTTTTTTAGATATTTTGGGCTACAGTTTTTCCTTAGCTTATTTTGTCTTTATTCTCCTACTATATTCAGCTTTTAGGTTTATTTATAAGGTTTTAATTTCTATACTATAAACCACCCAGAGAGCTTTGTTTCATGGGTGTGGGGGTGTGTGATAAAGAGATACAAATATTGTGATAAATAAATAAATGTTCACAGTACAATTTTACTGGAGTTTCTGAAAAAAATTACATATAACCATATTAATGTAATTAAAGCTAATGGAATAATGAAAAAGAAGGCCAGTGATGGGTGATGGGCTACAACTATAAAGGCTACAAAATTTTATCACCAAGACTTTTCACACTGGCTCCTCAACTCTATTGAGCACTTTCCAATCTATTGGGGGAAAGGCATCTGAAGATACTTAGGGAAGTTAAAAGTTGGGAGTCACTTGCCAATGGAACAGCTAGCCTTTTAATGGGCCTTAAGATTCCATGTCCTAACCTGTGGGTCCCACTACAACCTGTTGGGAAGCAAATAGGTAAACAGCAGCCCCAAAGGATGGACCTAGTAATTTACAATATAGGCTTCCTTCATTGGGAGAGGAGATAAGACACTGCTTTATGTAGGCAACATCTGGCAAGAAATTAAACACAGAATTGCCTTCACACAAAAAGTGTTCTTACCTGTGAAATGTTTGATGAACTTGTCCTTTAAGTTGGAATCTCTTGGAAATACTTCTGGGGAGGAAAAGATATTTCATTATCAATAATGTGTTAAACAAAAGTCTACATCAAAATATGTGCATGCAGAGAGAGAGAGAGAAAGAGAGAGAGAGAGAGAGAGAGAGAGAGAGAGAGAGAGAGAGAGAGAGAGAGAGAGACTGTTTTTCAAAAGCTGTGTTGTTTTCCACCCTGAACTCCTCCTTTAGGAGGTTGGATAAGATTAAAAAACAACAACTAATCATCATCTGAGTATGACTTAGATATCACCATATGGGTTTATTAAATATAAACTATATTTATCCATAAGCTGTTTCAAAACTAAAACTGATACAAAATAAAACCGAACAGCTGTATTTACATAGGCATGCCATACAGAAAATATATATATTAGTTAACATTTAAATACCACTCTCAGTACAAAAACCTTTCTGCAGATGCAGGAGCTCTTCTGTATATACAAAGCTCCACATATGTAAGGCATATTCTTTATGCCAGTGGAAGCATATATTCATTTGTGGGCATAAAGCTGACCCCTCCAATGAGTTTTTGCTGTAAATTGTCTGTGAATCAGAAGACCTAAAGAGTCTGAAACAATGTGAAATGTAGGAAGTCCCCCTTTACTGTGAAGGTCCATGAATGTTACAATACACTCACAGCAATGGTACCCCCACATGGGGAGAAAACTGGCGAGGAGCAGGCATTACCTATGTGCTGTACAGCATCCCAACACTTAAGAGTTGAGGGGAGCAGTATACAGCAAGAGTGGGGAGGCACCTGGTTGGGGGGGGGGGGAGAGCACTCTTCCTTCAAGACTACTTCATTCCCTCACTCCCTTTCAAGAAGCTGCCAGCTGCCCAATACACAATTATTTTTGCATTACATTTCTGACAAATGATAAAAACAAAAAGCACCACTAAAAAAGAGAAGTAGCTAAGAAATGTGTTCTCATAAGTTCTGGTAAGTTATGTTCAATCAAACAATTAAGATGTAATTTGGTATTTATGGTGAATTTTTTTGGGGGGGGGCACAATATCCGCACAGAGTCCCGTCCAAGTTTTTAACATGGATCTTTGCTGTGCATAAATACCAACAAACTGAAACGACATTTAAGGAAGCATTTTGAAGAGTGACTAACCATTATATTTTTATTATCAGCCCTACCCTCTCATGCAGAAGAAAAGCAGCATGCCATTTTTATACAAAACAGAGTAGTTCTAAAACTCGGTGTTCTGCAAATAAAAGCATCTACTCTTATTTGCGCAGGCTTTATGGACTTGCATCCTCACAGTTATAGGCAAAGTTGCATTATATAAGCAAGAGTTTCATCCCTTGCATAATCCCAGTTAATAATAATAAGTAATCTTCTTTATCAGGGATTTCTTTTTTATTTCCAATGGGATCTTTCAACTTGTATGCCTAGTCTTCTTTAGATAATTAAGCATTATAGAATAAATCCTGCCCCTTAGTCCACAGCAGCAGTAGCTATGAAAAGCTGCAGGAGTGGCCATACTACTGATCTAATTCTCTGACGCTTTGGATATTGTTGTTCTTGTAGGCACCAGATGGGGCCCCAAGATTAGCTAGGTTCAGCGGCACAATGCCACACAAGACCTTCCGAGTGACCTTGCAGAAATGCAATTTGTTTTTCTGCTTTAATCCCAAAGCCACTGCCTTTGGAGTAAAACTTCCTGAGGAGAGATTATTTCATGGGAAATAGCTTGAGGATGGTCCCCTTTATAGTTTAATTTGTATCTTCAAAGGAAAGCTTCTTCTTTCTCTTAGTGCATGGTGAATACTTCTCTGAGAAGCAGTGGATCATCAAAGCAGACACATATCAAGTGATAAAGCCTAACTAGCTCTTTAAAATCTGCCCCCGTGGCCCATTCACAAAGCGATGCTTACCACATAACTGAAGCTAATAAATCTAAGCATAATTATGACAAGATGCTACCACAATTAAGTAATCATGGATTTAGCGGAAGCAGACTTACGAAATGGTCACACTTGTCACCACAGTTCTCATGATCAACTGAGAACCTTGCCAAGGTGAAACCAATAAATATGTTCATAAGATAAGACCTTTGGGAAACAAAACCCATTTTAAATCACCATCTGTGATATACATGTTAAAGACTGATCTAATAGTGTTGAGTAAAGAAAACATTGCTTTGGCACCTTAGAGAGACTAAGGATGCAATCCTCTACAGTCTTACTTTCGAGTAAACTGGAAACTAATTGACACTGTTGAATTACTTTGCAAAGGTTTTGGGCTATAACTGATTTATTGAGCCATGAGCAAATTCAAATCTCTCTCTCTCTCCATCTCTCTCTCTCTCTCTCTCTCTCTCTCTCTGTGTGTGTGTGTGTGTGTGTGTGTATAACTAGGTGTAACAAGGTTGAGGTGATTTAGTGGATATGGACAATATAAGAAAAAATATCAAGAAAACAGGATTGCAAACAATAACTCCAGTGCTAACATATTAAACATCAAAACAATATATAAACTAAGTATTTGCTGAACATTAAGTAACCATTGGAGCACTGACAAGTTGGGACAGCCATCCCTTTCCACCCTGCAAAGCCTCATCATTTCCACTGGAAATTTCAGAGGACTGAAGAATGGGGTGAGCTGCTTGTTGCATCTCTGATGTTGCGTGAAGCAGCAGCAATGCTTGTTCCATAACTGCTGTTCTGCCTCATCTCAGTGGTAGCCCCCATCCATCCACCCTTACCCATTACTAGGATTCAACCTCACTCTGCAATCAGGGTAAGCCTTAGCTTACCATTTTTGCCTCCCAACGTCCAGGACAACCCCTACCATTAGGCAGAGTGGGATGACCACCTCAGGTAGCTGATTTCAGGTTGTAAATAACAATAACTATATTACTAAAGCTAGGAAGTAGAAAAGCTTGTGGATTTTTTCTGCCATAGGTAGCAAAATAACTTAGCTGGTCTTGGCTACTTTACACATTGACCAAGATGGAGAGGGCAGAGTTCCATCTGCTTCTACACCTCAAACAGCACAATGTCTCTGATCAGTCCTGCCAACCTCACTGAAAGTGCTAAAAAAGAGGAGGCTAGATAACTCAGCCTCTGATTCCTTCTGTAGAAGGAGATAATGATCTACATATGGCTTGAATTCCAGCAGCAGATTTTGACACACAAATTATGCTAGGCTTGAAAGCCATGACTAACGTAACAAAATATTTCCCCCCCATAAAAATCCAGAACGGCTCTAACAGCTGCCTTAGATCCCCATAGTGAGTGTTAGGAGGCTTGCATTAGTGGAAAGACAGGAGATGAGTAAGGAATGGCCAGAAAGTCGCCATGAGACCTTGAACCCCACTCCACCGTCCTTTGGCTTGTCCTGTTAATACATTGAGGGGGCAATCCTATGCACAATAAGCTTGTGAAGTCGCACCAGATCCAAACCCCATTTATCAGTAGGGCTGCTGCTGCTGTTCTGGCTAAACCTGGCAGAGGAAAAACAAGTCTTTTTAATAATGTTCTATGCTAGAATGCCAGGTCACATACAATAAATGAGCTGAGTAGGCTTAGGGTCTAGCCTAAAAGTCCTCCCTCAGTGGCCCCTTTTTGGCCAAGGCGAGTGGGTTTTTGCCCTCCTGATCTTCTCTGAGTCAAAGAAGAATTCAGTAACATCAGGTACTCATCTCTCATTGAGGCAAGCTTTGTTTTTGAGCCTGAGGATGATGAACTTTACCACCATCATTGCTACTAACACTACCCACATATCATTAGTGGCACATAAGCAAATATCCACTGAGCCTTGTCTATGTTATATCCAGGGTATACATTGTGGCACGGGGGAGCAAAGAGCTTGTTGCAAATTAGTGTTCTGAAAATCCTAAAAATAAATACTACTTTGCATATATGGTCATTCAAAAGAGTGAAATTCCATAAAACATTTGAAGTTACTGGAACTATGTTGAAGGAATTAGGTAAACCTGGCGGACTCATTTTTAGTCAATCTTAACTATTTCTTCCCTCAGGTCTTATGGCACTATAATTTTGTCACTTTAATAAAGAATCAGATTTTGTTGTTCAGTCTTCACTTTTAGTGCAGATGCATAGATAATCAGTTTGTTGAGCACTGATTTTACACAAATGATTCTTCTACACAACTGAGTTGTCTGTAAATTGATCTGTGGAAATTAGTGCATGCGTATGACGCGGGTGGCGCTGTGGGTTAAACCACAGAGCCTAGGACTTGCCGATCAGAAGGTCGGCGGTTCGAATCCCCACGACGGGGTGAGCTCCCGTTGCTTGGTCCCTGCTCTAGCCCACCTAGCAGTTCGAACGCATGTCAAAGTGCAAGTAGATAAATAGGTACCGCTCTGGCGGGAAGGTAAATGGCGTTTCCGTGCACTGCTCTGGTTCGCCAGAAGCGGCTTAGTCATGCTGGCCACATGACCCGGAAGCTGTACGCCGGCTCCCTCAGCCAATAAAGCGAGATGAGCGCCGCAACCCCAGAGTCAGTCACGACTGGACCTAATGGTCAGGGGTCCCTTTACCTTTTATGATATGATAATTGCTGCCCACACATAAAAAAACCAACCTGAATAAGCTAATGTCATGCAGTGCACAAAATCAACCCATATCATTTTAGCCTACACATGTTAGATTTTACATGCGAGGATGACATTCAAATGTTCCATCCTCGCATTGGTATGTGTGGCTGGTGTACACTAACTCTTTTGCATGCAACAAGCTAAATCAGAAGAGCACTATTGTGTGATTCAAAACCTTAGCAGAAGAGAGAAATAACTTGCTGAATTAAAAGAGAATGGCTATTTTCTTCTGCTTCAATATTCAAAATATGTGGAAGTATGTTTGCTTGAAAACATCATGGGTCAATCAATAATCTATATGTTCAAGGCATGACATTTCAGAAGAGAATAACTATGTTCCTCTATTTTGCTCATGAGGCTCTTTAGGCTCATGTTTTTTGACATTTCAAGGGGGCCAAAATGTAAATAAAAGTTCATTTTTTTATTCAAATAAACAAAATAACTAGCTAAAAGTAATAATAAAAACAGCTATAAAAGCAGGAAGAATAAAATTAAGAAATAATAAAATAATAATCATAGAAGCTTTAAAAAAGAAAAGAATTTGTGGTGTAAAATACATTCCATAGTGGAACACAAAGTCCACATTTGTACCAAACATAACCAAATAAGAATGAATGTTGCCAAATAAGCTCATATTTAGTGGGAATATGCTAACCATGAGATTTAGTTATATAAATCACAAACGGTCCCTATGCAAGCAAAGTTGGAGGGCTCCACATTACCCCTGGTGGCATGTATTTTATGAATCAGCTTTTCAGAAATTTCAATGAACATGACTTTCTAAACCACAGGTCCTTAGAATAATAAGTTGCATCCTTGAGAGATCACCAGATGAGCAACAACTTTGCAATGGAGACTTGTCAGAAACCACAAGGCCACACCTTCGTTGGTCTATACAGCTTGCTTGCTTGCTTGCTTGCTTACTTATTTGCATACTACTTAATCACAGTCATCTCTAACTGATGTACAGAAGACTCAAATCAATGAAACTAAAATCAGAATTCAGTTTTAAAAACCTGCTGGAATAAAGAGGTCTTCAGTGCCTATGACCCCTCAGCGGGAGTTCCGTAAGACTGGGCCTATAATACTGAATACACAGGTACTGGTAGATACAAGCCATACATCTGAGCTGAGAAGGATCACTAACCGTGATGCACTCAAAGACCTCAGTGATTAAGCAGAGAAATAAGGGATCAAGGGTCCCCTTTTCTCTCTTGAAAGATAGGAGAAATATTATGGAAAATTGACACCTATCTATTAGGGTCTTCCAGTTTCCCCAAAGTTACACTAACATCCACAACTAAGGCACTCTGGAAGGCCTGTACCTCCCTTGTGGCACTCAGTTTTTATCATCAGTGACACAAATAACAGGGGAACTGAGCTCACAATGGAAATGCTGGTGTACGTGGGTGTCAGCATGGGACCAGAGAGAAGAAATTACATTTTGTAAGTAACAACATACTGCTGATTCTATGGAAATGTAATTTCTCTCCCTCAATGTACCTTGAAAACATAACTGGACCACTGAAAGCAACAGAGCAACAAGTAGGGTGCCTTTAAGATAGATATCAGACATTAGAAATGGCAGTATCTATAAACTAGTGGGAGAACATTTCAACCTCCCAGGATATTCTGAAACTGACCATAAAGTGGTCATTCTGGAAAGAGAAACTTCAAAAGAAGAAAAGAACATGAAACAGCTGAATTATGGTTTATCAAGAAGTTCAATGTCATCTCTTGTGGGTTAAATAAAAACTAATAAGTTTTGTTACATCATGTGTCAATTAGCTTATCAGTGCCAGAGTAGTAATTTTGCTAGCAGCCTGGATTCAAGATGCTTCTGAAGGGTATAGGTATAATCCAAACCATCAACCAAACAAATTTAATACCAGTATTCAGACTCACATAGGCTTAAGGAGGCTTGAGGAATATCAAACAGAGGGCAATCCTCATGTTACAATCTTAATTTCAAAATACAGTGATCCTTATTATTTTCTGATACACCCAATAGTCAATACAAAAAACTTTGGAATTTCTACATATGCCACACACCACCACATTCTCAACGCCTCAAATTTCATACCACTTGAACTAAAAGTTCCAAAGTTCATGCTTATTTTATAAGTAAAACTCCAAAACTCATCTGTTCTCCATGAAAAACAGCCATCCATTATTTAACACACTATGTGGTTAGTGTTCTATGACATGCACCATGGTTAAGTTTCACAAACACTGAGGACCGGCAACCACACAGTAAGCTGAATTTCTCACCGATACAGACGCACACCTGCTGTTCTTAAATTTAAGAAACCTGGAATGAACCGCACAAAGCTAATGAGCTGCATGTGCCCCCCTAAGGCAGTTGTGTATGTCTTGCACTATCCTTGAGTTTCAGATCTTTCCCCTTAACATTTGAAGTTGTATTTAAAAAAAGAAAGGCGGGGAGGGAAAAAAGTGATGCCTGGCTGTCTGGAAAGCCTGAAACCAGAAGCCATATAAGTCAATCTCAATGTTTATTTTCAATGCTCAAAACTTCTCTAAACTATCATAACAATTTTGAATACCTCTCAAATGAGTTTGCACATCCTGAAAAAAGTAAAAGAGGAAACCTGTAGATGGGGAAAGGATAGAAAATGGAGAAAAACATAGCTGGGGTAAAGCATTTCACAGGATTTATAGAGTGGAGTTAAGGAAAGAGGTAATATATGGGAATAGTAAGGATGGTTGAAAGCAGTGAGCTGTGCTTTTTCAGAACACAAAAATTTGACAAACAGGTTTTGAAGGATGGGATGCCAAAATAATGATGGGGACTAGACAGCATTTATATATTGATATAAACTAAGGTGACAAATCTAGTAGAAATATTTCCCACTATACTTAAGCACAGTAAAACAGTAATGGAGTACACATTTTTCAGCCTGTAACAGTAAAAAATGATTAAAATGCAATATCCGTTTTCTTTGACACTTACTTTCAAAAATATTTCAATTATTTAATAAATCTTGTTCTGAAATTTTAGCCTTTTATTGCTAAGCTTGAACAGCAGATGTGAATAAGACAGGGCTGGACCAAAATATTTGATTTCCTGAGAAAGAGCGGGAAATAGTGCCTCCCATTCTAGTCAAGGTGAGGTGGAAGCCAGAGCCAGCCAAGTTATTTTGGTGCTGGATAAAGAAAGCCCCTCCCCTCCAGTCCCTGGCTCAGCAGTAAAAATGCAGTAACTGATGGTTTGCTGCCCTTTCATGACACCCTAAGTCAGCTGCCTGCTCCAGGGTCCCCAAGTGACAATGCCAGAGAGGGTGGCAAAAGAGACACAGTGTTTTCCTGGGTATGGGGGGGCCATTGGTGCCACTGTGTCAAGTTTCCATTAAACTTTGACTCTTGTATTTATCTTGAACCCATTTAACAGAAACAAATCTGAAAAGCAATACAGTCATACCTCTTCTTGCAAATGCTTCATGCTGTGGTTTTTCGGGTTAAGAACGCAGCAAACCTGGAAGTGTTTACTTCCGGGTTTTACCACACACACACAAAAGCGTTCTGCATGCTTTGCACATGCGCAGAAGCGCCACTCTGGTTACAGACTTTTCGGGGAGCGCACAGCACCCTGGAACAAGTCGTGTCCGCAACCAGAGGTACCACTGTAGTTACCGGTCACAAGTTAATATCCAGAAAATTTAATGCTATGTTTACATACAGAAATCCATTATTACGAAAAGCTCACTATTTCTCAGGAGAAATAGCTGCAGGTTTAGTCCTTCAAGTACTTCTCTGTCATGAGTTCTTGTAATATGACTTACACTGGCAGGGTGTATTGTGGCCCAGATCCAGCTAAGATTTACAAAGATCCCACCAAAAGAGTCTGACATCATTGCATTTCATAACAGTAAAATGTCATACAAGAGAACACCACCACTAAAGCAATTTAGGGGGGGGGGAGATAATTAAAAAATTGTGGCAATAAAAGATTTAGTGATTTAATTGTGGAACAAAAAAGATAGTTATTTTTTATTCATTGTAAAATTAAAAATGTTATTGTGCTTTGGCAGCAGTGCTGCACGTGACACTTTACACAAGGGCAGACATTGATGCCGAAATCCATCATCGCCTGAGCTCTGCGAGTGCAGCTTTCTCCCAACTGAAGTGCAGAGTATTTGAGGACCAGGACATTGGCAGGGAAACCAAAATCCTTGTTTACAAAGCTGTTGTACTACCAACCTTACTGAATGCTTGTGAAACGTGGACCACTTATAAATGCCATCTCCAACTCCTTGAAAGATTCCATCAACGGTGTCTCCGAAAAATTTTACACATCACTTGGGAAGACAGACAAACTAATGCCAGTGTAGTGGAAGAAGCAAAGATCACCAGTGTTGAAGCAATCATTCTTCAACACCAACTCTGTTGAACTGGTCATGTTGTGTGGATACCTGATTATCAGCTTCCAAAGCAACTACTCTATTACTAACTTTAAAATGGAAAGCGTAATGCTGGTGTCAACAAAAGAGGTTCAAAGACTCTCTCAAGGCAAATCTTTAAAAATGTAGTATAAACACCGACAACTGGGAAACACTGGCCTGCGAGCGCTCCAGTTGGAGAACAGCCCTTACCAAAAGTGTAATGGGCTTTGAAAACGCTTAAACTCAGGATGAAAGGGAGAAACACGCTAAGAGGAAAGTACACTTGGCAAACCCTCACCATGATCAACTCCCACCCGGAAAACAGAATTGGCCTCCACAGTCACTTACGGACTCATTTTTAAAACCATGTTTATGGCAAACAATCTTACTCAGCTATGAGTGATCGCCAAAGAAGAAAGCACACTACACACAAAACACACTCAGTCTGGTATAATCCTGACTGAATGATTTCAAACAAGCATGTGTAGGATTGCTAGAATCATAGAATTGTAGAGTTGGAAGTGACCCTGAGGATCATCTAGTCCAACCCCCTGCAGTGCAGGTATATGAAGCTGTCCCATATGGGGATCAAACCTGCAACCTTGGTATTATCAGCATCACACTCTAACCAACTGAGCTATCCAGGTTAGGAGATGGTACTGTATCTTTCTACTGTATCTTGTAGAAATATTAGACAGAGATGAAGCCATAAAGATCGCAAACACTTTACTATCCGAACTGTACAATGTTCATGCAGAACCACCTACGAACATTTGTAAACTGTTTGAATTCTTTAAGCCAAACATTTCAGAGAATGTCCTTACAATAGGAAGGATCTACTTGAAAGCTCCCTTAAATGAAATTTAATGAAAGGATAGTGAGACATACTGTACTAAAAACATGCCTGTTCCTTGATTGTGTTAATTATTTTGGGGGCCAGACCAGGTGGTGAGGGAAGCAGGTGGTGCCAGAATGTTTCAAGGAAAAAAACAAAGATAGAGTCTTGCTGCCTGTTTCTGTCTAGAGCAGAATCAGGTCCTCAAACTTTCATTTCAGGCTTTTGCCATATTTTTAAGGGGCATTTGGGGGCAAATACCAAACTTCAAGGGAGAAGAGGGGCCATGAAGAAAGAAAAGAAAAGAAAAAAGGGGGGAGAGTGAATTCATGCTTTCACTGCTATGGTAAGCCCTTCCTCCAAAAAACTATTTTGGGTGCAAAACCACAGCCTCTGAAACAGCTACCTGGAATTCACTGCCTTCAGAATGGGGTGACAAATTTGGAATAAGCACTTCAGTCCATTCCTAGACAGGAGGCAAATATGTAGCAGTGTGGAGGCAGAACAGAATTGGCTTCTATTTGTAGTATTATACTGCCTCTAATACAGTGTTTCCCAACCACTGTTCCGCGGCACACTAGTGTGCCGCGAGATGTTGCCTGGTGTGCCGCGGGAAAAATTAAAAAATTTGAAAGATTTTTATTTTTTTAAAGTCAAATTTTCGATTGGGGCGCCGTCACTAGATGAGCCCTGGGGTTCCCTCCCTCCCTCCCGCTCTGCGCCTCCCTCCTCCTCCTCCGGGGAGGCCCTTCCTGGCTCTCGGCCAAGGCTTGGCGGCTGCCACTCACTCACTCGCTCGCCCACCCGTCCCTCCATCCCTGCACCCGGCCTCTCCCCCTCCGTCCCCGGCGCGGGGGCTGCCGGGATCCGTAGTCCCCTCGCCCTTGGGCTCTGCGCCCGCGCGGGGTGCGCGAACTACGTTTCCCAGCGTGGCCTGGCGGGCCGGGCGTTTTGTTTGAAGCGCTCTTCTCCTGGCCATGGAATGAGCGCAGCGGCGGCGGCCGGGCGGGCAGGGGCTCTTCCGCGCAGACCCCGCGCAGCCTGCCTGCGCCCCCGCAGAGATCGGGCGGCAGGATGGAGCCCGGGGATCCCCGCGGAGGCAGAGCGGTGGAGGCGGAGGCTGCCCCCCAGGTAGGGCTGCGTCGGGGTTTTTTTATTTTTGCAATGCTGCATCCACGCCGGAGGGGACGCATCGGACCGCGGGGAGACCCCTTGGCGGGCGTGCAAGGCAATGCATGCGTGCAGGCGTTGCATGGAGTGCAGTGCAATGCAATGGCAACGCGGCGCCCTGCATGCATGCATGCAACTTCCACCGGCGCTCCGGACTTGGCAGGTGAGGGGGGTCCCCAGTGGGCGGCAGAGAGAGCCGGGAGGGCGAAGGGGAGCCGGGGGGGAGCAGCGCTGCTCCCCGAGCCAAGCCCGGGGGGAAACTTCGGCGTCGTTGCGCCGGGTGTTGGAAGCGGAGGCTGGCGGGGGCCCCTCACCTGCAAAACCTGGTCGCCTCTCATATATTTCGTGCATTGCATTCATCGCCCGCTTTCTCCTCCAAGGAGCTCCCGGGGGCGCGTGTGGTTCTCCCCGTGTTATCCTCACAACAACAGCCCTGCGAGGTGGGTCAGGCGAGTGGCCCAAGGGAGCACCCAGGGATTGTCCTGGCCAGGTGGGGTGATTTGAACCTTGCTCTCTGCCCGGTCTTCGTCCTCATTTAGCCCCCACATGTGCATGACTGTGCATGACTGAGGTTTTCCCCCCTCGTCTTGGCTATGGTGTGAGTCTGTGCTGTTAATTAATGGGGTTCTGCCTTCGGAGAAGATGAGCCAGCCCTCAAGGAGGTGATTATGTAATTTGCTAGCAATTCATGTCCCTCCCGGCGTGACGCTGCGCGCTGACGTCACGGGGCTGTAATGGTGGTGTGCCTCGAGATTTTTTTCATGAAACAAGTGTGCCTTTGCCCAAAAAAGGTTGGGAAACACTGCTCTAATAAGTTATAAAGGCAAAACAAGAGAACATATGAACACCCACATCCAGCAGAATAAATTCTACCAGGTCATTTGACCCAGGTTTCAAAAACATTCAACAAAATAACCATTAGAGCTTATAGGATGGGTCAAATCATTCTGGTCCTCCTACAGGTTTCTGCAAGTCAGGGCCAGCAGCTTCCATTCAGCAAGCAGCAGAATCTAGCAGCAGTTCATTGTGTCTAGATCACTTCCACAATATAAGAGACCCTAGGCATTTATCCAACCTTTCCTCATTTTTCTTGGAACTTGTGCGAGTGCAGAACTTGGAAGACTAAGCCTGAAATCTTTGCAGTATTCCTATTACCGTGGTACCTCGGGTTACAGACGCTTCAGGTTACAGACTCCGCTAACCCAGAAATAGTACCATTGCTTCAGGATGAGAACAGAAATCGTGCGGTGGCAGCACAGCGACAGCAGGAGGCCCCATTAGCTAAAGTGGTACCTCAGGTTAAGAACAGTTTCAGGTTAAGAACGGACCTCCAGAACGAATTAAGTTCTTAACCTGAGGTACCACTATAATTTCATTTGGACTTTCTCAGCAGCATTTCTCGGTCAATTGTACACCATGAGTTTTACCATATTCTACAAATGTGCTACTTAATATTAAATATATATTTTGAAGATATTATATTCTGAAGCACATTGCTTGATTAAAAGAATGCAAAAAGCCATTTGTTTGATGGCTACAAACATTTGTTTAATGACTATTTGGTCTTTTCAACAACATTATTCTGAAATAAATGCAACTGTTAGAGAAATATTTTATTGTTTTGTAAAACATTTGGGAATATAGAGGCACCACTTAAGATGAGAACAAGATTGTGTAGGATTGCACAATGCTTTATATAGGTTCTCAGCAACTTAGTAGGATCAGCATAGTAAGGTATATTGGATTTGTAATGATTTAATTTGCTTGATTGTGGGACAAGCAGCTGGAGGCTCAAGCAGATAATTACAGCCCTAAGCCATGAAGTAATCCATATGTGGGGGGTTGTAGAACAGTCACACATGATAGGAAGCTTAAGTTAGAAATCAAGTTAAGCTGACATTCACAACACTTTTTAGTAGTACAAACTTCAGTGAATGATTAGCATTTAGGTATTCAGGGAGTTTGAAAATGCATAATACTATTGTTTCCTGAAAGGTGGAATAAAAGACCTTGCAGTAGGAGGGGAGGCACATGACTGATATTTCTTTGGCAGGAGGGATGAATGGTCACAGGGTCAGGTTTCTAAATGCTTTCCCCAATAGGCACATAAAAATAAAATTTGCCTGCTATTTAAACAGCCCCTCCCTCCAAAAAAAGACCCCAGGATGCACTTATGGCAACCTAAGACAATTTTCCCTCACATTGTCTTTATTCTGAATGCCTGTCTCTCTAGGGTTGTTGCCTTGAAACCCTAAAAATAAGAAGTGTTTGCAAAAAGTACCACATATGCTTTCAGTTCAAGCCTAATGAACATATTTAGCATCCTACATATAATTATCCTGAAGCCTCTTGACTGAGTCTGTGTTGGATTGTGCCTACACGATGCCTTTGAAAATATTTGACAGGCAGCAGTGGAAACTGCAGCCCTAAATATTATTAACAACACAGCAGAGATACTTTTCCTTTGGCAAGCAATTGTTACTCAAATTAGTAATGAATATTTCTAAGAATAAATGGTCCACATCAGTGTACATTCATTCCTTTGCCTGGCCACGTATCAAAAGCATGCCTTTCAGCCAGACATTGTGCAGTCCAGTTCAACCAAATTCCTTTTCTGCCTCTGCAGGCTTCCTCCCTTGTTCCTATAGGTTAACATCTTGTTGTTTTGATGATCATGTTCTCTGCTGCCATTTATCAAAATTCTGTCTTTACTTCCTCTTTTCCTTACTGCACCAATCCAGGGCGAAAACATCCACACACATTTCTTCAGGGGCTGCAGCTGACTAGCTGAGTGCAAGTTTTCCATTCAGAAAGTCCAAGCTTCTAGAGTTATCCGTGATTTCAGACAGCAGGGCTGAGAAAGCGCTTTCAAAGCTCTCACCAGTCAATATAGATAGCACCTTGGACACATCAGCCAATGATTCAAGTTTATATATGTTAACCTTAATCTAATATCTCCAGCTTTCCATTCCCTTCTATATTATCCTACTGCAGTGTTGAAACAGTCCACACCCATCACAATCCTATGCATGTTTACTGAGAAGTCTCCTGAATTCTATGCAAGTGTGCATATGATTGCAGCTTTGCTCTATCCAGTGTTTAGCTGTTAATTTTAATGGATTATTCAAACTGATTTAAATGTTTCTTTTATCCCTCCTTTACTTCATTTCCCCTGGTACAACATACACATTGTCTGCTATTTATTCTTCTTACTTTCTTTCTCCCCACTGCATTTTCCATTTTGCTGCTCTCTATGTGTAGAACACCCTCTGTGTTGTTTTCATACATGTAAACAAGATACAGAACTGTGTTCTCGCTTTAGGCATATTTGTTAGTTTCTAAAGTTATATTTTGAGGACTCTTCAGAGTAGTCCATGCTGAGCATGTCTTGAGGATGACCTACAAAGGCTTGCCATTTGGTACCTCCTTTCCCACCCCCCAATCATAGCTATAAGAAACTAAGAAATTCTGATTGACACACAAGGGGATTCTTGATTCACTGTTCCAGACATACAGAACTGACTCCAGACTCTTGGGCACTGTGAAATGGAGGAAACTTATACGTCTCTCTTTTGAAGAGTGTTTCAACCTTTGAATCCAAATTGAGACTCAATGGATTTTTGCTAATTGTCCCTAGTAATAAAATTATAGCTCTGCTTCCCTGTGACATGCTCTAGTTAGCAGTCTAAAACCTTAAAATATCAACTCCACAGTAATATGTGTGTATGTGTGTAATATATGATCCGGAGGTCATGCAGGCTTGGTTGGTAATAGTGAATATGCTCAAACTATGAGCATATATTATAATACCCACTGATATTATTATTAAAGCTGCTTACATTAATAATAATAATAATAATAATAATAATAATAATAATAATAATAATAACAACAACAACAACAATTGTTCGTAGCACTACAGAATGAATTAGGAGGGATTACAGCTGCACTTCTGTGGTTAAAAATATCAAAGAGTTCCTTGAAGCCTGCATTAGAAAGCATTGATTTGTACTTAAGAACCAGTTTGTGATACAATAGAGATGAAGGTGAGGGACTGAATGTCTGAACTCCCTGTATATACTATAATTTAGAAAGATAGGCTATGATAGAGCCTTTCCCCCCAGCATGCTATTTTGCATCTATCAGAAATTCTCCATGTGCACGTACATTTAAATTTATTTGTCCTTCCCTGTGGTTAGTGGTTTAGGAACAGATGTAAAACTTGAGCTGACTGTGTACTCCATCTCTAAGGATCACTGGGCAGGAATATGAATGGAAGCAGCCAGAAAATGTATGCACCAGGAGTCATCAATCCAGTGACATTCACTGCACCCATGAAAACCATCACTGGCATCCCAGAAAGGACTCCAAACTCTGAACTTTCATTTAAAAGAGAAAGCAAATCTCTAGCCCTCCTTGAAGGAAAGCCATGAAGCACAATTTACAGGTACCCTTCTAAGCAATTTCTGTAAAATGAACTAGACTTGCTACTTCTGCTTGTTAGTGTTCTTAGCCAATAAGTGAAGTCAGAGCCGTAAATGAAAAGTTAGTTGTTTGGACACCAGGCAACAGTAATCCCTAGGGTCCTATGCTTTCCCCTCCCGTTTAGTGCACTTTTCCCAAATCTGTCTTATTTTCGAGTGCTTAGAATCTCCACTTTGCCCTTCCTTTTTCCCTAGCAACTTGGATGCATCTTCCCTGTCATGGTTTTGTCTACGATTAGGTAGCCCCTTATAGGTGATTTTCTGCAAATACTGCTACACAATAGGTGTAGGTGTTAAAGACCTGCCCTCCCAATCCCCAAGAAGGCAAATGTAAAAACATTGTGAAGAGGTTCATATATGTCTTCTGCTGTGCCAGAGCTAAAGACCAAGTATTCACTGGTCCAAAAAGGTTGGTGACCCCTGGTCTACAAATAAATGTTTCCAATTCAGAAATCTGATTTAATAAAGTGATGTAAACCCTTTTGCGAAGTTCCCAGTTTACATATCCGTACTATAGTTATTGCTATTTTATTGTTATTTTACCTTTTACTTTTTTGCTATGACATGACAAAAATATGCATTTTGTCACATTTCCAAACCACTAACTTTTACTCAGAATAAACCCACTGAAATTAATGAGCTTAGACATTTTCATTCATTCCAATGGGTCAACTCTGAGTTAAAATTAGTTGACTACTGCCCAAAATTAATTTAATTTACATCCCACGCTTCCTTCCAAAGGAGGGGGGGGAAAGCTTTTTCATAGAAGTCCTTTGTTCTAGGAGCATCTTGATTAATAACCATCTAGTATGAACACTAAACAGTTTTTATTTGTTTTGCTTTTGCTCTAAATACTTAGGACTCACCCGCTATTTAAAAATTGCAGGACATGACTAAAACAAAAAACTAACCCTAAAAAGGAAATATTTTTATTGTTCTATGTCTATTTCTGTGGTCTCAACTTTGGACCTATACTTCCATAAAACTACATAGTAAAGGTAAAGGGACCCCTGACCATTAGGTCCAGTCGTGACCGACTCTGGGGTTGCGGCGCTCATCTTGCTTTATTGGCCGAGGGAGCCAGCGTACAGCTTCCAGGTCATGTGGCCAGCATGACTAAGCCACTTCTGGCGAACTAGAGCAGCGCACGGAAACACCGTTTACCTTCCCGCTGAAGCGGTACCTATTTATCTACTTGCACTTTGACGTGCTTTCGAACTGCTAGGTTGGCAGGAGCAGGGACCGAGCAACGGGAGCTCACCCCGTTGCAGGGATTCGAACCACCGACCTTCTGATCAGCAAGTCTTAGGCTCTGTGGTTTAACCCATTTCTATTTGCTATCTACTTTTTGCATTTTTCCTATGCATTTACACTGCACTAGTCATGGAAATACCCAGATACAATGACACCAAAAAAGTACAGTGGCCAAATTTAGACATAATGCTCATGTTGAGATATAACACTAAGCCATGGTTTGGCATTACATGAGTGCTTCCCTGTCCTCCTCTCACTCAGTAAATAATAAAAGTTCAAATGCTTTTGACTTTCCCTTGTTGTTTCATCATGTATGAGATAATGGATTGTCTCAAATTACGGTTATTCTAAACAAGCCAACTTCATAACCCATGGTGATTGCTAGAGTGAGTAACCATAGTTTCTTTTGACGTCTAAACTGGGAACCATGGTTGCCAGGTTCAGATCAAACCAGTCTTTGAAAACATGAGCTGGTGTCAGTTTCTAGTTGGCCCAGTTTGGTCATAACAGAAGGCCATTACTTATTATCTGAACAAGTCTTAAATCATGGCATGGAGAGAAGGGTACAGGAAGTGGGAATGGATTGCACAGGCACATGTCTCATGTGTAGCTCAGCTTAATAACATGTTACTGTACATTTAAACCAGGTGTTTATCCTCTCAAAATAATTTAGTCCCTTAAGTCCATCACTATATTATTCCTTTTCTAGAAAGCTTTCTAACACAATCATCTACACTCCTGCTTATTTCATTCCAAACTTAATTGAACGTGTTGCAAGAATGCCATCACTGATAAACATACATCAATACATACAGTCACCAAAAACATAAGGATGGCCTCGTGCCGATACAACCTTTATTCTATTTGATCATTTTCTATTCTTTGTTTATTGCCATTCTCTTAATCAGATTAAAATGCCTTAAGGCAGAGAGGCCTGTCACTCTTACATGTTTGTTCATATCTAAAGCACTGAGTAAAATCAATGTTTTGATTTTGCTCATTCAACAGTTTGTTCATAGGCCTTCTTCTAAGATAGATTTATTCAAACTGATGACCTGAAAGCAAATATTCAATAGCAAGGGCTTCTGTTCCACCGCAAATCTGGTATGAAATTGTTCATCGGTCCATCACTTATTTCCCTACATATTGATTGGGTCTAATTAATTTCCATGTATTGTTAAAAGCATACCTTGCCCTTCAAAATTATTTGCCCATGGCTACACACTGATCACAAAATTCAGATCTCACATTGGTGTGTTGGGAAACAGTCCACCTTGGCCTGTGGTGTTTTGTTAGCCGCTTGATTTTGACTCAAGTTCAGTCTATGTCTGCTTCATTTCTCTCCACACCCACCTCCATTCACTACTGGCAAATCCAAGAATATCTGCAACTTTTCCAGAATTCAATAACAATGTCAAGCTCTTATATTTTCACCCACCCAGATAAAGCTTAGCAAATTACGGAAAATGAGTGTAGGGACATCTGTGCTAGGCACAATTAATTTTTAATTTTTTAAAAAAAGAAAATTCCCATATGATATTTTTATTTTAGGATAGAATTGGATGAAATTTGCAAGCAAAGTCACATCTTCTGAGCACATGAATCCTGACACATGTTAGAAGGATAACTGTAGTAATTTTCCTGAAATTGCAACCATTATAGTTTCTGGATTTATAAATAGGAATATCTTAAACTTCCATAGTATTTTGTGGGTAATTGGTCTGAAAATTGAAGAGATAGGGAGAGATACTCTAGAGTAAGACACATGCCAAACTGCAGACAGATAAGACCCAAGGCTTTTGTGCTAGGCAGGCTGTATAGGTGATTCTGGAGTGGGCAAAATCATTCCCTCTGATTACAAGCTAATTCCACCTTCTTGATCCTCTACTTTTTCTTAAGCTAGAGACAAATCTTTTAATTTTGCAAAGCTGCTCCCTTTCCCTCCTCCCGCCATAGCTTGGTCTTTTCCTTATATGGTAAGCTTGGAGACATTTACTAATTGCTTTTTATGTATGGCTTGCTGAGGCACAACAAGGCATTTCAAGGGTCCCTGCTTTGACTTATGCAGCTTTGCACACATCCTGCTTCATCTCAGACAAACTCAAAATCTCTCAGAAGCACCCTGCCTTGGCTTGGCATTCATCCATATCCAAAGCACATCTCTATTTCCTGCCAGGTTTTATTGTACTTTTTCCCAGGTTACTTACTCCCTGTATTAGGTAAAGGTAAAGGGACCCCTGACCATTAGGTCCAGTCGTGGCCAACTCTGGGGTTGCAGCGCTCATCTCGCTTTATTGGCCAAGGGAGCCGGCGTACAGCTTCCGGGCCATGTGGCCAGCATGACTAAGCCACTTCTGGTGAATCAGAGCAGCGCATGGAAACGCCATTTACCTTCCCGCCGGAGCGGTACCTATTTATCTACTTGCACTTTGATGTGCTTTTGAACTGCTAGGTTGACAGGAGCTGCGACCGAGCAAAGGGAGCTCACCCCATTGCAGGGATTCGAACCACCAACCTTCTGATCGGCAAGTCCTAGGCTCTGTGGTTTAACCCACAGCGCCACCCGCGTCCCTTACTCCCTGTATTAGGAAGTTTGTAATGTGGATATGCCCCCAGTTTGATGTCTCACTGTGCTTATGTTATGCTGGAAGCTGCCCAGAGCAGCTGGGGCATCCCAACTGGGTGGGAGGGGTATAAGCAATTAATAGTAGTAGCAGTGGTGATGGTAATAATCAATTTTTTCATCCTTTGCATGAGAGTAGACTTTTTAGCTTCAATTTTGTCCCCCATGCTTTTTAACATGTACACTGAGGTTGAGAACCTCTAGCCCATGGGCCAGTCTTGGCCCACCAGGGGATCCAATTAGGCTTGTAAGACCTTTTTCCTGAACCCATGCCTCCCTGCCCATCAGATGATGGGCAGAAGGACAGGATTTAATCCTGCACAGGCTGTCATCCCCTGAGCAAGGATAAAAGCCCTGTGCAACACACCCTTTGAAGCACCTTGCATGTGACAGATGCTTTAAAGAGGCTTCTACAACGTAATGTAGCCCCTATACTCCTGTTTGAGCCTCTGGAGACCATAGGGGCTATTTTAAAGTATTCTACAAGTTTCTCCACTCCCTATGAGTTCCTGATTCTGGAGACTTGAAATGGAAGCATGGGGAGACTTTGGTTCCCTCCACTTCCTTTTTAAGCCTTTGCAACTGAAAGCTTTAAATGGCAGTGCAGGGAGGCTTGCAAACCACAGTGTATGACCACTGGGAAGAGTGCAGAGTGAAGAAATACCATGGGGCATCTGTAGCAGCACAACCAGATGCCTTCATCTGCCCCACCAGCAACAAAACATGTCTTTTCCGTATCAATCTCTACAGCCACAGCAGGCACCTCAACCTTCCAATAGTTTGACTTCACCCCCAAAGGTAAACTCCTCCATTGTTCCCCCGATACAGATGCCAGAAAGACACTATACACGTATCAAATTTGACCTAGGAGGCAGATCTTGATAAAGATCTTGCCCATGTAGCCAAATGATTAACCACCTCTCATCTACATGAAACCAATGGGGCAGAGGGAGAGTGAAGTACAGTATGGGATCATCAGAATTCCATGACTCCAATACCTGTTTTTCCTTTGCATCAAATCCAAGTGAGGGAGTGCAATCCATGAATGCATATCTGGCTGCTGCTCTGATTATATCTCCTGTTTCAAAGGCAAATATTACTGCCTGAATCTATTTCCACTCCCCCCTCTGTTATCACTGTATCTTTTGATGTAGTCACTGGCACCCAGTGTCCAAAATTGTATGTGACATTTAATAACACTTTGTTCTGCATCTGTTTCATTTTCTCTGCCTTGAGACTCTAGTATCCAGTGCAGGTGCATTTGCACTCAGTGGTTATTGCTTATTCCAATGTTAATCAAATCATCAACCACCCACCCCATAAATAGTGAACGGTAACTAAGGAAGTCTCCACAAAAGTTAAGTGACCCAAGCACCTTCTGGTTCCCTTGTAATTTGAGCAACGGACCTTATGGTCCAAATGTTTCATATTATTATTAAGACTACTATTATTCGGTTGTATCCAGTGGTGGCTTTGAGTAAGCACTAAGCATTTCTGCTTGTGCAAGGTGGGGCTCCCAATTTTTTGCTGTTTCCTCAACTCACTGCAGTTTCCCATGCCCCCCATGCTACCCCTGAGGATATGAGACACAGAGGAGGCAAAAATAACAACAAACGAAGTTAGAGCAGAGTCAGAAAGGCAAGAGAAATAAAGGATGATTGATGCATTTATTTATGCAAACCACTGTCCAGCATATCTGATGATCAAAAATGTTATGTTTTCTCTCAATTTAAAACCTTCTATCAGCAAGAAACCTACACATATTGGGTCAGTTGCTTATTTAGGAACTGAACTGTGAGAGATTTAGTTTGAAGCCATTAGTCCAATTAGTATATGCTATGCTTGCTTGTAGTATATTTTGCTGGACTGGGATGTTTGCCAGTGAAATGAGGGATAGCATGTCAGCCCCACAGTTCGAAACTGACATTATAAAAGTAGGGCAAATAAATTAGGTCTCAGTCATAGTAAGGGGAAATCAAAGCAAGAAGCAACCCAATAACTATTTAATAAGACTCATACTATGGGAATTCAAGAAAAACAACAGGTGCTGTGATTCAAGCATCAAAAGAATATACATTTGTGCTCCTATTTCTAAAACAAGTGATTAGCTTCTCACATTTTCTATCAAGTAGAAACCACCTCTGTGGTTTTAGGGCTATTAATTTAAGAGAGTCATCAGGGAAAATAAAGAGTAACTAAGGAACCTAAGAAGTATAACTATACACTACCAATTGTATGTCTCACAGAAAGCAAACTTCAGAATTCACCATGCTTTACAATTCTTATACTTAATCATTGGTGGGGCATCCACATGTAACTAATCATTTCAATTTAGAATTGGTTTGGGTTTTTCCCAAGCCTTGAGAATGCTTAGAAAAGTATTCAGCTTATGATAAAAATTCTCCAATGCATGACAAGACCCACCAGCTCTTTCATCTGCCAATTTCTATCACCATCTCCTTTAGTATATTTCCCCCAAACTTATGAGGGGTGATGGGATGGGAAGGATATGGCAGCCAAGCACTTCTGCAAAAGCAGAGGGCTTTCCCCAAGTTTTCAGCTCTGTGCAGTCGAGATCTCTGATCATGCATGGGCCCACCATTTTTACAGGAAATGTGGCAAATGAGATAGCTTATCAGAGTGAACTGAAGGCAGTTCCATCCAGAGTCAGAAATATCAACCAATGAAGGCAGTTCCATCCAGAGTCAGAAATATCAACCAAGCACACCAAGAAGGCTTTGTTGCTTTGGAATGGAAATGTCTTCAACTTACTGTGAGAAGAACTTTTTGTTTTTGTTTTTAAAAAACCTTCTGGTCAATGAATAAAGAGGATGAAAAATACTATGCTTGCTAGAATTCACGTTGGCAAGAATGGGCAATGAAGTATGGCATAGTAAGTCCACAAACTATACACAGTTAAAGACTAACAGATTTGTTGTAGCATTAGATTTCATAAACGAGAGTCCGCTTCATCAGATCTGTGATGAAGTGTTGCATATGATGAATTGCACTCCCATCCATACCAGGTTATCTCATACCAGATGTGCTAGTCTTTAAAGTACCACAAAATTCTTCATTGTTTTTGAAAACAAAGGATTTTGTTGCATATTGTCAATAAGGTATGTCATACAATCGGGTGGGGCAGAGGGGCAAGGAATCATGCAAGCAAGATAAACTGCAGGAGAGGAAGCCCCCGATGAGAAAATGCCTCAAACCCACTGAGAAAAAGTATCAAAGAAAAACAAACAAGCAAATTGGGCACCTGTGTGAGATTAGCAACAGAGTGAGGAGACCAGTACAGACAGTCCTCTCTCTCCCATGTTAATATTACAATTAAAAATGTAATATTGCAAATTACAAATTCCCAAGTGAACAACAAAAAGCCATTGTATCACGTGTGTTGCACAGAATGGCACATGTACCTGCTGGACAGAAGCCTTGAGAGTGTAATTAGTGCAATGAACTCTTGCCTCTCAGGGAACAAGTTTGATCCCTTAAGGCCAAAGTAGTCAACCTGGAGAAACAGAGAGGCAGAGAAGTTTGTGGATGAGGTCTTTAAAGACATGCCAAAAGCATTTCACTACCATGGACTCTATTGTCACAGAGAATTAGAATCAGAGAGGAACTATTCATGAGGGAACAAACAACTATCCTCTTGTGCCAGGAATCCACCACCAGGGACCCAGGTTCTACTGATAGTAAGTGATCTGATTATAATGGAAACAGACAGTTGGATTTGTCATGGCCATGGAGATGGCACAATGATGTTCCTGCATGCCAGGCATGAAAGTAACAGATATCATACTTCATCTAGATAGGTTGGCAGATAAAGCTAGGGAGGCATCAGCAGTCATTCCACATGTCAAGATCACTGACAGGAACAAATAAAATGTGGTTCTAGAACCAAAATTTAGGATGATATGTAGAAAACTGAAATCCAGGGCCTCTGCTGTAGCTTCCTCAGGTATGCTACCTGTTTCATGCATAGGACCAGTTAGAAAGGTAGAGCTGAGAGGTCAATGAGCAAACAAAATTGTGGCTTTTTATTTTATTTTTATTGCTTCTTTGAATTCTGTGGAATTCAAACTGCAATAAAAGAAAATAAATAAAAGAAGCGATGAAAATACAATTAAAAATCAATACTGTACAGATATTTAATGCAATAGATGCACCACTTGTGGTCTTCAGCCATAAATCCAAAGACATGCCATAGACCACCTGAATGGGAGCCCCTGATGTACATGAAAAGGTCACATTACAGGAGTTCATTTAGCTGCTCCAACATAAACTTTGATTAAAGAATAAAATAGTGGTTTCAGATTTATGCCACTCACAATCTTTTACTGAAGGCTTTTCTAGTACACACTATATATCCAAGTAGTCCTTTCTTTAAAACAAAAAAAGGTTGAACGTGTGCTATTTGAAGATAAAAGCATGAGATCAGTAAACATTCCAGAACAATTCTAAAGTTAAATGGAATGAAATTAGAAACCCAGTGTAATACTGTACATATAGGTGGTGCCCAATGTTGTCTGTCTGCAAATGGAAGTTATTTGTCAGCAGAAAAAGCCAGGGTGGCAATTCTCAGCAGTTTCCCCTCCACTCTGCAGCCTCCTATGCCCCCTCTAAATTTGCTCCGGAGGATCCTCAAACATTCTAGTTTGCACCAGGGTGCAGCGGGCTGCAAGACTGGATACTACTCTGTGAAAATGTGATCACCTTAAGATATGTTAACCAGTGGCAGACCTTGGGACCTCAAATTTGAGCAATGCCCTGTGAGAGTCCAAAATCCCCCCCACCTCCCCCTTTCCATTCTACATAATAGTTGTGGTGCCCCCTAAGCTCCGCACCCAGTGTGAGCAAACCATTCATGCGCCCCTAAATCCACCTCTGTGTTATTTTATGGAATTTGACATCTTGGGGGGGGGCGCTGTGCCCTTCCACCAACCATGCTAGGATAAAATATTAATAGCCGAATTTGCTTTCTTGAAATGTGGTACCAATGGAATGAAGACTACTTTTATGCCATTCAGACTGCCATGATAATTGTCCATAAGGTTCTCTCTTTGGTTATCAGATCCTAACTCCACTGAGAACATGGACAGCACTGACTGTATTCCTGGCATTTTGGCAGTATGGGGATAAAGGAAAATGGTGGTTGAACTGACTGCTCCAGCAAGAATTCAAAATGAATTCTAAAGGGCTCCAAACTCAATCAGCAGCAGAAGCCGAGTCCACAGAAAATAACTATTTTTAAAGTCTTTTTGTTGGTTCATAAAAGGACAGATTACCATAATGTATTGTGTTTTCCATGGAGAAAAGTTTCTAGAAAGCCCAACGATCTAATGAATTGTTCTTAATCAATGACCAATTGTTGTAATTTCTCATTGTAGCCTGAAATCTTCACATAGAAAATAATGGAAGTTGTTTAAAAACAATGGCTTCTAATCTCAATTGTAATAACTCACAAATAATTGTCAAAATCCATAGTTTCTTCATGCCATGTTTATGCTAATTTAGCTCGACGAGCTGATTATGTCTGTTACTATCTTCCTGATATTACATCAGAAAAAGGACAAACTAAAAGGCACACAGAGTAGATAATATGTAATCAACTAAAAATGTGGAATAAGTAAAAAGAAAAGGCAATTTATTGGCAATTGAAACTGAGCATTCCTTCAACAATAGGTTATTATATAAAATTTCATATTTGGACGTAACCATTTCTGTGATATTGATTGTGTGTGTGTGTTTGCAGAAAATATTCTAACAGATGATAGTGGTAATTTATGACTAGACTTACTTAACATTTGTCAAATTTTACTTGAATGCTGTGGCTCTTGAGTAGCAGCTTCATGCCAAGCATAATGGTAAAAGTGGTGTCAGAGGGCCTTGGACTTACTGGGAAATGAAATGTGCTTTTGTGAGCATGGTATCTTAGAATATCATGAGATTTTTAATATTTCCCTGTATTAGCAAAATATACAAATTCAGCCATCTTTGTGTAAACTGCATAAGGCCATGAAAGTGTAATTTCCATTAGCTTCTCTATAGTTTATCTCCAGAAAAGAAAAACTTTAATGAGTTTTATATCACTGAAAAACAAACTCTTCTGTACCTGTTGAACGTATCTGAGAATTTAACAATAATTAAATTACTTTAGCAATGAAAAAAGGTGGAATAAGTATATGTAAATAAAATGTGCATCCATTTTTTAATTTACATCAGTGGCTGCACCTCTGCTATCTGGAGCCGCAGTGCTGCAGGAGAAATGGTTGAGATGCAAGAATATATTTTAAGACAAGAGCACATTGGCATGGGATATTTTAACACCAACCCTAGTCTAGACACCATGAAGGTACAGTGGTACCTTGGGTTAAGAACTTGATTCATTCTGGAGGTCCGTTCTTAACCTGAAACTGTTCTTAACCTGAGGTACCACTTTAGCTAATGGGGCCTCCCGCTGCCGCCGCGCGATTTCTGTTCTCATCCTGAAGCAAAGTTCTTAACCCGAGGTACTATTTCTGCGTTAGCGGAGTCTGTAACCTGAAGCGTCTGTAACCCAAGGTACCACTGTACTGCCAAAGCACCTTGCCTACAGTGCAGATTGAGTGGCTCACTTGCTTGCATCTGACAGAAAACTTCCCAAAGGCATTGTACAGACCAGATATATCAGTTATGCATTGACAAGTATACAATGTACAACTGAACTCACACAGATTTGTCCTCGTGTAGATGCAGCTCTTGGGAAAGAAAATGACTATTGTCTTTGGGTACAATCCAAAGACAGACTCGTGTAAGTTCCGATGAGTCAGAACTGAAGCAAAAAATCACATAAATCATTCTATGCAAGGTCCTATGAACTCCAGATGGAGTTAGTTGCCTCCATCTCATTGCAGCCTCCCGATCCTGACATCCAAAGACCCTTAGGAATGGTGTGATATGAGACTTGGGGTGGTCACAGCTGGAGGAGGACCAGCAAAAATAAGGACAGCCTTGTCTGGTGAGCAGGAGCTCCTTCAGTTTACACAAGCCGTCCATTGGATCAAATCCACTGCCTTCATTTGATGTATTTTAGTGGGACTTGGGTACACCTAGCATTCTGTCTCTTATTTGCAAACCATCACTCTCCACTTCCAGCCACTTAGGCACTAAAAGAGAAAAGAAATTATCAAGATGAAAAAGTTTGACAAAAGTCACCACTAAAACTAAGTACTTACTTAATCACTTCCTCTGTCTAAAAATCCAGGAATGTGGTGGGTTGGTGTCAACTGTGTTTTGCCCTTAAAAATGTTAACTATAGTTGTTTAGGAAGGCTTTGCTTCTTTCTAAGTGTTAAAAAGAGTAACACGCTTTCTAAACAACAGATACATTTTTTTTTTATCTTGATCAATGTGGAGCCAGAAGCAAAATGGGAGTAATAAATGCCAGGGGCCAGGTTGTGACCTGAGAACACATGAAAGAAACCTCCACCTTTTAAAAACTAAGTCAGTGCAGGAGAGGAGATGGGTGCCTCCTGCCAGGGAACACAGAGAACAGAAATGCCAAGAGCCAGTGTTGCTTCTCCCTTTATGATTGCAAAAAGGATTTCTTTGGGGTCTATTTGCCTCCACAACGAAAGACAACAGCAGACTCTCCTGGAACTCCGGCTGCTATGTACATAAAGCTGGGAGGCTTGTGCCTTAAGGTTTTAGCCTCAGAAGACCTGTACCAATTAACAGCTCAATAGGCACTTGGAGAGCCTGAAAGTGAATGAGCCTTGCATACCCTGGAACTTTTCAGGACAAGGCAGGGAAAGTTAGGGAGATCTGCTGAGGATCAAACACCACGCTCTGTACTAGACACAACAAAACCAGGGCTGTGGAGAGCCAGCCAGAGAAATAAGGCTTGTCAGAACAGCCGGAGCAGCAAGGGAACACACCGAAACCATGAGCGACAGTAAGCAAAGCAACAGGTTAATTTGCATTTTAAAATGGCCTAAAACTCAGCTACCACTTGCAATATGTTTGGGAAGCACCAAGTCAGCCTGGCTGTTTACCAACCGGATCCTATTTCTAACAGTCATCTGGAAGTAAAGTTAAAAGTAGCACCGATTTCAATAAAGTCATTTCGAAGTCATTAGGTCAAAGTAAACCAGAGGGTAAACCTTCTGTCCTGAGTTCAAACGATGACCGCTGCATTAATGTAATAGCGGTGAGCAGGGATGGTCCTATTTTAAAGCCTTCTCCTTTACTATGCGAAACTACTAGCGATGAGGAAAGCAGAAGGTAGCACCATCGCGTTGAGGAGGCGCGCATCAGCAAGGGAAGGCGGAGGCTCATTCAAGCTTACCTGGAATCCAAGCCTTGAGATCTCAGTCCCAGGTAGGAACTGGGTTGAGAAAGGGGGGGGGGAGGTGGCGCTTTGCACCTGGACAGCGGCAGTCGTGTTCTTTCCCCTGCCCCCTGCAAGGGGGGAGCTCTGACTCAAGCTGCGATGGGGCAGGAAGGGCGAGACCCGTTAGGGGTTAGGCTGTTCTCCGCTTACCTGAATGCCGGGAAGAGGTGAAGAACCTGGGTGCCTGCGCGCCTGCTCGCTCCCTGGAGGAGGAGGACGACGACGACGAGATCACTCTGGCTTCTCGATCCACCGAGGCGGAGGAGTAAAGGGCGCCGCCGGTCGTGTAGCGCCGAGCGATGACCCGTTCCGCCCCCAAGGGGTGAAAAGGCGCCTGGTGCTGAGGGCGGCTGTGGCCGCTGCCCCTCTCGCGAAGGGCTCTGAGCAAGAGTTCCAGCAGCGCCTTCCTGTCCGCCGCCGCCGGGCTCTGGAGGTCCCGGGTCTTGTTCTTGGCGGCGGCGGCGCCCTCGGCTCTGGGCGCCCGTCCTGAGGTGAAGAGCAGGAAGAAGAAGAGGGCAGGCAGCGCGTGGTAGCGGCGGCGGCATGGCTTGGCCCCTTGCATCTCTCGGCCTCCTGAGGGGAAAGAGAGCGAGGCGGCGGAGGCAGCGCTCGGCAGTTAGCTCCTGCTGCTGCTGCTGCTGCTGCCCCTTCCCGCCCTCAGCTCCCGCCTCATCGTGGGGCCGGCACTGGCCGCGCAGCCTGGGGCTCGAGCGGAGGGACAACACGCCGAGCCCCGCGAGCGCGAGGCCGCTCCGGGCGGCGGGTTGGTCGCCGCTGATTGCGGGCGCGCCAAAGGCACGTGTCGCAGTTGCCGCGCCGGGGAGAGAAAGTAGGGCGTCCGCGCGGCGGCGGCGGAGGCTGCTTTCCAGTGGCTGGAGCCCTCGCTCCTCTCAGCTTGGCCGCTGCGAGGGGTGTCAGGCCAGCTCCCCAGGCGCGCGCTCCGCTAATAGTCCCAGCGGGTGCCTCGCCAGTTGCCAGCCCGGACGCTCGCTTCGCGCTCGGGTCTGTGCCGGGGCGTGTGAAGGGAGGAGGAGAAGGAACACCAGGCGGAGCAGGAGGAAGAGGGAGGGGCTCTTGGAGCTGGTCCCGCCGCCGCCGCGACCCCGCCCACCATCAGGCCGCCGCCGCGGCTTCCCTTTTAGACCCCGGAGCCCTTTAGGGCACATTTATAGACACGGATTATGAGGAGGGCATTAAGCAGGCCACGCATTTCGCGATCCGCGGGGCTTTAGGCGGGATTTGCCTGGCTTTCTTTCCCAAGCGCTCCTGGGGCTTTAAAGCGCTCGACGGACGAGTTTTAACTCGGAGCAGGGGGGCGCCAAGTAGGGTGCGGGGGGCTCCCCCGACTCCCCTCTCCCGAAGGAGCATTTGTGAATGAATTTGTAGGAGTGGCTGCTTATTTCTTACCCGGATATTTAGGTCTGTGATCAAATAGGGGACTCCACACACACATTGCTCGGGTTAGCTATTTCCGGGGCGCGCTGTTGCACCAACGTTGCGCGCACCTCGAAAGTGATTCTATGGGGCGGGGTAGTTATTTGTTTTTTTTCAACACTGCACAACGCCTGGATTTTCTACCCCAGTTTATTGATTTCCCCCACCCTGGAATATGGCAATTTTAAAGGATTTGTAATTTGACATCTTTTCTAGAATGGGCACCCAGGACCATCCGAGGTGCGGTTCAAAATCGAACTCCAGGACTTGGAAGCAGCAACCTGATTTCGATTTTTAAGCATCTCTGTTCAAACCTATTAAGAAATTACACCCTTAACCCAAAATTATATTCAGAAACCAAAGTCTCTCTTTGTCTCTCCCTCAAACACAGCTAAAATCTATTGCATCGCGAAATACTATATTCTCATTTATTTTTTTTAACCCTTCTGGAAAATTCCTCCGTCGTTCCTTTTTTTTTTTTTACAGCGCAATCCTATGCTTGTCTACTCGGAAATAAACCCTGGGGAATAAAATGGGGCTTGGTCGAAGTGTTCGCAAAATTGCAGGTTTAATATCCCTCCGCCTCTATCATCGACGGCAACTACAGTATTTGGATTCGTAACCTGTCTTTATAGGGTGGGGTTTTTCTTCAAGCTCTGATTTGGGTGGTCTTACGCCTACACCCACCCATACCTCTACCGCTTTAAATCCGGCCCTGCCCATTCTGCTGAGTGGGGCCCTGGGCTACCTTCCCGAGGACACCCATGTTTTAGACCCCCTCGGAAAAAGAGAGAAGCGATTGGAAACCCGACCACGAAGGGACTCGGGCTCCCAAGCTCGGTACTTTATCCCCCTAAGTAAGCTCTCCAAATATAGCGAACAATGAGGATTAAGGGAGGGAGAATATTAATTCAGTTATTCACAAACCCACTTCTTTGGGTTCTGTCTCTTCCAACTCCCTTTCGCCCAGTGTTGTCTTTGAAAAAAAATATCTAACGGAGGGGAAAACACAGAAACACCCACCCACCCGGTGGTTGTAGCGTCTGCACAAATGCAAACTTCTTCCATTCACCTTCCTCCTTGGCAGGTGCATCGCCTGGAAAGCGATTTCACTGTTCCTTCATACCCCCCCCCCCCAGGGCACCCTGATTCATTTCAAGCAGAAATATACTAGTAGACAGAAACCCTCAGTAATACCCAAGGGGCCCCCGTCCATTCACAACAACGTTGAGAGACCTGCCTAAAGCCTGTCATGAGTCTTTTCAGGGGCGAGGAAAGGACTTTACCGTGCCAAAGTTGCCTCTTCGGTCCTGCGACTTCCTCGCTTGGAGGCTGGTCTGCGATCCGTAAAAACTGCGTCCTGGGCGTCGATTCGCAGCCGTCGGAATTGGCTGCCATACACCTGGCTTATATAGTTCCGCCTCAGCCAGTCCGCTGGAGTGCTATCGACTTTAGGTGGGTGGAAGGCAACGAAGTCTTCTCTTAATCATTCTTCTTCGGCTCAACGAGGGTCTCCCCCCCTCCTTTTCCTGACAAACTTCCTCCTCCCCACTTTTTTCCTTCCCCTGAGGACGCAGGTTCAAACTCATGGAGATGACTCCCCTCCGCTACTTGTGAAATGAGATTGTCGCCCAGATTAGAGGATGCTCAGAGCTCATATATCCGAGCGCTTTCCTTTCTTAGGTTAGTGGGATTCCCTAGCATTGACGTATGGGGGGGGGGGATGACCGGAGTGGGTGGGTGAGACACGCAGCAGGAAAAGTATTTTTTTCTCATAGAAACTGAATTGAGGATGAAAGACCTTCATTTCAAAGGACAGGTTGTGTATAAATTGCTCAAAACTAACGGTGAGTTGATCTTGGAAGAAAGGTGGGGCAGTAAAGTTAGCATCAAAAGGGAGAACAAAAAAAAAGCGAGCCCATTTAAAGTTTTATCTATGGCTGCAGAATGCAGACACACCATTTATTCAAAGTACACCCCCCCCACCATCCTGCACCCCCCAAAAAAAAGAATAGTGGGAGATGTAGTTTATCCTTCACAGGACTACAACTTCCAGCACCCAAAACTACAGTTCCCATGATTCTTTGTACGACAGGGATTTATTTGGAATGCACTTTAAATGTATGGTGTGAAGTGACAATAAAATATCTTATGACACCCACAACTATAATTCATTAAATCAACCATGCTAGTGTAGAGGAAACAGAATGGCCTCAGTCCAAGGAGAGCATTTTAAACCCACCAAGTCAATGGGCTTTGAATATAATTTAAAATGTCTGCAAAATAAAAACAAGAAAATGTTTTTTTATGCACAGAATCAATTGTTTTGACACGGCCCTGCTTTGAAAATAAGAGAAAGAGCCACTTTCCCACCATAGTGTTTACTGCTGCAAGAGAGCACTGGGACAAAGGTTTTAATGAGATCCAAAAACGAATGGGGTTGTGGTCCAAAAAGATCCAAGCATATGTGTGCCTACTCAGAAATAAGTCTCATTAAATGCAATGGGACCTATTCTTAGGGAGTGAGCTTTAAGATGTGCTCCTTTGTCCTCCCCTTCCTCTACTTTCCCCATCCCTCTTCCTCCTCATTTTGGCTCTTGCAGGTTCTGCCACATTTTCCCAGCAGCTTATTGGATGTGTGGGAGAATGAAACATTGATCTGTACTGTATCCCTCTGAAAGATAACATCTATCCGAGCAAACTCATTCGCTACTAGGGGTATCAACAATGTCACGATACTTTCTGACATTTTGTTAGAAGTGTTAGAAAGCTGACATTTGGTAGATACATAGTCCCAATGCACCTCCATCTCACTTTGCTCCAACAGGAATTTAACGTGATTGATCCTGCATTTTAGAGGAAGGCCTCATCCAGACTGGAGTCTGATGTGATGTTGAAGCTGCTTAGGTCACTATTCTCTTTTGTGGTTTACACATGGGGTCCTCTTCTTCAGTGGCACCTCCCACTTACCTCCCACCCCCCTCACAGATAATCCAATAAGGGGAGAAAGTCTGATATAAAATTGCACATTACATGACAGTGGATGTACTGAAGCACATTGTGTGATTTCCCCCCCCCCCCAAAAGCGTACTTCCGCTTTACTGGCTGCACCACCTGCTAGATGCACTGCATCCTTTCCCACCAGTTGTTGTATCTTTATAATTAAAACCACTTTTTGTGCAGAATGGCTGTTCCACAAAGTAAATGTATTAAAAGCAAAAAATAAAACTTGCCCATGCAAGTACAGGAGGCAGGAAAAGGAAAGCAGAAAGGAAACGAAGAAGCAGCCTCTCATGCCAATAATTTCAAATGATTCCCTGGCTTTTTAACATTATTGCTCATTGGTGCAAATTTGCTATATTGAAAAACTTGTAGAGGAATGGTTGTTACAATTATTGGACTTAGCTGAGATGGCAAAGGTGACGTGCTTAATCAGTGATAAATCATTGTTAATATTTAGTAAAGAATGGAAACTCCTTATAGATTTTTTGCAAGAAAAAGCAAATGAACCTACGATATCTGGGTTTGAGGATTGAATAAAATATTGGTTTATAATAAGTGGAATGGTTGGGTGTTATCTTGGAGTGGATCTTTTGAATAATATTCTATATGTAGCTGACAGATGAAGAATCAGAAGTTCTCATTTTCTTCATTTCTTCCTTTCCTTTTTCTCCTCTTCCTTTTTCTCGCCTTTTTGTTTCCTTTCCTCCTTTTGGTTTGTGCTTTTATTTAGATCAGTTTCTTTTATCTTTGATAAAAATATATTGGATAGTAACCTTTATATATTTTCTTTCAAACTTTAATAAAAAATTACTGGGGGGAAACCTTACATTTCACATATGAAAGGTGCATACACAGAAGTAAACAAATACCTACATGCACACCCACAATTGACATAGGTGTCCTTGCTTGGGGTAGCATCCACACATTTTTTGATTTTTTTTTTAACTGCTCTTTTGTGCAAATCTGGTACGTAGAAAAATGTATCAGCTTGTACTACTAGCAAAAGATTGCTTACAAGGGACCACAGCTGAGAAAGGCTCCCAACCCCTGCCTTAAAAACCTGAAGGATAAAAAGACAAGCCATGGGGTGAGGCTGAGTGAGGCCACCTTTGAGGATCAGTCTCACTCAGTTTCACAACTTACAGGGAGAGCTGTAGCTCTGTGGTAGAGCATCTGCTTTGCATGCACTACGTCTGCAGTTCAGTCCCCAGCACCTCCAGGTAGGAGTGGGAGAGAGGGCTATGTGAAGTCCTGGGGAGCTGTTTCCACTCATTGTAGACAATACTGAGCCAGCCACTATATTGAACCACCACTTGTCTTATGCGGTATAAGGCAGCATCCTGTGTTCCTAAGACAACCATCCCTGTTGCAGACCAATTTACATCAATCAGTGAAAGCTTCAGAAAGAAAGAAAAATGTATGTGTGTATCCTGTGTATTAGAATCATAGAATTGTAGAGTTGGAAGGGAACATGAGGGTTCAAACCCCTGTAATTCAGGAATCTTGTGGGGTTCAATGTGGGACCCTAAGATTAAGAGCCTCATGCTTTTAGCAACTGAGCTATCCCACTGTCCTAAAGTATATTATGTATTTTTGCTGGCTACACCATTGCATATAATTATAAGAAAGAAAGAAAGAAAGAAAGAAAGAAAGAAAGAAAGAAAGAAAGAAAGAAAGAAAGATTAAAAGTATCAAGAAATAAAGCTAGCCCACTTTCCCATTGAATTGAATTCTATAAATTCCATAAAAGTGAGTGCATAAATGTGATCTTTTAAATGCCGTCAGTCATGCAGTGTTATGCCCGTACCAAAGAAAATTGTGACACAGGCAAGAATGTTTCTGACCACATGTACAGGATGTCACTGAAGGGTTGGGCTAACTCAACCTACTTCTAGCTCCAATGAAACAACAGGAACACAGACTGTCTTGACTAAGCATATCGAGCAACTGAAAACTCATCTATCCGTCTTGGAAATGGAAGACTCAGTTTCAAATCCTGAGTCATCACGGTGATTTGCTAGATAACTACTGGCAAATGACCACCTCCAACCTCAATTTCTTGTGTATAAAAAAGGAACAATGGTGCCTGCCTCAGTTGGCTACAGTGAAGATAAAATATAAAGCTGTTTCTGTGTTAATAGAAAATGAGATTTTGAAAATGAGAAATTAAATTGAGAAGACTGGTAATGTGGGATGATCTTCCAATGGCAAAGTTCTGATATCTAATTAATTTTCACAACGGCAGTGTGATAATCTAGATAGAGCTCATCTTTAATGTTACCAGGATCACATAAAAGGTGTTTAACTTGCAAATTCCTCTCTCTCTGTGTGTGTGTATGGGAGAGAGAGGGGGAGAGAGAGAGAGAGAGAGAGAGAGAGAGAGAGAGAAATTCAAGATCTAGAAGCTGTAGCTCACACTACAGTAAGTGGAATATCATAGGACTGTTGATCAAATCTGGATTATTGCTTTTAAACGCATAATTTGGTATCTCACCTTACCATATTGATTTAAAAGGTGGGGTATATATTTTAAAATCATTGAAGTATGGGACTTGTTCAGCAAGTGACAAAAACTGCAAACAATAAACTAAGATGCGGAAAGAAAGAAAGAAAGAGGGTGGTGGAGGCCAAACCTAATAGAACCATCAAAACTCATAGATGTAGTTGAACAGATAAAGCCTAATAAAGCTGCCAGAAAGGATTTAATAATCAGGAATACCAAAGGCACTAAGTGATGCCTGGAAGGTATGGAAAGTGAAGGTATGAACTCATTCCTAATCAAAAGCATATGCAACCTGGGTTAGGGAAATATGTCCCCATTGAAAAAATATCAAAGATAAATGCCCCAGACAATAATAATTTAGAGATGAGTTTCCTGACCCACTTTTCAGTGTGCAAAACTATTTGCTGTGGCATATGGCCTGTGCAATCTAGAAGGATAAAAAAGCTAATTTGAAACTTGTCAAAGCACTGTGCAGCTTAATCCAATACATGTTTCTTCAAAAGTCTCCACACAGCCCAATAGGAGCTTCTCCCATATAAGTACATTGGTTTCACAGTCTTTGAAGATTGCAAATTGAAGGCATATGCATCCATTTTATTATTAGGGATGTTAAAAAGGCATTGCAACATTCTGCAGATTCAACATTTGCATACTGTAGACATCACTTCCTCCTCAGTGCTGCTGTGTCATGATCTGTCAAGATTTCCCAAAAACATCTTCTTACACAGTCCATCCATGTCCTGTATATGGACCAACTTCACACAGGCTAAAGAATAATGCAAGGGGATGTTGAGGATAATCTCTGTAGCTTCCAATATTGTAATTATTATTCTTCACCCAAAGATTCCAGGGCAAGTTACAACAATTAGAACATTAATATTAGAACACAATATTACACAATATTAAAAACAGTTTGAAACATAAAATTACAAAGGTAAGGTGGGTACTAAAAATACACATCTCAAGTGTCAAAAGCCAGGGTGAAAGATCCACAATGAAAGCCTTTTGTATCTGTGGAGGTCACTCAAACATTTAAGAACCCTGGAACAGAAGGGGGTCTAAAACAAGCAGGGAACCTTGTGGATACACAAAACAAGGCTAGCCTACCATTAGGCAAAATATGAGGCAGCAGACAATTGCCTTCCCAAATTCAATGGCAATGGGGTGGAGGGGAGAGCTTTCACTTGCCACCACTGCCCCTTTTCTCATGATTTAACTTAAATCTGATGCCTGCATGAGGATTTTATTTTGTCATAATAAGAGGGCCAGACTCTACCACACTACTGTATAAAGGGAGCTTCTTATCTGACCCTTCCCAGTAGAGGTAAAGTGGAGAGGGTGCATTTTTACTGCAGCTGGGGAATAGGCTGTGGGTCTTCAGTCAGGAAACACACCTGGTTTCCATCAAAAGTGCTGGATGCTGGAGAAGAGGCTTTAAAACTTCGGTTAGAAAGATAAACACTACTGTTTAAGAACACTGTTACCTATCATAGTTATACACTGTTTCTAGAAGGTTGTTTTTCACTGCTTTGAGAAGTTTTAACTGTATCACTTTAGTATTGACAAGTTTGCTGCCCTTTGGTGAAAGATCACAATATAAATTTAATCATTAACAACAGCAGGCATTGGAAAGGCAGAATATAAATTGCTTGTCCATCTAAATAAGTAAAGTAAATAATTGGAGGTGGTAGATTCTTCCATATTACCTGTCTCTCTAAACCTGCTTTCATACAGTATATTCAGGCAATGTACACATGAGCAGTCTCTGAAACTCAGGGAAATCACTTCTCCCTGCTGTGTTTCAAGTGGTATTCTTATGTTGCTATGCAAACATCAGGAATGTCTTCACTTGATTTGTTTCTCCACACCAAACCCCAGTTCAATGTGCAATGGCTGTCTGAAATGTACACACCTCAGCTTAACCATGGCTTATGTGTTCAAGTTGGATGGAGCTGTTTGAGGGAAAGCACATCAGAAAGGAATATTTCTCAAGACACCACAGAATTGTGGCTAATGTCATGCATACTTGGCTTCAAACACCAGCTGTGGAAATGTACTGGTGCTGGAGTAAACAGTCTATCCAGAGGGAGTAGATACTTCCCTGACTGCCCTCCAGAAATTTTATATCGGCATGGTCAGCTATTATGCATGATACTGCTCAACAGGGAAAATGACACAATGTAAATAATCGCTCCCAGATTTTTTGCCACCACAAACTAGGGACTGTTTTCCTCCTAGAGAGTTTAGGGGCTACAAAGCTCTAGGTTTGCCATACAAGATGTTATTGAAGGAAGACTCAGTCTGAAGACTCGGTCTGACTCCAACTGCACACAGGTTAGATCACACTTGAAGGCATACTGTCTCACTGTCACAGCCGTACCAAACCTTTTAAGCGCACGGCTTCCCTCAAAGAATCTTCACAGAACTACAATTCCCTGCACCCTTAACAAACCATGGTTCCCAGGATTCTTTGGGAAAAGCCATGGGCTTGAAATGTGGTTGATACGTATAGTGTGCATGGCAACAAAGACATCTATAGCACTGTTCATGTGATCAAAGAGCAAGTGTGAGCATACCATGTGGAGGAGGCTTGAGAATGTGCACACCAGCTGTGCCCCCAACATCACCATTCCCATTGCTCCAACCCAACTGCCTCATGTTGGGTGGGAAGGTCAAACATGTGGTTCTTCATGTATGAATTTACCTTTCTGCAGTCGAGAACCTTCCCAGTTGCATGGAGGATTCTAAGCCCGTTATGCTGAAAGTGCTTAGACTCCCCTTTAAGAGCTTCCCACTCAACACGAGAAATTGAGGGGCTCACAGGGACACTGGAGGTGGTGCGTGCCCCCCCCCCCATGCACTTTCTGCCCACATGTCTTATTTGAGCACAACGCTATTGTGTCTGCTCAGTCTTTGCCTGCAGAGATTTCCTGGGTGATAAAGAGCTTATTATATGCTAAGCCCTGGGATGGTTTGCTGGAACCTTCAGAGGCTTGCTGTGGCTTATTTGCAAGGCACTTTGTGGATAAAATCACTCACATCTGTTTCAATGGATTCCACTTTAGATGGAGTGGTTCATGCACATACACAGAAAGAGAGACAGACAGAGAAACATCACTGTTCCTTAAATTAGGCTTTAAAGTTCAGCACCAGTAATAATAATAATAATAATAATAATAATAATAATAATAATAATAATAATAAATTTTATTTATATCCCGCCCTCCCCAGCCGAAGCCGGGCTCAGGGCGGCTAACAACAATCAAATAATCAAACAGTCAAATAGTCACACAATCTAAAAATATTTCATTATAAAAATTAATTAAATCAAATTGATGGCAACCAATTAAGCAAAATTCTGTGCAGGTTGCCAGAGGAGGGAGTCAGGCTGCGCCCTGACCAAAGGCCTGGCGGAACAACTCTGTCTTGCAGGCCCTGCGGAAAGATGTCAGGTCCCGCAGGGCCCTAGTCTCTTGTGACAGAGCATTCCACCAGATTGGAGCCGCAGCCGAGAAGACCCTGGCCTTTGAATTGAGCCTGAAAGCAAATATGTGTCTGTGAATATGGCTTCATACATGGATAATATTATCTAATCTGCAGGTGCCAAGCAGCAGCGAAATTATGAACCAGATGAAGTTTCTGAATTGTCTTCAAAGGCAGTTCCAAAAAGAGTTCATTACAGAGATCACATTTCAGTGTGACTAGGGCATGCATGACAGGTGTCCTTTATGGATCACATGCATTCAGGTTCACCGGGGATGTTACTATATACAGAATCCAAAAAGGAGCTGTTTTCTGTATGGACCTTCTCTGTTCCTTACCATTTGAAAGCATCCCCAACCCCATTTTGGGTTGTGGGGAGGACACTTTTTACCAAATAGTAAAATCAATGGAGTAAATGGCTTTCACCCCAGGCCCACTATGAACTAAATCAACAGCTTATAAATTATGCTTCCTAATTTTTACTACCATGCACTTTGTTTAATGAATTTATAGTTTTTTGTGATAAGAAGCACATAATTATGTGTTCCAAAATATCACCCCCTTCCCATGTCAAATTTGATACAATGACCTTTTTCTTATCATTTAGACTGGAATTACATCTCTTATCTTGTTCCCATAATATATCCATGCCAAGCCAATGCGATGAGGACAGTACACTAAGCACTGGGTGAAAAAAAAAATTCTAGATGAGTCCAGAAACAACAATCAAGGTTGCAGTCGCAGCCCGTCATATAATGCTAAGAATTGGCTAAGAACAGTATAAAATGTAAGCCTCCACTTTAAATACCTTTTCCTATTTATTTATTTTTTTAAACAGGACCAAGGGCCTAAGAGGTTTTAGAGATTTATTTTCTGTTATTGTGCAAAGCCTTATCTCTGCTTAGAGTGTTTGGGCATGTGTTTTCGGCCCGTATTTCAAAAAATGACACACAGACAGCACCTGGGAGAAGGAGGCTGTTTTCCTAATCCCAGACAGTTTTGATGAGTTGAAATCCTATTCTCAGCCCCAGTCTGCAGGCCCTATCTGGCAGTAGCCACAAAGGGCTCCTCCATTAATCTGCTCAAAAAGAATCCCAGGGTGAGCTGCACAGCAAAAACCTCCGAAAGAGCAGAGAAGACACAGATGCCTAATCCCACCAATTGACACTGCAATTTAGTTAGGAAATAAGTAAAGCACATAGCCACAGTCATCGTAAATCACTTGCTGTAAATCAGACACTGTGGCAGAACTGGAGGGGGGAGACCAGAGAGAGAAGGAGAGCTCTCTTTTCTATTTGCCCATTAAAATTATAAGAGCAGTCAATACAAATTCCTTCCAAATTAATACTCTCCCCCTCCAAAGTACAGAATCGTAGAATTTGAGTTGGGAGGAACCCAAAGGGTTATCTTGACTAACATCTTGCAATGCAAAGATGCAATCCTGGGAACTGCGAAGATCCCTTAAAGAAAAGCATTTCCAGTTTGAGCAGGGACCCTGGCATCCAAGGCCCTGGGGCCATTTTGGGCAGGGACAGACCTTGCCCCCATCTCAGGGATGCCTTATTGCAGCTCCCTTGACTTCCATGGGAGAATGCCATAAAACCCAACATTCACTTTAATGGGGGGAAATGAGGGAGCTGAGTTTAGGAACCCCAGAGACTCTGTTGTCAAGAGCAAGGTGAATTTTATACCCATCCCACCAGTTTGCATGCATTCGGGAAGTAATTACAGAAGGCATTTTGCTGCCTGAAGTGGAACAAATGCCCAGTGGGGCCATTGGCCAACTATTAACTTTCCCCTCCCCAACGCTAGCACCCTTAAACAGGTTGCTTCATTCTACTACTTAAAGACTGTCCTGACATTAAGTGAAATATAAATAGATGGTGATTGTTTTAAAAATCCTGCTGCATGGTAGGGCCAATCCTTTTCTTCAGATAAGTCATTTTCAATGCCATCCTTTCAGTCAAATCCCATTCAATGCAGCTCCCCTTGCATAGTAGTTGTATGTCTGCAGCTTTCTGTTTGCAGTTCTGACCACACTCCCTGATAATTCTCTTTTCCTACTGTTTTTTGAGCAAAGCAAATACTCTCAAATCATTATTTAACTGTATTTAGTGTTTTATCAGGTGCAACACCATGATAGAATACAGGCTTTTCTAGATTAGAATATGGATAATTGCTTTGGATTTGGTCAGAATTTACCCTCAAAGCTTATCTCATAACAATATCCTTCAGGTGAGCCAGTGATGGCTTCAGAGCAAGAAATAAATGAAGGGTTGAAATTGGGAGAATAGAGTATTACCCCTCAGGCAAGTTATGTACCAAGAGTGGGGCACTTACTGAAATCTTTGCTTTCAGTAAACAGAATGCTGTTTGGATAAGTTCAGGGTGGTAAGCCTTTCTAAATCGCTGGAGATTTGCAATAATTGCAAATAGGTTTTACAGGCAATTACAGAAAATTGGATGCATTGAGTTAAGTAAGAGGACAATTTCTCTTGAAGTTGCAATATGATCTGGGATGGGGGGGGGTTAAGGGAAAAAAGTGGGGGAATCATTCATCCAATTCACCACAAGCTCTCCGGCTTACAAAATTATGATGGTCACCTCTCCATCCATATGACTGACAGAGCAAACAGAAGCACCACTGTGAACTGTTCAGCCTATACAACTAGCAGCCTGTCTTGGCACAGGGATACCCCACCACTTATCTTTCTAGGGAAGCTTTCCATAGCTCCTTGTTGTGCATTAACATCACCAAACTGAGGGCCTGAGAAGCTATACAAAATGCATGATTAATTTGGTGGTGACAGTGCACTGGATGCAGAGTAAATAGGAGTGTGTACACATCCCAAATCATCAAAACACGCCCTCCTGGCTGTGCTGCAACCTGTAGAAATTCATTTGGCAGCAGCCAGGGCGAGAGCCTTTGGGGTAATGACCCTTTTCCCTTGGAATCACCTCCCCTCGAAACTAAGACAGGCACTGATATTGTTGCCATTTTGACACCTGCTAAAAACTTATTTATTCTCCCAAGCCTTTGCTGGACATCAATCCCAGTTGATTGTAATAACTTGTTGTGCCTTTTTTGGCTTGCTACACTGTCTTCTGTTTTATTTATTCTGCAATAAAATGTAAATGCATCACACTGCCTTGTGGTGCTTAAGTGGAAAGTGGTATAGAAATCATGTTAATTGATAAGGAATAGTAAATATATTTGGTTCACTAAAAAGTAAAAACTGTGTTTAGTAAATAAAATATTTATTGTTTAACTAGACTTTTTAAAGTTGGGTGCAATTAAGCTTACCAGTTCAATTACATCCCATATGTTTTTTGTTTTGTACATTGTACATCCTGTACTGTTTTGGACAATGTTACAGTTCTGTTTCATATGAAATGTTTTTGTTCCTATGGAAGAAAAGAAAACCTCAGCTATATCTAGTTGGCATTTTCAAAATTATTTACATATTTTGTTTTTACTGGATAGGAAGCAAAGTTTCTGGAAAATCCCTCCTGACACACAAGTCTCCTGGTTTCATGATGCCCTGTGTTCCTTAACCTTCCACTGCCAACTGAAATAAGTTTATAAGGCACTTTGGAAACAACTACTAGAGTTTAACACTCGGATCTACTGCTGCTGCTATGTCATATATACCCAAATCACATTTAAATTCTACTACTGCTTACCAAAGCCCTATAGAGAAGGAACGTGGAGGGGAGATGGCCTTAGTATTATTATTATTTTAGTGTTTTATTTATTTATCACAGTTGTATATCACTGTTTCCCACCGAAAGTGGGAATACAAGTTTCTTCCCTTCCTCATTTCATCCCTGCAAGAACCCTGTGAGGCAGGTCAGGCTCAGAGCAAGTGACTGGTCCAAGACCACCCAGTGAGCTTCATGGCCAAGTGGGGATTTGAACGAGGGAATCCCAGGTCCTAGTCTGACACTCTAACTACTACACCGGAGTGGCTCTCTAATGTTCTACCTCACTGTCTGGGGTAGTGTATGCTTCTGAATGCTGGGAGTTGTTAGTGGGGAGAGTTGCTGCTGCACTCAGGTCCTGCTTGTGGCTTCCCAGAGGCAACTAGTTGGCCACTAGGGACTAGATGGGTCTTTGGTGTGCTCTAGGAGGGCTCTCATGTTTTGTTGTGTCCTCCTGGCTGTTTGTCTCCTCCTGCTAGTGTAGGCAGGAAACAAACAACGATTCCTTGCTTAGCATTCCATCTGAATCGGAGATGAACCATGATCAGTAAACCAAGAACAACCATTGCAAAAGATTGTGGCTTGTTAGGGAGTGAAACAAACATAATATCTGATTGAGATGTGATGCTAAGCAAGAGCAGACTTTGGTTTTTCAAATTCCAGTGTGTAAAGCCAAAATTCCCCCTGCCCATCTGTCACCTTCCATTCGGCTCAGTTCAATATGTCATAGTTGCAATGCCCTGCTGTGCAGTGCCTCGGTTTGGTGCCCAGTGTGGGGAAGCCAGTTGTGCTGCCCTAAATCTGCCTCTGAGCTAATCCAGAGACTGTGGTTTGTTTCCTCCTAATGCAAAGGAGGAACAGGCAAGTGGTCAATATTGGCATGTTCAAAATGAACCATTAACTATAGTTACCTGCAATGTGTGAACAAGCCCATTGTCTATCACGTATGTGTGATATACGATTGCCATCATTTGTTACATGCCATGATGCTTTGCCCTCTTACAAGTAAGGTGCTACAGCCCAGATCCACTAATTGCTTGTGGGTGCTTCCTCTAACAGTTTAGCAGAAGAGAGTGGATCTATATAGCCAAGGACACCTTCAACCTGATCAGAACCAGGTTCCAGCGGCGTAGCGTGAGTTGTCAGCACCCGGGGCAACGCAAGTAATTTGCGCCCCCTAACCCGGGGCAAGGCAAGTAATTTGCGCCCCCCCAACCCCTAACCTGCGAGTTGCCGCGCAAACAACGCTGCTTGCCCGGAGGAGGATGGAGGCAGAAGCAGCCGCCGCCTGTGGCTGGGCCGAGGGGATGGCGGCGGCGGCAGGGTGCAGAGGCTGCCCGTGCCCGGCCAGGCGTCGGTGGCGGCGGCGGCGCTGCTGCAGCGGCTGCTCCTCCTGCGAGCAGTGAGCGGAGCGCAGCCACAGCGACGGCGGGGGACGCGCGCGCTAGGGCGCAAGGCTGGCGGTGGCGGCGGGAAGCCCGGCGGAGGAAGGAACTTGTCCCTTCCCTCTGGACTCGCGCCCCCCCCAGATGTTGCGCCCGGTGCGGTCGGCACCCCTGGCACCCCCCACGCTACGCCACTGCCAGGTTCATTTGGAAACATTTCAGTGGGACTTCCAAGTAACAAGGCTTGGGAATATGATGCAAGTGTGGTAGGAATACCCTGTTATGCAGACACATTATGCCTCTCAGATAAATGCCACAGTTTCTACAACTCTGCATTGATGAGAAGGTAATGCAATATTCCATTTATTATCTACCAACAGATGGCAGTGATCCCCTAGTTTGCTGCAAGCTTAATAAAACTCAGGTGTGTTCAAGTGGTCCACTGCATATGGGTCAACATTCTACCCAAATAATGTTTTCTTACCTGTGATTTAATGTATTTGTGTAATTGTGCAAACATTGATATATCTTTCTCATTTTCAGATATGAGAGACCAACTTAATGCTATATCCTAAGTAGGTTGCCATCACTAGTTTCAAGTTTAGGATCTTTCCTGCTTCAACTTTATATAGCCTGGGCTAGATCCAGCCTTGGTCATATTAATTTAAGTTAGTCTTGACTAGCTTAATTCCCCATAGTTCCAGTGACTGTACCCTAAGCATGATTTAGCTTATGTTTGGGACTACAACTCCCCTCACCCATAAGTACTGGTCATGCTAGACTGAATGGAATTGTAGTCCTCATCATCTGGAAAGCACCACATTGCTCTGGGGTTTATATCCAACTTCCTATGCATTTTTCCATTGTTTTAGTTGGTCTTTGGAATTACTTTTCTTTAATGTACTCAGTAAACTGAACCTGTCAGGAAAACCTCTATTTTCCCCTCATGTTTGTTTTCCTCATCTTTCTATGGAATAAGGCTGCAAAGAACAATTGACCACTAATGACCAGACAATTTGGTTGGGAGGGATCCCACAGTTGAATGTCTGCATGTTCTTAGTTTTCCAGTGAAATGTTGCTGAGCCATGACTGATTTAATACTTGTTTCACTCTGTCTGCTTCCTTTTTGTGGAGATGCTTAAACAGTCGAAAAGAAGCAAACAAATGCCAGTTCTGCTATGGAGCCAACGTCAAAAAGGGAATTTAGAGAGAGAGAGATCCTATTTAAATAATATCCATCAATTTGTCTGATGCTGAGAAAAGACTCAACTTTGTACCTGAACTGATGAACTCATCACCCTGATTAAATAAACATTTCCCCCCATAACATTGGTGAAAGAATGCAGCATAGATTTCTGCTCTCAATTCAAGAAGAAACTTTGGGGACTGTGTACAAGAAAAAGTTCAGAAAATGATGCACAATTTGGGAAACTGGACACAGGTAAAATTTTGGGGTTTTCATTAATGCAGCTTACTGCTAAATTTGGGAAGGGATCACTGTGTACATGCACACAGAGATGACACACCTATGCTATGACTCCCTTCCTTGACTGAATCTCATGAGCTGAATTCTTGTTACTCACCACTTTTTTCAGAAATTGTTCACTCACAATCAACGCATTTGCATAAAACATTGGTAGCATATCAAGACATTCCTAGATAGGAACAGGGAAAGTGGAGAAACATTCTTGTAAATTAGTCAGTGTCTGGATATAATTTCCGATAACCAAAGGTTATTTTAGCACGTTTCGGGTATGAAAACAGGAACCTGTAGACATGCGGGAGTAAGTATCTGTCTGTGCAAATGTCAGTTTGGCCCAAAGGATTCTAAACTCTGACTGGTGACTAGACTACAGAAAATTCATGACCTTGACATGGCCCATAAAAGTGTACAAGAAGCGCACTTCTCATCTTAGTGTGATTTACAGTTGCTACGAATTATCTGGAATTCCTAAGCTAGTGCAATGTGTCAGTGAAAGGATTTGCCTTATCTGCCAGAACCCTGGAAGATAAATGGAGATAATTATGAGGTTACTTTGCAGCAGCTTCAGCTAAAAGAAATTTTGAAGTGAAACACTTCAAACACAGAAGCAAATTGAATGGGACAGTTTCCAAGCAGTTTTGTTTCTTTCATAAGCTGAAACCTAAAGATGTAACAGGAGCGAGGGGTGGGATAGGTTTGTATCAGGTGGGATGCTGATTATTTTTTGTAGAATTTTCAATGGGCCAGATCAGGCAATACTTCTCCCCTGATCCCCACACAAATTACTTGCTTGGAATTCTGCAACTCTAGGCTGACCATTGGCAGATTTTGGGCTCTAAACTTTCTGTGGCACCCTGTGTGGCACTAAAATTTGGCGCCCCCTGCCTCTTACTCTCTGTTCTCTGTCATTGTTGCAGTGCCACCTGTAGTGCCAGCACCCAGTGTGGCCGAATTGGTCATGCCACCCTAAAACCTTTTCTTGATGTGCTTTGTGCCTGACTAAAGCATTGTCAGGCATCCATCATAGACCATTGTGCGGAATCCATCATACTGAATGGATTCCTGTTCATAGTACAGACAGAGCACATGGACCCACTCCAATTCCTTGCACTAGACCAGATCAGAGGGGAAGCATAATCTAAACTAGCCCTATACAGCTCTATGAAACTCAATAATGAAATGATAAATAGTGATAACTGTTGTTTTAATGCTTATATATTGAAATGGTGTTATTAGATTTAATGGCTTTAGCCACCACAGGTTCCCTTCAGGTAAAAAACCTGTGATTCCCCTCATAGGGTCTGATATGACTTCTTGATTGATTTGAAACTATTATATGTTGTCATTTTACTAAGTCAGTCTTCTCCATCCTAGTGCCCTCCAGTTCAGGGATAGCCAGCATGGTGCCTTCAAGAAGTTGCTGGACTGTAACTCAAAACTTCTCTAGCCATTGGCCATGCTGGCTGTACTGATGGGAGTTGTAGTTCAGCAACATCTAGAGGCAACCAACTAGCTCCCCTTGCTCTGCCAGCAAGAGCTCAGTGACCACAGATAATTCAGGTTGTATAGGAGCATCCTGCATTATCTTATAAACCAGTGGTAGCCAACCTAGTTCTCTTCAGATGTTGCTGAACTGCAACTCATGTCAGTCCTGTGCATTGGTTGTGTTTGCTGGGGCTGATAGGAGTTGTAGTTCAACAATATCTGGAGGGCACCATTGTTGGCTATTTTGATATAAACAAATTCTTGGAAGAAAAGGTTGCAAGGCTACATACTAGAGATGTGAAACTGGTCTGTTCTGGGGCCAAATAACAAAGTGAATCAGGATGATTTGGGGTGAATTTTGCCTCCTTCTGAATCAAACCACAGTGCCAATTATTCCCCTCACAAGTATAATCAGAGACTCAACAGTGTCTCATGTCACTCTGTTTTTCTGTACTCTCTAGTTTGCTGTACACATTATTTGTTTTTCTGTGTCTCTGTGTGTCTCTGCCAAAGGTTTTGCAATAAGTGATGTAGCACATGGCCTTTTAAAAAGTTATTTGTAAGCTAATAATAATAATAATAATAATAATAATAATAATAATAATAATAAAAAATGCAACCTGAAATGCATTTCTCCCCCATCCCCATGACTGATCTCTCAAGCACAATTGCTCTTACATGTTATGGTTATTTCAGAGTTATCATCTTAAGTTACAGGATTTGCATCACAATAATTCTTCTCAGTGCTCTCCCACTCCCGTTTACTACAAAACAACACATTCCACATGGGCAGGAGTGCCCAATACATCTGAGGCATCTGAGGCAAACCACAAAATGGTGCCCCCACCCCCACTCCACCAGGAAAGAAAGCATGAGTGAATATCTACATCAGGAACAAGCAAGAAATAAGGATCTTCACTGGGAAGAAGGAAAGTGGAATCAAATCAACCTTACCCAACAGCTGAAGCGGGAATCAAAGGCTGCCCCGGGGAAAAAGGGGCCTGCTCTGAATCATGTCAATCAGATGAAGACCCCAGAGGACAGCCCCTCCCATTTCCTGCCTAGGGTGGAAGGAGACCAGTTGTGCCTCCTATTCACCGAGATACCACAGTAGAGATGGCTTGGAGGAGGGCTGCTGAGGAGGAAGTAGATCTGGCCTCCAAGGACAGCACTGCAGCCCTTGCTGTCACTACAGTAATGCAGCAGCAGCAGATGAAGCCTTCCTTGGAGGATGGATCTGCTGCCCCCTTTAATTCTGCCACCAGAGATGGTTGCCTCACCTCTCCTCATGGGTGGGCCGTCCCTGCATATGTCGAAGCTGGAAAGTGTCTAGGACAATCACAGCAATCATTCTTGACTACCAATTCAAGTTCCTAGCTGATTCAGAGCCAACAGTCTCATATAAAAGTTCCGCAAATAGGATTAATATTGGGAAACAGCCTTTAACTATGGCCAAACCACAGAACCACAGAATAATGGGCAATTTGCAAGCCTATTTTTCTGTTTGGTGCACTAGCATGGGAAAACACGGATAGTGGCCTCAATAATTTTGGTCATGTTCCCAGAAGAGAGCCACTAATCCATTATCTTGGATTCAAAGAATGCCTTGACATGGTCTAGGACGGAGTGACTTTTTCCTTCTCCAAAAGCTATACTCTGGTTTTCACTGCACACAATTTTGAAACTGTTGCTGGGGTGGGGTTGAGAGGACAAGAAAGTGTGGCGCCTCTAAGTTGCATGGCTATTGCCAGGAACCATGCTGAGGAGGGCTGCACTAAGAAGGAATCTTCCCAGGAGCAGGAGGACAATATAGATTTGGAACAGTGGTTTGCAGAGGGACATAGTTCAGAAGGCAGAAGCTGGGAAGTACTGGGTGGGGAATAGCTAGGAGAAGAACTGGGAGGGAGAGAGTTAACAAACTAATTGTCACTGGAAAGCATGCATCTGCTCAGCCCAAGGTCAAGAAGAGCAGATAAGGTGGCAGCACAGAAAGCACAGTGGCTGGGAGATCAGGTTGCAAGATGCGAGAGTGATGTGGGTGACTAGGGAGGAAGTGGGTGGGACCTTGAATTGGGAGCACCTTCATTCCTAATAATGTATTCTTTGTTCTCTCACTATGATCATTAAAATTTCTAACTGGTAAGAGACTCCTTTCTCTTTGTTCTGCGTATCTAATGCTAAAGGGGTGGGATGGGGGGTAGAAAGCCAAGTCCCTGAAGCCTGAAGCCTGACAGCTACTTACACCATGGCCTGTGTATCAGATCAGCATCTTTACCATGTAGGGGGAAGGAAGAAGGATCGAAGCAGGGGAATGGATGAAAAGCCCTATGAAAAAATAACCATCATTCTGTTTTCCTGTGGTGTAACTCATCTGCAGTAGTTGAATACATTCCTGTGCATGCTTACTCCCAGGTAAGTATGTACAGGACTGTATTCTCAACTACTGCAGATGAGTTGAACCCAATGGGACTTACTTCTTTTGAGTAGACATGTAAACTGGGATTCACTGCTAGACTCTTACAGATTCTTTCTCCCTTTTTAACTACAGAACAAACAGGCCCATAGGAACCTCTGAACCACCAGCTTTTGAGGATTAGGTTCCTTGGAGATGTTATTTGAGATATAACGTGGTTTTTTTCAAATTTTGACCGACTCGATGTCTTCGTTGCTGATGAATGTTCCTTCAGTATGTATAAAGTACATAATAATATGCAACCAACAGTGCTTGAAATGATCATGCATACAACAACACAAGCTGTAATGAAATCCTCAAAAATGGCAGGCAGGAGGGGTTAACTTGGTTATTTTCAATTCATTTGTGTTGCCTAAGGACAGGACTTCACTGCAAGTGACTCATTTTAATTATTCCATCACACGAGAAATCATCTGCTGCTGTCAGAAACATATGTCTTCCATGTCAGAGTTATATATAGATTCAAATAACAAACTTATTAACAGAGAAAACAAGAAAGTAATTGTAATTGATGTCCATATTGCAAACACATCTTCTCATTTTAATTAATTAATTAATACATGCATCTCTCTGTGTGTGTATTCAAATCTTCATTTTATCCTACTCAGTATCCACCAGTGCTTTTCATAGGTTAAATGCCTTTGAAAATTATTGTCCTTAAAAAAATATTTTATAGCACTTAACTTGGTGATTAAAGGATTGCTTGTTTACTTGCTTATATCTCACTTAATGCCAAAATAGGATTCTAAGCAGTTTACCAGTATAAGAACCAATTACATAAACATTAGACTATAAACATCCAAATTAAAACACCTAAGAAAATTATCCCATTAAAACATCAAAATTTGTATTTAACTCAAGCAAAAAAACACACCTTGTATCATTAAAACTTGCAAGTAATGGATAGGGATCATATTTTCCTGTTTCATGAAGCAGCTTCTGCAATGTGTGCTAAACGCATTGGGTAGGCAATATGTCTGACTCTGGCTATTCCCAAGTTATAAGATGCCTGATTTCAAGCATTTTATTTTTGCCTTCCTATAGAGCATCAGAATATTGGCAGGAAGGCAACAGGGATGCAAGGTGGCCTTAAATGCCTTTGTCTGAAACATCTGAAATTGTTTTAAGGCACAATCTTAATCAAAAGTAAGTCTCATTGAGTTCAACAGAGCTTCCTCCAAGGTAAATGAGTATAGAATTATAGCCTTGGTGTCTTAATTTTTTTCCAAAGAAACAACAACAAACATGAAAGAAAATCTTAAATGGGGCCTTGATGAAATTATTGCTTTGGTCTGACATTTACAATTGCTTTCCTAGAACCTTCTACAGTTCAGCCAAAACAAGTGAAGGGGTTACCACAGTTCTTTCCCTCTTGAGCTAATGTTGGCATCAGGTTCAGCAGAAATACTTGGGCAACGTCATCAAATAGTTCTGGGGGCCTTACAAAAATAAGCAGCTTTCACAGGCATAAACAGCAGAAGGTGTAGATGATATCCAAGTCATATTCAGAAGAAGAAGAAACAGACCAATTGAAATCAATGGACTATTGGTTTATTGATTTCAGTGGGTCTACTCTGAGGATGACTTACATGGATACAACCCTATAACAATGGATGATATCGAAATCAGGCAAGGTACAGTAAGCAGATGTGAAGGTTGGCTGCCGTCATATTAGCCATGGCAGAAAAGACAAAAGAAAAATCTTACCCAGGCTGGTCTTTTGCAGAGTTATGATACTGCACTTGGCCTCAACCCAATGCTGCCTTGATGCTGCTTGATTGGTATTAAGATTTAGAGAAAGCATTGCCAATTACCCTGATTACACTCTTCTCTTTCCTAATCTCATTTCTTTAATCCAGCTCCATTCTTAGTGGGCGAGTCTTGCCTCCAAAGCCCAATTACAAATTGTCAGGAAAAAAGAAAGCATCAGCCAGAAGCAAAGAAACTTCAGCATGGCTTCATTTTATTCATGACATTTATATCCCAGCTTTCTTTCATTATTATTTCCAGGAGGTTTCTCATCCAGGTGACCAGACCCAGACACTCTCTGCACCAGCAGGGGTGCTATATCATTTGCTTGGGCAGCTAGGAAAAAGTAGCAAGCCCGTATCTCCTTCCTTCCTTCCTTCCTTCCTTCCTTCCTTTCTTTCTTTCTTTCTCCAAACCTTTCTTGGGCATTACAGATATAGACCATCTTAAAACATCCATATACAAAAAATTAAAATATATACAAAGAAACAGCCATATAAGATCTATAGTAACAGAAATTTACATTAGAGTGTCTTCCTGCTAAACCATGCCATTCACCACTCTAAGAGAGACTATTGACAGAAACTCAGCTACCATTGTAGAGGTGGCAGAAAGACATTTCGAAATTTGTCTGGCAGGGCAAAAAGCCCAGAATTAAATTTAAAATATTGACAGACGCTAAAGAAAGAGGGGGTTTTGCCCTGCCGGACTTAAAATTGTACTATGAGGCAGCAGCTTTTTGCTGGCTGAAAGAATGGATGCTCCTCGAGAATACAGACATTTTGGATCTGGAAGGTTTTAACAATGCTTTCGGTTGGCATGCATATCTATGGTATGACAAAGCTAATAGTGCCTTCAAAAATCACATTGTTAGAAAAGCACTATTTAATGTTTGGATAAGATATAAAGATCTGTTGGAAAATAAAACCCCTAGATGGGTGTCACCAGTGGAGGCTAAAGCAGTGAAGAAACTCAATATGGAGGTCGGATGGCCGAAGTATTGGGAAATTTTGGAACAGGATGGAGATAAGTTCAAATTACAAAGTCATGAGAAATTGAAACATAAAGTACAAAATTGGTTTCAGTATCGTCAAATAATGGAGTTTTTCAAACAGGACAGGAAAATTGGCTTCCAGGTGGAAAAATCAAAACTAGAAACAGAATTGTTAGAACCCAATACTAAGAATTTATCCAGAATGTATAACTTGTTGCTGAAATGGAGTACACAGGATGAAACAGTCAAATCGGCTATGATTAAGTGGGCACAGGATGTTGGGCATAACATCATGTCAGCTGACTGGGAATGGTTATGGAACACTGGTATTAAATTTACGGCATGTAATGCCTTAAAGGAAAATATTATGAAAATGGTTTACAGATGGTACATGACCCCAGTCAAGCTGGCAAAAATTTATCATTTGCCCGATAACAAATGTTGGAAATGTAGAGAGACTGAAGGTACCTTCTACCACCTTTGGTGGACGTGCCCGAAGATTAAGGCTTTCTGGGAAATGATCTATAATGAAATGAAAAAGGTACTTAAAAGTACTTTCCCCAAAAAACCAGAGGCCTTTCTCTTGGGTATCGTCGGCCAATTGGTGTCAAAGAAGGACAGAACTTTTTTTATGTATGCCACAACAGCAGCAAGAATACTTATCGCAAAGTATTGGAAGACACAAGATCTACCCACTCTGGAAGAATGGCAGATGAAAGTGATGGACTATATGACATTGGCCGAGATGACAGGCAGAATCCGTGACCAACGAAAAGAGACGGTGGAAGAAGAATGGAGAAAATTCAAAAGTTATCTTAAGGACTATTATAAACTTAATGAATGTTAAAGTGTTGGTTTTCAGAAACAAAGGGATACAGTGATATAAGGTCAGAATATAAAGAGGACTAAGATGACAGAGGTTGGAAAGTAACAATTGGGAGTTGCTATAAAATTATGGACATTGGGATGCAGAAAGGGGGGGTATGGGGAAGTCCAAGAAAAGAGGTTTATGAAAATATGTTATGAAATTATATGTGTATGTTTGTCTTTTTAAGTGTTTGTTTGTTTGTTCTTTAAAAATTTTGTAAAACCAATAAAAATTTTATAAAAAAAAAAGAAACTCAGCTACCATTGCAGTTATCTCCAGGTTAATATCAGACAGGTAGAATCTGAAATTTTCATTGTACCATGATGTTAAACTACCCAAAAAAGGGGATAACACGTGTTTGAGTAGCTGGTTGTACAGTGGGCAGTAGAAAAAGAATATGTTCTACAGTGTCTGGCACATTCAAATAACATCCGGAATGTCTATCATTGAACTTTATCATAGTAAAGTTACCGTAATTCTGCAAATAGGGAATGGAAGCTGAGTTCTAGCAGTTTGCACACTATGACTTGATACAACACAATCATTTATAGCTTTCACAGACACAAAGGTGTTTAAAATGGGTGTGAAATAATCAAAGAAAGAAGGCTGCCATTTAACTACCCTTCTAAAGAAAAGAATATTAATATGCAGTCAGTCTTGTTCTAAGCTGTAAATTGCTATAAGAGCTTGATTAAATTTAATGTAAAACTTTCATTTGGAAGAAAAAACTCTGAATGAAGTGGCTATCAGAACACACAGAGAAAATTGTCCTTAGTAATGGGTAACATTTGAAAAACCTGCTGAGCACTTGAACCTCTACGGTCTTTCTGATATACCCTTACATTTATAATTTATTCTAACACTGGGGAGACCGAGGCTCAGATCCCCATTCAATCAGGAATCTCACTGGGTGAATGTGAGTCATTCACTATTCATCCTGGCTAACCCACCTCACAAGGTTGTTGTGAGGATAAAATGGGTGGATGGAAACCACGTAGACTGCTTTTGTGCAGACTTCTAAGTGCCCTCTGTTAGTATCATGGACACTAGTGGCACTGTTCCAGCTTTGCTTTCCGATGCTCCTGAATATAATTAAGTGAAAGGGCATTTTTGCAAGCTATATTCTTCTAAGAAGTATTTTTATATACAACAGATCATTTCTTTATGTTGTTAATGCAATACAGAAAGCCACTTTTAAATCAAATGTACATTGTTCTGATCGATGTAGCCCTTTTATGTGTTTAAAACTGTGGGAAATTCAGATACTCCTATTAGCATCACTTGTCCACAGTGGTTAAATGCTTTAAGACAGTGGTTTTCAAACTATGTTCCAGGGAACACTGAGGTTTCTTAAAAAATCTCTTAGGCATTCCTCAATGAGAAGATCAGCCATTGAAGAGAAGCTCCACTTAACAATAGTTTCCCCATCGCTACCAATCTTCCTCTACAATGCACAATTCACAGGCGAGTTAGGTGTACTGGTCAAGGGTGACCTCTTTGTTGATGTGTTGTGACACAGTGAGGCACAACACGCTTGGCTAGTGGTACCAGGCAATGGTGGGCAAGGGTTTGGTGGTAGATGCACAAGTGCTAGCAGACAAAGCAATGTGAAAAAGATTCATTGAATCTTATGAAAAGCTCTAATGAAACTTATGAAAGCTCTACGTTTGTCTCACTTGGTCTGACACCAAACAGATGCCACCAGCCAAATATGTCGCAAACGTAGACATTAGCTAATGGGTTTTTGGAAACCATTCCGTTCTGCCATGTTCTATAGGCCATGGAAATAATTGTGAACCATGGTAATTCAAAATGGTAGCACCTGACTTTTCCACTTGGGTTAACGTAACAGTCGCAAAAGACAGAGTTGCAATAATTCTTCTCTTCATACCATTTTGACAAGTACACCATAAAAGAGGCTTGAAAATCACCATGCAACTATTAGTGAAGTGCCATAAGCATATAAGGAGGACTAGATGTGAAGACTGATAAAAGCAGGAAGTCACATACTTTAACAATTACTCGAAGTCTTCCAGAAAGCAAGTGAATCACAGTGTGTGTGTGTGTGTGTGATGTGAGATAAGTGTGTGTATATAGATCATTGCCATTATGAAATCAGGTCTCTGCAAGCTTTTTTGGGTCAGACATAAATTATCAGCTAAGACAAGGTTTTGAAATTACCTGGATTGTTCTTCCATATCTGACCATGATGACTCTATCCTAAAACCCCACAACAGATTACATAAATTATTAGCTGGTTGCTAAATTGTTGGCAGATTATGAACACCCCCCAAATCCCCCCCCTCATAATTTCATCACTTAGGAAGTAGTCTACATCAGTAGTAAAGGCTCCCTGGTACAGAACTTCCAGCTGCAATATGTGAAGGACTACAGGTTGCAGCAACAGTGGCATGATGGGACTACACAGACAGCATAGAGATGGCAGTTTTCTTCTAAATAAAACAGCAACTCAGGAAGGGCCCATTCTGAGTACAGAAGCCTGGTAGCAGAAGGTCAGTGTCTAACCTTTCTCTACTGCCAGTTTTCCTGCTTCTATCTCCTCCATCCTAGGCAGTCTTCCAAAGGTAGATAGCCACACGCTAGAAACAATATAGGGAGAAAAGCAGAGGCCACTTGGAGTGGGGAAAGGGCTAGTGGGGAAAAGGTTAACCCCCCTCTCCCCCAAACAAGATCTATTTTCAAAATGGGCGAATGGCAGGGCTCTAAAGAGTGTGTGGTGGAAGTAAGGGGTCAGGGAACCAACCCAGGAGAAGGGGCCAGGGATTTATGGGGTTTGGCACTACCCGCAAGGCAGGAGCCAAAGCAGGGGGAGGAGGAAGAGTCTGGGCAGTGTAAGATGGAGGGAGACACATGGATGTGGCAGAGGAAGAAGGGACTGTGCAGGTGAGGGACAGACCAGTACACTCCCCACCTTCTGTTCTTCGGCAATCGAGTAAGATTGTCTTCCATGAACACAGTGTTAACAGTGAGCCCGTAAATGATTGCAGAGATTCTGGATCCACATCCTTCCACAGTGGGGACATAGGTTTCCAGGCAGGATTTGATCATGATGAGGGTTTGCCAAACATGCCTTCCTCTTAGCTCATTTCTCCTTTTTGCCCTGAGTTTATGCTTTTTCAAAGTCCATTACATCTTTGGTAAAGGCTGTTGTCTAGTTGGAGTGCTTGCTGGCCAGTGTTTCCCAGTTATCAGTGCTTATACAGTCATACCTCGGAAGTTGAATGGAATCTTTCCCTGAAGTCCATTCAACTTCCAAAAATTTGGAAACCAAGGTGCAGCTTCCAGTTGGCTGCAGGAAGGTCCTGCAGCCAATCAGAACCTGCAGAACCCACGTCAGACGTTCGAGTTCCAAAGAACGTTCGCAAACCAGAACACTCACTTCTGGGTTTGCGGCGTTCAGGAGCCAAAACATTCAAAACGCAAGGCATTTGACTTCTGAGGTACGACTGTACTACATTTTTAAAAAGATTTTGTTGCTCATCAGTATTTCACTTTCCATTCTTAAGATGGGAATAGAGTAGTTGCTTTGGAAGATATTCAGGCATCCGGACAACTCCCCACCATACCCCATCCTAAAAGCATGAGGGACTTATATATATATATTGATATGAATAAATTCAAAACACAATAAAAGTGGTAAGTGTAACCAATACAAATACATGCAGAAATACAATGAGGAGGAAAACTTGAACGCAATTGAGAATACAATACAGTACAGCATTCAATTATCACATTATTATTATTATTATTTAAAAAAAGGGTGAGTCAATTCAGTTCTCAGTAAAGCCTTTCCACATGTTTATCTATGGAACAGGGGATTAGTGGGCTGTTTGACTGAGCTAGCATAAGAGGAAAACTTATACCATGAGGATCTGTTTTTAATGAAGCATTAAGAACTCTCTGTTTATATGTCTGATGTTCTGACAGCGCAGTGTCCACAGCTTGTTTTCACCTGGAACTCACTGGAACTTGGTTCTGGCACCTCTCAAATGGACCCCATTACCATTATAAGAGAACAAAGGAGGTGTTCATGGTGAGTTCCTGCATCCCTTTTTCTAGAAAAATAGCACTGGCAGTATCCCATACTTTTGCTAGCCATTTCTCTCAGGAAGGAGTTGATTTGGATTTCCAATGGGAGGCAACTTCTTCTTCTTCTTCTTTAAAATGCTTTACTTGCAAGGAGCTTAAAGAGGGAAGAGTAGCAACAGTGTCCATTTCAGTGGAGCCTCAGGTTGTGTGCATGTGCCCATAAGATGAGGGCACATAAGCCCCCGGTGGGGGCCATGATTCCCCTGTTGCTACAACAGCTCTGCAAAGCACAGACCTACGGACAGCTGCCTAGAGGCTAGAAGTGTGTGTGTGTGTGTGTGTGTGTGTGTGTGTGTGTGTGTGTGTATCCACATCACCATGGAAGCCACTACATGTTCTTTTGTCAATAAATAATTAGATATCAGATGTATGCCTTCCTTGGCTGAGGGGTGCCCAGAACAGCCCCTCACAAATATGCTTTTCATCAGAAAAAACTGCCATGAGGACCACATTCTTTTCTGGACAATGTGCAGTTTGCTCCCAGATAGAATCAGATAAACCATCTCCGAGACGAAACATTCCCTTTTCATCAGAAGTATAAACTATGCCCATTCTTCAAGAATCTGAGCTGCATGCTACTTGTTAGTCTCGATTTCATTTTAAAATAACTGGTGTGCTTCGAAGTATGAATATTTCACAGTTTAAAAAATCTTTCTCTCTATTAGATTGGAGGATTTTATAGTGCAATCCTGCTATATGCGTCTTCTCAAAAGCTAGTCTCTTTTAGTTCAACTGAGGTTACTCCCAGGTAACTGTGTATAGGATTGCTGCCTTATTCTTGATAAATGGATGCCATTGTTTCTAGATAACATGAAGACGGGTCACGTGCATTTCCAATCAGCAGAAATATATTCCTTCTCAATTACATGAATTTAGGAAGCAAATCCATAAAAAATTCCGGAGAACTGAGATCAGTTAATGTTTATCTCTTGCCAGGAGCAAACATATGTTAGGACACAATGATGTCACTGGGATGACCCAAATCTGTTGTTCGCAAGACAATTAAGGTGGTATCTGCAGGATTAAGAGAGAGTCATGTTGGGAGAGGTAAAACATAGCTAACTTTATTTTCATTGTTGCAACCTCTAACTTCTCTAGTGCCACCTACTGGCCCTTGTGTTTTTACATCTAAAGCCACAACATCAATCAACCCTGCACAGTCCCAGGCAGGAGTGCCAACTTGAATAAAATATTGTGGGGGCCCAGGTAAGCCTCTCCCCACATAATCGATCACATGACACAATGCACACATACCATTTGAATGGGAATGCCCATCAACTTTGTGAGGGCTTGGCCACCACAAATATTTTATTATGGGGCCCAAAGCCCCCATGGCACTCCTATGGCCCCAGGGAGGGAGGGGCAGAAACACAAACCTTCTCCCTTGTGTAGGGGGCCAGTATGCAATGAATGCTTGTTTTACTTTGCTACAAAATTCATTAACCCCCTCTCATTTAGTGTGTATGTGTAATCTATCCCTTTCTTCAAAATTCAGACCATTTGGAGCAGATTCAGAGGCAACTAAACCAAACAAGCTCATTTACATTACACAAAATTCTACAATCTTACACCAACTTACCTTAAAGTAATCCCCTTTGCTCAAGAACAGGTACCTCTAATAAGTTGTGTGCAGTGTGGTGCTGTTTGGGGATTTTGCAGAAAGCTAATTGAACACAAGTTTATATGACTCTGGAGGCAAATTCACATAGGCAAGCAATTTCCACACTATCCCTACCAAAGGTCCCAAGTACAGTGATTTGTGGAGGCATGTTTTATATGAAATAGTCCTTCACACAGACATCCCTGATTTGATTTCTAGGACTGCTGTGATGAGGTTGCCCATTTGCGCATCACCAGAGAAAAAAATTGTTATTTTAATTTTTAGGTACAGGTGTGGACACATTATACATTTAAATCATTTTCCCCAAAGAACCTTGGGAACTGTAGTTTGTAAGTACTGGCACATTTTTTTTTCTAAAGCACTGCGTATAGTAATTGTCAATCTATATTACATCCCTTGGTGGCTAGATCTGTGAGGGCACCTCAAGACAGCAGGATGTAACTATAATAAATAGCTTAGGATATGTGTGTTTAATTGGAGCTAATTACAAATCAACAGTTAACCCCTAAGGTGTCCTAACAGTGTGTATCTTGTAATTAGAAGTTTCTTTTTCTTCTTATTTCATTGCAAATTAAAATAATATACCCATAAGACATTTGTGGATGCGTGCTTTTTTTTTTATGTTGTAGCTTTCTGGATGCTGTAATGTAAGCTAAATCACAGCATTAAAACAGATGTAGCTATTATTTTTAAGTAAAGTCATGTAAATGCCCATGCATTTGGTCCCTATTTATGTGCAAATAAAATCAGCGAGACCTACATTTCTATAAGGAGATCTGACTACTAGTATTGCTATGCAAAGAAATGTTAGGACTGATTCTTGCACCATAATCTACACGGAGCAAGTTTGAGTGTGTAATATGCAACCAATGAGACAAAGTTCTGGGTTCCTTATTCAGTCGTTTATGTAAGTGAAAAATTGAAGAAGAAGAAGAAGAAGAAGAAGAAGAAGAAGAAGAAGAAGAAGAAGAAGAAGAAGAAGAAGAAGAAGAAGAAGTTGTTATGCAATTTGTACAGAGTTTGCCTTTGTGACCTACTAGACACACCCTTGTAACTTGTGATCATTATTTATAGCTAGCAGCAAACATAGAAACATAGGTTCTGAGATTCTACATGCATGACCAGAAACCACTAGGTCGTGTTTTCCATAAAATACCAGAATGTTACTCTTGATTTTAGCCTAATATCACAATGCCAACTCTCTTTAATCAAGTTATATTACTTTCATGCTCAGATTTGTACTTTCTGTTCAGCAGTCAACTGCTCCTCATGTAGCAATGTTGTAGTATTATTGTCAGGGACTGGAAGGAAACTGATGAATGTGCACCAAGAAAGGGGGCTGAAGTCTGACTCAAGAGAGGGGGAAATGGTTTGTGGGGACTTGTACCAGCCAGGAGGCAAGAATCAGAGGCAGAAAAGCTTCAGAGCTGGAGGAAGAGGAGGAAGAGGCAGGCAGGCAAGTGAAGGGACAGGTGCTTCCCCCACCCCACCCCACCCCGCTCTCCTGCACCACTGTCTCCCAAACCCAGGAGAGAACTGAAGCAGGAAGAGCAGAAGAAGCAGCTTCCACACTATTTGAACATACCTGCTGTTTGAAGGTTGTCCAGTCCAAACCATAATTTGGAATCTAGACAAGTAGAAAAACTAATCCCGATTCCAATGTAGTCATACCATTTGTGCAAGGACTTCAGCACGCACAATATGGAACTTCCCTTCCCTCTGATTTGCCCAATCTTTCCCTAATCCATTCTGAGTATTCTCCTAACTTAGAACATATTTGGGGAGGGGGCATGAGGAGAGGGAGGGCAGGTTGTGCCGCACAAACACAATGCCACTGCTGAATACAACCCTTCAGCTACATATTCTGTAAAGCCTGACCAGTATGTGTGTGAAGGGAGGAGGGAATATAGGAACATTACACTTGGCTAAATATAGCCTCTATTTGCTAGATTAATGTTGCTTTTACTTTTGACATAGCGTGGGTGTGTTTATTAGCTTTTATGCATTCTGGGAAGTCCAATGGAATTAACACCAGCCGCAGACTGTTCAGACAGGCTAATGTGACAGGGCCCTCAGCAAAGAAGATATCAGCGCAATGGAAGCTGTTCCACATCTGGCATTTGCTAGCTGAACTGAGACTGGGTGCACAAATGGAGAGACCCACACAGTAGAGGCCACTCAATTGCATCTCCCCAGTGGTTTAGTCTTTCATCCTGTTTCAAGCCAAAGTTCCCCTTTAGCGCTGGATTCCATTTGCACACAGTGGCAAAAAGTTGTTTGTATGGCTTTGCGTTCTACCACCCCCTCTCACACCATGGGCAGCCTAATCCAACAAAACCCCACTCTGCCAAAAGAAGCTCTAGCTCCTTTTAATGCTTAGCATATGCATTGCTTCAGCCCGTGAGATGGTTCAGTTCAGGTTCTTAAACCTGTGTGTTTGTTGATACGCTCTGTAACATAACAGAGCTGGAAAGTGGGGGATCTTGCAGTATTAAGCCATAAGAATAAAAGGCGAGTACCAGTACTGAAGAAACGAACCTATGTTGCCAATTCTCATAGTAGACCAGTATGAAGTAAGCAGCACATTCTAAATCTTATATTAATAATCCACAAATTGAGAGAGCAAGGTACAAGATCTACTACAGAAGCCACAAACAGAAAACCCTTGAGTGTAACATCGCCGACACTTCGTTTGATCTAACTTACCTTTGTTGATATCTACAGGAGCCTGGCTAAAGGAACTTTAAAGACTGAATCTTCCTTTTGGACACAATTTGAATGAGTTTTCTGTTTGTGACTTCTGTAGCAGATCTTGTCCATTGCTCTCTCAATTTTTGGATTATTAATTTAAGATTTAGAATGTAGAATGGTTTGGTAGGGTTTTGTGTGCTGCTTATGTGCTGCTTACTTCATACTGGTCTACTATAAGAAAAAAAGGAACAAGTTTGCCCTGAGTTGGGGTGGGGGGTGCCACACAATTGATTCCCTCCCTCATAAAACATACAGTATTAATTTGGGGTAAAATGTGCATAAAAATGCATGTATTAGTGAAATCATCATACAGAAGTACATAATATGAGAGGGAAATGCTTTGAAAAAATGTGGAGAATAGGCAAAATTGTATTAAAAATGTACATATATTGATAGGAAAGGAAGCTCTGACCATGGAGAGAGGAAGCTCATGTCAGGTTTTAGCTCCTTGAGGCAATTTCTGCAGCCCTGACCCTACAGAAAACAGAGCTCTGGCACTGGCAGGATGAAAAGGGGCAGGGCTCAGAGAAGGAGCACAAGAAGGCTTGGATCTGAAGGAGCCAATGCCTGTGCAATCCTGAGGAGGAATTTTTACCAGTCCGGGATCTCCTGTTGTTTCCAAAGGGAGAGGAAAGTGTTTTTGTTTTGTTTTTTAATGGGAAAAGGGCAGAAGGGTGCAAGAGTGCTGCCCTGTCCTCATTTAAACCCTTCTGGCAAGAGCTGCACTGAGTGCCATGGACACTAGGATTGAAGATACTCACAGTGGCATTGACTGGGGTATGCGCACTCAGCCCACCATGGGGCTGGGGTGCACTGCCAGAGCAACCTGCACACTGTCCAGCCAGCTTTGAGGGGTGCACTCACAGTGTCCTGCAAGCCCAGTATCACTTTTCAAGACTTGCAAAAACAGCGCTGGACTCACAGGGCACCACGAGCTGTTGCGTTCTTCCCAGGCACCCTCCAGCTGGAAGGCAGCTAAGAAGGGCGCAATAGCTCACGACGCCCCACACCCTCCCCTTAAACTGCACCCAGGGCAATTGTCCCTCCAGCCCCCCTCCCATGCTATGCCTCTGAATGTTCATATAAGTAAATGAATACATATGGGCTAAGTCTGATTTGCCATGAAATTGCATTGCACACTCATTCACTGCAAGCTGAAGTAGCTGTTGGGGAACCTTGAACTACTGGATGGAGTTTCACATCTGCTTGATGGTTTATTATCACTTAGCACAGGGCTTAATAAAAGCCAGAGGTCCATCTGAGAACTATGCAAAAGTAGTAATGAGGCAGCAATGGGGTGGTAGGGAATTCTAGGAAACAGCAGGATGTGGAAATTAGAGAAATGACAATTGCAAACTGACCTGATCTACATCTAGTGATGGGAGAACATGCCAACTTCCCATAAAATCATAGCCGAAAATACAAGAAATACCACAATAAAAATGCATAAAATAGAAAGGGGGGACTTGGTGTCCTGAGAGTGCCCCTCCCCCAATCCTCCCCAACCTGTCCTTTATCTTGCCGAACCAAAGGTGTCAACCCTAGAGGAGGACTTCTGCTTCTGATCTTAGGAAGCGGACAAGATGGTATGGGAGGAGAACTCTTGGGTCTAAACCATTAAACACAGATTCCTCTCTTGGATCTTCCTTCTACCTAGATCTCTTTCTTAGGCGTTCCTCTTGCATAGCTTTAAACCCTATCTTAAGTTGTTATTTTTTTACTGGTTTTAGCTGTTCTTATTGTATGTTTGTAAATGACCTTGTAAAAGAGAATTCATAAATTAAATGAAAAAGGAATTACCGGTAAGGGCTAGAAGTTATTGTATACAAAGCACCTTTAGCTTTTACAGCGTACAGTAATATTAGTCAAGCTGACACTGTTCATTAGGCCTTGCACCCCAGTAAGTGTACATAGGAATGCAACCTTAACCTCAGATTTTGAGTTTTGGGGTTTTTTTATAACCACCTGATAGACAACGCTGCAGCTGAGCATATTTTGTATAGAAAGGCTCACTGGACCATGATATTTAGGGTCAAATATGTGGCATCTTGATCTATTTATTTTATGAGTTGCAGTGATGTGATCAGTGCTTTCATTCCATGCATTCAAGGCAAACAAATACTGTGTGTAAAATGGTTTGCATCATACAGATGGCTTGCTGAGTTATCTAACACTTGCAATTTCGAATTTGGCACTCAGAATAAAACACCAGAAAGCTTACAGAAGCGTGTCGGAATTATGACATTTCCACCTTTGAAGGACAATTGGGTTCTTGCAGAGGAATCTATGGGGTAGCAGAAGAGTTGTTTCCAAGGAAATAATCTAATTTAGGTTATAACATGCATGTGGATCTTTTACAGCAGTTTACCTTCTTGCTTCAACCCCAGGGGATTCCTTGGTTAAAAGGCTTGTTTCCCTCATTTCTCACTTTTGTTGTTTGTACGGTACTGGAAAGGAAAGAGGCAACGGGAAGGGGAAACAGCTTCTATGTTTTGATCTGCAAGAAGCGTGAAAAGAACGCACTGTCCACATTGGAAGGTTACAGCGGGGGCACTTTGACAGGAGGGGGCTTCCATTGTTACAGTCCCACTTGCTCTGTGAATTAACACCACCCTTGTGGCAAAATTAAGCAGCGGCTTGGTTTACACCAGCTGACAGTGCAGCAAATATTCAGAGGTTTCTATATTGCTGTTTTACTGGTTTTAAGTTGAGGTTTTGGTTTTTTTTAAAAAAATGCTTCCATGATATAATGTGTTTTAAACTGTACACCACTTTGATACTTTTGAAATATTGAGTGGCATAAATGTGCTTTAAAATAAAATAAAATAAATAAAATAAATAAAATAAATTATCCATTAGCAGATCACAGATTACAGGGGTCAGAAGAAACCCCTGCCCTAAGACCTTGTAGAGCTGCTATTTGTCAGAGAAAACTTACTGGGTAAGGTGGGCCTACTGCCTGCTTCAGTTAAGCAACCTCCTATGTTCGCTGATAAAACAGATCCTGGTGAAGTCATACAAATCAAAGAGCTAGTAATAAAACAGAGCTCACACTAGCCACCTGCAACAAATCAAAGTCTTTCTTCCAGCTGTCTCAAGATTATCTTTGGCTGTCTTAAACAAAACTTGGAATGATACGTGTTCACAAAAACAAACTCTTCTGTCATCAGCATCCCATGCAATGGTGACAGAACCTGTCCTGTTCTCTAATTTTGCAAAGGCTAGACAAATTCTATGCAAATTCAAAAGTAAATCCACTGGGTTCAATAGTCCTGCAGCAAACCACAATGAAGTCAATGGGACTCACTTATGCGTAGTCATTATTCAATTATGCTGTGGATTTTTTACAGCTCTGTTTATAAATACAGTTACACAATTTTGAATAGAGGCAGTGGTATATTTCTGTTTAGATCTGAGTTGTTGTTTTTAAGATTCAGCCATAATTAAGGGGCAGGAGGGAGCATTTGTCATTCATACATGAATGTTTATTCAGGAAGACATCCTTGACATAAACTATCAATAGAAAAATGAAATACAAGAGATTCCTTTCTCCCCAGTGCATGCCACACATTAATGCCACAACACTTAAGGGCTGATTCCTACATTGTGTGAAATGGACCTCCAGATAAAATGCTCTCTGCAGGAGGCGCTCATCTGCAGAGTGCACAGTTAAATTGGATATCTAAGGCAGTGACAGAGCAAGAAGGCGGAAGATGAAAACATGGATACCAGAAACTGGGGAGTAATATTGCCAGGTCCAGGCCCTGAAAAGGCTCCTGTAAAATGAAAGTCAGACTGAATTCTCATGTGTGACTTCCCTGGTAATTTCAGCACTTTGTAAAGAAAATTATACATGGTCACAGTCTCTTTATAGACATTATAGAAGTCCCTTCAAGGTCTTGGCCTAGCAACCAAGCAATGGAGGCACAGAGACATTGAGTAGACTCCACATCTCATCACTGAAAACTAGTCTACTCCACCTCTGCAACTGAACAGTGAACATATTTTTTCCTCAGCATTCATATAGAGTAGAAATATTTTGCAAAATAGGAACCGATTCTCAGGAATTGCATTGCATGTTAAGAACATACGGGAGCTGCATCTTGCCATATCAAACTATTTGTCAATCCAGATCAGCATTATCTTCTGTGACTAGAAACAGCTCTTCAGGGACATGGGCAAAGGTATTTTACATCATTTTCTACTTGATGCTTTTTACCTGGGATTGAACCTGGGATGTTATGAATGCTCTATCTTTGAATCCTCCCTGGTTCATTGTGCAGAAGATACGTAGCTCTGTAATTTAAGTGTCAGGGCTATTTAGCTACACTTGACAGGCATATTAAGCGACAATCCTATTTAGGCTGTCAAATTAATGTAAACTAAGGCACACAATATCTTCTGTGATTTTGCTGGCTGTTGTTTCCAGATCTAGGTCTGCAGAAACTGGAAATGTCAGTGGCTCAGCCGTACAAGATTTAGATGGAAAACATACACTTGAGTACCGACTGAAAAGGTCAGAACCTTGAAACAATGTTTCCCCAAAGACTAATTTTGATGCCATTGAATAATTGCAAGAGGAAAACCCTTGCTACTTAGAAATATATGCTACTATATGAACACAGGTCTAACCATATCTGATTATAGCACTACCAGTTCTGCTACTTACATCTAGCTTTTTACATTTGGTTAATGTCACTACAAATAAATCTCTCCCAAAGAAGTGCCTTGCAAAATGAAATAGGAATATGTCTTCTATTCAGAAAGAGCTCAGTGACACAGCATCTCTGCATTCTCTCTATTGTCCTGTTTATGTTCAAGTCTTTTCATTGCTCAATACCTCTGGGAAGCAAATAGCAAGTTAGTCTTCTTAATTCATTTTTGAGATGCTGCTGAATAGAGTTAGAGTGAAAAGAAGCCACTCATTGTTAAGGAAACCACAGCTAAAGGAAGGAGAAAGAGAAATGGGCAGCCATAGACTGGCAGCTAGGAAGAATGGGACACTTAAGTGGGGCTTATGCTGGGCTGGCATGTGAGCAGATATATGCAAATGCCATACCAGGAAGTGGCTACTTACGACAAAGCTTGTTCACGTTGCGTAGTCTTCATACAACAAAATGAATCCACTATACCAGCCTTCCCCAATCTGGATCCTTCCAGAAGCTGCTGGATCAAACAACTTGGACCCAAAGTACCTTAAGGACGATCTGATCCCATGCTCCATCATGATCATTGAGATCCTCTGATGGGGAATTAGGGTAGTTCAACACACTCCTAATTTTTTGTTGGCCTTTGTGAGGAACCAAGTCTTTAGTACTAGGCAGGGAAACCTGGTTTGGATTCCCAGTGGATATGTTAAGTCCTAGAAAGAGCTGAGTGGTTGTTCTTGGTTAGAACACTGACAGCCATTCTAGGTGGGAAAAGTCTACCTCTGAGAGAACGTGTGTTCTTCTTCAGCTGGAATAGGCTTGAAGAGGTGAGGGTCACATGCCTATCAAGCCCAGATGCTGCAATCAGCATGGAAGGTATAAAAGTTAAAGCAGAGCTGAGGGTCTGTGTCTGCTCAACGATCCATGTTCCTGGCCCTTAGAGTACTGTGCTTTGGGTGTGACTCTGAACTGTATCCTAACTGCTTCAGACTTGGTCTACAACTCTACATGGATTGACCCTGGACTGTGTTTCTGGACCCTTGGACTTCGGATTTTAGACTTGGCATACTGACTTGCTGCAAGGTAGGCAGGGTTTCAGGACACTTGGTTTCAAACGAGTGCTGCTTAAAAGCTGCTCTGAAAAGAGTGTGTGTTTTAACTTAAGTTTTGTTAAAACCTCAAAGAGTGCAATTAAATAAATGTACAGTACAGGCGGGTGATCATTTTGCACAGGCTTCCATTCTGGGCTCCTGCACACATTGGTGGAGTGTGCATAAGCCCGCCTCATTACGCCTGTCCCTGGTTTGCCCTTTTCCTGGTCCAAAAGGATCTGCATCAGCGGTCATGCGCCAATTGGATGCATGCAAAATGGTTGCCCCCTGTAGTGCCTCCTCATACTTTGAACCTCTGGGTAGGGAGTGGGTGATCACTGGATAGTCTTCACAGAAATATACCTTTGTGACTGTTAAACATAAAAGGTAGTACAAACAATTAATTATTGACCTCTGCTGTGTGAATATGATGGGGGGGGGGTTAATCTGTTATTGCACCTATCAGCAGTGTCACCCAGCACCCATCTTCAGTGAGGCTATCTGTAACAACTATATTGTGAAAGTAACTGTCCAGGTTTGATTTACATTAACCAAAGAGAAGCAATGCTAGTTTTCATTCTCTGGTTGTATTTTGCTCCAGTTGTAAATGCATACCACCCTGGAATATTCTTTGGTTGGATATTATCAGATAATGGAGGTATATAATTTGGACAAGAAAATCGGCTTCCAGGTGGAAAAGTCAAAATTAGAAACAGAACTGTTAGAACCCAAAACTAAGAATCTGTCAAGAATGTATAACTTGCTGTTGAAATGGAATACTCAGGATGAAACGGTGAAATCTGCTATGATTAAATGGTCACAAGATGTTGGACATAATATTATGTTTGCTGACTGGGAACAGTTATGGACCACAGGTATGAAGTTTACGGCATGTAATGCCTTAAGAGAGAATATTATGAAAATGATATACAGGTGGTACATGACCCCAGTCAAGCTTGCAAAAATCTATCATTTGCCCGATAACAAATGTTGGAAATGTAAAGAAACGGAAGGTACATTCTTTCACCTTTGGTGGACGTGCCCAAAGATTAAGGCTTTCTGGGAAATGATATATAATGAACTGAAAAAGGTATTTAAATATACCTTCCTGAAGAAACCAGAGGCCTTTCTCCTGGGCATTGTCGGCCAATTGGTGCCAAAGAAGGACAGAACTTTTTTTATATATGCTACAACAGCAGCAAGAATACTCATTGCAAAGTATTGGAAGACACAAGATTTACCCACTCTGGAAGAATGGCAGATGAAGGTGATTGACTACATGGAATTGGCAGAAATGACTGGCAGAATCCGAGACCAGGGAGAAGAGTTGGTGAAAGAAGACTGGAAGAAATTTAAAGACTATTTACAGAAATATTGTAAAATTAATAATGTTAGAAGGATGTTGGATAGAAACTAAGTGGTTTCCAGCTGTAATGCTTTAGGAGATACGAAAAAAAGGTTTGCAAATGGGTTAAAGCTTAATGGTAAGGATTTGCTGAACTAACAAATTGAAGTGGAATACAAAGAAGGGAGGTATGAGGAGGTCTGGGGAAATAAGCGTAAGGAAGATATGTTATGGGAAATTATTTGTTTTTTAACTGTTTTTATGTTGTATTTTGTATTTTGTTTCTTTTTATTTTTCATTTTCACTGTTATACTTTAAAAACTTTAATAAATATCTTTTTTTGGGGGGAAAGGAATATTCTTTGGTTGGAAATCATTGTTCCTCAGTAATACGTCAGCACATTTCAATTTACCAAGACCATGATCAAGTGCAGCCAAACTCACCCCCCCCCAACTGTGAAGCAATTTATTTAAGGCCTCCTTGAAGGCTCTTTCAGTGGACCTCACACAAAGGCTTTCCAGCACATTTATTCTTGAGAGGTTGAGTCAGTCACAAGGAAGTTTCACAATCCAATTCCTCCTTGCTTAAAGTAACCCATTGAAAAGGGCAAAAGTTCACACAACCCGCTACTGTGACCTAGCACTTGAAGCAGGATGTGCAAACAGCCAATGCAATGGTGACAGACTTGCTGCCTATGCTGCCCAGTGTAGAAAAAAGCTTATTCACAGCATTACCTTATTTACTTGTCATTTCAGAAGCAATCCGTGAGACTACATAGAGGGGAGAAGAGCTTCAGAGCACAGTTTTATTTAGTATTGCCTCTCTGTTGGCAATGTTTAAATTTAATAACATTTGAATAAACATTTATACTTCCTCTTTAATGCAATATGCTAAAAGGACAAGTTGTCATCAGCTTTGACTATAACTATAAAACATAATTTGTTCATGGTTTTTATATTAAGGACAGACTTGCGTGCTCAAGTCTGGACTTTCACAATAAGAGGAAAGTGAGATAATGAATTTAAAAGAATGCATTAGGACTCCGTTGGATGCCAGAAAGAATATGCTAATACACCCATTTCATCCTTTCCTTTAAACAAACAAAGGGATTCCTTTGTGATGTCATAAAATATTCCCTGTGGGATTTGCACAATGTTTGTAGATACTGCGCTACTGAAATAGAAGCTCATAAACAAGCATTTGATTTATGTCATTCCTTTGGAAATTTAATAATTTTTTCCCCTTGGAATGGAATTTTGGCATATTTTACATTATGTTTAGTATTATTAAACACATCCCACAGGAAAGCATTGTTGGCCGTGAAAGCTTGCAATTCATCGCAAATACTTTCTGCATGCAAGAGTGCCCTCTAGATATGGTACAATATTGCCATATGCAAAAACATGTCTATAGCATGAGACCAAACTAAAAGGTATCAATTTCAAGAGTTACTGAAAACCGATATACATAATGGTTGCATCCATTGGCAGTGGGTGGCCATTTAATCTGGTGAGTTGGAGGCAGGCCCCATCACACAATCTGCCTGTCTCTCTGTGTGTGTCTTTCTCTCCTGACACACAGTTTTTCTATCCTCCCTAGTACTAGCACACACTCATGCACGCGTGTGCACACACACAAACACACAAGAGGAGAAGTGACAGTGAGTTGGCAGTAAACCACACTGTTCAAGTTGGAATTAACTCTTTATTAGCAAGAACACCATCAAGCAATAGGAGAATGCGCCTGCACAAAGCCAATATTTTCCTGCCTCTTCTGGTTCTGGGAGACAAGGGGAGGGGAGCCTGTCACAGTAGGAGGGAGAAATACCCAGCCTGGCTCATCTCTGCCTCTTGGCCTTCCTCATCTCACTCTCCTGCTTCAGCTTCTGCCTCTGATTCTAGACTACAGTGGTGCCTTGGGTTAAGAACTTAATTCGTTCTGGAGGTCCGTTCTTAACTTGAAACTGCTCTTAACCTGAAGCACCACTTTAGCTAATGGGGCCTACCGCTGCCACTGCGCCACCGCCACACAATTTCTGTTCTCATCCTGAAGCAAAGTTCTTAACCTGAGGTACTATTTCTGGGTTAGCGGAGTCTGTAGCCTGAAGTGTCTGTAACCCGAGGTACCGCTGTACTCTCTGCCACAGCCTCTGCCTGCTTACTAAACCCTGCTACCTCTTCAGCTTCCAGCACCTCCTTCTCCTAGTCCCCTTGTTGGAGATTCATTCCCCGTGTCTGCAGTCATGGGATTGTTGTCTATCACATGACGGTGTATGTTTTCATTCTAGGGTGTGGGAAGTGACGGAGACAGGATGTTTGTGTTATTGTGTTCCATGAAGTGGGACTATTGTCCTTTGTTCTTTTCTCTCTTTGCTGTCTGATGAGGAAGAGGCAGGAGCTAAATCAGAAAGCGCCAAGTGTATTATATGTAAATAAACGTAGATTAGCCAAAATGCTGTGCTATTGGTTCTGTTACACAAACTGTGAAGACTCTACGTATCCCTAAGTGTGCCAATGTCTGTTGTCATCAGTAGCTGTGATGTTTAGGGAGAAAAAAGCTTTTGAAGCTCCCGAACGATCGACCAGGAGGGAGAGAACATGCCAGTCGGGCATGTGTCTCTGCCAGGGTCCTACACGAGAGGACGCTCCTGACAGTCCCCCTCTTCTCCCTCTGACAGCTCATCATCAGCCTACAATCAATCCCCGGCCCTAAGCCTTCTTCCCTCGCTAGTTCCCTAGCTGGTTCCACCCACCAGCTGGTTCCCTAGCTGGTTCCACCCATCATGCATCCAACCGGTCCATGACCTGAAGCTAGAGTCTGCGAGGAGGAAAATAATAAAGCTAGGGAAGGAGAGCATTTATATAGTTCCTGGTCACCAAACTGCACAGAAGCAAACCAGAGGAGCTGCTTGGGGAAGGACAGCCTCCCCTTCTTCCCTGAGCAAATCACATCCTTTTTTCTGTGGCAACAAATATAACATCTCTCGTTTAGACCAGTTTTCAAAAGAAAAGCTTTCCTCAAGGCTTGTTTTCTGCCAGAGTGAATTGCAGCTGACTTGGTCTCTTTAAACCTCATCAGTGCCATCTTTTATTTCAGTCAGATTCAGTCTTCCATTTCCCTTCTTTCTACTGCTGTCTGCATTTATATATTTTTCTACTAAAGTTGTGCTCAGGTTAATAAAAGTGAAGCTTGATTTACAGGAAAGTGTAGATGGATAGATGTTTAGTTGATGTGTTAAGGCCAGACTAAATACCAAATATTCAAGTTCTTCTAGCTTTATGAAAGACTGGGTGTATAAGAGTGTGTCAGAGGGGAAAGTAGCATTGTGACATTAAAGGAACATAGGTGCAGTATAAAGTTATGTAAGACAGCTCCCTTACACAAACTGGTAGATAATAAAATGAATGAGGGTTAAAGGGTTGGCTGTGTGCTTTTAGCAGAGTCCTCTGAGAGATACAATGTACATGTGGTTTTCATTTGCCAAGAAAGAGCTAGGCTAGCACAGTTGCTAGAAGTGTCTATATGCTTTTAATGCATTTTCTGTTATGTCAGTTGTCATTAGAGACCTTTTTTTCCCTTGTAAGGTACAGTAGGATCAAAAAAGGGCAGATATCTTTTAGTGGGCATTGCATTCAAACTCATTGGTCCTTAGCTGTTTTTTAATGACATGTCAGAGGGTAACTTTTGATTGGTTAAAGAAAATAACATAGCAGCAGCTCAAGGAAATAACTGGTATTTCAACATAATTAGAGAAGGACTGTTTCCTTTGACCCTATCCATGAGGACTCAAGACAAATAATTGAAAGAGCAGAACTCTGGCTGTATTAAGTGCCAGGCATGTGTTCATGGAATGCATACAAGGTGCCGCTGATGATGAAAAATTAAATACTCAATAAACCAGGCATGGAGTGGAAAAAAAGCTTCTTTTATTATAACGCTCAGACAGCTGTTACAAACCAAATGCATTTTCCTGACATGTAAGTGGAACCTTGGTACAATCTAGTTGGGACATTCCTTTTAGCTATGCGCTGGTAAAAATAAGAAGTAATTCCTAGAAGCCGTTTTGCAAAAACAGTGTGTACAGCTAACTAACAGAAGCTATACAAATATCCAACAGCAGCTGGCATGGTGGGTCAGAGATACCCAGAGCTCCCTCCTGACTCCAGCATTGCTACAGCAATGGATGTAGCAGCTCTGCCCACTCCAGTCTCATCCAGGTAAGTGAAGCAGCACCAGTCTTGGGATGGGGGTCTGCCCCATCACACTGGCTGCTACTGCAGTATTAACAGATGTTGGCAATGGCCCATCTCAGAAACCAAGGGTCACTTGGAGACTGCTCTCCTACACATAGAAGCTTCATTGTGCACAATGTGGCTTAACCCCAGGAAAACAAGTGCACACAGGATTGCAACCTATCCCCCCCCCCCAGTAGTACAGTATTCTGAGGAACTCTGGGATACCTCAGTTAAAAGCTCAATAGTGGAAGACAATCTGCCTTAAGGGCTTTCCGCAGGCATCTGGTTAGCCACTGTGAACAGGATGCTGGACTAAATGGGCCTTTTGAATGGCTCCAGCAGGGCTCTTTTTAGGTTCTGTGCTTCAGAGAAGCTTATCCACCACAACTGATAGTGGAATGAGCTGTGTTTTCTTGAAGGACAACTTTCCTTCCGTCACTCATCTCTCCTTGCAGTGCACAGCTGCAGAGGATTGTTGGATATGTTCTGGAACATTCAGTTTCCACAAGCCAATAGGCCAAGCCAGTGAATCAATAACACATCCTAAAACATCCTCGAGACTTTTCTGCGGTTATGCAGCAGATGTGTAAGAATTTGTCAGCAGATCAAAAAATCTGGAAAAGTGGTTTTCTGTAGACCGAAAATGTGGAAACCACTTCTGTACAGTATTATGTTCCCTTCTATTACTATATAATCCCCTTGTAGGAAATATATAAATGTTTTAAGTCTTTCTTTCTTTTTACACTGGGCACAGCCAAGCCACAGTGAAGCCCTCGGAAGTCCTGATTTCAAAGGGAAAGTTAACCCTCTCGTGCATAAATGAACCTGATTTTGAAGCACTTTGCTTTAGCTGAATTATGTCCATGGTTTATTGCATTTTACAGTCTTGTTTTGGTGCTATTGGTAGGGAACTCTGTAAATAAATCACTATTACTGCTACTCATTCAGAGATATACAAAAGTTCATACCCATTACAAGTATCTTTATATAATACCCTGAAATAAATCAGCTACTTAATCTAAAAAAGAACAAAGGCATAAATAAGAAAAGAAAAAGAAGACAATGCGAAAGAAGAAAAATTAAAGAATGATAAAGATAAAGACTTTCGATTCTTTGTCCTGCAGCTAAATATAGTATCCACTCATTAAGAGCCATCCATTCTATCCTCTGTAAACCAGTATTTTTTCAATCTTCAAATCACTGTGCTACAAGTTCATTTTCTCTTTCACGCAAAAAGTCAGTAAGAAGTTTCCAGTCCTGAATAAATGTCAACAATTATTTGCCATCTCAGCCAAGTTTAATAACTTTATCAGCCAGGGATGTATTTATTCATCTTTGTGCATATAATAATCTTGCCACTGTAATCACAAGTTGGAGTAATGTTCTATAATTCTTTTCTCGTTCTGTATCCGTTAACCCTAAAAGAAAGAGTTCCAGCTTCAATTGAATATTAACCTTTAAAATCTGCTGTATCAATGTATGCATTTGTAGCCAATATATTTTAGCCTTTTTACATGTCCACCTTGGAAGTACCATTCCGTGTTGGCAAACACATTTCTTGCCACTGGTCAGTGTCTGAAATTATTCTTGCACAAAATCTTGATTGGGCAGCACAGGCTCTTGATGCACAACATTGATTTAACTTGACTGCTTTCTTAGTGTTGACCTATAGGTTCCCTGGTGAATTCCAAGTACCATTAGAAACAACTTTTCAGAGCATCAAATGAAAAGGGAGCTTCATTTACAAAAACAGCTGTTGCCAAGCAGGTTTAGGTTAGGACCATGGTGCAGGAACGAAATCCAATCATTTGCTCCCATACTAGTTCCAGAAGCAGACTCATAAGCCTTCTCTTCCATATGTTCCCCAATATGATTCAGGGTCCAGTTTGGCATTTTTGGAGTGGCCTGGGATGATCTAGGCTCCAAACTGGTTTGTGGGCCTTTCATAGCCATGCAATCAGGGGACATGGGAAAGATATGCCTCCCCTCCCTCCTCTCTGGACCATGTATTTAATCAGGTTTTAGGACTTTGTGGTCAGGGGTAGGATGGAGAAGGAGACATTTATAGGCTGTCTGGGAGCATCCTTCTGCCCCACACTGTTTCTTGCTGCCAGACCATCTCCCCCCTTTTGACAGACCTAGATCACTCTGGATGGATCTGATCTGACTCAGAGTAATCTGGGACTGCTGAGAGTTCTTGTCCTATGTTATTTAACCCAAAGATGCTGAGGATTGGTACATAAATAGGGATGTTCCTGCTTGAAAGGGGGAAAGTAGCAGCATAGAGCAAAGCACCAGCAAGAAGAATGAAATCAACAATAATATAGCGAATAAATAAATCGGAATTGATGTCATGTTTGTGAAACCAGTGGAATGTTTGTCACACATAATACAGTAGGTGTGAGCTCCTGCAACATTTTCCCCCTCACAACTTTTTGGGGGATTTTGTAGGATTGCAATGACCAAGCTACTCTGGGACAAGAGCTCACTAGCTTGGTTATCTTTGAGTTCTCACATGTTCTTGGCTTAATTTCTATCTTTGGTGACTATTTTTGGCAGGGTGAATTAAATGTTAAGGTGGTTGGAGTGAGTGTCAAAAGTGTCCCACAATGGATTGAGATCATGAGCACACCAGATGTTTCACTAACATTATTTGCAGTGGTGTGCTAGAGTTTTATGCATGTCTCTTATAGGTTCTGAGTGCCTCGTTTTAGTAAGGAAGACAGGTCATGCTATACTTTCCTGCTACAGAATGTAAAGGTGACTACTGTTCAGCTGAAGTTAAGTTCTGTATACAAAAATATAACATGGGAGAAGAATCGCAACGCCTAATAGAAGATATGAGGATGAATTCTGAAGAGCTCTTATGACTAAACCTAATGTAATTTACAAGAAGGATTGCCTTCAGGGAATGAATTGTAGATGCTTGGGTATTACAAGGGGGAGAGTAGCAACCGATATTTGGATTACTTGAACCTTCGTTTTACAAAATGTCTGGAGGAGTTTTAGAGAGCTCTCATGCTTATGCCTCTTACTTAGTGCCCCAAGACAGATTGTACTCATGGAATGAAATAAATGAGAATTCCATGTGGACGTAAGTGACATCCTGGACTAGGTTCAATACAAAAGAAACAAGATCCTCTTTGAAATGGTGAGGTGACCATCCAGAAATGACAGCTGAGTAATTTGCCTTGTGATTACCTACTCATGTGAGTCATAGAGCATGATGCACACAAAACATTACTCATGTTTGAAAATCAATGGGTACAAAAATAAAGAGATGAAATCTAAAGCCAGATAAGACCCAGCTTTGCCAAGGCAAATCATACCACGTCCTCCATTCTCCAATCTGCAAAGACTAGTAGTGTTATAACAATGAACATGAAAAGTTGATAGAGTACTGTAAGTGTAATAATAAAGCGGTTGCTGCTACTAATTATTTTTAATTAAATATTAATTTTACACCACAGTTCCATATTAACAAACCCTGGCTCACATTATCTCAAGTAAGCCTTTTAATACATCTCAACCATTTGTGGCTTTGCAAATTACAACAGCAATTTGGATACAGGACAGAATCTTCAGCAGTTCCTCCTATGCCCTCTTGGCCAGAGGAGACGCCCCTGTTGCCATCAGTATCTGAAGACGAGCAGCATCTCCAACATTCCTATCTTGTAAAAGGTTGTGATTACAGAACAAGGGATCCTGCCCCTTGTCCAGGCAGCTCCCACAGAAGGGGAGGTCTTTCCAGCTTTCAAAAGGCTCCAAGCAGCATCTCTGCTATGGCAACATCCTGTTATTACCCACAATGAAGAGTGGGAGGAAGGGCTATAGGCAGCAGAACTCACTGGGAGCTATCCATGGTCCTGATAGGGCTGCCTGAATCTGGACATACCCTGCCATGTCAAGCTATAAGTTTCTTTTATATATAGCCTTGTAAATATGTCTTGTATGTTACAAACTTCTTGTGGGGTTTTTAAGTCAGTGTTTCAGTTCGAAGAAGCACTGTGCCAAAAAAGTGCGTGCCCGTGCACTTAGAAATTGCAAGCCTATTTGTTTGCAAAGGAAGGCCTCCACTAGTCAGCCCACCTTTTCTACGAGATCCACCAAAACCGCTACCCAGTCTGCACCAAGTCCTACGCCATCAACCACTTCCCCAAAAGGATGGCATTGAAGACAGACTTCTGTCTGTGACAATAAAGGGAATGCTAACTCACTTGTTAAAACTCGTCTGCTTGTAACAAATTTAATAGCCATCAGTAAGCACAAACTGGTTGTTCCTACATTTGAGTGTGGAATAATGAGGTTAAGCTAATGGCAACTTCAATCAGAGCATCTCTCTTAAGTTCCCACCCTTTGCAGGAAGCTGCTGTCTCCTGGATGAATTTAGAGCTGATTTCGTTGTGCATTGATTAAAGGTAAAGGGACCCCTGACCGTTAGGTCCAGTTGCGGATGACACTGGGGTTGCACTGCTCATCTCGCTTTACTGGCCGAGGGAGCTGGCATTTGTCCGCATACAGCTTCTGGGTCATGTGTACAGCTTCCGGGTCATGTGGCCAGCAGTGCACGGAAATGCCATTTATTTTCCCGCCAGAGTGGTACCTACTTATCTACTTGCACTTTGACATGCTTTCAAACTGCTAGGTGGCAGGAGCATGGACCGAGCAACGCGAGCTCACCCTGTCACGGGGATTCGAACCGCCAACCTTCTGATAGGCAAGCCCTAGGCTCTGTGGTTTAGACCGTGCATTGAATAACAGTACAATCAAATTCTCTCCTCCCCTGCCTCATTGCTCCAGTTCACGTACTCTCGGTATGAGGCAGCAGACTCTTTCCTTGGAGGTTTATAAGCAGAGACTGGATGGCTATCTATCATGTATGATCTGGTTGAGATTCTTGCATTGCTGGGGGTTAGACTAGATGGCCGTTGGGATCCCTTCCAACTCTGGAATGGTATGACTGGCAAGTTATAGCCCTTCATATGTCACTATAGAAATGGCACACATGCAGGCCAGCACTTCTACTACCCCAAGCATTTAAAATAGTTTGTAGTTTACTGCGAGGCTATTAGTGTGACATGAGAATAGCTACTGTACCCTCATGGGTATGAATTTTTATTTCAGAGCCGAGGCTTTAAAGGTAGTGTATGCAAGGGAATGTATTCCTTGTGACACTTAACAGTGCTATTTGCATTCTGTTGGTGAGAAAATTCTACTGGTTCAATAACATAAGTTAATGATTTTCATTTGCTTTTATGCAATACATGGGCTGGATTTTCTTCATGGGTGCTGCTAGTGTACTTTCTCCTGGAGCTTGAGACACAACATAGAACAGATTGTCTCCTTTTCAAAATGGCCTTGATTTTCTGTGGTGAGCTGTTACATGCCAACAGTTTACCACAGAGACAAATGCTACGTGATGTGAAGCAGCCTTTGTCTTGCAGCTGTGATGTGCGCAGCAATCTTAACTTCAGTCATTTTGGCTCCTCATTCGACTTCATCGGCTCCTTTTCTTTACCTTGACACTATAATGATATGACTCCTGACTTAGCTACTAGGCTTGCTCATGAAACTGCCAAAATGTACTATATAGACTGGGAAGGAACAACAAGGTTTCTCACTACAGCTTGCTTTCACATGTTGCACCCTAAAGATGTCTTATACAGCGGTACCTCGGGTTAAGAACTTAATTTGTTCTGGAGGTCCGTTCTTAACCTGAAACTGTTCCTAACCTGAGGTACCACTTTAGCTAATGGGGCCTCCTGCTGCCGCCATAGCACAATTTCTGTTCTCATCCTGAAGCAAAGTTCTTAACCCGAGGTACTATTTCTGGGTTAGCAGAGTGTGTAACCTGAAGCGTCTGTAACCCGAGGTACCACTGTACAGACTAGCTCAGTATTGTGCACAATGACAGTCAGTAGTTCTCCAGAAATTTAGACGGGATATTCCTAGCTCTTCCTGGAAATGCCAGAGCCAGAACCAGAGACCTTTTGTTCTACCACTTAGCCAAGACCCCGAGTATACAAAATCATTTTCTGCTACTGCTGTTCTGCAATGAAAAGCATTAATGAAGGACAGTCGATTAGCTTTTTTTCTATGATCAAGAGAATGCATACTAGTACTTTCTCATCAAGGACTGATACAAGAAGCTAACGGAAATGAAAAACGTATATAAATGGCACATGAGAAATGGAAAGGAACCACTGAGTAATTTAGTACCACTTCCTCACTGTGCGTGTGCTGTTTATTCAAATTACGAAGATATAGATGACGTTTGTTGTTGTGGAGTTAGATGAAGCAAGGTGGCAGTGCATAGCACTCATACTTCCATAAGCTAGTCAGGCTGCGATATCCAACAAGTATGTAAACTGCATATTTTTCAGCTGACTGTTCAGAATCATTACTGAATATGTTAGGGTTTTGTTTGACAGAATTTCCATTTTAGACACACATAAAGATTATAAAATGAAACAGATGACAAATATTCCTGAAAAGCCAAGGCCATCACTGGGTGTTTATATTCTAAATCTATGACTTAATATTCTTATAGCTCTTCTGAGAGCCTGGTGTAAGCAAGGAACAACTTCTTTCCAGGATGAGCATTTACAGGAATGTACGTTCCGTTCTGAGTAATTTAGAAGAGGAGTGGCTTCAAATGTTATGAGAAGTGCTGATAGGTGGATGCACAAAGTGGCACCCGCTTCTGCCTTCTCGTTTTCAGTGTCCTGAATTAACAGGGTTTTTTTCAAGGAGGAAGTCCAACTTTAGTTATAGTTTCCCTCTCCACACAAAATACCACCCCACCCGCCACTTTGAGACCTTACAGTCCAGGGGTGCCCAAACTTTTTCAAAGAGGATCAAACTTTTTTCCAAAGAGGACCAAAGTGAACATGTGTGAGGGCCGACCACAGTTGTTGCGCTTTTAAAAAAATGTTTACCCCAAAATTGTTCAGCTTTTTTTTTTTTTAGAATTTTACACCAGGACATATACTGCCACGGGGGCCAGATTAGGCCCCCAAAACAGACTTTGGACATGCCTGCCTTACACAGAATATGCAAAAGGAAATATCTCCACAAACCAAGGTATGAAGATAGGCTCTGACCCTGGCTTTATATCATAGCTCGGCAAGAGCTCTCAAGTCACAGTCACTCAGTTTGGGTGTCATCGGAAACTGGGGGCTTAAGAAACAACAAAAATCTTCACTGAAACCAGGGGTGCAAGGAAACAGCTTGTTCCTGCCCACGGACCCACAGTTCATCAGACTGGAATGATAACATTTGAAATGGGCCACTACTATTTTTGCTTATTTTACTTCTGTGTGGTGAAAAGAAAAAGTGCAGTAATGTGTATCTTTGTCATCGGGTGTCTATTTATAGTGCCCCTATATCCAGAGCAAAGAGCTCAGGGTTACATACAGTTCACAAGATTTCCAGAAGTTTTGAAACTCTTGGACATTAAATGTAGATTGAATTCTACAATTATTCTTCTATGGAATTACAAAGAAGAGTTAGGAAGATACTGTGAATGAAGAAAAATGGTTAGAACAAACACTATTTTGCCTTGTCCCAAGCAATTTATTTGAACCATTTTACTTAGATGTTTTGCTGTGCAAACATGAACTCTCATTAGAATTATGAGCTTTGCCATACACTGAAAGTTTCAGAATGCTGTTTCTTTTGAAATAATACAGGCATTTTATATTCATACAAATTATCTTATACATTTAAATTTAAAATTTACAAGAACAGTCTTGGATAGAACTGTCGTACCACACGGGCATTTAAAAAGCATGCAGACCATTTAGACATTTACAGGTTCAAATCTTTATTGTTTGAAAATTCTACGTGTCTTTTACAATACAATAATTTGTTACTTCAATGACCTTTTCATAGTTAATGTACAATGGATTCTTTTTTTCCTGAACCTCAGCCATGAAATATAATTTTATCAATATGATTTTTCTAAATAGATTAATACAAGACTTCTCTGTGGATTGGGAAGGTTCAGGTGCATCTTTTAAATACAAGAGCACATCTGCTTCCCTTCAAAACTCTGTGATCAATCCTTTGAAAAAAGCTTTACCTATTGCTGTTTCGTATCAGTCCAACATTTTTCTTCTCTCTCTTTCTCCTATTAAAGGGCTTTGTAACACCAGTTGCAGTAGTTACCTTTTCATCTACTGAGGCAAACTCATGTTGAAGAAACTTATGATTATCTGCATGCAATGAACACTCCTCTTTAAATAACTGATGAATTTATACATATTATAAAGAATCTGTTAAAGAGTGCAAGTATTTTGATAATGATTTCACAAAAGGTCATATGCTGGTAATAATGGTAGCTAACATTTAACACCTAATAGGAACTAATGTATATTTAACAGGCTATTAGCATGGCTAGTAAATAAGCCATGATATGTAAGATTTGCCCTTTCAGAAAATGAACTCATTTGGTCCACACTTCTAAAGTTATCCAGGTAAAAAAATTGGAACAGTTAGGCCAGACGTTGTGATGAAATCCTTGTTTCTAAAATGTAACACATTAAAAAGGAAGAAGGGAGGGGGGACAGTATTACATTGTGGAGCATTGTCATGGGACCTCAGTATAAAAAGATGATGGCCAGCTACTTGGGAGTGGTGAATGAGCACTGAAGGCCAGGCCAGAAAAAAATGGTGATGAGGAGTTTCCATCATGTGTTATACTTTCTTGTTCCATGGCACTGCTTTTACTCTGTAGAATTTTGTACCCAAAGGAACTTTAAATCTGTTTTGTGCCTAAGCAAAAACAAAAACACACATATGCAAAGAATTATTTGAAATATACCAGAGCTAGTCAGAAGACAATACTTTTTCATCTCATTTATTGGCCGACGTGGTTGAGCTGGCAGCTGCATGGCATTTCCGCTGTGAATGGGCAATGCAACTAAATCTACCCAATTTAACAGAATAAGATATTTAAGTGAAACCGAATCTCCTTTTGAGGTAAATTACTATTTCACCATCTAGTGGGCTATGGGTAAAAAAAATGTAATTTTGTGACACCTCAAAGCACTTGCTTCTTGATTAGCTATTGGCAGCAGCTCAGCAAATTACTAAAGTATTTGCCCGAAGATAATTAAAAGTATTTCATGGTTAGCCAAGCTTTTAGACTTAAGAAGTTGATCCAGAGCACTTTCATAAAAAATAGTGTTGATGGCTATGATATGTGAGGGATGAATTAAAAAGTTAACAATTACTTTATTTTTCTGTGTATAAGACTAGGTTTTCCCCCTAAAAAAAAAAGTCAAAAATTAGGGGGCGTCTTATACAGAGATACATCTCCCCCCCTTTTTTTCTTAAATCTGAGTCCCCCAAAATAGGGGGCATCTTACAGACTGAAAAATATGGTACTTTAAATATTACTCCTACAACTGAGTTTAAAACAGAGTTATGAGCAAGAATGAGGGTAAAGTTCCCTCTTAACTAAAAGGAACTCTTGCAACTATTTTCAATGAGCCATGCTGAAACTGAATATGTATCCTTACCTTTTTTGCCTGACAATATTCCTTTTCCATCACTTTTCCCAACACCCAGGGTCTTCGAGATGCTCCTGAAGCTGGAAGGAGAATATTTATTACTTGTGGCATGATAATATCCAAACTACTTTAGGCACAAAAACGTCCATGGCCATTTATCTAGCAGGCACATTATAATCTTAATTTCAACTATGTGACAGAATAAAAAACTTCCATATACAAAATGTTACCTCAAATTGGTACAATATTCTAAACTCACAATCTTGCATTTAAATTTGGAAAAGCGTAAATGAATTTGAAAAAGCCTAAATGGCAAAAATGTTTATAGTGGCATATTGTCATCTTTTTGCGACATACAGTGGTACCTCTGGATACGAACGGGATCCGTTCCGGATCCCCGTTCGCATCCTGAAGTGAACGCAACCCATGTCTGCAGGTCGCGATTCACCGTTTCCGCGCATGACGTCATTGACCGTCTGCGCATGCTTAAGCGGTGAAACCCAGAAGTAACGCGTTCCGTTACTTCCGGGTCGCCACGGAGTGCAACCCGAAAGCGCTCAACCTGAAGCATATTTAACCCAAGGTATGACTGTACTGACAAAAGAAATTGGTTTATTGTATGGTGCGTAAGAGAGATCTACTCTCACCAAGGAGCAATAGAAGATAAAAGCAGGCAGGCAACTCACCTTCATCTCTGCTACACTTCAGTTGCCCAACCCAGCACCAAAGAAAACTTCCTTAGGCAACTTTAAAGCTACATGGACATTAATTAGTGGGGCATACTTTGATTCTTCATCTTTTTCATTCCACCTTCCCACAGCTGTCAACTTTTCCCTTTTTTTAAGGGAAATTCCCTTATTCCGAATAGGATTCCTCACAAGAAAAGGGAAAAGTTGACAGCTATGCACCTTCCTCAAATCCACCCACCCACAGATATTGCTTCCCTGCTACTCATTAGAGAAGCAAAGCATTAAACCTCCATCCTCAATGCTGCTCAACTAATCTGCACAGAACACTTAAGTAGCAGGAGAAAAAAGACTGTGGCTACACCCTCATTCTCTCACTGCTCAGTTCATCGGCAGGAGAGGACACCACAAGCTGCATAAAATTAAAACAGTGGGCTGCACGTAGTATGTGGCAAGGGATTGACCACCTCTGTACTACAGATAGAAACAAAGGGTATGTTTCTTGGTACATATGCATAATAGCTGGCAAATGTGCACATTGCCCAGAAAATGTAAAAAATGCAGTTAGGTTGTATACAATGCCCCACTCAAATACCTTTGGAGATAATACATGGAAAATATGCGTGCAAAATACTATCAACTTGTAAACATTCAAGAAGTCCTGCTAGAAAGTATATTGACTGGAAAATGTGCACAATTCCCTCTTCATGTTTACATTTTTCATAATACGTGGGAATCATGCACTAGCCAGCGTTTATATATATACTGGCCCCAACACGTATATGTAATACATGCATTCACATGTTCAAACATAAATTTTAAGCAGATTATTGCAAGACTGAATATTTAAATGCACCAGAAGAACATTCTCTCCAGAGTTATGACACTTACCACACTCACCTGGTTTGAGATCCAGTGCAGCAAGAGATTCTGAGTGTAAGAAATACAAAGTTGGGCTAACAGTAAATAATACATAGTTGTCGTGACGTTCATCCAAAATAATGAGAACCAAATCGCCAACCTGAAAACTGGATAAAAAATACAAGGCTCAGAAGAAAAGCAGCACAATTGTATTTTTGTTTACTCAGAGGAAAGCCCTACTAAGTTCAGTGGGCTTCCTCCTAGGAAAGGGACCACAAGATTGCAGCCTGCGTCATTACACACTTTACACACTTTGGTGCCGTGATATGCTTTTGAGGCATTATGTAGTTTTTGCTTTCACCAGCTAGGTATGGACATGTTGCCAGAATCGAGGACTTTTGTGTTGAACCAAAGGTGAAATGTTCTGGAAGGCCTGCAGACACTGTCTTGGTAGTCAAGATAACCCCAAACTAATTGGCAGTTGTTGCACGAATGAGCTCATAGATGTTTATATTCACTTGCTTTGATATATGCTAATTGGCTTGCTTTGATGCTGTGCTTATCTGTGGGCTTTGGGGTGCTGGGCTCTAGGCCCAGAGAAGGGAGAAACTTTGGACAGTTGCCACCTATGGCCTCACTGGCCAGGTGTGATGGGAGGTTCTGGGTAAACTCACATATGTTGCTTTGTGCATAAAGGATGTATACATGTCTCCTTGGGTGCGGACAAGCCACCTCCTTACTGCAATGTCCATCCCACTTTTGTAAAGGCTGGGAGACCTGGCAGGCTGGTTGGCTGCAAGTCCCCACCTTTTTTTAAATAAAGCACCAGAACTGGTCACTCTGGCGTTTTTGACATCCTTCTTTGGTATCCCTGCATCTGACCAGTCCCACAAGCCCTCCTTTGGGCCAGTGGATCAGGACAACTTTATAAAACAAAGTGCATCCTATTATGCGTTTCCATATGACTTTGTAAAACAAAAGTACATATGTAGTGGGTTGTTGTTCTAAAAAATACAGCCAGTGCTGTGCAGTAGGTAGCATCGGACTAGAAGTGGGAAGACAGGTTCAAATCCTCACTTTCAGTTGCACAGTTGTGTGGGGGGAACCTCTACTGGAGAGTACTCCCTTAAGGATGCAGACCAGTATCACTTGAATTACATCAACCAGGTTTTTTGTATTTGGCAGCAAATGTCCCCTCTCTACACACCCACCTATTATGTCTCATAAGCAAGCTGTTTTCAAAGAAACGGTCTAAGGCAAGTTTAATTCTAGGATATTATCTATCCCAACACAAACAATGCATTATTTTTTTTAAAGACACCTGCGGTGGGGCAATTAGATGCTTACCTAAAACAATAGGAACAATTAAATAAACCAAGGCAGGGAATTGACTCACTCAGTAGCTTTTCAGATATACTGTTTTCAGTCTGCACTCAATTAGAACTTTAAAAAGCATTTACCAGAAGAGGATTTTTTTAAAAAAGAATTCAATAAAACAGAAAAAAAAAATCCTTGACCATTATTAACACCCATACTTACTCTCTGATTGCAATTTTCTCAGAATGTCTTAGAGACACCGAAGACATGCTTTGAGACATCTGCAAAAATGAGACAGCATTATTATCCTTTTCTGAAGGGTTTGTGTGACATATTCTGGCCATAGGGTCACTTTTGTAACATATTTCTATTACCACTTATTAGACTGCCTAGGGACACCACCAGACACCAGTGGAAGATATCCTTTCAGTATGAATGAAAGCTTTAAAGAAATGCTCTTTATCTGGGCCATAGCTGGAGAGCTCTTTAACCAATAGCCTGGATGCAAAACTGGTTCACTCTCCACAGGCTATTTTTGACAGATGAGTGGGGCCACAAAGATTCCTACCAAAAGCACATCTTGCATTGGTGCTATATTTTTTGCAGGGATCAGCTACACTCAGGAGTTCCAACTGGGAGTCTGCATATGGTGATGATCATTCACCTGTACTGAATTTAACTTTGAATGGCATTAACTGAATAGCTGGTACTGTACTGACCTGCCACTGTGAAACTCAATTTTAAAAAGGAAGGCAATGAGGACAGAGGCTCAGTAATGAAACAAAAATGTGTGAATGCACTGGGATGGAGGTGGCAGAAGCAGCAGTGGCAAGTTTCTTTTTACTATTATTTGTATGAGAAAGTGTGTGATGGGAAGGTTGTGACAAGGTTTCTGTGTGAGGATGTGTGTGGCAGTAGGGCATGTATGTGCACGCACACACACATGCATGTAAACACACAGTCCTCAACTTACTGCCAATCCTGCCTACAGCCCCTTGGGGTCAAAAAGGTTGCTCACCCCTATTGTTTGGGCTTGGAGTGAGTACTTCACTCAGAGTCAAATGGGCAAGAATATAACAAGAGTCCTGCTGTATCAAACCAAAGGTCCAACTAGCTCAGTATGCTGTTCTCACCAGATGCCTATGAAAAGACTGCAAGCAGGACTATTCCCCACACACCCAAATGGAAAGAAAACGTTCAGAAGCTGACCAAATTATGCTCAGCATTCACATTGCTACCAAAAGAGCACGGACACTTACATCAAACACTGAAACCCATATTAAATGATGCATCAAAATCATTTCCACACAATATAAAACTTCTCTTAAAAGTATAGTTTTTTCCAAGGACCATTCTGTGCACAACCATTTCAAAGAAACGAACAGAAAGTAAGGGGGGGGGGAATCACTTTTTTTTATACAGTATTGTAAAAATCTTTCATGGCATTTTCAGGTCCAAACACCATCAATAAGTTTATTAACATGCTTTCTTATTTCATCCTAATTTTAAACAAGGCTGTTAAAAACTGTGTGCCTCATCACCAGATCTGGTCTTAAGTCTCAATATATAAAATAATTACTTTTATCATCTGTTTTCTCTGTTAGGCTTTCTCTCCAACATATTGGCCTGAATCCAAAGATCTACATGCTCGACAGGGCTAATAAGAGGCAATCAATTTGTGTTCTGCTATGTTGACAGTGTAACTTTTTGTCCATATGGAAAATAAAAGCTGAATATATACGCTTTTGTCCGGTAACCCCACACCTTTTAGAATCTTTCCTTTATTTTGTGACATTTAAACTCAGGGTTTTTCATAGTCTCAGTCACAAAAATAACATGTTCCAGTGACTCTAGATGAAAGAGGTCTGTTTCCTTACTGCACCTCGTAGATACTAAGAGGGTCCTAAAATAACACTCAATCAATGGAAAACTGAACTTAAATCCTTGCTCTCAGAGTACATCCGAGCTGAGAGAATGTACTTCACATCTCTTCTTTATAATGACGTAAATGAAAGGAAGCATTTGCTGATAAAATCTTGGGAGTATCAAGAAAAAATGCAGTCATGCTCTTGGCTGCTACATTAGTTGCTTCAAAACCAAGTAGCAGCTATAATTACCCATGGACTGGCAAAAACTAGCTTTAGATTATTCGTGCTTACTTGTGAAATAATTAAGTTACTGTTTTCCCCTTGTGAAACTTCTGTTACTGACAAAAAACGGTCTTTAAATCATACATCCAACTGCCAAATGCTCTCTTGTAGCTTTGTTATGTTCAGCTGAACACAATTCAATATAAGATTTATTAGACTTCACATGAGGGAAAAAGGAAAGTTTGCCATTAAATGAAAGTTTGGCTACAAACATTTAGAAGCAAGTTATTTATATCAGTGAGACGTACTTTTCAAGTAAAAATGGATAGGATTACGTAGGATGGTAGTCAACTCAATAACTGCACTCACACAAGGATTACCATTAACACAATGGGACTATGAGGGTTATGAGAGCCTCAGATCAGATTTAGGGGGTATACAAGGGGAAGAGAAAGAGAGAACATTCTGTTCTGCTGTTGGAATGTTTACTGCAATACTATGTTGGATCCAACCAATAGTATTTTAGAATGCCAGTGAAAAGTATCTCCAGTGAAAACTACTTTTTTACTGCACTTCAACATCATTATTATGCAAAACTATTACTGTATCACTGATTCTTAGTTACAAAGTAATTAGAAACCTTCTATAATACTTCTATTCCTATGAAGTGGTTACAAAATCTCATTAAAGAAAGCAGGCAAGACTCCAGCTTGCCTGCTGAATATTCTCTGTTTTGCAGAGCCTTTGTGGATGCATCAATAGCAGGAGTAGCCAAAGTGATTTCCTCATGATTTTGCTGGGCTATCATTTCCATCAATCCCAGGCAACATGGCTGACTGACTACAACACTCATCATCCCTGACCGACTACATCTGGAGGGTGCTATGCAGGTTACCCATTCTAAGGCATGTTCTCTATGCTCCCAGCACTCCTTGATGGCTGTACACTGTGGGGAAGGTTCAGCAATGAGGGACAAGCCTTCTTGAAATAATCTTTAATCAAGAATGATTTAATCAATTGATCAATCAAGTCTACTGCCAACCATCCCTAAATGAACACCACTGCATACCTAGTCAAAGTCCTTTACACAAATCACAAACAGAAACATAAATAAATCTAATAAACACTTGTAATGCTGCAATACCAGCAGCTTTCATGAGTGCTATGTGTTCCAGATCCCCATGTAGCCACATCTCTCCTGTTATGACATCATGCTTCTAGACTAATGCATCACAATTCTAGATCATACATCTTGGACTAGATCAGCTCCTAGCAACTCCCATGGAACTGCTTCTGGCAAGGTTGTTACTCACTATATATTGCTAGCTTTATTTTCAAGCAATACACACACACACGAACATACATATGAATAATTTCCCCTGTTTCTTTGAAAAACTACTCCCATCCTCAATTTCTAAAATATCTTAGATTTTATTAAAAAGAGAGAAATCAAATAAACAAAAAGGAGGAATATTTGCTCTCCCCACCACTTTGAAAGTATTGGTTTAATTATTATTTTTTACTCCTCAACAGTTTTCTTGGGCCTCTCAATTACAAGGATCATCACATCCAAATGTAGCCTGGCTTAACGCTGTATTATAAAGGCATACCCTCTTGAGCTAAGTCTCATTGCCACAAGCCAAGAGTGGCAAAAACCTACCTGTTTAACCACATTTGTTTTCTAAACACATAATTTTGTTATATGCTTACCAATCTTTGATTAAGCCTCTTATTTTCCTCCTCTTTCAACTGCAACGTCTATAAAACAGCATAACACAAACCTTTCAACATTTTGTTTAAATATAGTTTTACATTTATTAGTTTTATAACTTCATATGCATGTTTTCAATATTTTAAGACTGCAATTCTATACTTATGTGGGAGAGGATGGCTCATTTATCTCAGTGCGACTTAAAGTCTGAGTAAACAGGTTTAGGATTGTGTTGCTAGAGGCTCAATTTTTTTAAAAAAACACTATAGATGTAAGTATGTGTGTGTGCATAGCTAAGTGTATAACCCACACTTATTTATTGTGCCACATTAGTGGGTTTGAATATGTTTCAGATCAGATTTGGCCTACTGGAACAGAAATTCATACCAGCTGTGCCATCTATTAAGTATGAACTCAAATAATGGTGTTCATAGCCGAATCATTTTTCTTCCAAGTAGTTACATACAGTGGTGCCTCGCAAGACGAAAAGAATCCGTTCTGTGATTCTCTTCGTCTAGCGGTTTTTTCGTCTTGCGAAGCAAGCTCATTGACGGATTAGCGGATTAGCGCTATTAGCGGCTTTTAGTGGCTTATCTGCTGATCGGATCAGCTGATAAGCGGCTTAGCGGCTTAGAAAAAGGGGGGGAGGGAAAAAACCAGCAGGAACTCGCAAGACATTGTCTTGCGAAGCAAACCCATAGGAAATTCGTTTTGCGAAGCACCTCCAAAACGGAAAACTCTTTCGTCTAGCGAGTTTTCCGTCTTGCGAGGCATTCGTCTTGAGGGGCACCACTGTAACTTGGAAATTCAGCTTTGATTTCGTGAAAGTTAAAATTTTCTCTCATTGGCTAGCAAAGAAGTTGCATGATAGAAGAAATTCTCAAATCTTTGCTGCTGTTAAATTAATTTGGCCCATGGTGTCCGAGCTTCCAAGACACGTCCCAACTGCAATTTATGACCTGCAGTTTGAGGGCAGGGGAGGAATTTGAAAACAGTCATCTCTACAGATGAGCTCTCCCACCAGCACCACACCAGCTTTGACTGGAGGTGGGTGAGATCCAAGTACTCATCTTCCCTTTTTTACTGGCATATGGCTGGGTAGGCGAGATCTGTATTACAAGTTTAAAAACCAGTCAACACATCTATAACCAGTCATTGTTTGACATCTTTTTAACTACAGGTGTTAGGGATTAAACCTGGTGCTTTCTGGATACAAAGCGTGTGTTACATCCCTGAGTTTTCTCAGTAACCTATGAAATGTGTATTAATTGGAAAGCCAAAGTAACCACAATAATTCCTATGCTTCTAGTTTTAACGGGAATCAGTTTAAATGTCCTAATATAAAAGGGTAGTATTGACTCTGATCCAATAGTTCTAAGCAGCTAAAATGAGGAAATGCTTTCAGTCATCCAGTTGCAGAATAGCAGCATTAATAGTTGTGTTACTACTCAGTAATACTTAAAAAACGGGACGCGGGTGGCGCTGTGGGTTAAACCACAGAGCCTAGGACTTGCCGATCAGAAGGTCGGCGGTTCGAATCCCCATGACGGGGTGAGTTCCCGTTGCTCGGTCCCTGCTCCTGCCAACCTAGCAGTTCGAAAGCATGTCAAAGTGCAAGTAGATAAATAGGTACCGCTCAGGCGGGAAGGTAAACGGCGTTTCCGTGCGCTGCTCTGGTTCGCCAGAAGCGGCTTAGTCATGCTGGCCACATGACCCGGAAGCTGTACGCCGGCTCCCTCGGCCAATAAAGCGAGATGAGTGCTGCAACCCCAGAGTCGGCCATGACTGGACCTAATGGTCAGGGGTCCCTATACCTATACCTAATAGTTAAAAAGATGTTTGTCAAAGTAAAACTATGGAACTCACTTGATTTAAGAATGGGACAATGAATTTACACTAGTTAAGAATTAATAGGACAATTAACTTAGATTTTACAGATTACATATAACGCAGTAACAGGTTTGCTCAATAAACAGCAAACATGGTAGCAAGGTAGGCTTATGCAAAAAACAAAAACACAACATGCTCCTGTGAGCAAAGGTCATGCTGCTGTGAGCAGATCTCTGGCTGACCAGGATCCACATGTGCAAACAAGTGCTGCACGTGCAGTTCCTGGGCTGGATCTCTGTATCTTGCACTTCGAACTGCACACACAGTTTTTGTCAGTGCTTTGGGAACTGTTTGTGCTATGTCAAATAGCAACTCAGGCTCATCATGCATCCAAAATAGAATTCAGCGTCATTAAAGCTGCTGTGTATGACTCTGGATAGGACCAATGGATGAATTTGTCTTTCTTCCAAATAAGCATCTTCAAGTATCTTAAAATCAGAGGGTTCAAGGGTGGCATCCAATGCACTCACTCCATTAACACAAGGATATAAGCTTACACAATGGAACTCTCTCCTCTGCCTGAGCACAACCCACACCCTTCCCAAATCTGGGATAAACTCCCAGAACAGATTTAGGGTGGAGGGGAGTAGAGTTCCATTGTGCTAGAGTAAACACTTGCACTAAGGGAACAAGTCGCTTAGCACTACATTATAGATAGCCCTTACAAACATTCTTACAACAACCTGAAATCATAGGCAAACGTTCCCTAAATAACCAGTAGCGGTATGCACAAGAAAAAAAGGCAATCACAGTGGACAAAAAGTTGGGACTTTTGCTTTTGTTAGCTCCCACGTGGTTCCAGCCCACCTTATTTCAGCAAATATATGACAATACATTAATACATGAAGCTGAACACAGAGGTTCCTAATCTCTCTTGAAGGCAGTAAATAGGTAACCAGAGCAAAAAACTACTCACTTTTTCTAACATCATTATCCTCTGTTTTTCCTCTGACAAAATCTGCACATTTTCACTAAAAATAAAATAAGAAACGGTTAACAAGATGTGCAGCTTCATTAATGAGAAAATATGTCAAATAGAGGGTTTTAGTAGATTAATATGTCACAAGAAAATGAAGATAAGCCATATTATATTCATCTTGACATGCTACATTGTGTCTCCAGTGTATCTGACATGCTGTATATTCCCCGCTCCTAAATAGCAGGTGACAAAAAGAACGAGGAATCCAAGCAAATTAATTAATCACAATGCCTTGGAAAACATGCATGGTATTTCTATTGTGCTCTTTTGGATTTTCAAAGGCAGTTCAGCAACCATTTTTGAGGTGAGAGAGTCTTTATACCAGGTGAGTTCTCTTTTTAGTTTTCACATGATAACACAGTTCAGTGAAAACACTTCCATGTGCTAATATAGTAGGGATGTCCAGAAGAAATATTCTGGACCTTCCTGGTTGGTTTGAAGAGGGGGTTGCTTTGGGTCAGTGGCTTGTACTGACTTGATGTTTCACTCTGGATCCAAGACATAGGGTAAAAACCAACAACTCCTATGACATCTACAGTATAGTCTAAATTTTCATTTTTTTACACAGAATTGTATATTTGTAGGCACAGTAGTCACTTCTGAGGGAATGAAGCTCTCAGATTTTGGACCCTTTAAAGTCTGAGGTGTTTTTGTTTTCTAAAAAGAGGTCCAATGATTTCCTATGTACTTTTGCAAACAATTTCCATGAACATGACGAAAAAAAGAGGAAAAGGTGCCAGTATATGGTGCCTGCAAAAATTATAAAAGGATGGTGGACGGGTTAGAGTTATGAATAAAGAAAATTATTTGAGGCATTTAAAAAAGAATATTGTTCTCTGTTCAAATTTGCACCAAAGTCACATGCTGCCAAAGCCGAACAAGGTGTAGATGGATGTGTTTTATCCCTGACAGCAAAATAAGCACTGTAACTGGAAGGAAAAGGAGAATGCCGATAACCAAAGAAATAAAGATGTCATTCACAAAACTATATACTCCTCTCTCTGTCTGTCTCTCTGCCTAGTGTTTTCCCATTCCTGAAGAGCTTGGAGATGTAAAAATGTATCAAATCAGATCAAAATATAAATACAAATTCCCTCAAGAATTCCAGGTTGTCCGAAAGCCTTGCACCCACAGCCTATTCACCTCAGATTTGAGTTGCTTCACATGACAGTGGAGTGTGTGTGTGTGTGGGGGGGTATTTTCAAACATTTCAAATAAGAATACAAAATTCAAAACAATGCCTACTGACATTCAGATACATATCTATTTCAAGATTTGTGTACTAACTTTACAGCCATCATGCTTGTTTCCAGCGTGGAATCCATTTTTCCTTCTTCTGTGGTATCTGACGTTAATCGCTCAGTTTCTGCTGTAAAATCAGCTGCACAAGCTCCGGGAGGTTCTGAAGGAGGAGGTAAACAGGCTGGTGGAACAAAATTGCTGCTTCTCAGCTTATTAACCTCTTCTTCAAGTTTCTTCTTCTCTTCGAGTAAACAGGCTCGGTCTTCAGAAAGACTTTCAATCAGATCTGAGCAAAAGGCAGCCAATAAGTAATATTCAACATTCTGATATTCTGCAGAGCAATTAATTGGATTCAAACTACATGTACAAAACATTTGCTTACCCTTATCCCTTTCTTGCTGCTGTATTATTGCTTTTAATTTGTCACTAAGATCATTTATTATGTTTTCCTTTTTCATTTTTTCTCTTGTTAGAACAGTGTTAAACGTCGTCTGAAAATACAGAATCAGCATTATTTTAAGCAATACAATGTACATATATATGACATGAAAAAAATAAATAGGTACTTTTCAATCTCTGAAGAGGCTACAACATACCAGCTTTGGCCTCCTCCCTCAGCAGCCATCTATCAGAAGCCATTCCATCAGGTACAGGAGAGGGAGAGAGGTAAGACTGAAAGACTGGGAACTTTTGGCTCTGCTTCTTCATATTTTTTAGTTCCAGCTTGCTTTCCCCACCTCCTTCCCCGTTCCTTTTCTTTTTTGTGCTATACCTCATTGAAACTGTGAGCTGCAGGAACTGTCTTATCATCATCAAAATTTGTAAGCTGCTTTTTGAGCCTTCTTTGACTAAGCAGGGTAAAAATGTTTTTTGGAAATAACAATTAATAGTGATTGATTGATTTTACTTTTTAGAAGCATAAGCCCAGAATGCATCCAATTTTGATGTTCTCCAAGCTGCTCATTTGTCTCCTTGCGCCAGCATCTTTCAGATGTAGTGGCACAATTGCCAAACATGCAATGGAAGTTTTTTGGGTCCCCAGTGAAAACTCCACTCAATTGAACAGGGATTGTATAAGAACAAGCAGTGGCTGTATGTGACATGTCAGAAAACCAGTACTAGCCTGAAATGCTAGGCAATAATCCCTTTGCAAGCTAAAGACATAAGGAAACCATCAAAAGGTCCTGGAATTCTGAGGAATGAGAATTTCTAAGAAGGCTGTGAAAAACAATGGAGCTCCCAGTTACTTTAAAGCATCCTCACAAGTGTATCTAATCTGAAATCTTGAAACAGCCTCGTCTACCTGCTGTTCTGCAGTGAGTGATGTTCGAATGTTTTGCATTTCCTCATTTTTTCTTTTCTCATGTTCTTCAAGCTGCTCCAAAAACTTCACCTTTTCTTCCTGAAGTTTTTCTTGAAGTTCTGCAACTAAGCTTGATGCAGATGATTCAACCGAACTAGGAAAAGGAAAACATTGAAAATTTAAATGACCAGCCCAGGATGGTACGAACAATCTACAAAGGGAAACCTTAAACCTCAATATCACTTTATCTGGTGTTTCCCTAGTTAAGAAATTCAAAATTCTGACTAGTCAAGGGGAAACATTCCTGATAAATGTATGAAAAAGCTTTTCTTATTTTTTTAAACAAACACAGCAGCAAGATTCTTAGCGCACAGTGTGTTCGCCTTCTTTTGCTTGACTTTGCAGGAGAAAGTTCAGATGTTGTGCAAATAATTGGTGTGTTCATGGAAAGATAGGAGAGTAAAAAAAAACACCACACCTAAAAATGAAACTAAATCTTGGTTATAGGAGGAACAATAAATTTAGTTTCGATCTAAACTTGCATTAATCTCTATATTAATTATATAATCCCTATACATTATAATGGGATTGCAAAGATGGAATTCACTATCAAGCAATTTGCTACTCTAAAGTCAGAGAAATTCAAGAGTTAATAGCTGTCTAAATATACCCTACTACAATAGCAGGCATTCGGGAGCCTTTGTGAATCAGGTACACCACCAGCATTATTAAAATGCAAAATAATCCAGCTACAGACACATCACACAGTGGTCTTGACATGCCACATAGGGAGCACAATGTATATTCTTGTTTTAACAAGGAGATGGGAAAAACTCTAAGAAATGGATCTGCTTTCAATACTGTCTTTCTTGAATATTCTCCAAGATTCATTTCTCATATGTTAAGACAGCTAAATTCTTCTATTTGTAAAGTAACGTATTAAGTAAGTCATTTCAATTACATAGTAAAAACTCTCAGCTTACTGAGATGATAGTACGGAAACACTTCAGTCCAGTATTACACAATTCCCACGCAATTCAACAAACTCAACTCATGGAAATTACATTTAGAATTTTAAATATGATGAAACAACTTGGCACTAAGCACATTATGTCTTGATGTGGCCATGCCTCACAAACTGGCTTCATCCCCAACAACTGAAAATGTATTATTTTTGCTTTTAAAACTTTGATACCAATGAATGCCTTCCACAATCCCCTGAGAATATATTAAAGCTCGATTTTTTTTAAAAAAGTTCTAATCTACAAAATAAGGCTGCAGCTCTGTGTTTATTTCCAGATAAGAAACAAAATCCATGTGCCTCCCCTTTCTCCTAATTCCAGGACTTCTGCCAAGGTTACTTTCAAAGAATCTCAGCCTAGCATTATGTTCAAACGAGGAATCCTGGTTAAAAATAAACCCTGCCCTTCCTCCAGCATGCATAGTTCCTTTCCGTCCTCATAACAACTCTGTAAGGTATGTCAGACGGACTCAAGATCTGCCAGGGATCTTGGAACCGGCCTCCTTTCAGTCCTAATCTGACCCTCTAACCAAACAATGGTTCACCACTGTTTGCTTCTAGTGCTTAGCACACCCAGTTGCAGACATGAGAGAAACTGGAAGCTGTATTGTCCCACCACATTCCCACCTGCCCCCCCCCCAAGGCATTCCTGCACCCAACTATATATACATATGCCCAGATAGGTTAGTCTTTACCTGAACAGTTGCCTGAGCCTGGCTTCTTCTCTTGTTGCTCTATTTGTCCCCAACAATAGCCTTGGACTATCTCTACAGAGCACAGTGCTTTAACCTTCTAAGCAAAGTATTCCAAGGGTTTCCTGGTGATGTTAGTCCCTGATTTTGTTGGCGCACATCCTTGTAGATAGGGACAAATAATCTTTTCCTCTGGCCAAGAGGAGTGGTGAGCAGACAGATACTCAAGGATCTTTGCCATGGGGGCACTGGCTCCACTCAACCATGCCGCCAAAGCTTTGGACTGCCTTTATCCCTAGCAAGCACCCCAGATTACTCCTGCATCAAGTGGTCTAAAGTTGTGTACTCTTGGAATGGAGCAAAAGAACAGAGAGTTCTCTCCCCCCCCCCCCCGAGTAAAAAAGAGAGAGTATAAACAGATATATACAGATTTATATAAAATAAAATCTCCCTTGCATCTATCCTATCTCCCTGGACTCTGAACTCACTCTTTGCTGATTAAAAGGCATGGGGTTGCCCATGTACAGGGAGAATAAGACATTTTCATATCCCCCCCCCAACCGCCACTTTGTGTCTATACAGAGGATGACTGCATGAGATTTCACCCTAGACGGAGAAAGCTGGCTCAGCTACTAACAAGATCATTGAAGAAAGTTCCTGTGGCAGTCCATGGCCCAGACTGCACTATGTGAAAAGTTCCACACAAAGAGAAAAATGCAGGCTGCCTAAAGAAAATCATTATGTCTGACTTGACCTGCATGTAACAGTTTTGAGTAGATAATGTCTTGGATTGCTAGTTTGTTGTTGTTGCTGCTGCTGTGGTTTTAAAAAACCTTTACTTCATGAACCCATAATACTTTAATTTACACGGTCAAAAAGACTTACATTGTCAACAGAAAAAACTTAAATCCATACTAAAACCAACATAAAGTAGATATAAAGTATTAGCTAAAGAACCTTGAAAACAACTAAGTAGTTGATCATTAATAAAGCTATCTTAGACTTACTTTTCATTATTCATGTTGAACAAACTATTGACTCATGGAAGAAAATACTTTGAGTGGAGATGGAGGAAGTCAAAGTCTAGCTAGCTGAGTAGGTCAGAGTTGTTGGGCTAATAATGTCAAGGTTGTGAGTGCAGGGTCCATACGAGTTGGGTGGGGTGGGTGGAAGCCTGTGAGATTTTCTTTGGAGTAGAATACATTGTCCACCTGTGCTGGACTGGGTTACACTTTTCCTTATGGCACATTTTGTAGCTTTGGAGTGCCACTTACTTAACAGCCTGTGACACCTGTGGTACAAAGTACCTGAGGCTGCTGCACAGTTTTGTGGGTTGTCCAGATACCACTGAATTGTAAGATTTTTCTATGAAAATTAGGGCAATCTGCATTTTAAAAAACAAAGATATATGATCTAATTTTGCATTGGTGGATGTGGGTTGTTGTTTTTTGGTATTTCATAAACAAAGCTAAAAAATGAAACTGCCAAGCTTGTCTAATATTTATTTTCAATTGGCATCAATTCATTGTTAATAAACAACTTACAAAACAGGCATTTTTTGCCATGGAAAAATAACCACCCCACATCACTACTGTTGTGAGTGGTGGGACTCCTTGGTGGACAAAGACTGGGTAATTCAAGCTCTAATATCATCCAGTGTGTAAACTACAAGATGGTGTACATGTGGCTGCAACTGAAGACTACTTGGAGGACCTTGACTATTCCAAAATAGATCACCAAGACCATTGAGCAGAATAGATTTCTTTGGTTTAAACTAGTTTCCCTAGCTCCACTAAAAAAACAACAATGCTGACTTAACCTATAAAGCCACACACAGCTTGCAGTCTGAGGAATAGCCTGATCGCATGTGAACATGTTCACTCATTAATATTTTCCTCCAAAGCCCTTCCCTCTATTCTCCCACTAATAAAACATTGAAAAGCAGTCAGTGGTATTGCATTTGGTTGTATGGGTCATCTGTTTAAAGAAAAAAACAGTTGAGTTTTCCACTAAGCCAGTAGAAGCCCCTTGTATGAGCCAAAACAGCTTCTTGGATTTGTAGCTCATGTTTTTATTCATTGCAAGCAAATTTTTCTGTCCAGAGAAACTTGGTTGGAAAAAACACACAGCTATGCATACACTTCTGTTTCTTCTTCTCCTTCTTCCACTGCTGCCACCCCACATAATCACCATGCTACTAGTGATCACTTGTTGGAAGATCAGCATGCCTGGATTTAGACCCTCAACATCCCCACTCCCTAGGTCAGTGTTTCCCAACCTTTTTTGGGCAAAGGCACACTTGTTTCATGAAAAAAATCTCAAGGCACACCACCATTAGAAAATGTTTAAAAAATTAACTCTGTGCCTATATTGACTACCCTATTTTTCGCCCTATAGGACGCACCGGCCCATAGGACGTACCTAGATTTTGGGGGGGAAATAAAGGGAAAAAAATTATTCCCCCCCCCCCAGACGCGGGGCTGGGGCGGGAGAAGCCCGAGCTTCCCCCGACCCCAGCCCCCAGAATGGGAGCCAGAGTGGCTCCCGGAGCTTGCGGGACTGGGGGTGGGGGAAGCCCAAGCTTCCCCCGCCCCCAGCCCCCAGAAAGGGTCCGAGAGCGATGGCAAAGGTGAGCGCACCTTCGCCATCACTCCCAGAGCTTGCGGGGCTGGAGGTGGGGGAAGCCAGAGCTTCCCCCACCCCCAGCCCCCAGAAAGGGTCCGAGAGCGATGGCGAAGGTGAGCGCACCTTTGCCATTGCTCCCGGAGCTTGCAGGAGCTGGGGGTGGTGGAAGCCCGAGCTTCCCCCGCCCCCAGCCGCCAGAGCAGGTCAGAGAGCGATGGCGAAGGTGTGCGCACCTTCGGCATCGCTCTGGGACCTTGCGCGGGCTGGGGGCGGGGGAAGCCGGAGCTTCTCCCGTCCCCAGCCCGCAGAGCAGGTCGGAGAGCGATGGCGAAGGTGTGCGCACCTTCGGCATCGCTCTGGGACCTTGCGCGGGCTGGGGGCGGGGGAAGCCGGAGCTTCCCCCCTCCCCAGCCCCCCGAACAGGTCAGAGAGCGATGGCGATGGTGTGCGCACGTTCGCCATCGCTCTCGGGGCTTGGGAGGCTGCGGGCGGGGGAAGCTGGAGCTTCCCCCGACCCCAGCCCCCCGAACGGGTTGGAGAGCGATTGCAAAGGTGCGCGCAGCTTTGGCATCGCTCTGGGACCTTGCGCGGAGCTTGCGCGGCTGGGGGGATAGCTTCCTTAAGCCTGGGGAGCCTCCCTCCCACGGCACACTAGGCAACGTCTCACGGCACACTAGTGTGCCGCGGAACACCGGTTGGGAAACACTGCCCTAGGTGATCAACATTAACAAGCCTGATTACTACTTACATACATATATGTAATTGCTCTTCTATATGCTATCTAATGAAGCGAACAACAGAAGAGCTCTTTCAATTGCAGGTAAGCAATTGTACATAGCGCTTTCTTATTTCCTGAGGAATGCCCCTTCAGGCATGAGCACTGCATGTATTCAATGCATGAGCATAAATGTCTAATTTATATAAATTGACTATCATAAATGGTGTAACAGCCATAAAATAAATATAGGACATCATTAGACTGCATGATTTTTAACAACTTATCTTCGCTACTGAAAATTAATAATTATAACAAGCATAAATACTTAGCTCTATATCACATCACATTTGAAGATGGCCCATGATATTTCATTTGAGGAAAAGAACATAGGTCATATGTACAAAGAACCTGTTTAGAACATAATTTTAGTTCAGGCTACTTCTGAACTGTAGAAGTGAATACATTTGCCAGATTTTCAGCATCTTAAGTTTTTCAGATATCTGGGTTTTATTTTGGTTGTGACATTGTAGTCTCCAGTGATCTTCGTAAAGTCACTTCAGGCCTCCCAGAAATAAAATATCAGCTGCTCCACTAATCACTTTACTTATAGAAAAGCTGAAACAGTTACCACTATTATTTTGCAACTATATGCTTCAAAAGGTAGGAAATGAAGCCTGAAGTATTTTCTGGAAAAAGTCTGTTACTGCGTTCCTTGAATGCAAATTATGCACACTACGAACGTTCTTAGAATCTTATGTTCCAATTTTAACACTGGTCAGTACTTAGAACTGTGCTTAGGTAAACAAATGTATTTTTGTGCCACTTTAAAGACTATTAATATTGCTGTTGTATTCGTTTTCATGAACCAGAGTCTGCCATCTGACTAACATGGCAACCCTTCAGGAACAGTTCACTGTATGGCTCTGTTAGAAGTAACGAGAAACCACAGCTTGTTGCTGAAAAATGGACTGTATTGAGGCTTGGGCTTCTACACTCTCCTCTCCCTACAATTTTCCATTTTAAAATAACAGTGGTTCCCTGTGACATCCAAACTCAAATAAAGGTAGTTTGCTTAAATGACAGCTTGTGAAGCCACAGTTTAACCTTCGCTTATTTTCATTAGCCAAAGTTTAAAACAAATTACAGTTCTTAAGAGTTCCGAAGATACTGTTTAAATTTAAACCAGAAGTTTTTGATCTCCTTTTGTGGGTAACAAGAGGGGTGGAGAGGGAGAACCAGGCCTATGTGGAGTGTTCAAATTCCATCCATCAATCAAAAGTTCAATTTCACTCTTGGATAGGGCAGCTTCAAAATCTTTTTTAAAATACCTAATTCCTAAAAGATATCTGGGGAATAAATGAGTCCTGTGAATAGGAACAAAAACAAGTGCCACGGTTTTTAAGCAGCCCTATAGTTATATTTTAAGAGCACTTTTGTGTAGTATTTTGTCCCTGGTAAACTGCCAGACTGATTTTTAAAAGCTCCCCCATGCTGCTTTCCCATTAAAATCAAATTTTAAAAAGCCAGAATCTCAATTGATAAAACTCAGTGACTCTTAAAGCTATTTGTGCGCAGCCAGAAACATTGTTATGAATATCACTTTATGCTGTCAATGACTGATGTTTAAAAAGAGAAATATTCTTCCATCATTCACTTAAGGAATTCAGTCTGCTCAGCTTGGACAGATGTATCACTTCCATCTGGCATTCAGTGCAAACTCCCCTTCATGATCAATAAACATTATGAGCTGGATCCAAAGGTTCCCTTTCACTATGTGGAGAATTCCTTTACTAGAAAAATGAGGGATTCTGCCCTATCAATCAAAAAGAATTTTGAATTTAGATGCGACAGTTTTAAAATAATGCACATTGTGCTTAACTAATGCTGCAAGATTGTGTGAAGGTGCTTCTCTTATCCAACAACTTTTCACCCTAGGGGAAAGGTATTTTTTAAATTCTTTCTTACACACAGCTTGTGTTTAACATAGGGACTCCAATTTCATGGGGTGATTGATTGATTTAGGTCCACCTAGCCATTGGAAGATAAAAAAGAAAAAATCTACACCCAACAGGAAGATGTGAAAAGCCGTATTAAGGAGGTTTGAATGAAGTCCTCAACTCAGGAGCTTGAACTATCTAAAAAGAAGCAGAAAAGCTCAGCATTTTTGCAATCACAATGTATACTTACTAGCTTGAATACAGAAGTTCAATAGAAAAAGAACTACGTGCTCCTGAGCATAAGTCATATAATGATGGAATTAGGGATTGGTTTGAGCAAGGGGAAAGGATAAACATATCTAAGGAGACAAGATGCGTCTGAGCAAGAGCAGGAACCATTAATCCAAGAATAGAGAAAACCTTCTATAGTTTGAGATTGCACTTACTCAACTGACTACAAATTATATTAAGCACTGTTGGTTTATTTTATTTCAAACATTAGAGGGCAACTTAATTCATACAGTACCTCTGATTAACTTGCATCTCTAGTTGCTGGATTTTCCCCAAAAGTTCTTTTTCAACAGCTTCCCTTTGCAATTCAAATTCTTTAAGGGCATTTCGGACTGCATCTTCTTTTTCACAGTTGAGCTTTTGAACAAGCAGTTTCCTGTCCTGTTCATGGTTAGTTAATAGTAGCTCTTTTTCTTCTGCAAACTTACTGATAGTGGCTTCATATTTCTTTTGCTGTTCACACAATACCAAATTTTCTTCTTTTTGCTTTTCTAGGGCACTGACTTCCAATTCTAGCTTACCTTGCAACTCTGTTATTTGTTCTTCCAATCTTTTTTCTGCTTCAAGAGCTTGTTGGTGCAAAGAAGTTACTTTACTTAATTCAGTTCTAAGCAAATTTGTTTCTTCTTCGTGCCTATCAATTAATTCTGAAATGCACTGATCTTTCTCAATTGTCATTAAAGTTCTTAGCTCTGCTAGACCCACCTGATATTCATCATTATTAATTTGTATTACATGGTTCAAATTATCAATCTGTTTTCTTAACATTTCAGTTTCCTTGTCAATAAGACTTTTTAGATTATCTTGCTGTTGAGTTTTGTTTTCTTCTAAAAGTATTTTCATTTCATCTGTTTCTGCCTCTTTCAGTGCAAGTTCAACCTCTAATTTGCATCTTAAGTCAGACAGTTCAGAAACCTTGACCTTTAATTCCTCAATCTGTTGTTCTTTCTCATGGACATTTGCAGCATGAGTTTCTTGCATTTGTTCAAGTCGGAGTTTATTCTCCTTTTTCAACTCCTCTAAGCAATCATTGTGTTTAGCCATTAGTTCATCAAATTCTTGTGTATGTCTTTCCTGTAGATTGGATTCCAGTTCCTTTAAGTGATCTTGCTCCAAAGTCTGAAGTTCTGCTCTTAGAAGCTGCATTTTTTCATCGTTTTCAGTATGAAGTTTTTTCAAACTTTCCATCACCCTTTCACGTGACTCTCTTAGTTCTTTAATTTCACAACTCTGATTCTTCATTTGACTTTCCAATTCAAGCAATTTTTGCTCCTTTTCATTTTGTAAAAACACAACTGCTTCCTTTTCATTCTTTACTATTGCAAATTCATTATCTTTATCATGCAAAACATCTTCAAGACCTTTTAAGTCACCTTTTAATTTTGTGATCTTTTTTTTGTTCTCTTCACCATCTTCAACTAAAGTATTCATTTTGCTTTCATATTCAGTTTTTACCAATTGCAGCTCTTTCTGGTGTTTATCTTTTAGCGTTTTTTCAAGAGAAAATTTTACTTTTTCTATAATATTCTTTATTTCTATTGAAGTACATTTTAAAGAACTGGAAAGGTCACATTGTTCTTTTTCTACAAATGTTCTAAAATGACAAAGGTCTTCTTTTATGTTTATTAAATTTAACCGAGATTCCTCGGCAACATCTCTACATTTTTCCATATAAACATTTATAGCAGAATTTTCTAAAGCTTCCGCTTTTGCACATATATTTGTATCTTGCATCCGCCTGCTGTCAATCGCATTGATGACTGAGGAATAGAGAGACTCCACCATCATTTCTGGACTTTGAGGATCACTTATCACATTCGGTGACGTTAGGTTTTCTTCTATTATGAATTCATTAACCGCTGACATAAAATCAGATTCTGGACTTTCTGCCAGTGAGTCCAAGTCTAATGACCCTTGCTTAAGGGCTTGTTCAATGCTTGGATGGGCAATCGTTTCAAAATCAAATGTATGAGCATCAATACTGTCTGGAGACAATTCTTCTAAAGGACCTGGGGGGCACACAGGAGGGCACAAAGGACCATGAAGACTGAGTGGTGGAGGAGTTCTAGGAGAGGTAGCAATTGTTGTACTTTCCATCCTTGGTGTAGTGACAGACTGTGGTGAGGCTTGACTGTTGGAAGCCTAAAAGTATAAAACACAGGCCAGAGTTAAAATACTATCGTTCCATAAACATAAACAATTCCTAAGATAGGCCTTGAGCGGGCTCCATACATGTGGCAGGATTTCACATTAGAGAAGCAGGAATTCATAAAACCTTATGACATCTTACTGGCAGCTATAGGTAGCAGAAAGTAAAACCATGGTTAATCCAGGGCACACCAGCAAATCTCATTTGATGCCTCTTCTGAAGCTGCCTCATTCTTGCATCCCATCAGAGTTCCTTTCATTCTGTTTCATTCATTTGTTCCTAGCTTAATTTCTCTCTCCCCCCCCCTTTTATATCGTTTCAGAATATTTGAAACGGACAGTATTTTATCTGATAAAACATAAAGGAATTTCTAAACAATTTTTTCCTGCTTGCATACTTTGGAGAAAATAACCCCCCTTCCAAGCTGTCCAAAAATAAATTGGTATGCTTATGCTCTATTTCTGCGTGGATGTGTGTGCATAGTATGCCGAAGTAAAATGGGAACTATTTTTACTTCCTTTCTAAAAAGGGCCTGGAAACTATATGCTTGTTGTACTAAAAATAAATGTTTTTATATGTATTGAGAACTAACATCAAAACCAGTGGGGTTTACTTCTGAGTAGACTTGTAGAAGACTAGGAATTCTAATCTGAGGTAGCCATAATGCTATTTGTGGCAGGGCAGCCTTTATTCTGAATCAGTTAATTGAGAACATTTTTGTCTCTGGCTCCATCGACTACCAACATGCAACCCACAACATTAAAAAACGTTGCCCACTCCTGTGCTAGAACATTATGTAGTAAACTGGTCATAATTAGTGTATGATACAGGTCCTGAAATACTTGTCAGATGGTAAATTACATTACTCTGAATTACCGGGATTTGCCCGTTTACATGCATTTATAGAAGTACAATTTTATTTAATAAGTGAATCACATAACACAAAGATATGAATGGAATCTAGCCATGATCACGCTCTAATTTCTACCTTAGTTTCTTTCAAGCTGTATCTCCTTAAATTAATTGTTTATTCAGGCTTTATGCTGTATTGACAAAACAAGGTGCAAAGACTGAGTTCAGAAAAAGCACACTATAACTAAGAAGTGGATTCTGCTTCATTATCACATTTTCTTTCCATTCAATTAGTATTTTAAAGAAAAATATTTCCAATATTAGCCATGCAAGCCTAATTTAGGCTTGTAGCAAAATGCTTCCCAATTAATATCAATAGTAAATTCCCAAGAAAAAATCTCCTGAGAATCAGAAATATCAACAGAAGCAGCCCCTATAACAATGCACTGAAAAAGAACACCAAGATAAATATTTTACAATTTTTCTCCTTGATTTAAGTCTCTCCATATGTTACCTTTCTAAGAAGGGTGGTGTAATAAACAATCAAAGGACGGACCCCTGATGAGGTGACAAGCTCACGGATTTGCAACAGATGCTTTCAGAAATACATAACTGACACTTAACTATGTTTAAACCTGAAACGTTTTGTGATAAAGTATGTTACTTCAAATAAATGTTGTGAATAAGAGGTCCTAGGTACTTCAGAAACCCAACATTTAAGCACCACAAAATATCTTTGGAGGTTAGGGAAAGCAACTTTTAGCTGACTGTTCCAGTATGTCCAATAAGTTGTGTTAACTTTACAAAAAATAGGAAAGCATTTAAAAAGGTCTGTTGTTTGGCAAAATGCCAAGATTTAAAGGATCAAACCCTCCTAGTTTCTCAATCAAAAAATTTAGGGCAGTTGACTGCGATATTATATAAAGTATGGGCAATAAGCTGCCAACTGCAGGCAGTTTGCCTTCTTGTAGAGAGAAGAGACCCTCCACAAGAAAAATCTACTGAAAGTTGGGTACTCTCAGGAAAGGCCGGGGAACTGAGAAGCAACTTTTTTTGTTCTTGTTCACAAAATACATTTCTCAGAAATATTCCTCACCGATTCACTTCACAATTTAGTTAATTTCTAAGTAATTGTGTTTAGGATTGGCATTCAACAATTTACCCATATATAAAAGTCACACATATAATACAATGGTACCTTTTGTTCATTCAGCAGATCTGTAATGGTCTGTGACATTTCATCCAAACTTTGTGCTGCTTTGACCAGATTATGTAGAGCAAGTACATGCTGGTGGAGAGGTTCAAAATCACAAAGTATAGGAACCCTTAAAAATACAGAGTAATTAACACAGATTACATTAAACAGATATTAACAGATTACAAGTGTTAACTGCATTTAAGAATATTTATATATAAAAATATACCACTTAGCATATTCAAAATCTTTAAGTAGTTTAGCGGTCGTGGGGTTGGGTGAGTCCCACGTTGGGCAAACATTGCAAGGGCTTTGGACTAGATGACCCTCGTGATCCCTTCCAATTCTACAGTTCTATGATTCTATGATTTACATAAAACAACACAATGTTCAACAAAATTTCCAAACTCTAAGTTAAAAATGACAAAACACAACTGTATTATCACAGATAAAACCAAACCATGCACGAAACAAAAATATACATAAAAATCAAGAGCCAAGAGTCCCAAAAGCCTGGGAAGACATTTTAAAGATGTTTAAAAGTTCACAACTGTCTCTGTCTTACCAGTTATTCAAAGGAGGGCAATCCTGTGCTATCATGAAAAGTCCTGCTGCCACAAAAGTGTTCAGTTTGAACCCTAACTGCTAAAGATCAGGGATTCTAATACATAGCCTCTAAAACTAGGTCACCAAACCATACAAATACCTGGCCAAAGGAAATAAATGAATACTATAAAGCAAGGCTAGCTATGGCAGATATTATTTTTTTCTCTGAGCCACCTTACTACAATTTTACTAGTTTATTGTTATGGGAACCACTGCCAATCTACTACAAATTGCCCAGAGATCTAGCAGTAGATCCCAATCTATTTTCTGCTTGCCCACATGCTTAGGAACTCATTTTACCTGAGTAATGGTTGGACTTCTGAAGGACAAAAGGACTGCAAAAATTGCAGATCGGATAATGAGATATCAGGAAGTTCACCATCAAACCTGCGAGGTTTTCGGGTCTGTATGTAAAACAAATCAATGAGAACACGATAAATAGCAAAATAGATTGGACAACTGAGATATTTTTTAAGCCCGTAAATAAAGACCATTGAGATATATTTTAATTTCCATTTATCAGTTGAAAGACTGTGCAGGGAGCTTGAACGTCTCCTAATCACTAAAACAGCAGCAGCTGAAAGTAGGAACATCTGAGGCTTGTAAACAAATCTACAAAAGTAGCTTGCCCACAAATAAATTTGTTAAACAAATGACCAGATATTTCTAAGAAAATAGTATTCAAGATTTGAGAAGCTTCCCAACCTGGTTGCTTCTTCTGTGCCTCAGACAGGGTAGAGACTATTTATAAGCCTGAAATATTTGTCTACACTTTTAAATGAAAATATACACAGAAATGGTTACACTGGATGAAAGATAACTAATCTATGCTACCAGAGCAATTATTCTAGGGAAAGTATAATATTAAATCAAGAGGCAGAGTAATCATTCTATGCCACCAAGAATCTAAATACCCCCTTCTTCACAAGCCAGTTAATACAAAAAGTAGCTACACACTTCCTTCTAAATTCAAATTATACTAATTCCTCAAAGTGTTTGGGAAAAGCCAAAAGTCTTCATTAAAAATAAAAAGTATGGTATACTCACACAAAAGGATGGGGGCCAGGCATCAAGTCCCCTGAACAAACGATTTCTTAGAAAAGATTTCCCTGTTCAGAGAAATAAATATTATTTCATTTATTCACATATGTGTATATGTATGTGTATGTCTCTATGTGTGTGTGTACACACAACAAAACAAACAACAATGGGGGAGGGGTTTTGTGGGGGGTAATGAGCCCAATGCATTTCCTAACAGTTCTTTCTCAGGACACTATTAAGAGGAACAATATAGAACTACATTGCAAGTTGTTTGTGCAAATTTAACAGGGACAATTTCCTTTTATTTTTTCCATGTATACCTATAGATCTCCTTTTTTCAACTTTTACATGAAAGGTTATTTCATTGCATAATTCAGGTGAGGGGTGGGAGAGAAGGTCCAAGGGCAGCTGTGAAGAAGCTTTGGCCCTCCAGGTGTTGCTGAACTACAATTTCCATCTGCCCCAGCAAGCATGACCAAAAGTGATGCAAGCTGTAGTTCAGCCACAGATGGAGGCCCACAGGTTCCTCACACCTGGCCTAGGGCAATAAAGCAAAGGGAAGAAAGGAAAGAGAAGGGATGGTGGTAGTTTTCAAAAGCACCCCCCCCCCAATGATCTAGTTTTTATCTGCACACAACTAGTTCAACATAAGGAAACAGTCACAAAATGCTGCAATTTAAAATAGTCTTTACATGGTAGCCACAATGTATGACCTAATTATTATTCAGAGATAAAAGCGGTGTGTGTATCAATGTTACAGGTTTAAGAATGAGAGTGAGAGAGAGAGAAAATACTTACTAAATAACTTTCCAAAAGATTCCCTTTTGGCCTTTTCTGCATCATAAAGATGTTTCCCATCTTTTATTAAAGCAGCAGCCCACTATAAGAAAAAATATATATTTATATTAAACATACATACACAGTCATGTTCCCTCCTCTAGTCTTCAATCTGAGATCTAGGTCCTGTACTCAAGTTGCTTACCTCCCTGTAGTGTTTTACAAACATCTTTCTCCTTACAACTTCAACAACAGCCAAGCAGTACATCTGAGGGACATTACTAAGCTTTTCTACAATCTTCACTCTTTCTAGCAGCTCTGTTACGAGACGAAGCAACGCTTGAAGCTTCTCTCCATCCTGGTCAGCATGAAGCATTACAAAGCAGCACCACCTATGGAATACAAAGTTTCACTGTAGCATACTGAATTGTTAAGAGCAATAAAATTTCTCCACCAGATGCTTCTACCAGAACCTCTGTTTCCAGAATTGTATCAGTTTGCTCATTTGTAAACAAAAGAGAAGTTCTCTGTTCATTTTCTGCCAAAAACCAGAATATAATACAGAATGCCAAAAACCATCTCTACAAATCTACCTATATTTGCTTATAAGGCATATTGGTCAAGCTTCAATGGCATGGTAAAAATACAAAAACAAAACACGAGATTCTCATACAGTTGATTTAGGCATCGCGTACCAAGTTCAAGATTCCAGAACTGTCCCAATGAGTCACATTAACAAAATTAAATATAAATTCAGATTTGACTGTCAGATATGAACTAAATATCTTTCTTGCACAAGACTAAAAGCAAGCCCCCACCCAAAAAGAGATGAGCGAACTTTACAGATATCTCCAATCTTAGCACCTAGTACTTAGATTGGTGATAACAGATCTTTATGCTTGACATAGCAGGCCATTTAGTTACTGACCATTACGCAGTGGAGGCTTCCCATCCCTGCATAAAAACATAATTTTAGAAGCGTTGCATGCATGACAGGCTGGTGACAAAAAAACAAAACAAAACAAAACATGGTTGAGGAGCATATAGCACTGCAGCAGCATCACTTACTTCAGCCGGACTTGTAGATTATTTGCAAGTTCTTGTTTGGCAGTAGTACATTTCTGTTTAATATCTAAAAGTTTCCGGTGGTTAGTTAACATAATCATCAATTGATTTGCATGACTCAAGCACAAATCTGGTAATACAGAAGGATCTTTCAAGTTCTCTGCTCTCTTCTGATTAGCCAAAAATCCCTATAAGAAAACAGATTTAAAATTCATTGTTATGGCAAGATATGAAAACAAAAGCAGGACAAAAACACTGCCTTTTATAAGACATCTGAAGGCAGCCCTGTTTAGGGAAGCTTTTAATGTTTAATAGACTATTGTATTTTAATATTTTGTTGGAAGCTGCCCAGAGTGGCTGGGGAAACCCAGCCAGATGGGTAGGATATAAATATATTATTATTATTATTATTATTATTATTATTATGCGTGGTCTTCACAGCACATCACTTAATTATAATACATCTGAATGCTCCCTGATAGCCCAGATCCATGCATATACCAAAACCAAGCTAAACAGTGTTAGTTATTTGAGCTGTCACATTTAAAACAGGATATTGTGCATTTTATAAAGAAACACAATTCAACAGACAAAGTAGGACTTGAACCAACGGCTTCAAGTTACAAGAAAGGAGATTCCAACTAAACTTTCTGCTGGTAAAAGCTGTTTGACAGTGGAACAGATCCCCTCGGAAAGTGGTGGACTCTCTTTCCTTGGAGGTTTTTCAGCAGAGGTTGGATGGCCATCAGTCATGGTTGCTTTTGTTGAGATTCCTGCATTGCAGGGGTTGAACTAGATGACCCTTGGGATCCCTTCCAACTCTACAACTGTCTATTTCTATGAGCTTGATTTTTCATTTGTAACCCATGATGGGTGGTATAAAAATGGAAATTAATACATATTTATTTATTTATCTTGTCAAATGTTCTGCACCAGCTTCATATACACAAACCAAGGACAAGAACACTATTCAGATCATTTAGTACTCCATGCAAAATGGGCACATCTTCTGCAAACCATAACTTAATTATTGGCCTAGAGTAAAAAACCTCATTTGTTAAAACCTACTTATATAACTGCATGACATTAAAATAGAACATCTGTAAACAAGACTAACAAACCATACTGTTCTGTCACGCAAACTGCTAATTTTAAAACATATTTTTCCTACTGTTTCAAGGACCTTGCTCCATTTTAGTGAATTATTACTAAAAGAGTTTCAATTATGTTTTTACTTCTGCTACAGGGCAATCTTATGCCTACTCAGAAATAAGCCCCATTGAGTTCAATGGTAGTCCCAGGTAAGCATGTACAAGATTGCAGACACAGCTATATAATGAAATTGCAAACTACAAAAATTCTGCATCTTATGTACATGAAGTAGCTTTTTAAAAAATAATAATGATCCATGGTTAGCTTCGAAGGTAGCCAACAATAACAATTTTAAACCACAAAACAATAAAAGCAACAAGAATAAGACTGTCCATTAAAAACTAAGGAAAATATGATTGTCTTCTTTTAGTGCCAAAAGGTAGTGAAGTGGGCAGTAATGAAATGTTTAAGGAAAACATTGCACCATCAATTGGGAGTCGCCACTGAAAAAATACATTGGACAGCTAGTAAACATATGGAACTACATATGAAATCATTTTATATTTATGAGGTGAAGCTGAATATTTGTCTTCAAGAATTATGTCCCACATAGTGATTTCAATTAACACAAATAGTGGCTGTTGAAAGCTACACACAGAGTGTGTCAGCTGTGGACACAGCTGTCAATGGCAGGATTGCTAGTACATAACCAGCTGATCGTTTGACTCCTTCAGAACTTCAGATGTCTCTACATAAATATGGGGAAAGGCATTGTATTCTACATATAAAAATGGCTGGATTTTGAATAAAATATAGCTCTTTATATTCATAATACAAAGATTTCAAAGAAAAGCAAACAATCAACACTGTATTCTTTCTAGCGACAGGCTTCAACCTTTTTATTTGTCATGGGATTTTAAATTGCTGTACTTTTAACTGGCTGAATACAGTGGTACCTCGCAAGACGAATGCCTTGCAAGACGAAAGAGTTTTTCGTTTTTTGAGTTGCTTCGCAAGGCGAAAACGTCTTGCAAGTTTGTTTCCTTTTTCTTAAAACCGTTAATACCCAGGGAAACCGTGCTTCGCAAGACGAAAATTCGCAAGAAGAAAAAACTCGCAGAACGAATTAATTTCGTCTTGCGAGGCACCACTGTAGTTTATTCCTCTCAATTTTCCTATATTTTTGTTTCACGACTTTTAAGTTTATTTCAATATTGCATTTAATTTTTATGTATGCCACCTGAAAGGCATTTTCAGATAAAAGATGTGATATATGCATTATTGAAATAAACACAACCAAATGAAAGTAACAAAATGAAAGTAAGTAGCACAAACATCTCTTCAGCTTTACATTTGATTTAGGAGTTGAGCGGAAGTAGCCTTATTATGCATTGCCACCTACTGACCATATTGATGAAAATCTAATGGATGAATTTATTTATAAAATCAAGAACTTATTTTTATTTTCACTCTATGTCATGCACAACACACACAGCTATGTGGAAAATTAAAATAATATTGCCAGCATTTATTAATGGATCCCAGTTCCACAAACAGGATCCAATCCAGTTCACAGCCAATCGTTCTCCCTGCTTTGAGGCAGCAGCTTCAACACACCCTCCTCTCACAATAAACCTATGTGGCTCAGGGTCACTGTGACAGAGAAATGTTTATCGAAGAGTAAAATCAGGTAGCTTAAAGCAAGCAATTAATTACTGTTGCTGCAGGAGCAACAGAGGTGGGGGTTATGGGAGTGAGAAACTCGAATCCCAATTGTGCTATAATATTGTAACCTGCCCTGGGAACTTAGGGTGAAGGACACGAAATAAACAAAATAAATAATGGCAACAGTGCTGGAGCCTGCTTCACTTCCAAGAAAGAGAAATGCAGAGAACTGGCGCCACAGCATGCTTTACAGCAGGGGCACATGGCACCATCAACAGATCTTTATCCACAAATCTCAGTGACTAGGATACAGGAGGAAGAGGTGACTTCTCATATACCCTTGTCCAGAACTGTAAAGGCTTTTTACACCAGTAATAAGAACTTGAATGTAGCTCAGCAGCAAATTGGCAGCCAGAGCAATACTTTCAACAGAAGCTTTATACGTTGCCTCGAAAAGCTACCATGCAACAGCCTTTTTATACTAGCAGCAACTCTAGATGAAGTTGAAGGACAGCCCCATTTAAAGTGGACTATTGATCTAATAGTACCATTGTGTGTACTACTGTCACCAAACTACCCTTGTCCAGAAATGGCTGCAGCTGGTGTTATCAGCTGAAACTGGTAAAGGCATTTCTAGATGCTTGTGCTTCCACTGGCAATGCTGGATCAAGGATCAACCCCCCACGTTATACACCTGTTCATTCAGAGGGAGTGCAACCCCATCCAGAAGAGGCAACGGACCAGTTTTCCTATCCAGTATCCACTCACACACAGGGCCTCTATCTTTGCTGGTGTTTCATTTCAGTTTGCTGTTCCTCAATCCATGAACTGTTTCAGGACTTCCACAGCACCTCTTGATTCAGATGTTACCGAGAAATAGAGCTGTGCTTCAATACTTCCTAATGACATTTGATCCCACTGGCCCCTTATACCATGGAACTCCCAGGGGACTGAAAGGCATCACCCAATGCTACCTTCTGCAAAGAAGCACTCCCTACTCCTAAACCCACAGTGGTGATCTGGTGGTATCAAAGGCCATCAAGAGATCTAACAAAATCAAGAGTGTAACCCATCCCCACCCCGGTTTCTCTCTCATGTGACTAGAGCTGGTTTGGTCCCCAAGCAGGCCTGAATAAAACCCGGAACTGTCCTACAAAATCTGTCTCATTCATGAGTGCCTGGAGTTACTCTGCCTCCACCCGAGATGTTGAGACCCATTTTGCTGCTTAAGGTGAAACAAGAAGTACCTTTACCTGCCTAGTTTCTCTCACTGCCGCTTCTCTGCCAGCCCTGACCCTGACACATATTTGGGGGGAGATCTCACTGAATCACGTGAGATCTTGCACACTCACAAGATCTCATGTTATTTTAGCCAATACAATGGTACCTCCAGTTGCGGACAGGATCCGTTCTAGAGCTCTGGTCGGATCCCAAGGTTTCCACAACTGGAGGGACCACTTCTGCGCATGCACGTGCAGCGAAACCCAGAAAAATACTTCTGGGTTTGCCACATTCACATCCTGAAGGAAATGCAACCTGAGATGTGTGTATCCAGAGGTACCACTGCATCAGCACAGATGTGGCAGGGCAGCTATGGGGCTCTGCCTTGGGGGCTTCTGTCACCTGAGGCAGCCACCTCAGTTTGCCTAAAGGCACAGCCAGCTCTGCTCCCCTCTTCATCACCTTTCAAAAGACAGCTGTGTCTTCCATCAGAAGGCTAGCTTCCAAATGCATGTTCTGATAAAATACAGCACATTTCCTAGCCTCGGTTGCACTAATCTAGGGCTTAATACTAAATTATAAAATTGTGATACTTTAAAAATAGTGACATTATTGGGGGGGGGATACAGTAGCCTTGGGAAACAATATCATCCACCTGCCACTCACATAAAAACTGAGTCATTACCTGAGCAAGTTCTTTTTGTTCATTTACCAGTCTGCTACAGCTAGCTATCATCTGGTCCAATGCATAAAGCCTGTCCTCAAGTCCCTTAATGGCTTTCATGTTCTGATTATCTAATTTGGCAATTGTTTGTCGACAGTCTGCCAAAAAGGGCTGAATAATCCTTGGATCAAGCTGAAAAACAAAAAGGCAGTTGACATGAATAACCACTTTTTGTGCAAAAAATACTATCAATGGATCACGGAAAGATAATTTCACATATGTAACTTTAGAAACCAAAAGCTTGAAAGATTTTAAACTGCAGATGAAAATGTCACCTCTAATATTAGTTCTTTAAACCTTCTGATTAACAACACAATCCAAATGCATGTTTACTTGGAAGCAAGTCTCACTATGCTCAGTGGAGCTTACTCCCAAGAAAGTGTGCACAGGATTGCAGCTTGTTTCATTTGAACAAAAAAAGTCTCCAAAATATGCTTCTTTTGGTCTTTTTTCTTAAATCAGGCCTCTAAAGCTTTCAAGCCCATGTACCATGTATCCATCAGGTATGTGCATTGTTCAGACGAATCTGAACTGAATTGGGCAGATTATGAGAGATCTGGGACTTGTCCAAGGTAAAGTGGGCTCCCTCTGAAACAATTCCATTTCAATCTGGTTTCAGGAAGAAGACTACTCTGGTCACCTTGGTGGACGATCTTTGCTGGGAACTAAATAGAGAGAGTACCATCCCTGTTGGTTCTTGCAGACCTCTTAGAAGCTTCAGATACCATCACTTACAAAGTGCTTATGGACTGCTAGATGGAGTGGGACCATTTTGCAGTGGCTCCAGTCCTTCCTAGATGGAAGATTTCAGAAGGTAGTCCTGGGGACACTTGCTTAATGCCTAAGGTATCCCACAAGTTTCTATTCTGACCCCGTGCTACTTTTTTAAAAAAAGAAATGCTAACAATGGGAGAGCCTCTTTTCCCATAAAAGAGTCTTAAAATATATTTCAGAGTTAACATCATGGGCATATTGTGATAACTTAGTCAATTCTGAAGTGGACCCAAGGCTCATTTCCATTTTCTAACAATGACAATAGCAGCAAGTGGCCACCCCTAGCCTCTTAGAAGATGACTGGCTGCTGATACAAGGGAAAGGATATTTGTTCATTACAATTCCCATAGGGAGTGACCATGTTAGAGTGAAAACAATATCATTCATGAACAGTGGGAACCTCGCTCAAACCACAACCACAAACCACAGCAAGATCATCAAGCAATGTAGGAGTAAGAAAGAGGATTGTGCAACTATTATTAAAATCTGATTCATAACTCCTGGTAAGAACATCTCACTGTATTCCTATGAAGAATGCTTAAACTTGTAAGCAAGCTGGAAAGCCAGAACGCAAAAATATTAGAAGAGAACCCAATGGCATTATTTGAGGCATTAACTTACTCTGCTCATGGAATCAAAACATTTTCTGACCAAGGATTCTACATCATTAGGTCTATCTTGAACATTTATCCAGTCTAAAAGTGAGACATTGAAAGAAGGCAGATCAGTCTCCTTAAGTTCCACTGAAGCATCACTGTCCTGAACAGAAGGATTTTGACTGGCTTGGATGTTTTCATCCACTTTTTCGGAGGGTGTGCCATCTGGGATTGCATGCTCTACCGATTTGCAAAATGATGCTAACAGCGATTGTTTGTTCATTTTAAGCATGTCAGGAGAAAGTGCCACTTCAGCTGACTTCTCATTCTCAGTGTCTTCACTTTCTGTCCCACCACGTTCAGCAGAAGAATCTAGTCGTTCTAAACATTCCCGGTAACTGTGTCTGGTTAAGCTTTCCAAGAGTGGGATCTTGGCCATTATCGAAACAGCAGCCCCTAAGCTTGAGAAAAGAACACACACACAAATCTATTAAGTACAAAGAAACTGAGGTACAGTGGCAAACATAATTTAAAAATATGCTCTCAAAGGTGTCTTCAATACAATTTAATACTCAAGTCTTCAACTTTTTCCAATTAAGAAATGCTTCCTTATAAAATTAAATATTCAAACCTATTCTGAATTGGACTATGACTTGAGCCTTATTCAGATGTTCATTAATTGTATCCATGGAGGGGTTGCAGTGACCCTGCTCTCTCCACTCAACCATCCAACATTATGAAGGAAAGTCTGACGGGGAACTGTAACTGCCTCCAGCTGAATGTGGGTACAGTCTCCCAAGTGACTGAGAACCCTCTGTAACTGGGGTTTGCTGAATGTGATTACAAGCCCCTTTCAGAGAGGGCAGCAGGGAAGGGGCAGGGCTGGCACATACAACCCTGTGGGTACTCCATGGATTCAATTCCTAAATTCTTGAATAGGATTATTTTTTACTAGAGCTAAAACTTTTACGTATGCATGTGCAACACTATTTAGCAAACGGTTTCAGATGAGCCAGTGTAGTGTGATGGTTCGAGTGTTGGACTACTCCTTTACTGTGAAGCTCCCTGGGTGTCCTTGAGCCAGTCATGGTCTTGCATTGGAGTGTTGAAGGAAAAAAGGTTAGGAAAACTTACATTTTTTTTACAGTGCAATCCCAGTACATATCTACTCAAAAGTAAGAATTCAGTGAGATTTAAGTTTGGGTTTATAGCCTTAACTCCAAAATTAAACCTCTATAAATAATACCATTAGCAGTATTTATTATTTCAATTAGTGCAAAGACACTGGAACTGGATTAAATTTAATTTACTGTAAATGTAAAAAAAACTCCATAAAACCTTAGTTTTCAGTAAAGCGACTATGCAGAGGTAGCTTCTTACTGAGGAGTCTAATGGCAAACCTACTGTGTAAGTTTCAGCTTAATATCATCTATGGACTGCAGGTAACTTGAATATGCATTTTCAAACTTGAAAAGCAGCTTTTGGTAAGAATATGTGCAATCTTCCAAATTTGCCATTATGGCAGCCCAGCCTTGGTGCTGAAGATGTTCGTCATGGACTAGGCCTTCACAGAAGGAACAAAGTTTCTTGGCAATCTCATACATTTCCTGTACAAAAAACAACATAAACGTTAACGTGTTAGTGCTCCAAACATACATATCAACTTGTTGCAAAACATGGTGCAAAAAACTCTGACATTTTCAAGTTAAGATATATGAAACACTAAAAGCATTTATTAGATATTCCTTAGGAGGGAAATGATTCACTGGTGCAAAGACAAGATGTGCAGTAGAAGGCCCTGCAAAAGGAATCTGAGTGAGGGTAGTTGTCCTGGAAGGCTCAGAACAACACAGGCTCAAATGCCTCACCCCCTGCAGATCACTCGTCTGCCTTTTTTAACTAACAAGGTGATATGTTGTGCAGTTTCCAAAGCCAGCCAACACATAGGCACTGCATGTTTTGTTAACATGCAAGAAAGCATCTAGCAAGAGGAAGAGAAAAATCTCCTCCAGCTTATGCTCCAGCTTTTTTAGATATTCCCAAGTCCTGGCTAGGTGCCAATAAGCACTTCCTACCTACTTCCAGACTGTGTAAAACGCCAAGATCCTCTCTAATTGGCCCTCATCAGTACATCAATAACACCCAGCACTACTTTTCCATAGCATGTGAATCAGGTGTGGTGCTGCTGAAGTGAGCTGGGTGAGGGTCAATAAACTAAGTTTGACTCCTGCTATGATGTTAGTTCTGGGTAAGCACCTGTCCCTTGGAATGGACTTCCAGCGAGCATCAGATAAGCACCTATTACATTGGTATTTAGGCACCTGTCAAAATCTATTCACTTCTGTCCGAGGGGTGATCCACCGATGTTGATGTATTCATCAGTTGATGTATTAGTCAGATATACTGACCTGTAATTTATTTTGTATTTGTTTTCCGAATGAAATTTCATTCACTTCATGTTGTTGATTGCTAAATTTATTTCCTAATGTTGGTGGCAAAAAATTTTTGGAAATAAAACCAACTAACTTCATTAAATATGATAAATTATCCTCTTTTCAAAGAGCTCAGGGTCACTGAATGAAGGTGACCAGCAGCAGGCTCAGGACTAACTAGCAAGAAGAAGTACATTTTCCTATAGTAAATGAAGTTTATGAAATTCATTGTCACAGAATATCATGAATGCTAGGGTTAAATAAATGTTGGCAGGACAAATTGCTTTGTTCAGAGGTAGCATAACTTTGATTACTAGCTGTTAGGGAGAAACATGATATGGCTATGAAGGAGCATAGGAAACTCCACCAGACTATTTGTCCATCTAACCCAGTAGTTACTTTGACTTGGAGAGGCTACCCAGGATTTCAGAAAGTGTTTTCCCAACCTCCTGCTAGGTGATCTTTTAACTGAAGATGCCACACATTAAACCTGGAATCTTCTGCAGAAACTGAGCTATCAAATCACCCTTGTCCATCACATGCTACTTGTTAAGCTTCTTTGAAACATCTGGCTGACCACTTTTTGATGCACTTTTGGAATGTACTGGATCCCACAGTATCAAAGGATTTATCCACCCAATCAAGGCAAAATGAAATCTGTTCTTAACAAACCATCTAAAATACCTAATTGTAATCATATTTATTCCATAAGATTTATATGCCAACTTTTTAAAAAGCCTCAAAGCATTTTACAGAAAGTTATGAAAACCCATGTATAGTTTACATGCAACACACATATCTATTTGCACGTCCATAAATAGCATAAAGTGCATTTGCATCAGAAATACCACTTATATTGCAAACATGTTGGTGGTCTTCCGTTCAAAGAAAATGTAATTTTGAAAAATACTCAAGAGAAAATGGTACTACTAAAGGTAGGTGCAAATGCAATGTTTTCTGGGCATTTACCAAGATTCTAAAAAGTTTTAAAACAGTCTATGGGATCACACATTTCTGTTTCATGCCACAATCCCTTCCTTATTCCACACCAGTTCACCCTGCCATACCATACCAGCCCTCTTTATCATTACTTCTAACCTCCTACAAACGGAGGACATTTCAAAACTTGTTTACAGACTCCTGGATTAATCCAGTATGTCAAAATCCAAAAGATACTATTCCATCCCCACAAAATGAAACAGAAGAGTACCAAAAGTAAAACTTTGTACCATGAAAGCAGCAACATGTCCAGCTTGCTTCAATTTGAGAGAGTTTACTGAGTGCTCAATGCTTTAACACAGCCCAATTGTTAAAGGGTCTGAAATTGCTTACCACAGCAAGCTGTGTCCGTGAAGCTACCGTGTGAAAAACTGCAGGCATCATAAGAGATTCTTCCACTTTTAATTCCATCTCATTTTCTGCTGAAAATGTTGTTTTTGGAATAGCTGGAGGACGTTCACACAAGATCATTTCTTTGTTGAAGAGAAAAATTGGGTTTGTATCCTGTGTTAAGAGAAGAAGTATTACTTTCTTCTCCTTCCAGACTTTTTTTTAAAAATTAAATAATGGAAAGAGAAGTGAATATTTACCGTTCCAGCACTATAACTACAGACTTTCCTGTCAGCAGCCATACACTCTCCTCCATTGACAACCAATACTTGATGTTGAATAGCGATCTTGTATTTAGTTTGGATAGCTTGCTTAAGGTCTGCCACACTGATTAAAATGACAAAAAAAGTTTCAGTATCTTCCACAGATCCTTAAGAATTATACATTTACAAAGTACTCTAAATGTTAAAGACTTAATATAGATAATGCCAAAGTTCCATTATTAAACTGTTACTTCCTACACTAGGACAATGATAGAGGCTAGGAGCAACTGCCTTTTGTCAATCCATCACTAATGGCATTTTATATGAGAAACCATCCCAACTGTTTAAGGACAGAACAGGCAACTTAAGTTAGCCCTGCTGCAGTGACCATGCCATATATCCAGCACAAGCTCTCTTAATTTAGAGTGACTGGCAAAGGAGGAAGGATCTCAAACAAGGACGAAGGGGGTGAGGTCCAGCAAGGTTCATGTAAAGGCACAAAAACCACATTAATAAGAGAGTATATATTAAATTCTCTAAATGTCTCAGAAAAGCTGGAACACTAAAGGTTCATTCTAATAGAAGTTTTGCTTTAACTCTCACTCCCAAGCAAAACACATACTGTGAATCAAGAAATGACTTTGCTACGAACAGTCCAGCAACAGACTCCTCACAGAAGACCAGAAGGATTTACTTACTTCTGTACGGCAAGTTCTGTGTCAAAGGTAAGGGTGGTTCCAGTGTTGACCAGAAATACATATAACTTCATGGTGACTTCTTTAGGATCCGGAAGTTTATAGCTTCAACTCTGTTATTATTATTTAAAAGCTGAAAAGAAACCCAAGTATCAGCTTAATAATAACACATAAAAATTATTTTCAAATTGAAGGTTTTCAGTGTCAACACTTGAGGCACATTCATAGTAGGAAATCCTAACATATAGCTATGAACTGATGCTGCAGCAGTTCAAGGACATAAGAGAATCATTCCATGACAGCATATGTATGTGTGGTAGCCTTTAGCAGGGGTTGATTTGCTGTGATTTGTTGATTTGGGGGAGGTCAGAAGCAACTGTGTCAGTGACCACCCCATGGCTATTAGTAACCAAGGTATGGTAACATGATACAGGGTATCACTGTATTACTAGTCTATTCTGCCTCTTTCAACCATCTCTTGCCTGCGTGCCCCCCCCCCCCAAAGATCCTAAACACAAGAACTAACTCAGATCCCAATAATTGTACGTCCTCCTGGGACATGCAGGTGACATTATTTCAGAGTAGACCCACTGAAATTAACATTCCCAAGCTGGTCTCATCCACGCATTTCAATGAGTCTTCTCTAGAGGAGGACTAACACTGGATACAACCCCATGTGTGTGGTACCCTAGGAGACTGACACTTCGTAACATCCCGAGAATTCCAAATTTTTCACACATACTTTTTCATGAAGTTTTGCAAAGGAACTAGGAAACAGGCTGCTTTACTAGCCTACTGTATAATGGTAATCTGTACATTTATTGCTTCACTCACTTTTGCCTCTAGCCCCAACCATCACTGGCAACCCAGATAGGCTATATTTTTAAGACTTTAGAGGAATTGTTTACATAACTGCTAGAATTACTTCAGTGCCTGGATGTTCAGGAGGAATCATTATAATATATTAATTAAAAGAGCAAAACCCGGCGACTTTAATTTGTTTACGATGACACCAATCACTTAGCAACAAATTCTCAAAAAAAACAACTGTAGCAAATAATTTGTTATGAGTTTAAACTTGAAATATTTGCTCTCCGGGATGAAACAGTTACCTTCAGGCACTGCATGGAGGTTCCACCGTCTTTAACAGCTGGATTGCAAAACCACCTATTTTCCTCATTTGACTTTGGCAAGAGAATGAAGTTTCTATTAAACACAGAGCATCAAAGACCTAAAAAGTAATGGGGGGGGTGAGAGAGAATGAAGGGTGAATATTTGTGCAACAGGAAGCAAGTTAACAATGACTATTCAAATGTTCATGACAATGCTGCACTTCAAAAACTACTATTAAAGCACTTTTTTCATGCCAATTGTATACTTTGTACTAAACAGAACAAAAAACAAAATTGCCATAGAAGGTTTACAATAAACATTAGGTGGGGAAAACTAGGTATTGTAGAGAAAAGAAATGTGAGACTGATTAATACTGAAAAACCTCATTTAAATTATTTCTGTACAGCATGAACACAACAATTTCATCTAAGCTGAAACAGAAAACTCAGACTCATGAATACCACCAGCTCACACATATCTATGATAGTAATTTGGTGTATAGTGGGATAGCTCAGTCAGTAGAGCATGCAACTCTTAATCTCAGCTCCGTGGGTTTGAGCTCCACATTGGACAAAAGATTTCTGCATTGCAGGGGTTGGGCTAGATGACCCTTGGGGTCCAACTCTACAGTTCTATGATTCTAAGAAGGAGAAGGAGGAAAAGCAGCTGTTCTGTAATTTACAAACGCTTCCCTGTCTAGCTGCCCAGAGGAGAGACTAAATTACCACCAGTGACCAGGCTTTGTTATTTACAACTGAACAAAGCATAGTCCTTAGTTCTCATCCTATCCAGAACCACTGTGGGAAGAAAAACAAGTGCAATATACTTTGAGAGGCTTCGTTTGAAATGCAGTACAAATACTATATATTCTTGCCCTAACCTGGTCCAGATCAAAGTTCTGATGATGATACTGAGATGAACAAAAAAATCAGGGCACATCCAAACATAATCAGATCACAGGTTTATTATGAACATTGTTTCATCCAATCAAACAAGTTTCTCTCTCCTTCAACCACATTCCACCCAACTCATTTCCATCGGTTCCCAGAGTTCCCTGGGAAGAAGCACCCAGCGTTAAACTACTGAAAGTGTAGCTTTGGAAGTGAATGGGGTCTCCTAGCAACTCTTAGCACCCTTAACAAACTACTCTTCCCAGGATTCTTTGGGACTGTTTAAAGTAGTATGTTTTAAATGTATAGTTAGATGAGGCCTGAATCCTGAGCAGTGCCCTGAATCAGATCAAGGATGTGTTGCCAAACTTCTTCTGAAGAGCAATTACAACTCTATCATATTCAACATGCACATGAGCAGAAAACTTCCTAGCAAGTCCAGCACAGTTATACTTCATTTCAGAAGAGGCAGCCCTCCAAATGGGAGATGATTTGTTTAAAGTAACTCAGTTTGGAGATATAACGAAGGCCCAGATTGTCCCAGAAAGCTTCGAGGTTATTCAAACCACTTTAATAAAAATCCAATAAAATAAGTACATAAAATAGAAAGGATAGGAAAGGAACAAATCCAAGAGACTATGTGGTTAAATGTCAAGAACACCGTAAACTGCAACGAGTCTTTTTTAGAAAAATGGAAGCACTGTTCAAAAGAGGTAAATTAACCAGACTGCTTACTGTGGCAAATACAAGTTGAAGCAAGCAAAAAAGATGAACAAGGGTATTAAAAAAAACCCCACAAGCACTTAAGTTAAGATATTAAGTGCAGGAAACCAGTAAAGAGGCAGTAAGAACCTTGGATAGCAAATGGGTGAAAGAACAACTGTAAGAAGATTGGAGACTGCAGCAAAACAAAATGTGTTGTTTCCACTAGTTTTCATTGTAAAAAATGCTGATGAGAGTTCCACAATCAAACCACTCCTTTCGGGGAAGAAAGAGCCATGCCAAATAAAGCTGCTAAGCAATCTCATTATAAAGCTAAATGTCACATTAGAAGTTTAACAGATCACTGGAGCAAGATAGCATTCATCCAAGACAGGCATAGGCAAACTACAACTCCCATCATCCCTAGCTAACAGGACCAGAGGTCAGGGATGATGGGAGTTGTAGACCCAAAACATCTGGAGGGCCGAGTTTGTCTATGCCAGAGCCAAGGCTTCTTTACAAACTCAAATGTGAAAAGTGCCAAATTTTCACAAAGAATGCAACTTATTAAAACCAGAATCAGAGGGTTAGAAGGCTATCAGTGTAATTAATGCCAGTATTTAAAGGGAATCTAGCAAATTACAGACCAGTAGGCCTATGTGACGTTCTAAGTAATTAGAAGAAAGCATGATTAAAGCTAGGACATTAAAACACCTAAAAGCATAAGCCTTGTTGAAGACAAGTCAGCATGGCTCCTTCAAAAAGCTTCTAACTTGCCACTTCTATTTCAGAGTGTCACAAGTATATAGATTGGGGTAATCAGCTAAATTTTATGTACCTGGAACATCCACAGAGCTTTTTATACACTATTCAAGTGCTTCTGAGCAAACTGAGCAGCCAAGAAACAAGATCAAGGGGTACTCTTACAGGTTGAAAACAGGTAAAAGGACAAAATGGCTGGAAGAGACATTTTTTTACAAGGAAGGAAAATAAGCGGTAAGGTCCTCCAAGGATTCCTTATGGGAGTGATTCGTAAGTGAAATAAAAACAAAAAACAAAATATTGGTTACAGCTTGTGGTTAGCAAGGAGAGTGTAACTCACAAATCCTGGTTTGATGACAAACCATGGCTTAGCTCAACACAGGACAGCAGGAAAAAGGAGAAGAAAAGCAGCTGCATACTCCTCTCTCGGAGCCCACATTTGGGCAGTTTCAGTAAGTAAGCTATCATTTCGCTTATTATGTTGTGTGGTCCAGGACAGTGTTTGTACCATTCTTACCAAGGGCGTGTCTAAACAGAAGCAAGAAAAACTCAAAGAAAACTGGAAAAATCCTAGGCGCCAAAGTATTTTTAAGAGCTGGAGCCCAGGAATTTCATTACCCCCAACCGTAAAATATGAAATATGCTATGAATATTGCTTTGCTGTGTGGAACACAAAAAACTGCACAGATTCCAAAAAAATAGTGTTGTTAGACAGGGTGGACGTGGGTGAATGCATACGACTGGAGCTGGGAAACTAAATTTGAAATTGTGACTAGGCTATGAATTTATTCACTGACCTCAAGCAAGTCACAACATTATCATCTGTGATCTTTGCCTGCATTTTGCACACAACAGCCTATATGCAAAACTGTTGTGAGGAGAGTTTGGAATGCTAATTCACTATAGAAAGTAAGTAAAGGAGGTATCTAGCCCTCATAGAAAGAAAGTTATAAGGCAAAATGTCCAGTATGGTGTGGCCACCTTGTATATTTTTCCTGGTACTGAGGACTGCTCCCATTTCTATTAGGAAACAACACTATCAGTGTGTGTGTAAAATTGATATTGTACAATCTCAACAATCAGGACCAGCAGGACATAGCTGACTTCCCATGGTAAACATAAGGTTGTTGGGGGTCACTGTTTCTCTAATTTAGTGTTATGCCATGCAGCCATTTTGCATTACTAGCAGCTATTTGGTGACTAGTGTCCCCAGAACTCTTAAAATTCAAACGCACCTGGTGGTCAAAAAAAGTTGGCAAACCCACACTATACAAATAAGGTATTCTGTCAAGTAACAATTCACATTTGCATGGATTCTTAAGATTTATAGATACAATTTCTTCAATCCCCCATGCCAACAGAGTTTAAATTCTTTAACAGTTCATTTACATGTAATCCCAAACTCTCCTACTGCAACCAGTAAAATTATTTTAACTTTAAAATGTAAGCATCATGAAATTTCATTGATAATAACCATTATTTTAAAAAATCACCAAAGCAGTTATGGATCAAGACAGATACACGTTGGATGAAAACATCTCTTCATCGATACTGAAATTAAACCAGTAGAGCAATCCTATACATCTACTTAGAAGTCAGTGTTGTGCTGGGATTTACTCTCAGGAAAGTATCTATAGGGTTGCTCAATAAGACCCCCATAAAGGAGACCCACATAGGGTGTCCATGAAGATTCCTAATGAGAATAAAACCAGTAGAGAATACATAGGACAAAACACCTTACATGGAGCATTAGCTTCTCATAAGGATATACTGGAGCTGTTCAAAAACAAGTACATCACAAATTAAGGTGAAATACTTCACCACTATGATACCTATACCCCTCTATCAGTACAGTTAATGTAAACTATGAGGCCAATGGAGTCTATAGCATGGCACAACTGTGAAATAATTTCATGCAGGCTATATCATTGTCTGGTGTGTTCCTGTATCATGGGAATACTTTAATACCAACATATTAAATACTTTCTACCTCAGCGCTAGACTAAAATGTCTGATCAACAAACTATAAGCACACAGGTACAAGCAAGTTCCTTCCCCTAAAAAATAAAAAAATCCAAGAAATACTTGAATGCAGCCCTTGCCCTATTAATACACCTAAGATTCACTAACTGCTAGTACTACAGCAGTAGTTGGTTATGTAACTGCCATGTACTGTTCTATGTTACATTAAGACAATACTGTGACAAGGAACTTTTCTTATGACAGTTCACATTAAATTCTTGATTTCCCAAATACATTGTAGGACTATTTGCCTTTACATAGTTCCATCTTTATTTCAGACATCATGATATATCAATATATTGCTATGTTTAGCTGGTGGATGTATCATGGTGGCTCAAACCCAGATCACCAATCATTGGAACTCATGTGAACACAACACTATGCTTCACAGGTTCATAAAACTAAATTTAAAGAGTGCAATCCAAACTCCCATCTCCTGCCACTGGGGTTTTGCAGAGCAGTGGAGCCACTGCCACAATGGAAGCCCTGCCACTCTCAGTGGACACAGTGGAAAGTGGGGACACAACAACTGGGCCTGACACCACTGAGCAACAGCTTGCCACCCGCTCAGCAGAAGGTCTAAGAGGTGGGCAGAGGAACACCTCCACCTAATGCAACCCCCACCCAGCATAAAGAGGAGGGGGTGTTGGATTGCTGCGCTTGCTGTTAACGCTGATTGGGAAGGCTATTATTCTTCACATTCTACTTTGGCAAAGACCTACAATGCACCTCAAAGCTTCAAAACTTAAGGACACAAAGAAATAGCAGCAAATTTTGCAAAGCCAGTGTCTGAAGTTAGAAGCCAGTGTCCGAAGTTAAAAATAAAAGCAGTTGCAATGCTACTCACACTGATAGATGTTCCAATAGCTTTAACTTCACAGTAGAAAAATTAAATACTTTTGTAGTATTCATGGTAAAAAAGTACAGTGATTTACTACACACCAACTTTTCATAACATGTTCAGCATAACCTACATATCACTTAAACCAATCTACCTTCACATGACCCAGTGTCAATGAAATACATGATGGTGTCAATGAAATACAATGTTCTATTATGCTTATCTACCAAACAGCCATTTAATTGTCCCAAACAATTTCATCTTGTAACAGCATGCTTATGTGTATTTTGTCAACAAGCTCAAACCTACAACATAAGCGAAGCCTACAAAGAGGCAATTACCTGGTTTGTGTGAATATCACCCAGTCAGTGACACCCACCCACACAAACAGTCAATTTGGGCCAAGCCCACCTAACTTAGAAGACCATTCCGACCCAATGTGACTTGGCATTCACACAGAGCCTTCAGCGCAAAAGGAAGGGGAGGAGAGAAAGTTGGGGGTGGAGAAGATGGAGCAATTTTTTTTAAAAAAAATAGAAATCCTTCGCTAGCATCCGTGCGAATGAAGGCTTTAGGCAATAAGCCTGCTGTCCTGGGTGAGGAAAGAAGAAAACAAAACCACCCCAGCCACCCCCTCGGAGCACACTGCCTCCCTTTTCGCAACAAGGTGCTGTGGGCGGGGCTGCGAGAAGCGCAGATGGGCTGAGTCATCCCCCCTCAGAGTTAACTTCAGGACGAGCCGGTCCCCCTTCCGAGCCGCGCGGGCCAGAGGCGGGGAGGGAGACGAGGAGAACCCCAGCTCTCAGCCCCCAAACCGCGAGGTTCTTTAGCCCATGGACGGAGATAACTCCCCACCCCAACCCAACTGAGGGGGTGGCGGTGGCTCCGCCCTCGCAAGAGGGTGCGCCCACCCCCCGTCACGAAAAGAGGGTCCTCGCCCCTCCCTGCCGAAGGGAGGAGGAGGAAGGCGGGCCTTGGTCGCCCCGGCGACAGCAGCAACTGCCGCGGCCGCCTCGCTCCCCCACCGCGCCCTTTTCCCGACGTACCCGAAGGAGAGCCAAGCAGCAGCGGCGGCGGCGCCAGCGGCAGCAACAGCTGGGCGGCCCCGCGCACCATCCCGCGCCGGTGACCGGCGGCCGCGGAAGCTCCTCCTCCTCCTCCCCTTCGCTGCGGCTCCACAGGGCAACCTCAGGCGCCGCCGCCCGGAGGACAAGAGCGGGAGGGGAGGCGCCGGCGGGGCTCCCTGACAGGAACAGGGAGGGAGAGAGACGCGGAGGTGGCGCGAGGGGAAGGGAAGCCACACAGCCGGGGATTCCGGGCGCTCCTTCGCAGGGCCCCCGCTCGCTTTACGCGCAGCCCTCGCCGCCGCTGTTTGTTATTGTCGTCACTCTCTTCCGCCGCGGTGCACGCTGGGTAAGGCACAAGCCGGAGGACCTGGAGGGGGGAGGAGGAGGAACCATAGAGAGAGGCGGTGACTCGGGGGATAGAGTGGCACGGAAACTTCCTCCTCTGCTAAGAAGGGGAGGTCCGTATAGTTTCCCCTTCCAAATGCTGGAAGGGTCGGTTTTTGAAGAGGGAAATTGTCCCTCCTCACCTCCCCACCCCCAAAGAAAAGAAGGAAAGGAAATGGGGACTTTACCAGGAGCAGAAGCGTAGTTGGGCGGTGACTCGACGTAAACGTCATGTGTTGTTGTCCATCTGAGGTTGTATTTATCTAATTTTGAGTCCTGCTAAAGAACAGGAGATTGTTTTTATGTCTTCACAAAACCAGAGAATTCAATGCCCTTTCTTTTTCCCATGACTGTTAGCGCCAATGTAGAAACCAAGGGTATAAGAAAGAGGGGGAAATTTTGTGGACAGGAAAAAATATTTTTACACTCCCCATTGCTACCATTCAGCATGTGAATACCTTCCTGTAAGACTCCAGGACTGCAATTCTAAACCCACTTAGCTGGGAGTAAGCTCCATTGAATTCAATGGTACAGTACTTGCTTCTAAATATATATGGTTAGCCTTGCAGCCTCAAGCAACAGGGGTCCCTGACCAAAGGGTCCACAATCTACAGCTACCAATTTAGCTGAATAAATTAGTGCTGTGCTGAGGCATGAGGTTACCTAGTTAGAAATTAGGCCACTGTGAATAGAGAGTGTTGCTTTGTAGAGCTGAAGGTGCTATTATGTAACATTTGATCTATATTTTATTTTCCCTCAGCTTTCATTTAAAGAGAATGTAAAAGGATACACTCTCTCTTGGTTAAAAATGAAAACATTTGGGCCCCAAGATTCACAATTCTGGTCTGTTTCTGAGTCACTCTATGTTCTTTTTCCAATCTGAATTCAGCTAATGAGCTATTCTGTATAAAACAAACTCTGATTCCTCATGCGCTATAACAGAGAATCTGAACGCAATAACTTCCCTTTGGGCCAAACTGGATGAAATTTGCTGGCACAAGAATCCCTATAGTGTGGATTAAGTCTCCCAAATAGTAGACAAATAGATCCAGGGGTGGTGGGAAAGTAAAAAGGATTCACTTTCCTAAATAATAATCCCTTACATGAAGAGTGGGTTTTCCCGTCTTTCTAACTTTAAAGAAATTCAGAGGTGGCCAAGTGATGTGTATTCTTGCCTCTGCATTAAAAAAAAAATAACTTGAAGGCATCACACTAGCCTTTATTTCTGGTCATTACTGGAGTCCCCCAGTAAGCTATATAGGTCTTCAGTAGGGCTTACAATGTGAGGCTGTCTAGAATGCTATGTGCAGAGTTCTGAAGAGCTCTGGGTTTTGTTAAAGCAGAGCAATATAGGATTCTTAAAAAACTTAAATTTAGTTTTTTATTCTAAAAAAATCCTTCATTTTAACAGTTCAGAACTCTTCAGTGCTCCATAGACAACATTTTAGACTAGAAGTGGGAACCTTTATGACTTCACAGACCAAATCCTTCTCAGATTTAGCCTTGCAGGCCACATTTGATGTGCAGGCCACCCACCAGTCAGTAAACCTGACGTCACGGGATTTAGCACTTTGAAGTCCTGAAGTTGGAACTTTAGAGAACCATGAAGGGCTTGCAAAGATCCTGTGGCTTTACCATGCCCAGGGAAAGGTGCCAGCTACCTAGCCACCAGAAGCACAGGTGTACATGTTGAGTGCACCTCAGGAGCTACTGTAAATTCCTGCTTATCAATAAAGAATTAAACTACCTGCCTGCCAGTTGTCCTCTTGGACTGAGTGTGCTCAGGGCAGATAGTGAGGGAGTGATATAGAATCATAGAATCATAGAGTTGGAAGAGACCATAAGGGCCATCGAGTCCAACCCCTTGCCAAGCAGAAAACACCATCAGAGCACTCCTGACATATGGTTGTCAAGCCTCTGCTTAAAGACCTCCAAAGTAGGAGACTCCACCACACTCCTTAGCAGCAAATTCCACTCACTGTCGAACAGCTCTTACTGTCAGGAAGTTCTTCCTAATGTTTAGGTGGAATCTTCTTTCTTGTAGTTTGGATCCATTGCTCCGTGTCCGCTTCTCTGGAGCAGCAGAAAACAACCTTTCTCCCTCCTCTATATGACATCCTTTTATATATTTGAACATGGCTATCATATCACCCCTTAACCTCCTCTTCTCCAGGCTAAACATGCCCAGCTCCCTTAGCCGTTCCTCATAAGGCATCGTTTCCAGGCCTTTGACCATTTTGGTTGCCCTCCTCTGGACACGTTCCAGTTTGTCAGTGTCCTTCTTGAACTGTGGTGCCCAGAACTGGACACAGTACTCCAGGTGAGGTCTGACCAGAGCAGAATACAGTGGCACTATTACTTCCCTTGATCTAGATGCTATACTCCTATTGATGCAGCCCAGAATTGCATTGGCTTTTTTAGCTGCCGCGTCACACTGTTGGCTCATGTCAAGTTTGTGGTCAACCAAGACTCCTAGATCCTTTTCACATGTACTGCTCTCAAGCCAGGTGTCCCCCATCTTGTATTTGTGCCTCTCATTTTTTTGCCCAAGTGCAATACTTTACATTTCTCCCTGTTAAAATTCATCTTGTTTGTTTTTGCCCAGTTCTCTAATCTGTCAAGGTCGTTTTGAAGTGTGATCCTGTCCTCTGGGGTGTTAGCCACCCCTCCCAGTTTGGTGTCATCTGCAAATTTGATCAGGATGCCCTTGAGCCCATCATCCAAGTCGTTGATAAAATGTTGAAGAAGACCGGGCCCAAGACAGAACCCTGTGGCACCCCACTAGTCACTCTTCTCCATGATGAAGAGGAACCATTGATGAGCACCCTTTGGGTTCGGTCAGTCAGCCAGTTACAAATCCACTGAGTGGTAGCATAGTCAAGACTGCATTTTACCAGCTTCTTTACAAGAATATCATGGGGCACCTTGTCAAATGCCTTGCTGAAATCAAGGTAGGCTATATCCACTGCGTTCAGTGGATATGTCATCCTGCCCAAGCAAGGGAGGAGTGTATGCCCACATCAGGGAGGAAAGTTGTGTGTGACTGTGAGGCATGCTATGCCGTGTTTAAAAATGGGACGATTCTGCTGTGTATTTATGAAAACACAGGTGTGTGTCAGTGTTTGTGTGCAGGAAGGGACCAATGAAGATATTTGTTCTTCCTTTGTCTTGCCTTATTTCCCCACTACACACATCTCACATTTGTTACTTCCAGAAATGGTTTGTGTGTGTGTGTGTGTGTGTGTGTGTGTGTGTTCATGTGCATATCCAGATTCCCAACTCTGTTACAGTTGTCTTTCAGTTCCCCGTGTGCGTGATTTTCCTATACAGACTGTCATCTACAGAGCTGTCATATCGCTGCATATGCAGAAAACTACCCTTGTGGGATCTATTCTGTCCCACTCATGTCTCGGTGTGTTTTTGCAAGGCAGCCTTTGTGTTACTCTTGTGCCTGCTAAAAATGTTGCTTAAGGTGTAGTTTATGATCACATTCTGTAAACTGGCAATACTGAGTTAAATAACATGGGATTTGAGGGCAAGGCAAGACAGCAAATAATAGATAGGTTTAAGCAAGTATATGAGTGCATCTGATTGGGGAAAGCTGATTAAAAAACAGTCCTTCTATCCCATTGCCCCACTTTGACAAGCTTTTTCACTTTTTCTTACTAAAAAAAAAAATCATTAATTTTAAAGCACTGGAGTGTGCTGTAAGTTCCATGTCTTGATTTAGAGATAACCATTTGGGAACTTGGTGTCCTTCAGGTGTTTTGAACTACAATTCCCATCATCCCCAGTCAATGTAGTCATGCTTGACTGGGGCTGATGGGAGTTGTAGTCTAAAACCTCTGAAAGGAACGTGGTTGCTGAAGACTGGTTATTGTTCTGTGGTTGTTCATTATAGGCATATAATTATATGTAATTGTTCATAATTGGTTCTATTTTGTATTTGCTGCACAATTTAAAAAATGCTGTTTAACTTCTGCCACGTTCCTGTCTTCAAATTGATCCATCCTATATTTAATTATAATAAGAGAAACTAATATGTTTGCAGACTTTAATTACACAAGCAAAAGCAGTAAAGTATACATGTAACTAAAGAGCACCTAGTAGAGCTTGTCGATATAAGCAAGCAGGGATGTCAGTAGTCTATTCTAGACTATATGTCCAAGTGATACAGAGGTCATCATGAAAGCTTCAGTGTCACCTGCACATACATTTTACACAAGCTTCCCATAAACATTTGTTTTCTGCATGGCTATTGAGCAGTTGTCAAATACTCCTCCAGCCGATAAACAAACAAAGGCCCAAGAAGAATACCAAGGAGTTCTTGGTTGGATGTGCTTGTTTATTTGTTTTGCAGCTGCCAAATGAAGCCTGTTGGCCTGAGACAGAAGCAATCATGGCTGGGATAATCATGGCCTTTCATGTTTTTATTTTTAAGCTGTCGCTTGCCAATTGTGTCTCAGTGCTGTCTGTCTCTATTCATTTTCTTTTCATTCTGTGTGAACAGAAAATATTAAGGGAAGAAAAATCACTCTCTTCCTTGATGGTAGCTGGCTTGCAAATAACTCATTTTCAGAAGCACTCTTCTTTAACTAAAGTTCTTGGGACACACTGTTGGCATTCTAACTTTAGCCTTTCTGGGTACGGTAAGATCTGTTTATTTGCCTCCCTTTACTTAGGCCACTTGTTGGCCCATACTCTATACACCTTTGAGAGTGACACAAATGTTTGTTTATTTATTTCTTGCAATTATATCCCACCTTTTCCCGAAGGAGGTCAAATTAAGGTGGTGTGCATGGTTCTTCCCCTCTTCATTTAATCCTGTGAGGTTAGGCTGAGAGGCAATGACTGGCCCCAGATCACCCAGTGAGCTTTCATGGCTGCATGGGAATTTGGTGTTTTGGGTTGTAGGCCAGCACCAACCACTACACCACGCTGGCTTCACTGGGGATTCCTAGCAGGTTGCCCATGGGCACACATGTGCTCAGAGGCCTTTCCAGGGTCTTATTTCCCTCCACCACATTGAAATTAGACTTGAAAGAAGAATTCTTTCATGACCAATAGAAAAGGTTGTTGTATGTGCATGGTTGCAGACTCTGTGTAACCACTGCAATTTCTCTTGTTTGTAGATGTGTCAATAAACTCAGAAAGGTTCACAAGCCCTACTTTGAACCATGATGTAGGTGAGGGATGGGGACTCTTTTCTGTCAAAGGTCACATATTCTTGGGCAGGCTTCCTCAACCTTGTAGTTTTTGAGACTACAATTCCCATAATCCCTGACCACTGGTCCTGCTAGCTAGGGATCATGGGAGTTGTAGGCCAAAGACATCTGGATGGCCGAGGTTGAGGAAGCCTGTTCTTGGACTTTACATTTACCGGAAAACAGATTGGAGTTAGGGGTATTGTTCGGTCTGCAAAACAAAAGAATAGCCTACTGGATCAAGCCAGTGGCCCATCTAGTCCAGCATCCTGTTCTCTCAGTGGCCAGCCAGAAGCCTGTGGTGAAGAAGAAGAGGAGGAGGAGGAGGAGTTTGGATTTGATATCCCACTTTATCACTACCCTAAGGAGTCTCAAAGTGGCTAACAATCTCCTTCCCTTCCTTCCCCACAACGAACACCCTGTGAGGTGAGTGAGGCTGAGAGACTTCAGAGAAGTGTGACTGGCCCAAGCAGCAGCTGCATGTGGATGAGCGGGGAATTGAACCCAGTTCACAAGATTACGAGTCCACTGCTCTTAACCGCTACACCACACTGGCTCTGTGAGACACCAGTAAGCAGAACATGAGCACAAGAGCACTGCCCCCCCCCCCCCGTGGTTTCCAGCAACTGCTATTTGGAAGCATGCACTGCTTCCAGCTGTGGAGGCAGAGCATAACCATCATGGCTAGTAGCCATCAGTCACCCTCTCCTCCATGAATTTGTCCAATCCTATTTTAAAGCCATCCAGGTTTGTGGCCATCGCTGCCTCCTTGGGAGTGAATTCCATAGTTTAACTATGTGCTGTGTACTCCCAGGCCAACCCCTAACAATGCCCCTAGACTTGTACATTGCAAGTCAGTTTCCCGAAGAGCACAGATTTCGTTGGAGGCTGTCTTACATCTGGAGGGATCAGCTGAGAGCAGGAATCATGAACCTGAGAAAGAACAACGTAGTGCTCAAATTACAGGGAGAGGAGAAGAATCCTGGCACGTTCCATTTATGATGCCTCCCACCACCACACCCTTAGGTACTGCTTTTAAAAGCTGACCTATGATTTGCCTAAAACTGACAGTGGGTAGGGCTTGTGCATTTCATGACCTTTAGCCTCCTTCCACCACCACCCCAATAGTGTGAGTATGAGCAATCCAACGTGATTGTGTTACTTTGGGTGGGATTCACCTAATATGCCCTGTCAGTGGAAGCCCTGTGCAAAGATTTCCACCCATGCAATGGGATTCCCGCCCCCCTCCTGCCTCCACGTGCCCACGGAGGTTGGCTGGGCATTCAGAACAGTGTACTGTGGGGGTCACTCCATCTGGCAAACTGCAATGCTTGCACAGACAGAACACTAATACTAGCACAATGTTGGATTCTACCCTTTGATTCCAACTCTGTGCTGGTGGAGATGGAAGTATCTGTTTCTTTGCCTTGGAATGATCACACACTGCCTGCTATATTTGACTTGTGTCATATATCATATGTCATTGCAAAGCATCTACCATCACTGGAGTGTGTTTGATTGACTTGCCACTCTGTGAAAACCTTGCTTTCTTCTCTCTGTTCAATGACATGCATTTACGGTGGTGGTTCTATATCAGTCCTTGCAATGTGGACTATAGCTTGCTTAAGCCTCTTACCTTTCAGCACCAGAAGTGAGTTAGATGTATCCATGAAATATAGCATTCCGAATGGTGACTTTTCCTTTTCTGGGAAACGATGCCATGCCACAAGCAATGAAAGCGTACCTTATTAGTCAGCTTACAAACTGCAAGTGGCAATGCTACAAAAGCGCCACTAGAGGGAGCATCAAACCATTGTTTGTATTTCAAGCTTGTTACCATCTCTGGCAAGGACACAAGAGACTGGGTAGTAACACTTTTCTGGTGATAAAATTTAAGCATCAAATTTTCTAGAAATTACTGCATGTGTGAATGGAAGGTTATAATACATCCCAGTATACTTGGCACTTTGAGCGAGTTCTGCTGAACGCAATGATGCTTGCAAATGATAAATCACATACCAATTTAGGAAAGAAGAACAAATGGTGCATTTTCCTTCACTGTGTAAGTATTCTCCATATCATTGTGTGTTCATCTTATTCGAAATAAAAGTGGCAGCAACAAATTGCGCAGTTTTAACTGAAACTTAGTGATGGAACATGTCGTTCCACACTTGTATCATCTTCACCGGCAGCTGGTTCATTTTGGCACAAAATGTGATGTCCTAGTTATCCATTTTAAAGCTCTAAAGCAGTTCGGGGCCAGGAAATCTTAAGTACCATATTAAAGACCAATAGCGCATAGGTCTGTACACAGGTCTCCCATTTTTCTTCCTCTTGTCTAGTGATAAACAAATACTTTAGCAAAACAGATGCAATGCTGCACTGCATGCGCTACCTTTTTAGGGCCACATAACACACTCTTTGAATTCCCAGTGAGCTCTACCAAACCTTTTCTGCAAAACTCTCAAAATAAGATTCCATCTACTTCATGCATTTTAATGGACATTTGCAGGGGCGGGGGTGAACTTTGCACCTGAAGAATGCAATGTGCATTGCTAACAAGCCTATGCTCTCAAGAATCAATGGTTTTCCCCTTTCCAAAGCTGTTGTTCCTAAGTGACTTGAATTATGTTAGCTTGGTTGGTAGAGCATGAAAGGGGTGTGGGTTCAAGCCCCACGTTCGACAAGATTCCTGCATAGCAGGGAATTGGACTAGATGGCCCTCATGTTCCCTTCCAACTAAACAATTCTATGATTCTATGAATTCATATTCCATAGGAATATAGATTTGAACGCAGTGTAGCTCTGATAAGTATAAACAAAATAAAAAAAAATCCTTCCAGTAGCACCTTAGAGACCAACTAAGTTTGTTATTGGTATAAGCTTTCGTGTGCATGCACACGTGGTATCTGAAGAAGTGTGCATGCACACAAAAGCTCATACCAATAACAAACTTAGTTGGTCTCTAAGGTGCTACTGGAAGGATTTTTTAAAATTTTGTTTCAACTACGGCAGACCAACACGGCTACCTACCTTTATCTGAGAAGTATCTGAGATATGCAGCAGCCTGGGCATTAAGATATTGAGTTTCGCTCTGCTTTTCCATATTCCTTCCTGGGTGTTTATTTTAATAATTTCCGTGTTGATTTCATTTTTTAAAAAAGAATCGAAGTCCAATATAAAAGCAACAAAGAATTGCATAAAGTATCATTATAAAACAATAAAGCTGGTATCAAGCAAGTTCAAAATATTGAATGTCACCAGGCAAATTAAAATCCCGCAGAGCGTAAATTTTAAAGCCTTCCAAAGTAGTGAAACGATTTGTGTGTGTTTTCAACATCCCTGTGATGAAGTAGCGCTGTTACTGTTTTGTAATTGAGGAAAAGAAGGAAAGGAGCATTTAAATGTGTGCTAAAGGTATATATGCACAATGCAATCCTATACATGTCTACCCAGAAGTAAGCCCAACTGGGCTTAATGGGCTTTATTCCCACCTAAGTGCATATATGACTGGCCAAAATCTCCAGAAAATATGAAAATAAAACATGATACCCAGGGCCAAACTTCAGTCTGTGCTCTTTTGTTTGCTGTCTCAGGTCAGAATCTAATGATCTATGACGTGCCAACTTGCTCTGCTTTCTTTGTACCATGTTTATTTTGCTATCAAATACAGATATGGACCCAGAAACAGCTTCAGGCCGCAATGTCATGCCAGAAAGCTTGATTTGTATCGGGGAGTCAACATCTGGCCTTTACTGAGCACACTAATGCTGGTTAGCCAGAGGCAAAAAGAAACCCCACACCCTTCAAACCACAACCTAATGCACTCCATTATAAAGCAAAACATGAAGAATATTTGATTTATCCAGTGTTATTGTTCTATGCTGACATTGCCTCTCCTACCTAATCAGGCTGAACTAGTTATCAATGCTGGGGGTTGGGGAACCATTTTTCTATAAAGGGACACATTTCCTGAAGGGAAATAGTTTGGAAGGTGCATACTGGCAGTAGGCAGGTCTGGAGCTGGGGTGTGTGGGGCTGGCAATGGTGGGCAGGGATAGAGCCCAAAGTATGTGAGACTCCTCTCTTTCTGCCACCTCTACCCTGCCTCCACTTCCTTGCCAACCACCTGAAAGAAGGTCAAGGGCCACGTGCATTCATTCTTTGGGCTGCAGATTACTCACTGGTGCCCAGACACAACAGAGGGCAGGCTGCAGAGGGCCTTCTCAGTAGTGGCACCCGCCCTGTGGAACACCCTCCCATCAGATGTCAAGGAAATAAGCAGCTATCCTATTTTTAAAAGACCTCTGAAGGCAGCCCTGTTTAGGGAAGTTTTTTATATTTAATGCTGTATTGTTTTTAACACTTGATTGGGAGCCGCCCAGAGTGGCTGGGGAAACTCAGCCAGATAGGCAGGATATAAATAATAAATTATTATTATAGTATTATAAACACGTCTACATCCCCAGGCTGCAAAACCTGAACTCATCTCTAGCAGTAACTATAAGGCTGAGTTGTACCCAGTGTGGCATCTAAGCCAGAGAACATGCCAGTGCTTTTATCTGCAAAATGCAGAGCAATTGAGCCTCGGCAGATTAACTGGGTTTTATCCCAGAGGAAAGCCAGCACTATGCCACTGCAGCAGCAAAAAAAAAAAAAAAAAAAAAGGTCTGCCGGACAGTAACAAGGAAACACAATGGTGACAAAATTAAGTTCCCTTCTGTGTCATCTCTGCTGTGGAATTTGCCACCAACTTGGATTGTTTTAAAAGGAGGTTAGGCAAATCCATGGAAAATATTCCAGTGTTGGAGGCAGGATGCTTCTCAATACCAGTGGGGAGAATGTTGTTGCCCTCAGCTCCTGCGTGTAGTTTTGTCAAAGGCCTCTGGATGGCCACTGGGAGAACAGAATTCTGGATTAAGATGGGCCTTTGGTCTGTTCTGGCAGGGCTCTTTTTATATTTTTTGGCCACAGAATATTTGGCCTGTGCTTGGTCTGATTTGTCCAAGTTTTCCTCCAGCCATCCTCCCTTTTGTTTTGATTTTTTGTTTTGTTTTGATTGCTCAGAAATAAGACAGTCCTAACAGTAATCACCTGATCCTTTCAGAATCACTGCCTGTAAAGAAACAACAACAAGAAGGCTTAGGTTCCCAAGTGAAATAGCGTCCATTACAGAGTTATGAGTCATTAATGGTGTGGTAATGAGAAGGGAGGGAAAGGAGCCAATCAAAGTTTGAGCAAATCCTCTTGTGCTGGGAATGTGGCTGACACACATGGCCCCAACTCGCCAAATACATGCATGATTCATTAACTCCTCTCCTTCCTCAGCCAGTGCCTGCTCGTCTTTCAGCATCCTGGGATGCTTAAAGAAGTACTCTAATGCATCTTCCGAGTGGAGGGCAACTTACTCTTTTTAAAAACCCTCTGACCAAGGAGTTCATTGTATTCCATTATGCTAGTAGGAGTGTAGGGCATAATGCCACCCAATGAACAACACCAGAGAGGCTGAGTTATAAGAGCATGTTAGTGGGAGGAATCTGGGATTGTTGTTGTTTAGTCGTGTTCGACTCTTCGTGACCCCATGGACCAGAGCACGCCAGGCACTTCTGTCTTCCACTGCCTCCCGCAGTTTGGTCAAATCTGGGATTATTAATCTGGGATTAATAACTTCCAATTAAATTTGCAGGTGAGGGATCATCTATGTCTACCTTAAGAGCTGCTGTGGCTGTCATTTGAAAAGGGCTGTCCCTGGACATCCTCACAGTATTAATTAAGTAAAGTTATCAATAAAAGCAAATGAATCTGTAATTACTTTACCGCTCTGCTCCTTTGCTGGAAACCTTCCTGAGGCAAACTGAGCCATGCAAGCTGAGCAACCAGACACATCCGCGCCTAACTGAATCAGGTATGGTGTGAGCAGTGACCACTCTTGCACCAAACAGGGTCAAACCAAAGCTGGCCTTTTTTGGGAGCATGTACCTTCGCACAAAGTAGGGAGAGTTTGCAAGCTCTCTCCTTTTTTCCAGGTAAATGGGAATGGTAAATTCTGTCTCATTCCCTTGCTCCCCATCACAGATACAAGCATAGATGCAGCCTGATACACATACACAAACACTCACACCCATTTATACAGTGGCAGGAGTAGCCTCGTTTGCTTGATGTCTTTTAATGAGAACATCATTAAAGCCTTGTTGTTGGCTATGTAAATCACAAGGTATGTGAACACACAGGGTGGGAATGGCTCTTCTGAGACAGGCAGTTGCCATCACCCCATGCAAAGCCAAGGCTCAAAAGGATGTTTTCAAGTAGAAAGATGCAAAATACCAACTTGGATGGCTTTTGAAGAGGATCAGACAAATTCAAGGAAGATAATGATCTGATTCCATAACTGGAGGCAGTAATGCTTCTGAATACCAGCCCCAGCACGAAACTACCCCCCACGGCAACCTCCGTCTTCCTCCTCCCACAGATTACTAAGCACCTTTTTCACCACCCACCCAATTATGAAGCCACCATCCCCTCCTATTCCTCAGATCCTTTCATGCTCCTGCTTTCAACTTCACCCCATTCTCATGCTTCCTACTCCTCCCTGCACCCCCATTTTCACCTTTACTCCCCTTTCCCTCCACCCTCCTCACTTTCCTCAGCTCTCCCTTGCACACAGATCAACCCATATCTGTGCCTTAGGCTTTCTGACTGTGCAGCCCAACTCAGGACGCACACATCATTATCATCTTCATTCACCTTTCCTTTCCACAGAGACCACCCCCATTTTAACACTTCTCCCTTCTGTTCTACACCCCCTTTGTACACACCCCATGCCGATATGTATCTTCAAGGTGAATAGAATCTTAAGAGCAAGCCTGTCAGTTTACATGTTCAGTTAGAAAAGGTTCAGTTCTCTTGATAGACGTTGCACCTCTGTAGGTGTTTGCTTGTTTATAAAATACATCTTATAAATTACCACATGACTACTACTATGTTGAAGATAACATATAGTACCAGGAATAAAATACATTGTGGGGAGGTACTGTGAAATGTTTTGAGGGCTCCACATCCTTTATCTCTCTCACATGATGTGCTGAGGAATAAGAGAGGGGCAAGTTTAAAACAGCCCATGCTCCTCCCTTCTTGCTAGGCTGAAACAAGAGCAAAAGTCTGAGTAAAGCAGGGATGGAGAGATACTGAGGATTGCTTTCTAAGCCAGTTTTTACAAGGAAAAATGTACCACACAGAAGCAAACACCAAATAGCTGACGCAACAGAGACTTTCCCAACTCCCTTCTCGCCCTGCTCAAACTGTCACACACTTTCACACATGTCACCTCTGCTGAAACCTACTTGCTTAAAATGGCCACTTTCCCCCTCTCAGTTTCATCCAGTTATATTGTCATAGATTGCACACACATTATCTCAGAAAAGCTAGAGTTGTGGAGATGTGAAGGGCACATATTTCTGCCTCTGGTGCACATGTCTGAAAGTGGCAGTTTTCTGGTGCTGTATATTGGAGTAAACAAAACAGTACGAATCAATACGTGCTTGCAGTTTCCTCCCTGGCAATTTTAAATGTCTGGGATGAGCAAAAGATAGACCGTAAGAATAAAGAATAAATATGTTCTCTGTTGCTGACGGCTAGACTAACCACTGCACCGTTTGGGAGATACATGGAGAAAGCCACATTGGAACAGTGGTATAGCAAAGTATGCTTTCTGTCCATGTGGAGAAAGGTAACTCGGAAAATCTATTTTCATAAAGGGTTGTCAAAAATACACATTTATCCAGTCTGATTCAACTTTATTAAATATATAAAATTATTATTTGTTTCCTAAAATGTATATACCGCTTAACTATAAGAAAAATAAAATCCAAAACCTTCAAAGTGGTTCAGTGAAGAGGTAGCAGCCTCAGACACCACAGCAAGATAGGCAAGCTTGTGGAATGCGTAATACATGACTGGATATTTGAGGTCAATGAAGTGTTGTCTCTGGAACTCTCTGCTCCATTTTTGAATCCCTGTGAAAAGAAGTGTAATGATTAGATCTGACAATGACTGTTGTGCTACATTTTTTGTTTATTATATTCTTTGTTATAATTTTTCTTATCATTAAAAGCTGAATTTTAAAAAATACTAGTATGACAGCTGCTTTGCTCCACTGAGACTTCAGGAAACAGTTTAGCAGGCAAACAGCACAATCCTCAGCATGTTCACTCAGAAAAAAGTTCCACTGGGTTGTTTGGGAATTACTCCCAGGTAAGTAGCCATTTAATTGCAGCTTTAGTTCCATTCACTTCAGTGCCCTATTTAAGAGGTTTTAAACCTAGCAAGGTGATTTTATATCCTGTTAAAAGAGCAAGAGGTTAGAGAGAACCTAGCAGAACTTTAATTTAAAGATGATGCCATGTGGGAGCTTGGGGAAGGAATTATTTGAAAGGGCAATCTATGTCAGGCTGACATTGCTGCCATTGCTTGCTCAAGGGAGTTGTGATATGGTGCATCTAACTCCTCAAATTTGCTGACTAAACCTTTAAATACAAGTTTTGGTGCCTTACAGAGAACTAAACTGAAGGGTAATCTTTTTATGAATCATAAGAAAATAGGGCTTTGTGTCATCATGCAGTATCGTATTGTGATATTTGTGTGACATTATTTCACATGCCAAGTTGCCATGTTGAGCTGACTTTGTCATGTCAGTATTACAGCTCACCATACCCTGTCTCAAGATCCTTTTGTTGTCAAGGAGATCTTCAATTTCACAGATTTCCCCACAATTTTCTAAATCTTCTATCCATATGGGTTTCTGATTCTCATTATGTGTGTGTTTTCTGAAGACCACTGTTCCTCAAAACTAGGAGCAATGCATTTTTCATTCAGAGCCAATGGCACAGTCCTGATGGCAAGAAGGTGGCAGAGGGGATGGTACAAATAACCTCTCTGAAAGGTTTAACAGGGGTTTAAACAGAGGTTGGATGGACATCTGTCAGGGATGTTTTTTTAGCTGTGATTCCTTCATTGCAGGAGGTTAGACAAGATGGCTCTTTGGTTTCCTTCTACCTCTAGCACTGTATGATTCTATGTATGAGCCATCAAAAGTATTCTTTGCAACAGGGACTGGAAACATGTAGCCCTCTAGATATTGCTAGACTACCACTTCCTTCATTTTTTACCATTGGCTATACTAACTGGGGCTGATGGGAGTCGGAGTCCAATATCACCCAAAGAGCCATGGGTTCCCCATCCCTGATTTCCAGCCAATGAAAGGCCTGTAAACAAGGTTGTAGTTCAATCTCCATTACTGAAAAATGATGCTGCCACTGTCACTATACTGGAAGCACATCTGCCTACTGGTCATTGGGAAAGAGAAGTCCTTTCCTTTAAAGGTATCACCTGCTGCATGCTACATATATAGTGGAAAGATCAGAAATGCAGATTCACTCATGCACCCTTTCAAAAAAGCAATTATTGCAATATTTGAAGCCGCCTAAGAATGACCCACCACATCTGGATGTAACATGAACTAGTGTAAAAATGCAACTAAGCACAATCCTGTGCATGTATACTCAGAAATAAATCCAGTGATTTAGTGGGACCTATACCCATATAAGCATGTAAAGAGTTTCAGCCATGGTTTATATTTAACACCGCTGAGGTATACCAAATTATGAGTCAACTCAGTACACAACTTACATGTTATGGGAGAGGCCAGTAAATCCTTAAGACCACAAATAATTTGTTTTGCTAACTATTATATATAGTTACATGTCTTCTTATGGCTCATTTATCTATGCTAATATTTTCCGAGTCTCGTGCTGCCCTTTTTTGTAGGACAGGCAATGCGGGACCAGGAGAATTAAACACTGTATCTGATTGTTTTATGTTTGTCTCAGCAAAATGCTACTATATATTGAGCTGGAAAAGTAATGATTTGTAGCCTTGAAAACAGCTAACAGAAGACAAAAAAAGAGACAATATATACATTAGTAATAGTTATTTACAAACAATACATATGTTCAAGGGTCAAGGTTAGCACATTTTGCTCCTACCTTTTTTATTATATTGGAAATACCTTTTTTGTTTTTAACTGCAAATTAAATACAACAGTCTGTTTGGAATATTGATATTATCTTCAATTCATTGCTTACAGGAAGAATATTTTAAAGTACAGTATTTAAAAGTTTCTTTTTTGGTAGCATATGTATATGATATATTATTTTAAAAATAACAGTTACACTGGCAAAGCAGTTACACACTTATTTCTACTTTCACTATTTATTTTTTCTTAATCATTAATAGTTCCCTCCCCCCCCCATTGTATTATTGAAAAAACATTCTTTGATATAATGAGCTGTCTTAATAATATGCCTTTATTTTATGGAAGTGCTTTTGTGAATTGATTTTTCTTGGCAAAACTTCTCCATTATTTTAATTTTGATCATCCTTCCCTTTGAAGTCCACAGCACTACCGGCTTCATTTCTTTCTCTGCAGTGCCTTAGGAATGCAGCCATCTGTACTCCTGGGGTTGGCTGAGCAGATACCCCATTCCCCCATCTGTCCAAACATGGCACATATGAGCCCAGAGGACTCTGGAGAAAACAGGTCAGGTAGCAGTCTGGAACAAGAGCAGGGGATGGACAGGCAAAGACAGTATCCACTCAAAGGAAGGAAACAGGATTGGAATGCAAGAGAAGTCAAAGTCAGGCAGGTCCCAGCAACACACACAAACAAAACACACAGCAACCAACAGTCTGCAACCAACCACGCCTTGGACCCTCAGGACTCTCACACTGCCAGCAAATAAAGTACCTGTTTACGTGATGCTGACACAAAAGCTTTGCTCATATATTACGTAAAAGAGTGAAATGTTACTGTCTCCCCCTTTCCTCCCCCCTCCCACTTCTCTTTCCCCTCAACCCCATATTGCCTATAACAGTAATGTCCCAACTCTGAAAATGAGCATTACTGAGCGTTCATCCTGATTTGTTTGCAACAGCTGGCTACTTAATGAGCAATCATGCTGATTTGTTAGTGGGGAGTCTAAATGACATTTATTTATTTCTTAAAATTTATACATCACTTGATTGTTAAAAGCAAAACAAAACACCCAACCTCAAAGTGGTTTACAAAAAAAAAAAGAATCAGTAAAAATCAAAAGAATCAAAATCAGCAATGAACTAAAAACAGATTAAAACCCACATCAATATTCAGTCTATATGGATAGACCTTTCATCAAAGCAAAGGTGTTTCTGCACTTTTCACTGCATTTTCCCATCACCACTACTTCTTTTTTTACAAAGAAGTCTGGTCTTTTGGGGAAATGGGTGTGTTGCACAAGAGCTCCAAATCACCTTTAATCGTGTAAACCTGAATGTGCTGGTAGGTGATTCAAGGCCACCCAAATATAACAACAGTCTGAAAGCACCCGCAGTGACAAATGAGATAATCCAGTTTATATTTGTTTATCTCAAAAATAAACAGCAGTACATTTGAGTTGCTGTTTATTTACCTTGTCTGAAGAAAAATAGGCCCCGACAGCTGAACTGCTGAGCTTCCAAACACTGAAAAGGCAATTTCAACACAACTTTCATTACATGCTATATCTTCTGCACCTCCCACACACTCTTTTCAGGTTTGTTTGTCTTAGTTGTGCACCTAAAATCCTAACACGCTGCCTTCAGTTTCACGTTCTGTTTCTTGTCAGCTTCTTCCTGTGTGGTAAATGTTTGATCACTCTCTCTCTCCTCTCCCCATCCCAGCCAATTGAAAAGCCATTCTTTTCATGCAGAAAAGAGCTGAAAATTCAGGGTTTTCAAAAAAAATTGTGTAGCTGTGGGATTTCACAGGGTGTCATAAAGCCAACAGTAATGATGATCTTGGCTTCTTCTCACAATTAAATTACAGCAGAGCACTGAATTATTCACCAGAATTGTGAGCAGACCTCTTCAAAGTCAAGGTGGCAGGTCTGAAACTAAAGCACCAGCTGATAATTTACTTACAGGATTTCTGTTCACGCCACCGCAAGCTGGAATGCACTTTGAGTTCAGTGATCATGTCCATTTAATGTGATGCCACAATAGCAACACAAGAATTTACAGAGCCTTTCCCAAAACAAAGACTTCGTCGAGCAAAGGGAGAGCAAGGGGTGGAAATAGATACCTTTTCAACAAAGCTTTTGGACCAATGTTTTACTGTTCACCCAGCCAGAAATCAAGTCTAGGTGTAGGGGGGTTCACATGAAGTCTTATACCCATGGAAAGCAGGTGGAAAGGAGGTTGTGTCAGCTAGAACTGACCCAACTAGAGGAGAGCCACCTGGAGGTGCTTTGCAACACCTGGTGCTTTTTCAGAGCATCAGATGGACCAACATAATAATAGCCTAAAGTATTTTGCTCTTTTTTGGAATGTTTGTACATAGCAGCTATTTCCAATATAGAGGCATGGCGCTTTCCCCCCACCCGCACCCTGTGGGACAACTTTTACCTATCCACCTGTCAATCACCTGAAGGGTGAGGTTCTGGAAATAGGTGGATTGGGGCATATAAACAAACAAGGACGACTCATCCAGAAGGTTTACCTCCTCAATGGCTTTATCTATCAAGGACAATGACTATGTCAAGTGGCTTCATGGTGAGTCATGCTGTCTTGCCTGCAGGAAAGGAGCACCATCAAAGGCTTATCTTTAGGTGGCGTCCTGAATGTATTACCTGTCAGAGAACAATTGCTGTGGCATGAGGCTGCCTGACTCATCCTTGAAACATTGTTGTTCTCTCTGGTCTGCACCTACATTTCTATGGAATTTCTATCTGATGGAGGGAGCCTGATGGTTTTAATAGGAAAACCTGAATCTGCTGTTCACCAATCATTTTTCTTTATTGCCATTATTTGCAACTTATCTATCTGGCTGAGTAGGGATTTGAACCCTGGGCTCCGAGGTCCTAGTCTGACACTCTAACCACTACACCACTCTTAAGCTCTTAAACTTATGAGGCCTTATCTGGAGAAAGTTAGTTGTGCTAAGTCCCCTTGGAAATGAACAAGGAAAGTTAGTAGTGAACAAAGTGAAAGCTTTTTTCTTTTTCAGGATCAAGACCATAGAACGAATTTCCAGATTGATGCAGGTGAAGGCAAAAGCTCTCATTAGACAATTGGCATATCTGTCAATTTCCTAATTGGGGGGAAGAAATCTGAAAAGGTAAGTGCTTCTTTCTGAAAATGTGTATCTACCTCCCACCAAGTAGTAAACAAAGGAATGGAGATCTTGTCTACAAAGAGATGCTTTCAAGGTATTCACAGGAAAACAAGTGAGGCTGTCTGCCAATTCATGCTGGTTTTGACAAACAATTTTTTTTCTTCCCAAACAACGGCTGCATTTTTTAAAAAAATGGCATCAGCATGACCAAGCTCACACAAACATTAATAAGATATCTTGGTTTATTTTTGTGACACTTGAGAACAGACAAATACTGTATGTTAAGATAATGGTTGATTTTTGGTGAACAATATTTTGTGCTGCACAAGCTCCTCTTGAGATCATTTGTTTCATATCAGCAGTGCAAGCAAAACAGCAAATCTGTTGCTTAGGATGCCAGCTGCATTTAAATGTACTTGGAAGAGGAAGGAGTAAGCAAAAGTAAATCTAAAGACTGACAGACTCCACTGGCAATTGCATTTGGCATAGGAGCATTAAGTATTTCACAGACCAGTGCATTTCTAAATATCATCTATTCTAAAATGAAGTACAAGTGTTGATATATTAACTCTTTTAAAACTTCAAAAGAGCATGTACCCAAAAGATGTTTCTTCGTCAATTATTGACTTGCTTCAATTTTAATTCCCCTAATCCATGAGGCCCAATGACTCAAAGACAAGATTAATTAACTGTATCCTGCTTCTTATTATTTATGTAATGAATTTGTCACCTTAATATGACTTCATATTTTAATCTGAAGAGTGTATATCAGGAGTGAGAGTCAAAAATACCAGCTGGTGTGCCCTTAAAGTCTCCTCCTCCTCCTCCTCCTCATTCTGTTTTTTCTTCATTGTCACATTGGGAAATGACCATGAGTGAAATAGGCATAATTCAGGAAAACAGATCTTGAGGAAACAGACCCATGACCTGTCTCCCCACCCAAGAGGGTCCATCAAATAATCCAGAAAATGAAGGCAAAATGAAATTCAAGAGGCAGCATTCCTAAGTAAACTTTGGTTTTAATTTGAGAGTGCAGATTGTTGAGATCATGGGGTGTCAAGCCAAGCAAAAGGCAAAGGTTTCTATGCACACATCTCTACATCCAGGAAAACAAGAGGCATGATCACAATTCAAGCAGACATTCCAGGCAGGGAAAAGCAGTCAAGAAGACTATGAGGCAGGGCTGATACTTAGTGGGGACTAGGGAGACTCCCAAGGAACAGGTAAAGAAACACTGAGGGCTACATTTGGCCCCTAACCTGAAGTTCTCCACCTGGGATAAAGAAGCAATGGTTTCTCCCCATCTCTGATAAAGTGAAACAGTTGCAGTCTCCATCTTGGAACTGAGTCTGCAAGCTGACCTCATGATTATAATGTGAGTCGTGTGTGTCTTTCCTCCTGCTTTGTGTAATATGTTGCCTGATGAGGACTTCTCCAGACCATTGTGACATTTGGGTTCTTCCCCCAAATGGTATTGTTCAACTGTGGATTTTGGAACTGTGGTTGTATATGTGGTAACTTGTTGGACCTCGTCCTCTCCTCTGTGCCTGCCTTGGAATGGAGAAGGAGAAACTCAGTCAGCTCCAAAGAAGAAGAGGGGGGCAAAGCTATAGGAAAGAGCATACAAAAGGAAGAGAGTTTTCTTTGCTTTTTTATCTGCCTTAAAGAAAATGAAATCTGGTTGTTAATCTACAACCAGAGGAAGATGGTTTTTCAGCACTTGAAGATGGACTTTACATTTTGATTTTAAATCCTCTCTCACCATGAGGTGTACTATACAATTTGCCTTCAGATGACTCTTTTTGCCTGGTAAAAAGGTAAAGGGATCCCTGACAATTAAGTCCAGTCGTGAATGACTCTGGGGTTGCAGTGCTCATCTCACTTTAAAGGCCGAGGGAGCCAGCATTTGTCTGCTTCCACAGACAGTTTTTCTGGGTCATGTGGCCAGCATGACTAAGCCGCTTCTGGTGAACCAGAGCAGTGCACGGAAACGCCATTTACCTTCCCTCTGGAGAAGGTATCTATTTATCTATTTGCACTGTGTGCTTTCGAACTGCTAGGTTGGCAGGAGCTGGGACCAAACAACAGTAGCTCACCCTGTCACAGGGATTCATTCCTAGCTTTCTTAATAATCCATGTCTCATGTTACTTCTAATAATGTAAGTAACATGTCTCATGTTACTTCCTAATAATCCATGTCTCATGTTACTTCTTCTTTGCCTACTCCAGGAATTTGTATTTCATTAAGGTTTGGGAGAAATCTGGGTTACAAGCCCCCTCCCCCCACAAATAAAATTTAGCATTTACCTTCTTCAGCTAGATGAATTTATTTTCATTATCTTATAAAGCTGCCTAAGCATTTTATATCAATCAATTCAATAAGCAGCAACCTAAAATCATTATCCGTAAATAGCCTCACTACTCAGCAAGTCAACAGTAAACAACCATAGCTACCTTCTATTTATTTTGTAATATCATTCCTTAATGGGGACATGTTTTCTAAAATAGAATAGACAAGCATCTTCCCTGAGTGACATGCAACTCTCAGACACTGGCAATAGTTTATTGCTATGCAGTTAATGAGATAAAATGTTGCTTATGTGCATAGGAAATACATTTCAAAAATCAATAATGGCCTTAGAAAAATGCATGTCAGAAAAGCTTGAAAGCATACAGTTTTGAAAAACACACTTTAACAGTGTAGCCCAATGCATATTTATACAGTCTCACTGTCAGGATAGGCCTTACCATTACGTAAAGTAAGGTGGACACCTAAGGCAGCTGATTTGGATGTCTATTAGAGATAAAGGAGAAATTCAACACAATGTGTATTAAAAAGGTGGGCCTTCCCTGACAGGTGGACCTACCTAACTCACACTTTCAACTCTCCTCTTTCTCTCAAGACTGTGAGACTTCAGAGGGAAGGAAGTGGGGAAAGAAGGAGCCACCAGGCAGAACACATGACACCATCATCTAGTAAATGGAGATGTTTGTATCTTCTTCCTTGTTTGGTCTTCCTTGGCTGGCAGTGGAAAGTAGAGATATCGTCAGCATTCAAGCAGAGGTTCTTGCGTAAGAAGGACTGAAGAAAGGAAAGGAACAAAAGGGCAAATTTCATGTCCTCCAAAACCTGTTTTCTTTGAAAACTTTTGAACAAAAAGTTTGTATTGTACTGACTCATACTGGCGAATATATCATGTGGAATATTAATGAACATATAAAATAGGAATATATCACATGGAATCTCAATGTGCTTTATGAAGTCCCCTGCTGGATCAAACCAAAGGCTCACCTTAGACCAGCAGCTGGTTTTCTAAGGTGACCAACCAGATCCATGGTAAGCCCTGTAAGTGGCACAAGAGCACCATTACCCTCTCCAACTGTTGATCTCAAGCAAATGGTATTCAGAGGCATGCTTCGTCTGATCCTGGAGGGAGCATATAGCTATGATGACTACCTATTAATAGCTGCATGCGTGAATTTGTTGGTGGCAGCAAATTTGACAGTTCGACATTCTTTTAACTATTCAGGAAAAGTTTGGGCATACAAGAATCTCAGGAAACAGTGGACCACTTGAGGTAGAGGACTGGTTCCTGCATCAGCTTATCTTAGGACCTAAATCACAAGGCTGACCCGCCCATGAAGGGATGTGAGGTGGTGACCTCAGGCGGCTGATCTGGGCCTGAGGAGTGTGCTGCTTGGCCACGCCTCCACTGCAGTTGTGGGCACCCCTCTGCTGCTTCTGTGTGCGCCCCACCATCTCCTCCTCTGTGAGTATACCATGCCACTGTTACACACTGCAGCAGGGGCACCTCGCCACCCCCACACCGCCACCGTGGACATGCCCACAGCAAAAGAGGAGGTGGCAGGGAGAAGGAAGAGGAGCATTTTGCCTCTGTGGCAAACTGTCCCTGGTCGGCCCTGCCAAATCGGGTTTTTCATTTTCAGATCTTCTATTTCAGATAAGACATAAATCTTTCACCAGAAAACACATTTCACCACCTGAGCCTACATTAATGATTACAGCCAGGATTTAAAGGTCTGAGTGATGGTTTATTGAAGCCACGAGGTTAGCTGCTTTGAAGAAGACAGTGTTCTTTGCCAGTTAAAAAAAAGATTAACCAGAAATGACATTTTGTAGAGATGGAAGAGAATCTAAATGCCTCTTGATAAGCCCTCTTCAAAAGTGTTTCATATATAAAGTGCTGAGATTTTTCTTGACAAAATGATTGAAGGAACCTGTAGCCAAGCAACTAAGGAATTCTTTTTTTCTTGCCCTTTCATTTACTGTGCTTTAGATTTTACTATTTCTTTTTGCTGTTGATCTGTCTTGCAGTTCAACCTTATGCATACCTTCTCAGAGTTCAATAGGACTTACTTCCTGTTTATGGGCCGGGATAGCCAATGTGGTGCTCTCCATATAATAGACTCCCCTACTACCATCACCCCAGGTAGCATGGCCAGTTGTCAGGGATGATGGGAGTTGTAGTCCACTGACACTTGGAGGAGACACCACACTTGGTCAGCCCTGGGGTAGGGGATTACGCAAGAGTGTAACCCTATTGATGTCTCCTGAGTTCATCTGAGCTTTCTCTCAAGTAAGCAGGTATAGGATAATAGCTCTACAGAGCATTCATCACCCAAGTCAGGCAGCACTGGGGTGTGATGATGGGGCAGCAAAGCCACCATCACTTCCAAAGCCCCACTGCTCATGCCAGCTGGGCTTGTTCTTCATCAGCCTGGATGGTAGTGAGGCTGACTCAAGATACACCCCCGGAAACTGCAACTAACCTGGAAACTGCAACTAATCCAGAATGCGGCAGCTAGACTGGTGACTGGGAGTGGCCACCGAGACCATATAACACCCAGCCAGATGGGCGGGGAGAAATAATAAATTACTACTACTACTACTACTACTACTACCACCACTACTACAACAACTGTCTGGGGCTTTCCAAAGGCTGTCACTGGTAGGAATTTCACCAACGGCACCTGCCCATGTTGGGCAGAGTCCTATGAAACCCTCAACCCCCAGCACAGTGGATTGGGGGGGGGGGTCTGTAGTGCAGCACTGATTATTTAGTCTTGCTACCTAATATTTGTATAATAAGCAAGAAAAGGAAAATAGGATCGAGTAGAGATGTGGATGATTCAGATTTTCAGAGTATTTAAATATTTGATCTGAATACCATATGGTGGAAAGGTGGCATGCAAATTTAGCAAGCAAGTAGGAAGCAAACAACTAACCAACCCTGTATTGTGAGTAGGGTTCTGTCAATTTCAGTTCCTTTCAGTTTTCCCGTCTTAAGTGCAGTTCTCCACATTGCCACATCAGTAGGTGATTTTTCTTGTTAAAAGCCCTCTTAAAAGCACATCAGCATTTTAGTGCAAATATCTTCCAGTATACACATTTTTGAATGCAATTTTGCCTCATATACACATTTTTGCAAAGCAATTTCTTGTAATATAATGAATTTTTGTATGTTATATTGCCTAATATATGTTTTCATATGCATATTGTAGCCTTGTATATGCATTTTTGCAGACATTAGTTGGCTTACTAAACTGGAGAATTGCATTGCAAAACCAAGAGAGGTGCAAATTTCAAAGGATGGCTGTGTTTCAATTGGCTTATTTTTAAAAGTGAAAAATAGGTTGGTTCACCTTTAAATGCAAACTGAATCATTTTCCCCCTCCATGATTAATTGTGAGAAAGTTATGATGCTTGCAAAATATTTCTATATTTTTAAAACCTTCATACCATTCCCTTTTCAGTTGCTGTTTGCAATCCACCTCTGCTTATTCCTGTTGTTTCCTACACTATGCATCAGTGAGGGACAGGGCTTCCTCATGCATTTTAATTTTTCACTCATAATGTTAATTTGATTTCGCTGTTGAAAAAAGATATTAAGCAGTCATTCTCCTTACTGCCCCTTTATCCATCATCTGAAGTAGACATAGGGGAACTGTGCAATGCTCCCAAGGGAGGCATATCAAGGTTTGTTGAATTGTTAGGCTTGGGCATAAAAATGTGCTGTTGTTTTCTGTCATGCACACACCAGGGTCATTGTTAGAGACATAGTAAGGTAGTATTTATGTAATCCAAACAAGCTCCAGGATCCTAGCGACATCTGAAAGAGAACAACCAAGGCACCAGCTCTCCTGGGATATTTTTTTTAAACCTCCGTTCTGCAAGTCATATACAATGATCAAAATGCCTTCTACTACCATTGTCTGTGAATGTCATGAGATTGATCTGAAAAATAAGGGAGCACAAAGATGTATCCTTTCTATCTGTATCTCTATATAAATCTTTACTGCTCCAAGCCATAGACCACCACAATTCAATACACATAGAAATGCAAAATACACACAGAAGTACACATTGTCTTGTCATATTTCATCAAGCAAGCACACACACAAAAGGAACTACAAAATAATAACACCTTCCCTCCAGAACACAAGGCACACTGACACACCACATAAATAATACATCGGTGCTACAAATACAATGGAACAAAAGCACATCCCACTCAGTCCGCTCACTAGGGGATTTACTGATGCCTGGTTCTTACTTTTTCCAGCAGTCAGAGCAAATTGCGCAGCCTGGATAGTGGTAAACGTGCTGTTGCCTGCAATCATTGTATGGATCTGATCCAAGCATGGTTTGTCAAAAAGCAGAGGAGGCTGGTGAGAAATTATGCCTTAGGGGTTTGAGAAAGGGGCAGCTTAGTTAATACTGTGAGATACCTTCAACTTCACTGGACTAAAATGTATTTTATTAATTTATCAGACTGATCAGGGGGCTCCCAGTTTTTAAACAGAAAATGTAAGAAATGCATTTTGTCAGAGGCTCTGTTATTGTGACTTGAGTACATAGTGTTCATTTCTTTTAGCCACTTGTATGCATACATATGTTAATGCCATCAAAATGTTGTTCAATATGTTAAAATCTAGTTACAATAAAGCTGAATCAGTTTTGGTGGCACAAATAATAGTTGCATCTTATGCTTCTTAGCAAGTCAGGATAGAGCCACAGAATCAAGGAGAATAAGAGAATTGGAGGGGGCCTTGTAAGATATCTAGTCTAACCATATCTAGTAGTTGAAGCACCCATTGCTATTTGGAACTCCTTCCTAGCCCAGACAAGCAAACATTGTGTACCATCAAGTTTAGCACTGCAGCACAGATGCCATGAGCAAGTCCTGGCAGAAGGTAGTAGATCCAAAGAACCAACAATGGCTTCTGTGGTGATTGTATTCAAAATACAGTGAATTAACTGTGTACAACTACTTCTTGAAGTATAACCAATCCTTCCTTTGAACAAGTATAGGGATGGTGAATATGTGACCCTCCAGATGTTGCTGGAATCTCACAACCATTAATCTGTATCTGCAAAGCCTACAAGCTGTATGTATATCTCAACATCCAGAACTGCATTATTGAAGCCTAATCTTCTACAGCAGTAAACTAGTTTGGACCTTAAGCTGTCTCTGTGTGGTGACTGGAACTGGGGATAACTTCTGCTACGTAGGTATCACACCTCAGATTCCCAACATAGTCCAGTACCATCTGAAGGGCAATAGGTTCTCCATCCCTGGACTAGAAAAATCACTGCTACAGGACTGTTTTTTGTTCAATATCTGAGGCAAGATATCCATGAAGCAGAAGTTGCCCCCAGTTCCAGTCACCACTGTGAAAAACACCAGCTGTGTTTTTCATTGTATTTTTACATTTGTGTTTTATTCATGGATGTAAATCATTCCGAGAGCATAACTGAAGGACTATATACAAATTCATTAAATCAGTCAATCAACGTGCAGCCAAGTTATCAAAATGTACAGGGAACCCTGCATGCAACTGGTCTTCACTTTTTAGTAAATGTATATGAGTACTGTCATTGATAACTTGTCCATCCCTAGTTTCAACGGTCTTGATAAGGTGTTCTCCTTGAGTAGGTGTCCACTGGGATAGACTCAATGTTTGTTTGTTTGTTTGTTTGTTTGTACAACTGTACTATTCTATGATTCTATGAATGACATATCCTGTGATTCAATTGCAGTATATGAGGTGCTTTGAAAGGATTGGGTAAGCTCTAGATGTTCTGAAGCTGTACAAATAAGTACTATTAACTAGAACTGAGTTTATGCATGCTTTGATAGGGAAGTTGATCCAGCATGTTACATAAGCAAACTGGTGCAGAACACATTGGCCAGGTACATGACAGATGGAGTCAGTACATTTTATCCTTCCAAAGCTGTTAGTTAAGTATTGCATCTTTCCATGAGGCATTTCTCTTGTCAATTGAGCAGCCTTAAAATAGACTGTTTTTCTGCTTTCCACAGAGTGTGAGTGCATTGTATAGATACCAGGCTAGACAAGCATACTGATCCATAGTGAGGGAGGCTAATGTTGAGACAACTCAACCCCATTAACATAAATCCATGATTTGTGATGGCATCATGTTAGAAATATTTAAAAAATAATCAATATGTGGAGGATATGTACAGTAGTTACCTTTTGGTGAAGGTGCTCTGCCACTGATCAGAGGCTATTTGTATGGGAGTAATGGCACTGAAAGAAGTTTCTGGTGCTCAGTTGTGGCCAGCTTTCCCAAGCTTGATCAGACTCTCTGAAAGCCTGAGTTTGTGCTACAGGTGTATACCCCCATCTGGTGTTTGATTGCATAGCTTTGAGTTGGGCCCCATCTCACCTCACACCTTGACTATGAGGAATATTCAGAAATAAGAATATTCAGATCTGACATTGACTTGACTTGAAAACAAGAATGGCTATAATCTACATGCATAACATTTGGAGAAATTATAGCCCCGCAGGAGGGGATTATCCCTGCCACATATCAGACAGGAAGGCCCAGTGTTTTTTCTGCTAGCTAAATCCCCACACCCTGATTAAAATTTTAAATAATCATAACATTTTCATTTTTGCTCTTAGGTGCATGGAACTGTGTGAGATGGTATTCCTTCAAGAGTGAATTGACCTTGCCAAATTTCAGACAGGAAGATCAAGAGGTTTCTGTACTATTCACCTTTAAAGTTTACTTTTTTTCAAAATATTTTCTGAAGTAAAAAAAGACAATGTTTTTGAATGACATACTTCTAAAATCTGCCTTGTGGGTGAAACCAGTCCAGAGACCACAGTTCAAAAGCACCTGAGTTAGAAGTTATTATTTCTAAAATGTATTTACCTGGTTTACCCCTTTGTGTCTAATAGAAAATCTGATTTCATCAAACGTTTCTAGAGCATCTACTTCCTTTCACATTTTGTAACACTATTTTTGCTACACATGTTCATTGGGTTTCTGAACACTAGAATTGCTGGTATTTTTCTGATAAGATAATGCCAGCCTGGGTGCAATAAAATAAATTGAAGTATTTATCTCTTTTTTATACAAGTATTAGGATAAAGAAGCAGGTCTCCTTCTGGAGGAGGAAAGCATGTAAACAACTTATCAAAAAACCCAGCACGAACCTCTGAGTGAGGAGAATAAATTAGCTTTAATTTCCAGCACTCTCAAGAAGGTACACATGGAAACGACACAAAGGCCTTTCAGATGTCTTCCTTCCTTTATGGAAAGTGCTATAGTCTTGTCAAAGAAATATCTGTTGGCCTTTACAGTACTGGCTAAAGATGCTAGCATATAATGTTAAGTGGCATGCATAATGTTTTCCATGGTACCTTAATATAAGAGCATTGGAAGGTGCTGGTGTTATGGTTAGAGTGTTGTATTAAGACCTGGGAGACTATGGTTCAAATCTGCTCTTGTTCATGAAGCTCACTGCGTGACCTTGGGTCAGTCATTGTCTCTTAGTCTAACCTACCTCACAAGGTTGTTTTAAGAATAAAATGGAAAGGTAAAGAACTATGGTATGTATGCCACCTTCAGCCACCCACCTCTCACCTTCCATTCTACATCATAGCTGTGGTACCCTCTACGCTAGCCCCGAGGCTCCATGCCCAGTGCAGCCAAACTGGCTGTGCTCCCCTAAATCTGATGGGTGCATGGTCTCCCCAGTCAAATTCCAAGATGCTGACCACTATACCATCTTTTGTCAGTATTTTGTACTTGTTTTCTGAATGCAATTGCTGTTTTTATGCTATTTGCCACCATGATATTTTTTTCTTTACAGTGGTGGTATATAATTCTTTTGCAAAATGAACGAGTACTTCCCCACTGTAAGGATGTGGGTCAGGTCACTCTTGCATGCACCAGCTGCTCACTCAGTATACAGTGGCAAAACAGCTCTCTTGTGCCCAACAGAAAATATTCTGGTAACCAGGTTTTTAAATACCCAGTGATTGTCTCTGCATAGCAAATTGTCGTGTGCTAAGCAGCCCTGAAATCTCCAGTCTGTTCCTAGTTTTACACTGACTGAGAGCCACTGTTTAAATGAGAACTCCTGTGAGACAATGTGAGAGAGAGTGGGAAGGGGGGCACTCATCCAAAAGTCTTTGTTTGCCATTATTTGTGACAAACTGCTGCATTTTTGTGATTTGCTGCTCATGGAAAAACCACGCTTAAAAGTTTAAATTCATAACCTATTTGCAATAATTAAAATTTGGTTTTAAGGACAATTATTTGGAAGATTGCACAAAAAAATTCAACCGTAGCAATACTCTTCCTTTTGCTTTATTTCACTCTTAGATATGAGAGTTGCTACAACAGAGGAAGGGAATGCAAACTATAGGAAGCCAGCATAATGTACTCCTGGGGAAATTATGCTGGTGCAATTTACCCCATTCCAAACTTCATGCAGTTTAGCCAGCCTGAGCCTGGCAAAGGGAAAACAAGCCTTTAAAATATTTTGGCCTGCACCATCCTTTTTGCCAGTGTAACTTCTCCTGGGAAGTTGAATGGAGATTGGAATAGGGGGAATGGAATGGAATGGAATAGGGGTAATCTCCCTCTTCCCCCCTTCCACCCTCACCACACCCCCTCCACTTCCCTGGAACACCCCATTGGGGGAATTACCTGGTCTCAGTTCAGCCAGCTTTGGCCTGAGTCAGAATGGAGGACTAACATGGGCATATCTCTGACTGAGCTGGGATGAGGGACTTCAGCCGAAGATCTGCCTATTCCAAGCTCTGCTCATCCAGGTGCATCTTGGGCTTGGATTGCAAGCCTCTACCAATTTGTTTGGGTGCAAGCCTCTACCAATTTCTTTTGGTGAAGGCAAGCCCCATTGAACTAAATGGGGCATGTAAAAATGATTGCACTGTAAATCTGTACTATAGGTTGTAGTCATTTGTAGGCATGTTATTTTGTTGGTACACTTTGATGGTTCTTCACCTATGAGTAGCATCAAGATAAATTCTGAACATCCATTTTAATTCAAAATGCCCTGTTTCTGGTGATATTTTTTGCTGAGTTGGAAAAATAAGGATCATTTTAATACTTCCTGAGAGGACTCATTTACGGAAACCTGGTATTTGTTGGATTTTTATTCAGGTAGTTTTCAGATACTTTCTGCAATCGCCTATGGGCTAAAAAGGGCCATCACTCAGAAGTGGAACACATGCTTGCATGAAGAGCAAGTTTAATCTACTGCATCTCCAAGTAGCAGAGCTGGGGGCAGCAGAGAACCACTGCCAGAAAGAACAGACAGTAGTGGGCTGTCAATATATATGACAGCTTAATATATTTGAAAGTTTTAGGAATCACTCTTTTACTAAATACAGTTACTAGAACCAACAGTAGGGGCAGCAGGGAGAGAATCGTATTGGCCAAACATTATCCTCCATGTATTCCAAGAATGTTTCCAGTAAAGCTTTGAAACTCATCTCTTGTGATGGAGAGAATTCATATCTACACAAGGTCCAGAGCAGGGATTCCATTGCCACAATTCTAACCAACCTGTCTGCAGACCCCCGAATGGAGTTCATGGACCACCAATGCCACACAGACTGCTTTAGGGCCTGCCTGGATAGCACTTATTTTGGGGGGCAGGTGCAGCTTGATGAGTCCCTCATTTGCACACAAACTGAGTTCATCCTGAGCTGTTCTTGATTTATTTCTGTGGATGAGAAGAGCAGCTGTGGAAATGACAAATGCCTTGTGGCCTGCATAGCTGTTATCCTGCTCTAAACAGAACCCCTCATTTTATGTGAACTCATTTTATGCGAACTGTGAAATCTCTCTCTCTCTCTCTCTCTCTCTCTCTCTCTCTCACACACACACACACACACACACACACACACAAAAAAAAAATCTGGCAACCTACTCTTGTCAATGAGGAATTTACATCATAAATCTGGAACTGACCCAGGATCCAAAGTGAAAATTTTTCCCCATGGTGCTTTTATTACTTTTAATTCTAAATGTACTGAGTAACAAACCTCCCCAATGTTTCTTGCCAACTGTAGTCTCCAATTTATCTCCTGAGTAGTTTTCTAGGTGCTGGTGATTATACTCTGCAGAGCAAACAAATCAATATGGCCTTCTGTGCAATAGTGGGTGGCGGAGCCAATTCCATGTCACTCTGGTGCCTATTTGATGTCAAGGCCAGAAATCCATTCCACAGCACAACAACTTTATTTGACCAAGTATTAGGGGTGAATGAGTCATTATTAACAAATCTAACTTTAAGTCCAAATGCAGTAGATGCTGCTAATAGGCTTCTATTCATTAACTTGTGCTAAAATCGCTGGATGGAAAAAAAAAGATTTATAAGTCAATCAAATATATACATTTACTGAAAAGTGAAGTACTGTTGCATGCAAGGTTGCCTGTACATTTCGCTAACTTGGCTGCACATTGATTGACTGATTTAATGCATTTGTATATAGTCCTTCAGTTATGCTCCCAGAATGATTTACATCCATGAAATAAAACACAAACGAAAAAAATACAATGAAAAACACAGCTGGTGTTTTCCACAGTAGTGACTGGAACTACCGGTACTTCAGGGAGTAGTTGTACACAGATAATTCACTGTATTTTGAATACAATAATCACAGAAGCCATTGTTGGCTCTTTGGATCTGCTACCTTCTACCAGGACTTGCTGGTGGCATCTGTGCTGCAGTGCTAAACTTGATGATACACAGTGTTTGCTTGTCTGGGCTAGGAAGGAGCTCCAAATAGCAATGGGTGCTTCAACTACTAGCTATGGTTAGATGAGAATCTAGTCCAACCCCCTCCAATGCAGGAATCTCAACTAAAGCATCCACGCCAGATGGCCATCCAACCTCTGCTTAAAAACCTCCAAGGAAGGAGAGTCCATCACCTTGAGATGGAACAGCTGTTACTAACAGAAAACTTTTCCTTTATCATCTTGTTCACTCTCATCTGCACACATTACAACTTGTCAATATCCTTCTTAAAATATGGTGCCCACAACTGGACATAGTACTCCAGTGGTCTGGCCAAGGCAGAATACAGCAGGAATATGACTTCGCTTGACTTGAGCACTATACTTCTGTTGATGCAACCTAGAAGAACATGAACTATAAAGCTCCAAAATACAGGCCAAAAGAAAACAGGTCTGGGAAGAGCAAGGCATACAATGGGCACCACCAGTGAAAAGGTCCTGCTCCGTGTAACTGCGCCCCTGTCATTTTATAGAGTGCCCACTTGCCCTCCTTCTTGACATGGAATGCTCTCTATTGGAGTCTCCAGGTCCAGTCCATAAGAAGGAAGAGCAGGGACCTTGAAGTCCCCAACTGTTAATCAAGCAAGCAAGCACACAGGTCACCTTTGTCATAGTCAGGATGCCTATGTCCTGGCCAGGCCTGCACCCAATCTTGTTTTTATACAATCTTATTTGTCCTCAGTAACCAAAGTTATATTATCAACATATACAAGCAGAAAAGTTGTTTTCCTTCATTTGCAAGAAATCGTACAAAACAAAGTGGCACTAATAAAGAAAAGTTCCAGGGTGGCAACAGAAAGCAAACTAAAAGTGCTTTTGCAGTTCATCAAAACTATCCAGCAATATCAAGTTACAGGAAAACTGGTGCTATTAACAGTAATCCTTCTAGTTGGTTAATTGGTTCGGCAACTTCCATGCACATGATGTGTGATGCTAATTTTTTCCCCCAAGAGTTAAATGATAACTAATCAGAGGCAGCTACAAGAGAGCTATGAGATTCAGGTGAGGATCAGGTGCCTTGTCAATCCCAGCAGGTATATAAGAGGACGACCTGGCCTGCCCACCATTCTCCTAAAGAGGAGAAGTCTAGCATGGAAAACTTGTGTATAGTACGCAGATCTGAAAGGGCCACAAAGGGTAAACCACCCAAAAGGTATGCTGAAGAGTTTGCTAAAACAGTCGTAGCAGATACAGCTGTTTTTAGTAACTCAGAGAAGGTTGGGGAACCTTCAAGCTTCCAAGAGGTTCAAAGTTTAACCTCAGAGGAAGCTGAGCCATGGCTAAATGCCATGAAGGCTGAACTTGATTCCTTAGAGAGGAACAAGACATGGGAACTACTTCCAGGCCTGCCCCAGCCACAAAAGGTTTACAAAGTTCAGTTATTGCAAAAGTTTTTCAGAGCTAATTTTATGCATTTTTTTAAAAAAATCACCATGCTATTTAACAATAGTATCTTATGTCCTTTAGAGGAGAAATTGTGAATTGTAGAATTCTAAATACCTGTCATCATCCTTGGCTTCACTCAATTTTGTTTATAACACTCTTTCATTTTCTTCTAGTTGTGAGGGTGGGGGTCGGGAGGGGCCTCACAAGTGGAGTAGCCTAGGGCCTCTCTTCATCTAAATCCGGCCCTGAAAGGGAGATATGTTGGCTGAGAACACCCAGCTGAGTGAGACTTGGGGCAGGCTAGAAGAAAGCAACTTGATCCCCACCCTCCAGCATAACCTAGCTTGGGTGCTCAAAGTATTATTTCTTAAGCTGCATTCTTGCTTTGTAATGAGCTTTCCAACCAATTTTAGAGGTCATCTAAGTGAACTTGCTCAGATTCTTACCCGAAGGGATATGCACTGCCCGTACCACACACAGTATGGATTCCTCCACATAGTTTACAAGTTTATATCTTACCCCATTGCTATGTGGGGGTGGTACTTTCTCCATTTTCAACACTGTTTTGCAGAGTGATTCATGTTGGAGGTACCACTCACATTCTTTCATAGTGCATCAGAATTGCTTGGCACATTGAAGCTATGAGAGCCAATGTGGTGCCGTAGTTAAAGCATCAGACTTGCACCTGGGAGAGACCAGGGTTCAAATTCCCACTTGGCCATGACACACACTGGGTGACCTTGGACCAGTCACTGCCTCTCAGCCTAACCAACCTCACAGAGTTGTTGTTGTTGTTTGGTCGTTTAGTCGTGTCCGACTCTTCGTGACCCCATGGACCAGAGCACGCCAGGCACTCCTGTCTTCCACTGCCTCCCGCAGTTTGGTCAGACTCATGCTGGTAGCTTCAAGAACACTATCCAACCATCTTCTCCTTGTGCCCTCAATCTTTCCCAACGTCAGGAGCTTTTTCCAGGGAGTCTTCTCTTCTCATGAGGTGGCCAAAGTATTGGAGCCTCAGCTTCACGATCTGTCCTTCCAGTGAGCACTCAGGGCTCATTTCCTTAAGAATGGATAGGTTTGATCTTCTTGCAGTCCATGGGACTCTCAAGAGTCTCCTCCAGCACCATATTTCAAAAGCATAAATTCTTCGGCAATCAGCCTTCTTTATGGTCCAGCTCTCACTTCCTTACATCACTACTGGCAAAACTATAGCTTTAACTATACGGACCTTTGTCGGCAAGGTGATGTCTCTGCTTTTTATGATGCTGTCTAGGTTTGTCATTGTGCAGGGTTGTTATGGGGGATTAAATGAGATGGGGCAGACCCATGTACGCCATCCTAAATTTCCTGAAGGAAATTAGGGTTATAAATGAAATAAATGAATAAATAAAGTAAAACAGAGCCAGCCATAGAGAGCCTGTCTCTAGTTCTTTGTTCAACACTGGTCCTTCAACACTCCTGCAGGACTCTCCTTCCTTCACAACCCCCTCTGTCCTATAGCAATGCTAGCACTTAATGGGGCTGGCTGATACAGAGGTGGTTGTGGTTTCTTAGCAGCACACTCTTCTGAATTTGTGTCATGGTTAAAAGGCTGCATCAGGATTGATAGCTACTATTGATAGCTATGGACAGTAGCAAACCCCAAAGTATGAACTACTAACTGTAATAAGAAGCAACAGTAACTAGGCTGCAAGATGGCTAGGCACACTGGCTCTAAGAGAACGTGAAGACATTAGAATGACTTCTGTAAGCAGACTCCTTGTCTAAGTGTGTCTAAGCAAGAGAGCATGAAAGCCTTGTTTGGGTGCATAAGTACGTTGACTGCCTCCCTCCCAAACAACATCTCTGTAATTACAAAAAATCTTTTAAAAGCCTACAAAAATCAGTTCCTCAACTGCTGAGAAAATCAATAAGAGAACTTTAAATCCCGATTACAGCAGTGCTTGCTGAGAGCTTAAAACTAGCTTCCTTATACCTGAAACTGGGAGGTGATTGATCTTGAGTGCTCTGCCTGCTTATATAACTTGATTTGACCTTCACTGGCATTTGATGTGACCCTCCTTGCACTTTTATGAATAGAGGTTACCAGCTGAAATCCCATAAAACAGATTTGGTGATTGTGTCCAAAAAAATTCCTTTTATCCTGTAGTTCCATGCACGCTCTTGGCAGTCTCAAAATATATTGGGGCTTTTGATAGCAAACAATCATTTTGCTTCTTCTGGTTACAGTGGTACCTCTGGATGCGAACGGGATCCGTTCTGGAACCCCCTTTCACATCCAGAAGCAAATGCAACCAGCGCCTGCACATGCGCAGGTCACAATTTGCCACTTCTACGCATGCGTGTGATGTCATTTTAACCGTCTGTGCATGCGCGAGCAGCGAAACCCGGAAGTAACGCGCTCCGTTACTTCCGGGTCGCTGCAGCACGCAACCCAAAAATACTTATCCCGAAGCTACTTCAACCCGAGGTATGACTGTACTTTGTAGCTTCCATCTTTATGTCCAATCTTAGCAAAATGCCTGTGTTCATACAAGGTGGATCTATGTCTGCGCAAATGTGCAATTAAGGATAATCCAAGAGACCATATGGGAACATGTGAAAGTAAGACTACTTTTTTTAAAAAAGTAATCTAGTAATAGGTTAAACTTATATGGTGCTTCTAGGAATCTCGGGAAGCTCCATAGCTCAGTGGAGACAGTACAGAACTAGATGGACCAATGATCTGACTCAGTTTAAGGCAGCTTTCTGTGTTTCCATTCAAATAACTGAACAGGGTCACAGTCACACCATACATTTAAAGCACATTATAAACACATGGTTTCCCCTCATAAATTCTGGGAACTGTATTACCCCTCATATGACTACAATTCCCACACCCTGAAAAAACTACAGTTACATGGATTTTGGGGGGTGGGGAGCCATGTGTGGTGTAGATATGACGTATGCATTCATTCCAGTGCATCTGATATTTTCCAACCATCCCCTAGACTCTGGCTTTCTTGAGCCAAATGTGGAGAACTATGGTAGCAGGTGCTGCAAGCCTACACACGATTCCCTGGCAGTAAGTCCCAGTGAGCTCAATGGGTTGTATCCAAAAAGTTCTACTTGGACTAGACCTATTGAAATTAATGAACCTAAGTTAGTCATGTCCATTTATTTTAAGGTGTGTACTCTTGAGTTGAACTATCATTGGATACATTTCAATGAGATTTACTTGAGACCAGAGTTTCCCAGATTTGGGTCTCCAGCTGCTTTTGGACTACAGTTCCCATCATCTCTGACCACTGGTCGTGCTAGCTAGGGATGATGGGAGTTGTAGTCCAAAAGCAGCTGGAGACCCAAGTTTGGGAAACCCTGTTTTAGACTACACACATTCATAGGACCACACTGTGAGTATGCTGAAGAGCTCTTCTGGTCAGACACTTGTAAGATATTCTAATATGCACTCAACTAAATGTGTAAACTCGAAACTTTGATTTAGATGCTATGTTGCTAGTTCATGTAGAGACTGGGGCTTGCTCCTTATGATAATGTTTATTTCTCATTACTTTGATCACAATAATTTGCATTTTATTTAATAAATGTGCTGGCCTTTTTTGCGTCTCGTCTTCTTTTTCCCCCAAAGTGCTCCTATCAGATGAAACATATTGTTTGTCTGATAATAAGGTTTTTGGCAGATGGCTCCATTTTGCTACGCCACAGTTGATTTAATTATAGAAATTATCTGCAAACTACAACATATTTCAACAAAATTATGCAACTAATGGTTGGCCTCACTAAACATTCTCCTTGCTAAAAGTGGAGCGGATATGTTTTTTGTCTCTCAAGAACCTATTACGGGGTGAAGATGGAACTGCTACTTCAATGGTATCTGCCATAGCATAGAGGGACTCAGCATCCCTGGTGGGTTCAGGACCTCAGAGTATTAGTCAGCAGAACAGACCTACATAGTGGATCCTGCTAAGTAAGAGCTGCCTCACTCTGCCTCATCATGGGGCTGGACCTGTTGCCAGGTCACATGACTGAGTGAAAAGCAGTTTGGAACAAGTTTTTGCCCCACCCCTGGAACACTCCTCTTTATTGATTTATGTCAGCATACATTGTCATCTGCTATTCCCCTGGCTGAACTAGCATAGCCCCACCTCACTGGATTGAAGGAGTCATTGAATCATAGAATTATAGAGTTGGAAGGGACACCAAGGGTCATCTAGTCCAATGCCCTGCAATTCAGGAATCTCAACCAAAGCATCGATGACAGAATACACCCCAGCTGAGCTGGGGTGATGGAGTTATACTGATGGAGCCTAGGGCTGAGACAGGACTAGATGACCCTGATCCAGCAGACTCTTTTTATGTATAATTTTTATTTATCATTTTTCACCACAGTGTTTCACATTTCATTGAATATAGCCATAAATCCAATCTTTGACTTCCCTTCCCCCCTTCCATGTTTCTATTTATTTATCCATTAAGGCTGCATATTCTAATTTTCCCATATATTCATATTTATCCCTTCCCCTTTAATACTTTACACTGACGTTTAACCTGATTAACATGATTCTTCAGATTTCCCACTCTTCCTTAAATACTCCATCTTCCTGATCTCTTATTCTATTAGTTAAATTTGCTAATTCAGCATGGCTCTTTTTATGTTCTTTGTGTCAGTTTGAGGGACAGAGTGGGTGCTGGGATGGATGAAAGGAGTATTACTCAAAACTGCTTCTCAAAGCTTACCAACCTGAACTTTTCCTAGAGTAAACAGAATCCCTGTCAAAGACATAGTAAATCAAGGTAGGATTGTACCAGGGATGGGGAGAATGCAATTCAGTTCACATTTATAGGTGAGCCTACTGAATTTCTGAAATAATATGCCGACTGAAACCTAGCCATCCTTTGCAATTCATAAATCTCCAAATTTTGCAATGCTGCCATACAATGTGTGAGAAAATGTGCATCCTAAAGTGTGTATAAAAATGCATGCATTAGTGAAAATAGCATGCAAAAATGCATTATATAAGGGGAAATTGCCTTGCAAAAAGGTGTATGTTAGGCAAAATTGCACATAAAGATGATGATGATTAAAATTTATATACTGCCCTACATTCACAGGTCAGTTCACAGGATAAAATCACAATATAAAAACACAAAATACATAATCCAAATAAAAATAAGAACAACCCAATTATGCCCCCCCAAATAATCAGAGAGCAAGAATAGAATTTAAAATATGTAATATTTGTAATAAAACATATAAAAATAAGCACCCATCAGGTATAGCCAAGGAGTAGATTAAAGGGTCAATTTAAGTGTCTTTGAAATCAAAACATTTTAGCCATTGGTTTCCCTCCCAGTTGTAACCATTCATAGAAGCTCTTTGATCCAGTGGAGTCTTCCATGAAGGGGCACTGGGACGCAATTTTCTATTATTCCCCCTTCCTTCCGCAGCCCTTACCCCCATCCCCAAATCTGATCCAAGGGTTGGGGGAACCTTTGGGACATCATTGGTGGGAGCAGGGGAGGTGGCATTGAGGGCTGCAAGCGAAAGGTGGAAATTGCAAAAAACTGTCTCCTTCCATCCATGGAAAATATTAGGAAAAAATTGCCCTAAAATGCTGCTGAATGTTCCTGAGGACTTGTTATTTTAAAATTCACAAACTAATGTGAAAATGTAGGAACTGAACTTAAGAGCTGAAAACTGGGAGAAACCAAAATTAACAGATTCACCCATCTCTAGATGATGCTGACATGGACTTTCTTGTGTGCCTTTCAAGTGTGTTTGTGTGGCTGGTGAAGAACAAAGGTCTATCCCAGGCATGGGCAAACTCCGGCCCTCCAGATGTTTGGGACTATAATTCCCATCATCCCTGACCACTGGTCCTGTTGGCTAGGGATGTTTGGGAATTGTAGTCCCAAACATCTGGAGGGCGGGAGTTTGCCTATGCCTGGTCTATCCAGTGGAAGAGCAGTGATTAGCTGTGACAAAGAATGCTGCAGATCAGACAAGTGCATGAATAAAGGTTGGCTTCCCATAAGTTGTTCATCGTTCAAAAATGCAACGTATTGTTATAGATTTGATGGGGAACCCACTAAAGCCTGGAAATTAATAAATGGTAGAATTTTGATTAATTGGGATATGGATGAACGTATGAGCTGCAGAACTGTGCTAGCCCTGCAAACCAAGCTGGCTGGCCTAGTGAAGAGCAAATCTGTTAACGTGGCAAAAGGTGTTGATGGGCCACCTGAGAGGAATCCTTTGGCCTGGGGAGACAGATGCTGCCAAGGTGGTGGGGTGTGTGCTTGAAGTGACAGGCAAATGGAGGGTTGTGGGGGTTTTTTAGCAAGGTATTCTGAGAAGAATAAGAGGGGAGAAAAAGAATTGGGATCCATCTTGGGCAGGATGGCTGAAGGATGGCTGGTAGAAATGCCTTGGACTCCAGGGCTGCCCTACTGTGGGGGAATAAGCCACTCTTGAAAAGACTGTGCTGTAAGATTGGATTCTCTTCATGCAGACTGAAGGTGTAAATAAGTGAATAAACCATTTTTCTTAAAGCTACGACATTCTCCGCCATGTCTCAATTTTCCAAAGGAACACAGACCCTGAGTGAGTGGCTGGGACCCCCTGTAATCTTGCTACTGCTCAGCAGAGAGAGGTGGAGGCACCCTACTTTTGTAACAGGATCAAGTAAGTACAGCGATCAAATTGCTTTTGCAGTGATGTATGATCAAAGTGATAGTTTGATATCTTCTCTCTGTAATGTTAAACTGGTTTCTGAACTCAACATTAGTGAAGATTTGCTGAACAGTTTGCCTGCCCCAGAGGGTCTTTTAGTAAAGACATTAGTAGCATTGCTTATAGGCAGACAAGCATGCCTCTCACATATTCATGAGGCCTGGAGGCCATGCATGCAGATGACTGATTCCACAGTCAGCGTACAGCCTTCCTTTCTATTCCCCCCCTAAAGTGTTTCTTCTTGTGATATTCAGAGTAACTGAGAGAACAGAACAACTTTTCTTGCACAATAGGATAAATTATTATTATTACTACTACTTTTCATTTCATTTTATTTTGCTGACTTGAGAGTGTGAGAGCAGTGGAAGGAATGCAGGACATTCTGAAAGGCCATGTGCTGCCTTCAGCACATTTTAATATAGGAAGGTGGAATACAAACTTTATAAACAAAACAAGTGATTTTGAGATATATTTTGTTCATGCAAAGGCCTTTTGTTTATGCAAAAAGGAACTGAGTGGTCTCAAGGCTTCTGTACTAAGTGCATTTTCAGTCCTTACAGAGGCAGACGGCTTAAACAGGAGCAGCAGTTGTAGTAATAATAAATGAATAAATAACATTTCTGGAACATGTCAGGATAAAGATTGCCTTGTCTTTTCTTGAAATAAGCCATTTACTGCCACGTGGGAGCAGCTATGCATGTTGCAGGGAAACAACTGGGGTCTGATAAGTTTCTCCTTTTAATGCAGTAAGAATGCAGCATTTTGTACATGGAAAGTGAAGCATATAACATTAATAGAAAACCAACACAATTAGAGTTTGTTTTAGAAACATCAGATTGACACACACTGTACACAAGTACAAGCTGTCTCTACACATGTACAAGTGTTTGTGTGAAAGAGTGTACACTTGTTGATTTGTGCAGTTCAACTCTTTGTTTATAAAGGTACATAGATTCTATTCTTATTTAATATTACATGTGAATGAAATGAGTATACTGCTCAACTGTTGTGCACATGGGAACACAGATTGTTCACTTGTTGAATGAAATGTGCAAACACCCCTGCAACACAGAGAGACTGAGAAAGACAGACACACACGATAGATAGATGGTGATGATAGATATAGATAGATAAATGATAGGTAGGTAGGTAGGTAGGTAGATGATAGGTAGGTAGGTAGATATAGATAGACAGAAATATGCCAGATTTAACATTGTAGCAGGAACACCCCCCCCCAATCATTCAGTTTCTACAAACTTCACACACACTCACACACTACATACACTACTCTTCTGTTATAAATTCATAGAAAATCAACCATACATCGGATTTGCACTGTTCCACTTTTATTTTACTCCATGAAGGAAGGACTACAAAATGGGGAAGGTTTGATACAGGTCACCATAATCCCTTGAGCATACCAGCACATCCACAGGAGCCCTGACCAGTTGCTATGCCAACCCTGATGGTCTCAGACAGAAGCCCATCAACAACACAACGGACTGCATACACGAGTGGATTCAACACGGACTATAACAAAAGAACAGTGATTGGATTCCCCCTCAGGGGGCAGGAAACTGCGACTACCTTTTGTCTTCTGAAAATGACTCATGGGGAGGGGGAGAAGGGAACCAGCCAGGTGACAGGACACTCAGGTTACCACCACCACCCCTCCCTCAACCCCTCCTTTCTGTGATGTATGCATGATGTTTCTGGGGGTGGGCTTGACCTACAGGATGGGAATTTCAAAAGTTTTTATAAGGCCTTGCACACCATTTTTCTGTGTCTTTCCTCTTTCCTGCAAGTGAGGGGAGCACCCTATTGCAACAGTTCAATAAAGGCCAAGCCTACAGGCTGCTGATTTGCTCCAATTTACTCTGGTTGGTGTCTTTACTTTTTGTCCAAGGGAGCCCTCGGATTTTTCCGGTAACAACATGCTATGAATTTTTCTGTGAAACAAAGAATCCCAAACATAAAATGATCCAAGTCTCTTGTTTCATTTGGGTATTGTAACAAGTCAATTTAATAACTTCATGCAGTAATCCATTCAAAATGTGCCTAAAGTCTCAAAATATTGTGTTCAGGAATTGCTAAGCATCAGGAAGAACTTTCTGAGAGTAAAAACTGCTCAACAATGGAACAGACTCCCGCAAGAGGTAGTGGACTCTCCTTGCTTTGAGGTTTTCAAGCAAAGGTTGGATGGCCACCTGTCATGCATGATCTAGATGAGAGTCCTGCATTGCGGAAAGTTTGACTAGATGACCCCCTGGGTCCCTTCCAATTCTACAATTCTATGATTCAACTACTCTTATGGAGTGGTGGGCATCAGTTACTTAACATGCTAGAAAATCATAATCAGATCAAATCCCAGTTGCAAGCTGCATTTGGAGTTCTAGACCATAGATAGAACACCACCCACCCAAACACACTCACATATAAACATTTAGAGGTGGTGCTCAAGGATATTGATGAAATGATGCAGAATTGATTTGAGAGGGTTATAATTACAAGTGTTTATACAACTATGAAAGAGCTGAAGTTGATAAATTAGTAAGTTGGAGGCAGTAAAATTAAATCAGCCAAATGTGTTCTAAAAATGCCACATTGAATGAATATAAGCAAAAATTGCAGCTCCCACTTTTATTGCAGAAATGCCAGGCACATGAAATGTGCCTGCAGTTCCTATTGTAGAGATATGCACTCATCTTCCTTATTATTTGCAAATATTTAATTTTTCTTAAAATATTCCCTGGCCCACTTGATATCCCAAAGTTAATTTCACTGTAGTGCGTCTTTGCAAAGTTAAATGGATAGAGCTGAGCGTTGTCCATGAAAATTTATTTACTTTAAATTGGTACCCTTCAAGCTCGTAAATGAAAAAAATAAATAATGTTACTCGGTGGCTGGAAAGACTAATAACTTCACTACTATTTCTATACTCTTGGTTTCTCATTATTTTTAAAGTTTGAACTCCAACTTTTACCAGACTGTCAATCATTGATTGCATCAACTTGACAGATTGTCAGCTAAAAGTGGATGAAATATGTGGATAATAAATAAAGGAGCTCTTGGATCTAATCAGATATTGTTTCTTTTATGAGGATAATTTAAAACAAACAAACAGAAATTGGACTTAAAGGATGATCTGCCCTACTGTGAACATGTGAATAGATGATACTGTAGATCATTTTATTACTATAGATCAGTTAAATCACATCGCAAGACTGTGAAATTACTCATTTTGGTTCATTCCTAAAATATTAGGCTCATTCATTTTATACTTTTATATGCAGATGCATGCCAGAACTCAAACATAATTCTACATGCATTGCTTCAGGGGTGCCAACTTGAATAAAATATTGTAGGGGGCCAGGTAAGCCCCACCCCACATTATCACATGATACTGTGCATACACACCATTTGAATAGGAATGCACATCAACTTTGTGGGGGCCTGGTCCCCTCAAATATTTTATTGTGGGTTACTAAGCCCCCATGGACCCTAGTAATCGGCTCCTATGCATTGCTTTATATCTGGGCATGAATGAACTGGAACCCATGATCTTGGGCTCCATAATCACTGCAGATGGTGACAGCAGCCACGAAATTAAAAGACACCTGCTTCTTGGGAGAAAAGCAATGACAAACCTAGACAGCATCTTAAAAAGCAGAGACATAACCTTGCCAACAAAGGTCCGTATAGTTAAAGCTATGGTTTTCCCAGTAGTGATGTATGGATGTGAGAGCTGGACCATAAAGAAGGCTGATCGCCAAAGAATTGACGCTTTTGAATTTTGGTGCTGGAGGAGACTCTTGAGAGTCCCATGGACTGCAAGAAGATCAAACCTCTCCATTCTTAAGGAAATCAGCCCTGAGTGCTCACTGGAAGGACAGATCCTGAAGCTGAGACTCCAATACTTTGGCCACCTCATGAGAAGAGAAGACTCCCTGGAAAAAGAACCTGATGTTGGGAAAGATATAGGGCACAAGGAGAAGGGGATGACAGAGGACGAGATGGTTGGACAGTGTTCTCGAAGCTACCAGCATGAGTTTGACCAAACTGCGGGAGGCAGTGGAAGACAGGAGTGCCTGGCGTGCTCTGGTCCATGGGGTCATGAAGAGTCGGACACGACTAAACGACTAAACAACAACATGAATGAACTGATATATAGTTAAATGAACATATTCTTTGTTCTCAACAGTTTACCTAACTAATTCCACCATGCAATTCCTCTACCTAATCATAAACCCATCTAATCTAGCATCTTGTTCTCACAGCTAATCAGATGCCCATGGGAAGCCCATAAGCAGGTCATGAGCCCTATCACTATATGACTTAAAATTTCTATTCTATTCTATTCTATTCTATTCTATTCTATTCTATTCTATTCTATTCTATTCTAAACAGGGTAGTGATTTCAGGAGCACTCCTCCCTCCCCAGACTGTAGCTTTTACTGTCAGACATACTCTGTCACACATGCACTCTCAGTCTAGACTCTGTGCCTTTAAAATTTGTGTTAAAGGGGGAATTTCCCAGGCGTGTGTACAGGACAGAAAATTCAGCTTGTATCTGTACCTTTGGGAAGCAGTCTGATTTATTCTGAAGTCACTCTGTGCTCCATTCAGTATAACAAGGAACCTAAAATGGGTTTGCAGTTGTACCTTGGTTTTCGAACAGCTTAGTTCTCAAACATTTTGGCTCCCGAATGTCACAAACTCGGAAGTGACTGTTCCAGTTCACAAACTATTTTTTGAAGCCAAACATCCGACAGGGCTTCTGCGGCTTCTGATTGGCTGCAGGAGCTTCCTGTAGCTAATCAGAAAACTCACTTTGGTTTTTGAACATTTTGGAAGTCGAAGAGACTTCCGGAATGGATTCTGTTTGACATCCAAGGTACAACTGTATATATATTTTTTCCTTTTCACAAAAGTGGATAAAATTTGTAGGCACAGTGTTGATTAAGCCTGACTGTTTGTAGACAGATACTTTGAGGTGGTGATGCAATTTTATTCTTTTAAAGAAAGGAAATGTCTATAATTATAAGACTAAGAGGAGAAGAAAGACTGGTTATGGCAAGAAGGAGAGAAAGGATGGAGCGGGGAACATTCTGAGAGGCAGAGAGCGGATTCCTGCAGAAAGTTGGGGTGGCCTAAGAAATCTTGACAATGTGTCCCCAAAGCAAGAGCCTGGTGAAACACATTACCCCAAAGAAAATAAAATAAACCTGGACCTTAGCTGAGGGATGAACCCAACACCTGGAGGAGAAAGACTCAGAGAGATTTATAGGAAGGGAGAGTTATACTATGTTTTTAAAAAACAGCAGCATGGTGAGCATATTAATCCCTGCCTTTCCATGTCTTCTCCTAAGTGATATAGACGGAGGAGGATTTGAAGTTCCACTGGCCCTGCAACTGATGTCAATGACTCATTCCATTTTGAATCAATCTGTGATTGATGTGTCGTTGGACGAATTCAAATATTCATATAGCTTGCACTTTGTGCTATGGCTGCAAAACCATTTCAAATATTCAAGTTTTCACATTATAAATTCAACTAGTGTGTAAATTACATGGTTTTGAGAATGGTAAGAGACATTATACTTCCTCTAGAAGTTCCTAATGCTTAATGACAGATGATTTATGTTCTTCAGCTAGCTAATGGCTCTGAAGAAGTAGATTGCTGAAAGCAGAATTCAGCACCACTGTGCCCCCCAAATGTGACAGTCTTGATGGAGAGCTAGTCAGGTCTAGCACAAGAATTAATAGTCTTAGACCTGCAAGACATGCACTCAGATCCTAGCAGAAGTCCTAAACCTATTAGGCTGCCTTGGGCAAATCACCTCTCCCACTTCAGTTCCCCGTCTGTGAAATAAGAACGTTAAGGTTAATGATGGGGAGAATTCCTCCAGCCAGGCTCAGAATGGTCTTGGGAAAAATACAAACTATTTCCCATGAACTTGGAAAATAGCTGTGTTTTAGCACCTAAAATATATATTTCAGGTGTCAAAGGCCAGTGTAAAGTGGTGCATCATCAGGAGTATGAAAAGGTCCATTACCTTCCCAACTCTCCCCCAGTGAGACTCTTGAATAGCTCATTTTGACTCTTTACTAACACAAATAGCAAGAAAAAAGTTAAAGGTTTGAGTCAAAGAATGAGAAAAGTGCTACATTTCCCCAATAATAAAAAGTATTCAGTCAAAATTAATTCCTTTTTAGCAGTGGAGACCGGTCTGTTAGGGCCAATCTAAGTCAGCCCTCAGCCAGCCCCTGCATGCCTATCTTCTTACTTACAACCAATGAGGAGTGGTTCATTCTTTTATTGACTCAGGCTCCACCTATTGTTGGTCACCCTATCTTCCACCCTACCAGTCCCATCAGGCACCAGCCACTACTGTGAAATATACTGATTTAAGATATGAGTTTCATTAAAGGCCTCATAAGTCTTGGGTTACTGAAAATATACCGTATTTTTCCATCTATAAGATGCCCCCATGTATAAGACACCACCTATTCTGGGAGACTCAGTTTTAAGAAAAGGAGGGGAAATGGCCCAGAGTATAAGACATCCCATAATTTTTGACATTACAGTGGAACCTTGGGTTGCGAATGTGATCCGTGTGGGAGGCACGTTTGCAACCCGCCGCACCGCGTCTGTGCATGTGCAGGTTGCGGTTCAGCACTCCTGCGCATGTGCAACGCACGATTTAGTGTTTCTGCACATGCACGAGTGCCGAAACCCAGAGGTAACCCGTTCCGGTACTTCTAGGTTTGGCGCGGTGTGCAACCCGAAATCTCATAACCTGAAGCGTCTGTAACCCAAGGTACCACTGCATTTTTTTAGGGGAAAAACTTAGTCTTATACACAGAAAAGTACGGTGTATATATAATTTTCATATTTCATAATTGCATAAACATATAATTTAAAATCTCTAATGTTGACTACATCATGTTGCATTGTAAGATGTATGACTTATGAGGCTGCCATCTAGTTTTAAAGCTGGCTTTATTCATAGGTGCAAACCAAAAGAAACTAAGCAACTTTAGAAGTATTAATATGCATGCAATGCAGCCCAAGCTAAGCACCTTGAAGGCCCATTGAGTTCAGTGGGATAATTAGGAATGTGTTTTAACTCACTACAGTTAATGCCTATGAGACTTAATAAAGCATTTAACTTTGTTGGCTAGATCCCAATTTGCATAGTTCTTGGAATGTGTTAGATGCTCCAGAATCATTAACTCTTTCTTCAGACAGTTCAACAACTGTCTGAAGTAAATCAGTATCTCCATTTAACAGATAAGCCTTGAGGATAACATGGTTGTCAATTTCCATGGGCTACTTACAAGTGTAAAACCATTAAGTTGGAATTTTACATAATACTATCCAGGTCACAATCCAGTACCATATGCCGGGACGGATCTACTATGAAACTAATGAAACTTCAGCTTCAGAAGCCCTAATCCTGGAGGGGCCCAAAAAAAATTTTGGTTCACATTGCTTAAAAACTTTGGGTGTAGTTGACACAATTTGAGTTGCATGACTCAAATTGATTTTGTTGTTGTCTATATTTCAACAATGCCACAGATGTTGTAAAGGTTTGAGGCTCTGTCATGGAACAACCCCATTGAATAAGATCACAATGGTCACCCATTACAGTTTGTTAGTTGCAAAGGGTCCCCCATAACAGTTCAAGTTTCAGGACCCCCAAAATATAGGTCCTCCATTCACCATATCTAGTGAATGACACAGCCCTCCCCTATTGATAGCTTTTCCACACTACCAACACAACCCTTTCTAACCTCTCCTCCTAGGATGAGCTGTTTTGAATTCTCTATACAATTGGTTCCAGTAGCACCTTAAAGACCAACTAAGTTAGTTCTTGGTATGACTAACTTAGTTGGTCTTTAAGGTGCTACTGGAAGGAATTTTTTTTATTTTGACTATGGCAGACCAACACGGCTACCTATCTACTATCTATACAATTGGGGCTATGTAAAACTTTGAAAGGCAAATGTAATTGTCATACTAGCAATTAAAGCTGGCTTCAGCCATTTGGGAATCCCTATGGTCTATTTGAATAGAAGGACATTGTCTCTTTCCCCAGAACGGCATTTACAAGTAAATCCCTTTCTTTTCTCTAGTTGCTTTCTGCTGCAGGCTTGGTTATCTGAAATGATTAGTTGGAAAGTTCAGCTGTGTTTCAGCCTACAGCACAACAAAGAAGCTGCATCCATTAAATGTGCTAATGGTGTTTGTAAGGTATGGCTTTGGCAATTTGTCTGTACTTGTCCTATTTGGCAGTAGTGTCAGGTCTGATAATATTGGAAGGTATATTCTGGGCTATCTTCTAAGTAATTTCAACCTTCAGGCTTAATGTTTATATCTTTCAAATACTAGTGTCCCAGATACATCAGGGTATTTTTTTTATCGCACAGAACTACTTTATCATACAGTCACACTATAATTCATCGCAATGTCCTTTTGTGGTCTGCTTTTATTTGGGTATGCAACAGTTAGCTGAAATATAACTTTTATATTTCTATCCAAACATCATATGAATATGCTCTACAAGTTAATCTAGCTCATAGTTCCCTTTTATTTTGCTTATGACTAAGCAGCCAATCATAGCTGAGGGCTGAAATATCTACATAGTGAATTGGTTGATACATCAAGCTAAATTACAGATGTATAGCATTTCGTATCACAGGCATTAAGTAAAACAAGTGCCTCATTTTATAGCTTTAATTTAGATTTCAAACTCTTGCCCTCTGCATTGAAGATAATTGATGCCCAAGATCAGAATAGTTGACAACTATGAAAAATCTTATAACAACATAGAGACGGGCCATAGCTCAGATGGATCACCAGGTAGGGTTGGGAGAGACCCCTGCCTGAAATCCTAGAGAGCCACTGCCAGTCAGTGTAGACAATACTGAGCTAGATGGTCCAATGGTGTCATGCTTCAGGAGAGTGACTTCCTCCCTCCCTTTGGCAGTGGATAAATAGAACAAAGCAAAAATAGTCTCTTACCATATAAAGAGATTTTAATGATCACAGCTCAAGAACAAAGAGTCCATCTCAGAAGAAAGGTGCTCCCAATTATGGCTTCCACCCACTTCCCCCCTACTCACTTCCGCTGCTTGTAACCTGCTCTCACAACCACCATGCTTTTTGTATCACCACATTATCTGCTCTACATGAGCCAGTGTGGTGTAGTGGTTAAGAGCGGTGGACTCATAATCTGGTGAACCGGGTTTGATTCCCTGCTCCTCCACATGCAGCTGCTGGGTGACCTTGGGCTAGTCACACTTCTTTGAAGTCTCTCAGCCTCACTCACCTCACAGTGTGTTTGTTGTGGGGGAGGAAGGGAAAGGAGATTGTGAGCTGCTTTGAGATTCCTTAGGGGAGTGATAAAGCGGGATATAAAATCTAAACTCCTCCTCCTCCTCCTCCTCCTCTTCCTCTTCTTCTTCTTCTTCTTGGACTGACAGGCTCAACACTTTCAAGCAAGAGAGAGAGTCTGTTAGCTCTCTCTCTTCCAATTCTTCTTCACGTTGCTGTTCTCTCCCCAGTTCTTCCTAACTTTTGTCTTCAGAACTATGCCCCTCTGCAAACCACTGTTCCAAATCTATACTGCTCCACTGCTCCTGGGCAGCTTCAGGATCCTGGTCAGGAGCAGGGGGGGGGGGCAGTTTCCCACCATTCCTCATAAGAGCTGTACTCCTTTGCTGGTTTCTGACAAATGGTCTGACTCAGTATAAGGTGACTTCCTGTGTTGTTTGTCAGTGGTTGTGGAACTTGGGATACTGTGGACAGATTGCTGAAGAGTGACACAGGGGACAAAATATTGTATTTTTTTCCACGTTAGGAAGGTATAGGATTGTATAACTTTTTAACAGTTCATAGTGTTAAGCATTTAGCAATATTATTAATGTGTACTGTATGTATTAGTTTCAATATTTTAAATAATGGGAAAGAAATACTAGTCAGACAGTGAAGGCAAAACAACAACTTATGCCTTATTTGAAAACAATGCTGTTAAACACAAAAACTCTATTTAAATGGCTTTTAAGTGTTCAGAAGAACAATACACTTCAGTCATTAAAAAATTAAAAATCCAATATGTCATCACCCTCACTATGTTGGTACAAATGTTAGTTTATATTCACCATATTAAATTCTTTATAAAAAATATGTTTATAAAGCACAAGTTAATAATTCTGTTTTAGGTCACAGCTGCTAAAACATAAATTAAAAATTGATTGCCGCTTTACCAAATGCTCATATACACAGAACCACTGTTTTCTAGCTCTATACAAAAACTGCAAGACCTTCCAGGCAACCCTGGAAAATGAAATATTAATCTGGGAGGCTATTGAATACTGGAAAATGCTAATAAATCACATTCTTTATGTATGCAATGTAACTAAATTTAAATGAAGAGTATCTGTGACATAACCCAGAACTTTCCCATGTGGAAGTGCACTAAGTTTACTGCATTTCCTGTGTCCTTGCATACTCAAGTCTACAAGTAGTCATAGAATATAGGAAGAGATCCAGTTACTAAGAAACACATTCTTACATTGAATCTATACAGGGAAAATGACTGTTGTAGTTATCTGGGCTATTGTTCCAGCACAGTCACTTTAAACAGCTCTGCTTTCAGCTTTGGTGTTCCCAGTTCCACCTCACTCTGAAGAAACAGCTGGGGTTTAACCTTGTTAGGCTATTTCCCAATGCTGGCTCCTGTAGGAATGCAAAGTCTTCAGATCTGCTGAGGACTGAGAAACAGAGTCACTGGAGTCCAAAGGAGAGGACAAAGTGATTTCCCCAGGCCAGACTGGCTGCTGGGATTCTTCTTGCACAGACATTTCTAGCACTATAGTGTCTTCTGAGGGCAAATCCAGCATCTATCCTTCCTCACCTGCATTTTCATACCCTTTAACTGATTTTAGAGTGTCCAACTCCGCAGGTTATTGCTCTCTTGTGAATAGGATTCTCAAGAAGAGCAGTATAGTTGCTAAAGTTGGAAAGTGTTCCATGCCTGCAAATTTCATCCAATTCTGTCAAAAAGACATTTTTTTCAATTTCCTCACGTTAGTGAATGAAGGAAGCACAAAGTTTCAGTTTTCTTAAATGAGGATTTGAATTCAGACCCAAATTGGACAGCCTCTGAATTGAATTTATCCAAACTGAATTTTATGTTTTGTTCACCCCATTATGCATTTCCAAGTGAATGCACATGGAATTGCACAGCAAGTCACTGAAGGGTGCTAATTGAATAATTGTCATAGACAGGCTTATATGACACACTTTTGAACTCTGATCATCACACTAAGGGACCATACACAGAGTATGATTTTATCCCATTGTAATCCAGATTAGATCTCACTTGTGGTTGCAAGTTAATTTCATTTGTTCCTTCTCTAATTGTATTTTTATTCTGATGGTGATAAAATGCAACAGAATTGGGGAACCAGGGTCCTCTTGATGTTTTTGAACTCCAGCTTCCATCCATCTCAGTCAGCGGGGCTAATTGTCAGGAATGATGGGAATTGTATCCTAGCAATTTCTGGAGAGCTGCAGGCTCCTCATCTCTGCAATACAACATATTTTGTAATATTTGTAGAGCTTTTCTTATGTGATACATGAGTGATAACATAAGCAGTCCCCTCTGCTTTAAAGTTACATTGCTAACACAATGACACGTTTCACAAACATGGATCTTATATGCAAGCTAGGAGAAATGATACTCAAAGAGTAAACTCACCATTTTTTCTATCTAGTCCATTTTAAGAGTTTGTGTCGATTCCTACCTGACAAATTAGAGCAGGAAAGACATGTTGTACTATGAATAAGAAATAATTTGCTGTAAGCAAATAGGATTTGCTGGTATTGATTAAACCACAGACAAAGTCATCAAGAGTTTCTGGAAACAAATTGATTCAAATGAAAACATTTATCATTCTTTTGACAGAAGTGATAGCTTAGTTATGCACAAAGATTAGCAGGCCTGGTGTTTGCTGGAAATTAAAACACATAGATAATTAATATTTTCAATAACTCCAAGAGCACCATATGTTCTTTTAAAAAAGTGCTTTTGTGTTATCCTTTAAAATATGGATTTCAGAATGGGTATAAACATCCATTTGTTAGCAGGATGTGGTAAGGAACCTACAACACAGATGAGGAGATGATTTTGCCAAATGATATGCCAAGATTTAGACCAGGGGTAGGCAACCTAAGGCATGGGGGCTGGATGTGGCACATTCGCATTCTCAATCCAGCCCACGGATGGTCTGGGAATCAGCATGTTTTTTACATGAGTAGAATGTGTGCTTTTATTTAAAATGTATCTCTGGGTTATTTTGGGGGCATAGGAATTCGTTCATTATTATTTTTTCAAAATATAGTCCGGCCCACCACATGGTTTGAGGGACGGTGGACTGGCCCATGGTTGAAAAAGGTTGCTGACCCCTGATTTAGACCATACATTAATACCCTTGATAGGGACAGGATTCGTGCACAAATCAAACATTACTTTAACGTCATCTGGTTATTGTTTTGAAAAAGCAATTAACTACTGGTGTGTGGTGGGTGGGTGGTGGGTTATTATTGGTATCATACTGCACCACAACCCTGGTGAAAATTGCCCCCCCCCTTGCACCACTTAGCCTTTGAAGAAAGGCTCCCATTGGCAATAAGAAAAGAGAAATATTACAAAAGAAAAATATAATAACTGAAGCATGGTTGAAGAGATAAGAATTCCTTTATCATTACATTGGTACTTAGTTTAATTATGCTGTGAATGTATGTCACCAGAAGGGCACTTGTCTCTCAGGATGATATTTAACCAATGGCTCATTATTTACAGAAGAGATTAATGGGTACCAGTTATATATGAAAGTACAGATCGTCTCACTTACTTTGTTTTGTTAGCTTTTCCATGTGGCCAAGGACTATATTTATCTGTAAATTCAGGAAGTGTAGCAAATGCACCTGCAGAACAATGACATCCTGTTCATTCCCCATAAGGTGTACTAAGTGGAGTTCGGCAATTTTCCATGCTGTGTTCCACAGCAACTTGGATTCCTCATATGCATAGTTAAAAGGCTCCTGTGGTGCTATTGAAAACTGTTTGAGTCTGTCTTTTGTTGGATTGTTTCACAGCTTTAACTACAAAGGAATGGAGGCTGCAGCTGCACCGTTTTGATGGTGAACCACTTTGTAAAAGATACTAGACACATTCACACATTCTCATCATTCATTTCTCAGATACCTATCTACTGGAGCTTTACAGATACCCATTCAACATCAAAGGAACAGAAATAGCCTATAATCTATAACTAGCATCATCATCATCATTGTAGATCTGTTTCCTATGGTACATTTGTTATTTTCTCTAATAACACTGGTAAGGGCTCATCATCAAACCTACCTAGCGGAAGTGAAAGCATCAAACAAAGCATACTTTGCTGCCTCCATCACATCCTCACTATGCCGTCCAGCAGAATTCTTCTGGGTGGAATTACAGTCTGCCTCAAAGGAGGAGGTGGAACCAATGGTAGCTTGCTGTGACTTCTTTGCTGTGATTCTGCAGTTGTAGCAGATGAATCTTGTGGAGTGTCCAGAGCAATGTCTAGGCCTGCTGTGTTAGATGAATTGCAGTTAATAAGGCTTGAGGAGGTGGACAAGCAGCACATACTTAAATTATGGAACCCAATCCCATGGGAGGCAGTGATGTCCAACCACTTAGATGGCTTTAGAAGAGAATTAGACAAATTCACGGAAATAAAGGTTGTCAGGACCTAGTAGCCATAATGACCAAATGCAGGAGGGGAGAGTGGTCTTGTTCTTGTAGGTTTCCCAGATGCATCTGGCTGGCCACTGTGAGAACAGGGTGCTGGGTCAATGGGGCATGGGCTTGATCCAGCAGGCTCCTCATATGTTCTTATGTTCATATTAAACTAAGTTCAACTCTTGGAACTCTTGGAATTCAGCAACAGCCATAAATAAAAAGAAATTATTTAAATAGCATATTCAGTTTTTGAAAAGTGATTTTAGAATGCTTTAGGTTGGGCTAGCCAGCACAGTGGCCTTCACATGTCAGCTACACTGCATTGGCCATGCTTGCTAGGGTGCGAGGGAGCTGTAGTCCTTGTTTTAGGCTGTTACCCAATAAATAAAACTACTCTTTCCATCTAAGTTTTTGCTAACATGTTATTTTATGTGGGCATCTCCTCCCCCCCCCCATTTCATCAAATAATTTGAACCCACACATGCTCACTTATGATCCTGTAACAAGCTGGTATACATTGTCATCCGACCTACTTCCACAATAAAGTTCTGAACATGAAATAGCTGCCACTACAGCAAGCATCCTAAAGATGCATAACATCCTTCCTGACCATCCAGCCCTCTAATTACATTGGAAAGGGGCTTAGCTATCTGTGCTAGATAAGCCTGATTGCATGGCAGCTGATCCTGATTGATCTCAGCATGGAAGCATGTCTGATGCAAACTATAAAGAACATCTTAGACTCACAGGGTGATATCCCACTGAGTCATACTCAGAGAAGATCCATGATAAGCAAAGGATTTGTCCATTGATTTCAGCTGGTCAACTCTGTGTCTGACTAATGTTGGATATTAGAGATGGTGTCTATATTTCACAGTGTTTATCTTTAAAGAAAAAAGTTGTGAAATGAAATCATGCCTTTAGCAACACATAGGTGTTGAGTGGGAAATCCAAGTTAAATATATGTTTTCATGAAATGGTATTTGAATAGGTATAGTATTTAATGTAAAACAAGACATGTTATATGTTAAGGGAACTGGATATATTTAGCCTGGTGAACAATAGACCGGGAGGAGATATGATAGCCATCTTCAAACATCTAAAGAGCTGCCACATGGAAGATGGAGCAGGCTTGTTTCCCCCTGCTTCAGAGGGTGGGGCCTGAACTAATAAATTCAACTTCCCAACTAAACGTCAGGAAGAACAGGAAGAACTGTTGGACAGTGGAACAGACTCCCAGAAGAGGTTTTAAGCAGAGTTTGGATGGTCATCGGTTATGTATGATCTAGTTGACATTCCTGCATTGCAGGGGGTGAGACAAGGTGTCCCTCAGGGTCTCTTCCATCTTTCCAATTCGATTATTCTATGCATGTAATTATTTATGGAAAAATACTTTAATTTTAAGTATAGATATCCTATTACAAATGATATTTGGCATGAATGATATAATAAATGATCTTCTATAAAGGATTAAATGTTATTTTAAGGACTCAGAAACCTATGTTTTGTATTTTAATTTATGCCAGCCTCCTCCTCCTCCTCCTCCTCCTTTTCTTCTCTCTCTCTCTCTCTCTCTCTTAATTTTTATTGTCCAACTTCTTCTCTATCTGCCTGGCTATCCCACTTGCCCCTAGCTTTGTTCAATTCATATGCTTCTTTCTCAAAAGGAGGCACCGCTAGAATGATGAGATATTGATATTGACTGAAGATACAGTTTAATACACAATTTCCTAAATGTCAGGAACTCAGCCTGAAAGAATATATGGATGTCATGTGTAGACATAATAATAAAAAGGGTTCCCTGCAGTCTTTCTCAGATTATCTCACACAATGCAAGGAATGTAACTGACAGGCTGTGAACTTTTTTCCTCTCTCTCTCTCTCTCTCTCTCTCTCTCTCTCTTTCTTTCTTTCTTCCTTTTTTGAACACTGAAGCAGAAACATTTCCTTTTCATACATTGTTAAGAGACTAACAGGCCAATACTGTTACAGTATCTTGCTCTTCCTGGCAGTTGCACCAGCAAAACATACATGCCCATAGCACCCTGGATATTGCACTGGCTGTCATTGTGTATGGATTGTATCCCTCCCCTCCCCTCTCTGCCCCACCCCACCCCCTAATTGCCTGAGCATGGAAGGCACTAACCAGCACAAGTCAAGTGGCACAACTCCATGATGCACCCAACACAGTGCACATACATTTCCCATACATAACATGCAGCTAGACTGATGGGACACCCCCCCCCCTCAAGGTTACTGAGTAGCAAAAACCTGGCCAGCCTGATGCAGCTGTCAGTGCTACAGAACCCTATTCCTGCTTTGTGGGGACTGGCTACACACCTGAATGCCTTTCTGTAACTCCACATTCTCTTTCTTGAGCCAGTAGTTTGCATGAACCATAATCAGTTTTAAATCATTGGTCTACAGGTTCATTATGGATGACTAACAGAATGACATAATGGGCAAAAATGACAGAATGACAGAATGGGCAAAAAAAATGAGAGGCACAAATATGGGCAAAAAAAAATGAGAGGCACAAATACAAGATGGGGGACACCTGGCTTGAGAGCAGTACATGTGAAAAGGATCTAGGAGTCTTGGTTGACCACAAACTTGACATGAGCCAACAGTGTGACGCGGCAGCTAAAAAAGCCAATGCAATTCTGGGCTGCATCAATAGGAGTATAGCATCTAGATCAAGGGAAGTAATAGTGCCACTGTATTCTGCTCTGGTCAGACCACACCTGGAGTACTGTGTCCAGTTCTGGGCACCACAATTCAAGAAGGACACTGACAAACTGGAACGTGTCCAGAGGAGGGCAACCAAAATGGTAAAAGGCCTGGAAACGATGCCTTATGAGGAACGGCTAAGGGAGCTGGGCATGTTTAGCCTGGAGAAGAGGAGGTTTAGGGGTGATATGATAGCCATGTTCAAATATATAAAAGGATGTCACATAGAGGAGGGAGAAAGGTTGTTTTCTGCTGCTCCAGAGAAGCGGACACGGAGCAATGGATCCAAACTACAAGAAAGAAGATTCCACCTAAACATTAGGAAGAACTTCCTGACAGTAAGAGCTGTTCGACAGTGGAATTTGCTGCCAAGGAGTGTGGTGGAGTCTCCTACTTTGGAGGTCTTTAAGCAGAGGCTTGACAACCATATGTCAGGAGTGCTCTGATGGTGTTTCCTGCTTGGCAGGGGGTTGGACTCGATGGCCCTTGTGGTCTCTTCCAACTCTATGATTCTATGATTCTATGATTCTATGATTCTATGACTTGACATGATATATAGAGGCAGGACAGCTTCTCTTAATCTTATTTGAATATCAAGGCCTCTGCTTTATTCACGAGGCCTATGCTTAATCTAGTCCACTTGATGTAGACATAATTTAGCATCAAACCCGGAGTGTCAAATTAATGCCACATATTTATAAGTCTTCTGTTGGGCAGCATCAAAGGAGCCCCAAATGGGATGAAACTAACAAATGGGTGTCAAGAGAGTTTATCAACCAGAAACTAAGAACATAATTAATCAGAAATCAGTTTGTGCAATCAGTCAAATGAGTAGCCATATAACCCAAGTGTAATAAAAGAATGTGTAGCGGAGTAAGTGACAGCAAGGAAGTGGTATGGAATGGTGGGCAGTGTGAGAGTCTGTGACATGTATGAAGTGGCAAGTGAAAAAGAAGGCTGGAGAGAGGGAGTGAGTTAGATAGGAGAAAAGACATAGATTAAAGTCTGGTGGTTAGGATAGCTGTTGAAAAGAGGAGCCAGTTTTGTGGGTTAAGTTATCAAATAGAAATATAATTTCTTTTCCTTTTTTGTCAAATGACTTCTTTTTCTGGATCCCATCTATGCCCTCTAAGTTAATATATTTAATGCTTTGCATTCTGGTCTGGGTGGATTCTAGGAATAATAGTTTATGTTGGTTAAGGTAGGGATAGGGAAGAAATTTGGTTCACCTTGCATTTTAACAAATCTCATTCATACTTCCTGAACTGAACTGAAACACAGCTCTTCTTCCATATGCAACATGGAACTAACCAAAAAAATGTGTATAAAAGTGCATATATTAGTGAAAAATAGCATACAGAAATGCAGTATCTTCAGGGAAATAGCTTGTAAAATGTGCAAATAGGAGAAAGCTCCATATTAAAAATGTGCATATTAGGGGAAGTATGCATTTAAATGCTGTCAAATTTTAAAGCTGCAGACTGATGCAGAAATGTGGAAAATTGTCCGCACTGGTGTTTATACTGGATTCACAGCTGATTGTCAATTTGGGGGGTGCCGTCCATATGATTTCACCCTCAATCAGTGCCCAATACACATCTCTCTTTTTTGCAGTGAATTTAATTTTCCTCATTCCAGGGATAGGCGGGGATAGGATCCAACTCCAAGCTGTAGTTACCAGGTAAGCCGATGCATCACTGTGGCGTCTTCTCCCTTTCCTTATTGGATACTCATATCTCCCTCCCCCTGCCTCCACATCACCAGATGCTAATGTGGTTCTCTTTCTCACTCACCTGTCATGGTGATTTCCAGCAACTGGCAGCAGAAGTGGCCGTGGTTTTTACTTCTTCTTTTAATCAAATACTTTGCACACAAATGAAAAAGGGCATATTTTCACTTTACAATTGCTTCCTTGGCCCCATTACTTCCTTTTCCCCTTCCACGTCGCAGCCAATAGCAGAAGCGGATAGGTTTTACCTACTTCTTCCATACATTATTCAGAAAATAATGTTTCCCCAAAGTGTGGTCCAATTTCCTGCTGAACCCCAGGATGTTCAGCTTTCAAATGCTCATTACTTCCCTATACTCATTCATCTTTGTCAGCCTACCTTATTCCTGGGGAAGGTTGATTAAGATAAAACAACATGCATAATACTTTTAGCTCATTTCCACTTTGTTTAGAGTGCATGAATTGCTCCTTGATTCTGGTTTCTCAAGAGGCACAGTCTATCTACCAAAGAAGAGGGTGACTCATTGCCTTGACTGAAAGAAACTGGAAAATGCATTATTCATCTGCCACATGTGTTTATATTGTTTTCACCATATCCACCTGGGCAGTTTGTTTTTTATTGTTTTGTAACAGAAATGCTAATGTATGTATCACCCAGCAGACCAAAGCAAATGCAACTTAACACCTGTCACTGGACATACAGTGTTTTCTTATGAGGTTTGCTGGAAAATCAGTGGCAACGTTGTTTGACTAGATACAACTAGATGCCGAAAATATAGAGATAATGTGTGTTGCAACAAATCCATACTTCTCAGTATTTGGATATTTTTATGACAACTGGGGAAGAGCCATAGCTCAGTGGCAGAGCATCTGCTCTGCATGCAGAAATTTCTCAAATTCAAACACCAGGTAAGGTTAGGAGACACCTGTCTGAAATCCTGGCAAGTCACTGCCAATTAATGTAGACAACACTGAGCTAAACAGGCCAACAGTTTGGCTCAATATAAGGAAACATTCTGTGTTTCTAACTGTTAAAGCTAGTTTTTTCCAACATGGAGATGATTTTGCTGGAGACTTGGCTATTCCCTCAGAAAGCATGCCATCCTTCGCACACTCACAGAGTTATAATTCCTGTAAAGTTAAACAAACTACGGTGCCTGGGAATTCATTACGGGGCGAAATGTGCTTCAAATGTACTTCAAAGGTATAGTGTATACACAGCCCGTGTTTGATCAATAAACAAAGAGAGAGAGAAATGTCATTAAAGAAATACAATCAGCAATAAAACTTTCCTATTCTAAAACAAAATGGCCAAAATTACTAAGAAATGATTTTGGAATGATTTGTTAGGTGCTTCCTTACATGCAAACTTTTCTAGTGACTGTGTTAAAGGGGAAAATAGAAATGTCATGTCAGTTTGTTGGTTTGAAAATTAGAATAATTCAGCATTTAAAGATATGTTCTATGATCCACACAATCATAGAACATATCTTAAAATGACCAGGCCAGAGGCCTGGGCAAGCCGGGTCATCCTCTTATATACTTGCTGGGATTGACAAGGCATCTGACCCTCACCTGAATCTCATAGCTGCCTCTGATTTGTTATCATTTAACTCTTGGGGGAAATAATTAGCATCACACATCATGTGCATGGAAGTTGCCAAACCAATTAGCCAACTAGAAATATTACTGTTAATAGCACCAGTTTTCCTATAACTTGATATTGCTGGATAGTTTTGATGAACAGCAAAAGCATTTTTAGTTTGCTTTCTGTTGCCACCCTGGAACTTTTCTTTATTAGTGCCACTTTGTTTTGTACGATTCCTTGCAAATGAAGGAAAACAACTTTTCTGCTTCTATATGTTGATAATATAATTTTGGTTACTGAGGACAAACAAGATTGTACAAAAACAAGATTGGGTGCAGGCCTGGCCAGGACATAGGCATCCTGACTATGACAAAGGTGACCTGTGTGCTTGCTTGCTTGCTTAACAGCTGTTGGGAACTTCAAGGTCCCTGCTCTCCCTTCTTATAGTCTTTGTACTGGACCTGGAAACTCCAATAGAGAGAGTTCCATGTCAAGAAGGAGGGCAAGTGGGCACTCTTATCAAATGACAGGGCAGGAGTTACATGGAGCAGGTCCTTTTCACTGGTGGTGCCCATTGTATGCCTCGCTCTTCCCAGACCTGCTCTCTTTTGGCCTGTATTTTGGAGCTTTATAATTTAGGATGACTTTGGAAGCACTGGTTGACAAGTCTTATCAGTTGCTGACGTATGAGTGGCTTTTATTTACTGCTATTCTGTGCTTCTGGTGCACCAGGATTTACACCAGCGTAATAGAGTTGGCTGGGATGCCAGAAGAGATACAATTTATGAGCTTTCTCCATTATCTGCACAGCAGCGGGTGTTCAGTCAACAGTGTAAAGGCTGAGCTGAAGCATTCCCTGCTGGTAACCTGCTTTCAGCAATAGGGGTCACTGTTTGGTAGTACCCAATTGGTTAGCTGTCAGATTCTAGAGTTCCCTATTGGTGGCTCTTAGGTAATTCACAAAATACAGAGTCCATTCATAAAACACAGTGTTCATTCATAAAGCAGTAACATAAATCTCCATTGCTACATATTGGGTGTATATTTCAGCAGTTGAACGTACAAGTTTATGGCCATACTGTAGTGTAGTGCTTATGCGACTGTGAATTAAAGGTGGCTGGGCTCATTGTCTCGGGTTTGAGTGGGAAGAGGTGACAAAACTGATTTCCAATAAGTGCCCCCCTTTATTTCCATAACAAGTCATTGAGTCTGTACTATGAATGGTGGCACCAGGGACCTAGAAGGTACAGGGCTTGTCAGTCCAACCCCTGCACAGTCTCATCAGGGCTGACCTTAAGGCAATTGGAGCATTTGGGCCAAATTGGGCCCCACAGGCCGCTCCTAAGGGGGCCCCTGCACCAGAGCAATCTAGATGGATTTTATTTATATCTATAAGATCTTGCAGACTTTGGCTGTGAACTGGGCCCTACAAAAAAAATAAATCAAGTTGTGCCCCACTGCTTCAAATTGGGCCCCACTGGCTAGCCTTGAGTCTAATAGTTGCTGGGCCTGAGTTGCCCTGCCCTTGCATGAAGTCCTGGGTTTACAGTTCTGGGAGAGGGGAGACTGCGGCACTGAGGAGAGGGCAGGTTGCTGAGGCCCCCTAGACATTGAGGCCCAAATTGCCCTGCCCTCGCATGAAGTCTTGGGTTTGCAATTTTGGGAGTCGGGAGACTGCCCACTGGGGAGCGGAAGGGCTGGCAAGGCCCCCTAGATTTAGAGGCCCTAGGCTTCAACCTACTTAAAGGTAAAGGTAAAGGGACCCCTGACCATTAGGTCCAGTCGTGGCCGACTCTGGGGTTGCGGCACTCATCTCGCTTTATTGGTCGAGGGAGCCAGCGTACAACTTCCAGGTCATGTGGCCAGCATGACTAAGCCACTTCTGGTGAACCAGAGCAGTGCACGGAAACACCGTTTACCTTCCCGCTGGAGTAGTACCCATTTATCTACCTGCACTTTGATGTGCTTTCGAACTGCTAGTTTGGCAGGGGCAGGGACCGAGCAACAGGATCTCACCCCGTCGTGGGGATTTGAACCACCGACCTTCTGATCGGCAAGTCCTAGACTCTGTGGTTTAACTCACAGTGCCTATACATAAATCCAGCACTGCTCCCTTTTGTTCACTTTTTTGCTTTTCTTTCAGTCATTTGTTACTACCTGAGGCTGGGGATTTCATGTTCAGTTGTGAACCTCACATCTCCTTCTTCTCCAGGACAGAAAATCTATTAGAGGCAAGTACTGCAAATGTTTCTTCAGACTCAAGAGCATCACCACCAGGGAGGAGAAAATTTTAGATTGTGTGGTCATAGTTTTAAAAAGTGATTCTAAACTGAGCAAAACATCAGTCAACAGCCAAACCTCATCTAACCTCAACCCCTGAAGAAAATTCCGATAAAGATTAGACAGTCTCCATACATGCAAACACAATAGCAAAAATCCAAAGTCACATTATTCAAATAAGATCACTTCCTTGCTCTTCTGAAAAAGTTTTATTTGGAAAGACTAAAGTGGGTGGATGAGCTATGGCAGCTAAAACAACAGCAGGAAAATTCTTATCAGATGCACATAGCTGAAATCTCCCTCCTGCTCCTCAATGGATAACTGTAGATTATGGCATCAATTTCACCCCTCCCTCAGCTCGCTGGTAGAAAGCCAGAGCTGAGAGAGTTGAGTTGTGTGAACTAGAAGCTAGAGATAGGCTGCTGGTAGGCAGCTGGGAGAGAGAAAACCATGCCTGATTTCTGCTAGAATCCAAGACTGCGGCTATTGGAGAAGCAAGACTGTCTTGGGGTGTTAATGCTATGAACCACTCCATCATACGCTCACATTGTATATATGTGTAAATAAACCATATCTAGTAAAGACACCACTGTCTCCCCTGTGCCTTATTCTAAAGGAAACACAAACCCTGGGTAAGTGCTTGGAACCCCTGGAATCTTGCACCGCTCAGAGATTGTTCAGTTGGTTGGTTGTAAGTTGCTTTGGGCTGCCCTGGGCGAGAAAAAGTGACTAACATTTTTTTTTTTAAATGAAATAGCCTACTGATGTGGAAATAGTGGACAGCAGAGACAGCAAGGAAGGGAATTGGAGAAAAATACAAGTTTCAATAAACTTTTACTATGATTAAAAAGGTAAAGAGACCCCTGACCATTAGGTCCAGTCGTGACCAACTCTGGGGTTGCGGCGCTCATCTTGCTCTATGGGCCGAGGGAGCCGGCGTTTGTCCGCAGACAGCTTCGGGGTCATGTGGCCAGGATGACTAAGCCGCTTCTGGCGAACCAGAGCAGCGCACGAAAATGCCATTTACCTTCCTGCTGGAGCGGTTCCTATTTATCTACTTGCACTTTGACGTGCTTTCGAACTGCTAGGTTGGCAGGAGCTGGGACCGAGCAATGGGAGCTCACCCCGTCACGGGGATTCGAACCGCCAACCTTCTGATCGGCAAGTCCTAGGCTCTGTGCTTTAACCCACAGCGCCACCTGTGTCCCTGTTACTATGATTACTCCCATCCCAATTTTAGGAGTATTGATAGAGAGAGAACATGACTCAGCAAAACCTGAGCCCCACACTCATCTGTTGCAGGCTGAAACCTCTGTGGGATTTGATGATTCCAAAGAGCCCAGAAAGTAGCTTATTCAGAGCTTATCTTTGTAGACTTAAGACACATATCAGTATTGCACAGTAGACAAATTCTTGCCTCTGAAGTTACACAGGATCAGTGAAGGATTCTGGCAGTTTACACACTTTTCTCCTTTTGCTTTGATAGACTCTTAAAAAAATAGCTGGTTTTCCAAATGTCTGCAATTTCAAAGACTGTACAATAGTAAATAGCTACACATTGTTTGCTTTGCTGCTTTCCTCACTTTTGTAATCGAAGTGGTGTGTAGGCTTCAAGCTATTCATTTCCTGATCAATAAAGCAAGTAACTGAAAAACACCTTTTTAATAAAGAAGACCTGTCTTCTTTTATTCTCTGTCTCCCTTATTCCTTTCTTCTTCCTTGTCAAATACAATCCCATTGCTTCCACATGATTAGACAGTCTTTCATATTGTGTGGTGCTTTCATTTTTATTTTATTTTATTTTATTTTGCAGCAGGTCAAGATAAGCCATATTTTTTTTATAGCACATCATGACTTCAGAATCACTGTTCCATTGCACTGTTAAAGTGGTAGTTCTGAAAATCACTCCAACAATGTAGTCATGCATTATTTTAGATACCAGGGAAAACAAATAGGATACAATCAGGCACAGCTTTGCACAAATGTACAACCTAATAATAATAATAATAATAATAATAATAATAATAATAATAATAATAATAAATTTTATTTATATCCCGCCCTCCCCAGCCGAAGCTGGGCTCAGGGCGGCTAACAACAATCAAAATAGTTCAACATTCTAAAACATTCATTAAAATCAAATTAATGGCAACCATCAAGCAAAATTTTGTGCAGATTGCCAGAGGAGGGGGTCAGGCTGCGCCCTGACAAAAGGCCTGGTGGAACAGCTCTGTCTTGCAGGCCCTGCGGAAGGATGTCAGGTCCTGCAGGGCCCTAGTCTCTTGTGACAGAGCGTTCCACCAGATTGGAGCCACGGCCGAGAAAGCCCTGGCTCTAGTTGAGGCCAGCCTAACCTCTCTGAGGCCTGGGATCTTTAGGGTGTTTTTATTTGCAGATCGTAAATTTCTCTGTGGGACATACCAGGAGAGGCTAACCTTGAGCTAAAATATAATAAGCCAGACACCAGAAATCAGCTATTCATTTATTTATTATTAAAAAGATATTCCTCCTAATAAAATTTTCCAGAGGTGTTCAGGAATGTTCTCAACATTTAGAATGACAATGTCCTTTGACTAGCTTTTTTTTTTTTTCCCATAGAAGAGCTGCTTCTGAGTTAGTGGAAAGAGTATTCTGTTAGAAAAAGTCACCCCCCTCCTGTGGTTTCCAGCAAATGATATTCAGAAGCGTTATTGCCTCCAACTTTGGAGGCACAGCATAGCCATCATGGTCAGTAGCCTTTCACAGTCTTTTCCTCCATGTGTCTAACGCTCTATGAAAGCCTTTTAGGTTTTTGACTACCACTGCTTCCTGTGGGAGCAAATCCTTTTGTTTATGTGCTGAATGAAGAAGTACATTATTTTATTTTTCCTGAAAACAAAGCTTCTCAATATTTGTGCAAATGACTTAGCTTCTATGACCAAAGTCCAGTATACAGGGATTTATATAAACAGGACAAGTGAATAAATTGCACTGGAAAACATACTGTTGGGGGGGGGGGAATGCATCAATCAGAAGTAAAAAGAAACTCATTAGAGTTTGAAGTAACTAATAGCTTATTTCCAGAAAAAGCTATAATTAAAATGTTTAGTAATTACTGCTTCTTCCATAAGCATTAGGGATCTCATCTACCTCCAAACCTTTTCTGATTACCAAACAAAAAAACACCCCTTGGTTCACAACACAACACAAATTGCTATTCTTTTTAGGGTGATGGGTAACAAAATATTTACTCTGCATTTTCCCAAGAATTAAAACAGACACTGTTAATTTTAGCCTTCAATTTCCCTGCCTTCAGTGCAAAGAATATTGCTTTCTGGGGTCTTGAGACCAGCTTCCTGCTGTGAGGCAGTACCATTTGCCCACCAAGACAATACAGGTCGACCAATGGTCCCAAATAACAAACCAACTTGGAAAGACACAGAGCAGCTCGGACACAGCTTGGTCTGCTTCAGAAAACTACAGGTGCAAGTCAAATTTTGGTGCTGGTGCATGCCTTTAGTATCTACTTACTTCCATGAGTTGTCTTCCCTATTTTCTTAAGCCAATAGCCCTTATACTATTCTCTGCAGTTAATACATAATCTTTATGAAGGACTGAACCCAAAGTTTTCTCTCTGATCAGGGACTCACTGCTTCTTGTGAAACAATCTCTTCTCCATTATTCTGTAGCATTGCTTCCTTCCCTCTCTCTGTAAGGCCTAAGGGGTTTACAATTCCAGATTCTAAGGCTTGTATTTCTATGGACACTTTATCTGGGTCCCATTTAACTCAGTAAGTCTTACCTCTGAGTAGGTATACGTAATGCACAGCATGCCTTCAGTGGTGGACACATTTGCTGCACTGACATCTGAAGGATCTGGCAGCACATTAATTGATATTTCTGAAAGCTCAAGATAATGCATGCTATAAACAAGGTATTGGTTATGCTATGTTTAGCATCTAAATGAAACCACTGAGTGGGGTCATCTGGAGTTTGGGGGCTGGCTTGCCTCCCTTTTGTTCACTCCCTTGCCACAAACAGCATCCTTTTGGTTACTTGACCAAGCTTGGCCAGTAACCTTACTATCTTTTTATTTGTTTTATTTTTAAAGTGTCCATTAATTCAGATCCCATGGCAGTTTGCAATATATCCACTTCCAGAGTGCCAAGAAGCATTTGGATTTATCTGGGAGACATTGGTTATTTGAACTTTCCAGCAGCCCAAGTCCTAACTGAAGTTTCATGAGCAAACTTAGCCATGTTGAAAGAGGACAGGTCTTCTAATGGGTGGATAACAGGAACAGGAAGCTGAGATTAGAAATAAATGCAATTCTCACGAACAGTGGGGTTCCCCATGGAGCTGAATTGATATTGGTGCTTTTTAACTCATTCGTAAGTGCCTACTGTAAAAACTCACTTTAAAAGCTTCCCTGAGAGGTAAAACAATGGACAGAATTGTTACAGAGAATTGTAGGGATTGGTAGCTGAGCATAAGTAGTTTTGAATTTTAAACGTAAAATTGTGTCTTGAACCTGTTGATGAAATTTCATTCTGATATCCCAGAGGGGTTATCACACTACAACAAACTTACTCCCCTCAAAATGAAATGCCTGACAGTCAAGTTAAACAACAAGCCATATCAGCCAAGATACACTTATTTTCTTGCCAGTAATAGTAGAGTACTTTAGATAATAACATCATAAAACTCACACCGTATCTTGTTTAATGATAGCTCTGATTTTTAGCTGCTGTAACTCCACAGGAATCTCTAGCCCAGTCACTGTGGGTAGACTAACTTAAGTACTATTTATTTCAATGGGTCTACTCTATGACTAAATCTGGATCCAACCTGGGGTTTGGGAGGCCCCACTCCTTTCTGGCGGATTTGAAAATGCATATGGAAATGAAATATATAATGTATACTTCAGTCTCCGAAGCAACAATCTCCAACTCTCAAATTATGTCATGTCATCTTACAACATGTTTCCCTTCCGGCCCTTGAAAATGGAGAAATTTGGGGTGCCAGAAGTGTAGCATATTACCTACACTGATAACTTGAATGGTGCTATATAGCTTGGATTCACCTTGTTGCATTATAATATCAGCTATTTTGCTAAATAATAAAATACATTACACAATCTATCTCTGCTTTTAGCTTCTGCCTTTACTTTGGATACATCACTGTTTGTTGTCATGGTAACTTGCTCTATTCCACCCGGCAGCTTATATGTGAAATTTAGAATTGAAAGCCTGAAATATATTTGCACATTTTGGGGGACTAGAAAAAGTATAGATTAGGCTGTTACCATTCCCTGGCAGTTTAAAACTGATTCTGGTAGTGTGGTCAATGAGTGATTACCAAATGAACAGACCAAGGTAATTGGTTATAATTTATTCCTACACATTATTTGCTTATGAATCTTAGTTATATTAATATACAACATGATAGGATTATGGAAGCACCCCCATCATCAATACATACAGATGGGTTATTTATTATTATTTTTAAATTATTTATTAAATTTCTATACCACCCTTCAGCCAAAGATCACAGAACAGTTTACAATATAAGATATATTAAATGGTAGAGCACCTGGAGAATATTTCTCTACAGATAAGACACTGCTCTCGGAACTCTAATAACTGATTTCCTTTTACTGGTTAAAATCATGGAGGATCAATTACATCATGAATTTCACATTGAAAGAGCCTCAAATATGAAGCTCTGAACATAGCCCTATTTTATGGTGGTTTATGGGATTATAACACATTTCTGTTTGCATCTCAGAGCTAAAAGTGCTGTTCAGTGATTTACAACAGAATTCAGAATCCACACTGGAAGGTTTGGCTAATTCTGGAATGGCAGAACCAGCTTGGCAAAAACAAATCCTGAGTGAAACCAAGCAGTTCCATTCATCTTTAAACTTGGCCATTCACAGCCAGCACAAGTGAAAATCACTCAACCCAAATGTAGGAACGCTGGCTTTTTCCTACCTGGCAGCTTGCCTTTTTTTGTGTCATCTTAGTGATTTAGAAGACACTTGCTGGGGGAAGATATCACTGAAGAATGATGGTCCCATGCCATTTAGGGCTTTAAAGGATCAAGACTGAAATAAGTAAAACAGTTTTAGAAAAGGGAGTGTGAACACAAGAAAGAGCAAATACAATCTATCTGACAAATTGCAGTAATACCGAAAGGTTTCTCAGCCTACACTAAGCGTTACTGGATGATTTGCTTCCAGTAGAGATTAATGTATCTTTTAGAAAGTGACAGTCCTGCTGGCAATGTTTTCAGTAAAGAGAGTTGTTTTTACCTCAACTTTAAATCAGCTGTTTGAAGAAGGAGATTACCACAGGTTAAGCTGTACAGTAACTGATAATGGCAAGAAGCTTAAAGGTAAAGGGACCCCTGACCATTAGGTCCAGTCGCGGACGACTCTGGGGTTGCGGCGCTCATCTCGCTTTATTGGCCAGGGGAGCTGGCGTACAGCTTCCGGGTCATGTGGCCAGCATGACTAAGCTGCTTCTGGCGAACCAGTGCAGTGCATGGAAACGCCGTTTACCTTCCCGCTGGAGCAGTACCTATTTATCTACTTGCACCTTGACATGCTTCAGGAGCAGGGACCGAACCATGGGAGCTCACCCCTCACAGGGATTCGAACTGCCGACCTTCTGATAGGCAAGCCCTAGGTCTATGGTTTAATCCACAGCACCACCTGTGTCCCAGCAAGAAGCTTAGCAGGGATAATACTAGTAATTCATCTATACCGTACAATTTTCACCTAGTTCACATGTTAAGTTAAATCACAGGTTATGTAAACCTAAGTTTAAAAGCCGTGTTTTGTTGTTACAGACAATCCCAGTCCAGCACCTTAACATTGGCTTATGAACTATGGTTTGTTTGCAACAAAAAACCATGGCTTACTCACCTTAATGATGGTTCCTTAACTCCAATGCTTTTTTTCTGGGGGGATGCATACCCCTAAACATTTTGTGAATCTTTGTACTTTTGTCCATTTACTGTATTTATTTTTCCCAAACTGATCTATAAAATGGTGGTTTTCTTGAGTCAAAAGGAGAGTATCCCTAAACATTTTTTAAAGAAAAAAGCACTATTTAACTCTATGTGGGGTTTCCATTGAACGCGGTCCAAGAAATGGAGTAACTGACGAATGCTATAGTATGATCGCTGACAGTAGAGTAGGTCAGCACCTGCCAGCTTCACTGACTGCCAATTTGTTATGGAGTCAAGCTCAGTGTATTACTATTAGGTATCCATTTTAGAAATGATAGATAGATGATAGATAGATAGATAGATAGATAGATAGATAGATAGATAGATAGATAGATATAGATAGATAGATATAGATTAGACTACTTACCTACCTATCATCTATCTATCTACTATCTATGTACTGCTCATCTGACTGGGTTGCCCCAGCCACTCTGGGTGGCTCGCAACAAAATAATAAAAACACAATAAAGCATCAATTATTAAAAACTTCCCTGTAATGGTTGAGGCAGGCATCTTCACTATACTGTTTTAGATGCCCACTGAAAAATTTTCTGTTTCAGCAAGCCTGTCCAGAGAGATTATGAAGTTACATTTGTATTAAATCTTTTATCAATGTTATCTTTTTAAAATTATGGTATTTTTTATATATATATATATATATATATATATATATATATATATATATATATGTAACTGTCTTGTGTATTTTAGTCATTGTTTGATATATAATTGAATTGGTTTGTCACTTTGAGATTTGGGGGCAGGAGCAAGCAGTTTATACATTTGTGAAATAAAATATCGAAATCATAATGCATGGTTTAAGGTTGGTTGGTTTGTTTGCTCCACTCAAATCACCCTCCAAGCTACAGAGATGTTAGGCAAGAGTGGCTTAAAAAATGAAAGTGCTCTCTGTGCTCAGCAGATCTCACTGGCTGTGTTGGCAAAGATGAGGTTGCTGCCTAGAGTCTGCCTGGTTACATGACCCTTTCCCCACCCATCTTGTCTCTACCCTTCACTTCACAGCTGTGGTGCATAGCAGAGAAATCTTGAAGTGACCTCTTCAGAGATTACATCCCTCTTCCCTGGCCCACCTTCACTGCACAACTAGGACACGCAGAGGAGATGAAAATTCAAACGGAAAGTTAAAGGGACTATTTTCCATTAAGTTCAGCTGTAAGAAAATTAAAGAAGATTAACTGCTTACAAAGTTTAACAGCCCCTTGCTAGCATTTTACAAGTTATGCCTGCACGTCAGCATGAAAAAATGTTTTAAAAACAACTCAACTGAGACAACCACCTCGTTGAGTTAAATAGTGCATATTAGAAATCATGGTATAAATTACTGCTTTGCTTATTTTGTTCTAATATTCGTTACCCTTCCTTGTCACCATCTTCAAAAGGTTAGAGGAAATATGTTTGCATTGTATCCTGGACCAATTGGAGAAACTGGATAAATGGTAGAATTAAGCAGCTTTAAAACTGCTTTGAGTCATGGATCTCAATGGAGTTGAGTGCATCAAAGATACAATAATAGTAATAATAATAATAATCCTGGACTGTGTCAATTGGCGTGATTTCTTTAGCAAATACAGTGAAACAAAACTGCTTATCTAATAAGTTTAGCTTGCAGATTTGAAATATGTGTTCTTTATTTTTTGTTTACTGCTGTCAAGTTTCCCCAAGAGACTGAAGCACACTTCAAACACCTTATTTTCTTGGTTTTTTAAACACAAGCATGGGTGGTTTTTTCTTTTCTGTTTTAGAACGCTATTTGCAAAATGAAAATATATGGAAAGCTTGCTCAGCAGTGCTCGTCAGAACCTTCAGTGGAGTTAATATAATATTAGTCATAGCTGCAATGAAATGAGCCACACGTTATTCCATTTTGTTATGCTGTATGTTTTGTAATGGACTGTGGCACTCTCCCCCTCTGGAGACTTTATTTCATTATTGTATATATGTTGGGCTAAAATGTATAGGATGTGTTGCAAACTCTAATTCCAGAGTAGCAGCATCTTTTACAGATCTTATATCTTCTAATGGCTCACATTACTGCTAGCTTTTAGATATTCTCAGGGTTGCCACAGGCACTTCAACAATGAGAGAGAAGGGGAATTAAAATGTTTGTGCTCTGCACTGGATTCCATAGTTCCTGAAGCAAATAGCTTAGCTTTTTTTCGGTGCGCAGCTGGGTATTATGAATGCAAATTAGGGGAAGTAGAATTGTGGCAACTATCTCTGTACTAGATCCAGGGCTTTTTTTCTGGGGGGATGTAGGGGGATGCATACCCCTAAACATTATTTTTTTAAGAAAAAAAGTACTGACGAGATCTAGGTATGCTAAAGATAATATGAGTACAGAATCGGTGTGTGCATAAGGCTCTCCACACATGTTATAATGAACACTTACTTCTGGAAGATAGTACTGAATATGAATCCATTTCCGTTCAGCTTCAGACCAGGTTTTGATATGGAAACAGCCTTGATCAAACTGGTGAAGTATGTACACTAGGAATTAGACATGCATTACTGTTTGTCCTGCTGAACTTTGCAGTGACTTTCAATACTTTCAGCCCATGGTAAACATCTGGACGACCTTTCTAGTATGAAATGAGTGTATCAGTAATTCCAAATTCCAATCCTTTTTAGACTGGCAGTTGAATGAAGTGGGGTTGAGGAGACTCATTTTTGTTGCCTTGGCCATTAGCTTACCACATATAGTCATACCTCAGGTTGAATATGCTTCATGTTGAGCGCGTTCGAGTTGCGCTCCGCAGCAACCCAGAAGTAACGGAGCGTGTTACTTCCGGGTTTCACTGCTCGCACATGCACAGACGCTCAAAATGACGTCATGTGCATGCGCAGAAGTGGTGAAAAGCAACACGCGCATGCGCAGACATGCCATTGCTAGTTACGTTTGCTTCTGGATGCAAATGGGGCTCTGGAACGGATCCTGTTCACATCCCGAGGTACCACTGTACTTCAATGTTCTATTTTTCTATCTCTTTATTCTCAACAACTCTTAACAAACCACAGTACTCAGAATTCTTTGAGGGGGAATTGTGCTTCAAATGTGCTTTAAAGATATAGTGTGCATGCAGCCTTAAAAGTCTTATTAGTTATTATGCTGGTACTTATAATCTTGTATTAAAAATCTATTAAACTTTGCTCCAAATCCCATACTCCATTTTTTTTTATGTATATATGTTTCTGCCTTCAAACTACTTCCATCAAAATGATTCATGTAAATGATATTAAAAGCAAAATGAACTCACCTCTTTTTGGCCTTGACTCACTACCAGCATCAATCCTTCCACAATGAATGAAATGTAAGCTGCTCCATCCCATAATTCACTCAGGAACATTAGTCTGACCTCTTATGTCACAGGCCTGCTGTTTTATTAACAGCCCTCATATTGCTAACTCATCTCTGTACCCTAATCATTTGAATATACTGAAGAGAAGATTTGATGTTATGGTTTTTCACTGCACTAAATAGAAATTTACCGGCCAATTAAGTGTTGTTTAGATTTTGAAAGGGTGGGGCAGAGCAAACATTAGAAAGCCCAGATTGCTTCCAGTTATCATTTGGTTAAAAATATAATGGGTCTAACACTCCAGCTGTTATGAACTACTTTTCCTCTAGCTAAGACAGATGGGTAATATCTTTTGCATAAAGAGAAGTCAGAACAGCACAGTCTTTCTGGGAAGGAGCCAGAATGGTGAGCAAAGCAGTTGTTGTCTATTTCCCTGCATGGCAGAACTTTACTTCCCTGAGGAGTGGTCATTACTTTTACTAGATTGTAGCACATGGGCCAACAATTTGGAAGGGGTGGGTTGCATATGTGCTATGGCATTATATTGTGTAATAATAATAATAATAATAATAATAATAATAATAATAATAATAATAATAATAAAAAATATTTATTTATACCCTGCCCTCCCCAGCCAAGGCCAGGCTCAGGGCAGTTAACAACCAATAATAAAAACAAGTTGAATGAATACAACTTAAAAAACAATATTAAAATACATTAAAACATTAAAATGCAGCCTCATGCAGTGTAGTTTTGGAAACATAGGCAACTGTACAATCATCATTCTTCCCAAGTTGAATGTAGGTGGTTGTGTGCTATCAATCTGAAAGAGAAACAAGCCTTCTTCCTTAGGGCTTGTCCACACTTCTGCTTGCCCATTGCCTAGAAAGCAGAGGTCCAAGTGGTCTTCCCCTTATCTCATGCTGTCTTGGCATGGGTCTGAGAATTTTGCCTTTGCCCTGCCACTTTCCCCTGGAAAACCAGTTCTTTAGTGCTAAATTGGAACAAACGACAATCCTCAGAAAACCTAATTGCTATTTGTTCTGATTCAGTGCTAAACTGGGGTTTTCCTGGGGGCAAGCAGTGGGATAAAGAGAGCTGTGGATGCACCCCAAATCAGAAAGTGGTGTCTACATAGATATGCAAACTATATAGTTTTTCAGAATTTCCCAGGTGCTGAGGTGTCTGTGGAGGGGGGTGGGGTAGGATACTGGAAGTGGAAGTGGAGAGGGAAGAGAAGAGGGTATTGCTCTTCTCTCAAGTCTCTACCCACCTGTGTCATGCTAAGCACCCTTGAGGGGAAGGTTTAGGGCTGGGTGGCAAGGGTACACTGCAAGTTTCCCCCCACTTACATAGGATTCTGGAATTACAGCCACACAGCATGGACTTTATGTGAAGCGCCATGCATGAACTGAATAGTAACAATACAAAAACAACAACAACAGCAACCCGCCTTCACCCTAGCTCTCAGGATGGGTTACAATATTAAAACACAGCATTACAGCAGAATATTTAAAACTGTTTATAGCAGTTTTCTGTTACCGAGATAAGGTGTGTCCTACGCTAGATATGGGATGTGGGTGGCGCTGTGGTCTAAACCACAGAGCCTAGGACTTGCCGATCAGAAGGTTTGAATCTCCACAACGGGATGAGCTCCCATTGTTCAGTCCCTGCTCTTGCCAACCTAGCAGTTCGAAAGCACATCAAAGTGCAAGTAGATAAATACGTACTGCTCCAGTGGGAAGGTAAACGGCATTTCCATGCGCTGTTCTGGTTCACCAGAAGCGGCTTAGTCATGCTGGCCACATGACCCAGAAGCTGTCTGCGGACAAACACCAGCTCTCTCGGCCAGTAAAGCAAGTTGAGCGCTGCAACCCTAGAGTCGTCCACGACTGGACTTAACAGTCAGGGGTCCCTTTACCTTTACTTTACGCTAGAGCTGCATAACTTCTACCTTATCAATGGTCTAGTGCACGGCAATTGCACAAAGAGCAGTATACATGACAGAACTTTCAGTGGTACAGGGAGGTATCAGTGCCATGGTAAATGCCCCTATGCAGCATTTCTCTTACAGAAGAAAGCAGATATTCCCTGGTCGCATGATTACAGAGGAGGAATTTCCCAGACTCAAATTACAAAGTGGACTCTCCTGATACAAACCAATCTGCTCATGAATCATGAACCGTCTTCAAAATCTGTAGCCCTGTACATCCCTTTATGAGGAAGAAACCAGTCAGCACTGCAGCCCTTGAACTACCTCATGTGTATTTTCATCTTCATATGTATTTATATTTATTTTTAAACATGTTTTGCCTTTGAGATTCCCTGTGGATTCCCCCTTCAGAATCCACATGGAAATGAGGTGGGATGGACTTAGTTTTGTCCCCTTGCAGAACTGGTATGGACCACACTCAAATGGGTCTTTCCATTCCTATGGATACTACAGTTTCCACTGAGTAAAAGTTGGAAAGAGAATTAGGTTTGCATGAAGTAACATTAGCTAAGTAGTAGAGAGGAGTAGCTGCAATTCAGAAATATGCTGAGCTGACAGTTTACCTCACCTTGCCAAAGAGAAGATGCACAGAACAGAGAAGTTTACAAAATGCTTTGCCTAAGCATAAAAGTCACTTACTTCAAAACTGGAGTGTGGATTCTAAAATGCAATTATGTGAGATACCTGAAATAGCACAAAAGGAGTTATAAATAATGACATAGATTTTAAAATTGCTAGTAGCTGAATGAATTCTCACACAAAATGCCTATTGGCAGATTTGTCAATTACAGGGGCATAATCCCATGAGCTAAATGGCTGAAGGCAATATAATTGCTGTTGTCAGTAGAAGCTTTTCTTACATATTTTATACAGACCTCAGAACACTAGCTTTAGAAATTTGGCAAATGAGAACATAAGGTGCCCCTAAGTGTTGATGAATGTTGAAAAGGAGAAGATACAGAGAACATTAATTAGGCAAGATAATATTCTGAGGGCAAAAAAAAGTGTGGGGAAAATTCAGCATTGATTTTGGATTTAGGCTGGAATTATGAGGTATTACATGCATTTGCTGCTTGCATGCATAAATACTACAAATCGAAGGTTGCAAAAAGACACTTTGCACTGGACCACAGCAGTCAGCTACCATCAAACTGGTTCATTATAGTTACTACCTATGCAGATCTTTGGGATGTGTGGACTTCAGTTCTCCACAAATTTGGTGTAAACCACAGAGCCTTGGGCTTGCCGATCGAAAGGTCAGCCGTTTGAATCCCCGCGATGGGGTGTAGTGTTGTTCGGTCCCAGCTCCTGCCAACCTAGCAGTTCGAAAATGCGTCAAAGTGCAAGTAGATAAATAGGTACTGCTCCGGCGGGAAGGTAAACAGCATTTCCGTGCGCTGCTCTGGTTCACCAGAAGGGGCTTAGTCATGCTGGCCACATGACCTGGAAAAACTGTCTGTGGACAAACGTTGGCTCCCTCAGCCAGTAAAGTGAGATGAGTGCTGCAACCCCAGAGTCATTTGCAACTGGACTTAACTGTCAGGGGTCCTCTACCTTTACCTTTAGTTATGCCAATGACAGTAACACAACTCTCAGTGAGCTAGAGCAGTGTTTCCCAACCTTTTTTGGGCAAAGGCACACTTGTTTCATGAAAAAAATCTCGAGGCACACCACCATTAGAAAATGTTTAAAAAATTAACTCTGTGCCTATATTGACTATATATAAAGTAACTCTCTTTAATAGGAATCAAATACACGGAACACCCTTTTCGAATTAAAACACACAGTCTCACGAGAGCAAGGAACAGCGATTTTATATTTTACGAAAAGAAGTCGCTAGTCCTCATGGTGACAGGGTGGAAAATATTTAAAAGCAGAACCACCTTGAGGAAGGTGGAGCCATATCACATCCCGGCAGGAGGCCTAAATTGGTGGAACGCTCAGGCCCCGCCTATTCAAAGAGGACTATTAATTTGGAGAGCTGCTATCTTCCAAACTGTGAGACGACGTGGCAAAAGGGGAGCCCTGAATGGAACTTTGCATTTTTGTCTGTTCCGTTCATCAAGCTTTTGTTTGAGATCTGCCGCCTCTTCCAGCGCAGAAGATCCATTGTCTTGATTTGTGCTCGAGAACCCCCCCCCCCCGCGCGCGCGCCCCGCTTCTCCTCCCCTTTCGGTTCATACACATAGTCTCCCCCTATTGCAATTGTAGGATTATTTATTTTTAAAACTCAACACAGGGGCGGGGAGAAAAGCTTAAACATTTCCCTTAAGTAAAGAGGAGGTTGTGTTAGCTCAACAAGGCTCCAATCCTAAACACAGTTCTTGAAAGCACACACCCTACAGAATACTGCGAGGTTTACGGTACATCCGAACAGCGGCGGCGATCTGCTGGAGGGGCGCCCGAGATTATTGGGGGGGCAGAGCCCCCCCAAACGAATTTTTGAGGGGGCTCGGGCCCCCTCAGGCCCCATGGAGTCGGCACCTATGGCCTTGGCAAGCGCAATACCTACCAGGCTCAACGCCGGTCTTGCGCTGCCGCTTCCCGTGCTCTCAAGGACCCGGGAGGAGGAAGACGTGAAGGGAATTCCGAAGGCGCGAAAACCTCGCGCATGCGCAGGCCTTCCGCCTGCGACAGCCCAGTAGGCCGGCCGAAGCGAGCGGCGATGGGATGTGGGAGGGAGCTTGCTCGCCGCCCCGCGTGTGCTCGCCGCCGCCGCCCCGCCTCTCGCCGCCCGACTCGCCCGCCTCCCTCCCACGGCACACCAGGCAACGTCTCGCGGCACACTAGTGTGCCGTGGAACACCGGTTGGGAAACACTGAGCTAGAGATCACTAGTAGACATGTAAAAACAGGTTTGGTTGAGGGATTTTGGGGAGGGGGAGGGATAAGAGGGGAAACCTTCATGGCCTCTAAAGCAACTCAAGTGCTGGTCATGAGAACCAATGTTGTAGGTACCACTTTTGATTACCAGCACTTTTGTACTTGAGCTGCCTACCAAAACACTTTAAAGAAATAACATATTCTGCTTTTTAGTACTATGTAAAGAGACCCCTGACCATTAGGTCCAGTCGCGGACGACTCTGGGGTTGCGCTCCTCATCTCACTTTATTGGCCAAGGGAGCCAGCGTATAGCTTCCGGGTCATGTGGCCAGCATGACTAAGCCGCTTCTTGTGAACCAGAGCAGCACACGGAAATGCCGTTTACCTTCCCGCTGGAGCGGTACCTATTTATCTATTTGCACTTTGACATGCTTTTGAACTGCTAGGTTGGCATGAGCAGGGACCAAGCAATGGGAGCTCACTCCATCGCGGGCATTTGAACCACTGACCTTCTGATCGGCAAGCCCTAGGCTCTGTGGTTTAACTCACAGTGCCACCCGCGTACTAGAGTATGCAGCAAGTGTTTCTCATTCACTGAGCAAACTTTGAGGTGTACGCCACAATGCAGCCCTTCTTTATAACAACTAAAAAAGTATCCATCTGAACAGTTTTTGGAAAAGTTGTTCTACTTGTTAATGCTACTGAAGGAAATTCATCATTCGTTGTTGCTTACCAGCTTACTTTAACATTCTTCTTGGTTATATTTTAAGGGCATGACACCCACAAGAGATTCTTAAATGCTGTATGGTCCTCAATACAAGGAAGGAATTCTTACTGCAATTTAACAATTTAGATGATGGGGCTGTTAAATTGGAAGGCTTTCTTTTAATCGCTTTTAAATTGCATATATTTTCTTCCTGCTGTGAATATAAACTGCTGCAGCTTTTTTTTATATTCTAAACCCTGGATGTGAATATATAATTGCTAGGACCTGATGTTGTACTGTTCTTTGTGATCATTTCAGTCAGGGACTGACTGAGTTTTATTTATTTTAATGAAAGCACTTACACAACACTTTCTTTAAGTAAAACCAAGCTAGTCCCCAACTCTAGACCAGTGTTTCCCAAACTTTTTTGGGCAATGGCACACCTGTTTACTGAAAAAATTCTCGCGGCACACCACCATTAAAGCCCCGCCCCGTGACATCAGCGCGCAGCGTCACGCCGGGAGGGACGCACGAAAGTGAAAGTTTTTTTCCTCCCCCTTGCCGGGGAACCTCCAAGCTTTGGGGGTGGGAGGAGGCAGCAGAGCGAGGGACTGAGGGACGGCGGCAACTGAGGCGGCGGCGGCTGTTGTGGTGGTGGCGGCGATAGCGGGCGGAGGAGGGGGCGGCGGCGGGGCTTGAGGAGCCGTCGCCGGGAGTTGCTGCTGCTGTTGTTGCTGCTGCTGCCCGGACATGCCGGCCTCCTCCTCCTCCGCTGTCTCGCGCTCCTCCCTTTTGCACGCGCTGCCCCGCCGCTCGGCACCACCACCGCGGAGCCGCCCCCGGCTCGACGCGGATCCTCGCCGCCGCCGCCTCTCACCGCCCGACTCGCCCGCCTCCCTCCCACGGCACACCAGCCAATGTCTCACGGCACAGTAGTGTGCCACGGAACACCGGTTGGGAAACACTGCTCTAGACCAATAGCAGGGGACACTTGCTTGTGGGTCTCCCAGAAGCATGTGGCTGGTCATTGTGGGACAAAACATGCTAGACTAGGTGGACCATTGGTTGGATCCATTCTTTCTGATGGGCCTTGGTGTTTTGGGCAATTGAATTAATGAACTCAGCCTCTGATAAGCAAAGCAAGACAAGTTGAGCTGAGCTGGGCCTTGGGCAGTTCCCATGATGGCTGAACTATGGGAATCATTTTCATTATTTAGGGCTTGTCCAAACTTTTGTTTGTCCCACTGCTTTCCCCTGGGGAAACCCAATCTTTACCGCTGAATTGGAGCAAATGACAGCCCAGACACTGAGGTCTACCTCCGAGGGTCTTCTGCTGGTTCCTTCACTGCGAGAAGTGAAGTTACAGGGAACCAGGCAGAGGACCTTCTCAGTAGTGGCGCCCACCCTGTGGAATGCTTTCCCTTCAGATGTCAAGGAGATAAAGAATTGCACAACTTTTAGAAGACATCTGAAGACTGGAAGATTTCTAACGTCTGATTTTTTAATTATGTTTTAAGATATGCTGTAAGCTGCCCAGAGTGGCTAGGAAAACCCAGTGTTGTTGTTGTTGTTACTAGTCAAAATAAGAACCGATGGCCAAATCCTAATTTAATACACATTGTTTGTTTGAAATACATGATTTCAGTTCTCTTTTTGTAATTAAATTGCATGAATAGAATAGAATAGAGGGCAAGCATTTCCTGTGGTGTCTGGAAAAGTAATAAAATAATTCAAATAATGGACATATTTTAAAGAAGTGTTTTGAATGAAAAGCAAATCACCAGCATACAGAAAATGAGATCAGAAAAGTGAATTTGGAATAATGCCAGAGAAGTAAGTCAATAGACTCATCTGAATCCTTTAGAAAAAGAAAAGAACAAAAAGCAAGCTGTCAGTTATTTCCCTGCTGATGCAGAAAAAAACTCACCAGACTTAGGTTGAAAAACTTCAAGGACAGACTAGAAGCCTTGGCAGCTCTGTCAAGAAGCAGATCCCTCTTGTGGCAACAAATAGAGTTGTTCCTGTCTTTCTCTCACCCTGATAAATGGTTCATCATCTGATGTAGGTTGTCCTGTACAATATCATATCTATCTGCATCTCAAGATTGCCTTCAAAAGTTAAACAAAGAAAAACATCCATAGGAGCTCTTCCATAAATGCAATGGCCACAAACCAGCAAAAGTCTAGGATGGAAATTTTGTTCGTTTCTCCTCTCCTATAATCCATGCGCCATCTTGTATTTAGTAAGTGGGTCTTCCAATAGTCCAGTGCATAGAATCATAGAATCATAGAATCATAGAGTTGGAATAGACCACAAGGGCCATCGAGTCCAACCTCCTGCCAAGCAGGAAACACCATCAGAGCACTCCTGACATACGGTTGTCAAGCCTCTGCTTAAAGACCTCCAAAGAAGGAGACTCCACCACACTCCTTGGCAGCAAATTCCACTGTCAAACAGCTCTTACTGTCAGGAAGTTCTTCCTAATGTTTAGGTGGAATCTTCTTTCTTGTAGTTTGGATCCATTGCTCCGTGTCCGCTTCTCTGGAGCAGCAGAAAACAACCTTTCTCCCTCCTCTATATGACATCCTTTTATATATTTGAACATGGCTATCATATCACCCCTTAACCTCCTCTTCTCCAGGCTAAACATGCCCAGCTCCCTTAGCCGTTCCTCATAAGGCACCGTTTCCAGGCCTTTGACCATTTTGGTTGCCCTCCTCTGGACACGTTCCAGTTTGTCAGTGTCCTTCTTGAACTGTGGTGCCCAGAACTGGACACAGGACTCCAGGTGAGGTCTGACCAGAGCAGAATACAGTGGCACTATTACTTCCCTTGATCTAGATGCTATACTCCTATTGATGCAGCCCAGAATTGCATTGGCTTTTTTAGCTGCCGCGTCACACTGTTGGCTCATGTCAAGTTTGTGGTCAACCAAGACTCCTAGATCCTTTTCACATGTACTGCTCTCAAGCCATGTGTCACCCATCTTGTATTTGTGCCTCTCATTTTTTTTGCCCAAGTGCAATACTTTACATTTCTCCCTGTTAAAATTCATCTTGTTTGTTTTGGCCCAGTTCTCTAATCTGTCAAGGTCATTTTGAAGTGTGATCCTGTCCTCTGGGGTGTTAGCCAACCCTCCAAGTTTATCGTTAATAAAGATGTTGAATAAGATCGGGCCCAAGACAGAACCTTGTGGCACCCCACTAGTCACTCTTCTCCAGGATGAAGAGGAACCATTGATGAGCACCCTTTGGGTTCGGTCAGTCAGCCAGTTACAAATCCACTGAGTGGTAGCATAGTCAAGTCCACATTTTACCAGCTTCTTTAAAAGAATATCATGGGGCACCTTGTCGAATGCCTTGCTGAAATCAAGGTAGGCTACATCCACTGCGTTCCCTTCATCTACCAGGCTTGTAATTCTGTCAAAAAACGAGATCAGGTTAGTCTGACATGACTTATTTTTCAGAAATCCATGCTGACTATTGGTGATCACAGCATTCCTTTCTAGGTCTCACAGACTGTTTGCTTAATGATCTGCTCCAGAATCTTCCCTGGTATTGATGTCAGACTGACTGGGCGGTAATTATTTGGGTCCTCTCATTTCCCCTTTTTGAAAATAGGGACAACATTTGCCCTCCTCCAGTCTGCCGGGACTTCGCCTGTTCTCCAGGAATTCTCAAAGATGACTGCCAGTGGTTCTGAGATCACATCTGCCAGTTTTTTTAATACTCTTGGATGCAGTTCGTCTGGCCCTGGAGACTTGAATACATCTAAACTAGCCAAGTATTCTTGTACTATCTCCTTAGTTATTCTGGGCTGTGTTTCCTTTGCTGAATCATTTGCTCCAAATTCTTCAGGTCGGGCATTGTTTTCTTTATCGGAGAAGACTGAGGCAAAGAAGGCATTGAGGATTTCAGCCCTTTCTGTGTCCCCTGTTTGCATTTCACCATCTTCTCCTCTGAGTGACCCCACTGTTTCTTTGTTCTTCCTTTTGCAACGGACATACCCATAAAAGCCTTTTTTGTTGCTTTTAACCTCTCTAGCAAGCCTGAGTTCATTCTGTGCTTTAGCTTTTCTGACTTTGTGTCTACATGTGCTGGCTATTTGTTTGAATCCCGCTTTGGTGGTTTCCCCCCTTTTCCATTTTTTGTACACATCCTTTTTTAATCTTAACTCAGTTAAAAGTTCTTTAGATAGCCACCCTGGCTTCTTTAGGCACCTTCCATGTTTCCGTCTCATTGGTATTGCCTGAAGTTGTGCTTTTACTATCTCCCTCTTAACAAACTGCCAGCCATCATGAACACCCTTTCCTTTTAGTATTACTGTCCATGGGATCTCACCCAGCACTTCCCTAAGTTTTATGAAGTCGGCTTTCTTAAAGTCAAGAAATTGAGTCCTAGTATGCTTGGCTGCTCCTTTCCGCTGTATAGTAAACTTCAGAAGAGCATGATCACTCACGCCTAATGATTCTTCCACTTCTACCCCACTAACCAGGTCATCAACATTGGTTAGGACCAGATCTAAAACGGCTGTTCCTCTTGTTGCTTCTCCCACTTTCTGGACAATGAAGTTGTCTGCAAGGCCAGTGAGGAATCTGTTTGACCTTATGCTCTTGGCTGAGTTTGACATCCAACAAATATCCAGGTAATTGAAGTCCCCCATTACTACTATCTCCCTTCCTTTTGCATGCTTGGCCATCTGTTCCAGGAAGGCATCATCTATGGCCTCTGTTTGGCTTGGGGATCTATAGTAAACTCCCACAATGAGGTCACTGTTATTCTTCTCTCCCTTAATTTTGACCCAAATGCTCTCACTTTGGCTTTCAGGTTCTAAATCTTGGATCTCTTCACAGGTATACACATCCCTGACATATAACGCCACTCCTCCTCCTTTCTTGTCTGGTCTGTTTCTCTGAAATAGATTGTATCCCTCCATTATTACATTCCAATCATGGGACTTATCCCACCAGGTTTCAGTGATGCCTATTATGTCTTATTTAGTTTGCTGTACCAAGAGCTCAAGCTCATCTTGTTTATTTCCCATGCTTTGCGCATTAGTGTACAGACATTGAAGTCCATTAATCATTCCCCCGTGTCTCTTATTTAAGGATTTTTTCCTCCCACCACTAGGTCTGTGTGCTGTTTGCTCCATTTGGTCTATGACATTTGGATGATCATCTTCATCAATTGATAGACTCCTACCTTCAGGAGCACTGTCTCCCTCCCCCACATTAGTCAGTTTAAAGCCCTCCTGATGAGGTTTCTGAGATTTTTGGCAAAAACATTTCTCCCAACCGTTGTGAGGTGCAGCCCATCGCTTGCCAGAAGTCCATCTTCAAGAAACTGCAGTCCGTGATCTAAGAATCCAAACCATTCCTGTTTACACGATTTGCGAAGCCAGCTGTTCACTTATTTTTCCCTATCTCCCTGGGCCACGTCGTTCAACTGGGAGGACAGATGACAATTTGTGCATTTAATTGCTTCAATTTCCTGCCCAGAGCCTCATAGTCTCTTTTGATCTTCTGGAGGCTATTGCTTGCAGTGTCATTGGTTCCCACATGAACCAAGAGGAAGGGGTATTTGTCAGTGGGTTTTATGATTCATTGCAGTCGTTCAGTTACATCTTGGATCTTAGCCCCAGATACATCTTGTCAGGCCCACAGATCACTGCTTCTGTTCCCCTCAGTAGGGAATCCCCTATCACCACTACACGCCTGGTCGGGGTTCTTCCGTGAGCTTTCCGTTCCAAGGTCGCCTGCACATTCCCTGAGGACTGACTTTGCTGCTCGTCTTCATATACCTGATCGACTGTAATGAGGGAGAGATCCTCAAATGGAGTCTGTTCTTCGTCTTCCTTATTTTCAGCATGTTCAAGGGCAACTGAGGGAAGTGGGAATTGATAAAACCTTTTCTCTCCTTCCACTAGTGGAGGCTTGGAGTGCCCCTTCTGTGAGTGGAACTCCACTCATGGCATTTTTAAAAATATCCTGTTGATCTGTGGCCTCAGTCCCACTTCTGACTCTGAAAGAGATTCAGAAGGGGATGAGGCATCCCATGGGGAGCCATTGTTCCCTGATCCAGGACTGTCTAGGCCAGTCCAGGTCAGAATAAATAGCTTTACCTGACTGTTTACACTCAGAGGACACCATCACCAATGCAGCCCTCACCAATCTCATGCTGTAGGAGCCAGTGGCTGCAGAATCAGGCACTGTCCCTTTGAAAAACAGACAGCTCCTCAGCAGGGTCGGGGTTAATACCAGAGCAGCCAGCATTCAAAAGGTTTCAGCCTGCTGCTTAGACACAACATTTGTTAGATGAATTCCAGCTAGCCCTTGCCATGGGGATCTGCACAGGACCTGAAAGACTATGCTGTGCCTAATATGATCCAGCCTAGTCTAGCCTACATTGACTTGACTATTGGACTTGATTCTGTTTTTCCACTTACTCCTTCCAGTAAGTGCCATTGTTTCAACCAGCCTCTGCTAGGAACCTTGAACCAAGCTAGGACAGGACGCAACCCAATGGGTATATTTTGTATTATTTCTTTTTTAAATGAATCAGCCAAATACAACATGCAGTTCAATTAATCCTAATGTGCATGGCACCCCTCATGGGTCAAGTATAACATTCAACATGATATAAACCTCACTCAATATAAATAGGGCTTGATTATGACAATATCTTTACAAGATTTCTTAATGTTTCTGAAGTCTCCCAGGCTATAGGATACTAGAAAACTGATGAGCCATAAAAGCCATTTTTTTAAATGAAAGTAACACATATGCAAATGGATATTAAGTACTATAATTTCCACCCCTGTTTTACATTTATTAAGGACTACCAACCAGTCTGTTTCCCAATTGCTATGTTATGGTCTCCCAGACTCTGCCTAGGTACCCAATGAGTTATACGCTGAATCCTCAAAAGTTGTTGCATATGTTTTGTGCTTTAGGAAGAAATTCACAGATTTGCTAAAAGAAATATATATATAAAATGGGGGTGGGTGGGTAGGTTGTAAGAGCAGAATAATTTCATGGCTGTGAAAAATTGTCACTTGTGGGGTTTTTTTCCTCGCACAGCACATGCTAGTATATGGGCACTACTCATTTACAAATGATACATTCAGTAAGTTATCTGATTGAGAAGTGATGGCATTCCTATTAATTATACCAGTGTTTCCCAAACTTTTTTGGGCAACGGCACACCTGTTTACTGAAAAAAAATCTCGGGGCACACCACCATTAAAGCCCCGCCCCGTGACGTCAGCGCGCAGCGTCACGCCGGGAGGGACGCACGAAAGTGAAAGTTTTTTCCCTCCCCCTTGCCGGGGAACCTCCAAGCTTTGGGGGTGGGAGGAGGCAGCAGAGCGAGGGACTGAGGGACGGCGGCAACTGAGGCGGCGGCGGCTGTTGTGGTGGTGGCGGCGATAGCGGGCGGAGGAGGGGGCGGCGGCGGGGCTTGAGGAGCCGTCGCCGGGAGTTGCTGCTGCTGTTGTTGCTGCTGCTGCCCGGACATGCCGGCCTCCTCCTCCTCCGCTGTCTCGCGCTCCTCCCTTTTGCACGCGCTGCCCCGCCGCTCGGCACCACCACCGCGGAGCTGCCCCCGGCTCGACGCGGATCCTCGCCGCCGCCGCCTCTCACCGCCCGACTCGCCCGCCTCCCTCCCACGGCACACCAGCCAATGTCTCACGGCACAGTAGTGTGCCGCGGAACACCGGTTGGGAAACACTGAATTATACCATTCAAGTGTATGAAAGGTAATGAGTGATGTCCTTTACTTTCCCCACTGTGTTCATTAGCAATCATCCAATTTAAATGACTGAATGAGTTCATGATGAAGATCAAACTGTAAATGAGCTTGAGCAGGATTTTCCAACGATTCTAAGTGCCTTATCTTCAAATGTGTATTAGAGACACATTGCTTTAGAAAAAATAACTGAATGGAGAATAATTAGTAATAGGGTCTTTGATCTGGAATAAACAGAATCACAGATTATTACAGCCAATGTATGCCAAGCAGCTTAAAAACTGAATTAAATGCTGTAAATTCTTTCCTGGGAATTTACAATGAGAAATATCCCTTGATAGCAGTTTCATTATGGATCTTGGTTTTGGGAGTGAGATGGGTGGAGAACAAATAATAGAGTCTTAGAGGACTTCACATCTTTAATGTCTCATCATAACCCTTCTCACTGAATAGTTTACCCATTCATTACAATCCATAGTAAGTGCCACCACTGGCTCACCATGTCAATTTCTTTAGTCCACTGGGATGGAGTAAGGAAAGCAAGGGAACAATAGAGGCTTTGCCACATCATATGAGGCTACTCAGAACTTACGCAATCATTTGATTACTTGCAAAGCAGCAACCATTCCTTCTGATGCCAATTCATGTTTCCCCATTCTCAGGCATATGTAAGCCAAACCTTAACTACATGTGCACAGGAGAGAAAGCACCAAAACATTTTAGGGTTCTCCTGAAGGCTTGAAGATGCTCAGACAATCTTCAGAGGGGAAGGGAACTTAGGGAGGAAGAACCTTCCAGTACAGCTCAATAAGAACTCAGTGCCACAGAACAGCGAAAATTGATAATGCTGAAAGATTGAGGTCTCATCCACAGCATACGTTCAAAGCACCCTAAAGCAGTCAAGGCCTCCCCCCCCCAAAAAAATCCTGGGAACTGCAGTATGCTAAGGATGCTGGGAATTGTAGTTCTGCAAGGGATCTCATAGTAACTCTCAGCACCCTTAACAAACTATAGTTCCTGGGATTCTTTGGGAGAAAGCCATGACTGTTAATAAAGGTGCTTTGAATGTATGCTGTGGGTGACACCTCTGTGGTTTGAATCCAGCTAAGTCCTACTCAGAGTAGAACCATTTAAATGACTGGACTTAAGTTAGCCACATTTATTGATTTCAGTTTTCAACTCTATGTGTGCAAGGGTGCACAATGCTATGGATATGCGTGCGCACACACACACACACACACACACACACACGGAGGTGTGGGGAGAAGAGCATCAGAAGATCAGCAGAAGAAAAAGGAAAGAAAGAAAATGCAAACCAAAAGTACAGAGGGGCAGTGGAACAAGCAGACCTTTGTGTAATTTAAACAAATTTTTATTTCTCAAGTATATAAAATATACCCGTTAATCCAAATAACTCATTTTTCATTCCAAGAGAGTAATAGCAGTGGAGTTGAATGGTGGCTTAATTTAAAAAAACCCATATGGATACATTTCCCCTTCCTTATGTCTAATGGACAACTGTGCAATTAGAAGCCACACATTGTGACTTTTCCAGAGTTTAGGTACTGTCAGTGCTTTCGGTGTCAGCAAGTCATTTTTATAATAATGTGGTTGGTGTACTCAGAGCCACAGCCTGTGCATTCATCAGAATTATTTCCTTTCAAAGGAAAGTGGAATTGTTTACTTTGAAGTCACATTTCTGTAATTGCAGGTAGGCTGTTCAGACCGACACTAACTCCAACCCCTGAAAATTGACATAGAGAGGTGTGCCATTAACAGTGTGATAGAAACTATAGAGACAGAGGGTACAATCCCTCCATAGAGGAGCTGTGACCCACATAAAATGGCTATGGCCTGGATAAGGGGAAGTTAGCAAATGACTTCATGGCAGTTTTACTTACTTACTGCATTTATAGCTTACCTTTCCCCAACAAGGTGTGGTGTACATGGTTACCCCTCTCCTCATTTAATCTCCACAACAATCCTGTGAGGTAGGTTAGGCTGAGAGACAGTGAACCACCCAAGAGCACCCAATGAACTTCATGGTGGAGTGGGGATTCAAACTGTGATCTTCTAGGTCTTACACTCTAACCACTGCACCACACTGCCTCTCACTGTTCACATTTCCTGCACCACCACGGAGCATCACAGAGGCTCTCAGACTTGTATTTTTCCATGCTCATATGGAGAACTGAACTTAAGATTGGAAGAAATGGGAAACTGGGGGAAACCAAATTTGGCAAAGCCATCCCTAGCTGCAATGCTACAAATGAACATATAAATATACACTTTTATAGTGAGATGTTTATGGGACCAATACATTTATCTTGAACACGGAACAGGAACTATAGATAAATAATAACAAAGAAAACAAACCTTTGATGCTTACAGGAGGATCCTGATATGGGATTAATAAAATAAAATGTAATGGTAATAGAAAATGCTTATTTGCTATTTGTGGTGGCTTCGAGTTAAATGTCATGAATGATCAACAAAAAGTACTTGATTTACTGCATGCAGTATAGAGCAACTAAGCAAGACTGGGTGGGAAAAGAGAAATGTTTTAAAATAATTTATGTCCAAATAGCACAAGTTCTTAATTGTAATGATAAGTAGTAAAGTAGTAAAGTTCATAGGGTGAAAAAGTTTTGGGCCAGATTGAACTAAACCCAGTGCTGGATTTACCTATAAGCTAAACAAGCTATAGCTTAGGGCCCCACTCTCTTGGGAGCCCCCAAAAAATATAAAGGAAAAAACACACCTGGATGTACATTTCCAAATATAAGATAAAAAACAAATAAAATAAAACCTACATACAGCAACAGTGTTTTGTGTTGTGTATGGACCTATTAGGTCCATAAATTACCATATAGCATATATTCAACACAGAAAACAGCGACAATTTGTTGTTGACAGAGGACAGGTGGACATATAAAGGGCCCCATTACCTTCAGTAGCTTAGGGCTTCAGCAGACCTAAATCCGGCCCTGACTAAGCCAGTGCACAACAGAGGTCTTCCTCTTGCTGCTCCCTCACCACATACCTCCTTCAAATGTGCTCTGCAGGATCAAGAGAAAGCTCAAAACAGTGTGTGGTAGGGGGAGTGAAATGACAGAAGAGGAGGTTCCATTTGGCAAGTAGAAATCCTTGCACTGATGCAACTACCACCTTATTGCTGCAATGAATTCCTTCCTTCTTCATTAAAAACAACAATTGTACTTAGGCAAAATTGCTTTCCTGGAGAGGCCACCAAGAATCCAGATGGGAGAACTTAAACTGTAATAACATGACTAATATTTTCATTGTCACAGTAACAAACTGCTGCATCACCCTGAAATTAATGAGATGTGAAGGATTAAGCATAGTTTTCGATACCTAACAACAGAAGGCATCTCAAGTATATTAGTTGGAGTCCCTTTTCTCTTCTTCCTGATAGTTTAGGTATAATTAGAATGCCTTCTATTTTCAACGTTCTTGTGAGAGTGGTGTTGCAAGCAACATTACCTCCACACAAAAAGGGGTATCAGCAGATTTGGGAGCACTCAAAGGGTTTCAGAAGCAAAAAAGAAGGTTTTTAAACCCTGAAGGAAGGAGGAAACTCTAAAAAACAACCCAATGACATGTGTACATCTCCAGGGACCACAAGTGTTGGCATACAGGAATCAAAAAGGAAGGGGGAGGGGATAAAATGGAGGGGCTGAGCTCTTGAACAGCAACATCCCACAGTGCAACGTTTTGTTGCAGTTGTGTTCACTATTGCCATCACCCCCTGGAGATCATTCCATTCAGCCTGCAGTATGATGAAAAGGGGCTACAGATTTTGCCATTCTTGGTTTAATGTCATTTGATTTTAACAAAGTAACTTTAAGGGGGTTAGAAGTGAGCATATTTCTGTGGGGCAGCATCCAGGCTATGGCTCCACCTGCGCTACCCATTAGAAGCAGTATCAGACCACTTTAAACAGTCACAGCTTCCCCAAAGAATCCTGGGAACTGTGTTTTGTTAAGGGCACTCAGCATTTCAGAAGCCTCCTATTGTCCTCACAGAGTTCCAGTTCTCAACATCTTTAACAAACCACAGTTCCCAGGATTCTTTGGGGAAATCCATGAAGGTTAAATGCATAGTGCAGATGGGGAAGATTGGTGGTGGGTGGTGGTGAGGAGATCTGCTGTTCTTTGCAACCTCACAGAGTGCACATTGTAATGCTCATAACATGGCATTTCCTAAATAACCCGTCAAGCTAGCTTTTTGACACAGGTCATATTCTTGGTCTAAATCTTTCTGCTCCTATAATAAATGTCACCCCAACTTTTAAACTGAGTGCAAGATATTTTTCAGAGCAATAGATGTTTGTGAAACAAGGGGCAATTTATTTTCCTGAAGATGATGGGTACCCAGGGAAACTCGGTATCAGCTTGTAAGTTGCTTTTTTTTATTTGCTTCTAATTAACGAGAACTTAAACTGTTCTGATTCTGGGGACATGAGCTGAATAGATTGGCATGGGCATTTTTCACTTTTGCGGTCAGAGTGTTCTCTTATAATTGCTCAGACATCATCAGTTTCAAAATGGCCTGGCTTCTTCTACAGACAAGTGTGTTTCTTCTCATCCATGCTGGCATTTTCCTCAGATATTCACAGGACCCATGTGGCCCATTATTTTAGGTCTGAATCTAAGTAATTAATTCCTTTCATAACCTTGAGCTGCTCCCTTTTTCTCTCTTCAGTATTCTTGTCTGCCCCAAAGGGAAGGTTCCTGACCTTTGTCACAAATGTACTGGGTTGTGAATTGAATAATGACTACAGGATGCGGGTCTTTATTATGTACAGAGCTAGTTCTTAATCTTACATATTTGATTACTCTATATACATTGATTAATGAACTGCCCCACTATAATTCATAGTTTCTTGTTGAGTTGCAAGTCCAGTTCAGTCAAATGTTTTGTTATTACAAGATTTGGAAGCATTTTAAATGGAACTTCTTTGAGTTGATCCAGCAGCTTTTTAAATAAATATTTTTTAAAAAATCTAAGACAGACCAGGAAGCACAGGCCCTGCTCTACCGTAATTCAGAATGGGGGCAGAAATGGTCCTGGAAGTGGTGCTCTGGGATCACATGATGTTGTTTATAGTATTTGCATAGGGAAAATATGGCTACCCCCACATAATTGCATGTGTGCAGCCATCTTTTTCTCATACAGTGGTACCTCAGGTTACATATGCTTCAGGTTAAATACGCTTCAGGTTACAGACTCCGCTAACCCAGAAATAGTACCTCGGGTTAAGAACTTTGCTTCAGGATGAAAACAGAAATCGTGCTCCAGTGGCGCGGCAGCAGCAGGAGGCCCCATTAGCTAAAGTGGTACCTCAGGTTAAGAACAGTTTCAGGTTAAGAACAGTTTCTGGTTAAGAATGGACCTCCGAAACAAATTAAGTACTTAACCCGAGGTACCACTGTACATACCTGATCGTACTAATTTTAGTGGTGAATACAAAATACCTGCGTCAAAAAGTTGTGTTGGAATTATTCATTCTGAGTTGGTTTGTAGGAATATAGGATACTAATTCCTGTTCAGAAACATCACTGTAATTCACTGGGCAGCCTGCTCAGTCCTACAAAAAAATTCTCAGAAGTAAAAAGTGTATAGTGTCATTTTCATTTATTGGTTTTATTTTGTTTTCTTTTGTTTATTATCAAATTTCTTTCCCATCCTCCCAAAGGAGCCCAGGGTAGTAAACACCAAAATGTTAAAACTATACAATTAAAAATAGCATAAAAACATTTTAAAGCAATTAAAAAGTTCCAAAACATTTTAAAACATTAAGATAATCTAAAAACAGCTAATAATTTCAAGGTTGCTAGGAACAGTATAATTCAGTAATCAAACGCTTGGGTAAACACAATTGTTAACATTTCTTCTAATATTTAATAATAGCATAGTCAAAGAGAGAGAAAATATCATTGTGTTACAGCAAGTCCACTAATAAAGGACATTCAAAGAACATTATATCCTAGTAGCCATAATTTATCTGGTATTGACCACAGCCCGTAAGAAAACAAAAGGTATATTATACAAATATACCACTTTTCACAACAGAACATTAAGTTTTAGAGCAGCTAAGCTTTTAATCACATTTACAATAATTACAAGCTCTAAATGCTAATTACACACTTCATAATGCACCTTATAAAGAGCCCAAGGCTAAAGACTGAATTCTGTTCTATTTACATTGCATAGCATATAGCTGATAACTTGGAGACTTTTGGCTGAAATCCCAAACACATTTACTGGGGAGTAAATCCCACAGAATTCAGAACTTTGAGTAAACATGTTCTGTAAATCAATGAATCACTAATGGTTGCTTTACAGTTCTTTAATTCATTGTGGCTGCAGGGCAAGTAATAATGTGCGTGTGCATATATACATATTTAAAACATGCATATTTAAAAAAAATAATACCAAGAGCTGATGGGATATAGCAGATAGTGGGTTGACTGGGGAAATCTGGTTTCAAATTTCCATTTAGCCATGATCCTTCCTTGAACTAGCTTCCCAGTTTAGCCTGCCTGACAGGGTTGCAGAGAACATAAAATGGGGATAGTTCCATATATGCCTGCAGAAAATATATGTGATAAAATTGAATTTGAATATTTATTCTTTAACTAAAACGCCAACACTATATCAGTTTAACACACATTCTGATAGGTTTGGGGTTTTTTTTACGATTGTAACAAGTGGGAATGCCCCATGCAGCATAGAGTGCCTCCATCCAGAGCTCTAGGCAACAAACTTTGCCCTATCCAGGATACTCTGTTCCAGTCTTCCTCCTTCTAACCCAGTTTTCCATCCCATTCCCCACAGCAGTGTCAGCACTCTGTACCCACTGAGCATGCTCAGTTGTCATTGGGTTGCTTAAGAGGTCTCTTTCCATTGGTCCCTCCCCCTTAAAGTTTCTTTTGTACATGTATAAACTTCCCCCAAGCCTACTAATATCTCATGTGTGGATAGTGAAGTGGCAGATGAGAACAGAGAGACCTAAGTATATATTTATCACATGTTGGGCAGCCACCAAGAACAATTCCATATGCCCTCGATTTTAAAACAGCAAAATTGACTCATTGTTTTTTTAATGGGATTTAAGACTTTTAAACTTTTGGTACTAGGAGGTGGATATGGACCCCAGTGAATATGGACCCCAGTGAATATGGACCCCAGTGAATGTGGACCCCAGTGAATATGGACCCCAGTGGCATCAAGGCAACAAGCAAATAAGTCAGTGATCCAAAGACCTGGGGTGGGCCTTATAGCTCAGGAACTGCATCCTAGGGCTGTTAAGTCTGAGATACACACACTTTATGTCCTGTGCAAATGTATATCCTATTGTGCAGGTGGGGTGGATGGTCCCAAAATAAAGTGAGGGCTGCACACAAGTAGTAAGATGCATGAGAAAATGTCAACAGGTGAAGATTTCCATTTTAGGAAAGGCTTGACCTGTTGAATTCCTGCCTGAAAAACAGCTGCTAGAAGCACAATAGCCTCACTCTCACCCAGTTGTAAATCATTTATGTGACCATAGATCTTTCAACTAATTGATCTTAGGCTGTCAATACCGCATTCAGCACAAAGCATGGCAGTTGCAAAGGCCAATGTGGGGTCAACAGAGATTTAATATTTACATCATTCAAGGTGCTGATGTCTGTTCTTGGACAAATCTAGGAGTAAGTTACTGAAAAGCAAGCAGTGTGCTCGAAGAGCATTTGCTGTGGTTATTTATTTTTAATATAGCACACCTCATAAAAACTACAGTAATGTTAGCAGCCTGGGTTAAACAGATACATTTTCTTTTCTTTTCTTTGCTCAAAAAGAACAGGAGGTTTTGGGGTTTTTTACATCACTATGCATGTTTTATCCGAGCAGCAGCCACCCAGCCACCCCAAGAATCCCCCTATGAGTGCAAAAGCAATTAATCACACTCTCTCCCCTGCTGTTGCTATTATATTCAACAGCTGCCTCCCAACTGCATTTCCCTAAAGAAATTAAAAACACCAAGAGACTGGATAACTCTGGGCTACACTGCAGGACTGTCATTCACTATTCTCTCTCAGCAATTCCCCTCTCCCCACCCCACAAACATAAGTGTACCAGCTCTGGGCTGCTTTGTAGGATCAATGTTGTTGTTGTTTAGTCGTTTAGTTGTGTCCGACTCTTCGTGACCCCATGGACCAGAGCACGCCAGGCACTTCTGTCCTCCACTGCCTCCCGCAGTTTGATCAAACTCATGCTGGTAGCTTCAAGAACACCATCCAACCATCTCATTCTCTGTCGTCCCCTTCTCCTTGTGCCCTCCATCTTTCCCAACATCAGGGTCTTTTCCAGGGAGTCTTCTCTTCTCATGAGGTGGCCAAAGTATTGGAGCCTCAGCTTCACGATCTGTCCTTCCAGTGAGCGCTCAGGGCTGATTTCCTTCAGAATGGAGAGGTTTGATCTTCTTGCAGTCCATGGGACTCTCAAGAGTCTCCTCCAGCACCATAATTCAAAAGCATCAATTCTTCGGCGATCAGCCTTCTTTATGGTCCAGCTCTCACTTCCATACATCACTACTGGGAAAACCATGGCTTTTACTATACGGACCTTTGTTGGCAAGGTGATGTCTCTGCTTTTTAAGATGTTGTCTAGGTTTGCCATCGCCTTTCTCCCAAGGAGCAGGCGTCTTTTAATTTCGTGACTGCTGTCACCATCTGCACTGATCATGGAGCCCAAGAAAGTAAAATCTCTCACTGCCTCCATTTCTTCCCCTTCTATTTGCCAGGAGGTGATGGGCCCAGTGGCCATGATCTTCGTTTTTTTGATGTTGAGCTTCAGACCATATTTTGCGCTCTCCTCTTTCACCCTCATTAAAAGGTTCTTTAATTCCTCTTCACTTTCTGCCATCAAGGTTGTGTCATCTGCATATCTGAGGTTGTTGATATTTCTTCCGGCAATCAATAACACCATGCAAATTATTTTATAAGAAGTGAAATAGGGAGGATCTGGGAGGAAAGTTGATTAAGGGAGGACATATGTTTACAATTATGTATGGTGCGAAAAAGGTGGAGAGGCGTTTTTCTCCCTTTCACCCAGGAGCAGTCTGCAGGACAGAGTGATGGTGCTTACCTGACTGCCTGTCACTGGCCTTGCTGTAGATTACTGAGAAGGGAAAGGGAGAGACCATGGCAAGGGGAGCATGGTGTCAGCACACTGGGGGAGGCAATCCAGCACTCTTGCTAGCTGCCTGCTACTGCTCTCACATAAGACTAGGGAATCTCCATTCATCTGATGGAGCTGAATGCTGGAAGATTCAGGATAGATAAATGGAAGTATTTCTTTACTCAGTGCATAGTTAAGCTATGGAATGCTCCATCACAAATTGTAGTGATGGTTGCCGACTTAGCTTTAAAAGGGGATTATGCACACTCATGAAGGACAAGGCTATCAAAGGCTGTGTACTGCCTTCAGTATTGGAGCCGTATAATAATAATAAAATTTTATTTATATCCCGCCCTCCCCAGCTGAAGCCAGGCTCAGATTGGCTAACAACAATAAAAGTAGCACAGTTTACATAAAATCACAATCAATTAATTGAAATGCATTGTAAAATCAATTCATTCTAAAATCAATTCAAAATCAAATTATTGGCAACCATTGGGCTAGAGTTCTATGAGGATTACGGAAGGAGGGGGTCAGACTGTGCCTTGGCCAAAGGCCTGGTGGAACAGTTCTGTCTTGTAGGCCCTGCGGAAAGATGTCAAGTCCTGCAGGGCCCTAGTCTCTTGTGACAGAGAGTTCCAGCAGATCGGGGCCATGGCCAAAAAAGCCCTGGCTCTGGTTGAGGCCAGCCGAACCTCCCTGTGGCCCTTAATATGCCTTTGACTACCAGTTGCTGGGGAACACAAGTAGGAGAGTGCTGTTGTGCTCATGTTCTGAATGTGGGCTTCCCATGAGCCTGTGGTTGGCCACTGTAAGAAGAGGATGCTAGACTTAGTTTGTCTGAGTGAGCAGGACCTTCATGTCTTTCTGAATATCCACTCCTATTTCATTGTTAGCCGCTCAGTAAGGGAATGCTGAGAGTCAGATAAGCTACTCTGAATTTCCCTAAGGAAAAATAGGAGATAAGTATAACGGCAACGCACATCGGTAATTTGTTGTTTAATGGGTTTCTTCATGTAGGCAGTTGAAGGCTCCTTCATCAGTATTCTTGACTATGCTGAAGTATGTGGTGAAATTCTGATTGATTTCAGCTAACATGAATGGCAGTACTTAAATCACTTGTTGTACCAGCTCAGAGGTTTATGGTTGCACAATGAAGCTTTCTCCCCTCTCCTCTCCAGCCCTCCCCAAATCATAATCCATTAAATAATGTACAGTTTGGTGCCTTTCATGACACCCAAGATCAGCTGCCTAAGGCAAATGTCTCACTCTGCCTATTGGGAGGGCAAGGAGGGTTGGCCATGGAAAAATATTGGTCCCTGGGGTACTCTTATAATCACCCACATATAATTTGGTACATGGTTTTAAATAGTATGGCTCCAACAGGGGAACCCACAAACCACCATCTAGCTCAGCATATTTTATTTTAAATATCGTAAATTGCATGGTTAGGTTAGGAATCTACTTTATACTGAATCAAATCAGCATCCATCTCAGTCCTGTCCATGCTGACTGGCAGGAGCTCTCCAGGATTTCAGATGGGTAACATTCCCACCTCTGGAGATACTGGGGATTGAACCTGGAACCATCTCTGAAGACAAAGTGGATGAGCTACCACTGAGCTTCAGCCCTCCTCCCAACAATATCAAGTTGCTTTAGTATTGTTGATGCAGAAGCTAGCAGAACTGACTATCCCCCTTGTGTTTCCTCCTTTATATAGGAAAACTGGGATGCAGAAAGTCCTTTTAGACGAGGATGAAGCCTGGGCTGGGATGCCAACAGATCTCAAGCAGCATCCCACCACCTCTTCATCACCTGTAGAGACTGAAGAGGTGCAGTGCCCTTGGTGCTGATGTGATTTTCCAGTTAAGTAGGGCAGAATTGGCTTATCTGCCCTTCTTGCACAGTAATGGCACTCCAGCAGCTTGCAAAAAGTGCTTTCAGACAAGTAACACATAACTGAACTCCTATCATAACATGACGGAGTTTCAAATGAAGTTTTTGCCATGGTACAGGCTAGAGAGGTATAGGAAATGCCAAAGCAAATTGCCACTGGATTAAAACATCTTCCCTATAAGGAGTCATCAAATAAGTTGTTTGCTATTTTTTTTCATTTCAAAATACAGATAATTGAGAGGAGGGGGCATGACAGAGATTGAGAAAATTTATGACTGGTGTGGAGAAACTAGGTACAAATTATCCTCTCTCAAACAAAATAAACTCTAAATAATCTAATGAAACTGATTGATAGTAAGTTAATAACAAGAGGAAGTGTTATATAACTGTATATCTAAAGATGAACAATTGCATTAGTAAAGCAAACTGATCTCACTTTGCAATGAACAAACAGGAGAAGAGATGGAAGCTCTACAAGCTATTGTCACGTGAAGGGGTCTGTAACTTCAGAGGAAGCAGATCTCTCATAAGGAGGAGAATATAAATTGGTGGCTGTGTTGACTGACCTGTGAGCTGAAACGGTAGGGCTTCCGCGCTGAGGTAGTACCTGCCCTCCATTTCCTAGCCAAGGGAGTGGGGTTCAGAAGGAGCTCTCCAGACCTGCAGGGACTGTTCAGAGATGCAGCTGCTGAGGAGCTGTCCAGCATTTCAGCATCACAGCACTTCACTCCTGTTTCTCAGCTTGCTGTTGAGCCTCCAGAGCACAGTGACTGCAAAAGGATGCGCAAAAGCAGGGCACAGTCTTGGTTAGAAAGGTAAGGGGAAACGGGGGATCCTAAGCATTAACTCAGGCTATAATGAGTGTAATAAAATAGTGTGTGAAGAATGTCTGTGGGTGAAAAAGGAAGACGGAGACATAATCTGTGAGTGTAGATGGGGAAGAGTCTCATTTAGGATTCTTCAGTCACAGAGGCATGGTTTTTATATGTGTTTATTATTTCCCATGAACAAGAATTTTCGTAGCATATTCCTCCTAGGCAATGCGCGGAAAGAGAATTAATGAAAACTATAACAAGAGAGGTAATTGTGTGCTTAATTATATAGAGACATTAAATGTCATTTCCATACAATGTTGAGCTGCATGTAAAATAGCCAGGGGCATGTTGAAACTTAATTTATTTGTTTTAAATTTTTATTTTCCTTAGGAGATCTGTACAGTCAGAGTGCTCCAAAGTGGAAAGATAAAAAGGAAGCATGATGCAAAAACTATTTAACTGAAAGACTGCTTTACTGGTTTCAGTAAATAGAAAAGAAAGTGCTAGGAGAGGCAGTTTACCTGAAAATTAGCTTGAATTAAGCAGCTTCAAGAAATAAGAACCTGAAGGAAATCTCTGATGGAATGTATTTCAAGTAGACTGATCTCACTCATAAGGTTTTGTAAAAGGACTGCATCTAGTAGTCTCATCTAAACTAAACAGTATTTAGCAGAGGAGACTGATATTTGTCACTGCAGACAATGGATAATTTTTCCTCCCAGCCCAACTTCAATGCTTCCTGTACTGATGTGGATTTTGGTTGCTATGGCTCAGGACAACAAGGGCACAACATGACAGCTCCACAGCTGATTCCTAAGTTCTACATTGCCGTACCCATCATCTACTCTGTGATCTGTGCTGTCGGGCTCACTGGAAACTCTGCAGTCATTTATGTCATCCTAAAAGCTCCCAAAATGAAGACCGTCACCAACATTTTCATTCTGAACCTGGCCATTGCTGATGAGCTCTTCACGTTGGTACTTCCTATCAACATAGCAGACTACCTGCTGCTTCAGTGGCCCTTTGGCGAATTCATGTGCAAGCTGATCATCTCCATCGACCAGTACAACACTTTCTCAAGCATTTATTTTCTCACAGTCATGAGCATCGACCGATACCTGGTGGTGGTTGCCACCATCAAATCCAAGAAAATGTGCTATCGCACCTACAGGGCTGCCAAGACAGTGAGTCTCTGTGTCTGGGTTTTTGTCACCATCATCATATTGCCGTTCAGTATCTTTGCCAAGATACACACTGAAGAGGGACGATCCCAGTGTGTCTTTGTCTTTCCCAGCCCAGAGGGCTTCTGGTGGAAAGTGAGCCGCCTCTACACCCTTATCTTGGGTTTTGCCATCCCAGTGTCCACCATCTGCATCCTGTACAGCACCATGCTCTTCAAGCTGAGGCGTATGCGGCTCCACAGCAATGCTAAAGCTTTGGACAAAGCGAAAAAGAAAGTGACAATCATGGTGCTGATCATCTTGGGCGTTTGCCTGTTCTGTTGGACCCCTTATCACCTGAGCACTGTGGTCGCCCTCACCACAGACATCCCACAAACCCCTCTGATAATTGGAATCTCCTATTTCATCACCACCCTGAGCTATGCTAACAGTTGCCTCAACCCATTCCTTTACGCCTTTTTAGATGATACTTTCCGGAAGAGTTTCCGAAAGTTGGTTGAATGTGGAACTCCCTCCTAAGATTCCGGATCTTTTTCTAGCCCCTTTTAAAATAAGCTTCATGCATTTTGAAGAAACTTCGCGAAGCATGATTGGAAGGGACTAGCTCTGGCCATAGAACCAGATCCAAAATGTTGTAAAACTGAAAATCCAGGAATTGGCTCATCCTCTTCTTCAAGCAGTGTCCCCGTATCCCTGCCAGGATGAAGAAGCTTGCTGCATCACCACATTACATCCTCCGGGGCATTTTTCCCCTTGTTCTTCCTGTTTTTGGCACTACATCTATTCATTGTGGATTCTCCTCCTATTGGTATGGAATGCAACATAATTCCTTGGAATGTAAAAAAAGAAGAAGATTTAATATTCAGCAGACCCAATATACAGAACAGTACTAATTGAAACATGGAGTTTTTTTCAAGCCAAATAAAGGTGTGCAGAGTGCCTTTGCTTAATGAATCTGAATCCTGCTAGTTTGATACCTGTATTATATTTATCTTGCTGTATTACCTTCCTCCATCATATTTTATTACATATTAATTCTGCATTTGACAAGGTAAGCTTTTATGACAAGGTAATGTGTTCTTCTACAGCTCCCACACATTTAATTGGGGGAATGTGGCCTAGTTGATTCATTCTTCCTTTCCTCCATATTCAATCACATTGTGTATTTTAAGTTCTGACACATCCTGTAGTAGTGATTATTATTATTCTGTAAAAATACTGTAATTAAGGCTTAAACTGCTGCACAAATCTTCTGTGTACAGACTTTCTTAGATATAAGTATTTTGCAAAGGAAAGTGCCCTCTAGCATAAAATGTCATAGCTTGATCTTTGTCACATTTTTTTTAAAAAAACCATCCCAATCTTTTCTTCTTCTTCTTTTTTAAATACTGGAGATAAGAACATACAAAGTCCCCCAAAGTCCCAACAAATATAAGGAAATAACAGCAATTTTACAAATGGTATATATATATCCTAATAAGATTTAAATATTCACAGCTTGTTGATTTGTAAGTGCCAAGTGGAGATGGGGAAATAAATTACTTTTTTGTAGCAACGTGTGTCGAGAGCCACCTTCAGTAGGAAGCAGAAATTTCAGTCCAAGTACACTTCTCTAAACACCAGGAAAAGTTCTCATTGGAAGAAAGCAGCTCCCTGCTGAACCTGGAGTATTCCCGAGATTCTTTTCTTGAATAGTAGTAGTTCTTATGTGGCAAGCCTACATCAACTCAGGAAGGCATCTTGTGAAAAATTCAATCTGAAGCTTCTCAAAATGAGTGTTTTCCCCAAAGATGATGGAGATGCTTGCCTGATACAAACTACTATTCAAGAAACAATTTGAGAATCTTGGGGAATACTCCAATTTTAGATGTCTTGTTTTCCTGGGGTTTGGCCACTGTCACATGCTGAGACAGATGGATGTCAACAACAACAACAGCAACAACAGGCATATTGTTTTAGGCACGGGCCTGCTTCCTTCCAATGACCATGTCACAATGCTAGGATTACCTGAATCCATCCATCTGGGTGATATATCTTTTTATTTCTTTATTTAATTAAATTTTTATTTCAAACATACAAATAAATACATACTTTGGTACCTTCTATATAAATCAAATAATGTCAGACTTAAAAACATTACTTCTCAACATATATAAAAAGGAAAGGAAAAAGGAAACAAAAAAGACAAAAAGACAAAACAAAGACAGTGACAAATCACTGGACGTTGTGGTAGATCACTGTCTCCCCCCAAAGAAGCTCCCCTAAAAAAAGCTCAACAAGGCCTGAACCTCCAAACGGTGAGTAGATTGCAATCTCTTGGAAGTTGGCCACCCTTGATATATAAGAAAAGCCATTATAGGACTGAATCATATCAAATAGTATCTAACAAAAAAATACATATTGAATTTGTTTTTGTTTTTACCGGTAGATCACGATCTACCTGTTGGATGTGCCTGTTGTATATGATACCTTTCCTTAGATTGAATCTCTTTACATACTTTCATTGTTGTGGACCTCGTAATGGTTCATTTCCCCCGTATTTAATGTTTTCTCCTCATCTTGGTATGAGGAAGCAATGTATCTCTGTTTACGGAATTATTCCAAACACAACCAAATTTTAGATGTGGGAGGTATATCTTAGTACTACTTAAATACCTTAGTCTGCAGTTTCTCACATACAGTAATGGGCTACCCATGCAGGAACATAGGAAACTGCTTTATACTGGGTCAAGCTACTGGTCCATCTTTGTTCAGTATTGTCTTTGCCGACTGGCAACAGTTTTCTAGGGTTCCTGGGCCCTATTTTCCAACCTTACCTGGAGATGCCAGGGACTGAACTTCAAACCTTCTTCATGCAAGGCAGATGCTCTACCCCTGAACTCTGGCCCTTCTTTCTCCACCCCATTGTTGAGTGTTACTCCCTTATAGGAAGCTAGCAACCTCCCAGACATATTGTGCACTTCAGCTTTAAGAAGCAGATTTTCACAGGGAACGCTCTGGGGCCAAAAGAAGAATGATCAGACAAGGAGCTTGGAAGTGCGGACCTGTGCCTGGAAAGAGGGGGTGAAAGGTAAGTATGGGTAAGCCCTAATTAAGCAGCAAGTAGCTAAACATGTGCCAGTTAATCCCAGAATTCCACAGCAATCCAGTGAAAGAGCTGGTTGACACTTTGCCTCACAAATGGGTTCCAAGGCAGGATGAACACTCAAATATCCACTCTTCCCATGCCTCCTTACAGGCTGGTGGTCTTTGGTACTGCATTCCCCAAAGGGTGAGAGCAAAGTCATCTCCCACATGCAGCCAAAGAGGGGAGCAATAATCTTATTGTTTTAATATTAATTTGGTATATTACAGCTGGAGTATATTGACCTTTAAGTAAAGGCAAAGGGACCCTGACCGTTAGGTCCAGTCATGACTGACTCTGGGGTTGTGGCGCTCATCTCACTTTATTGGCCAAGGAAGCCGGCGTACAGCTTCCGGGTCATGTGGCCAGCATGACTAAGCCACTTCTGGCAAACCAGAGCAGTGCACGGAAATGCCGTTTACCTTCCCGCCGGAGCGGTACCTATTTATCTACTTGCACTTTGACGTGCTTTTGGACTGCTAGGTTGGCAGGAGCAGGGACCGAGCAATGGGAGCTCACCCCGTCGCGGGGATTCGAACCGCCGACCTTCTGATCGGCAAGTCCTAGGCTCTGTGGTTTAACCCACAGCGCCACCTGCGTCCCATATTGAACTTTACTTCATAGTAAATTAATTACATTAAAATAACTCCATCACCCCTCCCCCCAAAAAACCCGGCCACACAAACTCAGTTTCTAAGAAATAGTGAATTGATATTTTGAGGGGTCAGGGGAGCTGGTGTTCCTTGAGTATTTGTACCTTCCATTGCATGTTGGAATTGTATGTGTATGTAATCCATCAAGCTGTTTGAGTCATTATGACACATTATCCTGTCTTACAGCCATCTCTGAATTTGGAGCAGAAGAATTAATCTGGGGATACAGAAATTGCACCCCCTAGATGCCTGGACTACTATTTCCATCTTCCTTGACCATTGGCCTGATTGGAACTGGAGTCCAAAACTACCTGAAAGGGCACAAGTTCCCTATCCCTGAGTTAATCCTTACATATAACAATGTGTGTACGCACATTTTAAACCGTTGTGATTCTCAAAAGTTATTGGGAGCCCGTGGTGTCTATGGGGGGAATGAGTAAATAGGATACACATTTGTGGGTTGAAACAGGTGACAACTTTATTAGGTATTATAGCAAGCCAGTGGTGTTGGCCTGTCAGAAGGGCAGCACAGCACAGCCCCTTGCTGTTAGAATGTTATTTCTGCTAAACACTCAAACCATTCTTGGGGCTTGTCCACTATTAGACCCCAATGTGGGGCAAGCCAGACATCTGGGATCCCATTAGCCAACACAAGTCTGGACCCCTTTCGAGATGGGGTGTGACTTGTGCCTCTCTCCCCCAAGCCCCCTAACTGGATTCCCCCCCCCCACACACACCTTATGTTTTGCCCCTGCTCAATGCCATTTCTGCTCAAAGTTGTGACAGTTTATAGAGCAACATAGAGCAAAGCACTAGTACCATGGATAAGCTTGTGGGGCAAAATGACCCTCTCTGTTGGGTAGGTAAGGCTTTTAAGCTATTGATTCCCATCCAGCATCCTCTCACAGGATCTTTGGGAAGCTGGCCAAGAAGACCAAGGCTCCTCTTGGGAACCACTGTGCAAATTGCACTCTGCACTTAGGGGTACACAGAACGGTACCTTATAGTACAATCTTTCTATTGCTGAAACACTGTGGCTATATCCAAAGCTAGTTCTACTCTGAGTAGGCCCACTGAAATCAATGAACATGTCTAACTTAGGTCCATTAATTTCAGTGGGTCTACTGTGAGTAAAACTTAGTTGGATGCAACCCACAACTGCTGTCACTGATCTGATAGAGAGATTTTGGATCCTTCTTTACTAGAAGAGTGAAATCAGATGATGAAGAATGGTTGTTTCTACTAACCCAGTGGTTATTTCTATATATAGCATTGCACTGCTGAAAATATTCAAGTCTTTTTCGCAAAAAGATACATTCCAAAATATTTGCTGGAGGGGAAAGTTTTCATGGTGGACATGAGTGTGTGTGTTTGACATTTTATGGAATTCATGTCTCTAGTGAGCTCTGTGATTACTTTTCAGACAGAGAATGACAGTTCTTTTTGGCCACAAGAGGGAACTCACTGGATTTAATCAGCTTTTTCTCAGTCATAATATATCATAATATTGGAGCCCTTACTTTTATTCCAGTCATAAAGAGAGTTAGGGAGACAGCATTAAAGATGAAATAATAATTTTAAGATGGAATTAAATTTATACATGCTTTCACATTGCAGGAAAAAAATCCTAACTTCATATCTACACTGATGGAGTCTGAGATGACGGTGACTGGCTAGAAAGGGGATTTGGGAGTTGTAGGTTAATGAAAATGCTGACCCAGTGTGCAGCTGCTGTGAAAAGCATGGATTTCATGTTGAAGATCATTAGGAAAGGATTTGAAAATTAAGCTAACACTATCATAATGCCTTTGTACAAAACTATGATGCAACCTTACTCAAAATAGGATATTGTGATACTGCAAAGGGGCCTGGACGCTGGAGCAACTCTCACATGAAGAAGAGTGATCACATTTGGGGCTTTTTAGCTGGGGAAAATTGTGAGTAGAGGGACTCAGTTCTGTGTTGATCTTATTTGTATAGACATTGCCTTTCTTGCACAGAGGAAGGTATCCAAAAGGTCATGAAATCACTACTAACGAATTTACTATTTTTTCCTGAGTTTATGTGAAAATCTACAACACTCAACTGTAAGAGGGTGGCTACTGAAGTGTCTCAATCTTGCAGGCGAGCAAATTCACAGAAATGATCCATAGAAAGCACAGGAGTAACCAGGTACTTGACGGTGGTTTCATAGAATCATAGAATTGTTGAGTTGGAAGGGACCCTGAGGGTCATCTAGTCCAACCCCCTGCAGTGCAGGAATCTTTTGCCTAACGTGGGGCTCAAACCCACAACATGAAGATTACTGTACCAACTGAGTTATCCCAGGAATTGGGTTTGTTCCCTTACAAATTAAAAACTCTGAGGAACATTTCTCTTTTTAAAATACACCTACTGTATATACATACACACAAAAACAAACACACACACTTTTTGTGTGCATGGAGCTCAAACAGGATGCAAACTCCTGAAGCAAATGAGATTATAATCTCTCTATATAATAAAATTACTTCATATAAGTTCACTGTTAATGGGTTTTCTTCCAAGTGCCTTGATCTCCTTAATATACCATTTTAATTCCACAGTGACGTACTTGCTTTCTCACAGAAGAGTCTCAAGAAGAAAGTTCAGTGAAGATGAAGAGAATGGTCTGAGTCACATATAATGACAAATCATAGTTTGATCTCAGATTCACATGCTTTCCCCTCATATGTACAGCATGCTTAGGTAAAGACTCTCCTCCCTGCAAGAGAGGGGAGTGGTTGTGGGCGGGAGCCTGGACTCCGCCCTGGCAGGGGCCTTAGCCCCTGCCCCTCCTTACCTGGCCGGCCGGCGCCCACACCCACCGGGGGCAGCCAACCAGGTGCCTCCGAGGGGCGTGTTTAGCAGCTTAATGCTGCGGCGCCGGCTTCTCCTCCCCCTCAGTCCTCGTCGTCCCGCAGCGAGTCACCCACCCTCCACTCCCATTTAGCTCAGGGTCTAGGTTTTTGGCCTTGCTATGGACCTTAGGTTGGTTGCCCCGGTTGTCTAGGGGGCCTGGTAGGAGTTTTTCCATTTGGCATTAGGCTTTTTGGTTTTTTCGCCTACCTCGTAGCAATCGTCATGACTTTTGTGGTATTGGTGGGTAGGTTAGGCATTGGATTCATGTGTTGTGATGTGTCAAGGGCTAGGTGTGGCCATCGCCTATGCTATCTACCGTGGGTTATTCCGTTAAAGGAATCTGGCGGTCGTGTATTCTGTCCGATGCCTGCTTGGCGGGAGGCCATGGCACGACCCTCGGTGACATCGGGGGTGAGCCTATAGTTGGATGAGCATCAACAGGCTCCACCTACTGTTGAATAAACCCACCACCTATAGTCATCCAATGCCTAAGCCAATACCTTTTCACTGCTGTAATCAATAAAGTTGTGGCCTTTTCTTGCCCATTAACCTTATACCACGTGTCCATGTGTATTTATTTCACATAGCGGGGTCGGGGCCCTCGATCCACAATAAGCCAGGATATTAAACCATGGTTTGGTTGTGGCCAAATATCACCATTTGTTCACTATGATTTTTTTTTAAACCCCATTAATTTCCAGTATTCAGATGAAACAGGAAACTACTGTTTGTTAGAGACTGGAAGAAACTTTCAGCTTTCTCCCTTTAGTCATAAAGGAAGGGGGGAAGGGAGAATGCATGTAACAAGAATCTGTGGTCTGAATTCGATCACTGTCTTTCAACAGATTGGGTAGCAACAGTGCCCTGTTCCTCATAACCACAGGCTTGTGGCTCAACAAAATGCTACCAAATTACAAAACTATGCTGCTGCTATGGCTAAAATAATATTAGCCGCCTGCACCAGCCTGTTGCTTTTCTTTTTGGGAAAATCTCCAACAGTACAATGTCCTTTCCCCCACCCAGACTAGGCACTTTGCTAAGCCCAAGAGAGAAAAGACACAAAATCCAGAGTTCAAACTTTAATGGATCCATCAGCCCTAGCCAGCAAAGCCACAGGTCAGTGACAATGGAAGTTGGAGTCCAACAACTGGCACACTGCTGTGAGTGCCCTTGGCAGGATCTGGTCCCAGGAGGTACAAGCAAAGCTCTCATCAAGGGGAGCAGGGTTGAAGGTGCAGGACAGTCAAACAAACCAGGACTGAAGAGGAATACCGTGTATACTCTGGCCTCCCACACCACACCCTAACCGTAGCCAATGGTAGTGAAAGTTTTCAGGGATTGCTTCCTCACAAGGAGACCCCTTACTCACAAGCTGTGCAAGGAATCTGACACTGACATATGTATCCTATGGTGTCACTCTTTGGTCCAGACATGGACCTTCTGGCACTAGCATTTTGCAGTCCTGCAGAATAGCCCCACCTCCACCTTCTCTGACAATCTCAAGGGTTTTCCAGCAGGCCTTGCTTCAGAGGTCCCCTTAAGAGGATTCTGAGGACGGGTTTCAGGAACCTCAAGGCACGTGACCTGTGGGGTCCTCCTCTGAGGACTCTGTGGCTACACTGACACCACACATTTGAAACTGTAGTTTGTTAAGGCTGTGAAAGTTTCTATAAGATAAGTCCTCTATTTCCCTCACATAGCTACAGTTCCCAGGGTTCTCTGGGAAGAAGGGTTGATGGTTAAACTGGCCACTTAGTCTTTGAAGAAAAAGCAGCAAAAGAATGTATGCAGGAAAGAAAAGGAATAATAATAATAATAATAATAATAATAATAATAATAATAATAATTTATTATTTGCACCCCACCCATCTGGCTGGGTTTTACCAGCCACTCTGGGTGGCTTCTAACAAAGACCAAAAATACACTAAAATGTCACACATTAAAAACTTCCCTAAACAGGGCTGCCTTCAGAGGTCTTCTGAAAAGCAGCGATCAGGAGTGAAACATGCTCCCATAACCAGTTTCCCACTTAAAGTCACTCCATCTTGACTACTATTTGTGCTTAAAGGTGCTTTATGCAATTAACAGCATCTTCAGAGGGTCAGTAGTGCCCTCCTAGTGCCCTAGTCCACGTATTCCAGATTGGGTCCTCCCAGCTGATTTATCTGCAAAAGTGGCCAATTTAATCAGCACTTTAAAAAAATGCATGAATAACATCCAGTGGCTCCTTTAGAAAGCAAAAACAGGCCTGAGAGCCCAGCTGAAATTAGCCCGGAAAATACAGTAGGGAAACGACAAAATTAGTATCAGTGCAGTAGAAACATGACTTGAACGATCCTTTCCCTGGTTAGCATCCAAGAATAGCTCAATCAGTGTGAAGTTTGGATTAGCCACCATGCCTTGCTTCAAAAATTGATTGTTGCCACTGTGTTTATTTATCTTTATTTTGACAATTTGTATACTGCTTAATCACAGTCATCTCCAACTGGTGTACAGGAGCCCCAATATGATAAGACTAAAAGTGAACTAAAACTATAAAATCAGAATTCAGTTCAATAGCCTACTGGAATAAAAAGGAGGAGGAGGACTCTTTGGTGAGTTTCAGAAGTTCAACAGGTAGGTGCCCTGTATGTGGAGGTACAAGTCTTAATGCTACACCATCATTAATACCAAGCAGAGAAGGAAGAGGGAAATTCTGTCATTCAGGGAGGAGAAAGGGAGACAATTGTGTTTTCAGCTGCCCAACTATGGTGCCTGAAACAGGGCTTGTGCAATTCCCAAATGCTTGCTCCAAACTGGAAAACTATCTATTCCACTAGGGGGTGCTATAAGATAGCCTTTTCAAATTAGAAGCTATAGTTGCATCCTTTCACGTTCTCATTTAGTTAGAAGAGTGGGGATCCCAGATCTCTCCCGTTTAGAGTTTAGATGCCATGGGGTTAAGGGAGTCAACGGGACAGATTGCATGAGGGGTTTAAAAGCTGGCCAGTTGTTCTCTGGAGGACAGGAAACTAACAAAAAGAAACGTGGAAATGCTCCAGAGATAGGAGAATTACTGAGGCTAGCTCCAGAAATAATTGATGGTGTTGCGTTTTTAATCCATTTCTCCTCCGAAGGTCTGCTGAACAGCATCTGAAATCTAAAATGGTTTTAAGAGCCGGACTCTTGCTGCATTCTGATCTATTCTGCCAGTCTCATTAGCCTGAGTAGGCTCCCCACTGAAACACAAACACAAGTTGTAAAAAGAAAAAGAAAAATCTGGGGAAAGGGCAATTCTTAAAAATAAAAAGAAACCAAAAAAATTAAAAACCACACACACACAGGAAGCAGATATACTAAATCAGGTATCGGGAAGGTCAGAATCAAGGACCAAATGTGGCCCTCCATGTCTCTCCATCTGGCCCTCAAAACTCTTACCAGGCCACACCCCTCACTGACCATGTTTAACACTCTACTCAAGAGTTTCTGTCTGACTGGAACACATCCTTGAACTCTGACAATGCCCAGAGGCGGTTTTAGGGTGGCACAACTGGGCGCAGCACTGCAAGGGGCCGCGACACAATGCTGTAGAATAGAGGACAAGGTGGGGGCACTCACAGGGCACAGCTGAAATTTGAAAGCTCAAAGTCTGCTGCTGTAATACCTCTTGGTTGCCTACATGTTGGAGAGAGAAGGGTGTGTGTTTGTGTAACCCACTGTACAAAGGTCAAATTTACATTTGTTGCTCCATCCACTTTTGCCCTGGGCTCCACCCACCATTGACATGTGGCTCCCGGGAGGCTGCCCAGAAGGGGATGTGGCCCTTGGGCCAAAGATAGGTTCTCCACTTGTGCTCTAAAGTTTAGAGCCTTAATGTTGTACAAAAGAAGACAGAAAATTAACTATAGGGAATACATTAGCAGCAACATTACATTTTATTCTACTTTACGCCAAAAGTATTATTATTATTTATTAAATTTCTATGTCACCCTTCATGAGAGGGTCACAGGGCAGTTTTCAGTATAAAAACACAAAAAATACTGTACATAATAACAAACAAAACAATGCCACCGCCACCCCCAATCTAAGAGACCATGTTGTTGTTGCTGCTGCTGCTGCTGCTGCTGTTGTTTAGTTGCTTAGTCGTGTCCAACTCTTCCTGACCCCATGAACCAGAGCACGCCAGGCACTCCTGTCTTCCACTGCCTCCCGCAGTTTGGTCAGGCTCATGTTTGTAGCTTCACGAACACTGTCCAACCATCTCGTCCTCTGTCGTCCCCTTCTCCTTGTGCCCTCCATCTTTCCCAACATCAGGGTCTTTTCCAGGGAGTCTTCTCTTCTCATGAGGTGGCCAAAGTATTAGAGCCTCAGCTTCAGGATCTGTCCTTCCAGTGAGCACTCAGGGCTCCTCCTCATAGACTGCTTAATTAGCCAAAGGCCTGGGAAAAGAGGAATGTTCTAAGATAGGTAACAATGGCTCCAGGCGAGTCTCCCTGGGGAGAGCATTCAGCAAATGGGGAGTCACTGCAGAAAAGGCCTCATGGAAGAGGCACACAAAGAAGGGCTTCAGGAGATGATCACAGCATCCAGATTGGTTCATAGGGGGAGAAGTGGTCTTTAAGGTATTATGGTCCAGAACTGTTTACGGCTTTATAGGTCAGCAGCGCCTAGCAGAGACTAATTCAGTCTGAAATTTTTGTATTGCAGCTGAGTAGGATACATAGCCAGCCTGTTTAGAATGTTTCTTATGCAGCATCTCCTAAATGTTACCAACAGATGGCAGCAGAGTTCAAAGCACTACCTGTAAACAGTACTGTAGTTTGATAATATTTAATCTGAAATAGAAGTTGCACAAAAACAGCCTAAAGGAAATATTTGAATAACCTGAAACAAACAGAATTAACGTCACTGAGCAGTTTACACTGAATGACATAACTGAGGCTTTTAGAAATAAAAACATAGTGGTACATTTAAATATGGTATTGCATTAAAAATAATTTTGGTACTTGGGAAACACTGACAAAGAGCGATAATGGAGAAGGAGATTCAAACTGTGTTTTTCCTAAGGACTTTTAAAATTTAAATCTCCTTGCTTCTTTTTTCTTCAAGACAGCTGGGGAGAACAGACTATTCCTTGGCACTTAATAAGAAAATAATTGTTTTCATATATGCATATTCAGTGCAAATTTAGTTTTCCTTCTTTGTGGTATCACAATCATACTCAGAGCAGAGGCAGGAAAATCAATGTTATTTTGGTTACTGTGCATTGATTTAACTGAGTCTGCTCTGAATATGACTAACATTGGATATCATCCTTTGCATTCAAGGAGAGGGGTTGTTTTTAATGTTTTCTTTCTTCTTTAATGTTTTAATGTTTCCCCCTGGTTTTAATGAACGTATGTTTTTTGTTTTGTTTTTGTAAAGATGCATTGAGTTGCTTGTGGCTAGAAAAGGCATCTAATAAATGTTATAATAAAATTATGTTATAGTTGGTGGAATTTTGTATACTAAATTTCATACTACAAGGCATACATCTGAAGACATGTTCACATAAATGTATATAATTTGTGTAGGTTTTTTAAAAATTGTAAACTAATGTGGAAGAAGAGTTGGTGGAAATCAAGTTGGGGAAATTGAGAAACTGAAGGAAACTGGCTTCACTGATTTCCGTGGGAAGTGCAGGAATTCTCACTTAAGAGTCCAGCTACCCAAGAAACCTGGTTGGCATAGTGATTGGACAGCAGTACGACATAAAGCTTTAGAGGTGAATTCATTGCATTTTTACAATTGCTGTTGAGCTGCCTAGGCTTACTTAAAGCCAACTACGAATGAGGTGTGATCCAAAAGGTGATCACCAGCTTGATAAGAGTTTTATATTTGCCATTTGCTGAAATTTAAAGACACATCAAGGGAAATGTAGAAAGAAAAGAAAAGAGACACTCAGGGTTCCAGAAACAAGATATGGCCAGATTTTTCTAATGAACAGGTATGCCAGTAGCAAAGGATGGAACTGCAGAGATATTGTTCTGAATGATGTGAAACAGATCTAACACGGAAAACTGTTTGGGGTTTTTTATCCATTAACACAAAGCCAAAAATGCAGGAAGAAAACTATGATACACCATGGTGAGGATGATTCACTCTACAGATATTCCTGCAGTCAGTTGGAAGGTGGAAGAAGGCTGTTTAAGGGACCAGGTTGCCACAGTGCTCAAGTTTAGCATTAGCTTCACGATGATGAATTATTGTTCCTCCGGCATCTCCACAGAAACAGTTGGCCAAGATTTGCACAGTTTACAACACTGAGTAAGAAGGCAGCCCTGTTTAGGGAAGCTTTTAATGTCTGATGTTTAATCACTTTTTTATTATGATTATCATTAATTCTGTTGGGAGCTACCCAGAGTGGCTGGGGAAACCCATCTAGATGGGTGGGGTATAAAGAAATTATTATGATTATGATTATGATTTGATCAAATTATTATTCAACCAGAGGGTTTGGCCCAAGATGACACCATTTTTTGTTAATATGTTTGCTCACACTGCGCTAGGAGTAAACAGTGGAATGCCGCCCCCCCAGCTTCTAGTCATTGGGGACAAGTTGAGAATGGTATACAGAGAATCACAGAATCATAGAAATGTAAAGTCTATGATTCTCTGATTCGCTGACTCTGAGGATCACCTACTCCAGCCCAATGCAGGGATATGCAGTTGTCCCATATGGGGACCAAACCTGCAACCATGGTGTTATCAGCACCATGCTCCAACTAACTGAGCTAACACATTAGTATTGTGTAGATACTATAGGATCTCACAGAAAGAAACCCATTGTCACCTTTGGTCCAACTAGCCGAGGTCCATTGGCAACAGCAGGCAGGACTTTAAAATATGAATATCAGTCCAGTGCCCCCCTTCAAGTTCTGTCCACACCTTCAGGTTTTTGTTCTTCGAAAGACTCTCATCCCAAGGACTCTAAGCTGATTCTGATATTTTGGTACTGGACAAAGGAATTCAAGGAGTCAAGAAGAGGAGGGGGAACTTTTGATTCCCATCTTCTTGACTCTTTGACACTGTCTTATATCAGAACTGCCGGGCAGCTTAATCTATAGCCCCAAGAGCTTCATCTATAACCTTGAGTGCTTGCATTAAAGGCAATGTTGGCTCTGAGTCACATAACTTAGTTAAATTAAAGTGCTCCCATATACTTTGCTGTGCTGTAAATCTAATTCATTGCTGGTGCTCGAAGCCAGAATGGGCTTGTCATCCCACAGGAGCTGCACTTGTACCTTTTTCTCTCATGTTCTTTAAGAGCTAAAAGTTGTATTTTATGTAAATGTTTTGTCAAAATGCATTCAGAGAGACCCAAAGCATGTGGAGGATAATGAGGCATGTTTCAAAGTGGTGGTGCTTGGTATTTATGGTCCTCACTGATTGGTCCTACTCAGGAAATAAATAAAACTAACACCTTCCAAGAATGGAAACAAATGCTTTGCCCTTTCTCTGTGGCTAGATATAAGACACAGAAAGGAAATTATCAATATCTCTTTCCCCTTGCCATGACTAAATACATGGTCAGAGGTTCTCTATTAAATATTAATTTTTTTAAATGTATTGAATAATAGACTTAATTTTCTTTGTGGAGGCTTTTAATAAATAAATAAGAAGCACAAGCAATCCAAGCATGATGAGGGTTCTATGAGTTTGGGGGTGGGTTGTCAAACTAGACATGCTGCTAATTGCCTCATTACTTACATGCATCCTAAGGATGAAGATTTGCTGTAGAAAAGAAAAAACAGAAGATAATGCAACAGGAAAAGACTCCCAGGGTGACCAAGTATAGATGGCTATATGCTACACTGACAAATGGGAAGCAGAAGTTTAGGATAAGAAGCTCATCTGCTAAGCACAATAGGCAATAGCAGACACTGGGCTTTAAAATTTCAGCGATGCTCTGTGTGCCACCAAAATTCACACACACTTACCTCTCACCTTCCATTGTTCGTCATTGTTGCAGCGCCCCCTCTCGGCTTGTGGGTGGACCAGTCACTCTCACCTAAATCTGCCTCCGCAAAAGCAAAAGGAAAAGATAATATTCAGGTTTCCCCCTTCTGTTAGTGTTAATGTAAACCAGCCAAGAAGGGGGTAGATGGAGGTGTTGCCAAGCATAGTGGCATGATCTTCATGTAGGCAGCATGCCCTCTAATTAGCTGTGTTGTTTTGGGAGAGTTTTCTTCTGTATGTTTAGTTTTATTTCTTCTTGCTGGGAACAACACCTGTTCCTTTCACCCCAAATTATACACAGTTTTTGTTCAGATTATTCAGTAAGGTACAGTTCTCAAGACTTGTCTCTCTGGACTTGGCTTGTGCTATTTATGCAACTTCATTAACAGGCCCTGAAACCCCCCCCCCCTTGCAGCTACTTTTCTTAAAAACTGTGACGTTAATTGCCTACATGAAATTAACATCACACCTAAATTGCTACAATGACACTGCTGTCAGGATTTATGTTAATGGAAATGTGTGCTTCAAAGATAAGCACATATACACAGCAAACAAATATCTGGAGACTTTGGCACCATTTCTTTAATTTCATTGTAGTAGCGGCACCAAATTGTATCTTTGGCTTGTGGAAACAATAATTGAAGTAATGGATTGAGCTTTGGAGAAACTTCCTGGGGGATTGCCCGTATCAGAAGAATGCAATATTTCTTATTTATTACTATAATTCATCACTATCTACACAGTAGACCATGCCAAAGGAAACATGGATAAAACAGAATTTTTAAAATGCAGATAGAATGCAAAGACTAGTTCAGGATGTGGGTTGTCTATGTAGGAGTAGGGGCATGTACTGCTGTTGTGGGGAGTTTTGCTTCTCTTTTAAACTTTCATACTTGAGGAAGCTACATCTGGGGGGGATGACCATCTGAAAGCCTACTGCTCATGTTCCTTCATCCTGGGAGAAGCTCAGAGAAAGAGAGTGCACATCGATGACAGGTTGAGGACAAAATATGTCCACTCTGGCCTTCCCAATTCCCGGTTCCTATAGCATCCTATATAAATGCATGCTGTAGAACCAAACAGGGGAACTGCATAGGATGTTGGACTCCAAGTCCCATCAGCCACTGCCAGCCTGGCCAATATTCAGGAATGGTGCATGTTGTGGTCCACCAACATCTGGAGGTCTACAAGTTCTCTGCCCTTGATCTAGGATACATGGCTGTGACTTTGAAAGAAAGGGGCCCTCAGAGAAAGCAAAGCCCAGAAAAGCAAAGTCTGATAGCTAAAGTATAGGAGTGTGCAGCTGAACTGTGTAAAGACTTCACATTTTCAGTAGCTAATGGTGTCTATAAAACTATCGCCATGGTGGGCGACTGTGGGGATAAATTGACCAATAGACTTAGAGGCAATAGCAGTGTTTAGAAGCTCATAAAATGGACCCAAAGGGTCATCTAATCCAACCCCTTACAATGCAGGAATCCTAGCTAAATATTCCCTTACAGATGGCCATACAACCTCTGTTTAAAAACCTCCAATCAAGGAATGTTTTTCACCTTTTGAGGTAGTCTGGTCCACTGTCAAATAGCTCATACTGTTGGAACGTTCTTCCTGATGTTTAGTCAGAATCTCCTTTCTTGCAACTTGAAGCAATTGGTTTGAGTCCTACCCTCCAGAGCAGGAGAAAATGTGCTCCATCTTCCATGAGACAACCCTTAAGATATCTGTAGATGGCTATCGTATGACTTCTCAGTCTTCTCTTCACCAGGCTAAACATACCTAGCTCCCTCAACCGTTTGTTTTTGACATTTATACCCATCTTTCCTCCAAGGAGCTCAAAGCATGTATATGGATCCCCTCTCTAGTTTTATCCTCTCAACAACTCTGTAAGGTAGGTTCAGCAAAGAAATGGTTTTGCGCCCAAGACCACACAGTGAAATACATCTGAAGACATTGTAACTATGAGTGAATGTTGTATGCTTCTGCTTTAAAAAAATATTGTTTCAGCTGGAAGGAAATTAAGTCCATTTCTCTTAAGCAGGTGCTTCTCAGGCTTTTGTTAAGTAACACAAACCCATTGATTAAATTCAGGATCCAGTGTAGATTGTGTCACCCATGCACATTTGTTTGTTTTCTTTCCAGATATACTGTGTAGATTTTATTTGCAGCCCCAAAGATCAAAATGCCACAAAATGCAAACATTCTGATCTCCCGTCTGTTAATGTCACTCTCTAAACCTACTGCAAATAGTGGCTTTAAAGTTCAGTTTATAAAGAGTTTATAAAGACGGTCAACAGGCAGGCTGGGATTAGCAGTGCTTTTGTAGAATATCTTTGGCTCCAGAGAGATTAAAGTTCACTAAACACCATCAACAAAACTTATAGCAAAGAGATCCCCATCTTTTCTGATGTGTATGTGTGAGAGAGGCACCTAACATCCTTTCTCCCTCATCACAAGCTTGCCAATTCCCCCCCCCCTTTTTTAAAGCAAACACACACACCCCACCATACAAAGCATATTTAGACCCCAGTGCGCAGGGGGTCAATATAACACTCCCCACAAGATGTCGCAGTTATGGCCACCAACTCAGGTATCTTTAAAAGAGGGTGGGGGAAAGTATGAAGGACAGGGATATCTGTGACATTCAGAGCAAAACTCTTTTTGAATTTTGAATTCGGTTTATCCTCTCTATGGTTGTTGCTATTGTTTAGTTGTTTAGTAGTGTCTGACTCTTCGTGACCCCATGGACCAGAGCATGCCAGGCTCTATGGTTAGTTAGGAGCTAATCCAAATTCTTTCAGCACAAGTTAAAATCATACAGGTTAATCAACAGCTTCCGTTTCTGATCATACGAGTAGTCTTGTTAACAAAAGGAGATACCAGTGGTGTCGTATACACAATTAGGCTCCAACGAGAAAAATTCTATCCAAGGTTTCATGCCAATGAATTTTCTTCCCTGAAAAGCTTAAATTAACAAGCCAGCACCTTATTACTTTTTGTATTTGCTTTCTGAGCTTTCTGTTTGTCTTTCATGAAAAGGATCCTGCAGATATGAACTTCTCAGAGCTAGTCGTAGAAAGCTGAACTTCATTTTATTGTTGGGACAGGAAGACTGGCAAAAACTTTGAGGGGAGTAGAAATGAAACTCACTCATCTTTATTATTGCCTGGTCCAATTTTCCTGTCAAAATGAGAAAGAAATTTACCTTGGAGAAATCAAATATCATTTGCCATGGTTCCCTGTACGAAAGAAAAATTATTGTTCATGCCATACAATTCCTGAAAAGTTCATCAACATAATTAATATTTAATTTAGCTTCACAGCTATCCTTTAATTTTACTTTTGAAAGGGATATTGGTTTGGACACTTGGTGGCTTTTGAGATCTCATATGATTCTGCACAGTGCTATTTCATACTTTGACAAGACACTATGTAATGTATTCTAAAAATATATTGTCCCAAAAATGCAAGCAGTGCTATTTGTAAGGAAAATCAAAGTATGCACCTCTTTCAAGGGGGGGGGGGAATTGTACCGGGTTGATATACACCTTCCAGGATTATTAAATGAGCACCTAAAAACAGAGATGGACGTATCTATTAATTTTGGTTCTATCAGTTTCTCTTTTCCCCCTCAAAGTTAAATTTAGTTTTCCACATTTCTGCAACAATTTGTGTGTGAGTGTGTGCTTTAAAAAACAAAACAACTCATGACAATTCGCCAGCATTTTATTACTTATAAATACATTTTGGAATAGCTTTGACACATTCTTGAAAAAAAGGAACCTAATATAATGCATTTTGGTATGTTATTTTCACTAATATATTCATTTTAATGCACACTTTCCTCTAATATATTTCTTTTTGCAAACACTATATGGTTGGAGAATTGTATTGCAAAATTTGGATAAGTATGAATTTCAAAGGATAGTTGTGTTTTATTTATCTATAGAAACATTTATAAAAATGTTTTATTTATTCATAGCAACATAGAACACTATGTCATTTACAGTATATCCAGTTTACAGCAATAAAAACCTAAAACCGTTAAAAACAGTTAAAACTGTTTTGGTTTGCACATTGTTTTTGGAAAGTGAAAATCTGACAGATTCACCTGAATTGGATTTCTCTTCCATCCCTATCTAAAAGAAGAAGAAGGCATATGTGAAGTGCAAAAGAGCAGCAGTTTGATAATGGCATCATGTAGCTGTCCTATAAAAAAGAAATGACCAAAGGATAGAGATTCCAGAATAAACACCTAGAGTTGTATTCTTCTGGTGCCCCTCTGTGCAGATGGAAAGGTCTACAATCCAGCAGAGCCTTCTATTGCTGGACCATGGATCTAGCAACCTTAGGCAATTCCTCTTCACCAAGGCACACTCCAAAACCACTTGCCATGTTGTTCCAAAGGATCCTTCACCCCACCAGAACAGCGCTGGGACTGAAGGTGAGAGAAGGAATTGCTGGAGATCATCTCAGGCCACTGACAGAAGGCCCTGCTGGATCAGAGGCCCTCCATCTGCCAAGGCGCACCAATCAGGTACTAACACTTAGTGTTGAACCTAGCTTAACTGGGTTATGAATCAGGATATAAGCAGCAAAAGAGCATGTCTATGGATCATTATCATAATATGGTTGACTTACAACAGGGGTTGTGTACTACAACCTCCACCATTCCTGACCACTGCATATGCTGTCAGGTGCTGATGGCAGATGTAGTCTGCAATATCTATAGAACACATGTTGACTACCCTGCCTTTTGAACCCCGTTTTGGTTTGATAACATGTTTTAATTAAGTATCCTATACCTTTCCAGCTACCTCGAAAAGCAGCCTGGAGGTTTCATTGATCTTCTTTCAGCAGTACATAAATGTCAGATGAAGGTTTGCTGAGACTGAATCATCTCTCCTTTTAGCTGTTAGCTATCAAATTTGATGTTAAAAGCAATTAGCTGAAGGCAAAAAACGAAATGAAAAAGGGAGCTGAGGGCTGGATTTTTAGCGGTGCTTCACAGGAGAGGGAACGCCATTATCTAATAGGTTGAGATTGCTTAGGTTTCCAGACTAACACACATATAATTAAACAAGGAAAATAAATGTCGTGTAAGTTGTAAAGTAACAAGTTGCAAATTAGAGATCCAATCTACAGGAACGAAACTCCCACTGATTTTAATGTGGCTGGATTGCCAGGAATTCAAAAATGAGCAAAAGCTCTTTTAGAACTATTCCCAGCAAACCGGGAGAGGGCAAGTCATAGGAAAAAGAGGCTGCTATGGCAGGGTGGATGGGCAGCAGAGCAGTCTAGTGTTTGTAGATGAAGGCTGTTTCTCAGGGTCTCTTATTGTATATGATATGGCAATATCCCAGCAAAGAAGAGGACGTCATATATGGCCATTGTGGTGTGATGGGTTGCACTCAGGCCACTTGATATCTAATGTGTTACAGATGTTGGAGACTGGCTAGAATTGAATGGGTGGAGCTCCCAACCTTAAAGGACACCCAAAATAGGACTGAGTTGAAGTTTTATGGGCAGATGCTTTTGGTGCGATAGGCTGGAGAGGAAGGGGCAAGATCTTTTCCAAAGGACACCCCCCACCTTGCATTTTTTTCTCATTGGTTTGCTGCATTTTGCAGCTGTTTACTGCCCTTTTCACCAGCTGCTTCTGTGCATTTTTTCTTTTTCCTTTTTCCAATAAGGGACTATATAGCCAGTATGAGTTTGTTACAACACTATGTAGCCAAGCAGATTTGACTATCACAGAAAACACATCTGAGTGAAAGCAATTCTTTCTCTCGTGACTCTGGGAGAACATTTCCACCTTGTTCGGAAGGCCACCATTTTTTTCTGTTTTTGTGTTCTGCATTGCGTTGGTGTAAGAGAGGACTATCAACATGGCAAAAGCAGATTGCAACCATTTTGGATTACAACCATGCCAAACCCGGAAGTGCATGTTCCTTTTTTTGGATTACGACCCATTTTTTTGGGGGGGGAGGCCCCATTGGCGAAAGCATGCCTTGGGTTACAGCCTGTTTTGGTTTGCAACCAGACCTCTGGAATGGATTATGGTTGTAAACCAAGGTACCACTGTATATGTAATATACTTTATGGCTACGTAACACCTTAAGCCATAAGCAAGGAGCTCTCTCTCACACACACATGAACCAAGCAGGATCAATCTTCCTTCACAGGAGCCAGTGGTGGGGTGGCAGAGTATTGGGCTCACACACTTCTGCAAGCAGGTGGGCAGAAGCAGGGGGAATTCTTCTTCCCCACCCAACTGCTGCCACTGCTCTTTCCCTACCCACCAGAAGTGTGCAAACTGCTTCAAACAGCCCTTTTGAGCAGGATTAAAATGCTGCTCATCAGATGGTGAGTAGAGATTAAATTCTGCTCCCTTGGCAACACAATCCTGCTCCCTGCTAAGAATGGTGCAGGCTGCCAAGGCAAGATTAAATTAAGCCCTGTCCTTCCACCCAGCAGCTGACATTACCAGTGATGTCAGCTGATGGCCATGTGGGCCTGCTTTGGAGGAAAGGCATGGTTGGCCAGATTGTACCCCACCGGTGGGCCAAGATTGGTCCATGGCTTGAAGGTCCCACCCCCCCTGTGTTAGATGAGCAGTGTGTTCTCTATGGCTCCACACCTGGTTCTTACCCAGGTGCTGGGATTTTTTTCTTCAAGCATTTGAAACTTACTCCAGCTGCTATATCAGTGAAATTCAAAGCACTGCTCCACACACATTTCTGCTTTGCTCCTCCGCCCACAAACAAGGCCTCATCTGCCTTCTTGTATTTCAGCAATTATGATTAATGCATCGAAATTGTTGGTCAGGAAAATGTCACATACCTCCAATTAACCTGAGGATTCATCTCCAGGTTCAGCTAGAACAGCAGCCTCCATCTTTCCTAAAATAGATATGCTAAGATTAAACACTACAAGATTTTATTTTATTTTTAAAGAAATCTGAATTAAAACGACATTTTGAAGAAGGGGAGAGGTTGTCGGTTTTAATCTGTCTCAGATTTGAAAAGAATATCCATGTAACTGGGTGGTAAAAATACCAGAAAATATCACTTCCATAAATTACAGGTTGTATTGAGGAAATGGTTGATGGAGATATTCTTACATTTTTGTGTGGGTGCTAAGAAGGATGGTTTTAATGTGCCGTGTCCCTTCCCCCAGCAAATTCATTTTTTAACAGCTTGAAGTGTCACAAATGTTTCTTATGTAGATATGATGAATGTAAGGGGGGATCTATACATTCAAAAACATGGGTAAGCTTGAAGCATATAAGGGACATAAGAAACTCCCTTACAAGAGTCAGGGATGGATGGCCTATGGGAATCCAACCTCCACCACCCTACAAGCAAATTGTTCTGGTCCCCAAAGACCCCACCTATTTGGCAGTGGTGTCAAAAAAATAGCAAAACAGACACACTGCTGAGGTTGGCAATGGATGTACTGTATGGTGCATGAAATGGGTGGGGGTTCTTTGGCCCAAAAGGTAAGCAATCCCTGACCTGCAGTGACTGGCATCAGTTCTCCAATGTTTCAGAAGGAACCTTTCTTGGATACGCCAGTGATTTAAGCTGCAGCCTATGTCACTAAGCTTTGGACCACCGGCCCATTATTCTCGGTTTATATGTGGCAGCTGCCACTGAATCTGCAATGTATACTTCGAGAAGTGTATCCCATAATCAATTGCACCAGAATCTCTTGGAGCCAGAAACTCTGGAAACCAAATCCTAGGAGGAATGGTGTTATGGCTTGGTCTCTCCCACAAACGTGAGACGACTCTGGCTGTTAATTATTTCAGATTTATTGTTAAAACAACAAACTAGGATGGAGCTCCTCTACTCATTGTCCTCCCCAGAATATGGAGTTGCCTGGACTGAGCTCCTCCCCCTTCCCCAGCACGGAAGCCCCCACCTTATCTTCCGGTATCTTTCACCTGTCTCGGCCATTTTTGAGATCTTATGAGATTTGGGAGAGAATGCTTCCTACATTCCAACATCTGACTCACTATTGGGGCTCTCACCCAGCTGCCTGTCATTCTGGCTCTGTCTTTCTTGTCCCCTTTGTTCAGAGCTCAGATTACAGCTGCTCTCCCCCTCCTCTCTGCCTTCCGCTGCTAACTGTCCTCTCCCTATGCCTGCTTCTTCTCCTCCTGTCAGCATCTGAGCTTCACTGACAAATGGTATGTGTAGCCTGGAAAAGAGAAGCCTATGGGGCTACACCATAGTGGCCTTCAGTTATCTGAAAATGGAAGATGGTAAAGATTTGTTCTCTGTTGCTGCAGAGGGCAGGGCTACACAAGCAGGCGGCTCCAGACAGTGAGGAGGCAGCTTTCAGGTGAACGTACTGCTAAACTTTAGGAAAAACATCCTGATGGCAAGAGCTGTGGGATCTCCTTTGCTGGAGATATTTAAGGAGAGCATGGAGGACCACCTGTCAGCAATGCCAAGGCTGCATCTTGCATTGCAGTTCTTGCACTGAGCAGATGGATAGACTAGATGACTTCCAAGTCCTCTTCCAACTCAATGATTCTATGTGACTCGTGACAACGTACATGCTCTTTTCGTTTACTCACCGCCTTTAAATCCCCCCTTTCCTCCAAGGAGCTGAAGGTAGCATGCTGTATATAGTTCCCCCCACCCCACCCACACACACACTTTTTTGATTCTCAGCAGTATGAGGTAGGTTAGGCTGTGAATGAGTGATTGGCCCAATATCATTCAGTGGGCTTCATGGCTAAGCAATGATCTGAACCTGGGTCTCCCCAGTTCTTGGCAGGCATTCTGACCACTATCCATAGAGCCTCATAGGTAAAGAGTGTTCACTGACTCTGGAAGTAAGGTACTTTCCTTTAAAATGTGGAGCATTCACCTTGGGTTTTTTTGTCCAGCTCATGACAAGAAGTGCTATAATTTCTAGCATGTCACACAGCATTGTAAATCCAGAATTCTTGGTTCTGCTGCAGATTGAAAGATTCATAGATGGAGAGTTAATCCCCTGTCAATATACTTGAAATGGATATTTTTCTCCTTCTGATTTATCTAACTACAGTATTATTGGGTTCACTGTGAGCCCTATAATTTATTCGTAAGAAGATACATAAAATCTGTTTGACACAGGAGGTAATCCATCAGTCACTGATCCATCTATAGTCACACCATCCATCTATAGCTAACATTCTGGCAGGAGACCTGAACCCCAAGAAATGTCAAATCAATGACAGATGGCCTGAACTTTACAGTGTCCTGATGGTGCATACCCCCTTAAAGTGAAAAGTTCTCATATTATCACAGGGTTTTAGGATCACAGCCAAAAGAGAGTTCCATATTACCATTTCAGAGGTGCTCCAGTGATCAAAGGCATCTCTGCACTGCAAAATGCCCTAACTAGAATTTGTGTAGTCTTACAGCACAATACAAACCCTAGATCTGCCAGGATGAGCAAGTTCTAGGTGGTCTCCAGCTAAACTGGCTGAAGTCCCCCACCCATGCTCAGCTGAACCAAGGCTTGAGTCAGTCCTGAAAAGGGCATGTACCAGGGGCAAGACAGGTTAGCAGCAGACTTACAGCTTTTTCAAACTCCTTTCAGCTTGGTAGAATGCCCTTAGCAATCCAGCAAAACGTATGCTGCCTAAAGTATGTAAATCAGACTCTGATTTAATGGCGTGCTTTCCCTGTGCCAGATTGGGCCAACTCAGCCGACAATAGTCCTAAAGAGAAAGGCTTAATTTGCTATAATTAGGCATAATTAGCTCTGCTACCCTCTAACACACACACTGCAGGGTACCCTCTCAACAAGATTAGTTATAATATATATATATATATATATATAGAGAGAGAGAGAGAGAGAGAGAGAATTTGGAATAGGGACAAATTGGAATAGGTTCTGCTGGCTTCCTACAGTTGGGGTTGGTCTGCCTATTTCCAGTGCTCTGATACTCTTTGGACCTATTACTATTACTATCCTGTAGCTGCCAAAGGCCTGGTGGATGAAGTTTTCCTCCATGGAGTAATAAAGTACTCTTTATTGAGAATCAAGGGCAAACATGTAGTTCCTTCCTCTCTGCAATCAGCCCCTTTGCTCTTCATAAGTTGGCAGGCTGGGTGTCTGCAGCAGGGAGGTTCTATATACTTGGAGAGGCTTCCTTCATTAATTAGAACCATGATCTTCCAGGGCTTGAAGTTTTAAAGAAGCAGAGCATTTGCTTTTCATGCAAGAGGTCTCCGGTTCCATCCCCAGCATCTCCAGAAAGGACAGGGAATGTCCCTTGCCTGAAATCCCAGATAGACAATGTTGAGCTAGATGGATCAGTGGTTTGACTCAGTAGAAAGCAGCTTCTATGTGCCTAAAAGGCTCCCCAGTGCAGATGGCTACCTTCCAAAGATGTGGTAGGCATAGGTAAGTTCCCTCCACCACCTCTACTGTAAATTCCGGGACACCATCTGCCTGATTTTTCTTGAGAGAGAATGGTGGCCATTTTAGACACCATCATCTTATACGATCTCACACTGCCATTTCCCCCTGAAAAAGTGCTTTTGGGGGCAAAGCGCCCAAAAACCCATGTTTTGGGGTGCCATGTGAGATTGTGGCCCCCTAAAAAGCAATTTTTTTTCAGGGGGAATCACAGCGAGATGACAGCATCCAAAATGGCTGCTATACTCATGTGAGATAAAAAGGGATGTTCAGATTTTTTCAGAATACCCACGGGGTATGAGATTGATGACATAGTGCTATGGAATAGATGAGGACAGTGTCTCAGCCCCCACTATCCCATCCTCCTCTTCACCAATATCATCCAGCCCAGCTGACAAGGCAGATGTAGTGATTATTAATCAGCTATCAGAAATAATGTAATTTGACCCATTTGCACTTAAATCCGTGTGAGGAGCATTGTGTATTAAAAAGGAGGCTTTGCTAAGAGACTCTAAATTAACTTCTCTGTTAGGTTACCTTGTAGGCCCAGAGTCAACAAAGCGACTATGATACCAAAATGTCTTTCTTTATATGAGTCCCTGTTAGCTGCAAAAACACCTGCCACTGGTTTCCAACCCTGGATTTTTGAACACAAAAGGTATAAGAGAATTTCAGATTGCAGATGCCGGCATTTATTTCAGCCTTGAGTATGGCAGACAGTGCCATGATCAGAAGACAAAAATTGTAATTCTCACCGCTGTCACATCAATTTGATTTTAGTCCTTCATTGCATGTTCAGCAATGTGCTTCCATACCCCTCTAGCTGTCAAGGATTTAGTTTAGATGAGGTTCAGATGATATGTGATTGGTTTTGAAACAATACATGAGTTGGGAATATGACACTAACAGAAATGAAATGTGATTCTCTAATACTGCAAACTAAAATATCTGTATTTCACTTCCACATGTGCAAATTTTTCACTGTTACTTTTTGATGCTTTGATGCTGAAATTCTGGCTATCCCCACGTGCATCTTTCTTACATAGTAAGAAATTGTTTATTTTAAAATGCTATTTTACCTCAAATATTCATTCTCACCAGAGGAGGCTAAATGCACACACACACACACAGAGGAAGAGGGTTTTTTCATCCATATTGCTTCCAAATGTACACTATTAATAACCTCAATAGGCCGAGAGTCCCTTTCATTGGTACAGGCCCCAGCAACAGGAGGAGATTTAGCAAGAGTAAAAGTGGGGAGCCTTGAAGATATGATGCCCAGTTGTGGTGAAGCCAGTTCCCCTGCTCAGTCCGCTCTTTTTTGGGTCCTGAACTGAATTCCTTTTTTTAAAAATAAAATAAAATAGTTTTTGAGATTTTTATGTTGCACTTCTGCTTTTCTGATCCTGATTTGCAGGAACCTGGGACTCTCCAGATGACGTTGGACTGTATTTCCTTTTATCTGTGTTCACTGGTCATGTTGGCTGGGTCCGATAGGAGTTGGAGGAAAAAACAACACTGGGAGGACCACAGGCTCCTCAACCCGTACATGAAGGTACCCATTGAAGTAAATGGAGAAGCCATTTTGAGTATGGGTTCTGCATCAGACTCAAGATAGGCACATGGCTTGTAATCAAAGACAATGGGAGAAGAATGTGCACTGCATTTTTTAAATCATTTCTTTGGTTTGACTTCTAACAACTCTGCTTTTATTTATTTTACTTTTATTATTGGTACTCATCGCAAATGGTCCCAAGGCAGGTCACAAAAATATAACAATTAAAAAAGCATAAAGTACAATTAAAATAATAAAATGGAATAAGCCACAAAAAACCAACCATATCAGTATAACAAAGGTATGTATTCAACACTGCAGTCTTCTGAGTGTTCCATCAGCTTGCCAGAGAGAACAATCCACCCTCTCTTCCACCTGCACATTGTTGGGAGGTGGGATGTCTCCTGTCCCTGAAGAGCAGATTTGAGGGAGGTGCAGGGAGTGTGCAGGGGTTGGGGAGAGTCCCACTGTGCTATCAGAAGCTTCTGTGCTGGCTTCCACTAGCATGCTGGGTTAGTTGAATCCAGGTGTTCTTTCAAATAAAAATATGAACACTGATAACTGTGGGCTAAATAAGAACAACACTCAAACACAATCTAATAAAACAGAGCAGCTAATTTTGTTTCCAGAGAACAGGCCTTCAAATTAGGAAATGATATATTTGTAATTGACATTTTTTAAAAATTTGCTTTCTGCCTTTTTATCCCTCTTTTGTATCTCCAAATTGTGTTGAACATTTTAATTATATCCTGCTATGCTTCTAGATGTAACAGTTACATTTCCCTTCTTCAGATGGGTAATTGAATCAGTGTTGTTTGTAAGGTAGCAGCAAACTGCTATTGAATGTTATGAACCTAAGAAGTGCCTGGCTGGACCAGACCACAGACTCATCACAGCTAGCATCTTGTTTCCCACAGAGACCAATCAGATGCTTCTGGGAAGCAAAAGGAGAGGCAGACTTCAGGAACTCCTACAAAGCTGTAGATCCACTTCCCCACATCAGCATCTGAAAGGGGAGTTTCACCCTCCAAGTGCCTTCAGCCAACGCACAGTTGCCTCTTTGTCTCTTGTATCTCTCTGTTTCAGGAATGGAGGACTTCTGGTCCTCCAGATGTGGCTGACCTTCACTTCCCATCATCACTGACCACTGGTTATGGGGCTGATGGGCATTCCAACATCACCTGGAGGACCACAGGTTCACCATCCCGGCTGAATTCCAGCTGCTGTTTCTTCACACACATTTTATCAGCATTGTTACCTGGGAACAGAGAGGGGAAATGCATTGAATGATGGTCTTCTTTTTTTAATTACAAGGTTTTTGTGTTTTCTTCACCAAACCAATGACATCCATGTCACCAAAGTATCTCAGAACACTTAATTACTATAACAGAGAAACAATATAGTATCATGTATAGTCTTGAGAAGTTACAAATTGGAAAGGCATTATTTAAAAATACTGAAAGTGTTTACAAAATGTAATGCATAAAGCACAAAATCATAAAGCTTGTTTTGTTTTTTGTTTTGTTTTGTTTTGTCTTGGCTTATTTTATTTTATTGTACTGCAGCCTCTTCCGAATGGACATGTTTAGAACTGCATCTATACTCATGTATAGATACCAACATTTGAACTAGAGATCAGTGTTACCCTTTTAGGAGAAGACAACCTGTCAAATTAATTAAGCAAGCTCTAAAGGATGAATCAACCCAGTTAGACTTTCCAGGGTATATCAGAGAGAAGAGCCTTACAAATACGTCCGCAAGAAAGAGCTGCCTGCAATATTGTTGACCAGCATGACTGGTAGTAGTGCCTAATATGACTAAGTAGGGTGGAAGGGAGGGAGCCCAAACAGTAGGTGAAGCCAGAGCCAATGGCAGGCAGGAGCACTAATTCCAGCCATGCCCCCTTTCCTACTGAGTTCTTCAAGAGAAGCACCAAGGAGGAGAAAGTTGGTAGGTGGTTCCCCACCCCATCAACTGGTTGTAAGTAAGAAGGCAGGCAGGGGCTGGCTGAGGTCAGAAAGGGTGGTACAGCAACACTCTAGGTAAAGGTAAAGGGACCCCTGACCATTAGGTCCAGTCGTGGCCAACTCTGGGGTTGTGGCGCTCATCTTGCTTTATTGGCCAAGAGAGCCGGCGTACAGCTTCCAAGTCATGTGGCCAGCATGACTAAGCCACTTCTGGCAAACCAGAGCAGCGCACGGAAACACCGTTTACCTTCCCGCCAGAGCGGTACCTATTTATCTACTTGCACTTTGTAGTAAGGAGGCAGGCAGGCAGGGGCTGGCTGAGGTCAGAAAGGTTGGTGCAGCAACACTCTATTTGCAGCAACAGGCCAGCCTCCACTGTGTGCCGATTAAAAGGCAGGAATTTCTGTCCCTCCTGGGTTTGCCATAATCAGTACTGTTTCTGTTCCACTGCAGTTAAGTTTACACTAACACTTACATTATTAGCCTCACTATCTGCTACAGATGGAACATATGTAATTAATTAATTCCACTGGAAAGGAAACATCAAAAACAATGCAGTAAACAATGTAATTATTGATGTAACATTTGCTAACTAAACAGTCATTGGTCCACTTAGGCCAGTGCTGTGGACAGTGAGTGTTGTGGACTGCAACACTTGAGGGTTTCAGACTGGAGTCTTTTCCAGCCCTGAAAGGAGATGCTGGTGATTGAACATTTTGCATGCAAAGCAGATGCTCTATCCCTGAGCTATGGCCCCTCCAGGGCATTCTTCAGAGCCCTACATAGCTTTGGCCCTGTATAGCTGAAGGAGCATCTCCAACCCCATCGTTCTGCCCAGCTCTGAGGGCCTTCTGGTGGTTCCCTCACTGCGAGAAGTGAAATTACAGGGGGCCGGGCAGAAGGCCTTTTTGGTAGTCCAACCTTCCCTGTGGAATGCCGTCCAGGCAGATGTCAAAGAGTTAACAACTATATAATTTTTCTCAGACATCTGAAGGCATCTGAAACAAGACCACTGACAATCAGTTCTTCTCCAGGGAGATTCATGAAACCAACATAGTGCTATCTCTTCATCTGTTTGCTGAGATTCATCACAAATAGCAGCATCTGTTTCATGCTAGCTTTTGCTCTGGACTGTAAGACATTGTGGAAAATTCATCACTTTTGTATACCACTATTATATCTGTAAAGACTTGGGCCCATATAAGACAACCCCTGAAAATGGCTGCTACAATCATGCAAATCACAGCACTCGTTATTCTCACAAGTGGTGCCACTGCATGAGCACTTCTGGACCATAAAACCAATGGTGGTCTTTCTGCAGCACGGAAGTGATTACAGTGGTACCTCTGGTTAAGAACTTAATTCATTCCAGAGGTCTGTTCTTAACTTGAAACTGTTCTTAACCTGAGGTACCATGTTAGCTAATGGGGCCTCCCGCTGCCGCCATGCCACCGGAGCACGATTTCTGTTCTCATCCTGAAACAAAGTTCTTAACCCGAGGTACTATTTCCGGGTTAGCGAGTCTGTAACCTGAAGTGTCTGTAACCTGAGGTGTCTGTAACCCAAGGTACCACCATATGTCCCCCAATTCAGGCATCGGTTTAGGCAGCAATTGCCATAATTTCATATGTATTTGTGTCTGCATTATCTATCCTGCATTATCTATAGGCAACACAGTAGCAAATATTGTAAGTGCAACTTGATTCACAGTTCTTTAAATAATACTTGGATGCAAGATGATAACACATTTTGTTGGCAGTGCTCTATCTGTAAGTTGTATTTTTTAAAAAAAACACTATTAGAGCCAACATTTCATTAGCTGAAACAAAAAACAAACAGGTCCAGAGTGAAGATATTTATATATTTGCAAATATACTTTTTAGAATTTTTCCCAAAGGCTAAGCTGCAGATTGAAGATGTTCAACCTATTCAGGAAATTTATTCCTGAAGGACAATTTCTAGCACATGCTAAAACCAGTCAAGCTGAGAAATAAGAAAACTGTGAACGAAATGCCAAATGATATGTCATTTTTCAATAGAAGGAAAATACTTTCATATGCCTTCAAAAAATCACATACCATGAAGAAGACATAAACTATAAGACAGCTATAAGGAACTTGTGGCCCTCCAGATGTTGTTGAACTCCACTTCCCATCACCCCCAGCCAGCATGGTCAATGGGCAGAGAGGCTGGGAACTGTAGTCCAGAAACATCTCAAGGGCCACAGGTTCTCTTCCCTGCTGTAGGAATTGTCTACGGAATGAAGAGTTGAGGCATAATATTTTGTGGGTGTTAAGTGTAAAGGGGAGGATATTAACTATTAAAAAGATCAGCAATGATCCAAAGTTCTTGTTGGATAGTCTTTAAGCCAGGCCTATGTTCACAGCACCAGTGCAGATATTTCAAAGGTTTGGAATTTGCTCAGACCTCAGGAACAGCTGCAAACACCTATTTGCATTATGGCACAGTCACATACCTGCATAAATATATACATAGATATGTACTTCTATTTCTTTCTCCAGTATTGTTTAATTTGATAATTTGAGCTAGTTTTTCAAGAGTATTCCAGAAGTCAGTGAAATTACCCCTAAATATATTTTGGTTTTTACACTGATATTCAGCGCTAGTAAATCCTTGGAACTGATATTGGAAGTAAAATTATGGCTATAATAAAAGTAGATGACTACAGAATTGTTTAGCTATATATGAAATGTATGTAAAATGAATTATAAATAGTAATTGTTAAACCCTCTGGGTAGACATTAACATGAATGATATATTTGTATAAAAGTTAGTATTATTTTACAATGTTGGGAACTTTCTAAAATATCGCTTTTTAATTAACTTGGTTTTGAATTATGTACCATGGTCTATTTAATTTTAGCCAATAAAATCTATTTTTAAGAAAGCGCTAGTAAACTCTTTATTTCTTTTAAAGTTTAGCTGTTCTAGTCAAATTGTAGCATCAAATGCTACAATTTAAACCCAGAATATAGATCTCACTTTGGGTTATCTAGACAATAGCTAAATGGTGCAGGGCATGCTTCTATCTCCCCATTTTTGAAATTATAATGATTGTACTGAGACTCTTTTAAAAATGTATTTGTGATATTGCCTCCTCATGGTATTGCATTATTGGGCCTTCTGAATACAGAATTAAGACCACGTCATTGCTGATGTCAGTCCAGAAAATTGCTTGGGATAAGGAACAAAGCTGTTGAATACAGATTGTGCCTGCATGCTACTCTCAAAACATGGAAACCCCCTGAGGAAAAGATTATGAGAAAACACAATGTTCTAAGAAAAGCCTTCTTAAAATGCTCATTTTAAATACCCGAGAATGCAGAAGAGGATGAGGGAAGGGTAGTCAGAGGTGGTTTACATTGCAAGCGAAATTAAGAGAAGGAAGGGAAGGGGGAAACTAACAGAGCCAGAAGAGGAGGGTGCAAATAAAGGGTGTGATTTTCATAGAGAGCAGACCTTCCAAGTGTCCCTATATTACAGGGATGTCTCTGATTTAGAGAAGCCGTCCCAGTTTCTGATTTGATCCCGGAATGTCCCACTTTTCCTATTTCCATTAGAGAAATGTTGGAGGGTATGGAGTTATCCGACCCCTGAGTTATCTGAAGGCAATCCTGTATAGGGAAGTTTTTTTAATGTTTAATTATGTTTTATATATGTTGGAAGCTGCCCAGAGTGCCCAGTAAGACGTGTGGGGTATAAATACTAAAATTATCATTATGGAATGGGACGTCTCTGTTTTCAATGGAGAAATGTTGGAGGGTACGAGAAAGGCAGAGATAATTGCCCATTACATCATGAGCCTCTCAAAGGAGTTTAAAATGAACATGATCATTCAGACAGGAAAAGAAATGGATGTGCCGAGTCCGGATGGAAGGATCTGTTCATTTCAGTTCTCCTTTTTCCAATCTAAAATTCATTTCTGCACCAATTTGCCCTTTTAAAAAATCCTCATGAAAATTCATCAACATTTTTGTAAGAATTTCTCCTAAGAACCCCTCCCCCCACTTTTGATTCATCTACACATTTTTGTAAGCATTTCCTTAATATAATGCAGGAACAAAGAGACTGTTCTTTGTGGCAAGGAGGTGAACAGGAGAGAAAGAAGGTAAGAGGAGGGACTTCATTCCTGTCACCATCTCCAGCTGCCCCCTCCTTCTGGCTAGCCTTGCACCTGCTGAGACTCTCACCATGGGGCAAGCCAGCCCCAGCAGCCGAGAGCAGCAGTAATCTTGTGGCCTCCACACTGCACTCAATTTACATCTCCAGGCAGCTGCACCAGCTACAAAGCAGAGACAGGACCAATGGTGCTACAATTATTTTAACTGTTTTTAGCTTATGTGGTGTTTTTGTTGTTTGTTTGTTTTAACTGAGGGAGGGAGATGAGTCTGGGAGGAGAGAAGCTGGGGAGAGCAGCAGGGCCCCAGTCACAGTGGTTCAGGGTAGGGGCCGTATGGTGTGGCAGGTGGAACAGGCCAGATAGGCCGGGTAAGGGCTATACAGCACAGGCAACCCGGGGAACTGTGGTTGTCCTATCAGTCAACCCTCAGGTCTGCGGCTGCTGTTGTTGAATACTGGGTTGGCTCTGAGTAAGACCTCCCGCATTCATGATCTGATTATGGATGAGGAGGTTGATCTGATCTGTATCACTGAGACCTGGGTGGGTGAGCAGGGTGGAGTTGGTCTCAGCCAGCTGTGCCCACCTGGGTATTCAGCAGGGGTCAGCAAACATTTTCAGCAGGGGGCTGGCTGGTCCACTGTCCCTCAGACCTTGTGGGGGGCCGGACTATAAAAAACAAATAAACAAATTCATATGCCCCACAAATAACCCAGAGATGTATTTTAATTAAAAGGACACATTCTACTCATGCAAAAACACGCTGATTCCTGGACCATCCGTGGGCTGGATTTAGAAGGTGATTGGGCCGGATCTGGCCCCCGGGCCTTAGTTTGCCTACCCTTCCAGTACAGCATCAGGGCAGACCTGAGGGCCAGGGAGGGGAAGTTGCTGTGGTATATAGATATTCTCTCTCTCCATAGGCTCTCTGTCCAGTTGAGGGTGGATCTAGAGTGTGTGTTCCTGGCACTCAGGATAGATTAGGGATTTTGCCTGCCTCACTGCCCGGCAGTCTCCCTGCCTGAGCTGACAGAGCTGGTACGGAGGCAGTGTTGAGGACTCCCAGATTGCTGGTTTTATGGGGCTTCAACATCCATGCCAAGGCGAGTGGCTCTGGAGCAGCTCAGGACTTCATGGCTGCCATGACATCTATGGGGATGTCCCTACATGTCATCAGCCCGGCGCATGTGGTAAACCACACTCTGGACCTTGTTTTCTCAACTGAACAGGAAGGTGGGGATCTGAAAGTGGGGATATTGTCATCATTTCCAGACTTCACCTCTGGAAGTGCACTCCATTGTCTCTTGAGACAGACGGATCCCAACATCAGCTTGGAAGGTGAACTACATCACAAACTTCAGATACATGCAAATTTTGAAGGATGGCTGTGTTTAAGTTCTCCTATTGTTTTAAAATGTGCAACTTTAATAGTTTTGCTTTTAAATGCCAACTGAATCATATTTCTCCCCCAGCCCTAGTGCCAAGTAACTGCTGCTCAAATCGCCAATGCCAACCCAGTACTCAAGCCTGGCTCACACTGCACCAGGCTGTTATTTTTATTCATTTCTTTTTAATTGCATCCTCATTTTATGAAACACAATGAAACAAGGCTGGTTGCATGTTGAGGGCTTTTTTTCAGGGGAAACTCACAGGAACTCAGTTTTGGCACTTTTCAGGTATGCACTATTGCAATTCTAGAGAACAAGGGAGCTGTTCATGGTGAGTTCTGGCACCTCTTTTTCTAGAAAAAAAATAGCACTGAAATAGCCCTGTGAGTTAGGCTGAGAAATTGTGGCTGGCACAAGATCACACAGTGAGCCCCATGGCTGGGTAGGAGTTTGAATGTGGTTTTACCTGACCCCAGCCGGACACTGTAATGAACAACTGCAGTGACTGAGGAACTCTCAGGAAGAGGTTTTTATCAGCCCTACAATCTGAAGTTCTTGATATGGAAATGACAAAAATGCACATGATGGGTCATTGCCTTCTCTACTATGAAAACAGGAGTGGCCAGCCTGTAGCTCTCCAGATGTTCCTGGACTACAACTCCCATCATCCCTGACTAAGAGAGATTATTTTAGTTCTCTCTCCTTCTCCCCAGTATTATTTTTTCCTAACTGATATGACCAGAATCTTTCCCTTTTACTATACCTTTTTCCACAGGGAAGCTTAACTCATTTCAAAGCCCTTCATGCCACTGGCAGAATAAAGAACCATATTTTAGTTTGCAAAACAGTTGAAAGTCTTTCTTCATCGGGAAAGAAGGGCAGTTTTTGATTTACAATGTGATGAACAACACTGTTTCCAGTAGAACTTTATTGCTGGAATATAAATAATACAAATGCAAAATGCAAAACTGTCCCCTTTATCAGCTGTGCTTGTCCAGGCAGCAATGGAAAATTGCCTAGGCAACATGTGCAACTGTTGAAAGTTAAACGCAGCAGGGTTTAAAATAAAATTAAAACTTTAACAAAGCTCGGTTGCAGAAGAACAAGTCAAGCCCTTCTTCATTAAACTGACCACAGTGTCAAAATTAAAGCACTTCTCATATGTTCAGTGGTGTGTGCATATGCAAAAGATTGTAGATGCAGTCAGTCTTCTCAGCTTCCTTTTGTGGATGTGATCAGAAATGTTATTTCTGTGGGAAGAGTTGTACACAAATTGTTTATGTATTTCTATGCTGCTTAATGCCAGAATAAGTTTGCAAAATATAAGAACCAGTTACACAAACAGTAAAATATAAACATTCATAATTAAAACACACAATGAAACAACCCCATTAAAACAACAGAGCAATTAGAACTGGAGACTCAGGTGAAGAGTTCAAGGAAATGCCTGTGGAAGCAGATGCATCTTCAGGATCTTGACATATATTCACCTGAATTCATGGAAGTTAGCAATATTATTATTATTATTATTATTATTATTATTATTATTATTATTATTAATTAGATTTATATGCCACCTTTCATTGAAAGATCTCAGGGTGGTTCACAAGTTTAAAAATGCAGGATAAAAACACAAATGGTTAAAAAAAAAAAACAATAGCCCCCCTCCCACAAACACATTTATAAGGCTGTAGAATATTAATCAGCCAAAGGTCTGGTTGAAAAGGAACATTTTCACCTAAAGATACATACTGAAGGGGCAGAATATGTGGTTGACTTTTCCCCACCCTGTGAAAAGTGCTCAAATCAGCCAAATCATGTTTTTGTGAGAATGTCAATAAAAAATGGAATCCCATCAGAGAAAGAAAACGTTTTGATTGAAGGCGCTGACTGATTGGTAATTGTAAAAAAGGTAAAGGTAAAGGACCCCTGACAGTTAAGTCCAGTCGTGAACGACTCTGGGGTTGTGGCGCTCATCTCGCTTTACAGGCTGAGGGAGCCGGCGTTTGTCCACAGACAGTTTTTCCGGGTTATGTGGCTAGCATGACTAAGCCGCTTCTGGTGCAATGGAACACCAAAACCAGAGCAGCGCATGGAATTACCTTCCTGCCAGAGTGGTACCTATTTATCTACTTCCACCTCTTCTTCTTCTTCTTCTTCTTCTTCTTCTTCTTCTTCTTCTTCTTCAGCGTGCTTTTGAACTGCTAGGTTGACAGGAGCTGGGATCGAGCAACGGGAGCTCACACAGTTGTGGGGATTTGAACCGCTGACCTTCAGATCAGCAAACCCAAGAGTTGAACAGCATGAATAAATTGAACACAATGACTCACACCCACAGAAATACTCACATAAAAAGGGTGTGAGTTTTTCTGTCTGTCTGTCTTTTTACAAGAAACCAAGCCCAGAACAAATGCCAAAGCCTCTCTCTGAAAGCCTGGAGAACTGTTGCCCATTAGTATCAACAATACTGAGTTAGATGGACCTGTGGGGTTGACTCAGTATAAGGAAGCTTCTTATCTTCCCGATAAAAATTGCTGTTTTACCTCCTAAAAAGAGGCTGATCCATCTAAGAATATCTTCCATGCATGCCGCTTGTTTCTGAACTAGGCATTTGACTTTACAAACAACATCAGGAATTGAAAAGGAAAGAAAATCGCACAGCAACAACTGCAAGCTGTAACTTTTCTGTCTCATGAGTGTTGCATCACCATCTCATAAAATGTTTCCTTCTCCATTTTCATCTGATGCTGCATTATGAACATCTTCTTTTCAGAGCTTCTGAATGGACTTGTCACCACTTTATCATCCATATTATCTGTTGCCCTTTGTACTTTTGTACAACTCTTTTCTTCGTAAAGATGATATTTATTTATTTCCTTTACCAATGAAAGGTTGAGAATGGAAATCAGGATGAATATCATTTGGTGTTTTTTCTCCCCTCTCTCTATTGTATTTCCTTCAAAAGATAACGAATATCTTCTGTTTACCATGGAAACATCTCTTTCAACGCTGGAACCAGATTGTGAGTGACATGAAGGGCTTTGTTCCTTGTTCAATGAATTTCAGGATATTTCAACAACCTTGCCATTGGACAGGTGGTTATGAGTGTGGGTTTAGTCATGGTTTCTTCCATTAATTTTTTTAAGGCATTGTTTGTTCAGAATTCTCAGTTCTCAGACCAGCCCACCAGTCTAGTTTGCATGATTATTCTCCCCCTCCTCTCCAGCTATTTGTTTCCCTCACTAAGAGTTTTGGTGCCCTGCAAGTGTCATATGAAAACACAGAGGCAATGCATCATCAGTGATTTGTTTGTTCTATCCCTGTAGGGAAATTCTCTCCTTCTAAGTGTCCCTTGGACCATTGATATACTGTGCTGATAATGCATAACATAATGACTGCAACAAAATTGAGCAGAATAGAAGGGTCCTATTCTACTATTACCTCTTCCAGGTTATTCCATTCCATTCCCACTCCCCCAGATTTTTTCCATTCTACACCATGTAAGCATTTAGTATTTTGATTTCTTTTCCGCTGTTTTAGAAGCCTACCTTACTTTCTCCCGTGTTATATATCTAATGTGTCAGTCCTGCCGGGCTCTCAGGTTGCTTAACTTTTATTTTTGCTGAAGAATGGCCTTGGAGTCTGAAGCTTTAGCTCACTGGTTCTTCTGCATTCCAAAGAAAATGCATTGCAAAAGTATGGCAGAGAAAAAGGTGAAATGAGTTTAGCACCTGGCAGAGTTGCTGAATACTATTAGTGTCATTCCGGTAGTAAAAAAGAAAGAAAAAGAAACCACAAGTTATTTGACAAACTGCATATGAGGAAAAACAGCTACCCAAACTGCATGTGAAAAAATATATAATGAAATGTTCACTTTCCCAATGTCTTCACAAGTGTCATATAAAAAAGCACAGGCAATGCATCATCAGTGATTTGTTTGTTCTATCCCTGTAGGGGAAAAATCTGTTCCCACAACCATCTACTTTATCCTTTGGTGATTTTTTTAATTGTCAAGAGCAAAATAAAAAATATTATTTGTGCTTAGCACTAAAGAAATAGGAAAGGAAACATAAAATGCCACCAGATTCATTTCTGCAATTTACGATATATGTTTTGAAAATCTTGGCTCCTAATTAAGTCTAGCAGTCAGTGCAGTCATTTGGAACAGTGGTCCTGGATTGTATTAATTAATACCATCTGTCTTCTAGCTTGGAGTGCCAGTATTCTTATCTTATCTGTACTGATATTTGGGAGTTTTACAGACTGGTGAATAGTCTGAATTATCAAGAGACTGTGTAAGGTGTGGAGGGAGAAAGAAATAGAAAGCATTTATTTTGATTGTTGATGTGATCACGTTTCTCTTCTGCTTTATATGAATGTGAAAATGGGATGCTTGACTAGATGGACCTTTGGCATGTTCCAAAAGAGCTATTATATGCTTCTTGTCTGAGATTGAAACTAGGTTAGTACATAAATTGGTTTTTCTTTTGGCTTCCTCTCACATGGGAAGTATCCTCTCTGACCTCACCAGCTTCTGAAGATGTCACTACTTAAAGTATGCCCACAGTTCCTTAAAATCCACTCCTTTGTGATGAGAGGAAAGGCAAAAAGTGCCTCTGTTTACTTGAAAGCCTTGGCAAGTAGCCAACTCGGAAACTGATATTCAGAAACATTAGCAAAGAATTGAAATTAATACTGCCGCAAAGCCATCCTTTGATTTGATTCCAGAGCGCACAGCTGCTACATCCACAGATCAAACCAGTGCAAAATTAAACTGTGCACAAAAAGAGAATAAATTAGTTCGAAACAGTGTGCAGTGACTGTGACTTCCAAGGAGAAGATAGTAATTCCTAATTACAAGAAATAGCAATGCAATATCATTCATAGCAAACGACATAATTATTTGAGCATGGGGGCGATCGAGTTCCATTCTTCGCAGCCTCCTCCTGACCTTCTGTGATTTTCTCCTCCATCTTGCAGTTTGTCAAATTCCTTTGGGATCTGGGGTGGGTCTCCTCCCAAGCCAGGAGATCTCCAGAGTGCTCCCCATTTTATGCTGTTTTGTGTATATGGGTGTGTGTGTAAATGGGGAGTTACCTGATTTTTCCAGAGATATCTCCTACTATATAGTTTCTATGTTGCCACATCACTTCTGCTTGGCCATCTCTGTCAGGTTAAACCTGTCCACTACGTTTGACTTCTTTGACAGTCTCTTTTTACAGAGTCAGAGATTGGTGCAAGGAACCCCCAAAACCCATTTAACCCAAGCCCAATCTCAATTGGGGAAAAAAAATTCCAACAGTAAAAGTAAGAATAAAAACAAAACAAAACACTCTTTTAGTTCGTAGATGTAGCTTGCAAAAACTTCAGAATTCAGCAGCCAACTCACAAAAATGCTGCCACTTGGTGCGAATGATTTAACTCTAGAATAGACTTGCAGAAACCACAAAAATATATTTAAAAGTGCCAGTGACCTTCTTCATAAAAGCATCTGCAGCTAATGAGCCACATCCTAAAGGATTCTCTTGATTGCTTTGCTGATTGCATTTTGACCTTGCTTTTCATATGTTCCTGCTCAGGGGATGGTAGAACGCAATAAACCCATTTCCCCCTCTCTCTTTCCTTCAAAAAATTGCACTTAGCTGTGAAGGGGAATTGTCATTATATATAAAAAGCACACCACACTTTCTTTTTTTCTTTTTTACGAATACTCCCTACATTACCAAAGACATTGTGGTGTTCATCCACAATAACAGTATCAAGCCTATATAAAAAGCACTACTGTCTTATGGTGAACCATATTTTGTGGGTGAGGATCTTGCTTCCACCTTCAGAACACAAAAGTCTTAGTCATTTCTTCAACAAGTTAAATGAGCATCTGAGAAGGCAGCGTATAAATGGATGGATTTTCAAAGCCTTTTTGTTTACCATATTAAAGATGTCAAGTCAGAGCTGGACTTAGGGTTCATCCACACTTCCATGACCATCCAACTGCCAATGAAGGAGAGTTCACAACCTTCCAAGGGAGCCCATTTGTTCCACTGTCAAACAGCTCTTACTGTCAAAAAGATCTTCCAGATGTTTAGTCAGAATTTTCTTTCTTGTAACTTGAATCCATTGGTTTGAGTCCTATCCTCTGTAGCAGGAGAAAAATAGCTTGCTCCATCTTCCATGTGACAGCCCTTCAGATATTTGAAGAGGGCTATCATATCTCCTATCAATCTCCTCCCCCCCCCCAGGCTAAATATATCCAGTCCCTTCAGCCATTGCTCATAAAGCTTGATTTCTAGACCCTTGATCATCTTACTCACTCTCCTCTGCACACATTCCAGCTTGCCAATATCCCTCTAAAATTGTGGTGCCCAGAACTGGATACAGTATTCCAAGAATGGCACTATTACTTCACTTGATCTGGCCTGTGGCCTAGGTCCAGGTCACAATTCCATTTCTCCCTGTCCATGCTTTCATATTAGAGATAAGTCATGTGAAAACGGCTGTTCTATGTCAGATTGCATCATCACCAGAAACATTACATTTATCACTAGAAATTCAGAAGTAGTGGCAATTCCAATTCCTTCAAAATCCTTAAGTTTCTCAGACTTAAGGAACTGTAACTGAAAGTTTTCTAGGGCTTAGCCTGCCAGTAAAATATATGGCAATTGATGTTTTCTACGTGCAGCATTGGTTAAGGGTTATGGCGCATAAATAGTTCCTTTATTGCTTCCAGGGATGGCAATTCCACAGCTGCTGCATGCCAGGGCTTTTGTAAATCTAAAGGGAGCAGTTCAAGCTCTGTAGGTTTTAGAGCCACCAAATTTTTTTGAATAATACTAGTCCACTTGTGTTCTTATGATTCAGAGTGGCCCTCCTTACTTAGGAAGACCTGAGGCCATGGCTTTATGAATTTTACCCTGTTAAATTCTATCAAGATTTCAGTGACGAAGACCTAATCAGCACGTTTTGGATTAAATAAAAATGACATGGAGAAATCTAATATAAACACAGTAAGTTAATATTATCGTCCCTGTAGTGTGCCTTGCGGAAAGGGGTTTAACCTAAAAAATAGTGATTTGTCTGAAGGCAATGTGGGGCTCAAATTCACAGTCACAGAAACAAGAGCCTTCCTTTGAACCAGAAGTTCTGATAGCTCTCAGATACAGATGGTTGAATCCTGACAAGCACATGATAAATGGTAAAGATGGAATTTCAAATTCTTTCTGGGTATCTAAAGTTGAAACCAAAAGCAAGTTTCTGAAGTGAGTGTCTTCTGTCAGAACATTAAAAAATGCACACATGTAAATATCTTTTCATAATATGAGGAGGGGTCAGCAGGTCTTTTCAGCCATTCATTTTCCATATTATCCATTTACAAAATATATGTGTGATGGGATGATGAGCTGCTTGTGCGTAAAAGCGTAGTCCCTCAGAGTCTGTGCAAGTTCACAAACCTCTGTCTGTGACGGAGCCCCTCAGACATGGCTGCTCTAGTCACTTGCAGATTCCGACAGTGGTTGCTTTCGGAATCGTTTCCAGCATAAAAGCTCCTTAACGGAAACACGTCTTCTGGACTCGCGGCGTGACAGTTTCCGGCGAGGAGTGGGTCTCCCTATGGGAGGTTCAGATACCTCCCCACTGTTCTCGCTGGACGTGTCCCTGAGCCCTCCCTCTTGCTCGCTTTCCCTCAGAGATCCACCTCTCCCCCTGCTGGTTCCTGCTTCAGCTGCTGATTCTCTCCCAGCCTCCATGAGCCCTTCCACCAGCTGTTCCTCCGATGGCAGTTCCCTGACATCCACCTCCCCTCCAGGGCCCCCTTCACCCCCTCCCGTTCCCTCTCCTCTGGGCGGTGAGGAGGTAAAACCCCGAAAAGAATCCTCTTCATCTTCAGACGTCTCGAACATTTCCCTCCATCGGTTGCCGTTCCGGGTCGCTGAATCCTCCTCCTCCTCGGAATCTGTGAACCCCTCCAACTCCTCTTCTTCGTCGGTGGTGGCAAAGTATTCCCTCCGGAACCTCGCTACAGGCTGAGGTTTACGTGGGAACCTCTGATGAAAAGTTTCTATTAAAACCTCGTCATTGACATCCTCTGCCATGACCCAGGTGTTTTCCGACTCCGGTTCCCCTTCCTACATTACCAAATACTCTACTTGATCTCCCTTCCACCTGGAATCGAGGATCTCCGCTACATGGTAGCTGTGTTCCCTTTCCTCCATTGCTGGTCCCCGAGTGACCCTCCCTTCTCTGTCCCCTTTATACGGTGACAGCAACGACCTGTGGAAAACTGGGTGCAGCTTCATGTGGTTCGGTAACCGGAGTCTGAAAGCCACTGGGTTGACCTGTTGCGTGACTTCAAATGGGCCCAATCTTTTGGGTCTTAACTTCTTACAACCCCCTTTGAATGGTAACCCTTGGGTTGACAGCCACACCTGGTCCCCCACCCTAATAGTTTCACCTTCTCTTCTGTTTTTGTCTGCCTGCCTCTTATATTCCTCCTTGGCCCTGTCTAAGTTAAGTTGGAGCTGGCGATGGATCGCCTCCATTTCTTCTACGAACTGTTCGGCAGCCGGGACGCTCCATCTCTCCCCTTCCCCCCCTGGGAAAGCCCTGGGATGGCACCCGTAATTAGCCAAAAAGGGGCTCATCCCCGTGGACACGTTCTCCGCATTGTTGTAGGCAAATTCCGCCAACGCCAGCTTCTCCACCCAATCATTCTCTCTGTCATTGACATAACACCTCAAATATTGCTGGAGGATGCCATTGGCTCTTTCCGCCTGCCCGTTGGTTTCAGGATGCCGGGCAGTCGAAAAATTGACCTCTACATGCAGTAAGCTCATGAGCTTCCTCCAGAACCTGGAAGTAAATTGTTTCCCTCGGTCTGAAACCACCCTCAAGGGGGCGCCATGCAACCTAAACACATTTTCTACAAACAATTTAGCTGTTTCTTCTGCCGTGACAGCATGTGAGCAGGCTATAAAGTGGGCCATTTTGGTTAACAGGTCTACCACAACCATGATGGCTGTTTTCCCTCTGGACTTTGGCAGATCAGTCATGAAATCTATTGCCACTGCTTCTCATGGTCTTTCAGGTGTGGGTAGCGGTTCTAATAACCCTGCCGGTGCCCGCCTCTCCCCTTTGGCTCGCTGGCATTGGTCACACCCTCTCACATACTCCCGCACATCTTCCCTGACCTTGGGCCACCAAAATTCCCTGGTAACCAGCCACATGGTTTTGTGTTGCCCAAAATGCCCTGCTGTGGGGCTATCGTGCAGCTGCTTGAGTACCTTCCCCCTCAACTCTCCTTCAGGTATATATAACGCTCCCTTGTAATACAACGCCCCGTTTCTCTCCTCAAAACCTCCGGGTTTATCTCCCTCCCTCCTGAGACCCCTGAGTTTGTCCTGGGCGTATTCATCATTCTCCGTTCCCTCTACCAGTTCTCTTTGCCCCACCAATGCCGCCCCACACACCCAGCGGTCCTCTGGAATGACATGTCTTTCTTCGGGTGCTCCCTCCCCCTCCAAATATTCAGGTTTGCGTGAGACAGCGTCCACCCTAATGTTCTCTGGGCCTGGCACGTAACAAATCTCAAAGTTAAATTTGGAGAACTCCTGGGCCCATCTCAACTGCCGTTGGTTGAGCACTCGTGCCGTTCTCCAATACTCTAGGTTCTTGTGATCAGTGCACACTTGCACCTTATGTTGTGCGCCAATTAACAGGTGCCTCCATCTCCGGAACGCCTCATGAATAGCAAGAAGTTCTCGGTCATACACCGTGTAGTTCCTCTCGGATTTGTTCAGTTTTCGCGAAAAAAAGGCACACGGTCTCCACTCTGACTCCTCCTTCCCTGGCTGTAGAAGAAGCACCGCCCCTATGGCTCTGTCTGATGCGTCTGTTTCGACTCTCATCTTTTTTTGTAAATCCACATGCAGAAGTTGTTCTTCAGAGGCGAAGGCCCTTTTCAGTTCCTCAAAAGCTTGCTCCGCCTCCTCAGTCCAAACGAATTTCTTCTTACTGCTGAGACAGTCTGTAATGGGCGCCGTCAGGTGAGCAACGTTTCGGATGAACTTACGATAAAAGTTCCCAAACCCCAGGAACCTCTGCACATCCTTCTTTGTTTTGGGTGTTTTCCATTCCAGCACTGCCTGGACCTTTCCGGGATCCATGGCCAATCCCTTGTCTGACAGGCGGTACCCCAGGAACTCCACCTCCTTGGTATGAAACTGACACTTCTCCAGTTTCACCCACAGCCGGTTGGCTTGCAGCCTGCTCAACACTTCTCTGACGTCTATCACATGCTGCTCCTCATTCTCAGAATACACCAACACGTCATCTAGGAAGGCCACACAATTCTTGTAAAGCAAAGGCCCCAGTACGTGGTTCATAAACGATTGGAAACAGGCCGAGCCTGCTTGTAAGCCAAATGGCATAACTAAATATTCAAATGCCCCCAAAGGGGTGAACATGGTGGTTTTCCATTCATCCCCTTTCCTTATACGTATCAGGTTGTACGCCCCCCTTAGGTCCAGCTTTGTAAAAATCTTTCCCTTCCGCACCCTGGTCAAAATGTCGTCAATCCTGGGCATAGGGAAGGCCAATGGTTCTGACACTGCGTTTAACGCCCTGAAGTCACACACAAGTCTCGGCTTGTCCGTGTTTTTTTTATCCACAAAAAACACTGGGCTACCTCCCACCGCTCTGGACTCTCTGATGAAACCTCTCTTCAGGTTCTTGTCAATGAACTCTCTTAGCTCCTGCATTTCTCTGTCTGACATGGCGTACAACTTGCCTGCAGGAAGCTGTGCCCCAGGGAGTAAATTGATTTGACAGTCAAAGGGTCTATGCGGGGGTAGTTGGTCAGCTTCCCTTTCACTGAACACGTCGCTGAGATCAGCGTATTGTCGTGGTACCTTCACTTTCTCCGTTACTTCCGTCCCTGCTAGGGTGGCTTGGGCCCCTGCTGAACCCTTTCCCCCATTGCAGTGTTCTAAGCAATGTGCTGAACCAAAGGAAACCACTCTCTGATGCCAGCCCACCAGCGGATCATGTAACGCTAGCCAGCTCATCCCCAAAATAATGGGAGCTCCTCCCAAGGTGGCCACATTAAACGCTATCAGTTCGGTGTGCCTTGCCACCTTCATTATCATTGGGACGGTCTGCAAGCTGACTTCTCCTCCCAACAACTCCCTGCCATCGATCGTGGTCACCTGCAGGGGGTTGCTTAAAGGGATCGTCTGTATCTGGTGTTCAGCTGCAAACTCTTTGCTCATGAAATTGCAGGAGCTGCCTGAGTCCAACAGCGCCTTTATCTTTAGAGGGTGTCCGTTTTGCAGCTCTAGTGACACTTCTATCACTAGGGCAGGTTTAGGAGGTTCTGGCGTGGGCACTTTCACTGCTCTTTGGCCTGGCTGCTGTGCCCCGACGGTGGCAGCCCGGCGTTGGCTTTTACTTGCTCCGGTATTTCCTCCTCTCTTCCCTCAACAGCTCCCACCATCCCTTGCCATTCCTTCCTCTGGGGGCAGACTCTGGCAAAGTGACCTGGCTGTTGGCAGAGATAGCATTTCCGGGCGCCTTTTCCCTCCTTCTTTCCCCCCTCACTGGGCTTGGAAACTGCGCGCGCGCACGCGCTGTTCCGATTTCCATCGGCTCTGCCGGCGGGAAAGTTGTCTCTGGAATGTCTGGAATGCGGAACTCCTTCCAACGTTCCCCCTTCCCTTCCCGCCTCTCCAAAGCTCTCGCCTCCTGGCGCGCTCCTATGGTCAGCGCAGATTTGGTCAGCTGATCCATAGAATCCGCCCTGGGACCCCGGGAAAGTTCGTCTTTCACAGCCGAAGCAAGACCTTCTTCAAATAGCATTTGAATGGGTTCCGCCGATAAGTCCCACCCCAATCTGTGAACCAGCATGGTGAACTCAGTCCAGTACTCACGAACAGATCGGCTCCCCTGCTTGCAAGCCATTAGCTGTCTGCGCACCACTCCCTGCTCAATATCGCTGGAAAACATGAGATCCATTGCACGAAAGAACTTCATTGTGTCCTTTAGGACGTCATTATGTGTTGCCATCGGGGTCTAACCCAGTCCCTCGCCCCCCTTTCAAGATGCCCAATCACGAAAGCCACTCGCGATTCCTCGTCAGGGAATTCATCAAACTGCACATTGAGGGCATATTGCATCTCTGTTCTAAAGGCATGGTAGTCCTTGGGGTCCCCCCCAAACTTCTGCACCAATCCTGGTACCTTTCTGGTGAACTGGGTGGCTTTCCCCTTCTTGTCTGCATCCTGAGCCCTTCTCTCCTCAAGCCTCGCCGTCTGCAGCGCCAGTTGGATCTCCAACGCCCGGTACCTTTCTTCCAAGCTTGGACCAGCTCCAACCCCTGCTTCTCCGGTTCCGGCTGGGTCACTCATGATGCCTTCTCCTGCACAAACAGCTTACAAAGACTGTCGGAATGCTGTGATGGGATGATGAGCTGCTTGTGCGTAAAAGCGTAGTCCCTCAGAGTCTGTGCAAGTTCACAAACCTCTGTCTGTGACGGAGCCCCTCAGACATGGCTGCTCTAGTCACTTGCAGATTCTGACAGTGGTTGCTTTCGGAATCGTTTCCAGCATAAAAGCTCCTTAACGGAAACACGTCTTCTGGACTTGCGGCGTGACAGTTTCCGGCGAGGAGTGGGTCTCCCTATGGGAGGTTCAGATACCTCCCCACTGTTCTCGCTGGACGTGTCCCTGAGCCCTCCCTCTTGCTCTCTTTCCCTCAGAGATCCACCTCTCCCCCTGCTGGTTCCTGCTTCAGCTGCTGATTCTCTCCCAGCCTCCGTGAGCCCTTCCACCAGCTGTTCCTCCGATGGCAGTTCCCTGACAATATGTGTACTACTTTTCAACGTTTGCTTCCAAGGCAATTTACAGTAGAAAATGAAAAACACTACAATCCTAAAGCTACCTAATTTTAATACTTTTTTTAAAAGAAACAACAAGAGAAAAGAAGACTGCAGCTCTATGGCCTCTGGAAGGACATTGCAAGGGCCATAGGATACAACAGGTCTCTCCCTTTTACAGAGAGGGATATTCAACATCAGATCCCACCTCTCCACCACTCATGAAAACATTGGTGGGTCTATTTCTACTGAAATCAGTGTGCTAATGTCAGTAAACCCTGAAAAAGGTGTGGATCTGGGCAGTGCTTTTTAAAAAAATAAAAAATGTTTAGGGGTACTTTCCTACTCATATTGAAATACTGCCCCTCAATGAGGCCAAACTTAGATTCACAAAATGTTTATGGGTATATGTACCCCTGCGCACCCCCAGAAAAAAGCACTGGATCTGGGAGAAGATGTGGAACTGCTAGATCCATAGCCTTCTCAATATCACTCCCCTCCTCAGACCCCTCCCAAAACCTGCAATAAATATCCCCTGGGAAACAAAGTGCGGAAAGTAAAGGGTTTAAAGAAGAAAAGAAAGCCAACTGAGCAGAACAGTGCAAGACCACTGTTTTGGAATTATTTTAACCTTGCAGATGAGAGCCTGGCAGGACTTTACATGAGGCAGTTAAACTGCTTTTGGTCCTGCCCCCCCCCCAAGACATTGGGGTTGCAGTCTAAGTAGATGATCCCTTACTCTAGCATGGCTTGCTATAGGATCTGCTTCCATTCAGCCACCGTGGATGTTCATTAGTTATAAGCCCCGTCTAGCAACAAAATCTGTTGTTAGTATTGCATCAAAGCACTGCTATTCTCTAGTGTGAGATAACACACATTGCCCTTCTGCTAGTATGAATAACAGATGCAAAAGTGGCTTCTTCACAAAGCGTATGGTTTCTAGTCCCCCAGAGCAGCTGAGGCACGTAGCTTCATTTTGCAACCTTCTATTTTTCAGTCTGCTTATATTTACAGGGTTGTTTTCTCTGCCTTTTCTCTCTAGGCTAAAGCTGTGGCACAGTTGTTCCATTTTGCAAGTCATTGGTTTGCGTAAGTCGGGGAAGGAGCCATCACTGCCCCCAAACATTTCCTTTGCAAGGAGATGCGGTAGGTAGCAGGTGTCTTCAGGGGTGTCTTCAGCCCCCTCAATATCTGTTGGCGGGGGACCCTCAGTGTTGAGGGGGTGGAGGAGGCCAAGCATGGAGCCGAGTGTGGCATGGGTTCCTCCTGAGTGTGAGAGAGGAGGAGCCACCCTATGCAGTGCTACTGCACTGACTGTATAAAATCTGTTAACAGACTGGCATTTTGCCAAGAAAAAGAATAATCCTAAACTCAGCTGAACAGAAATGCAGTGCCAGAGTCTGACTCAAGAGTGAGGCATTCTTAAGTCCACTGATTTCAAGGACTTTGGGGTTCTCCTAAGTTCTGTTTTTCAGGCACCTCCACTGGGTCACTCTAAGCAGAACTTGCTTCAAGGAAGAGCAACTGCTGCTGATGGTGGCCCAGGGGAGAACTTCTGTGGTGATAAGCCAAAAGATGGAACTTTGGGAGCCCAGGGCTCTGTTTTCATTGCTTTGCAGTATTTATGTGCATCATGCCATGTATGTAAAACCACTATACACATGATTAAGATAGAATATTGTGTTGTTTGATGTCTTAGAGTTCTGTGCTATTTGTCTCTGAATGCCCTTTGCTGTGTAAGTCCCTCCTAAGACCCTGAATAAAAAGTTTGGAATACGCATAAAATGAATAGTTTAAATCTTGTAAGAGTTACGCAAACTTTGCACATTGTCATTCACCACCCAAAAATATGATAATAAAAAATGTGGTACGTAATTATTTTCTAAGAGAAGTTACTATTGATGTTGGGACCATTGCAAATGATGGTTCTATGCTCATGGAATGTGCTTCCATCCTGCAGGGTAGACAATCTGATATTTGTGTTTCTGTTTGTCATTGACAAGATGAAGGCTGCAAGTGAATGCTAGGATTTGAGCAACCATGAAGCCTAAGCAGCACAAAGCACTGTGAGGTGGCAAAAATGTGGGATGCTCCTATACCTTATTACGTGTGTAATAAAGAAGTATAAATAACGACAACAGATAATCACTAACATCTATCTTTATGCCATTTCATTGTCACATGAATGGGGGAGAGTGGGCGTTGAGAGTTTTGTTTTTTTCAAATGAAAGTGCTTGTCCGCTCTAGAGCTTGCTAGCTCGTGTACAGTCACAGGCTACAACTTATTATTACAGTCACCTACAATATAGATAAATATAGCAGTGGGATGCAAATGGAGACAGGTAGGAGGAGAGGTGAATGGTTTCAAACACAGACCCTTGCTCTCCATCTGATGGATCATCTTTTGACCATTCATCTCCTCTTTACATAACCCACCTCATATCCTCCCAAAATGAGGAAGGAATAAAAATCATACCTTCTGTTCCCATTCCGTCTGTACAGCTCTGTGGAACATATTAAATAAGGAACCTGTGGCTTTCCAGGTATTGTTGAACCACAACTCCATCAGCCCCAGGGCAGCAAAGCAAGTGATCAGGGATGATGAGAACTGTATTTCAGTAACATCTCACATGTAAGCCACCCCTACGTTAAGGTATAGCAATGAGCAAAGTAATCACTGTAAAAGCTTTGTGAAAGGGGCAGGTGACGCTTCTAGACAGAATGCAGTGTGTCTAATTCAATGCTCACAAAGTTACTGAAATATATTTGTACAAGGGCATATCCAGCTGGAAAAACCCTTCAAAAACAAGCTACAGTCTTAGTTGCCCAGCCTTCCTTAATTTAGTCAGACTTCACAAGCTCTCGTTTTGCTTAGTACATAGGCATGTTTTTACTAGAAATAGACAGAACTCTCCGGGTCTATAACAGAAAAGGTCTGTAATAGAAAAGCAAACCACCACCCCCCACCCCCCACCATGCAAATTTCTGCCAAATGTTCTGGCATCCATTATTTTGGATTCTACAGTCAAATATGCTGTTGACCTCTGAAGGGAAAGGATGAGAATCAGCTTTTCTGAAGTATCTGTGATGTCATAGACCTTGTTCCATGTCTACAGATCCAAAATGGTGAGGTGATATACCTGTAGTAGGGGATTCACATGCAGAAGGCTCCAATTTCAAGTCCTGTTGTCTTCAGGGCCTAAAACCCCGGAGAACAGTTGTCAATGTTGAGAATTGTTAGGAGTTATTAGGAAACCCTATTCCCTCACAGAATTACAATTCCCTGAAGAGGGATTGACTGCTAAACAATTCTGGAAATTGTAGCTCTGGGGAATAGGACTCTCCTAACAGATCTCAGCACCCTTAACACCCTACAGCTCCCAGAAACCTTTGGGAGAAGCCATTACTGTTTGAAGTAATGGCATAGCACTTTAAATGTTTTGTGTGAATGTGGCCTTAGAAACCTCCCCTTCCCACACACTCCAATAATCCCTCATTACTCACCTACCCCTGATATCTATGACAGTAATTAGTTTAAGAAAGAGAAGAGGCATAGCTTCCTGCTATGCAATATGTGTAACTTGTTATTTGATCATGATTTATAGTGTTTAAATTTTATGCAATTTCTCCCATAATCTAAGAACTAAACTTAGGAAAAGTGAAATTTTTTGGATGATAAATGCTTAAACAAAAATTAAATGTGCCTCTGTCATCAAACATTTATGCAAGAAGTTATTTTTACTAGATTTTGCTCTAGATGATTGATAGTCTTTCTCAAGAATTCCATATTAGTGAAAAGCATACTGTGTCACTCTCACAATCAGTAGGCAGATATATTTTGGGGGTTTTGAACAAAAAAAGGACTAATCATCATGATGCAGAATATATATGTTACTATATTTGTAATTTAAAAAAAAGAAAGTAAAAGAAAACCACACTGAAGCACTTTTTGTGGTAGACAGACACAAATACAAGAGTCAGGGACCATGCAGTGATCTTGCAGATCAAGAAAGCTTGCATTGCAGACAGACATATGCAAACAGTCCACAATTATGTTACTGGCGAAAAGCCTAGCTAGAATAAATTATACACATTTATACAGTATATTTTGGTTGAAACATTTTTTGTGGCTTTGCTGCATGTCAATTTAGAAATTTAATGGTGAAATAGAACAAGTGGGGTGGGATGACAAAGACACTGGGAAGGCTCCTAGAGCAGCCTTCTCCAACCTGATACCTTCCTGTTTTGGACTATAACTCTCATTAGCTGTAGCCAGCAGGGCAGAGTGGAGAAGGTGACTTTAAATTCATTAGATTACATTGCAATGAGAATCAGTCTCATTGGTTCCTGTAATCCATACCCAGGAGTCCTCTGGTTTCAGAGCCTGTAGCTGAAGGACACCATAAAACTGAATACTGTATATAATAAAATTGTAAGAATATCATCACACTGCAGTTCATGTGGCCATCAACAGGTGGCCAAATGAACTGCAGCATGATGACAAAACAGCAGGTGGGTGGCCCAGGCAGGCAGGCAAGCAGGCAGGTGCAGCAAACAAGCAAGTAGGTGGAGCAGAGCCCATGTGAGCTACAGAAGGACAGGCAGAACAGGTTGGGTCAGCTCCCCAGCAACTGTCTGGCCCTGCTGCCATTGTGTACCTCACAGTGATGCTGCCTCAGCACTGCCGAAGGCCATGGAATGAAGCAGCAACAGACTGTCCTGCCTGTTCCTCTAAAGCTCACCTGGGCTGTTGTTTGGGCGATCTGTAAGGGGAGGGGGTGCACAGTTTGGGCAATCTGTGAGGTAAGAAGGCAAATGGTTTGGCCAAGCTGTGAGGGGAGGAGTTGGTAGGCAAAGTGAGCAGGCATGACAGCTCATTGTATGCTAAGATGAAGCCGGTGTCTTACTTTTTAAACATATGATTCACACCAGAGGACACCAAACTTTGAGGGGCTATGGGCATGTTTGTGAACCAGGCACACTGTTGTGGGTACCACACACACCACAAAAAGCACACAACCTATTCAGTTGGCTACAACAGAATGCTGCTTTCAAGCTTAGTTTCACTGTGGGGAAGGCTGGGTACTCTGTGGACACCAGGAAAGGCTTCTGTGTGACGGTATGGGTGTCTATGGGTGCCATGTTGGCAACCTCTAACTTACACATTCATGTTTGGGCACAATGCTTCAGTTCTGGAACTCCCAAAAGGCCACCAGAACCCAATATTACCATCTTTGAAATAATGGTGGTGGTGGTGATTTATTTATTTATTTATTTATTTATAAACACCTTTATTTTAGCAGACTTTAGTAGTATCATGGACTGATTTATTTACAGCCTTGTTTTGAATTTTGACAGAGTTTTCATGGTTATGTAAGCTAATTAATTAGCTCAATTAATTAATTAATTACATCAAGCTAATTACCTTGATGGTATAATTATTAAAGTAAGTGCCTGAAATACCAGGTCAGCCTATTTATGTATTTAGTGCAATGCTGTCCACTCTGCCTGGCACCAGCTTTCCAGAAACTCCAGCAGGTAATCCTTAAAACCACCTGCTGCCTGCAGCCTGGTCCTTTTAACTAGAGATACCAGGGATTGAACTGTGGGTCTTCTATTTGCAAAGCTTGTGCACCACCTCCAAGCTATGGCTCCTCCTTGTTAACACTTTGGGTTTCTTAGAAGATAGGAGTATAAGTTGTATAAAGAAATAAAATTTACACAGTCTTCCATTTGCAGTAATTATATGACAAGCTCATCCTATAGTTTCCCCTCAGGATTAAAAACTATAAATTACATATAGTTGAAGTGCTGGAAGTTATCAAGCACAAATGTAATCATCATATAAGGCAGAGGTGGGGGACATGTAGTCCCCCCAGATGTTGTTGGACCAGCTCCCATCAATCCCCAGCCAGCCTGGCCAATAGTCAAGGATTGTATGAGTTGGATCTGGAGAATCGTAGGTTTCTCACTCCTAACATAAAACACGATTGTGTAAATTAACCCAAAGAAGCTCCCAGATGTTTGCAGTAGAATGCTGGGTTCCTTAATTTCCTATACACTTATCAGAAAATGCTTCTCACTGAAAGATTATAAGGAAATGTTGGCTTAGAATTGAGACTGATCATTGTAACACAGTACAGTAAAACAAGATTTTTGCACAAGATCTTTGCACGGTAAAGATTCTTACTCCCCCCCTTATTTTTTTACAGCAATCTATGAAAACCACATGCTAGCATCCATATGGATCCTAAGTAAGAGCATCAAGGAGTCATAAGCGGGAAATATCATCCTTCCCTTCCTATAAAGAGATCAGCATTGTGAAGAAGTTTACTGTCTTTTGTCAAGAATGGATATTGTGCTATGTACAAATATCTGTTCTTAATATGATCCAAAAACTAATCATCAGTAAACATGGCTGATGAAACCAACATTATCAGCAATTGCCCGTTCAGACTATGAGAAAGCTTACACAATATCAAATAGGTCTATTATTGTCCATTTCACACTGCGGTGGTTATTTGAGTTAGTCCAAGATCATTGGATTCCTCTCTTCCAGGAGGACAGAAAGATGACATTTCCACGACTAGTCATACTGGCTTGTTTGTACCATCCGCCTCCCTGGAATAAGCAGGATCTTGAACGGTGTTTCTGACTCTGCTGGTGCTTTGCCTGTCTGTCTTCATCTTAAAAGGAAAGCAGAAATCTTTGAAACACCGTTTGAAGTTTTCGTCCAGGAAAGCATACAGGATGGGATTTAGACTGCTATTGGTGTAGCCCAAAGCTATGCAGAAATAATAGCTGGAAATGGCTGCAGTGCTGTGTGACACGTCCCCAAGGGCCTCGACCAAGACAAAAATGTGGATTGGGGTCCAGCAGATAATGAAAACTGCAACCACGACAAGAACAAGTCTAGTGATGCGACGGAGGTTTCGGTCTTTCTCTCGAGATCCAGAGAGGAGCCGCACACTCTTCAAGCGCAGAATCATCAGAGTATAGCAGATGACTATGATTAGCACCGGGATAACAAAGGCAAAGACAAAGACACAGATTTTCATAAAGGTGTCCCACCAGGCATAATCTTCATCTGGGAACTGCAAAGAGCACTCAGTACTGCCTGTGTCTGTAAATGAAAAGGCCAGTAAGAAGGAAACACAGGGACAGATTAAACTAACAGTTTAACAGTGGGTTGTGTTTTTTTAAGTATGCATGTCATGAGAATTCCAAAATAATGTTAAAAAAACTGAAGGAGCGTCTCCACCCCCATCATTCAACCCGGACACTGAGATCCAGCACCGAAGACCTTCTGGCAGTTCCCTCACTGAGAGAAGTGAGGTTGCAGGGAACCAGGCAAAGGGCCTTTTCAGTAGTGGTGCCCACCCTGTGGAACACCCTCCCATCAGATGTCAAACGTTTGACTTTTAGAAGACCAGATGTCTTTTAGAAGGCAGCCCTATTCAAGGAAGTTTGAATGGCTGCTATTTTAATCTGTTTTTAATATTTTGTGGGGAGCTGCCCAGGGTGACTGGTGCAACCCAGTCAGATGGGTGACATATAAATACTGTAATAAAGTTGGTTGTTGTTGTTGTTGTTGTTGTTGTTGTTGTTGTTGTTGTTGTTGTTACTACTAATGTGATTTCAAGACTTTCCACTTTGCACTGTTAGGGTCAGGTGTTCCTAACTGGGTCTTCACTTTCTAATTGCAGTCCCTTATCCTCTGTGCATTCTGTAGTTTGCTCAACTTTGCTTTGTGATGTTAGTGCTGATCTGAGAGGGTGAACTTTCATGTGCCCTTATGAATGCATTTCAAACAGAGAGTTTATTTTCTCTACCTGAAGGCGATTCTGTATCTCTCTAATGAACTGGAGCTCTTTCAATTATGGTGGTTAGAAAGAGATGTAGCTTTTAGAAGGGTTGTTCTGTAAGTAATGAGGAAGAACAGCTGAGAGTGGGAATGCATGATTTACAGAGATGAGAAATTCATGATGCCAAAGAACAAATATTCTACAGAGTAATATCATGCTTCAACCCACTCGACTGAACCAATGGTCTTAACAGGCTTTGCTCCTCCACAACAAATTGTGCTTTTTGCATTCCTAATATTAAATTGACAAGAAAAACACTGAAAGCATGGAAGCTGTTGAAAAATTATACATGGAGTAGTTGGCCCTGTGTGAGAGAGGGGGGTGGGGGTGGGGAGAGAGAGAGAGTGTCTATCTCAGAAACAAGCCACAACCCTCCCTGCCCCTGTTCCATGAGTGCTCTTGACTGTCTGGAATGTAGCTGTGAAGTGGGACAGTGTCTCTTGCTTACCTGAATAAAGAGATGGGTGTGGGTGTAGAAATCTCAGGCTTTTGTATTGGCCGGAATGTAGCCTACTGTGCAAAAGTAAGAGTCACATCCTTTTATCCACCCACTTTTGCCTCTGACCATGCTCACCACAGTCAGCCTGCAGCTCCTGAAAGCTTAGCTATAAGGGAACATGGCCATTGGGCTAAGAAAGGTTCTGCACCTTGGATCTAGTGTAAACCACACAGTGTAAAGTGTACACGGAGGACAAGGTTCAGGCTGTGCACACACCATGCATTTAAAACACCCCTTCCCTCCCCCCAAAAAAAAGAATCCTGGAAACCATAGTTTACCACCCAGAGAGCTACAATTCTCAACACCTTTAACAAACTACAGTTCCCAGGATTTTTTTAGGAGCGTGTGCCTTAATTGTATAGTGTGTATGTGACCTTAGTTTGGATCCCTCTTTGGACCTCTGGAAAGTGGATTGCTTTTCCTCAGACCACTTTGGGCCAGAACTGCTTAGACTCAGGTCCAAAGTGGAGGCCTGCTTCAGAAATTCAGGGCTTCCTCTGTCCTCCCACAGTCTACCATGAACATGGGGAATTGAACCAATAGTGGGTTGTTGTTTTTTGCAGAATTTGTTGAGATTAGAAACTATGAGTCTTCTTGTTTGCTGCTGCTTGTTTATATTGTTTTACTGTTTTTAGTGTACTCTTCTCTGATCTCCTCAGGGAGGGAGAGTGGGATATAAATTATTGTAAATAATGATCACACTTTCTGGCATAGTGACCCCTTCTGATTGGATGAACCCTGCCAGTGGCACTGTGTAAGGGGATTTTTTTTAAATCTGGGGAGGATCAATTCACTTTCCCCCTGCACTTTTGGGGACTGTATGAACATAGCATAGGTTACAAAAGCACCCAAGGTAAGTAGCATGCAATTTTTTAGAAGGATAGGTGCAATGGTTAGGTGTTACAATGAATGAACACATGGGCTATAAAACATCAAATCCTGAAACCATACATGTCAACGTAGTTTGACTGACTTCAGGCAACCACTGCAGAGTGACTCACCTGATAAGAGTACCAATGGGTTAATAGTGATTATATTTCGTAGCATAATATCATGTACTTTTCATTCTAAGTGCTTCTGAATTATAATCTAATGGGTATCGCATAATTATTCGCTGCATATTAACAAGGCTCAATCGTGGCTGTGCTTTTCACACACAAAGTTCCAGCTACATAATTTAACAGATGTGAGCCAATGCATTTGGATCCTTTTCAGGATCCGGTCTCATTCAGCTCGTTCATTACTGCAGGGCCCATGAAAGATACACCATCAGCTTGAGGGGTTCAACCAGTTTGCAGATTTCTGTTGCATGCAATTGATTCATACGGATGACGTTTCTGTGAGAATGCGTGGTTGCCAGACTGCTACGTATGTTACAATTTCGTATATGAATCAGGGTGGGCTATTTTTTCTTTCACACAGGAAAGTAGCAACTATGAATAATATTTTGCATTTATGTAGTACAGTTTTGTAAAAACGCTGCATAGATGTGTGTGTGTCATCTCAGCAATCATTAATACCAATTGTAGTATTATTCTCATATTGTTAAAGGGGTAGGAGCTGAGATTTTCCTAATACTGTAAGTGAAACTTGTCAAAGTCCATCTACTGAGTTTATGGTGAAGGCAAGTTTTAAACCAGTGAATTCCTAATGGGAAAGGGCCATAACAGAGCATCTGCTTTGCTTACAGAGAGCCCCAGTTCCAATCCTCAGCATTTCCAGGTGGGACTGGGAATGTCCTTTGTCTGAAATGCTGGAAAGTCACTGCCAGTCAGTGCAGAGTCTACAATGACTGGCTGCAGCACTCCATCATTTCAGTCAATAAGGAGCTAGATGGACTAATGGGACAAAGCATCTTCCTTTGTCCCTACAATCACCATCACTTAGGTACTGAGCTACACTAGCTTTCAAGTATTGGAGGCTGGATTATTTCGCAGTTACAACTATGATCACTAGAAATCCATCTTTTGAAAAAAGGAAAAAAGGAGCAGTTTTGAGGATTCTAGTAAGAACAAGCCAAGTGCATAAAAGCAGCTGGTATTCAAAAGTTAATTGTGTTAGTCATCTCTATGCTTTTTAAAAAAAGTTTATTACTGAGCAGGAACAAATCACCGGCAAAGAACAGAGCCCACACTCACCTTCCCTGACTTTGGTACCTCCGAGGACGATGGCTGATATGCCAACTGATGAAGATAAGAGCCAGATACATATGTTGATGATCTTTGCCTTCAGGGGAGTACGGAAGTCTAGAGCCTTCACCGGGTGACACACGGCAATGTATCGGTCAACACTCATCATGGTCAGCGTGAATATGCTGGTAAACATGTTATAGTAGTCAATGGAAATGACTATTTTACACAGCACATCCCCAAATGGCCATGAGTTCATTAAGTACTCAGTACTTTGGAAAGGCATTGTGGTGGTTACTAGGGCATCTGCTAGGGCCAGATTAAAAATGTAGATATTGGTTGCTGTCTTCATCTTTGTGTACCTGCAAAACAAGAAGAATTTTCATTATGTCATCCCATAAGTCAGTTTAGTTTTGAGATTGCCCTGAAAGAAACATTTAACTTTGAGGTGAATTTAAATGGGGGGGGGGCACTTTTCACTGAAGGTTTCCCAGACACCCAAAGTACTCCTCCCCCCCCTTTAAGTTACTTTTGTGTATGTGATGATGGTTCACTAACAGGGGTGAAAATGTTTCCCTATTAGGATTAGAACCTTTGGTTCTCCAGATGTTGGACTTCACTCTGGGCTAGGCCAAGACATTTTGCTGCTTGAAGCGTAAGGACAAAATTACAGCTTCAGATACCACAATTCCATCTACAAAAGCAGGCTGGATTGGCAGTTGAACACTAGTGGTGTCAGTAAAATAGTGGGATGTAAGCAATGTACTTCTCGGCTAACTTTGTTGCCCATGTTTTATAATTAAACTGGTGGAATTCCCTTACAAGGACTTAGTTACATTTTCAATGGTGGTGGCTTGTCACTGAGAAACTGAAAAACCACTCTAGGATTAACAGTATCCAAGTGATGCACAACCATTTGGCAAATTGCTTTAGCTGAAAAGTTAACAGGAAAACTGAAGGCTATGAAGGTTAAAAATATATAACCCTTTGTTTTGTTTTGTTTTGTTTCATATTTAACAGTTTACTTATATAGCTCAGCTGGTAGAGCATGAGACTCTTAATCTCAAGGTCATGGGTTCAAGCCCCACATTGGGCAAAAGATCCTATGATTCCTCCATCAACCCATGGCAACCTATAGGAAGACTATAAGTTAATATACTAGATTTCATAATGAACACTATTGCAGCCAATGTACTGTGATTCTGTTTTGTTTTGATATTTGTTATTTGTATATTCAGAAACTTTTCAATTAAAACATTTATTTATTTATTTATTTATTTATTTATTTCTAAAAACATCTATGGGGTACTTTACCACAATGGAAGAAAGCAAGATATTGTATGAAGGGCAGGCACACACACAGTTCTATCTTCTGATTATTCATCCCCATCCCCAACCCACCAAGCATCTGTTGCCTGAGGCAACTGCCTCATTTTACCTAATGGTAGGTGTGGCCCTGTTCCCATTGTAACCCAATGGCCATGCCAGCTGGGGTTGATGGGAGCTACAGTCCAACAACATCTAGTGGGCCACAGTTTTCCCATCACTGATCTATGAGAAAGAAACAGAGTACTGCATTTCCAATGCAACTGGGCAATGTTCCCAGAAGCAGTTTCATTGTTTGGTTCAGCACTGCATAAGAAATACATGTTCTTGTTTTCCCTTTCTTACTTACCCTCCTGAATAAGGACAGTGCTTCTTTATTTTCCCTCAGAGATGATGCTATATAGTCATATCTGAGTGCCTACATTGCCATATTTTAGCCTTGAGACAAAGGCATTAAGTCAATTGTTTAGTTAGAATCTGAGAGTGGGTGGAGAATGAACCCTTCTAAGAAAAGCAAGGATGCTGTATTGCTTAATTACAGTTTTGCATTCTTCTGTGTGTGTTTCTTCCAATGTGTAAATTGCTGTATTGATTGTTGGCTTTATGCTAATTTCTCCTTTGGGTGTAAGTATCATGCAGCAAGAGAGAATAAAATAGTACTGGAGAAAAATTCAAGGGAAGAAAATAGCAGTTGTGGGAGCAATTGAAGGAGGGCAAAGACAGATTTATTTGGATTTTTCAGGCGACATTTCACATCTTCTGCAAGCCCACTTTTTATGTTTTTCCTTTTTTAAAAAACAAAAAACAAAACTTGGAGCAGTTTTCAGTAGGCTACTGTTTTCAGACAGAAATAGTAGCATTTGCCAAGGCTTGTAGTCTATATATTTTATTTCACCCTTTAACTGATTTATTGCTGCAATGCTGTGTTAGCAATTAGGTTTTACTTGCCAGCAGCAGAACTAAATTCATGAGCAATTTTAATTAGATTATGCAAATTAGTCAAGCCATCATAAAGTTGCTAGATTTATTTTCATGAAATAAGATCCAACAACAGCTAAATGAGGATATAATTTTTTCAGTGGATGACAAGTAACGCCCCCTAGTGTTTCCATTCTTTTCAGGAACCTTAGTTGTGTTTTTTGCCAAGTGAGTGGTTGCCATCGATCTGTCAGCCTTTAGCAACATTCAGCACTACTGTACTGCCGTAAGACAAAATACTTAATGGACTGAATAGCTGAATATTGCCAGCTGGTTATATTACAAAACGTCACACATGCAAACAGTAGCGTGATAATCACTGTGAATGTATACATATGTAGGACTTTTCCTAGTACTGGTGAAGTGGTGAATTATGAAATTCAGGCACTCTTCAGGACAATCCCCAAGCCATGCCCTCATAGCCATGTCCCTTCTAAGACTCTAGAACAAAAATGAATTTTTGACCAATTCAGACGTTATGACTTCAGTACCAACCCAGTTTACAGATTGCCTCCACTGGTGAATTTGCAGTAACTTCAAAGCCCCACTTGGCTCTTACATTGCAGCACAGCTTGAACCCAAGCCATGCTACAAAGGAGAAATGGTTCTCCTAACATCATGGTGACATCAAGTGAATGACACCTGGCCAGCCCTGTCCACCAATCAAAGTTGCCCACCAGTGGGGGAGAGGGGAGAGCCCAGGAATTTGCCTGCTAGCTGCAAAGAGTCCCCACACTCCTGCTTCTGATCTTCCATATTTTAGACAATTTACAGAGTTAAAAATATTTTGGGCCCTGAGGCACAGACATGTTTACATATGGACACACACACATACACACAAAATTGTAGTTACTAGTTATACATTAACATAGCAGAAACACTGACTTAAGGTTGAGATGGTGTAACAAAATTGCTACGTTCTTGTAAATTTACTACACTATTGTTATTTGAAGTCATAGTTGGGTCGAGGATTTAGTTGCAAGCCTATCCTGTGTCATTTGGCAAGCATAATTTAGAGTAGCATTTCAGAGTTAAACTCTTTCGTTCCACTTGTACTAGTTGAAACATGTGCAATTACACTGTCACCACCTCTATGAAAAATGGCTACATTTGAATTTTGTTAAAGTAGCAGTACTTGAATAAGTCACAACTTACTTCCCCCATTGATTTCCATAAGGCTTCTATGATCTCTTTGCAGCTGTATTCTTAAAAATTGTATTGCTAGTCTGCAGATGGTATCATGCAGTAACTGGCAACAACAATCTGCACAAAATCTGCAGTCATATATATGCAGTTTTCACAGATAATCAGGGTTGCAAATTGCAGCTGTTTGCCTTGATTAAAACTACTGTATATATTAAATGTTGCTATGATTAACACTAATGTTTAAGGACTGCAATTGCTCACTCAAATTAGCCTTTAAGTCAACATCTGGAAAACATACTACTAAATGACTGTTCATAAAAGAACATCTTTAAAAGAGGCAGCCAAGCATTTGCCCAAGAAACCCAAAGGACTTGCAAACTGGAAAATTAAAGGATTTCATTCACTTGCGACTGAAGCTTATGACCAGTAGTAGGTGCTGTGGCTGCAGCACCTTCCTGACCTTCAGCCAGCTGCACCACTGCTGCTTACTGGGCAATAGAGGGGGGAGGGGAGGCAAGGTTGGCATAGTGCAAACTCATCAGGAAGAACACTGGATTAACTGTGTAAGTATGTTTGCACTGTGCCTCACTACTACTACTCTACTTCCCAGTAAGCAGAAATTACATAACTAGCTGGAGGTCAGTTGAGCAGCACTGTCCAATCATGTCACCTGCTGCTACCAATGACAAGAAGCAAAAGTTTATTACCTGTTTTAAACCAGTTTCTAATCCAGAGGTGATCTCCCATCTATACCACCACAAAGCTTTCTTAGGAGCTTTTGATGACAGACAAATTACTGAATGCAGCATCTCATTTATTTATTTTTTGTCACAGGGAGGGATGGGACAGAAATTTGATTCAGTTCACATTTAAGAGCATCCTTACTTAATTCTCACTTTCCAAAACAATATGCAAACCAAAACACAGATTTCCCAAGTCTCACCCATTCAAATTTTGCAATGAAAGTTCTCAAGTGAACAAATGTGTACAAAACTCAAAGGAGTGTGCATATAAATGCATGTGTTGGTGAAAATAACATACCATATGCCTTATATTAGGGAAATTTCTTTACAAACGTGTATATTTTGGGAAACTGTGTGTGTGCGTCTGTGCAGGAAAATGCTGATAAATTTTCATGAGAACCTTTAAAAAAAATTGCAGTCTGATGTGGAAATGTGGGGAACTGACCTTAAGACTGGACAAATGAGGAACCAAAATGGACATATTGTCCCATCCCTACTCACAATACAACAGTCTTGCCTTTTCTTCTTCTGTTTGGTTGCTTCTGGCAATAGGAGCCAATGTGATAGGTTATGGTTTGTTTTTTTCATTAACACCAGCCCCCACATCTAATCCAACACAAAGCGCTATGGATAAGTATTGACTTAATAAGTGAGCTCTAATTCTTGCATTGCCAAATTAAGGCTCAAAGATGCAGCAAGGGGGGGAAATGGATATTGACTGTACTCTTTAATCTCAGGTACAAGAAACTTCTTTCTTAATGAGAACTCCAGAAAGAATATTGATCTTTGAATGGTCTCTTCTGAGGACCTAACTAGATGTTTATGAGGAGGAAAGCTGGCAGCCGTTATCTTATGTTTCCTGGGAACAACTAACTAGAGAAACACATGATGGGACAGCAGCATGTTCCCCACCCATGCTTCACTTTAACTCCTGTTGCCTGGAGAGTGATGGTAAATGTTGGGTATGATGATGTCTTGTCAGGTATTTCATTTCCTAGATGTTAATTAGGAGACTTTTTAGGAGAGAGGGGCCAGTGGCAGCCAGAGTTCTGCTGCTATCTACACATAGAAAAGCCCAGTAATGTGAGATAGTATGTTCCCTGCTGTCCACTAAGTAGGGCTTGGGTATGAATCCCAAAGATAGGGACCCTAGAGAGAATGGGAGAAGGGGAGGTGCATCTGTCCCACTGTCCAGAGCCAAGTCACCCAACTAAGCACCCAAAATTAGGTGTCCCAACTGCTATAGACTCCTTTAGTCATTAGCCTCTATGCAGTTAACATCACATGGACAGAAGAAGGAATGTCTGTGTGGAGGAACCCTGGTGAACACACATAAGCTCTCCCCATGAATCATGCTGGGTTCCAGCTCACAAACTGCATACATTTAGCAGGTTTGTGCCCAAAACATAGATAGAATGGGGATGAGGGACCTTTGTTTGACAGCAGATGTATGTGAGGATGTAATAGCCTACATCCATGCCATACCATTAAACCACTTTTATACCCGTCTGACAGTCATGGCTTCTCAAGAATCCTGCCATCATCTTAAAACTGTTGTGACAGGCTTTTAACCTGACATTCAGCCTTTCCACACTCCCTCTTGTCCCACTGCTTTCTCCTAGGGGAAAGAGCTCTTTAGTATTCAACTAGACCAAACAGCAATTCATATTTTCTCCATACTGACATTTGCTCTGATTTATTGCCAAAGAGTGGGTTTCCCCAGGGAAAGTGGTGTGGCAAGGGCAAAATCTCTTGGATGCATGCATAGAAAGAGCAAGAGAAGTAGACAACCACTCCGATCCATGCTTTCTAGGCGAGGGACAAGCGAGTGTGGACAAGCTCCCATACACTGAGGACTATCTGCCTAGTTTTTCTGTTCCTTGAAATAGAACAGAAATACGTATCTGTGGGACTTCCTTGCATTGAATAATTTTATTATTTTAAGGCTGTTTTTTTTTTAAAAAAAATGCTTTTGTTAGCTGTCTTAGTGCTACTAGTGATGTAGAAAGATGGGATATAAATTCCTTTTTAAAAAGTACCGAGGCATTCCATATGACCTTTTATATGCACTAGAACATATGGATTTGACTATATGGATTTGACCAGTCAGGCTGGATTAGACCAATCAGGTGTTGCCTGTTTTGTTGTATATCATTTCAGACATACTTTGTATTAGTGCTTCTGTTTGAAAAACATAGCTCTTCTACATATCCATATGTAAATGTTAATAGGCAGGGTTATATCACTTATTTGAGTTAATAAAAAGTTAGAACTATGAATAGTACCCTGTGTGGATTGTTATACCACAAGGCATGGATAACCAAGCAGTGCCCTCCTGATGTTTTGAACTAAAATTCTGCTCAGCCCCACTCAACATGGCCAGAGGTCAAGGATGCTGGGAGTTGTAGTCTAAAATTTCTGGAGGACACCTGCAATAAGGAATCATATGGAAGATCTCTTAATCCTGGTTAGTTTCCTTAATGGTTGTTTAACACTACTACACACACAGTGCGGTAGAAGTGTATTTTCCCTGTATGTTTAATACATTCTTCTAGATGAAATGGGCATTCTAATAGCCCAATCCCATGCAAACTCCACTGGTGATTATGAGTGTGGAACCCTGTATTGATATTTTTTCCAGCAGAAATTTAGGCAGAAGCAGCAGAGAAACAGAAGTATATTTTTCCTCCCCTCTCATTGGGATTGTATCCATACTGCAAGATATCTTCAAAAATGTTTCTTGTAAAGACCATTTTTTAACACAGAAAATTATTCAAATCACTGGAGGCTTGTTAGATAATTAGGGAAAGTGGCTAATTTGGAGTCTGATGACAGTCATCTGCTCTTCCATTTAACTGGCATCCTGGGGCAATGGGCATCAGTACATTGAGGGAGTGACTCCAGGATTACTGCTGGAGTCACATCATTCTTATGGGAGCCATTACTAGTTGACAATGGCATCACAGTGGCAAATCCAAAAGGCTGAAGTTCTGTTTCCATTAGATGATGAAGTTAGTGCCTATTCCCTCTCCTTACAAAAAAAAAGGCCTGCAACATTTCCAGTGAACATCCTACCGTGACAAAAATATGTTAAAATAACAAAGGCTTTTCTTGCACGTATGATTTCCAGAGTCAGAAAATGCATTAGATTTCTAAAGTTAGAAAAGGCATTAGAAAAGTGCCATTTTATTTTAAACCCAGTTTTGTTTCCTATAGAAATTGAGTCTCTAGCCCCACAGAGATCCAGTTGGGTTCAGTTACCAAAAATGGTACAGTAAGACCTATATACAAACTCCCGAAATTTAGGACACGAGGAGGGAAGTGACATGAAGAGACAGCTGATTAGAAAAGAGGAAATGCTCAAGAAATAGAATCCAATTAGGAACGAGACTCAGGAACCTAGAGAAAAGGAGCTGAGCCCACAGAAACTGTATGTTCACCTACGGTGTACAGTTGTTACCCTAGGTGCTCACAAGTCTCCTGACATTATACTAGGCTGACAGAGATTACGGTACACACTCCCGACCCTGACTGCATCACAAGCACAAAACAAGGACTCAGTGAGGTAAATCCAGGCTACATGTCAAGGTGCATGCCTAACACATACATCTGCAGCATATTATTAAGATATCATATGTTTAGAAGAATTTTCAGAAAGCATTTCCCCATTTTTCAAATGGCGAACTCTGAAAAGCCATTAGTAAAGACATGACACAAAACCCATTCAAAGAAAGAAAAAGGAAAGGAAAGAAACACTGAAGGAAGTGAACTAACTTGGCCATCATGCTAAGAACCATTTCAAGGACTTCAGTAATTAGCAGTGAGATCCTACACAAGTTACTCCAGAGAAGTAAGCCCCATTGCGCTCAGTAGAATCTGTTCCCATGTCAGTGCATATAGAGTTGTAGCCAGTCAAAGTAATTAGGCACCTGGAAAATTATTTTTCTGTTGCACACAACCATTCTTTCCGCAAACAAACAGAAATGTATACCTTTTCATAGAGACACCCGCTCCCATATGAATACAGAGAAACTCAGTATATCATGCCCCCTTCCACACAGGCACAAAGAAAGCTTCTCTATCTCACACTCCTCATTTAAAACACATTAGAAATTGTTTGTATAATTTAGAAGTTTATAAGATGCAGTGTTTCCCCTCACATAAAATTTGTGAAATACACATTTTCCCACTAAAACATCCATTTACTGTGCTGATTTGGAAACACTTCCTCTGGAGGATTGCAATGAATTGTTAATGCTGTGCAGGTGTCTGCTTAATTTTATTATTCAATATTGTTCACTGTTTGTATGTTTTGCTTTGTTTTCTCCACCCCCTTTTTACCTGTCTGGCTTGCTGAGCACTGATTAGCCCCCCCCCCAAAAAAAAAACCAACATGATTTAGCACCAAACATTCCAAACTGTGGGATTTGAGCAGCTGGAAAGGATGCTGCCAAAGATTTTGATCACAGTGTGAAGCACACCAGAAATTTAGTACAGAAAACTGACGGCTTCCAAAACTGGTAAAATATTTTATTAAAAAATGTAGTGAAAAAGCAGATGGCCCAAAGATAAATGACTGGGAGATCTGCTACCAACTCTCTCTGGATGGTAAATTTAAGAAAGCTATTGAAAACTCTAGTTTTGATTTGAGAAGCAGTGCTGGGAGAAAAGATATTTAAGATACTCCACTCCCAACATCATTGTCTCCATCTCAATTTTCCCCATCTTGAAGCTCCTATTAGCTCTGCTGGGGGGGACTGGGGCAATTCAGTTAATTGCATGCTGCCTGCATTTTTCTTTTCATATTACAGCTACCATTAGCTTTGGGGGAGGGCATTTTCGATCAGGGAAATGGCATGTGTTGCAAGATTAATCCCACTTCTACAGCATCAGAGCTTCAATCACAATCAAGGTTCACAGCAGATGTTTGAAAGGAAAAAAAGAGCAGTCAAGAAAATGGATCAAAGATTACCTGTAGTGTATCTATCCCCCCCAAAAAAAAATCCATCAAGTATCCTGTAAAAAAAAATTTGCAATTTTATGTGCACTTATATGATAGTTCATGCTATTCATACTCAGAGTATTGAAATCAGTTGCATCTCTCTCTCATACACACACAAGAGAGAGAGAGTCTGTGTGTGTACTTCCCCACCCTCCACAACCCCATCCTCTGAGTGCAGTGTTCATATATGAATGATTCCCACAAGCTCAACAGAATACCTATCCCCTCACCAGGCATGGGCCAGTAGCGTGAATAGGACATCATTCACCACACATGTTCTCTTCTACTCCTTCCCTCCACTCAGCACAAGCTACTCATGGCTTGGTGCATAAGCAATTTGTATCAAACCTAGAGAGAGGACTGGGCGGGAAACTCAGAAACCCCGGTCAGATGTCCTCCTTCAAACATTTCCCATCAGAGGAGGCAGAGCCCTTGCCTGTTGAGTGGCCTCCCTGCTGAAGAAGTTCAGAACCCAACCTTTGGAGTCAGACCATTAGGAAGGTTATGTAGCAAGCACAGCCTTGCTCTCCCTTCTTCACAGGATGAGAAAGGACGCTTGGATAGAGCTACAGTGACCTCACATTTACCTCCATGGCATTTTGTGCTGCCTGCACATCTACTCACATGCAGGGTGTGGGGGTAAAACAGAGCTCTGTTAGGCCTGGTGGGGGAATCTTTTCTTCCAAATCTCCTATACCCATGTTATACTGCTGAGACATCTGGTGGGGGATGGGAGGGAGAGTAACAAAACTTCTATATAGATTAAAAAATAATAATAAATAATGACACTGTTTCATTTGAAAGACAAAAAAGGAAAATATTATAAATACTGGCAGTTGAAGTGTATGTGTATTATATAATGTTAGCAATAATATAGACCACATTAACTGTGTCTTATCCCTGGAGGGAGCTCTGCTCACATATTTCCACAGTGCTTTCCAGCACTGACTCTCTCAGACTTTTAATTGTCAAGCCCATGTTCTGCTTCAGTTTTCGCTTTTATTCTTACAACCAAATGAAGACAGTCTCTGACTCAAACTTAAAACAGCCACATCTGTGTCCACAAAGCAGTTTCCCCCTTTGTTGGGTTAGCACAGTAAACTGTGAGGGAAACTATCTCAAATTAGTAATGCCACATAAATGAGGGGTTTCTGCCATCCCACCCACCCTGCCATTTGCAAGCACCAATCCAGCATCTGTAGTTTGGTCCTGGCACTCAAATAGCCCTCAGTAAGGAAGCATCTTAGAACTCAAGCAGCCCAAGGGACACAACCATCAAGACACAACCATCAAGAAACCGAGAGTTTTTCCCCTTACAAGAAACATTATAACATGGCAGACCATTGATCCACCCAGCACAGTATTGTGTATGCTAACCGACATCTGCTCTCAATGGTTCCAGCATGAAGTCTCCCCAGTCCTACCTGGAGTTGCTGGGAACTGAACCTGGGATCTTCTGCATGCAAAGTAGATGCTCTACCTACCACTAAGCTATGACCCTTCCTATTTTCCCTTAGTTCCCTTTAGTTAAGTAGCTTTCCCCCTACAATGACAGTTAAAAGACCCACCAAAATCCTTACCTTATGATGACAAACATGACCAAAGAGTTGCCAACCAAGCCCACCACAAAGACCATGGAGTAGACTGCAGTGATGATTATGGGAATAGCCGGGGAGATGTTGGTGTCATTCTGCTGTAAGTCCTCATAAGCACCACTACTATTGTTGCCATATTCTGCCCAGTCCACAAGCCAGTTGCTGCTACTGCTAGGTAGTGGGCAAGGTCCTGGGGAGCAGGTAGGGCCCGGCTCCTCACGAAAAATATACACTGGGGATTCCATGGAGGGTTTCACCTCCAGCCCAGGTAGAGAAGAGGAGACAGGAGCAGATGAATACACTGGAAAGAGAAGAGTGAAATTAAAAGAGTGCAATTAATAGAGACATCACTAAATATGATAAAGGTGTCATTGGAACAGTCCTGAACTCCTTCTTAAACATTTTTTTTAATATAAAAGGAAAGAACAGTATTGGGAAAAGGAAAGCATGAAGTGGCAGAGGACGTTCATAAAAACCTGGACTCAAGAACACCACTACCTAGCAAAGTAATAAGCTAATCCAGGTTCCCTACTGCACCAAAGTGCTTTTGAATTGAACTCATTTAGTCCTCTAGAAAGCAAGGAGAGAAAACTTGATAGACCCCACATACTTCAGATACTAGGTTAGAGAAGAGATTCAAAATCATTGAAGGGTTTGAAACTCCTTTGGACTTTTAAAATACTAGGTAGCACCAAAAACTTGATGAGTTTTCCAGATAAGTTTTAACCCCTCTTAGATTGAGGTGCACTGCCTCGTTGGCTCAGGACTCGAGATACATTTCAGTTTGCTCTCATTTCATCAGTAATTTTTTGCATATCCAGACAAGGGATTCTTTCCTCTTAGGTAAAATTAAAAGGGGATCAATTTCCTTTTAAAGTACAGCCAGTTTTCTCAAAACAGATAGAGGGTTCAGAATGCATTTCAATAAAATAAAAATCATAAATAAAATGAGAGAAACAGAACAGAAAGTACATTACCTTTTTGTAAAATTCAATGAAAGCAGTGGGATCTCCCAGGAGATATTTTCAGAATTTGAAAAGCATCCTCTCCTTTTCTCTCTCGGTGACTGTTATCTTGGGAATCTGGAGGGTTCACACGCCCTGGGAATGAAGGATAGCCAGGATGCCAAGACAGATCACAAGTATTCGCTCCAAGACTGCAGAAGCTGTAACTGCAGCCTGCACTTTACCTTTGTACAAGCAGTCTCTCACTCACACTCTGTCTCCCACTACACAGCTCAGTATATGCCGGCAGTCCTTGCACACATTCTCCTCCAAGCTCACATGACTTTTCTCTAAACACCACTTGGGAAGAATAAGGCAGCCAGTCCTGCAGCACCTAGGAGATTTTTTAAATACCACCTTACAAGTTGCTCTCCCACCCTATCCCAGCCTTTCCCCAGGTTTTAAAATGCTTAAGCAATCATATTTCCTCTGTGTTAATTATATAAAAGACAGCAGAAAGAACATCAGTGATAAAGCAGATCTGACTGCCCACTTGATGCATGTTGAATGCATTCAGGATTGTTCTCACATTGTGTCCCCTGTTTCATTAAATCCATACAAAGAAGGGAGCAGAGAATGCTCTCTCCTATGATGATGCAGAAAGGATAAAACATAACCGCATTAGAATATGTTAGATACATTGCATATCATTTAGATGCATTATGGATCTACAGCCGACAACTCCATTTATATTGAATAATGATTTTGTCATTTATTCACATTGTATTGCAAGTAGATTTGTAAAAAGAAGGAGAAGAAGAAAATAATTTGGCACCTTTTATCTGTTTGCTTTATTTATATAACAGCTCAGTGAAGAAAACTTCTGTCCCAACAACGGTGGAGAAGGTGTGACTCTGCAAGTGTTGATGGGTTCCAGTATCCATCAACTGCAGGCAGCCCAGCCAATGGTCAAGGACAATGCAGGTTGGAGTCCAGCCACACCTGGATGGCCACAGGTGTCCCATCTCTACTTTTCAGCAATCCTATGGTGCATGAAACAAAACCCTCGTAAGCCAACAATTGTCAAGCTTTGTTGTCATGAATGTCAATAAGTCAAGATGGGCAGGGGGAGAGATTGGCTTAAGCCTATCAAGAAGATTGATCCATATCTGTGCCCTTAAGGAGAAAAGTAAGAAGAGCAGAAGCACAACATTACTGTGGGCCTCAGTTCAGACTGGGCCATGGGAATCTAATGCTATCTCAGGGACAGCCTAAGGCCATCACACTGGATGGCACTAAACCACCAAAGGCTGTGAAACTGAGGGAGCCATTGCCTTCTGATGGGACTTCCTCAGGATTCCACAAGGAGAGGCATTGATAGATGCATGTTAAAACCATCCATTTGACAGCCTGGCACATCCTCTCCCCCAGCCTGTTTTATGAGCATCAGGGCCCCCTGAGCTCCAGGAATGTGTGGTCTTCTATAAAAACACAAGGCATAATCTCCATTGCACCAGATAGTGCCACTCTGCTTGTGTGAAGCTCCCAGTTATCCCTTTGATTGATAGGATACTCGTGTAATGTACCCAACACCACACAAAAGCTAGGAACAGAGATGAGGAGTTTTAAGTTAAGCCTCCTGATACTCCAGTTTTCTTGTTTTATAGAAAGTATAAAAACTGACTTAAGAGGAAGGAAAATGTGCAGGCAATCTTCTACCCAAAGTGTAATGCAGCCTAAGGTGCTTAACTATTAGTATCACCAAATCCTGACCACAGAAAACACTCTGAGGTTCCTATCACATTTCCCAGCACTAATCTACATCATCCATTTACCGTATATTTCACCTGGAGTACTGGATGCCTGGGTTAGCAGGAAAGGGGTAAGTCATTATAAAACTTCTGTTTCAGCCATACAAACATGAAAGTTGTGTTAGGACAGTGTGAGAGCAGAGAGGCAATTACTTATTTTGTAGCAACTGCCCTTTCTTTTATATAGAACATGGACAGGTAGACCAAGGACTAGGTGCATGCTGCTATGCTGCTACTGCTCCATGCAGTTTTCAGGGGAGAGCGATTCAGCTTGTGCTAGTCCTCTGCTGGAGAAAAAATCTGGCAAGTTGTGGACCTACCAAGGGTGAGGTGCCTTCCTTGCCTTGTGAGACTTCAATAAATTGCAGTTTCCACTTCATCAACCAGGGGCCCAGCTCACAGTCAAGATGGCCAATTAAGGCCCTAGATGATTGGGTATCAGGACAGACAGCAGCGGTTTGGATACTTAGCTATTATTAATTTGGGGAAATAGATTCATGAATTGTAGATGAATAGAGTTCATCCCAGAGGCCTTTTCATCAATATTCACTGGCAGGATCCCAAAGAACAAAAGCATCCATCATCACAGGAGCAATTATTTGGCTTATACTCCTAGGCAATGGTGATGTTTTCCAATGTGATTTCCCTCTACTTGGGAACATGGGAAAACCTCAGTAAGAAAAGAAAAGAAATCCCAAGTACTTTGGTTTCTTCTTATTGTAGGGATGTGAAAGCTGTAGTTCTCCATATGTTGTTAGACTCCAGTTCCCATCAGCCTTAGTCAGCTTGGCCAATGGTGAAAGTGGATGGGAGCTGCAGTCACAGAGCAGTCAGACTATGGGGAGTTGGAAGGGATCCCCCAAAGAGATCTCTACAGTAATTTAATCCCTTTCACATTGTCTCCATCACACAGAATCCACTTAAACAAGCAAGATAAGCATAGATCTTCTCCACAACAAGAGACCCAGTACCAAGCATCAGCAGCAGTGATGAGGGAAATCTTCATGACAGAAGGCAATACACACACACAAACAGGAAGGAAGGAAGGAATTGTATTTATTTAAACCAATGCTTATCACCATGGTGAGCAGAACATTATTAGAGTTAGGGCTAATCCACCCTTCCAATTGCCCCATGCCTAGAAATATGGGTCCAAGCGGTTTCCCCCTTGTCCCGCTTCTTTCCCAGGGAAAACCTGCTCTTCAATTCTAAATCGGCACAAACATCAACCTGCAGAAAAACCAAATTGAGCACTAAAGAGTGGTTTTCCCTGGGGAAAAGCAGCGGAACAAAAGGAAGTGTGAATGAGCCCTAGTTAAACAAAAACATCTCATTTTATTTCAGTGTCCTAACAATTAGAATATTCCCAGCCACATGAAGATTCCTTGATCCCCAAATGTTGCAGAACAATTTTCTATCTTCTTGCAGATGCAAACAAGGTGGTCCTATATCAGGGTCGGGGGACCTTTCTTCAGGCCAAGGGACACATTTTCTCATGTGTCCAGGGGTCACATGCCTGTGATGGACAGGGCCAGAGGAAAAGGTGGGTGGGGGCAGAGGAAAAAGGAGCCAAAGGTTCTGACTCAGTAGGCTATGGTCCAGCCATGCAAAAGCCAGGGGTTTCTACACAGAGATACCCTTCTTTCTATCCAGGCAAGCATCACAGCTGTAGCCACAGCTGTAGACCACACTGTAGCCATGAATATGGACTCAATGGGAGCGTGCAGCAGGCCTAATAGGGTCATGTCCTGGATAAAACACAAGGAGATTGGAGAGCCACATTTCTCCTTAGGCATGAAGTTCTCTACCTGTGCCCTATCTGTTTTAAACTTCTCAAGATCTAATAACACAGAGAAGTCTTTAAAAAAAAAAGACCCATCAAGAAATTTGTGAGAATTTAAGGTAGAAGCATTTTCCCTAGAACTAAAATAAAACAAGCAATTAAAAACACAATGGACCGCATCTTTTAGGAAGTGCTCTTGGCAAGGCCAGACTTAAAATAGATCATTCACTAAATGGCCATTTGGCACCAAGTATGCCAAGAAAGCGCACAGAAGTCGAAAGGACTGCACAAAGTACGGAAAGCTCAATTATGCAAATATGACTCCAGGGTATGGTTAAATTTAATGATCCTGTACCACAGAGAAACTTGCAGCTTAGACACATCACCCATGTCAGGCTGTATGTCAAACTCTTTGATCCAGCTCTTAATCCTACCCACAGCTGAAGTCACTGAGACGGCTCTTAATTAATGACGGGTCAGCAGGTAATTAAGGACAGCATCTTCACATTTCTTCCAGCCATGCATGCTATCCTTAGTGATATATAGCATTTTGGGGAGTAGTCTGTCACCTTTTATATGCAGTAACTTCTTATAGGAAAAATACCCTTTCATATACAAATCTTAGTTGAACTCAACAGGTGTATCTCTGATCTTTTGAAGATCAATATGCACTATCATATAGTTAAATATTGTAATAATAATAATAATAATAATAATAATAATAATAATAATAATAATAATAATAATAATACATTTTTATTTATAACTCAACCATCAGGCTGAGTTACTCCAGCCATTCTGGGCAGCTTCCATCACATATAAAAACATAATAATAGTAACAATCTGATCCAATATTAAAAAGTCACAATAACTTTAAAATAAGCAACTTATATCAAATAAAGAAATATTCAACAATCCATTAGAATCTAATAGTAAACAGTAAAATTAAACATCAGCAAATAATAATTAAACATTATGATAAAGAATTACTAATCTATGATCAATAAAAACAGCAAATCACAATGCATAAAATACCACAAAACATGCAATATCATGTATGAAATGAATTTCATTGTTTTGGGTACACTTGAACACCATTGGCAGAATTTGGTTTTATGCAGGCCATGGTCTACTTAGACCCACATCTTAGCTGAATTCTTATTATGAGAAGCAACCCTCTAGGCCAGTGAAAGCTGTATGGTTTTAGCACTTTGGCACCTGCCACGCTGAGCTCCTTTGGGAGGAAAGGTAGGATAGAAATATCCGTTGTCGTCATCTTTAGACCAGTTAGGACTGCTAGCAATTTCATCTCCCGAATGAATGCCCAAGCTTCACAAAGAACATTGGCCTGAATGTGAGCATGCAGAATCTGAAAAGGGAGCTCACAGCCATTTTGCTCCTCTGTTGCTTTTTGTTGCCATGCTGCACTGACGAAGCCAAGGCGTCACATGTCTCCTGAACCCAAGTTCATGGTTAAACTGTTTATCATCATCATCATCATCATCATCATTTGAATTTATATACCGCCCTATACCCAGAGGCTCTTCAGACAAAATACAAATTGTAACCAAGAACAAGCCATGGCTGTAACTCATGATTAGTCTAGAGAGAGCAAAAGGGACCAAGGAGATAGAAAGTGGTGAATTCAAGCTTTGGGACAGTGTGACATGCAAATCAGGTCAAAGCCTAGGACTAAAAGTGTCTTCCAACAAAATGAGATGCAGAATCATTCAAGAAGGCTGACATTCCTACTATTTAATTCTTCCAATTAGCAGTGTTGCATGAAAATATAACTATTTAGAGAAAACTATTTTATTCTACTTGATCAATTTAGCTGTACAATCACAGGGCAGGAGTTGTTATAGCATTTTCACAGTAGACCAATTTATTACTAGCTCATCATGCAATATTCTAGGACAGTGTGTTAATTGGTAATGTAGCTGTTTTCTCGGGGGACTCTTGTAGTTAGGTGTGTGATATCCTCTGCCAATAGGTGCAGTTCATTAGCCTACAGTCAATCTTGCAAGAAAGTGAAGAGGCCTGAATGCAGAGTACAAATACTTGTGAACCTAGTTTACATTTCAAAACTTAATTTATTACGGTTCCTTGGAACTTTATTATTTAGATAAAATCTGAACCTAGCAGAACTGCACTTATTTGAAAGAGGATTCTTACTAACTTTGAATGCTTTTGGGGGAAAATTAAGCCATATTCTTACTGTACCAAGTAGAGACTTAGTGTTATTCTATCATTCAGCAGGGATAGTCTGAATGTCCAGGAAAAAATAAAGGATTTCTGCAGACCTGATCTGTGCTGCATCCCTTTCTCAGTGAAGGGGGCTGAGGCATCCAATTTGTGAAATCTTTCTAAGTGAAAGCAGACAGACAGTAGCATTTGAGGTAAAAGGCATTTATGTCTTGAGGATGTTGTACAAAACCATCCTTTGTTCTGACAACAATATTACACCAAGGACCATCCATCCTCTATAACCAGTGGGTATGTCTCAGGTTTCTGAAGAAGCATTTTTCTATGATGCTTAGAAATTACAAGGGCTTGTGAATTATACCCTCTAGTCTGACCAACTAGAGATTTCCACCTAGAGATTTTCTTTATTGTTCCCAAGTGCACAATGAATAGAGACAGAGAATTTTGATCTCTCTTAGATTTTTATTCAGGTCCTCTCCCATGTCCGCAGGGAAGCACAGAATCAACGGACAATTGTTTCCTCTTGTTTCCAGCTTGGCTTCACCTTCATTGTGTGTGTTTGTTTATATTGCACCCTTCAAAGAGAATTTATCCGGAAGCTTACACAACCATGAATGGGGGTAGGGGGTTCTTTTGAGTTAGAATGTTTATCTATGGAAAATGCATAAAGAAATCATTTTATTTTGGAGGCAAAATGCCTCTAACTACCAGTTGCTGAGAATCACAAGCGTGAGAGACTCAGTGTTGTACTCAGGTCTTGCTTGTATGCTTCTCATCTGGTTGGACACTGAGAACAGGATGCGGGACTAAATGGGTCTTTGACCTGTTGCAGCCTGGCTTTTCTTATGCTCTAATCATGAAGTACAAATACTACAATAAAAATAATAATAACACCAGAGAATGCAGAAGAAAACCAAGTTAGAGTCCATGGTGTGGTTTTGTTTTAAGTTCCCTAAAACATAGGGGGAATTAAAAAAACAAATCTTTGCCTGGAGCTGGGGGGGGGAAAGAGAATTTACAGTGCAATCCTAATCATGTCTCCTCAGAAGTTGGTCCTATTGGATTAAATAATAATAATAATAATGATAATGATAATGATGATGATAATAATAATAATAATAATAATAATAATAATAATAATAATAATAATAATTTATTTATACCCCGCCCATCTGGCTGGGTTTCCCCAGCCACTCTGGGCGGCTTCCAAAAGAATATTAAAATACTATGTTACATCAAACATTAAAAGCTTCCCTAAACAGGGCTGCCTTCAGATGTCTTCTAAAAGTCTGGTAGTTGTTGTTCTCTTTGACATCTGGTGGGAGGGCATTCCACAGGGAGGGCGCCACTACCGAGATGGCCCTCTGCCTGGTTCCCTGTAACTTGGCTTATCGCAGTGAGGGAACCGCCAGAAGGCCCTCGGTGCTGGACCTCAGTGTCCGGGTAGAACGATGGAGGTGGAGACGCTCCTTCAGGTATACTGGACCGAGGCCGTTTAGGGCTTTAAAGGTCAGCACAACACTTTGAATTGTGCTCGGAAACGTACTGGGAGCCAATGTAGGTCTTTCAAGACCGGTGTTATATGGTCTCGGCGGCTGCTCCCAGTCACCAGTCTGGCTGCTGCATTCTGGATTAGTTGTAGTTTCCGGGTCACCTTCAAAGGTAGCCCCACGTAGAGCGCATTGCAGTAGTGGCAACAGCGGTTATTATTGCAGACTTAAGAACCAGGAAGGCCTCCCTTAGGAGAGCACTGCATAAGCAGAATGCCATTACCTGGAAGGCTTTTTTGCCAGTTGCCACCTACTGCACTTCATTCGCTGGGAACACCTGGAGAAGACATTCTGATTATGATCTAACCTACCCAGGGGCTACTTACAAGACTTATGTGCTATGAAGGGTGACTAAAGAGGAGAAGTGCACGCCACAAAGCATACTAGTAAGCCACCACCAGCCTAATAAAAGTCTGTTTTATTTTTAAAAATTCAATTAGACTAAATAAATAAGTAAATGTTGTATATTTTAAACTGCCACGAAAGCCTTGGCAATCACACTCATGTAGTCTGAGAGAGAAGGTGCCGACTGCTCACAGCTATTATTGGACCAAGCTACTCAGAGCTGTCCATGGTCCTGCAACCTCTGGCCAGACTCACTGTGCTCTTTCTCCGTGGGCTCCAATATCAGCCCGGAACACGTCCCACATTCATTTCTGTGTTTCATCACAAACTACTGTTGTTGTTTTCACATGCTACACCTTAGGAAAGCACAGCCATCTTTCTACTCTGAATGGAATACAGAAGCCATCAATACAGTAAGTATTTGTATATTCTTTAAAAGTCATATTATCATTTATTATTTACATAGTGCCAGCAGGGGCTTAGAATCAAGATACAGGATGCGGGTGGTGCTGTGGTCTAAACCATTGAGCCTCTTGGGCTTGCCAATCAGAAGGTAAGCAGTTCAAATCCCCATGATGGAGTGAGCTCCTGTTGCTCTGTCCCAGCTCCTGCCAACCTAGTAATTTGAAAGCACACCAGTGCAGGTAGATACAGTGGTACCTCAGGTTACATATGCTTCAGGTTACATACACTCCATGTTACAGACTCCGCTAACCCAGAAATAGTACCTCGGGTTAAGAACTTTGCTTCAGGATGAGAACAGAAATTGCGCGGCGGCGCAGCAGCAACAGCGGGAGGCCCCATTAGCTAAAGTGGTGCTTCAGGTTAAGAACAGTTTCAGGTTAAGAACAGACCTCCAGAACGAATTAAGTACATAACCAGAGGTACCACTGTAAATAGGTACTGCTGTGGCGGAAAGATTAATGGCGTTTCCGTGCGCTCTGTTTTCCATCACGGTGTTCCGTTGCACCAGAAGCGGTTTAGTCATGCTGGCCACATGACCCGGAAAGCTGTTTGTGGACAAATGCCAACTCCCTCAACCTGAAAGCCAGATGAGTGCTGCAACCCCATAGTCGCCTTTGATTGGACTTAACTGTCCAGGGGTCCTTTACTTTTACATTCTTCATTTTTAGAATCGAGATACTGGCACAAAGGAGATGATACTTTGTCAAATAAATATATGCATACATCTTTGCATACATGCATAGCCTGCTTTCATTTTTGATGCACCTGGGCACTTCAAGAGTGTCTGTTAATATCTCATGATCCAACAAAGAAAGAAAGATAGATAGATCCAATAATGGAAGGATCTGTTTTAAACCTTTCATGCAGCCCTTGTTGCTAAGGGAACCTAGTTTTCCTGCCTATACAGATTCAGAAATGCTGCTTGCCTGTGGGGAATCTGGCTCAGGCAAGTCATTGGAAATAGGGCATGCAAAAACAGGGTGGAGGGGTGCTATGTAAAATCTGTGGGGGTGACATTCATACAATTAGATCTGGGCACATCAGGCATTGAAAATGCAACATCCAGGGTTTAAAGTTCAGTCCCAAAGGGCCTTGTCATGGTGATTATAAATTAAAACAATACAATGATCCGTAACGCCTCTTTCCTGGCTGCTTTCCCTTTTATAATCAACCACAGCCTTTTCTACTCTTTTCTGATACAATTATCCTTTCCTACAACAGAAATATAATGCCCTAGAGCTTTTCAGGACACTGATGACTTGAACCTAAAGTATACTTTTGGGACCTGGCACAGCAAGTTCCTCATGATGTAGAGGAGTTCAAATGAAGCGCCTCACACTTCAGTGAATACTTGAGAGGAAAATGAGATCATGCATGCTAGCTGCACATCCTGAACATCACTGGTGAGTCACACACTCCAAAGAAGCACAAAGGGGCCCCGTGAGCACCAATGTATATCCATAAGGCTCCTTCACTCAAGTGGGACCTCTGATTGGTCTATGTGCATATACATCTGCCAAATGAAAATTACTTCATCACTCAGAAAAGAAAAGAAGAACTGTGCAGGATCAGGCCAAAGACTCATCTAGTCCAGCATCCTTTTCTCACAGTGGCCAACCAGTTGCCTTTGGGAAGTCCAAAAGCAGGAACTGCAAGCGATGGTGGGCTCTGCTTTATGCAAGTTCATGCCATAACAACTTCATGAGGCTTGCATCTTAAGTAATTCAACTATCTACTCCATCAGCACAAGGATTCATAATTTCGGGAAATGGGTTCCTTATGAATTCAGCACTCAAAAGATTTTTATAAAGGAGGAAACCAAGATCATTTTGTCAGCACTAAGAACAGGAGTCACAGGAGAGCACTTTTTTCATTTTTGTATTTTTCCTGCTGGTGGTAGAAAAGCTTCCTTTCCTTCCTTCTATCATTATGATTTCTGTCTGCTAAAGGTGCACTCTACTGAATTATTGAAGATGCTGCAGATATAGAGGAGGCATCAATCTGTCATCTTCTGATGGGCTCTTCTTTCCACATTTCAGCAACAACACCTGCCTTTTTCAACAAAGTTTGCATCGATTACTAACTTTTCAGCGTAACTTTTATAATCATCAAAGATTATCTCTGTTTTATCAGAGACACTCCAGGAAGCCAGTAGCAGGTCAGACTGAGTAAAGAAGTTTAAGCTTCTTCCTCCATGCCCCACCCATTATACAAAATATTTTCAACAACTGTGTCCTCTGATAAGCTGCATGCCCTGCAGTGAACCAGATGAAAAAGCATGCTGCATTGCCCTGAAAATTTCATATTGGAGATTAATATGAAAGCTTGCTATCTTAGCCTTTCACTCAGCACAGTCTGATTGATGCCACTATTATTCATGCAAGGTTTTCTTATATTTGTTAGACGTTGCTCTGAAAGAATACTCTGCCTACTGGTTCTGCTATTTCTGACCTGGTATTATCCATCTTTGCTTGAGTTGTTTTAAGGGCACATCAATCAGAACATCTTTTTCAATGGCAACTGAGGAAATTATTCAAGCATGCAAGGGCTAATCACTCATTTCCTCACAAATTTACACCAAATACATCGAGGTGGGACAGGAAGTTTCCTGCTGGCTCCATTTCCAACACTGACACACACACACACACACACACACACACACACACACACACTCTCCCCAACCCTAACCTCTATGCATCTGGGGTTTTCAATCACATAGAGAACCTATATACCCACAGCTGTACATATGTAGGCACCCTTTTCAGAGGCTGTCAGGGTCATGAAATGGAGCTGGATGCAGAACCAGTGGACTCAGTCCCACTTCCCCCTTTCCAACGTAGGGTCTGAAAGCACCTCAGATCATCAACTTGCTGAAGCTAAGTATGTTTGAGTCTGGTCAGTGCCTGGATGGGAGAAAGGCAGGATATAAATAAGCTCTCTCTTACACACACACACACACACACACACACACACACACACACTTACACACTTAGTGACAGGAAGAAAGCTCCCCACTAAACCTCTCATCCAAGCAAAGACACTGTGCCTACCTAGAGAGGAAGTGTGTCATAGTGGTTACAGTGTTGAGCTAGGACCTGGGACACCAGGTTTCAAATTATGGCCACTCAGCCATCATGTTGGGCCAGTCACATTCTCAGCTTCACCTACCTCACAGGGTTGTTTTGAGAATAAAAATATGGAGGAAGAGGAAAGCCATGTACACCATTCTTAGAGGATAAGTGGGATATAAACATAAATAAATAAGGGGGATCTCTCCCCATCCTGGCAGAAGCCATGTGAACACACTACAGGGGTGTTCCAGATTAGGGAGAGATTTATTTAAGGAACAGCAAACATTTTGTTATTAGAGGTTTGGTATGCATCTTGACATTTTGATTGTAACACCATCTCAGACTGTACAACTTTCACTTGTGAAAAGTTTTTAAAATGTGGTTTTTATAAATTTTTAATGTGTACTTCTTATTTTTAGTTTTTTGCAATGGCTGTAAAAATAAGAATGGGTCCAGCTATCTTCTAAAAATCTGTCAGTTGCTAGCAATATATTTTTGAAAAAGTAAGTTATTGATTAAATAGTTTTACATCAACTTAGACACTACTGCTGACAGCTAGCATCTCATCCAGTCTAAGGCATGACCCAAGCATTCATTTTATCAATAAGTTAGAAATCACTGTAGGTTTTTCTCTCCCCATCTAAAAACTCAATGCACTCCAAGGAGGGAGGAACAGTGATATTTGTTTTGCTATATGTCAATTTATACCTATGATTAGGCATTATTATCACTCCTGTAGGATTCCTTAAAGCAGAACGATTGCGATCTACTAGTGATGTCAGAAATAATTTTTGACCCAGCTGTTTAACCATGGCAGCAACAAAATGGCCCTCTTTCTCCCCATCTCCCCACAAAATTGCAGTGCTAAAATGAAGAAAGCTTTTGGGAGGGGCAACCAGGAGTAGATTTTTATGTACTCACCATCAGTTCAGTTCTGCTACTCAAATCACATTCCTTGGCTCAGAGGGTAGTATCCAATTACATGTTTCTAAGGCCACATCCACAAGATATATTTAAAGCACTATGATACCATGGTGCTCTGTGTCCATTACCCACCACCTGCCATGCATCTTCTCAAACTCATGGTCTTGGGGCACATGCACAGAGCTGTTGCCACACCACAAGTGGTGCCAGGGACAGGCAGGAGTCAGAAGGGTGGGCAAAGAAAGTGGGGGGGGGACGGGGATGGGAGGATGATCTAGGGGAAGAGCCAGTGATTTGTGTGGTTCCATAGAAGCCAACTTCCTAGGGACTGAGGTCCTAGGGGCTGAACCCCCCAATAAAATATTTGAGTCCCTCCCCCAGTTGATGGTCTTTGCCATTCAAACAGTGTGTGTTCACTGCATCTTTTGATTGATTATGTGAGGTGGGGCGTACCTGCCCCCCATATTTTATTCAAGTTGGCACCTCTGTGTGGAGAACCTGTGTGGTGTAGTGGCTAAGAGCGGTAGACTCGTAATCTGGGGAACCGGGTTCGCGTCTCCGCTCCTCCATGTGCAGCTGCTGGGTGACCTTGGGCTAGTCACACTTCTTTGAAGTCTCTCAGCCCCACTCACCTCACAGAGTGTTTGTTGTGGGGGAGGAAGGGAAAGGAGAATGTTAGCCACTTTGAGACTCCTTCAGGTAGTGATAAAGCGGGATATCAAATCCAAACTACTCCTCCTCCTCCTCCTCCTCCCCTTCTTCTTCTTCTTCTTCTTCTTCTTCTTCTTCTTCTTCTTCTTCTTCTTCTTCTTCTTCTTCTTCTTCCTCCTCCTCCTCCTCCTCCTCTTCTTCTTCTTCCGTGCCACCCATGAGGCAGGGGAAAGAGAAAGAGTCCACACAGTTAGAGGTGTTAGAAGAAGAGGCAGGGAAAGAGATGCAGGAAGGCACAGACTTGCAAGAGACAGTTCGAGAGAGAGCTGGGCTATTAGAATCTCCTTTGCCATTCTCCCCTGCTATCTCCAAGAACAAGGAGGGGCTTTAAGCAACAGGAGCAGCTGAAGTTGCCCCACAGGAGGGCTTGTCCACACTTCCACTTGTGCCAGGCCTAAGAAGCACAGGTCTGAGCAGTTTTCCCCTTGCACTGCTCTTTTCCAAGAGACCTGCTCTACAGTGATAGATCAGCAATCCAGGCGAAACCCAAACTGCTGTTTGCTCTGACTGAGTGCTAAATAGAAGGAAGTGTGGCTAAGCCCAAGAAGTCACTGGTTGCTTGTGCGCACAACTTCAGAAGAGGGGGTTTAAATGTGCTGGTGGCAGGGTGGCCGTGCTGTTGCTCCAACTATCCAGGTCAGAACACAAGTCTGAAGAAGGTGATGCCTAGCAAGCTATTTATCAGGAGTGGCATATGTAATTATCACACCATAGGCACTGATGTAATCAATAGGTAAAAGGTAAAGGACCCCTGTACAGTTAAGTTCAGTCAAAGGCGACTATGGGGTTGTGGCGCTCATCTCACTTTCAGGCCAAGGAAGCCGGCTTTTCTCCACAGATAGCTTTCTGGGTCATGTGGCCAGCAGGATTAAACCACTTCTGGTGCAGCAGAACACTGTGACAGAAACCAGAGTGCATCGAAACACCGTTTACCTTCCCGTCACAGCAGTACCTATTTGTCTACTTTCACTGGTGTGCTTTCGAATACTAGGTTGGCAGGAGCTGGGGCAGAGCAACGGGAGCTCACCTAGTCATGGGGATTTGAACTGCTGTCCTTCTGATCAGCAAGCCCAAGAGGCTCAGTGGTTTAGACCACAGCGCCACCCGCATCCCTTTGCCAGTAAAGAGCTCATCATCCAATTCTGTGTCCTCATTGGGGGCTGGGTGTGCTCAGAACAAGTGGCATGAATTGCCTCCTTCCCTGAAGTGCCGAAGAAGAGTGGGCAGTATGATGGGCCACTGCAGTGCCATCACCCTCTGCTGCCTACCAAGAAGGTACTGGAGGCACACAGGGTCAGCCCTGAACTTGCCACTGCCCTGCCCTGTTCATTTAAGCACCAGCGTTGCCACTGTCAGGGGGGTAGTTGTACAGCACCTAATTAGAATCTCCTCTGACATCAGCCACTAATGGTGCTGAAGTGTCTCCATTTAATCAGCTCTTAAACTGCTGCAGCCTAGTCTTTATCGTTCAAAGTTCTGCAGAGCCAGATAAAGGCAAAGTAGAAAGATCAATATCAGAATATGCCATCTGGTTTATATGTGTCTCATAGTAGTGCCATCTTCCTTATCACGAAGAAGAATGAAAAATGGCATATTGTGCTTAGAGTTAATCAGTGTTATGAAATGAGGTACAATGTGTGACTTTTTCTTTTTTTTACAAAGCATTGTTTGGGAAGATAAATGCTATCTGTGCAGTGCAGTCGCCCTATCCTTAAAAAAAGCATAATGTGCTTTATTGAGCAGTTTATCATGCAGCAGTTACATCTGAATAGCATAACCATATGTCTGATGCATCCAGTTTTGGCTGCCTTTTTATAAACAATAAAATGGATCATTAAGTATTTATTCTGAATTAAGTTGGGTGCACCTTACTGCTTGGCGTCCCTGAATGAATAACGTAACTGTGGCCCAGATAATTTAATAGTGATGGTGGCCGAGCATGGAAACATTTATTTTGTAGCTTACTGTGCATGTGACAAATTCTAAGCAACTTGCATAAATCTTAAAGTTATTGAGTGGGATATTTGCAAAAGGTCAAAAGACATTGCAGGGTGGGAAATGAAGGTGGGTAAGGGGGGAATGTTCTGCAGATTAGAAGGTACTCTCACTGACATCATTAGTAATACTGCACAAGCACTGCACATCATAAAACTAGATGTTGATACAGATTATAACTTCCTGGTAATAATGAGAATAATGATCCTTCGACCAGTCTACCTTGCGTGGTTAACATCCTGCCTTTGAACTGTGGAATTATGGAGGATTTGTTTAGAAAGATATGAATTATTGCAGATTTGCAAAGAGGGAACTTGCTGGCCCTATGCCCAATAACTGCACCACTTTTCTTTATGAAGTGGATAGCTCTGATGTTGCTATGATCTCTTAGGAAGCTGCTACACATCAGGTAAGATTGTTTGCCCATCTATCCCAGGATTTTCTTCTCGATAGATAGCATCACTCCAAGGTCTTAGATAGAGGTCATAGAATCATAGAATCATAGAGTTGGAAGAGACCACAAGGGCCATCGAGTCCAACCCCCTGCCAAGCAGGAAACACCATCAGAGCACTCCTGACATATGGTTGTCAAGCCTCTGCTTAAAGACCTCCAAAGAAGGAGACTCCACCATACTCCTTGGCAGCAAATTCCACTGTCAAACAGCTCTTACTGTCAGGAAGTTCTTCCTAATGTTTAGGTGGAATCTTCTTTCTTGTAGTTTGGATCCATTGCTCCGTGTCCGCTTCTCTGGAGCAGCAGAAAACAACCTTTCTCCCTCCTCTATATGACATCCTTTTATATATTTGAACATGGCTATCATATCACCCCTTAACCTCCTCTTCTCCAGGCTAAACATGCCCAGCTCCCTTAGCCGTTCCTCATAAGGCATCGTTTCTAGGCCTTTGACCATTTTGGTTGCCCTCCTCTGGACACGTTCCAGTTTGTCAGTGTCCTTCTTGAACTGTGGTGCCCAGAACTGGACACAGTACTCCAGGTGTGGTCTGACCAGAGCAGAATACAGTGGCACTATTACTTGCCTTGATCTAGATGCTATACTCCTATTGATGCAGCCCAGAATTGCATTGGCTTTTTTAGCTGCCGCGTCACACTGTTGGCTCATGTCAAGTTTGTGGTCAACCAAGACTCCTAGATCCTTTTCACATGTACTGCTCTCAAGCCAGGTGTCACCCATCTTGTATTTGTGCCTCTCATTTTTTTTGCCCAAGTGCAATACTTTACATTTCTCCCTGTTAAAATTCATCTTATTTGTTTTGGCCCAGTTCTCTAATCTGTCAAGGTCGTTTTGAAGTGTGATACTGTCCTCTGGGGTGTTAGCCACCCCTCCCAGTTTGGTGTCATTTGCAAATTTGATCAGGATGCCCTTGAGTCCATCATCCAAATTGTTGATAAAGATGTTGAATAAGACCGGGCCCAAGACAGAACCCTGTGGCACCCCACTAGTCACTCTTCTCCAGGATGAAGAGGAACCATTGATGAGCACCCTTTGGGTTCGGTCAGTCAGCCAGTTACAAATCCACTGAGTGGTAGCATAGTCAAGACCGCATTTTACCAGCTTCTTTACAAGAATATCATGGGGCACCTTGATATCATGGGGCAGGCTTGTAATTCTGTCAAAAAACGAGATCAGGTTAGTCTGACATGACTTATTTTTCAGAAATCCATGCTGACTATTGGTGATCACAGCATTCCTTTCTAGGTGCTCACAGACTGTTTGCTTAATGATCTGCTCCAGAATCTTCCCTGGTATTGATGTCAGATTGACTGGGCGGTAATTATTTGGGTCCTCTCTTTTCCCCTTTTTGAAAATAGGGACAACATTTGCCCTCCTCCAGTCTGCCGGGACTTCGCCTGTTCTCCAGGAATTCTCAAAAATGACTGCCAGTGGTTCTGAGATCACATCTGCCAGCTCTTTTAATACTCTTGGATGCAGTTCATCTGGCCCTGGAGACTTGAATACATCTAAACTAGCCAAGTATTCTTGTACTATCTCCTTAGTTATTCTGGGCTGTGTTTCCTTTGCTGAATCATTTGCTCCAAATTCTTCAGGTCGGGCATTGTTTTCTTTATTGGAGAAGACTGAGGCAAAGAAGGAATTGAGGAGTTCAGCCCTTTCTGTGTCCCCTGTTTGCATTTCACCATCTTCTCCTCTGAGTGACCCCACTGTTTCTTTGTTCTTCCTTTTGCTACGAACAAACCCATAAAAGCCTTTTTTGTTGCTTTTAACCTCTCTAGCAAGCCTGAGTTCATTCTGTGCTTTAGCTTTTCTGACTTTGTGTCTACACGTGCTGGCTGTTTGTTTGAATTCCTCTTTGGTGGTTTCCCCCCTTTTCCATTTTTTGTACACATCCTTTTTTAATCTTAACTCAGTTAAAAGTTCTTTAGATAGCCACCCTGGCTTCTTTAGGCACCTTCCATGTTTCCATGCCGCTACCCTGCAAGCTCTGATAAGCTCCTCCCACAGCTAATCACCTGCCTCAACAGAAACCCTGCCCCCTCTGACCTTTGCACAGGGAGAACAGCTAATCAGCCACAAAGAAACACACAAGAAAACCCTTTTTGCTCTTTCTTCAACTGCTACCCTGCAAGCTCTGATAAGCTCCTCCCACAGCTAATCACCTGCCTCAGCAGAAACCCTGCCCCCTCTGACCTTTGCACAGGATAGGTCTTTCCCCATCACTTGTTACCGTACACTTTTAACTTGAGAGGACAGGGATTGAAACTGGAACCCTCTGCTGAAGATCATGTGGACTCTTTCCAACAGATCTTAAAGACAAGAGCACAAAGTTCCCATTGGGAAACACGGTTGGCACACTATATATGGACTGGTGCTATGCGGTTCTTATTGTAATTATTTGTATGTTTTAAACAGTTTTTATATATTACGTAGTTTTAATTCTCCTAATGTTTAATAGTTTTTTAATTATTGTTTTTTCTATGTTTTCCATCTTGATTTTATCTGTAAGTTACCTTAAATCCTGTCAGGGGGTAAGTGGGGTATAAATAAATAGTGTCCATGTATGTGTGTGTGTGTGTGTGTGTGTGTAGCAAAATGTAATTACCGTATTTTTCGCTCTATAACACGCACCTGACCATAACATGCACATAGTTTTGAGAGGAGGAAAACAAGAAAAAAAATATTCTAAACAAAACAGTGGATGTATGATTTTTGTGGTTCATGCTGCAGCCACAGACATGTGATCTGACGGTGAGTTTGGGGTGGCCCAATGCAAAAATCCTGAGGATCCATGTGGATCCATGCTTTGTAACCATGTTTTTGCACCATTGTGGCCCCAGGCAACAGTGGGTGCGTGATTTTTTTGGTGCAGGCTGTAACCATGGATCCTCTGCTCACGACTGCAGCAGATCCCCCTGTCATCCGTAGGCATTCGCTCCATAACACGCACAGACATTTCCCCTTACTTTCTAGGAGGAAAAAAGTGAGTGTTATGGTGCAAAAAATACGGTAAATGTTACATGAGAATCTCTGGAAGGTTAGCATTTCTGAGATATGGTGTAGTAGCTGAAACTATCTGCCTGCTGAGTGTATGCTGAATTTGCAAAGCTCTTCAGAAAAAAATAGTTGATAAATAAATCATTCTATCCATGACCAAGAAAAATCAATAAATGAATTGAAAAGGATGTAAAAAATCATGATTTCCAGGAGAAATATAGACCCAGAAGTTCAGTTCCAACGAGTTAACACTATATATTATCAGAAGAGAGGGAAACCAATCACACTTAAAAGTAAGACTTTTGGCTTTATAGTAAGCTGCAGTCAAGTGCTGAGTAAAAGCCTAGGTTCAGGGTTGCTCAGTAAGAATCCTGACTTACTAAGGATTTGAACTTAGGTTTCCCCACTGTGTACAAAACTGTCCTCTGAACACCTACACACTGGCTTTCCTTTGTCAGGCTAATAGCATACTCCCCAACTGTCCCGTTTTAAGAGGGGCATCCCAGAAAACACAGAAGTCAATCCTGACTTCTGTTTGCATCCCAGAATGTCTTTTTTTTGTCTGGCGCTCACTGTAGCGCAAGTCAGCAGATTTGCATCAGAGTACCTTCTGGACCCTTCTGACTTGTACCAGAGCACTGGACCAGAAGGTACTCTGGTATGACCCTGCTGACATCCCGATTTGGGGGATGAAAGTGTTGCCGGGTATGTGGTAGGTATCCAGTTCAGCCAGACCACACACTAAGAGAGCAATATATCCACTTCTGAACCCTGCTGCCTCACACTCAGTTTAAGGCAAGAGGTGGAGCTTTTTCCTACCTAGTTTTGCTGTCGTTTTCCCCCTCTCTCCCATTCATTGCAGTAAACAGAAGACAGTGCAAAACTGGCTAAATTGAGCTGGCTAAATTGAGAGCTTCTTTTGGTGGGGTGTCAGGGGGATGAGGGTACTTAGGGTCATAGCCGACTAAATTAGAATGCAATTAATGGTTTTAACTAACTTATGTCCATGAATTTCAGTGGGTCTGCTCTGAGTATTACTGGGTTAGGTACAACCCATAGGCTCCTGCAGAGCACACACATACCCAACATGTTTCTCACCAGCAGGATATCTACAACCACAGAGCTTCTTTGTGTAAGGGTACCTGGGTGCTGGGTGGGGAAAGATACCTTCTAGCCATGTAAGTGCTCTGTAAGCAGACCTCTCTCTTCATTGGCAAAGTGGCACTTTTGTGCATCAAACAGCTCTGAACTCTTTATTCATTTTTCAGTTATCTACTCCAGGGAACAGTAAGGCAATGGCGGGCAACATAAATCATGGGGTTATTATCCTTCTGCCCAAAACAGATATGAAATCAATAGGACACCTGCTCAATGTCGCTTATGTAATAGTTACCACTTATTGAACTTTCCTTGATATTGAAAACTTGTTAATGCTGATGTTTTTGCATTGCAGAGAGCAGCTCAGTGGTGCATTGCCCCGAGGCCACAGAACTTCTAGATTTCAATTTTCCATTAAGTTAGATTTAGCAGTGTCTAATGATCTTTGCATATCCCCTTCTCCTACACAGAAAGAAATCAAATGATCTCGCCAGAGCAGATGTTGTTTGTGTTGACGTCTCATCACTGTACCCTTACTGCAGACCAGAAGAAGAAAAACAGAATCCAGAAAGAATGAAGAAGGCTGTAATCTTATGCACACATACTTAGGAATATGTGCCATGGAAAATACTGAATATATTGTTATGGCTTCTGCTTTAAAAGACCTGTGCAACCCCTCCATGAATATGGTAATGAAAATGCCTTAAACCCTGGAAATAATGTTGTTAGAAGTTATAAACTGCAACCATGCATATGCTGCTACTTTTAATAACCATTTTTGAATAGGCTGGAAGAGAAACTTTGCTGCACCTTGGTGAGAATGCTTGGTGAGACCTCTTATAAGTAACCCCAGCTAGACACAGCGATTTCTTCCCACCCAATCTGGAGATGCCAGAGTTTGAACATGGGACCTTCTGCACACAAGGATTGTGCTTTATCACTGACCTACGTCCCAAAGAGTGCAACATGAGAAATTTTCCAGCTAGTTAAAAATGCATATTCAAAGGCTTTCCTTGTAAACATCACACTGAATTTGCCACAACTTTGGGAACAGAACTACAAATCCATGGGGATTGTCCCTAAAACTGATCTAGCAAAGAATTGTAACTTTTGAATTATTCTTTCTTCCCCACACCCACCATCCCTCCTTGGTTTTTATCCTGTTTCTAAGGTTTTCAGTATCCCAAAGCATTGCACATCTGGTTCATTCTTATGATTATCCCAGAACCATCCTTTTTATGGGCCCTTCTTTCAGTTATATTCTCTTTTCCTATTATCCTATTTGACAGTTATGGACATTGGAGGGCAATATTCAGTTTCATCTTCAGTTTCATCTTCAGCCCATTTGGTCACCAAAGGCTTTTAAATGCAAGCCAACAGGGTTGTTGTTTTTTGGGGGGGTCCTTACAGGCAGCAAACAATTAAATTGCAGTTCTCAAAAGGTGAGAAATTAGCTGGCACATTGGTAATAGTCAGAGTCTTCCCACCATCAGTTTGTTGACTCATTTTGCAGATTCAATGGAAGTAAAAACTTAAATGAAACAGTATGCTGTTGTTCAGATTTATTTTAGCAGGTGTTCACATTATATCACAGCATATTAATGTTCCTTTTTACATTTCTGCATACTTGGACAGGATATTTTTATTATTAATAATAAATGGAAAAAGTAGCCACCAGGTAAGAAATATAAATATACTACCATATTTAACTTGTTGGTCTGAATAGATCTTCCAAAACTATACTATTATTTCTTTCTTGTTCTTCCTAAAATATTACCCCATTTTTAAAAACATCGAATACTTCTGAAACATTCCACACTATGCATTGTAAGGGCTCCAGATCATCTTCCATTTAAAATTAATTTCCAACAAATTTCTACTACGTGCACAATACAGGCAACTTGCAATGTACATGCATTTAATTTGTGCACATTCAGTTTTACATGCTTGGCAAATAAAAATAAAAATGGGTGAACATCCAGGAGGAAAACTTTGGCATCCCACCCATCATTGCACCCATGATTTTGACTATACATGATTTTGGCTTTACGCAAAATTCCCAGAATGTAAGCCCTACATAAGTTGAGAGTCATCTGAATCCAGAAATTAAAAGCTCTGTCCTATACAGTCATTCCCCTGGCTTCATTCATACATCTCTCTATTTATTGTTAATAATTAATTGGTCACTTTCCACAAAAGTCTGAAAACAACTTCAAAAACAAAATAACTAATTTGCTTGCTAAATAAGTAGTTACAACTTAAATAACTACACACAGTACAAAGGTGTTTAAAACCAGTGATAACAATGCCAAAAAAATGACTGAACACCCCCCACAAAAACAAATTCACCCTCCCAATGTACTATTGGCCACCAAAGAATTAAGAATATAATTTCTGCAGCAGCTGGTGGTATTTTAACACTGAAGTTTCTGAAATAAGAAGCAGTGTCTTTGGCACCGAAAAGATGTCACTGCCTCTAGTTTCCCTGCCAAGACCAGCGAATGAAGAGGCAAGTCACCACTATTGAGTTAAACAAGGCCTGTACATTTATTAACTACTTAAATGCAGGGAGATACTATTTAACTTCTATCTCTCAGGCATACTCCTTATTCTGAAACTGTAAGTGCCAAGTCTCCACTTGAATCCACTGAATACCACATAGAATAGTCATGCGCCCTGCTTTAGGATGGCCAGTCCTCTACTTGAAGTGCTGTCAGGAGAGAGTTCTCTACTTGAAGACATCCTCTGTTAGAGAAAAGCTGTCTGGTCCAAGTCTGGTTTAAAGATTCACAAGGAGTGGGGAGCAAGGCTCCTGAAGCTGCCCCTCTTGACAGCAGACAGAGGAATATTGTGTTTATATCTAAATTATAAAATCATAACAATTATTTCTAAATTTGTAGCTATACAGAAAAATCAGCATATGCAATTTTATGCAAATCTCCAAAACATTAAACTTAGGACTGTCCCTGCACATTTGCAAGTTTGAAAATGCTGCCATATCCTGAGTCGGATCTTTGGCCCATCTAGCACAATACTGCCTACCTTGACGAGCCGTTGGGCATGTCTTTCCCCACTCTAGCTGAAGACTGAATTTGTGGAACTCCCTGCTCCAGGATTTCTGTCTGGCCCCTTACTTTCTGCTTTTAACCTCCAGAAACTGAAAATCTTTTTTCTATTTTAGCTTTGCTTTGATCGTTGTTCCTTCTTAATTTGCTTTCGGCTCTCTCTTTTGATTTTTTAAATGCTATTCCTTGTATGTTTGATTTTAGCATTTTATTTTTATGTGTTGATGCATTATATTTATAGGTGCTAGCTACTTTCGACACCTTTGCAATTCAGGACTGGCAAAATGAGATAATGGCCTTGGGCAGCAGATGCTTAGGAGCTGTTCCTCCTAAGTTCCCCCTTGGTTGGAGGGCAGACTTTGTATCCTACATGATCTGTCCTGACCCTCTTCCTGCTATACTAGCCTGCTGCTTCAGGGGCTATGGATGATGCTATCCCATTGCCAGTGTTCAAGTGGTGACTGTCTAATCCAGGGACAGGCAACCTAAGGCCCTGGGGCCAGATGCAGCCCAATCGCCTTCTCAATCCAGCCCGCGGACGGTATGGGAATCAGTGTGTTTTTACATGAGTAGAATGTGTCCTTTTATTTAAAATGCATCTCTGGGTTATTTGTGGGGCCTGCCTGGTATTTTTACATGAGTATAATGTGTGCTTTTATTTAAAATGCATTTCTGGGTTATTTGTGGGGCATAGGAATTCGTTCATTTCCCCCCCAAAAATACAGTCTGGCCCAGCACATGGTCTGAGGGATGGTGGACCAGCCCATGGCTGAAAAAAGTTGCTGACCCCTGGTCTAATAAGCTTTTGTACATGACATGAGGAGCAGAAAGCTATTTTGTCCTTTGTTTTGGGTAGTAAATTGTTCTGGCATGTCCCTGGTGCGGTTGAAAGGTTGGATAAATGCCTCCCATATCAATGAATGCTTTGATCCATTGATTAAACAAGTATCCTGCCTCTGAGCTCTCTGCATTTATTGAGCCTATAAATCTAAGGGCTAGTATTCATTTCACTTTATGACTTTTACCCCATTTTCTACAAAAGATATCCAAAGCAGCTCACCAATAGAAGATCAAACATCACCAGGTGAAAACAATGTTAAAAACAAACAATAAAAAGGTAAAGGGGCGTTTGTCCGCAGACAGCTTCTGGGTCATGTGGTTTAGACCACAGGGCCACCCGCCTCCCTTAAAACAAGCAATAGTTACCAATAAATAATAATAAAATATTCCAACCATATATTAATCAAAGCAATTAAAACAAGCACACACCTTTAAACCCCAGTAGTAAATGAAAACCTGGATCATACTCTTAAGGGCAACCAGAAGAAAAGGCTTTTCACTACTCATCTAAAAGTAAGTAAAGGAAACACCAGCAGATGGTTCCATACTCTTGGCAACACCAAGGTGGTTCAGTAGGTGACATAGAGTCTTGGAATAAGACACTGAAGTTCAGATCCTAACTCAGCCATGGTTTGGCTGGCTCAGCCTTAGTTCAGTCCTGCAGGGTGGGGTGGGGAGACCAAGTTTTCTATAGAGTTGCTTTGAAGATGAATAATCTGAATCATAAAGCACTTTGCACACTCATCGTGCTATTGAAAGTATAACTAATGAGCTTCCCCATAAATATGTCATACGGGGCCTAATGTCTTGACCTGAGTGCTATATATGTGAAGTAAAAAAACTCAAGTAAAGATTTCGGTACTTGGCAGATCACTCCATTATTGTTAATTATTAGCTCTGTTCATATAAATGTCTTCAGACTAACATTAGCCAAAATTCATTTTGTCTATTTTATGAGCTTTTAAGTAATAGTGAAGCGGCATTCTCAAGTGATAAATGAAGCATTATAATGCAACAATAAATAATGCTGAGAAAGGAGAAAGCTAATTAATAATGCAGCTGGTTTGCTGTTCTGGTTAGTAACAAAATCCAAGGCTGTGCAAGTTGTTTCCTTGCATTCAGCTTGAGTTCACCCTCTTCTGCCCTTTTCTGTGCAATGCCTCCACTTCTGAGAGGGAAGGTATATGGCTGGTAGACAGACTCCTTTTTCAAAAGGGGTAAAATCATGTTGGTGGCAATTATTTTAGTTTAGAGACAATGGTTGCTTCTGATGTAGAAATTCTGTAAAAAAAAAAAAATCATGATCAGTGGAACCAGTATCATGTAAGCAAGGGTATGGCGTGACCACAAAAGTATTAAGAACCCATTTGGAAGGAACCTAACTGAATGTTAGAGTGAAAAACAACTCCAGATAACATTCAAGGAGGGCTCTGCAAGGACAGATGGAAAAAAATGGGTTGGGTGGCTTTCCAAGTACTGTGGTTAGAAGAGAAATGGTGGAATAATGGGGTGGCCGAAGATGGCTGGGGAGAAGATGGAACAGTTTAGGTGACACATTCCCCCTATAAAGCATGTATGAAAAGCTCTTACAGCCTCTCTGGACTCTGATAAACAGACTTAGGGAATGTTCACATTGTATACTTAAAAAGCATTGAAGTCATCCCCACATCTGCTGCATTTCAAGCTATAATAATAATAATACAGTAATAATAAATTTATTTATTTATTTCCCACCCATCTGGCCCAGCCACTCTGGGCGACTCCCAACAGAATATTAAAAGCACAATAAAACACCAAACATTAAAAACTTCCCTAAACAGGGCTGCCCTCAGATGTCTTTTAAAAGTAAGATAGTTGCTTATTTCCTTGACATCTGATGGGAGGGCATTCCACAGGGTGGACGCCACTACCAAGAAGGCCCAGTGTTGTGAACATCAGGGAGCAGTCAGGGAATGTCTTCACCAGATGGACATGACCTTAGTAGTTCTCCACTACCCCAGCAACCCCAGAACCATAAAGCTGTCATCTGCACAAGTGTCTCGGTTACCTCAAATGCCATTCTTAAGTATGAAGGGAATGTGGCTTAAGTTTTCTAGTGCAACTACTGGACCGATATGGATTGTGGTGAGTGTTGTGTGAACTGGCTTCAAAACCTAGCAGTGGGAGCACACCAGATGAGGAGGAAGCAGTAATGTGAACATACCTTTCTTCTCAAGGCTGTACCCCACTAGCTGTAGTGCTGAAATCCAAAAAGTGGCTGTTTCAGTATCCTCTCCCCATGCTCCTCCAAAATGGATGGCGTGTCTGCCAGTTGGCTCCTTCTGTAGTAATAAGCAGTAAATTTAGATGGTGTAATAACTCATGCCGGCCAAAAATCTATAATTCCAGCTAGCTGCCTTTGCCTGCAATCCTAGCAGAGATGAGGGAGCTGATACAGTAATAAGGCTTGCTCATATTTGTTTCATACCAAATCCATATGTTACACACACACAAATTGTCCTTTATGGCTCCAATCCTATGCACACTTATCTGGAGTAAATCCCATTGAACTCAGTGTGGCTTACTTCAGAGTAGACATGCATGAGATTGTACTGCCTATGCTTGTCCATTTTAAAATGCAAATCACTTGAAAATCAATATCTAGATTTATAGCATCTTCAGTCTTGCCACTAACAACAGGACTATAATTATGCTAGCAACTGTTTCATATGGAACATATCCAGTAAATGAAGCCACTTTGCTTTGGTAGATATAAATATATATTCAGAAGTGACATTTGGTATACTGTAGAGATCATTAAATTTGGATCCACAGGCAGATTTGTTTCCTTCCAGATTTATTGTAAACTGTAATGCCAAAAGACTTGTGCACTATGTCTTACAACACTGGAAATGGATTCTATCTGGGTGCTGGTAGCTCAGTTTTTCACAACCACTGTGTATTATTATTGTTTAGAAAAGGACCAAATGTTCACCTGTTGTGGACCAATACATGGCAATCATTTTTTTATATAGAGTCACATGAGACTACACATCTGTGCATAAGTACAGTTGCTTGAGCATGGTTGCCCTGATGCGCTATGCACATGTAAAGCAGTGTGGAAGTTCTGGGTCAGTGTGTAGATATCCTTCAGTGTTAGGGTAAAAATAACCCTCTATACAACCGTCAAGAATCGTTAAAAAGGGAAGTCATCCAAAAATGTTTCATTTCATATTGGATAATTGGCTCTTTTAATTGTATTATGATTTGGTATTGTATTAATGTGGCTTACATTGGATTGTTATTAATTAAAAATTAATAAAAAATATTTTTTTAAAAAAAGCATTCCCCTGTAACTAAAGGAAATTCTAAAACCTAAGAATTAGCCCATTAGGCTCAAGCTTCTCTTGAAGCAAAATCATATTCAGAATTTACAGGCTTTTGAAGAGTAGGATGGAGAAAATGGGTCTTAAAATATACAGAGAAGTATAGCCTCGTGGTAATTTAACTATTATGTCCTTTAATTTCCTGTGCTGAACAAGATACCCTAGACCAAACTTTTTAAATGTATAGAGTTAGCTCTCTACAGGGAAGCACAAATATGAAGGCACCTCTGAGCCTAGCCTTAATCCTGGTTTCCAAAGTGACAGCTGTCATCAGAAGAACTTGGGACCACTTCAGGCTTGGTCACTGACTACACACCTTTCCAAAGAACAAGAATCAGCATGACTTCGTGTGTGTTACTTCTCCCACACAATTTCTGTTTTGGAAAGTCTATTAATCCCCCTGCACCAACCTAGTGCCCTCCACATGTTTTGAACTACAATTTCTATCAGCCCCAGCTGGCATGGCTGCATGATGCTGGACCCTGGAGAGCACCAGGCTGGCAAAGACTGCCATAAATGGTGCCATTTGCTGGGTCTCACAGCTGTTGCAAATGAGATCTACCACAATTAGTCATTGGGCTACTTCCTGCTACTTCCTGTGATGCTGCTTCAGTTACTGAACTTCTTCTCCCATTGGAGAAACCATACAATCTCTCTCTTTTTTGCTATTAGCTTCTATCTGCTTTTAAATTCAACTTTTTGTGTAAAACTGCATATCATTTATGTCAATTTCTTAAATGTAATAAAGTCTAAAAGCAGGCTCTGCCAGGGGCTAAGAACAACTATTTGCAGCATTGGCACAATATCTTCAAGCAGATGTGTTTGTACTTTACTGACATTAAACAAAAATGTTGTTTTTCTTGTTGCTTGAAGCACGCCATATTGACAGGAATCACGATTCGGCGTGGTATTAAACATTTGCAGCTTTCAAGGAGATCCATCGAATACCTGTTAAAAACATATGGTTATAACTGGTGGGACGTAGTGAGGAATAAACAGCACAATTACACCACAAGGGAGATGGGGAGGAAAAAATACAGAAGACATCCCAGAAAGGCTTCATGGAGCTTATTGTCTTGCTCAGGACTAAATGAATACAGTAGAGAATTTCTATAAAGCAATAAAGTGCCCATGAAACATTGCATTGTGGAATTCTTATTACATTTCTAAGATTAAAGAGTGCAAATAAAAACAAACCTGAAATTTTCACAGCTAGCCAAAACACAGTACTGTGGCTTTTATTTGTTCATTACAGCTGAATCTACAATATGAATCCCATGAAACAAAGAACCCATCAGTAATAAATGGTGTGTTTTTCCCAACAGCTTTGTACCTTTCTTTTTCCTCTTTTTTTGTTTTGAATAGTGTTTTGAAACCAGCAGAGCAGATAGAAAAGTGAACAAGAGATCCCCCCCTCCCAAAAAAACTAGACTCTTCAGATCCTCAAATTTATATCTATTAAAACACTTGGCATTCATTCCTGCTTAAACTTTTGTCCTTCATGTTGATGATGTTATTTATCCTTAACATTTCAGTGTTCATGTGGGTGATCTGGCTTCTAAATTCAGCCAGAGAGGACTGCCAATATTTTTAAAAGTCACAGTTCATAGAATAATTTGAGGTGGGATCTTGAAGTTTCCTTCACTCAGCTGTCTTCTCTCTCTGTTACAGTGCATGCAGAACAAAACTAAAAACAAAGGTAAAGCTGTCCTACTAATACAGCAGTCCTATGTGTTTTAGATTTAGACATCCCTGTGGAGTCCATGGGAAAATCCTACAGGTGACATTGCACAAGCAGTTTTCTGCTAGTACAAAGGGACTTTCCCTTTCTCTCCTCCCCAAAGCCCCTATGTTCCTCCCCACACCTGCGCGGACTGGGGGGTGTCCCTTAACTCTTCAGAGAAAATTTGAGAACTAAGCAATGGGCTGTTTCAGGAGCAGAGGAAAGGGAAAATTCCAGCATGCAAGCAAAATCCATTCCACTGGTGGATGCTGGTCATCATTACATTTGATCCTAGGTAAATATCTAAGAACTGGGTATAACTTTTATTATAAATATATAAGAAGTTCAGTTAGTTACTTGGAAGGTGTATAGATATGTAGATCCTTTTGCAAACTCCTTTGCCACTATTGGTCCTGGCAGTTGCTCTTAACCTTTCCCCCCAGTATGATATGCACTATCTCCTTCATGCATAGCACTTCTACACAATGTGTTCAGATTCTTCACGTAGCTTTGTGATTTTTGTCTCACCATTCCTTCATCAACATCAAACAGCTGGGTTATTTGCTAAATCCAGCTGGAGCAGCCTTTGAGGTTGTCTTCACCTGTATCCTTCTGTCCTAGAATTCTTCCCATAGGACAGTTGGTGGTAGATGGCCACCAGAGATAAACAATTATATGACTTCATGTTGACCCCCCAAAATGTAGTGAGTAGCCTTGGTTACATATCTTAATTTTGAACCAAAATCTATTCTTTGTACAGGTTTTATATGCTAGGAATCCTTCCCAAGCCCATTTTTAGCAGCTTGGGGGGCTGGAGTGGCCTGTTCAGTTGATAGGTACAGAAGTTTTTGACTCAGTTGCAGAGCTGTGCCTCTGAGCTGTCCATTTCCATAAGCAATGATAGCCAATTTCCCTGTCATAGGAGCTGCAGAATTCCCACCAGCTATCATGTAATTGCTTGATCTAGTGGTATGAAGATTCACTCATCAGGGGACACTGAGTACAGGAGACAAAAGGAGAAGGAAAGCCTAGTAACCCTAGTAACTAGACTGGCTTTAAGCATGCTGATGCTCAAAGAATCTTTAACTTACATTCTTGCTTACCTGAGAAGTGAGTTATGATGCTGTCATGGTGGAAGCGAGCTGGGTGGAACAGGCCAAATGGAAACAATGAGCCCAGGCCCAATGACACAAGAGAAAAAAATTCTGTATAGCTGAAGCTGTCTGTGGACCACCACAGATTGGATTTTCCTGGCCTAGGACATACATCCAAACATAAGCATTTGGAAGGGACCAGTTACCTATATAGTTGCTCTTAACTTTTTCCAGAGCAGCCACAAAACAGAATCATCAACTATATCAACAGGCAAGTAGTAATGCAAATATTAGAGCTCTAAACACAACCTCTAGTCCCCATGCACAATCCAGGCATCCACAATCCAAGAAGAAAGTGAACCCAAAGTGAACCCAATGAATGGTCTGGTAGCACCTGCTGTTGCTCAAACTAAGTGGGTTACACACTTGATCAGCAACATGGGCAGATAACCCACTGGAAGCCTCACTTAAGAGTGTGATATAGTGAATATGGTTGTCTTTTTTTACAAGCATATCCAAGCTGAAAGGCAGAACACTCTTGCAAATCATGTGAATCTGCCAGATAGGAAAGAGGGCAGTTAGGCCTCCTGTTTCTCATAAAATTAGTAACTTATCCATTCTTTCTCCATGCTTTCCATCTATTTCACACCTGGAATCCTAAGTGACTAATACTGATTGATGCCTTTGAATTTTCAGTCCATTCCTGACTGCATTCAAACTCCCTAATGCACACTTTCTGCAGTAGAAGAGTTCAGCCTATTGTATTGCACCAGAGTAATTTTCAAAAACTCTGTAGCAAGGTCCATCTGATAGATAATCCTACCCCCTAATGTGGGTATTTGGGCAAGAAAATGGCTGAGTATGGTAACTACTGTACTGTTCTTCATGCTGTGACCATTAAAGCAATTTTCACTTCAGAAAGTTCCAAGTGATGCAGAATTTAATAAAAACTTAGCTTTGTATCCCAAAACTCTACCTGCACAAAAAATAGCCTAAGGACTCCATCAGTTTTTGCATGCAGTAAAGCACATTTGAACAGCTCTAATTTGTCATCAAAATGCAATATGCTAGCACTTGTATAGAAAATTACCTTAATCTCCCAGGAACAGGACAATAGTGTTAACAGTAGGACTATATTCTTGGCTCTACGCCTTCAGCCCTCCTGTGAGACATTTTGTAAAATCTTTTTTTAACCAACACTTTATAACACACCCAGAAACCAACCTGATTTTACACATTATGCGCATTATCAATGCACATGTTTGTGATGTAATTGCTCTACTACCAAGCCAGGTTCAAGGCCCATGTATTAATTTACAAAGCCCTAAACAGCTTAGGACCAGGGTACCTCAAGGGCTTTCTGAACCCTTATATCCCAGCTTGATGATTGATACCATCTGCAGGAACACCAATGGTTGTTCCTCAAGTTGGCAAAGCTCATTTGAGAACAAGAAACTGAACCTTTAGTGTCTTCAGCCCAGTCTCAACACCACGGGTCACTCAGCACCATAGCAACCCACATGTAAGTGCTTCGGGACCCTGTGGTGTTCTTGGAGCACACACTTTATTTGTGCAGGTGGCCACTCTGAGTTCTAGAATAGCAATATCTCTAGAAATAAGTGCCCTGGCTTTCTGGAAATCATGTCCACTCCATCTACTGGAGAAGCCAGTAAACATAAATGACCTAAAATTCACCGCAACGCTCAAGTTCCATCACCTGCCTATCTTTAACATGACTGAGTGGCCAATAACTTAAAAATTCTCTTTCCTGATGGTTGTTCTCACTAAAATAAGAAAATAATATACAAAGATCCCTGCCCCCCCCACGGTTGATTTTTTTCTGTACACTGCAAACAGCCTACATGTTTGTTAGACCTGATCCTGCCAAACCTTTTTTTGTTTGTTTGTAAAAATGCCATTTACAGTAAAGTCCAGAGCTCTCTTGACTGATAACTGGCATTATCATAGATGTAATTCTTCTGCTTTTGCCAGCTTCTCTACTGCCCTTTCTGTAGAAATGAAAAAGGTCAAGGTTTGAAACATGCCTGTCACTTAAAACTTTTCACTGCCACATCTGCTTCCATGGAAACCGTGAAAGGCTGCTGTTAGCAATAGCAGAAAAGCTAGAACTTTCATCAGTGCCTCCTATGACAATCAGCCAAGAGAGAAGCTTTTTATGGTTCACAGCGGTCCATAGCTTTAGATAATCATGCATGGCCTTGTTAGTGCACATAATTAGAGGTCACAGACAGGGATTTGGGATGCATGTGACCCAGAGAATGTGGGCTCAATGTCCACTAGCATCAGTGGAGAAGACCAGGGTTTCATAAAACCTAGATTTTTGTAGCAGATTTTGGCACCTGGATAGAGTCTGCCGCAGAACAAATTCCCCCCAAATTCCAGGGAATGGGGCTACCCAGCAGCAATTGCAAGCAGAGCTCCTAGTCTGCACACTAAATAAATAAAAATTATTATTATTACCACACATGTACTGGCCAACAATGCAGTTCTAATGACTCCAGCCCAATACCCAAGCTTTGAAACATTGGGGTGAGGCTAGAATCAGTAGTATCTAAGAAGTAGCATCATTAACATAGTAGTGCCAGTCTACACATGTGCCATAGTAGCCCAGAACTTTTCTCAGCATAACCACAACCCGGCTGAGAAATTCAACTGTGATCGTAGGGCAGGTAGCTCAGTGGCAGTGATAGGATGTCCTGGCTCCCATCCTCAGACTCTCAGCTTGAGGAAACCTGGAAGCTTTATTCAAGAAATGAGTGCACACTGTCTCAGCATACACACACACACACACACACACACACACACACACACAATGACCTATGCTAACAACCCAAAAGTGCAGTAAGATCGTGTTGCATCATTCCATATACAAAGGAAGCAAACAAAACATAACAGAAGAAAGAAATGGTAACATACCAATAAAAATGAAGGCATTGATGGTGAATGTTGAGCATCTAAAGTTGAGAAAATAAAATCCCACCAAACGCACTCTGGATCCTCCATCCCTGTAGAGACACACAATTCATGTGTTCTTTTTTCCCCTTCAGCATAAGTTCAAAGTACAGGACACGTGATTAATCAGTCTATAAGCAGAGCTCTAAGATTCTTGGCTAAGCTCTAAGATTCATTTGACTTTTGAAGAGTGTGGCAGGGCCAGTCATTTGCACAGTTAACCTGAGCCTAAAGACTGTACTTGCAAGCATGCAGTCCTGCAAGTGGGCCAGGTCTGTTGGCAACAGGACCTGACTCACTCACTTCAACTGTCTTTCCACCTCTGACTCAACTGGCCCTGTCAATTGGGCAGTTGTGTCCTTGGCTACCATAGGAACTTCATTCTCAAAACATGGAGTGAAGGCTGTCTCTAACTGCTCCCCTATCCCTTCTGAAAAGAGGCATAAACCTCTGCCAACTCACCACTTGGCCTCTCCCCACCTCCAAACTCGTCCTCCAGATCTTGCTCTCACTGCCCCATCCCACTTGGCTCCACAGCACTCCTGACATTGCGATGCTCAGGTGGCAAGTGCTGAGGGAAAGCTGGCAAAGGCCCCTCCCCTTCGCTGGTGCTCCTGAGCTTCCTTCTTGGAGGATCCTAACCCTGTCTTGCACCCTTGCAAGTAGCCTGCTGCCCTTGGGAGCAGTGGAGGACACTGTCTCACATTGAAGAATGATCAACTGCTAGTCCAGTAAGCTTCTAGATGTGAAATTGGGTATGGAGGTTACTATCTTGTCCTTAAACACAGACAACGAAATGTCTTGGGCCAGTCTTGCTGAGGACTCTTGAGAGTCTCATGTTGGTTCCTCCAGGCGATATGCTGGGCCCGCAAACCACATTCAGATGAAAAAGCCATCTTCAGATTCACATTATTTTTACTTTCTTCTTTCTTTTCACTTTGTTATACTTTGGGGCTAAGTCCCAGAAACCCCAGCTCAAATAAAATCCTCTGTGTGGGCTTTCAAATGTAAGTGCCTGAAGGAAGAGCCCTAATTGTGAAGTTACTGATGGCCGTTGTGGTGATAACTAAATTACCAGTAGAGAAAGAACAGAGATGGGGGTTTGTGGGCAAAGAAAATGATGTTATTATCCGTTCTCACCACAAAGAGAAAATTTGACTTCTGCTGTTTGTTAGGACTTTCTTCCACTGAAAGGGCAATGGTTTCCTGATTAAAAGCTCATTTATCCAGTCGTCCTTGCTACTTTTCTAGAGTGATTTAATCAGGCCTGCTGAACTCCTGCTTCCAGTCCAGCTATTGATTCAGAAACACTGGTATCCAAGAGATAATTCTTTATGTTTGTTGCCTAGGGATCAAGCTTACACTACTAGGCAGGAATAGTTTTTTCTTTCTCTTACTTGGCAACCATGTTCAAAATGATGCGTTTCAGAGAAGCTTCTTCATGAAAGAATTCCAGTGGAGATGCTTTTGGCGCAGGAACTGAAGAAACTTCACATAGATTTACAGTGTGAATGGGGGGAAAGTTGTGCTCCTTAGTTCCACTACCATTCTTGACCAAGAGGAACCAAGGTCACCAAGCTAGGAAATCATGTGTATACACCCAGAAATGGTTCTGTGGGGACTTACCTTCCTGCTTTGTGCACCTTATCTATGGAGCAAAGTAGGTTAAAGGACAGTGTCATAGAGAGCTGTGAACAAAGGAGCATCAAGAAAAAACATGGGCATGATGTACATGGTCAACATTTTCTTCTACATCCCATTAAATGTGCCTGTTCTGTTCCTTTCTACCTTTTACCACATGCTTTGGGAAAGGATATGAAAGTCTTCTCAGAGTGGTTTCTAACCTCTTCAAAAATGGAAGAACTGTTTTTGGTTGGTTCATCCTTGGCACCAGTTGGATCAAAATGGCTTTTGAATGGCTTTTGGAGATTTTTTTCATTTCTGCTTGCATTTTCCTGCCATTTTCTGATCTGCTGTTTTACAGTCCTTACATGGATGGGGGTGTTCAACAAAATTGCATTGCACTTTAAATTAAAGTGCTACCAAAGAAAATACAGTCAGGAGCTAAGCAGATTCTACTTATTCTGCTTCTTTGAAAAGGATAGGTCTTATATTGTTGCTGCAAGGGGCGGGGCAGGGCGGTGAGCAGTTCCTCTGGGCATTGCTGAGTTATCTTCATTAGCTCAGGGGATGTCATGACAACTATTAGCTTAAATTGATAATTTCAATTTATGAAGGCTTTCTTCCTTTCAACTCTCTTGTGGTGAGGTTTTGCTAAAATTAGGGTCAGAGATTGTTGTGTTATCTAGAAATGCAACAATTAGTGTTGTTGATGGTTCTCCACCTTCACTAGGAAACATAATGCTCTTTCATTGGGAAGAGCACTGGGGTCCAACAACATTTTTTCTTAAATTCCCTTTATGCACGGTTAAATAAAAGAAATAAACTGCTCACGTACTGGGATTTTGAATTTCTATTGCTGCAACTGGTTTTATTTGTAACCTAAAGTCTGTGGATTGTATCTAAGCTAAAAGATGACCTCCATACACACTGGGCAGTGGCTGTCAATTTGCTACCAAACTAAGCTCGAGGTGGCACCAAGATAACTGAAAAAGTTGTCTCATCCCCTATATGCTGATCAGTCACTGAAACTGAAGGCTTCCTGCAAACACCGTCTTATCTGGAAGTCCATTCCACACAAAATAGGAATCAGCCTTTACTGTTGGAAAGACTCCACTTAGCTATAAAATAAAGGATTGGTTGATTAATTACCTAGTATTTTCCAGGCAGAATCAGTGCAGCCCCACCCCTCAACCTTATTATGTACAGTGGTGCCCCGCAAGATGAATGCCTCGCAAGATGGAAAACTCGCTAGACGAAAGAGTTTTCCGTTTTGGAGGTGCTTCGCAAAACGAATTTCCTATGGGCTTGCTTCGCAAGACGACAATGTCTTGCGAGTTCCTGCTGGTTCCCCCCCCCCTTTTTCTAAGCCGCTAAGCTGCTTATCAGCTGATCCGATCAGCAGATAAGCCGCTAAAAGCCGCTAATAGCGCTAATCCGCTAACCCGTCAATGGGCTTGCTTCGCAAGACGAAAAAACCACTAGACGAAGAGAATCACAGAACGGATTCTTTTCGTCTTGCGAGGCACCACTGTATACAGCTATCAAATCTTTACTCCGAATGGCTATTATTCCCAAAGCTTTATTGTCAACATACTGCTGTTATATTTCTTCTCTACAGCACATTGGCTCTCACTCCTGTGCATTTTTATACGCAAAGATAAGGTTTCTAAGCTTTTGTTAAGTGAGTGAGTCAGTCATAGACATACGATTATTGCATATTACAAGGGCACAGGTCTAAACATGATTTGAAAGCCTGTTATATTCCAAAGCTAAAAGTTCACATGCTCCTGAAACACCAAAACAAAATCTCAGTTATGTTCCATCAGAAAGTCTGTCTACTGTTATCTGATGCGGTAATCCTTTTTCCTGATGAATACCACAGAATGTCACTGCTTTCGTGCAGATTACATTTTCTTTAACTGCTAATCATCCGTCAGTACTTTAAACTCAAGAGTTGCAAAGAATAGATTGTGGCACTGCAGCCACAGTGCTTTTCTATGATTGAGAAGGTGTTCTTAATATTTACTTTTATTTTTGCTACCGATACATTTCCATGTCAAAGATATGAATGGAAATAATGCAAAGGGCACCAAAAACCATCTGAAGTAGAAAAGAAATAAGTTTTAGAATACTGAAAAATAAAAATAAAACCAGAAAGCATTCCTCCACCGACTTCCCATCCTCTCCTTCCATGGTACCTTTTGTCTCCTCTTTTTCTCGCAGTTTCTTGGTTCATCCCATTATATACACTTTAGTTTTTTCCTACACTGCTGAAAATCTTACCATCCTGACTGGGAGGGTATTCTGTGAATCAGAGGGTTTTTGTGGTTCTCCCTCTCTATGGATGGAGAGAATATTCCACTCCTGGGGAAGGAGGTCCACCTTTGGAAGATCCCTCTTAGCTGTGGCAGAAAGGACTGCTATCATTGCCCCTGAAGTTGGTACCCAGCAGTGGAGAGGGCAAAAGGGAGCATTCTGGGAAAGGGAAGATTCCCCAACATGTCCCTGGATAAGAGGAAAAACACCAACTCTGGTACTGGCATATTATTTTCTCCCCATCCACCTATGAGGGTGTTAAGGGTAGCTGGATGGTGAAGAGATGAAGGATAGGCTGTGCATTGTATACAACATTGTATCCTTCTTCATTGTCCCATTGGCACTCTTCACCCACAAACATCTGACACTGGAAATAGCCAGCTCTCTTTACCTAATGGTAGAGCCTGTTGGAAGAACTGGACATGGAGGAAAGGGTTAACTTCTTTCATGGGGACAAATCACCCATGTATGAGAGAAGTCAATAGGCAGGGGCAGAGGAAGGGAGGCGGTGGGGGCAGTCTGCCTCAGGTGTCATCACTGGGGGGGGGTGACATTTGGTGTGCTGCCCGCCTGTGACTCTCAAGCCTACCCCGAGCCGTTGGGGGAAGGGGCGGAGCTGCACCACCTTGACAGCAGCCTTCCCCCTTCATTTTGACAGCTGGGAGGAGGCTTGGGAGTTGTGGACGGATGGCACACTGTTGCCCCCCACTCCCAGGCTGCTTCCAGCGGGGGGACAAGCCTCTCCTGAGCTGTCAAAAAGAAGAGGGAAGAGAGGGAGGCTGCTGGCAAAGCAGTGTGCCCCCCCCCCCCGTACCCAGGAAGCAGCCCGCCATGGACGGCTCACTCCACCCCCATGGGTGCCCTGGCCCCCGGGACGCTCACCCCACCCGCATGCCCCCATCCCTGGGTGCACAGCATGTGCATCACTCCGTGCGCCGGAGCAGCTAGCTCCGCCTCTGTCAGCAGGAGAAAGGTCAGCAAAGCAAGTTGTTGTGGCAATGTCCCAGTGTTGTCTATATAAGTGATCAAGGCATGTCAGTCATAGGTGCCAATCCCTTCGGACCCTGGGTGCCCGAGCACCCACAAAATTCTCCATAAAGGGGCCAGGCACCCGCAAATTTCAGGGCCAGGGCCATGCATGCTGCATGGCACCTACAGTTGCAGGGCCAAGCTGGCACTCCGGATGTCAGCTCATTAGTCAGTCAGTGTGTGCTGTTCATGAGTTGGAGTCTGTGTTACATCTTGAACTGCTGGAGCAACATAAATGTTTTATAATTGGGTGCATATATCTGCAAAGCCTACAAGCTGTATGTACGGTATATATCAGCATCTGAAACTGTATTACTGAAGCCTTATCTTCTGCTGCAGTAAGCTATTTTGGACTTAAGCTGCCTCTGTGTTGTGACTGGAACTGGGGACAATGTCCACTATGTGGGTATGTCACCTCAGATTCCCAACAGAGCCAGCCCTGGACAATTGAATGGGCTCATGAATCCTTTTTGTTCGTTTCTTTGGTCATCCAATTAGCTCTTCCCTTTCTGTTCTTTTAGGTCTCTGCTATATTTTGTAAAGCTTCTATTCTATTGTTTTTGTTGTTAACATCCTGTATATGGTTTTGCTTTACATTGTTAACAACCTTGGGAGTCTTGGACTGAAATAATCTGTGTGATGCTGACTGATCCCAAAGCATCTTTCCACACACAGCCATTTTCTCCGTCTTCGGGTGGTGTTGAAGATCCGCAATTTCTTCAGTGAGGTTTTTACACAGATAACAAAAACCCACCAAGCAAACTTTGTACCTTTGAAAGCTCCCTATTCAGTTTATTGTTTATTAGTCTTGGTTTTTAAAAGATTTTTATCACTAATTGTTTGCAAACCTTTCAAGGACTTGTTTTTTAACTATTTGGATCAAGTCAGCATGAATAATTGCCATTTAACCACATTCTCCTTGCATATTGCTTCATTTTAATTAATTAGACATATGCTTGTTTGCTGTTATTTCCAATATGAATCTGCAACCCAGTTGAGCTCAGCCATTTGGAAAAGACCCCATTTGGGACTCACTAAAGTCAATAAAGCTGAAGCATAACCCTTGCATCCTAATACTCTATCTTAATAAGGTTATGGAATGAAATGTTGATTTGCAGGTGTGCTTGGGGTTTTTTTGCTTGGTTTTAGGTGTTAATCTTCCTCTCATTAAGGTATCCCCAAATGAAAATGTCTGTCATAGCGCATGACAGATTAGGAAAAGACATGATGCTGTGCAACTAAGAAATAGCAAGCTAAGAGCCACAAACTATAAGCTCTATCAGTTTATTCAAACTACAGATGAAGTACCAGGCAAGGATATTAATCAGTTTAAAGCAATTTTCAACTCTGCTTCAAAGAGCATTCTCCAGAAATGTTCTAAGATTCATTGACATGCTTGGGGGGGGGGGATTAATATGGAGCATTCTACAGAGGGGTGGGGAGATGTCAGGGAAAAGCTGAAAGATGCTTCAGGCAGAGGAGACATGCCCTACAGAATGAAAACTGTGTTAGTTTATGGAATCAGGGGCCTCCTGAAACTTTCTGATGACAAAACAGCCCATTGACATGGCTTCAGCTTCTTTAAAACCACATGAATTCATTCATGCATGCATGCATATGTATATTGCTTAATCATTAGCACACCTGAGTGATATATCCCCCAGAGATCTCAGTGGTTGGGCTTGAATATGAGGGGCCACATGGTTCTTAAGTTATCCTGGACCCAAGATGTTAAGAGCCTTGAAAATTAATCCAACCTTGAACCTCACTCAGTAACACATGGGCAGCCAGTGCAAGATTTTAAGCACTGGGGCTATGTGCTGGCAATAGTCTGTGTCCATCAACAGTCCAGCTTTAGCATTTTGTAACAGCTGGAGGTTGTGGACCAAGTGCATGGGTAGACCACTTGCCATGATTCTATCTCTGAAACAGCACAAGATCAAGGTAGCCCACTGAAACAGACCAGCACCGCAAAGGGCAAAAGAGACTTGCAACTCAAATGTTCATCTTGTTAGCAAAAAGCAGGCATGGCAGGCAGGCAAGGCAAATCAGGACCCCAGCACTGTAAGAGCCATTTTCCTAATGAAAATTTTCACACCAAAACTGCTGTTTGCCTCACTGTATGTGTTAGGTTTCGCCAACAGGCAATAGGTGCTTCTGAGCAACAGCTTTGATTGGAAAAATAACATGGCGGTAGGAGGCTGATAAACCCAAAAACCCTTCCCACAGCAAATAGCTACAGGATCAGATCTTCTCCTCTAGTTAGACACTGTGGCTAGTTATTTTTGTTTTGCTCATTTGCCATTCCATGAGGCTACCTTGAAGGCCAGGATGTAGTACTTTGGAATGGAATTTTAAACTCCTTCTTCCCATGCTTTTTCTCCAAAGTAACTCCCCATCCTAAGCTACATTTAGCTCCATCGTAGCAGGTGGAGGAGAGACAGATGCAGATACTCCTCATGTTCCTCTCTGCCAGCCTCCTTGAAGAGCTTGTTGCAGCTTTGTGGAGATGGTTTTACATTAGAGAAAAGGAATGGAAGGGAGAGTTGAACGCCTTCTTCCAGGGGACTTCCCTTTCTGCAGCCTGCTCTGCTTCAGCTAATATAATTAGCAAAACCAAATACATGATGAACATCCAACTGTGGACATATCCAGTGCCACCAACTTCGTCATTAGTAGCCACACCTGATTTGGCCCCTCAGTGAAGGGGGTGGGGTGATTTACATTGATAACAATGTTGCTGTTGAAAAGCAAAGTGAAAGGAAGGAGTTGCAAACTGGGTACTATAAAAAAGTGAACTGCCAAGGTGGCTGGTCCACATTATGGAGACAAGGAAGCACCCGACTGAAAGAAAATTGATTTATCTCTTTCCTAAACCCAAGAAAGAAATTAGTGCTCTAGAAAGTCCCAGATGCAGCAAATATGAACTATAACGTCTTGCCACAGAGGGGATTTGAACTACTACTACGTAAACCTTCTCAGCACAGCTTTGGAAATAAGATCATTCATCACAATGTTCTTTCCACATCTCCCAAAGTGTGGTCTTCTGAAACAATGAGATAAGACCTCTCCAAATATGCTGACGTATAATTTCTAGAAACTGCCTAGGCAAAGAAAACATCACTTACTAAAAGATGATTAACATTACCCATTTTCCCATTCAGTGACCCACATGAACATCAGGTTCTCTTTTGTGATTATTATCTTCCTCCGCCACCAAGGAAACTTGAGGCAGCTAGCAGATTAAATAATAATAGATTATAAAACAAGCAACATTTTAAATGAAACTCAACACACGCACACACAAAAACAAATTAGAAAATCCAGCAGTCATTAAAATAAACACAACCTACACCAGCACAAGCTTTTATTTAATCAGTCAAAGGCCTGGTTAAAAGCCATGTCTGCACACAGTACATGGAAGAATAGAATGAAGGAGCCTCACTGGCAGGGCATTGCATAGGGTGGGAGACCATGACAGAAATAGCCCTAAACCTGCTTGACACTTGCATCAACCCATAAGGTTGCAGGCAGCGGTGGCATGTCCTGTTTTGCCACTTGAGGTGTAACAGGAAGTGCTGGCCTGTGCTACTGCTTCTGATTTTAGGTCTGTTTGGAGTAATTTCCTTTTTATAAGAAGTTGAATCTTTGCTGGACATGCACATTATATTATACAGCCATTTGGTTGTATCATTATTTGTTTTCTGTAACTGTTTTTGGAACAAGTTCTGTCAGGAAAGCTTTTAAACCATATTTTGGGTCTGGACAATTTTTATTCCAAGAGGAGTCAGGTTTTTTTATTCATCCTATTACTTCAAGCTGTGCAATATTAATCTCTGCAATAAAGGTCTCATGAACCATGAAATCTTAGTACCAGCCCCAAAGCAGGAAAACAGAAATTCAATTTGAGGACAGTATACACAAATCCACAAATTTCACTCATTTGCATTAACTAAAGCATGAAAGCTTCCCTTTCTCCTCAGCTGACATGTTACTGGATCATCAGAATGACTTATTGACTATAGATATATTGCTTTCCCCCTTCATGGATCACTGTCTTGCTGTGGCAAAGGGACTTGAATAACTCAGAGAAGCTATGAGCTATGCCGTGCAGGGCCACCCAAGATGGACAGGTCATAGTGGAGAGTTTTGACCAAACGTGATCCACCTGGAGCAGGAACCGGCAAGCCACTTCAGTATTCCTGCCAAGAAAACTCCATGGACAATGACAACAGGAATATAAAAGTTATGACGCTGGAAGATGAGCCCCTCAGGTCGGAAGGCGTCCAACATGCTACTGAGGAAGAGCGGAGGAATAGTACAAGTAGATTCAGAGCTGATGAAGTGGCTGGGCCAAAGCCGAAAGGACGCTCAGTTGCGGATATGCCTGGAAGCGAAAGGAAAGTCCAATGCTGTAAAGAAAAATATTGCATAGGAACCTGGAATGTAAGAACCATGAACCTTGGTAAGTTGGATGTGGTCAAAAATGAGATGGCAAAAATAAATATTGACATCCTGGGCATCAGTGAACTAAAATGGACGGGAATGGGCGAATTCAGTTTGGATGACCATCATATCTACTACTCCCAGTAGTGATGTATGGAAGTGAGAGCTGGACCATAAAGAAGGCTGACCGCCGAAGAATGGATGCTTTTGAATTATGGTGTTGGCGGAGACTCTTGAGAGTCCCAAGGACTGCAAGATCAAACCTATCCATTCTTAAGGAAATCAACCCTGAGTGCTCACTGGAAGGACAGATCGTGAAGCTGAGGATCCAATACTTTGGCCACCTCGTGAGAAGAGAAGACTCCCAGGAAAAGACCCTGATGTTGGGAAAGATGGAGGGCACAAGGAGAAGGGGATGACAGAGGACAAGGTGGTTGGACAGTGTTCTCGAAGCTACCAGCATGAGTTTGACCAAACTGCGGGAGGCAGTGGAAGACAGGCGTGCTCTGGTCCATGGGGTCACGAAGAGTCAGACACGACTAAACAACAACAACAACAATATTGCTTTTATATATTACCTTAGCTAAATATACTACACTATTTTTATTCTCTGAAAGTCTAATGATATTGGAATAAAGGACTTAGTCACCTGTTTATCTGATCTCACAATGCTTTCAGTGGTGGAAATGCTTCTACAGCCCGAGTCCATTGTCCTTGCTGCCCTGATAACAAGAGAAATGCAACTTAATTTTATTGTTGGAATCTGCCAGAGCTCAACAGTTCTTCTGTATTGCATTTTGGTTTCAATATGCAGGCTGCAACACACGCACACATTTTTAAATGTCACATATGCATGCCTTAGCATTTCATTATCTAACCTAATAAAGCCACAGTTTCAGAAGAATATCATTTTAGGTTTGGCAACTACTTTCAACAAATGAACGGATCTTCTTAAACAAAGCAAAAGTGGTGATAAATGAGCCACTTCATCATTATTGAAAGAAATAAGACTGTTATTATTAGTTATTTGAATGATTGAGTCATTCTGCATGCACAGATGAAGGTAATGTTATTTTCACAGAATGAATGCATCACAGAAATTTTAATTAGACTATTAGACACATCCTAGGTGATAGCAATTTGCCACACTAATGATGTTTAACACAATTATTCCTGGAGCCACAATGGCCCATTTGATCTCTGTATTTTTATTATTTTTAAAAGGGATAATCAAGTTTGCATTTTATAATATTTGGATTAATGGTTTCTTTTCTGAAACAACTAAAAGTAATGTTACCCTTCAAATCAGTTTTGTAATGATAGAAACTAAAGGGAGGAATGAATGTGTCACAAGAGTAGTTGTAGGTAGGGGAAACAGCTCTGCAGAATGAATAAAGGATAACAACCATGCACAGCAGCAGACATCCTCATAGCCATTGTAAGAACTGACTGCACAATTCTAGCCAAGTTCCTTTATGCCTGCTCCAATCTCTTGTTGGTATTGTTTCTTAAGTTTGCAGCAATGAACACTGCAGTTTCAACTGAATACATGCTTATGATTAACCCTGCACGAATGACTAATCTGTGGATAACGCAATGCATGAAGGAAGTAAGTAAGAGGATTGCGCTTCCTGGTCCCAACTCCGAGGGCTCCCCTCCAAAAATAATGTGAATTTATGCACAAAGTCTATGCATGTTGAAGGCTCCTTGCACATAGGCTCCTTCCACATGATCGATACCCTGCAAAAATGTTTTTCCCCAAGTTTGTGAGTTCAGGGTGTTGGTCCTATGTGCAAAGAGCATCCTAGAGAGGGAGCACTGCCCACATGGGCATAGCCATGATTTATATTGTGCAGGGGCATAAATGAGTTAACTGCAATGTGATTGGTCAGTTAGTTAAGTATTTTTATTTATTTGCTTGATTTGGGGCGGGGGAGCTGCACCCCTGCACCCCCCTGGCTGCATCCGTGACTACCCATCTGCCGTATGTGTGCACTGAAAATGTCATTAGACTTTTTGAAAGCACATACGAGGTAAGCAAAATCTACTAAGTACCTTTGAAATCCACTGTAAGTCAAGCCTCTGTATGGAACCACATGAGAAACAATTTTATTTAAGCTCTATCTCTGCTTCTAGTCTGTCTCTGTATTAGAATTGTTTTAAAATGTTTTTACTGTTTATCATTTCTTGTTTGCCACCCTAGGCCCTTGGGAGGAAGGGTAAGATAGAAAGATAATAAATACTATATATTGGCTAATGTTGCCATAAGGAGACAGAGTGGGGGAAAGGCAGGAGAAAATCAAAGTCATATAATGGTGCACAGGATAGATGATGCTGGTCTTATAATTAATGAGACAAAAAGCAATCAGTAACTGTTAGAACAAATGAATGTTTCCTCGTGTGCCGATGAATTAGAGGTTTAAGGATAATTGAACTCCTTGTTACTACATTATGGCAGATTTCCACAGTCTGTTCTGAATAAATTATCTTTGTTTTTGGTTACAAGACATCTCCTTGTAGTGCATGCAAAAGGTGGCTTCGAAACTCTCTAACTGTCCTTCTGGTTTCTGTGTTTTGGCATCTGGTACAGCACAGCAGTGATTTCAGGACTACATTCACGTGGCATTTCCTTTTTGAGGCCTGGGATATATGCTGTGTGGGGTAAGGGTACAATCTTGCCCTGTTTAACTGGTTTAATCAGAGCCCATCATGTTGACATGCCTTTACGATGTGTATTTGCCCTTCTATGTGTTGCAATAACATGTCAGTGACCAGCAGACAGGGAGATGTCATGTTTCTACTACATCTTTCATGGACTGGCTGGATGCAGAGGCATGGTGGGAGACAGCAGCTGGGGAACCCCCAAGGGAACCCCCAGGGGAAGAAGGCTCAGAGCCAGGGAATTGGTGGTGGGATGACGACAAGTGGTCAGAGGGAGAAGAGGGAGCAGACTGGGAAGAGGAGGGGTCAGAAACTGAAGACATAACAGGGTTTAGTGAGCAGGAAGAGACTGTGGCAGAGAGCAGTCTAGAATCAGAGGCAGAAGTGGTAGTCTTCCCCTCCTGCTGTGAGCAGCTCCCCTCCCCCCAGTGTTCCAGAACATGAAGAGGAATGCTTCAAAGAGCTAGCATGTTACATGTGATCACATAATAATAATAATAATAATAATAATAATAATAATAATAATAATTTATTATTTGTACTCCGCCCATCTGGCTGGGTTTCCCCAGCCACTCTGGGTGGCTTCCATAGAAACCAAAAATACACTAAAATATCACATGTTAAAAACTTCCCTGAACAGGGCTGCCTTAAGATGTCTTCTGAATGTCAAGTAGTTTCTGCTGTCTCCTATGTTGTTTTTTCTGCGTAAACATCATATATAAATTGGGCCTGAACTCTGCTCTAAAACATGCCTTGCAAGCAAAAGATGCCAAGCTCAGTCTCCGCCATCTCCAGATAGCGAAAGCCCCAAATGAAACCCCAGCAAACTATAACCAGTGTAAGGCACCAAAGAGATCAAAGGGCTGGGTTTTTGTTTCTGTTGTTGCTTTTGGTTTGTTTGGTTTTTGAAACAGTACAAGGCGGTTTCCTAAATTCCCAAATGACTGGCATTTCTGGTTTTGTGTTTTCCACGCTGACTGGCAGCAGCAGTCTAGCCTTTCAGAAAGGCGTCCTGATGTCAGAGACTGAACCCAGAACCTTTGGCGTGGTGGCTGCTCTACTGCTGGGTTACAGGAGCCCTTATGTAATTTCCAGCAGCAGGCTGCTCCTTGCCAGTATGGCATAGCATCCAGCATCCTGCCAATCAAAATCTACACTGTGTTTTATTCCAGGGCTATGACCTTTTGATAGCTTTAGGCCAGTTTCCAGTTTAATAACACAGTAACAGCAAACAGATATTTAATACCCACAGGACCACTCTCAAAGTTCACACTGGCGTGTGATTGTACAGGGGAAAGGGCAGGGGAACTTTACATACCTAATTTCAAAAGCTGCCTTCATCCATATTACATCTGAAATGTTGGCTCAGTCGCTTCTCATAGCTCATTTCCCCTAGCTGGCAATTTTAGTTCCAACTGGTGAAACATTTCTAGCTTTTTCTCCTTGAAAGATGGTAGCCTCAGTTTTGCTGGCATTCATCTGTCTCGAGAAACAATGGAGGGCATCTCTGGGGATGAAGTCAAACCACAGTGCCTGCTGCTGCTGCAGAGACTGGTAACTCGTAGCTGCTGTCTCCTATGTTGTTTTTTCTGTGTTAACACCACCAAAGAGACCTCTCTGGGGCGCATGCCTGCCCAGTGTGTATGGAGGTCCTGGGCTGCCCAGACAAGACTGCCCGCCCCCTTGTTCATGTGGTCCAAAGGAGAGCAGAGCAATACATTTGGCATCAGCTTGGCGGCAGGAGTTGCCACAAGGAAGGGTACCATTCAATCATGTTATGGATTCTACTCTGGGTTAAAGGTGATCCTGGGTCTGAAATACTACTGCCATGGTCTGGTTGGACGCAGAGGAATGGTGGGAGGAACCAGCTGGGGAACCACTAAAGGAAGAATGTTCAGAGTCCAGGGATTGGTGGTGGGACAATGATGAGTGGTCAGAGGGAAAAGAAGGAGAAGCTGGGGAGGAGGAGGTGTCAGAAGCTGAAGAGAGTTTTGTGAGCAGGGAGAGTCTATAATGGGGGAAAGTCCAGAATCAGAAGCTGAAGCTGGCAAGTGGGAGGAGGGAGGTCAAGAGGCAGAGATGAGTTAGGCTAGTGAAAAAGCCCAAGTGTCACTCCCTCTTGCTGTGGCAAGCTGCCCTCTCCCCTGGTCTCCCAGGACCAGGAGAGGCATGAAAAGGGCAGAGGAGAGATTGTTGTTGTTTAGTCATTTAGTCGTGTCCGACTCTTCGTGACCCCATGGACCAGAGCACGCCAGGCACTTCTGTCTTCCACTGCCTCCCGCAGTTTGGTCAAACTCATGCTGTTAGCTTCGAGAACACTATCCAACCATCTCGTCCTCTGTCATCCCCTTCTTCTTGTGCCCTCATCAGGGTCTTTTCCAGGGAGTCTTCTCTTCTCATGAGGTGGCCAAAGTATTGGAGCCTCAGCTTCAGGATCTGTCCTTCCACTGAGCACTCAGGGCTGATTTCCTTAAGAATGGATAGGTTTGTTCTTCTAGCAGTCCATGGGACTCTCAAGAGTCTCCTCCAGCACCATAATTCAAAAGCATCAATTCTTCGGCAGAGAAGAGGAGAGATTAGCAGCATGCAAATGCAGTCTCCAATTGCTTGGGGAAAGCCCTGGAGAGAAGGAGACCTAGACAGTTGTGGAGAGGCGAGGACCTTCAGCCTCAGCAACTGATTTCTTGGAGGAAGATCCACCAGGAAGGAGCTGCTGTGCTCATTAGGCCTGATACTCAGACATGTCTGTGGAGATCATGCATTTGGTAATAAAGAGTTAACTCCAACTTTGGACTGACCGGCACATTGTGTGACAACTACTGACTTAGCTCATAAACTAGAAAAATGTTAGTGATAGGGAAATGATTGAGAGCCGAGCCCTTACGTTTTCTGAATGCAGAAAACCTGGCTTCCTGCTCACAGTCCTGGATGAATTTGCATTAAAAAACAACTAAAATGCTCTGTTGATGCCAGCACTGACTTAATAGCTTTCCTAGGGGTCTCTTCTATTGCTTTCCCCCACCAAAACACAGCAGTCCTCTTTTATCAGCCATACAGCTGTGATTTCCCTTCTAGTACCCTGAAATCAAATTAAGCTGGTTTGCCTTTGGAAACCTTGGCTCATAGAACCCAAACAAGGTTAATGCAGGGGTCTGGGACAAGCTGTTAAAACTAGAGCGAAGGAAAGTAAGAGTGTTTTAGGTCTGGAGGCTAAGCTGTCACTTGCAATAGAATTCAGAGCTATAATCCTTGAATCAACTATTCCGCCGGTGAGCAAAGTAAAACCAGATTGACTTCACAGACAGTATAATTAATGACGAGAGAGAGATCACATGGCACAGCGGTAACATCTGGCAGCATCTTTTTACAAAACCATGGGAACAATCAGGCTTTGATTTCTGCATTGATTTTCCAAAAAACAACCACCCTTCAGCTCTGATTTCTAACAAAAGAAAATAGATTACAACAATATAACTCGAAAGAGGGTGGGTAGCTGTAACTCTGAAAACTGTACTCAGTTTTATGCAGCTGCAAACCACAACTATTATATGGATATTAAGGAAATGGGAAAGCATGCAGAGGACTAAACCTTGTTTCTAAAAAATAAATAAAAAAATAATCTTACATTTACATAGAATTTTTTAAGATCAAGGAAAGCATAAGGAACTGATTTGCCTCTGCATGACTGCCACTTTATTTGCTTTAATTGTTGATTTCAGTGGAGTTTCAGCAGCCTGCAATTAGTGTGCCACTGTGGTGCCTTAACACACCATGCCAGCTGAAGGGCAAATATTGGGCACAAGCTAGTAAACAAACCATGAAATGATTGTCATTGCGTATCTGTCCCCTTTTCTCCATGTGGGACTGAGAGGCTACTGGAATGACAAGTAGTCTCTAAAAGTTAACGCAAGCAGTCAGAGATAGCTCTTTTTTCCATGAAAAAGCATAGCATCATAGCACGTCACCCTGATCATTCTGGAATGCTCCCAGTTTCTGTTGTCTTGCCAACTTTTTTGCTGGGCGCGCACCACAACCTGGTGGCTTTGCTGCAGGTTAAAGCAAACTCCACAAAAAGCAAATGTCATGCATTAATACATGGCAGAATATGCTGTTTCCACACTTTTTATTAAACATTAGCTGCAATGAACACTTAATGGTGAATGAACCATAGTGAGGCTGTTATCAAGCTATTTAAAACAACATATTCATATTTCCACAATTAATAATTTCTTCGCTTCTTTCATGTTCGGCATTATCTTCTGGCATTTAAAGCTAAACCACAGAAATACATTAACTGCTAGTTCAGAAGATTCATTAATTGTTAAAGGAAACAGTGCATGAGTACAGCCATGCTTCTGTTTTGAGAACAACTGCCTTGTGCATACTATGGTTGTGCCATGTTGCCATTCTAGTTTCATGTTGATCCCAGCTGCATTAATGCTGAATATTCAAATGAAAATAACTACATTTATAGGGTAGCTTATAAGAGTTCTGTAGCATAAGAGGACAATCAATATAGAACAGATGAGAATCTAAAGTTATTTGCATTTTAGTTTTTTTAGCCAATATATTCCCCATATTCCCCGTAAAATTGAATAAACCAGATTATTAATTTATATTAAAGAGAATCATTACCCCAGATCATTGATCTCTGGGCATCTCATCTGTTTTTGGTTTTTTTAGGTTCAAAGCAGCTGATGGAAGAGAACTGGATAAGGTAAGTGATGCTGGAGATTTCCAAACAATCACTCACACCACCTTTCAGTTCTAAGTTCCTTCCCCTTCCCAAAGCTGCTATGTGCATTACAGGGAAACATGTGGCCACCTGTATGATGTCTATATGGTTTTCTGCCATAGGTTAAATAGCTTCAGGGGGACTTTTAGACCAGGAAAACATCACTGAAGGGGAGGTTAAGCGCCATTCCATTGATTTAATGGAAGAGGACCGCTTTAAGTTTAGCATACAAAAGCACAAGCTCAATCAGAAATTTCCAGTGTATGATCTAGCTTTTCCCTTACACTTTAAACAGATGCCATGTTGATTTCAGAGTGATGTTAAGTACCTCCTATGGGAACATTAGCACAGAGTTTTATTGGGTCCTGTGAAAGGAATGAGAGAACTAAAATATGGCTCGAATCACGGACGGAAGTAACTGAAGCATCTATTCAAGGTATTTCAATTGCCACATTTACTGTATCTAGTAGACATATTGATTTCAGATAATGCAATATGGAGAGTATCCCAACAACGGAGGAATGGAGAAGTAAATTATTAGAATATGTGGAGATGGACAGGATGACATGTAAAATTAGATATACAAAAGATCAGAGGTTTGTTGAAAACTGGGAAAGTTTTACGAAATATCTGAAAAGTCTAATCGATGAACAGACAACACTAGTAGGTTTCCAAGAAGCTCTGTAAGAGAAAAGGGTAAAGCTAATAGAAAATGGATAGATGAGAATGACTTATGGCTTTGCAAATATGGAAATGCGGATTTATTGTTTAATGTTATTTCGGACGATTCGTGAAACGACTGAAGGAAGTCAACTCTTTTCTTATCTTTAAGTGACAGATACGAGTTTTGAATAAGTTTGTTATGTATTTTGACTTTTGGAAACTAATAAAAATTATGCATGAGAACAGATAATGCAATATGGAACTGGAGGATGGCACCAAAACACAGCATTACCATACCAAATACCAGGCATCTGTTCTAAGCAGCAGTCGATTTATAAATATAAGCACCCAGTGGAGAATGTTTAAGGCTGGCTCTTTCTGACATCTGTTTCACCAATATTTTGCAAAATCATCATTCTAGATCCCATCTATGGAGGATGGAACACAGCAGTAGATGAGATTTCATTGTTCTTCATTATGTCTTGGTTTCAAACTATGAGCAGATGGAGAAAGTCATTACCAGGGCTCTGTGGACTTTTGTGCAAGTGTTACCAGAAGAATTCTTGCAGTGCAGTGCCACAATATAATCTGGGGTTGTGCTCTATCACAGCATGAGAAACACACTAGATAAGGAAGATCTAGGATATAGCACAGAAACTGCAGTGGGTAATAAAATGGTTTCGAGACTAGTTTTCCACACAGGCAGGGAGGTCATGTCATGGGAGAGCATTTACCAGGAAAAACTCACAAAAGGAATATGAACTTAACACAAATCAGTGAATTCTCAACATCCTCAGAGTTAAAGCAATGCAGTAGAGTGAACTACAGAGTATTTAATTGCTTCAATAATATGTCCATAACTATGATTATAGCACAATATAAACTCAATTGTCCCAAACAAATATTTTGAGCTACATGCAAGCATTTAATATATGAGCTCATAGCTGCATTCAGAAGAGGTACAATATGAGAGTTGTGCCACAAGTATACCGCTAGGCAAAGTACGATACATAGTAGACCTTCATTGATTTTCAAACCAACTTCTAGGATGGATTACAAAGAATTATAGAAGTATTTTAAGTACCCCAAGGCTATTGGGAAATGAAAAGACAAAGGGCCTGTTTGAAAAGGGGGTTGAAATTCATTTTAAATAGTGAAAGCTCTGCCACCCTTGTGGCTACTCTGGTCTCTTATTTATAACTGCCAAGTTGGACAAGTGCAATACATCTGCTTGACATGGGCTCTGGCAACCCCAGAAGCATAAAATTCCTAGGCTGTGCACCAGCCACTGCAATATCTATCCAAAAGTAAAGTCTCAAAGTTCTAGGTCTTTTTTCATTTCTTCTGCTGTGTAACCTGTTTTTCAAGATCTATTTAGTGGTAGTATTTGTCTCATTTATGAATCATTTGCCGTGAGGCATCCCAAAGTGATTTACAATATAATAGAAAATATATAAAATACATAAAAAGTTGACATAATTGCACATGGAAGCAACTTAAAAACAATAACAGTACATGCATAAAATCAATTCAAATACGCCACTGGTGCCAACTGGAATAAAGGTATACTGCTTCAAACTTCTCATGGACACTAACTTAGGTATATTTAAATCTTAATATGTGTACTTAATCTTCTTGTTGTTGTTGTTTAGTCATTTACTTGTGTCCAACTCTTTGTGACCCCATGGACCAGAGCACGCCAAGCACTCCTGTCTTCCACTGCCTCCCGCAGTTTGGTCTAAACTCATGTTGGTAGCTTCAAGTTCAGTCAAACTCATATTGGTACTTAAATCTTAATAAATCTTAAATGTACTTAATACAAAGCACAATGATTAACATCCCCTAACACCAGCCAGCTACAAACGCCAAAATAAATTATAAAGGTCTGTATCAATTCATTAATTCACTAAGCAGCCATTAAGCTATACAATTAGATAGCCACTGATTGTTCACTTTTGCTACTGAAAATTTTGTTAGTTTGACTTCAGCTATGTCTATGCAGGGGTGATCTCTTAAACAATGGATAGCTCAGTGTATGTGTGTGATTGGTGCAAGCATGTCCACTTTGCTTTCCTGATCTCAAAACAATGTCTTCTGTCTACACTAGTGTTCCTTTATTCCAAAGTGGGTGGTCCTTGATAGGATGGTATCTGCATGGTGTGTGCATGTTCTCTCTCCTCTGTTATTACATATCCACCCTCCGTTACTGGTTTTTTTCTTCAAACTGGGCATGCACACAGATATTTGTTTACCAATGTGCACACTTTTCATATATCCATATATCCCCAGGAAGTATACAAGAGTAACCATTATGAACATATTTCACATAATGGAAAATGAGACATTAATTTGGGAGGGGGCGAGAGATACACAAAAAATAAATTTATAGTACGTCTCTTTTTGTGAAGATGACAATTCTTGGATCTAATAATATTATTATTATTTCACAATTCTAAATATACCACCCAGTGTTACCAGTTCAGCTAGTCACGTGCACCCATACACTCATTCAGATGAGCTCTTAATACTTGCATTCACTAAAATGCTGATTTGGGGAAATAAGCAATACTACTCTTGGGATCTTTACTGAAGACAGTTGAACTCATACATATGGTATTGCTCTTGCTTTGATTACCTTGTTTATTTGGGGAAAATTAGCACTGACCTATATTAGCATGCTTGATCCAGAGAGCCAGCAATGACCACAACATTGTTGCAATTATAGCAATTTATTTATAACTCAATAAAGGTACTCTGTCAATATACAGTGATATAGAGGCAACAACAATGGCTTTGTGCCTTGGAATGCCACTAGAGAAACACAGAAGATAAAATTCATTACACAGGCTAATTCAGCCATGCATTGCCTAGACCATACACTTAGTTACCATTACAGTGATAGAGGGAGGAGACCAGAGGTGGAAAGTCACCGAATGCAGAACTATGAGGCAACGTCTTAAACACCCAGTTTTGCTATGGGGAAAATGAAATAATCCATTAAGTGGGAAATGTTAACATGCAAAATAAAGGCTTCTCCATCTCACTGGAGTCAGAGAAAACACAGAAGTTGCAGAAAAGTCAGGAAAGTGAGATGCAATAGCTGCATTTCTTCCTGAGGAAGGTGAGTGGCATCGCTGAGACCCAAAGCTCTGAATTTCTGACAAGCACAGATACATGATCATAGCTGGGATTACACGCTTTGGCAAAGGAGGAGTAATTCATTAAAAACAATCCTTATGCCTATCAGAAGCATGGTATTAAATGGGGTGGGCTGATAGTTCAACCTCATTGTAAATCCCTTTCCACAACCATCTATCTCCAGGTTCCTGGCGAGCCCACCCAAATTTGGTTGAAAAACAGAAAGGTTTTCCTCTCACAAAAGACCCTACTGGATGTCTTTCCAGTCCTGAAACAAACAACAAGCAGAGGCAAGGGAACCCATGGAGGGAAGAGGCAAGGAAAGAATCTAGATAAACCATGGCCTATCACAGGAGTACAGCATCTGAAAAGAAGTGGTGTGGGAGCATTCCAAAAAGGAGAATGAATGGAAGATGTACCTTATAAGGCCTCTCCCTGAATTCGATCCCACCCCACCCCCCAAAAAAAGGCTTGACCTAAGAGTCCAAGGTACAAAAGATATTCCAAGGACAAGCTAGGTCAAGTTAATGGTCATACCACATGAGAAAATCCTCAATTTATTGTTATCTTGATGATGCTCTTTGCCTTCATTGAAACTAGGTAATTTTGGGAGTTCTCTGAAAATGCAATAGGATAGTGCAGGATATGCTTATCAGGTAGAAGCTATTTACTCACAAAAGGAGACTAATGACCAAATTAAGGGTGTTTGTTGCATTTGATTTCTGGAGTTAATTGGGTGATTGGCGCGTGCCTACAGCTCACATGAGTGTGGTTCACATTGATGGCTACGACAATGTTTTCATTGCTCAGAATATGTACGTACAGAGTCCCAGCTTCTTGGTAACACCAGTGGGGATGAAGCATTGGTCTTTTACTGTTTTCATATGTAGCTTTAATAATCATTCTGTCAACCAAATTAATTGAAATGTTGCTTTCCGAACAATACTATTCATAGCCAAGTGAAGAACAGGCAACACAGAGACAATTAATGATATGGAATGATTATTCTTTAATGCTTTGTGTTCTTTTTTTCTTCTTATTTAGAGACAATAAATACATAAAATAAAGGCAACATATATCAGCTATATTTCTTGTATATTTTTGCAATATTAAAGGGCTTCAGCTAGCAAACTGCCAGAAACTGTTTACTAGATTAGTTTTTACCCCTGGCAACAATACTGGAAGAATAACAGGAAAGAAATCTACACAATAGCAGGGTAGGCAGTGAAGAAACTGCAATCACATCATTTTCTTACTCGCACTTCAAGATAGCAATTGTTACTCCAGTTATTTCCCGCCAAAGGACAGACTCAGCTTCGTGCTGTGGCAGTTTGAGGCTGCTCTGACTGTAGCTGTTTTCCAAGATACTCCCTGAAAGACAACAAGGGGTGGGCGAGACATTTTTAAAGGGACCAATGATGAATACTTCATGAGAGTTTTCTGAAGGAAATAAGTAGCGGTTACTGTTTTCAAAAGAAGTAGGCAATTTCTTGCCTCAACTAGCCCACAGCAGTTCCACTCAGATGCCAGTTTTGCTAAATGCCTCAGGTCTGAATTTTACATTAAAAAAGAACAAATATATATTCTGAACATTAGCCATGCTAGTTTATACCAGCAGAGTGTTTCAATGTGATAGTTTCAGATTTTACTGCTTATGTTAAATCTCAGAACATGTGCAACCATTTCCCAGAATTAGACAAACAGATCAGCTTAGGCTGGAGAATTCAGACATACTGTACAATTTCTTCTAGCAAAATGGCAACAATACAGCCTGCCTCAAACGGACGAGATGGTACTGTTCTGCTTGTGCTGCTCATGTAATTTGCCTACTCAGAGCTAGCTTTTTATTCGTGCTTTTTATTCCAGCTACCACCTTTCAAAAGATCTTGAAACACACCGTTCTGCTGCTCATCACTTAGTAGCTTTCCTTCCATCCAGTTTATGTAAAAGCATGGGAACATCAGAAGATGCCTTCTACAGAGTTAAAACCTTCACATACAATCCTGAGCTAGATGGACTGGGAACATCTCTCCAGATTATCAAAAAGATGTCTTTCCCATTCCTTCTTGGACATGCCAGTGATTGAACCTAATAACTTCTGCATGCTAAGCAGATGCTGTACTACCGAGATGCAGCCCAATGACCTTGAGAGAATTACCGTATTTTTCACCCTATAGGACACACTTTTTCCCCTCCAAAAATGAAGGGGAAATGTGTGTGCGCCCTATGGGGCGAATGCAGGCTTTCGCTGAAGCCTGGAGAGCGAGAAGGGTCGGTGCGCACTGACCCCTCTCACTCTCCAGGCTTCAGGAAGCTATCCGCAAGCCTTGGGAGCCCATGGGAGTTCCCGCCAGGCTCCCAAGGCTTGCGGATAGCAGCCTGTTCTGGGGGCTAGGGTCGGGGGAAGCTAGGGCTTCCCCGGCTCCAGCCCTGCACCTGGGGGGAAAATATTTTTTTTCCCTTTATTTCCCCCCCCCAAAAAAACTAGGTGCGCCCTCTGAGCCGGTGCGCCCTATAGGGCGAAAAATACGGTAAATATGCACACTGAAATTTCAGTTGCTCACATCTCTCTGTACCAAGATTCTTCTACAACTAATTTGATACGCAAGTTTTCAGTTTTCGAAAGCATATCAGTACACATTTGCCCAGTCCGATTAAGAGAGGGGCAAAACTTTCAAAGGTATAAATGGGGGAGAAAGTTAGGAATGTCCCATTGATTTAAAGTGTAAAAACACATTCTTAACACTCTCTTCCATTTATATCAGCATACAACAAAATTTGGCTGGTGTTGGACTTTGGCTCAATCATATCTAGGTTTTTATTTGTAAAGTGCTGTTAAGGTCTTCACTTATATTGCAATGCTAGATTAAAGATGTCTTCTAAATTAAACCTATCTCCTCACTAATTTAAATTTGACTTGATGCTTTATTTGCTTCAGTAATCCAATATGAATCTGCATGAATCAAGACACATTTACCAAGCTGAACAGAAAACAAATTTGTGCAGTTTTACACATAGCAACATACTTTTAAGAACCTGAAATAAATTGTGACTGACTGAACCTTAATTAAACTTTGCTTGAGACAGTCTAAAGTACCATTTCCTTCAATATAGAAATCTGAAAATAAATTACTGTCATTGGCAAACAAATGCCGTTTCAGTTCCCCTGTATGAAATTCTGGGATACTGAGACTGAAAAACAAACATTAATTAAACAAGAGGTGTAGAGCAGTAGCCCAAAATGAAACCCCAGAAACAGTGAAGTACAAGATGTATTTTTCAGCAGGGGAAATACAGGGATGTATTGAGAAACTCACAGGGGAAGATACAGAATATTCATTTCAAACATAAAAATATTTTATGTGGCTTCACATGGCTGCAGAGCTAATTATGAGCCGCATAGCAGACATTCACACGCTTGTTAATTTAGAAACAGCTTCATCATTGATGTCATATTGCTTCAGAATCCTATTTAAAAGCAATAGTACCTAAATTACTTGACTTTTCAAAACCAGTTAAATATATAGTCAATTGTTCATTTTATCGGTTCAGTTATTAAAGCATCACAGATAAATTACATAACTGTACCAGGTTTGGATGTATTTGCTGTACTTTCCACACTCTGAGGGTTGTGTTTTTTATAGAACCATCAATTGCTACAAAAGTAAATTATTAACAGTGCAGACCTATACATGTCTGCTCAGATGTAAATCCTGTTGAACCTCATAGGGCCTTAAAAGGTAAGTAGAGTGCAGAATTGAAACCTAAGTGAAACACAGCTTGATGATCCAGCTGACCACAACCAAACAGATGCAACTCTTGGTGGGACATATATTGGCAAAGAGCTAACCACAACGTTCAACTCAATTTATGTTCCAATTTTCTATGATAGAATGGATTGAATTATGTAGCCGTCTCCCATGTGGATGAGAGATTCGAGACAAAAAATGTGACACAGTAATAGGCCTTCTTAGTAACAATCCACAAAGTTTTATTTCCAAACAGTGGGTATTTTCATTTTAAAAACTGGAGTGGATGGAAAGGAATATGGGGCTACAAGAGAAACAACTACTATGGGAGAAATGCTGGGTGCTGAAGTTTACTGGGGGGGGGGGACTATTACTTGGAAGGGAAAGATCAGAGGCCACAGAAAGTGATTCTTTCTATATTGAGCCTTGTTCTTTGCCTGTGGTCTAAAAAGTCCATCCTCAAAATGGGATTGGGCCATAAATCGTACCATAGTATGAATTTGGGCTGTTGATCAATTAATTTTCTGTTTTTACGTGATGCTGAGGATAAAAACCAGGATGTGGGCTCTGCTCTTCGTCATTGCAGTGCTACCTCCGGTTGTGGACGGGATCCGTTCTGGAGGTCTGGTTGGATCCTGAGGTTTCCACAACCTGAGAACCGCTTCTGCTTATGCGCACGGGGCAAAACCTGGTAAAATACCGTATTTTTTGCACCATAACACTCACTTTTTTCCTCCTAAAAAGTAAGGGGAAATGTCTGTGCGTGTTATGGAGGGAATGCCTACGGGTGGCATGCCTACGGATTTTCCTCCTCTAAAAACTACGTGCGTGTTATGGTCGGGTGCGTGTTATAGAGCGAAAAATACGGTACTTCCGGGTTTGCCGTGCACATCCCAAAGTTTACGTAACCAGAGGGTTACATAAACGGAGGTACGACTGTATTGCTTGCACTTTCAATTGCACAGAAAGAGTACAGAGGTAAAAGCCTTGCAGGTCTTCTGAAAGGCCATGACAGGTAACGGAAACTAATGAAAAGGAGGGATGCAACACTACAAAGTTAGATTTACCATGCTAAACTTCTCTTCTGTATAAGTTTCTAGAGTATACACAGGCCAGAAGCAGTTGATTATAGTGGTTAGGTAACAGGAGTAGTGGCTTATGCATCTTGAAGAATGACATTAGGAAATTCTTTATTCCATTCCCAAGGAATAGGATGATGGTAATAGACTGTAATGATCCGATATATACTAGGCAGGCAGGCTGCCTGCCTTTTCTCTAGTATATAAATTTTACAAAATATAATGAGGTAGTTTATGGAGGGGATGTGCTACTGATGTGTCTGTATTACTTGCAAAAAGTTTCAACTAAGTTGCTACAGCTGAAAAAGTCCCCCCACCCAGCCATTAAGAAACAAGGCTAAAGAATCTGTTTCCTAATGCCCTGCATATGTGCACAAAAGTTTATAAACCTATCCTGAGAAATAAACTGTTTCGTTAGGCAGCACCTACAACTCTCTGCCTTTTGATGTACAGCAGGCTATACTCTCTTCGGCACCTGCTTAAAACATTCTGCTCAGGCAACCCTATCCAGACATTTAGAAGGTACATGTAAAAGGTAAAGGGACCCTGGACCATTAGGTCCAGTCATGACCGACTCTGGGGTTGCGGCACTCATCTCGCTTTATTGGCTGAGGGAGCCGGCATACAGCTTCCGGGTCATGTGGCCAGCATGACTAAGCCGCTTCTGCGAACATGTAGTTTATCTCTTTTTAGCTACTGTTCATTTCAATCACCTTCGAATGCTTACCGATACCTGTATCTAATCATGTTTTATCAATATATTTCATGTTTTATGAACCATTTTTAAAAGTTTCTGGGGTTTTTTAACAAGCAAGTTGTACATACATTTTGTTAAACAAAACAAATCAGTTCAGAAACTTTTAAACAACTTTTTAACAAGAATCTATTTCTTTCAGTTCAGCTATTAGAAAAATACAAATGCATCTTGCATTTCTGTTCACCAAAGATCTGCTGGACATATAAATGGATCCTGCTGCAAGAAATTCTAATGGAAACACAATTAAAGGCTGAAAATATCAGGCATGTAAGGAAACAAAAAGGAATAATACTATATTCTGTTTTATACAGTCCACTTCAATTTTCATTATATAACAAAATGGGGGAGGGTAGTAGTGAAAAAAGACAGCAGAAGAGCTGCTAAATTTCACTTAACAATGACACTACTGCCAGTTGCTGAGTTGTTATCATTTCAGTGGTAGAGGGTACCAAAGTTTTATTGTAACCCCCAAGAGGCATGTCATAATTTAGGACTTGAGTTTCACACATTCCCAAAAAGAACTCCTGCCCTGAGATCTTATGATGAAGGGCTGTATGTAAATCTACTAAATAAAATAAAATAAAAACCCCGAAGTGAAAGTGAGTTGTCACATACCAGTTGTGGACCATCAACTTCTGCACAGCAAGCAAGGCATTATAGCGAACCTGTTGGTCTTCGTGGTGCATGTGGTTCATTACAAGCTGTTTTCCACCAAGTTGCTCAATCACACTACAAGAAGGGAAGAGAGCATGGGTAAGAGAGAGGTAGTGGTCAGGGGTGTGGGGTTGGGTGGGTGTTGTGTGTTTTCAAGTTTCCTTCTGCTTCTGATTACTAGCAGCCACCAACCTCACACCATTTTACGTGACTTTACAGTACCAACACCACAAATTTCCAGCAGACCCATGTGCAAGGTGGGGGATGTTATGATCCTGACTGCCTGTCAGTAAAGATTCCCCACCACTGTCTACTACTTCAACTGAATTTCCCTCAACTAGCTTCAATATGCTGACTTAAAACTTCCTAATCAAAAGCTTAATAAGGCACATGGATTGGTCTGGAAAAACCAAACATCGAGTCAGCTGTAAATAAAATTTGCTCCCCCAAGTTCTATGGTTTAAATACAACAGGTAGCAGGGTCACTTATATCTCAAAATAAATAATTCCAGCCCAATGCAGGGACTTTGTTAACCCGATTGAACGTTTTCCCCTCAGCTTTTGTCAAGGGCAGATATTTAAACATCCCCAAAATGATAGACATTGCAAATGATATTTGAATGTGCCAGACACTGTAGAACATATACTTTTCTTACTGTCCATTGCCCAGTGAGCTAATAAGGCTTGTTATTCCCTTTTTTGGGTAATCTAACATCACGACACAATGAAAATATCAGATTCTATCTGTCTGACATTAACCCGGAAGTAACTGCAAGGGCGGCTGAGTTTTTGTCAATAGTCTCTCTTAGAGTGGTGAATGGTACCATTTAGCAGGAAGAAATCCCAATGAAAATCCTTGTCATTATATATTTTACATGGCTGTTTATTTGTATATTTAAATTTTTTATATATGGATGTTTTATGATGGCCTGTACTTGTAATGCCTAATAAAGGTTTGGTGACGTAAGATTAGTTTGGAAAGCAAATGTGGGTGCTTCTTCAGCACAAACATCTCAGTCCATTTTAGCTCAATTGATTTGTATGCCACTTTTCCATTGAGAACTATAATCAAAGCAGCTCATATCATCAAAAAGTTTACATGACATCATTCACTAAAAAATTACAATACTTAATTAAATTCAAATAGTCATATAAAAATGTTACTGAAAGCATCTCACATACATAAATATAAAATCAAATTAAACCACCTACTGATACTTTATAGTAAGGTCTAACAAAAGGTTACACTAACTGTTCCTTGAGTCATAAGCAATGGCCCTTGTATTAACTCAAGCGCTAAGCAAAGATAAGAAAAAGCCTTCCACACCGTTTTCCTCGAGGATAGTGTCGGACATATTCTCCCACATCATGAGCAGCTACAGCCAGGACTTGAGGGTCATCTGATACCTCCAGAAGCTTTGTCAAGATTCTACAATAGGATTGCAAATATACAAGATCCTTATTCACTATGGAGTGTACAAAATATAGCATACTAAAAATTGATAAAACTCAATAAACCTCTGCCATGTTACTTCAGTACTGCAAAACTTTTCTAGATTCACACAGTATCACACAAATATTTTGAGAGATATTTCAAAATCACACTCAGGGTAGACCTAGGACTCAGCTAAAAAGGTAAAGGTAAAGGGACCCCTGAGCGTTAAGTCCAGTCGCGGACAATTCTGGGGTTGTGGTGCTCATCTTGCTGCAAATAAAATGTTTGGAATGTGTTGTAAAGTGCAATATACAATTGTGACACTAAATGGTGACTGCGAGCTATAGCAAATTCAATGCATTTTTCAAAATGATTTTTAAAAAAGCATTTTCACAACGTTTTTAACATGCGTGTAGATTCCACCCCAGTGAAATCAATGGACTTGGTCACGACTAACTTAACATCACTGATTTCAGTCAGTCGGTTCCAAGTATGACTTAGTTGAATGCTATCCCACGTCATCTAGGTAATGAATGTCCAACACATATTTAGCAAATGTGTTCAGCTGTAAATTCTTAATACATTCTCCGGTAAATTCTAATCTTATTAATCTGCCATGCAAAAATTCAAATAAGCCTTTGTGGGGAGAGGAAACTGTACTCATTTCACAGATATCTTTTCAGGATTTGTACACTGAACGATAAACTAAAGAACCAATAATATACTTAATTAAGTTAGCTCAACTTTCAATGAAGACAAAACCAGTGTTGCTGATAATTACCACTTTGCTTCATGCTCAGCTAAGCCTTTTGATCTGCAAGGCGTATCTAGAGACAGCTGACAGCTGAAGCATCGAAGCCAAGACATCACAGCACAGACACTTGACTGATTACCTCATTTGGAATGAATAATGCATATTCCTGAACAGGCAAGTATGACACTACTATGAACAGATATTTAGGCTACATTCGGATGTTACAACAGTGATAAGGTTACCGATGGGGGGAGGGACATCATATCACAGCCATTAGCCGCAAACCCAATCTTTAATAGTAACCAGCAATCTCAAGGAAGTCTCTAAATATATCAAAACCATACATTTGCTGTTCTAGAATCAAGCCACATTTCACTTAAGAAGCAAGCCAATGCTCTTACAAATTCACCTGTGCTCAAAAAAGAAAACAGTAGATTGTATCCTATGAAATTGTGTCATTAGCAGAAGGACTTCCACTTGTGCAACAGGACTTCCTTTCCTTCTTCTCTCCACGAAAGAAATCTGCTCCAGAACACCCAGAACAGATGGGCGGGGGGGGGGGGCTGCAGGAAGAAGCAGTGGAAGTCCTGTTGTGCAGGCATTAATGGGACCTGGATACAGCCCTCTGAACTAAGGCTCCCAATTTAGTTTCCATACCATACAAAGCAACAAAGTTTTTTTCTCTGTGTGTGTGTGCTCACTTGGGACATTTTCAAAGACGGGAACCTTTTATTGAAAATGGTATTATAGTCCCTCTACCTTATGCAGACACCCTAAATGAAACTTTGGTTACTCTGAGCAACACAACAATTCAACTGAAGCAGGGATATATCAGAAGAACGTACTTCAACAGTTCATAATTCTTTTCATTTAATCTCACAGCATTCTCTCGCCAAAATTTCTCAGATTTGTGAACAGGGCTCCACTCTAGTCTCCCCGACTTAAGCTCAGAACTATATTCATCAAACGAACTGCAAAATAAACCGAACATAAGAGAATGAGGAATAAATCTGATGCACAAGGACAATATATGAAAGCAAACAGCGCATCCAAACCTCCCACTGCACTTAGGATTCTTTGTAAAGCATTTTACAAAAATTGTAAGTGGCACTTACAAGCATAAGTATGAACACTTATAAATATGGAAGTACAATTTACAAATGGCAGCATATTTTCATTGGGATGAACGTGGCCTATTTACCATGAATTCTAATTTGGCCAGACTGAAGCTAAAGGAGTCAATTTTTCCAGATTTTTCTTCGCTGCTGACAGTTTTGCATTACAAGGATAGGATTGTAGCCTAGGACATTCAGATCCAATTTGTAGTTTGCTTCCAGGAAGTTGCCATAATAGGGAAAACATTCCTTACTCAGATTAACATGCGCTCCTCTCCCAGGTCACACAACCAGCTTTGGAAAATGGGAATCTAGCCGCTAGAATCTTTTAACTACATATGTGCATGGTCATTTTCTAATAACCTAGGACAACAACAGTTTGGTGCTTAGCCAAATATAAAACCACAGAGCCGTTTTCTTTTATTTTTGAAGGTATGGCAATTCTGATTTCCATTAATTATTATTATTATTAATTACATGCTGTGTCTGTTGATTTTTTGAAAACACAGCTTCTTCAGCACTTAAAGCACTCTGTTTTGGTACTTTATTTTGATATTATATAAGATGATGAGGTACTCCCAAATAAGGTGTAAATAAAGCCTACTTATGGTAATGACAAATGATAACTATTTTGTAGTTTTATGATTACTTGAATCTGATACCATCCCAAGGTACAAATCATGTGAAGTTGGTTTTAAAAAAAGAAAAGCCTGCTTGGTCTTACAGTTATTTCCTTCATACGGTCTTTGGAATCTACAGCATTGCAGAAAACAATCACTAGACAAGCTATCATTCTAATAACTAGGCCTCTATTTGATCTTGACAGGTGCTTTGGTGGGGAGCCTATACCCCAAGGAGGACCCTCCTTGTATCAATTTGAACATTAGATACCGAAGACAAAATTTACCTGAGGTCCTGCACACTCTCTCCAAGTTTGTCCAACAGAAACTTTATATCCTCACTTATGTCTTCATCATCATATTTCTGTTGTTCCAAGTTCTCCAGCTGCTTCAGAACTTTGCACTGGATCATGGCAAGAGCATACTCCTGGCGAGTTTCTCTTTCAGTAGACTTTTCTAGAAAATTCTGGAAAGAAAAACAAAACAAAACGGTGTCAGACCCTGATAGCCATGAATTAAAAAGGTAGTGATGGAATTCTCTGTGAAGTGGCACTCCCTCTATATTTTGACTAACCCTACTGTCATTTCCTACCACATTTTGCTAGCATCTTTACAGTTCTGTATCAAGAAGATGACATAGCATACTGAGGAGTGTTCAGACATCATCCTAGTTTCATGTGGATGGACAGCTGAATGTAAATTTTTACCTTTGTACAATAGCTAGTTTCTGTATACACACCTCTTATATCTAGGAAAGCAGAAGGCATTTTCAGTCTTCAAGAGCAAACTTTTGTCGGGCAAAAACAGTCAAGGAGGGTGTGAGGTAATGCCAGTGGAAAATGTGGCCTGAGGAAAGTCCAGAGAGCCACAGAGGCCCAGAGGGCTGCATTTGGCCCCCAGACCTAAAGCCCCCCACCCCGGTATAAAGAATTTGTAGTCTACATACTTCACTCACCCGAAATGCTGCAAGAATGATCCTAGTGACTTTTTCTTTTACAGACTCCTGAAGGATGTCAGACAGGACTGGGACAATATTATAACGCCGCAAATATTCACACATTTGAGGACTGAATGCCAGCAGCCAGATAGAGAAAATCATCTGATACTGAAGCTGGAAACCGCATTTGTTACTCAATACTCCCATGATACTAGAGAGCAGGGATAAAGCATAAGAAACATACCATTAGGCAGCTGCTCACTATCCTATAATTCAGAATGTAAATCTTCACTTCCAGACACATTGAATTTGTAAAAGAAAAGCCTTTCACGAATATACTTCCATACAAATTAGAGAGACACTAAACAAATTAGCAAACACTAAACAGCCAAACAATAGAATGCAATTTAGTCTGACAGGGGTAGGGTAGGGTAGGGTAGAGTAGAGTAGAGGAGGGAGCAAGGGAGCAAAGCTCAGTTACTTTATTCACAGCAGAGGTGAAATCATCTGCTGGAACAGCAGGGTATCCAGCAAATGAACAAGGCAATACTGAGATTGCAGGGTTTCACTGTTGTTGTTGTTGTTGTTGTTGTTGTTGTTTTGTGACAAATCAGAATACAGAGGAAGTCTCGAAATGAGAGAAATAATCAAGCAGAGCCTGGTATTGCCTTCCTTTTCTTTAACAAAGTTCCTACTTCACAACAGGAGTTCAAATGGTAACAATTCTTTACAAGATGGTTTGCATTTCTAAGTGAAAGCTAAAGGTTACATTTTAACTGGCTTAAGATCTTTTGTTAAAGTGAAATGTGTTTGAAATCTGAACCTGTATACACTGATGTATATAATGGTGCTTGCTTTCGCGAAACAATGAAATTATAGTCATGCTAGCCCTAATAAAACTACAAATTATGCTGCCAGAATTTTTGAACTTTCCTTGGGGCCTGTATATGGGCTGCTGTGATAAAACTTCAAAATTTACCACTGCATCTCTGAGCATAGTTAAGGGAACTTTTGGAATAGGGTTTGCTAACATTTCACCCTCCATATGGCCACCATCCCAAACCACTAGCCATGTTGGCTGAGGAATTGGAATTCAACAACTTCCCAAGAGCCACAGATTTTCCTTGTCTCTCAGAATAGAATCAGTCTTTCTATCGCATGACTGCTAAGTTTACTCAGTAGCTATGGTTACGGACAGTGTCAAAGGCTTTTCAGAAGCCCAGCTATATTATCCATCACTCCTAAACATCTACATGCATTCTTGAGCAAAGTTACAGAAGTCCATACTACATACACGATTGCGGCAACTGAAGTTATATGTACTGTGTTCTTTAAAAATATCATGGACTCTCATCAAGGGACTTATTTGGAAAGTAAACAGAATTTTGTGAAAGAATCCAGTCCGCTCACAGAACAATACCAAGAATTATCTAGGAAACAGAACTACAGTCATACCAAGCCAAATAGAATCCGTTCCAGACGTCCGTTAGACTTCCAAAATGTTCGGAAACCAAAGCACAGCTTCCAGTTGGCTGCAGGATCGTCCTGCAGCCAATCATAAGCTGCAGAAGCCACGGCAGATGTTCAGCTTCCAAAAATCATTTGGAAACCAGAACACTCACTTCCGGGTTTTGTTTGTTCGGGATCCGATTTGTTCAGGAGCCAAGGCATTCGGGATCCAAGGTACGACTGTACAACACTTTTAGATCTGCACACTTATCCTAAGGACACTTTTAAGAGCTCAACAGAATGCATGTCAGGAGGAAAACACTTTCATCATGGATATACTAGAAAGCTCATCTTTTTCTGTACAACAAATACTCACCAACTAACTCCATCTGATTCGACCCATGCAAAACGGTATTCATTGACCCTGAGCATCAACTGCAAGCACCCGGCGACACACTGGACATATTGCGAACTCTACATGAAAGAATAATACACCATTACAAAAAATACATATAGCCTGTTGTTGCACTGGAAATAGGTAAGTGTGAGAACAACTGAAAAGTCTCCAATTATCACTGTCTCTTTTACTGTAACAAAAGCCAGCCCACTGCCATCAGTGCCTGTTGTTATTCCAAAGTTGTGTTTAGTCACTAAGGCTAACAACATTCATGCCACAGTTGTAGTTAAGTGTCCTTAGACAGAATCAAATTCAAATTATCAAGTCAATAATCAGTTTATTTACCAGGGCTCTCACTTAGGTGGCTGTGAGATCCCACACTTCAACAGCAAAAACCTAGCCAACACTGAACAAGAGCATAATGTTATTGTTAACATATTCTGCCTGATTTCCATATTTCCCCTCTGCTCCCAAGTAGGTCTTTTATTAGATGCTTAATGAAAAATACAGCAAATGGTCAGTACACGGGGAACCAGTGTCCTCCTAAAGTTCCCCTATTCTTCAATTCCTTCAGAGTTCCTTCCTTCCTTTTAAAATTCCCTCATTTTCCCTAGCTTTTAGAAAAGTTTCCCACCTCTTCCTATATAGTTTCAGAACAACTATAAGTGGCAATTATTTTCTTGGATAATTATTTGTTATATTTATTTTTGGTTGTGTGGCTTTCCCCCACTCAGCTGTTTGAGAACAATTTGGTAGGCTTCTGTTGTGTTTGTGCATGTGTGTACAATGGTACCTTGGTTCTTAAGTGCCTTGGTACTCAAAAAACTTGGAACTCAAACACCGCAAACCCGGAAGTAAGTATCCGGTTTGCAAACTTCTTTGGGAAGCCAAACATCCTCAGTTTTGAGTGCCACACTTCTGTTTTGAGTGCCACACTTCCATTCTGAGTGTTATGCTGAGGTCTGTCTGTTTTTACTATTTACCGTATTTTGTTTTTGCAGCTCTTTTGTTTTTGTGACTGTGTGGAACCCAGTTGAGCTACTGATTGATTGATTGTGTGACTGCAGTACATTGATTATTGCTTTCATTTTATGGATCAATGGTCTCATTAAATAGTAAAATTCATGTTAAACTGCTGTTTTAGGGGTTGTTTTTAAACGTCTGGAACGGATTAATCCACTTTGCATTACTTTCTATGGAAAAGCGTGCCTTGATTTTGGAACGGACTTCCGGAACGGATTAAGTTTGAGAACAAGGCACCACTGTATGTAGCACTCAGAACCTGGTGTCCTACAGATGTTGGTGGACTACAACTCCTATCACCCCTGACCATTGGCCACAGTGGCTGTGGCTGATGGGAGTTGTAGGCCAACAGCATCTAGAGAGCACCACAGTGGCTATCTCTTCCACCGAGTCCAAAAGAAAGTACCTTCACTTGCTTTCTAGAAACATAGCTCTATTGGTCTGTTGTGCTAACAAAATCCCTTCTATATACTTAATTGAGAATAACTGCACCAACCCCAGTGGGGCTTACTTCTGAGTTTGCCTTCTTAGGATTGAGAATTCTAATCAGAGGCAGCCACAGGGGAAACTGAAGCAGGGCAGCCTTCATTCCAGATGAGTTAAATCCATCGCTTCACCCAACTTCAGCTTTGGCTCCACCCCAACTGGCCTGGGATCCCTGACAGATTATCCACAGGGCAATGCAGCCCGTGATAGAAAAAAAAGAGGTTGCCCATCTCTGACACAGAGCAAAGTCAGTCTTTTCAGAACAATTTCTGAGTAACAACATTTCAAAGAATATAAATGAAATGGAACAGCAACAAATAAACATTAGCCCAAGCTACTACTGAATGCAGTTCACTGTCAGGTTACTCCAACAACATTATATAAAACAACAACAACAGGAATCCAAGGACCTGTAATTCAATAGATTATGTGTGCATGTGAAAGCATCGCCTCTATTCCAAAGTTGTATCCTACCAACTATGGAACCCGGGGCAAATTTGTAAGGCTTCAACCGCATTGTCAAACTGCCTCAAAGCAATTACAGAACTGCATTGTTTTACAGCACAACTCACAAACTCCTACTCTCTTTTCAAAGTCGTCCCTGAACTTGCAGCGAGCAGCCATGACATTTTCAGAGAAAAAGAATACACACAATATACAGTAATCAATGTTTATTTTGCTATGAATACAGTAGCTAGGAAGCTGAAGAACTGTTTCCTAACCTATGTACACACGACAGAAGGTATGTTATCTCTAATAATCTTTCTGCATTGTGAAAAACTTTAATAAAAAGCTTATTAAAAAGAAGAAGATACACTATCTCAATGTAAAGGATACATGCTTTTCTGTATACCTGAAGGAGCATCTACACCCCCATCGTTCTACCTGGACACCGAGGTCCAGCGCTGAGGGCCTTCTGGCGATTCCCTCACTGTGAGAAGCCAAGTTACAGGGAACCAGGCAGAGGGCCTTCTTGGTAGTGGCACCCGCCCTGTGGAACGCCCTCCCACCAGATGTCAAAGAGAGCAGCAATTACCAGACTTTTAGAAGACATCTGAAGGCAGCCCTGTTTAGGGAAGCTTTTAATGTTTGATGTATTACTGTATTTTAATATCTTGTTGGAAGCTGCCCAGAGTGGCTGGGGAAGCCCAGCCAGATGGTTGAGTATAAATAATAAATTTATTATTATTATTATTATTATTATTATTATTATTATTATTATTATTATTATTATTATTATTTTCTCTACACTTAGATTCAAAGTTTGAAAATGCACGTGAATAAGACCAACAGGGTTCAATTTTCTTTACACCTCAAAAAATGCTCCTATTTAAAGCAAAGTTATAAAGGTAAAGGTAAAGGGAACCCTGACTGTTAGATCCAGTCGTAGACGACTCTAGGGTTGCGGTGCTCATCTCGCTTTACTGGCCGAGGGAGCTGGCGTACATCTTCCGGGTCATGTGGCCAGCATGACTAAGCCTCTTCTGGTGAACCAGAGCAGCGCATGGAAACACTGCCGGAGTGGTACCTATTTATCTACTTGCACCTTGATGTGCTTTTGAACTGCTAGGTTGGCAGGATCAGGGACCGAGCAACGGGAGCTCACCCTGTCATGGGGATTCAAACCGCTGACATTCTAATCGGCAAGGCCTAGGCTCAGTGGTTTAGAGCATAGTGCCACCTGCGTCCCCTAAGCAAAGTCATAAATAACCCCAAATCACCAAAACCACCATCCTTCCTGTATTGCACCAGCAAATAGCAGAAAACCAAAATCACTGGTAGTATTCTCACCATTCTTTAATATCCATACCAAACACATGTGGAAATAGGATCAAAAGCTCCAACCAGATATAGCCCTCTTACTTTTCCTCATATCTAGTAGACTGCCAATATTAAAAACTTCCCGATACAGGGCTGCCTTCAGGCAACACTTAAAACTCTTTGGTGGCACATCAGACTAGCATGAGGAGTCCAACCTTCCATGCTTTTCCATTCATGATTCCCAAGCACACAAATCCTAAGAGACCTGGACCACTAGGGAAGTAGTGAGAATTTCAAAGCATTCCCTTTGTCTTGCTCAACTGTTCTGGATGGAACTGTTTCAGGAACATGCCTTGGCTTGGCAGCAAGCCTTGTAAGCAGGTTTTTGTTTTTTTTTTAACAAAAAGCTGAAACATCTAAGAAAGCTGCCATCACTAAAAAAAAAAAAAGTGAATAACTTTTTCAGATTTTTTGATCCTCCTTGCATTTGTTTTTATTTATTTTCCTATAAAGCAGATCCTTAGGATCCTTATGGAAGGCAGAAAATACATTTTAAACAAATAAATAAAGGATTTTCAAGCTAATCCATAACTGAGAGTTCACCAATCTTTTTCCCAAACCCTTCAACACATAGTCTAGTATTGCAGGTGCCACATTTACGAAAAAATAAATTATGTTTAATTACATCCAACCATATGCAAATTAAGTGCAGCAGAAATTGTGTTTTTAATATATCTCCAGAGCTGCCCATTTATCTCAGGTTAGTCTCCATAAACTGCTTCTATGAAATAAAACCTCAAGCTAAACTGAAGGAATGCAAATTGTTGCTTATTTATTGCATTTATATCCCAGCTTTTTCTCCAAGGAGCTCAAAGTGGCATACAGGGTTCTCCCTCTCCTCATTTAATCCCCACAGCCACCTTATGAAGTAGGCTAGGCTGAGAGGCAGTCACTAGCCCAAGGTCACCCTGTGAGTTTCGTAGAGTTGCCTGGTCATTTGATGTGCACATCAACTCCAAAACCCCTCAGATTGTCAACTGTCAAAGAAAGACTTAAGTTGACTCAGTATTCATTTAAATAAGTTGAACAGGAAATTGAGTTAAAATCAGCTTCCTTTTACCCATTTTGGAAGCTGAGTACTATTGTTTTAAACATTCAGTTATTCCCTCCCTTCAACCCTGTGCCCCAGGATAACTGCACAGCTATTACATGAGTCCCTACTGATAATAAATATTACACCTGATTACATTTCTGATTCCAAGAACATTTGGTATAGCCTGAATTGTTGGGAATGTTTTTTATTTCTTAGAGACACCAAGTGGCAATACTGAGCAGAACAGCTTTTGAGATAAATGACATTTTACAATTGCTTTCTGAAGCATCTGCAGCTTAATGGACTGCTAATCCATGAGCATTATAATATTAACGCACCTAACAAGTATTCACAGAAGGAAATGGAGAGAGTAATTTTTATCACAACAATGTTCTCTGCAGAGCTCTATTTCCCCTCCAAATTTACTGTGCCAATGAATAAGAAACACTTGTTTTATTTTTATTTGTTAACTACAGAACTGTCTTCTCCAGATCAAATCTCACAAAAACTTCCTGCAATATTATCAACAACAGAATAGTAACCTGCGAAGGCTAAACAGGTTGGGCGAGGCTGGGGATCACAGGTTGCAGTTTTACAGTACAGATACCCAGAGAGTGAGCCAAACCTATGCCTGGTTTCATTACTTTAAAAACAACCACCCCACAACTGTGGGACTGCTCTCTTATCAAAATATAAGCTAAACAAATAAGATCCTCATAAAGGATAAAATATTATTGCACGTATAGTTTGACCCATTTCAATGCCATCATATCGTAGTGATTGTTCAATAGTGCAAAGATGGATAATATTCCTGTGGGATCTGCTAGTGCCACATGCTTAGGATCACCCTGAAAACAATCATGCCATAAACATCTGGCCCTCCAGATGTTGCTGGATTATAAATCACATCTGACTGGGGTTGATGAAGTTGGAATCCAGCAACATCTGGGAGGACCACAAGCTCCTCATTCCAGCCGTAAATGATCGAGGATCTGGCTGCAGAGATTTACAAGACAGAGAGATCCTGGGAAGAAACCTCAAACTCAGAAGCTAGTTGGATTTGATATATATTCAAAGTCTCTATTGCTTTATTGGCCAGAGAGTCAAAGGACCGTGAGAAGGAAGAACTTCCTCCCAGGAAGAACATCACGGCATGGGGAAGACCAAACTATTGGTCAGCGATGGAATAGCTGCATGGATCTTTCCCTCCCAGAAAATATATTCTGCTCCAAGTGCCAGTTACCCCAGGACTGTAGAATCAAAGAGAAGCATGCTCTGGCCCCATCCATCAGCCAGAAAACTAAGGGCTGTTGAATTGTGGGTTGGTTTGCAAGTCCCAGTGAATTCTGAGTTTATGGGTATCACCCATTGTTTGTAAACTGCCTTGAAAGTACAAGTCTTCTACATTAATATATTTGGAAAATACATTTCAATCCCGATTACTGCACGAACCTTCCTCGCATCAGTGTCCCACAAGAAACAATACTCTGGGCTGGATCCAGACAAACAGTGCAAGCCTAATGATGTCTATGCAGAAGTAAGTCCTATGAAGTCCACGGGGCATACTCCGAGATATATGGAGTTAGGACTGCAGTTTAAGTTAGTCATGCTTTAGTTCCTTTGAAATCAATGGGACATGGTAGTCGGGGCCAACATCTCCCACTAATTTGAGTGCTTCTAGCCCACTGTATCAAGAGAAAGATTAACAAATTATGCACAAATACTTACATCGGTTCCAGGATCGTTAGCACTACCACTGCTGCGTAGTTTCTAGCATGGAAAGGAGAAAGTTACATTTAAAGATTCGCAACAAGACAGCCCTTATGGACAAATCTACACATATAGCCTAATGAGAGAGAGATCTACATATATTTATTTTCCTACGCCTGACTGAATTGGAAATAAATTTCCGACCATCCCCTAAATATTGCTCACAAGTGTGGCAGTTAGTCACACATCTGGGCTGACTCCTATTCTGCTTCCAAATAGTTGGCCATGGCACATTTGCTCCCACTATCCAAAAGGGGAAATACTTTATTCTCTTTCAGCACTTCCCACATTTGACTCAGAGCATAGCCACAAAGTACCAACATTTCAAGCCAAGTAATTAGCATTTTCTGTACATTGCTACGCTTCAGTACATGTAGATATTCTGCACATTTGAAGTATTTAATCCTCTTAATGAACTTGAAAAATGCTTAATTGGCCAAGTGTTTCTATAAAATATGTGTATTTTAAGTAATAGGGAATTTAGCTCTGTCAATATATATCTGGTACCACACAAAGCAGCCAAAATATATCCTGCCCCAAGAGCCTGGCCACTGTAATACACACTGTAGGTAAAAGTTCCAATAGCTTAGTATGTACAATTCCCCACTGCAGCTACACACACTACTACTCACAAAAATCAGGTAAAGGACATTATTCAGATTTAAATGCATTTACTGATGTGAATTTAAGGGCTCATTGGGGCTTGCACAGGAGAAGTTTGTCATGCAGCATGAGCTTATATCATTATTAAATACAAGTAGTTGAATTTGTAGATCTGCCAAATATACCTGTTTATAAACACTGCAATATCAGGAGATCCCAACCTGGTGACCTCCAAGTGTTTTGCCGTACAACTATCATCATCATCCCCAGCTGTTGGCCAAGGGGAGCTGCACTAGACTATAATATAATTACCTGCGAACTAAGCTGGGTCTTTATCCAATTGAAATAATAATTTAAATCGCTGCCTTCCATCAGTTCTCTTCCCCAAGCTGCTAGCTTGGCAATAATTCTGGCTGCCTGAAAGAAAGTGCAGAAAGCATAAACTCAGACACATATTATCATAGATTTTGCAATAACATCATCAACGGATACAGCAGAGGAGCCATTGTTCAGCGGTAGCAAATAAACCTTGCATGTAGAAGGTCCTGTGTTCAACTTCCTACATCTCAAAGCAGAGATGGGAAAGACTCTTCTGAAACACTAGAGAACCACTGGCAGTCAATGTCAAGACAGTACTAAGCTAGGGATGCGGGAGGCGCTGTGCTCTAAACCACTGAGCCTCTTGGGCTTGCCGATCAGAAGGTCGGCGTTTCGAATCCCCGCGACAGGGTGAGCTCCCAGCTCCTGCCAGCCTAGCAGTTCGAAAGCACGCCAGCACAAGTAGATAAATAGGTACTGCTGCGGTGGGAAGGTAAACAGTGTTTCCATGTGCTCTGGTTTCCGTCATGGTGCTCTGTTGCGCCAGAAGTGGTTTAGTCATGCTGGCCACATGACCCAGAAAGCTGTCTGTGGACAAACACTGGCTCCCTTAGCCTGAAAACGAGACGAGCGCCACAACCCGATATTTGCTTTTGCCTGGACTTAACCATCCAGGGGTGCTTTACCTTTTACCTTTTTACCAGCAGTCTGACTCTGTATAAGGCAGTTTTCTATGTTCCTAAATATTACCGTATTTTTCGCCCCATAGGACGCACCAGCCCATAGGACGCACCTAGTTTTTTGGGGGGAAATAAAGAAAAAATATATATTTCCCCCCCCCCAGGCGTGGGGCTGGGTCGGGGGAAGCCGGAGCTTCCCCAGCCCCCAGAACAGGATGCTCTCCGCAAGCCATGGGAGCCCCCCCACAGCTTGCGCAGAGCTACCCGAAGCCCGGGTGCGACTGCTCAGCGCACCCAGGCTTCGGGATGCAGGCAGCTCTCCGCAAGCCGTGGGAGCCCAGCGGGAACTCCCGCGGGCTCCCAAGGCTTGCGGATAGCTTCCTGAAGCCTGGAGAGCAAGAGGGGTCGGTGCGCACCGACCCCTCTTGCTCTCCAGGCTTCAGCGAACGCCCACATTCACCCCACAGGACGCACACACATTCCCCCTTCATTTTTGGAGGGGGAAAAGTGCGTCCTATAGGATGAAAAATACAGTAATACCTTTTAAACAGGAGCGTTACAATCCAAGAACCTTAGCTGCATCCAAGGAAGAGGGCTGCACTTCACAAACACTTATGCCATAGTAAATTTGTTAGTCTTTAAGAGCCACTAGACTCTTGTGACAAGACAATCAAATAGCATAACCCCTCTACCACATCATCACTCTTACCAATCCGGCTGGTTCAAGATCTTTACTGATAATAATACAGTGGTACCTCGGGTTAAGTACTTAATTCGTTCCAGAGGTCTGTTCTTAACCTGAAACTGTTCTTAACCTGAAGCACCACATTAGCTAATGGGGCCTCCTGCTGCCGCCGCACCACCGGAGCACGATTTCTGTTCTCATCCTGAAGCAAAGTTCTTAACCTGAAGCACTATTTCTGGGTTAGCGGAGTCTGTAACCTGAAGCGTATGTTACCTGAAGCCTATGTAACCCGAGGTACCACTGTATATGGCTGTCTTAAAATGTATTTAATTGCTGGTTTTTGATTAGCTAAACATTTGGAGCCTCTTGCCAACCTGAGGAGCAACAGCATAAAAGAGAGGCATGAAAAGGGGCATTAGAAGAAAAGGCTAGCAGTTTAAAAAGAAAGAAAACCTAGTCATTAGTTTATATTTATGAACTGTCCCATTCTAAAGGTTTGGGGAAAGAGAGAGGCTGAGCATTACAGCTAAATCTAATAATGTTCATATAAAACTAAGTCCTTTACCCTGGTCCTGTTTAAATCAACACTTTATATAACCCTTAATTATAAAGTGCTGACAGGACATTGATATTGGAGGTCTAATAAATCTGTCCTAAGTTTTGCAACCAAAGGTCCCCTCTCAAACCCAGGCTATTTGACTGAGCTGAAAGCTTACCATGTGCACAGTGAAAAGATCTTGACGATTCAACATTGGAAGGAAATAGGACCATGCAGTGTTCTTGCCTCGTTTTGCATAGTCAAAGAAAATACTAACACGTTGGTGATTTTCCTGCAAGCAGCATAAATGGAAAGGAAACACAGTTAGAAAACAAACGGAGACAGTTTTATCCTTGGGGCACTCGGAGATCAGCTGAGATTCTTGATGCTTAATTTTATAAACATAGTTGAAACATAGTTCTATATAAACATAGTTCTGTTCTGTATGGATTGTTTTCACTTGCATACGTACATTATATTTTTTAAATAATAATGTTTATTAAGTTTTCAATTTTACATTTCAAAATAAGCATTTTACAAACTTTAAAATATTCATTGACTTCCCTTCTCCTTCCATGGTTCATTTTACATATTATACATTCCTGCATATTTTACTATGACCATTCAAATCAGTTTTCCACTTTTAGATCCATCAAAAATTATTTACTCTGTTGAATTTATCTTAGTGCTGCCAGCGTTCTCAACTGTATACAGTTGTTTTCCAAAAATTCAATAAATGTTTTCCACTCTTTTAAAAATATATGTTCTTCTTGCTCTCTTATTCTATGTGTTAAATCTGCAAGTTCTGCATATTCTGTCAACTTAAGTTGCCAGTGCTCTTTAGTTGGGACCTCACTCACTTTCCATTTTGGGGCTAACAAAACACAGGCCGCAGTTGTTGCATACATAAATAACCTTTTCTAACACTTAGAAATTCATGTCTTGGTTCTTCCCAGCAAACAGGACTAGGGTTTTTTTTGGGGGGGTGGGGAGTAGTTTTAAACATTTTTTTCAATTCATTATCAATCATTTCCCAATATACTTTTACCTTTTTACATGTCCACCACATGTGAAAAAAGGTTCCCTCCGCTTCTTTACACTTCCAACATGTATCTGATTCTGTTTTATAAATCTTAGCCAACCTACTCGGAGTTAAATACCACCTATGAAACATTTTCAAATAATTCTCTTTCAATGAATAACATGCGGTAAATTTCAGGTCGCTTTCCCAAAGTTTCTTCCAGAGATTAAGATCTATATTGTGTCCTATATCTATTGCCCAGTGTGCCACTGAAGCTTTAACAAGCTCATCTTTTCTTTCCCATTCCAATAAAAACTATACATTTTAGACAGAAGTTTATTCTTATTTTGTAAGAGTTCTTTTTCAAGTTGTGAGCTTTGGTCCAGAAATCCATTCTTTCTATCTAATTTAAACATGTTGTATATCTGGTGATATTGCAACCAACCCATAAGTTGGCTCCTTAAGTTTTCCACTGATTTCATTTTGGGGTCATCCCCCCCTGTAAGTCACCCTTTGTCTGCCAATGCATATGTACATTGTTGTTGAAGCTGCTTCACGAACAGACTTCTGTTGAAAAGTGGTCTTTAAATGTTGTAAGCAAACAAAACTATATGCTGGACTAGATGGATCGTCGTTTGATTTTGCAAGCCAATTCTTTGTTCCCCCTGTTTTGGAGAGGATTCATGCTTCTGGCAGGAGATTTGAGGCCCCTACCTGTTCTGACTCATTATGATTCTTTCACACTCAGTTTAAACTTTTCAGGTGGTATGCTTGCCCAGAATATCAGCACAATGTGTTAATTTAAAAGTAATTTGGTACAGCAGCCCAAGATCTGCCTGTAAGTGCACTTAAGAGATGCTGCCTGAGCTTGTATAATAACCATGCTTCGTGCTAAGCATGTCTTATTTTAAAAATGTAATTGCTACAAATCTAAAATATTAGAACACATTAAGGTAATTTTGCACTATTCAGAACAAAATGTATTGTTAAAAAAAAAATCAAGGAGGTCATCGGGCCGATAAAAGATTTGTTGCCAAGCAGACAGAACTGGCTTGCACATGTACATGGAAATCAAAGAAGTTATGCATATGTCCAGTGAGAAATGCTTTGCATATTTCATGCAAAATGTATTTTTCTTACTTCCTTTGAAGGGGAGAAACACGTCAGCAAATATACAGCATACCTATGACAATAGCGTCACTACCAACCACAGCTTTCCTGACCACATGTACCACAATGTTTTATTATCCTGCTACTCCCCTCTTTACAGAGGCAATCAAAGCAACTAACAGATATGAAAAATGGATTACTAATAGGTAAAGATTTAATGTTATAATATTTTAAGATTAAAGATTAGGATAAACAAAGAGGGGAAGGATTTGCTGAACCAACAAACTGAACTGGAATACAAAAAAGGGAGGCGTGAGGAGGTCCGGGAAACAAGCTAATGAAAAATAAGTAATGGAAAGATTGAGTTGTTTTTAATTACCGTATTTTTCGCTCTATAACACGCACCCAACCATAACACACACGTAGTTTTTAGAGGAGGAAAATCCATAGGCATGCCACCCGTAGGCATTCCCTCCATAACACGCACAGACATTTCCCCTTACTTTTTAGGAGGAAAAAAGTGAGTGTTATGGTGCAAAAAATATGGTATTTTTATTTTGTATTTTTCTTTTTTCTATTTTTCTTTTGTAATATTTTGAAAATCTTAATAAATTTCTTATAAAAAAAACAAAACAACTAACAGAATTCAAGAAATAGACAGAATTAAAATATTAATCCACATAATGAATATTATAAACAAATAACTACGGACAGCCTAAGAAAAGCCTTAGAGTGTCAACAGACAAACTTAAAACACCAATAAGATGGAAAGTTACTCCCCTAATATTTGACTGTTCAAGATAAAATGGGTAAGTGGGCTCATTATTTATATTTGATTAATGATGATCTTATACAATTTACGCTATATGCAATTGATAAAGCGCTGTTCTGTAGGATGTAGTCGGGAATGTTAATAAAAATAAATGCATATCTCTGTGGGGGGGTTTTATTTTTGAAAAAGGTTAACTGATTCATCTATTAATGGTTTCAGCCACACTTGTTCCAAGCTGTAAATGCAATCTTACTAACTGTATCAAAGGTACTTTCCACAAAGTACGGAGTGTAGGCAGAACCTAGCAGATGTTGATCACAGAAAGCTTATTCCACAAGGCATTGCTGCTCGGCCACCGCTGATCATTTCAGCAGATAAAGCACACAAGCTCCACTAAAATCACTAAAGGCCACTTGGTGCATAGGCTCTAGCCTTGCAAACCAATTTAAAGTGGGCAGCAAGCAGAAAGCTGTCTGCGCTGAAATAAGATACCCACATACCAACAAGCACTGGAAATGGGGGGGAAACCAATTAACTTACCTGCAGCATATCATCCACCATTGTTAAAATGTACTGAACCGTTTGTTCCTTGGAGATGTGAGTCATGAGGTTTATGAACGTTTTAGCGCACTAGGGAGGAAAGAAGTAATCCAAAGAAAGTTAGAATTATTCGCAAGTGTTTTCATTCTTATTTTCATTTGGCAATTTTGCAAGCACAGCCTGTGTGAGGAACACTGAAACAATCCAAAGTTGCTTCACTGTAATAAACACAAGTATTGGGAAACTCCTCCCCAGCCTACTACTATTGCACCGGCTACATTCATTTAATCAATAGTCCAAACAGAATTTGGCAATGGGTTCTTGACTGTTTCCTCTAGAATATAAAGGTATGCTGTGTTTAATGCATGCCCTGCGGACACAAGGCCACAGATTAAGAGAACAAGACACAATCCCATAAAATAAAGCAGGTGGTAATAACCTTTGTCCTTCCAGCTGTTGCTAAATGGTATCTCCCATAATCCCTGTCCATTGATCATGCTTGCTGGGGCTGATGGGAGTTTTAGTTCAGTAGCGTCAGGAGGACAAAAAGCTCCCCACACCTGAAGTTAAGGTCTACTATGGTTTCTAACAGGCACAAAGGGGAGACAATGATGAAGACATTTATGTATGCTGAGCCTCACTAACTTCAACAAAAATGTGCAAAACTGCCCGTTATACTTTTCGAAATTAACTAATATGGGAGTGGGGGAGATTGATTTTGTTCCTAGTCTGAATAGGAGAAGAGCGCTCCAACAAAGGGTTGCCCTATGTCCGGAATTTCCCAGACATGTCCTGTTTTTTGGGGGGGGCAGTATGCCCCTCCAGGCGGAATTTGGCACTGTACTTGAAATGTCCGGGTTTTGGGGGAAGGGGTGTTTATTGGGGGAGGGGTTGGAGGGACACATGTATGCCACCGAAGTGTGGAAGAGGGCAGGCACTGCCCGGGAAGGTCATTTTCAAAATATGGCAACCCTATCCAACAACAATTACTGCAATTAAGAGGAGTACTTATACAATGTGTGCCTATACTTTAACAAGCAACTTTTAAATAATATTTACAGTGGCTGTAGCCAGAGATGTACAAGTGTCAGTATACTCATGCAAGAAGGTTTTTGAGTTGTTTCCTTCTCACTGCAGCCCCAACTTCCCCCAAAGCTGCTCTGCAAAGCCAAGGCACCCTCTGGAACAGTATGGGGTGGGGCAGAGAAAGAAGAGAGTTGCAAGAAAGGAGGCGGCAAATTGCCAGGCAAGGCTGGGAAACTCTGCCTGAAACCCTGCAGAGCTGTTGCCAGTCAGTGTAGACAACAGTGATCCAGATGGACCAATGTTGCGGCTCAGTATAAGGCAGCCTCCTGTTGTCCTATGTAATTACACTCCTTCTCCAGCTACAACCCAGTACTCTATGGCACCCTAAGTCACATTCTCTAAGCACCAAGCGTGATTCACACTAGCATGCAAACGGCAAGCAGTTCAACTACACTTTTGGATTAGTTGCACACAAAAATCTGACTGCAATAGCAGAACCCATAAAATGCTCAAAAAGAGGACTGCATATTCAAACAGCGGTCTAAGGCATTCTGACATGACTTATGGACTCGGGTGAAACTTCCATGATTTATTCTGCCTTGGGCAAAGCACACCTGGAATACTGTGTCCAATTCTGGGCACAACAATTTAAGAAGGATGTTGACAAGCTGGAACATGTGCAGAGGAGGGCAATCAGGATGATTAACAGTTGAAGGAGTTGGGTATGTTTAGCCTGGAAAAGAGGAGACTGAGAGGAGATATGATAGCCATCTTCATATATCTCAAGGGCTTTCATATGGCAGAGGGAATAAGCTTGATTTCTCCTGCACTGGAGGGTAGGACTCGAACCAATGCCTTCAAGTTACAAGACAGGAGATTCCAACTAAACATTGGGGAAACTTTCCAACAGTATGAGCTAATTGACCATGGAACGGTCTCCCTCAGGAAGTGGTGGACTCTCCTTCCTTGGAGGTTTTTCAGCAGAGGTTGGATGGCCATCTGCCATGGATGCTTTAGTTGAGATTCCTGCATTGCAGGGGGTTGGACTAGATGACCCTTGGGGTACCTTCCAACTCTACAATTCTGGCTTGCATTATTTATGCTTCTTGTCATCATACTCAGTGATAGAAAGAAAGTGTAGAAGGCATACGGTTAATTCACCAGGACATTTTCACAAATGATCTATGAGGAAAGCTGGCACAGAAGCAGAAATATAGATGACAAACTTTTAAAACCAGAATGCCAAAGACAAAACAACCACATACATTGGCTGTTCCTAGAACAGGAGATTGCCACAAAGAGATGCTGGGTTACCTGGTTGCCTTCATTTTTAATCAATTCTTGTTTCTCTTCTGGGCTCCTTTTCTGCTCAAATCTTTGAATAAATTCACAGTCTTCTGCTGAAATCATCTGCCCTCTAGCAAGGAAAACAAAGCTTTAAGGACTTCCTGTGCTATCATTGTTTTACTGCTTGTAGATTTAACAAAATATATCCTGCTGTTCAAAAAATTTTCCCCGAGGTGCTAATGTAATAATTTCCTACAGTGACTGTTTAGTGAGCACACTTCCCTTTCCAAACATATTAAATAAATTTGGAGCATGTACTGTGTTTAGCCCAAGAGCATGGATGCTGTCCAAAGCCATTATCTTGCAAGGAAAAGGGCAGTGAAGACCCCAGTGTATCTTTGACGATTCAAAAGCTTCTATGGAGCCAAGGCTAATGGAATTTTTGACTTTTTTTTCCTTGAAGCAGTAAACGCCAACTCCATGCCTAATCATAAACTGCTTTTGAAAGGTCTACAGTGGTACCTCTTGTTACAAACTTAATTGGTTCCGAAGGTCCATTCTTAAGCTGAAACCGTTCTCTTCTGAGACACGCTTCCGCTAATGGGGCCTCCAGCACGTGATTTCTGTTCGCATCCTGGAGCAAAGTTCACAACCAGGAGCAGCTACTTCCGGGTTAGCGGAGCTCGTAACCTGAAGCATTCGTAACCAGAAGCGTTTGTAACCAGAGGTAACATTATACTTAGTTTCAAAAGAACTTAAGAACAGGCCTGTTGGATCAGGCCAAATACTCTTGTACAGTCTACAAGAACAGCATAAAGTTGACCATGTTTTGAGTAAACTGTTTTCAAGTCTTATACCCTTGGGTCTGATTTGGAAGCTCCAGCTAATGTAGACTGCAGCAGCCAGATTACCGTATTTTTCGCCCTATAGGACGCACTTTTTCCCCTCCAAAAATGAAGGGGAAATCTGGGTGCGTCCTATGAGGCGAATGCAGGCTTTTGCTGAAGCTTGGAGAGCGAGAGGGGTCGTTGCGCACCGACCTCTCTCGCTCTCCAGGCTTCAGGAAGACATCCGCAGCCTAGGCAGCCCTGTGGGAGGTCCCGCAGGGCTGTCTAGGCTGCGGATAGCAGCCTGCTTCCCGGAGTGTCGGGCGTCCTGAAAGCAGAGTGCCCGGCGCTTCGGGAACACAACCGCAGCCTAGGCAGCCCTGCGGGAGGTGCCGCAGGGATGTCTAGACTGCGGATAGCAGCCTGCCACCCAGCGTGAGGGGCGCCCTGAAGCAGAGCGCCCCCCGCGCCCGGCAGACATCCGCAGCGTGGGGAGCCTTGCAGGAGTTCCCCGCGGGCTCCCCACGCTGCGGATAGCAGCCTGCTGCCCAGCGCGAGGGGCGCCCTGAAGCAGAGCGCCCCCCGCGCCCGGCAGACATCCGCAGCGTGGGGAGCCTTGCAGGAGTTCCCCGCAAAGCTCCCCACGGTGCGGATAGCAGCCTGCCGCCCAGCGTGAGGGGCGCCCTGAAGCAGAGCGCCCGGCAGACATCCGCAGCGTGGGGAGCCTTGCAGGAGTTCCCCGCAAAGCTCCCCACGGTGCGGATAGCAGCCTGCCACCAGGCGGGCGGGGCGCCCTGATGCAGAGCGCCCCTCGCGCCTGGCAGACATGGGCCAGCCCCACAAGCTCGGGGGACAGCAGGGAGGCGCAGCGCCGCCATCCCGCTGTTCCTCGACCTGGTTCGGTTTCCCCGACCTGCTTTCGGGGGGGAAATAAAGGGGGGGGAATTCCTTTATTTCCCCCCCAAAAAACTAGGTGCGTCCTATGGGACAGAGCGTCCTATGGGACGGAGCGTCCTATGGGACGAAAAATATGGTACTTTTTACCCTTGCTGGTTAAGAATACTTGACACCATTGTTAAAACAGCTGCAATGGCTGCCCATCTGCTACTGAGCCTAGTTCAGGGTTCACGTATTGATTTACAACTTGAATCCAGGATACGTCAGGGATCTCCTGAAACTTTATATCCCAGCTTGATCACCAAGATCATCTACAGGACCACCTTTGGTCATTCCCTGAGTTCGTGTGGCTCATCTGACAACAATGAGAAACTGAGCCTTTACTTTCCACCAGTCCTGTGGGAAATCCTGCCAAATAGTTCAGTGGGCACCTTCTGTGCCAGCTTTTAAACGCCTGCTGAAAACCTTTCGGTTTCAGAAGGCCTATGCAGGCAGTTAAGAGTACATCGTCCACAATGGTCGATTGATGTGTGTTTTTAATTTCTTTTTTGCTCTTAACTTGTTCTTAAATGTTATTGTTTCATTTTATGTTTATACATTGTTGCAAACCACTGTGAAATTTTTTTAATGATACAGTGGTATATAAACATTTTTATAAATAAATAAATTATTCAGTGTATTTCTATGTAACATTAACACATATTGGGTAAACAACATGAAATCATCTATTGATTGTGAATTTCAATGTACTGTACAGTGGTACCTCGGGTTAAGTACTTAATTTGTTCCAGACGTCCGTTCTTAACCTGAAACAGTTCTTAACCTAAAGCACCACTTTAGCTAATGGGGCCTGCTGCTGCCACCGGAGCACGATTTCTGTTCTCATCCTGAAGCAAAGTTCTTAACCCAAGGTAATATTTCTGGGTTAGCAGAGTCTGTAACATGAAGCGTATGTAACATGAAATGTATGTAACCCGAGCTACTACTGTACTATTTTACCTTCCCTTAAATTTAGAGTTAATTAGCAGACTGCTTAGAAAAGATCATCAAGCCCAAAGAAAAAAGCCTTATTAAAAATATATGTTTTTAAATTCCAAGATAATATTCATTCCTACCATTTCAGAATAGTAACTAATCCTGGACACTGGTAACAATAAATAAATAAAGATTCTTAGACAGCAGTCCTACATCTTTTGGTTCCCCAACACCCTGACAACTTTTCAATGACAGACCAACGTAATTCCAAGGCCATGAGGAAAAACAGCTGCTGATTAGGGATAAAAAACATGTCCTAAGTGATGTTATTCATTTTTTTTAAAAAAAAAGTCCTCTTGCAGTCAGTCAGTGACACAGTAACTTGTGATTAAGTTTTCCTTTCAATTATAGATTTTCCTTGCAAGAAGTGTAGTTCTTCTGTTCACATAAAGTAGTAACAGTCATTATTTTATTTTTTTTGCAATATTGAATTTGATCAGGCTGTAATCTCATTACTATTATTGTACAATATAATACTGTTCCAATTCTGTAATTATTTCGTCACACAGTGCCTGGTGAATATTAGGTGTTTGCTTTCCTGTGAATTTCACTGGTATTGTTTGTGAATTAATGAATCAAATGGGGGGGGATTGTAAGTGTATGTGGCCTCAACTATTTAGACATTCCAGCCCACCCTTTGACCTGGCAATGTTCTTTTGTGCTAGTTAAATTCTTCTTTGTGATCTCTATTTATCTCTTCTACAAACCAACATGCACTTATGAGCAATGGAGCTGTAGGAGGCCTTTTTGTGTGTAGTTAATTGTGTAGTTAAATGGCAGAAAGCAATCTTAAGGATAGTGGAATTCCTCAACAAATTGGCATTTTAAAGCCTGGATTTTGCCAGACTTCTGAAAAAGTTTAAGAAAATTGTTAGGAAAAAATGTTTCTATCAATCATATCCATCCATGGAACCCTACCCTTATTTGTTTTAACGAAATATCATTTTTGGTAATAACAGTTAATTTTCACTAACTCAGTATTTTTCCAGTTCTCCTAACAGCATGCAAGACCTTCCAAAAGCATAAAAACTGTAACTAGTTTAGAAGCCTAGAGATATATGCTCCTTCTGGGAACCTGTGCCCAGATACTAACTTACTGGAGATATGACTGCCAATTCACTTTGTTGGCCCGAACCTCAGCAGCTTTGGCAGCAATGATATTGGTGGGGACAGCAGCATCTACAGCACCCCGGATATCCATTTTTATCTTGATGTCAAAACCTGTTAAGAAAATAAAGGCTGCTATCAGTTTACATTGAACAAAGTGATTTCAAGAGTTTGAAATTGTGTTTATAAAGCTGCTAAACCTACGAGAAGTGACTATAGTTCATCCAAAAGTTTAAACCCCACTAACTTCAAATAAGAATTAAGAATGTACTTAACTTTTTAACATTGAAATTAATGAGGCTTACAAGTCTGTACGTTCCACGGGATTGTTCCAGGTGCAGGCATTTGCATACCATATTATTTGCTTATTTTCTACAGTTGCTCATTGAAGCCTATTCTGCATACACCTCAATTTTCCAGGCATTATATATTATGCTATCCTGACTGTACACTGATTTGGAATCAAACATCCTCTAACAATTTTCTTTTTAAGTCCAAGGCCCACATAGTTGCAGAAGTATTACAGTAATATATACAACATGATCAGCTTTGAAAAGATTTCCATGCAATACATAAAGCATTTTTGAATAAAACAGAACTATAATCCTATAATTCCCTTACCTGTATGATATAGGAGACGGCAGGCAGAGACCACCCCCTCCCACAACAAGGTATTAATCTGCTCCCTGGCCCAGCCAGCTGTCCCCTCTCTGCTAGCTTTTTATCAGCCAGGATGGGGGGGAGCCGGGGTCCAGAGTACAAGCAGGCATTCTGACCAATCCAAGCACCTTGTCAATGTCCTCAAGCCTTAACCAACTGAAGGCCAAAACAACAGGACTAGACAGTGCTCTGGACACCCCTTAAGGGTTATCTGCTGTAATAGTGGAGTCAAGATCCCAGTGGGTGTAAGCGATGTTTTGCAAACAAGTCACAACAAGCTGCCATCAGGTCTATCACTTCCTTTGGGCCAGACTGTAAAAGGCCCTGCACTACCAGGAAAAGCTCTGTTGTACAGCACAATGAGGATGCAATGGAAAGCCTAAATCTCAACAGGAAGTGATCTGCCCCGACAAGGAAGTGATGTCAATATCAGATCACCTTCTTCCTGCTCAGCCAAGAAAGCAGGGACCAGAGTGTGACCTTCCACAAGCGTTGGGACAGCCCCATGGTCGTCATGGCAGCCATGAAGTCCTGATCCACCCCAGAGCTGACAGCTTCAACTTGGATGTTGAAGTCCCCCAACACCAGCAATCTGGGAGTCCTCGGCATCACCTCCAAGATCAGCTCTATCAGTTCAGCCAGGGAGACCGCTGGGCAACGAGACAGACAGTAAACCAGAAGAAACCCTAATCCCAAAGTCAGGAACACATATACTCTAAATTCACACACACACACACCTCGACAGACAGCCTGGAGAGAAAGAGTGTTCTCACTTCTCACACTCTATCAGGGCAATTTCCCCCCCCCCCCCCGAGGTAGCAGCTACTTTGTGGAACACTCTACTTAGAAAAGTTTGTTCACCTCTTTATTTCTTGAACAATTATTCCAACCAAGCTAATACAATTAATTCAAAAAATCCTCCCAGTGGGATATAGCTCCTCTGATGCTGGGTATTTTTTATTATTATTGTATTAGGATGGGGTGGGGCTTATCACACTTTTATATTTACTTTGATAGTGATAATTCATTTTAGAAAAGTAGTAAGTAAATAAATCAACAACAACGCAAGAAAAAATGTGCAGAATGCCCTTTCATTTATCATAAACTATTCAGTATTATGTGACATGGGCATTGTTCCAAAAAGGATCTGCACATTTGAGATTGTAGATTTGTTGCCAAATAAAGTTCAGGCTGCTAACAAAACTCAGTTTCATTTTTGAGACAAACAGTTTCTGGTTCAGGCAGCCAGTAATTTTGCCCAGCAGCTAAGGATTAACTTGATTTCTACTTCCTGTGACCTATAACCAATGTCACTTCCCCTTTCCAGCTAAGGGGTAACTTTTCAATTTTTCAATCCTATACAGTACACCCTTTCTAGCTGTAAGCACAAGTTCAAGCATGAACAAGATTGTGCTGCATGAACAAGATTGCACTGCACATCATCCTAAAGTGATACTTTTTTCTTTTCTTTTTACAGAATGGAAGTATAGTTTGAATACCAGAATGTATGACCTTCACCACTTCTGCTTTCTACTTTCTTAGGGGGTGTCTGGCCTAGTCCAGCTCTGATGCCAAAACAAGCTGCCTGAGTTTTTAATGCATTAAATCATTGTTAGGGCAGAACTCTCCATAAACATCAGATAATTCAGCCTGACTGAACCTGTTCAAACTTCATCAGGACCATTTGCCTACACACAAAAACCATATAAACTGTTTCCTCCCTTGCACTGGAAACATGCAATGACTGTTATTGGATGAAACATTTCCTTCTGCCCTCTGTGTTAGTGTCAACAAGTGTCTTACCTCAGATGAAGGAAGTTGAACAACCATTTTTCATTCTAGCATACAACCTAAGTGCACCTATATGTATTCCAAAAGTCATTAGCAGTACCAAGATACTGGTTTGATTACAAGGAGCACAAACATTTAACGAAGTGATGAGAGAAAACCTAATGGTTCAGTAAGCTCAAGGACAGCAAGATTCAGAAAAACAAAGCTCTTATAGAAAGACTGAAATAACTAGTAGTAGATAGGTAGCCGTGTTGGTCTGCCATAGTCAAAATAAAAAATTCCTTCCAGTAGCACCTTAAAGACCAACTAAGTTAGTTCTTGGTATGAGCTTTCGTGTGCATGCACACTTCTTCAAATAACTAGACAATTCCCATCCCGAGATCAGAGCGGCCCTGTGCTGTTTTGCTTTTTTAAAATATGCACAGCAGCATCTCCATCTTGGCACTTATTTTAGTCGCCTTTCTGCACCACTTAAAGAACATCTAGCCCAATAGCTGAGAGTGCAGCAGAGCAATCAAATTCATGGATTCCAAGACTAGCAAAGGCTGGGATTAGCCACAACAGCAAGGGGGTTAAAAGCCAGAACCTCAGTAATGCCTCCCAAGAACCAGAAGCCTGGAGATAATAGAGAACCACCCTGCTCTGCTTGTGACCTTCCCTGCGGCATCGAGATAATCACTCGCCGCTTAAACAGATGTTGGGAATCCGCAAGAGCTTTCCTAGCTGAGAGTATTTTGCGTGCAGCAGGTACGTGGGTAGCTCGGGAGGCGAGAACGGGGCGGCCTTCCGTGAGTTCCAGCTGAGTCTCCAGGGCAGCGCGCAGCTTCCTTGCCAGCGATGCTCGCCCGAAGGCAAGCGGGCGCAGCGCGTGTCCCTTCCCGGTGCCCACCAGCCCCACCCCGAGGCCTTCCGCTCCAGCCCCTGTCCCTCTCCCGGGGCTGCAGGCCTCACTTACCTCCTTCGCTTCGTAGGCCGGCGATGAAGTCCCCGGAATCCGCAGGGGCAACGGGTGACCCGGACTCAGCAGCTAAGCAGAAGAGGGACAGCCGAGGCTCACGATCATGTGACTGCGCTCAGCTGACAACAACAGCGGCCGAGATAGGACGACGCTACGGGTCCCCGGAAAGCTCCGTTCGCGAAGCGGGAAATGTTGGCCAAAAGAGGAGGCGGGTGACGCAGCGAGGGCGAGCGTGCTGGGCCGGTACGTTAGAACGCTGTGTAGACGCAACTTTTATTTCCAGCGTCACAGGACGCTTTTCTTTTTATTTTCTAACGTTATTGGAGGGTTAATGGGAGAGTTTTAAGAGAGCATGTGCAGGCAGCTGTGATAAAACAATCATATAGCCTGGTCCGTGGCAAGTTCAGTAACGTAATGACCTCCAGTGCACTCGCCCTCCCCGCAGCGCGCGCACGTACACAAACATAGAACTTTGATCATCTGCACAAGTTCCAGCTTGTCCATATCCTTATTAAATTGTGGTGCCCAGAACTGGACATTCCAAGTGTGGTCTGACCAAGGCAGAAGAGTGGTACTGTTACTTCCCTTGATCTGTTACTGTTACTTCTGTTGATGCAGCCTAGAAGAACATTAGCTTATTTTGCTGTTGCTGCATCACACTGTTGACTCGCGTTCATCTTGTGGTCTGTTAAGGCCCCTAGATCCTTTTCACGTGTACTACTGACAAGCCAGGGGTCCCCCATCTTATATTTGTGCAGCTGCTTAAAACCTGACATTTTTTCCTAGTGAAATTCATTTTGTTAGTTTGGGTCTTGTTCTCCAATCTTTTAAGGTCATCTTGAATCCCAAGAATTCTGCGGCAGACAGAAATGGGAGCTGCTCCTCCCATTTTGGTATCCTCTGCAAATTTGATGAGCACCCCCTCAATTCCTTCTTCCAAGTCATTATAATGACGTTGAACAATAGCAAGCATCTCACTTGTCACTTTTTTTCTCCATCAGTGAGTACTCTTTGGGTTTTGGTCAGTCAACCAGCTAAAAATCCACCCAACAGTTACATTTGTTCAGACCACATTTTACCAGCTTCTCTGCAAGAAGATCACGGGGGACTTTGTCAAAAAGCCTTTCTGAAATCAAGATATACTACATCCCCAGCATTCCCCTGATTCACTAAGCTTGTAATTCTATCAAAAAAGAAATGAGATTCGTCTGGCATGACTTGTTTTTGAGAAACCCATGCTGGGTTGTAGTAATCACAGCATTCTTTTCTGAGTGCTCATATACAGATATGTTCTAGGACCTTTCCTGGTACAGTGGTACCTCGGGTTACAGACACTTCAGGTTACAGACTCCGCTGACCCAGAAATAGTACCTCGGGTTAAGAACTTTGCTTCAGGATGAGAACAGAAATTGTGTGGCAGCAGCACTGTGGCAGTGGGAGGCCCCATTAGCTAAAGTGGTGCTTCAGGTTAAGAACAGTATCAGGTTAAGAACGGACCTCCAGAATGAATTAAGTTCTTAACCCGAGGTACCACTGTATTGACATCAAGCTAACTGGTTGGTAGTTACTTGGGTCTTTTCCCCCTTTTGGAAGATGGGGACAACATTTACCTGTCTCCAATCTGCAGGGACCTCACCTGTTGTCAAAGAATTCTCAAAGGTTATAGACAGTGGCTCTGAGATTACATCCGCAAACTCCTGTAGTCAGTGTTTTTCTGGGGGGACGCAGGGGTACGCATACCCCTAAACATTTTGTGAATCTAAGTTTGGCCTCATTAAGAGGCAGTATTTCAATATGAGTAGGAATAATAATAGTAATAATAATAGTTAATTTATATCCCGCCCTTCTGGCTGGGTTTCCCCAGCCACTCTGGGCAGCTCCCAATCAAATATTAAAAACACAATACAGCATTAAACATTAAAAACTTCCCTAAACAGGGCTGCCTTCAGATGTCTTTTAAAAGTAGGATACAGTGGTACCTCGGGTTAAGAACATACGGTAATTCGTTCTGGAGGTCCATTCTTAACCTGAAACTGTTCCTAACCTGAAGCACCACTTTAGCTAATGGGGCCTCTTGCTGCTGCTGCTGCGCCACCGCTGCACGATTTCTGTTTTCATCCTGAAGCAAAGTTCTTAACCCAAGGTAATATTTCTGGGTTAGCAGAGTCTGTAACCTGACGCATATGTAACCTGAAGCATATGTAACCCAAGGTACCACTGTAGTTGCTTATTTCCTTTACATCTGGTGGGAGGGCATTCCACAGGGCAGGTGCCACTACCGAGAAGGCCTTCTGCCTGGTTCCCTGTAACCTCACTTCTTGCAGTGAGGGAACCGCCAGAAGGCCCTCAGTGCTGGATCTCAGTGTCCGGGCTGAATGATGGGTGTGGAGACGCTCCTTCAGGTATACAGGACCAAGGCCATTTAGAGCTTTAAAGGTCAGCACCAACACTTTGAATTGTGTTTGGAAATGTACAGGGAGCCAATGCAGATCTCTCAGGATGGGTGTTATATGGTCTCGGCGGCCACTCCCAGTCACCAGTCTAGCTGCCGCATTCTGGATTAATTGCAGTTTCCGAGTCACCTTCAAAGGTAGCCCCACGTAGAGTGCATTGCAGTAGTCCAAGCAGGAGATAACCAGAGCATGCACCACTCTGGCGAGACAGACTATGGGCAGGTAGGGTCTCAGCCTGCGTACCAGATGGAGCTGGTAGACAGCTGCCCTGGACACAGAATTGACATGCACCTCCATGGAAAGCTGTGAGTCCAAAAGGACTCCCAGGTTTCACACCTGCTCCTTCAGGGGCACAGTTGCCCCATTCAGGACCAGGGAGTCCCCCACACTGCCCCCCAAAAACAGTACTTCTGCCTTGTAAGGATTCAACCTCAATCTGCTAGCCGCCATCCATCCTCCAACCGCCTCCAGGCACTCACACAGGACCTTCACCGCCTTCACTGGTTCTGATTTAAAAGAGAGGTAGAGCTGGGTATCATCTGCATACTGAGTAGGAAAATGAGAGTACCCCCAAACGTGTTTTTTTAAGAAAAAAACCACTGCCTTTAGTACCTTTGGATACAGCTCATCAGGCCTTGGAGATTTTAAATCTTTTAAAATAGCTAGATGTTCCCTTACCACCTCTTTTCATAACTTGGAAAATATTTCCTAATATTTGATATACTGTATGAAGAATTCAAATTCATCTTGCTTGTTTCCCATACTCTGTGCAAAGTGGTTGCAAGAAAGGAGAGAGTAGGACACACAGAATGCGGAATGCAGTTGAATATGAAAGCAGGGTCTGCAGAATAGGAGGGAATGGTGGTTTCATAATTGGACAGAAGTTGAAAAGGGAGCTTAGTAACGAGGAGAAAGATAAAAAAATTCCTTCCAGTAGCACCTTAAAGACCAACTAAGTTAGTTCTTGGTATGAGCTTTCGTGTGCATGCACACTTCTTCAGATACACTTATTCAGGAGAAAGATGCAGAAGGTTGCCATGGCTTGTGTGCAAGGGGGAGGAGAGAAGGCATGAGCGTGGGGGTAAAGGTGAAAATAGGTGCAGTGTGGGGCTGCAGAACAGAAGAGAGAATTGGCATCAGAAATGGAGTTGGAAAGAGGAAAAGTGAGTGTAGCAGTTGCATAAAGTAGGAAGGAGAAGTCCTAGAGGGTTAGTGTGGGGGGATACTTGGTAAGGGTGGTGATGAGATGACAATTCAGCCACATGGGTGGGGAATAAATAATAAAATTGATATTACAGTGGAACCTTGGTTCTCGAACGGCTTAGTTGACTAACAAATCGACTCCCAAACACTGAAAACCCGGAAGTGTTCCAGTTTTCGAACGTTTTTCAGAAGCCGAGCTTCTGATGTGGCTGTTGGCTATTGTTTCTGGGGCACCTGCACCCGCAAGTTGATTTTTAAACATTTCGGAAGTCAAACGGACTTCTGGAACGGATTAAGTTCAAGAACCGAGATACCACGGCATTATTATTATAGCTGTGCATCCCATTATTTCAAGTAAAAATAATAATAACAATCCCTCTTGTGCATTTTGGAAAGTAAATGTTCAGAAATTGAAATCAAAGGCCCACTATACACAAAGAGCTTGTTCTCTGTTTCTCTGGATTGCACCTAATTCAGTGAGACTAATGGCCAGGTACAGGGTTGCGATTAGGCAGAGTATCAGTCTTCTAATGACATATTTCAGTTATATGTAATGTAAACCAACGGCACACCTTCCAGTGGGAACTGCCAACATGGAACAAAACTCAATAATATGATAATTTATTATTATTATTACAGCAAAAGCAAAACTTCAAATACTTTCACCAAACAGAAATTGCAATTTAATGAGATGAAACAATACTGTATTCCGTATTTCCTGATGTATGCCTTCATATGTTTTCATTTGATTACAGTATATGACAAAACATCAACAGTTCTCAAGCTTTGTTTTGGTGCTGTAGCTGGAGGTGCTTTACTTCCTGGAAAGACAATCACTTGGGTTGTCTGGCTTGCTAAACCTACTGCCACTAAATTCCAATTGCACACATGGTTCTTTCCTGTGTGCACATGTTCTTCCGCATCACTTCCTCCCATGTGTGTTATTGGGGGATAGACAGGGCCTTGAGGCTAATCCCCACGTGCAACTGATCTGCTTGTGCAAACAAGACTTCCCCTTCATCTCCACTCTTGCAGCCAGCTGTTCAGTCTCCGAATCTGTTCCAGGAAGTTGGCGGCCCTCTAGAGCAAAGTATGGGGAGAAGGCCGAAAAGGAGAGGAAGGGCAAGACTGGTCACTTTTGCTGGCATGATCTTGGATCTCACCCAGAATGTATAAAATAACTTGGGGTCAGCCCATCTAACTGTTAGTACCCACCCTTCATGGTGTTAAGGGTGCCAACAGACTTGTCTTATGCAAGGATGTGGAACTTGTGGCTCTCTAGGAGTCACTAAACTACAGCTCCCACCATCCTTGACCCAATGGCATGCTGGCTTGGAGCCCAACAATATTTGGTAGGCCACAGGGTAGCCTGTCTCTCTCTCTTTGGTCTAAGTCCAACACAACCCCCACACTACCATGCAGCCTCCTGTACAACATAATACATAAAAACGCACCAAATATATAAATCACTCTCAAAAGCTGAGCTAACAGGGATTTTGTTCCTCAAAACATAATGTCTGTGCTGCTGTAATTAGATTATAGCAAGCACAGAACAGAGCGAAACCAAAGGGCACCAATTTGTCACAAATATAATTATGAAAGTATTGCTGACAGACTAAAGTGGTCATATCATTAACAGGTTCTAATGAATGAATCCATTATGACAATTTAACCTGGTTTTCATTCTGTAGTCTTCTGCTCCCACCTTTAGGCAGAATGGATGATGGATACATATAATTTAAATGGTGTGGTTTAATGCAACCGGTTAATAAGGTCTTATTTGTAGAGAGAGAGAAAAATTATTTCTGTGCTATTTAAGCTAGGATCAAAGACCTATTAATAAGCTACCTGAAGTTTCTCAGTGTTCACTTATATCGCTAAAGTCACATTTTCATTTAGACAGGAAGGATTAGTTAAATCAGTTGGCTACTCTGTGATTGACAAATACCACTGGTCTAAGTTGGACTCAGCAGTTCAGTGTCACGTTCCAATCCCTGTGGAACTGTGTCATCCTTATGCCTAATCTTTTCTGTACAGGACTACACGTAAAAACCAATTCACTGAACAATGCTGCTTTGCTCTCAGTGTTAATTGTCACGGCTACAATGAGTTTAGATGCTTCATCAGATATTCTGTATCAGGATTCATTTTTCTTATTGTTGTTGTTTTAGATTCTTTATCAACTTGCAATCACCAAGCTAAAGCAATCCACTAATACTTGGACTAATACTTTGTGGAATTCAAAGGCGCTGCACAGACAACAGATAATCCTGTTTGCCCTCCCAGCTGTAAGCAGTGCAGGAAAGATTGAATAAACTTCAAGAGAATCAGATACTTGTCCCATTGATGCAAGGAGAAGTTAATCTTACGCTGCTTTCATTTGCTTCAGTGTCTGGATTTGAAGTATATTTTCTATAAAAAAAACCCTGACATTTTCCAAAGAAAACGGAGTGTGGAATTGGATTTAGAAATATGCCCTTTTATGACCTATCAGTGTGGAGGCAATATCTATTTTCCTTCAGGACACAGAGCACAAATACAGAAGATGAAAATGAAGACACCACAGCTCAGCTGTTTTTCAAGGTAAGAAAAAGTTTGGAATAATGAAAAGAGAGGGGCAATGAGTTAAATTAATGCTGTTGCATCACTAATGCTTGGTTCAGAGAGAGGTGGCAATGTCTACAATGTGATTTCTCCTATATGTGATAACAGCAATAAAAAAGATTGCTGCAAAATCATAATGTATAGTTAGGGCCCTGTTCAGGTCTTTCGTCAGCGTGGAAAATGAGTCCAGTAGTGCCTTTTAAAACTTGATTTTCTTACTTCTTGGTGGTCTCATTTTAGCTCCATGTCAGTCCTTACAGAAGCACTGAGTTTACTGTTAAAGGGAGTAATGCATGTGCTCTCAATTGATTCCTAGATCAAACACAAGAATTTTATTTTGCCATGAGTTTAGGAAGCTGCTGCTGTGTCAGTTTCTCCACCTATGAAGTCATGATAAAAAATTTAAAAACTGCAGTGCTTAAGAAAGAGAAGTAGTGCTGTAAATTGCAAACACTGTAGCATTCTTCATCACTTTCCTGTTTCTATATTTAATTCCTCCCTTCTCCCAGCCAGTTATCTGCTAAGCATCTCTCTGAGTCCTGCCCTACAGGTGCATTGCTCATTCAGGAGATCATCCACAACCATTCAAGGAACACTGATGTTCTTTTGTCAAATCTCAGCATCCATCTGGAAACTTTTTTTTGCAAAAACCACAGTGGCAGACCTGTTCACAAAAATCAGACAGCAAGCCCACAACACAACCTTTGTGTGACACCAGGCGCGCCTTGAGTCACTGACTCTCCCTTCCAATCAAGAGCCCTTATATGTCACCAATTCCTAAGGACTCCACCTTTCGTTTTTAAACTGCACATTTCTAGTCCTCATTGCTACAGAAAGGAATTCAATAATTTTAAGAAGTGGTACTGCTGGAGTGGAGAGTCATTTTGATGGGGTTTTCCGGTGGCCAAAAGTGAGGACTTCTATACTCTATGCACACACACCCTGCCTCTAGAAAGCAACCCCACTCCTCTCTATAAAACTGCCCTAAAAGGAATCCCTCCAACCTTTTCCTCTGACATTCTTGATTTTACCAAGGAGAGAACTATATTCAAAGAAGCTAATTTGCCACATTTAAATCAATCAATCCAGTTGAATTATTTTGTTTTATGGGTGCAGAAGAGGTGGGGCAAGGAAGTAGTACAGAATGTCTGGGCTGTAGTGATGTTCCGGCAGTAATTCTTTGTCCATGTAAACATTCACTGCCCTTGCTTCACCTTATAACCTACTTCCTTCCTTCCGCTTTGGGACACTCTAAGCCTGTATCAGATCCTGAAGCCTCTTCCTGTTGCTTTCTAATATTTCCACAGGACATTAACTGCCTATTGTCCATTGACAGTCTAGGTTTTCAAATCCTAACATGACTCCTGGACTTGGATTCTAGCAGCCTGAAATTGTTTTTGCTTCTAGTTTATTTTACTTAATCCTAACCTCGTTCTTTGCTATCCGACACTGACTTTACTTTATTAGTTTCTAGGTTAATCCTCTGTGGTACTGACCCCTTGGCCAGGTTCCTATTGGACTTATTCTCCCTTCCCCAGACTCCATTTCCATTTTTCTTCTCCATCTTAGTATTTTACCCACAGAGTTAGAGTAGCTGGATCAATAGCTTTAAATCCCTACGTAAACAGAAGGATTTTTATCCTTTCATTAGGTAAATTTACATATACTGTATGCTTATTCACATTTCCACAATCTAAATTGCTAAAGAAATATTTTAAGCCTTACTAGGTGACATTTAAAGACCTTTTAAAATATTCATCATGAGACTTAGTTTAGCTCTTTGAGTCGGTTACATGTAGCTTTTATTTGCAAATGCTGGTGAGGTTAAAATAGGTCAGTTAAAATAGCTTTGTTGCTTTGTTTGGCCTAATTCATACTAAGCAGAGTTTATTATCACAGTCTATGAAAGAACAATCCAGTATTATTTTGGCATTTCTGTTTTGCATTTATTATATGCCAGGCTATAGTTTGGGGAATAAATACCACACACTTCCATTTTTTCTGTTTATAATTTTACAGTGTAAGTGACTTCTTGTTGCATTTTGCTTTTCTCTTCTGAGTTTATTTTAAGTGAGATTGAAAGCAGAATTTGATAATTTTCTCTCTAGATAATTGATGAATGCCTTGCATATGATATTGTGCATATTGTGCAGGTGTTTTGCTGTTACATTATTATTTGTACAGTAGTGCATCTTGCTATAACAGGTTCACTCACTGTCGTTAACTGTGGCCCTAGAATACAGACTCTGAATCAACCCTTTCATCCTTGCCCAAGGTTCCTGGTCTTGCCTTAGGCTGTGTGCACATTGCTATTCAGTGCATTACCACTGCTGGTGTTTGAAGCAAAGTACTCTACATGTGACATTAGCAACAATTCATATGTGGCTTCTACTACTGTTTGATGTGTTCGCCCTCAGGCCAGCTTCCATATCATTTGAAGACATAAGCCATGGTTAATCTGAGATGTGTACATTGCAGACAGGCTAATAATGGTGCTTCACCCTGTGCTGCCCATGTCTTCCCCACAACTCTGCCCCACTCCCCATTTCAACTATTCCCTCAGTGTAGCTTTGCTACAAATACACCTAGTGTATTTGGCACATGTTGCCACCATATTATTGCTATTATTAACCTGCCCTTCAACCTAAGGTCCCAGAGTGGATTACAACAATTAAATCACAATATTTAAACAGTTTGAACATATCTGTCACAATGGCAATATAGCTGGCACTCCAGCATAATATTCTATCACCTCTTTGGCACCTGAACTTCACATTAGATTGTGTCCTGAATCATTTTGGACTCTCCTCTGTATTCAGCATAGCTGTCAACGTTTCCCTTTTCTTGTGAGGAATCCTATTCAGAATAAGGGAATTTCCCTTAAACAAAGGGGAAAGTTGACAGCTATGGTATTCAGCAATGCATCAGTAATATACAAATTATCAACAATATACAAATTATCAAAAATAAACAAATACAATCAGCAAAAGGTTAAAAAAAACAAGTCTACATAACTGAATTACAAATTTGAACAAGTTGGCTGAAATAAAAACATTTTAGCTGGGGTCTAAAACAATAGAAGGACAATTCCTGCTCAGTGTTAATAGACCAGGAAGTCCAGAGCACATGTGCTGCTTCACTAAAGATGGACTCCTCACAGATACCAAATGAACAGGGCACTTTAAAAAGTGCTAGATCTGCAGATGAAAGCAGTCAAATAGGGGTAAGATCAGGCTTCCTATACCTCAGCCCTCCAGATGTTTTGGGACTACAATTCCCATCATCCCTGATCACTGGTCCTGCTAGCTAGGGATCATGGGAGTTGTAGGCCAAAAACAACTGGAGGGCCAAGGTTGAGGAAGCCTGGGTAAGATGATTCCCCAAGTATACTGGGCCCAAGCTACTCAGGCTCTATATGCTAATCAGAATGCCTTGTAGCAGATCAGCAACTGATGCAGGTCTTTGAGCAGAAGTTTTAATATGCTGTCACCAATCATGCTGCAGCATTCTGCACTAACTGCAGCTTCTGCACCAGCCACAAGGGGAGCCCCACAGAGAGTGCATGGCAGCATTCCACTCATGAAGTTACCAAGGCCTGGACTGCTATGGTCAAGCTATCCCAGCCCAGGAATGTCTGCGGCCAAAGCCAATGGAATCTCTTTCTGCAGACCCTCATTGAAATAAATAGAAATTGCGCAAGTGTTCAGCTGTGGATTGTCCCTATTATTGAGATCTCTCCTCCCACACTGACTGAGGTTCTGTGTTTCCTGGCGAGGAGATGCACTGAAGACTGTTCTTACTGAATGGCTAGTGGTCATGCGTCTGTTAAGTGTTAAAGGCAGGGGGAAGTGGCAGCCTAATAGTTTCCATTTGCCCTAAATGGAACATGGCTTCTAAATATGGTACATGAAACAGCTAAATCTTCCCACTCCTGTTGACAAGAGGAAATTAGAAGCCAGCAGTTAAGTGTTGGGGGAAAGGCAGCAAGTGGCAATAAGAGGATCCCCAATGGATCAGACCAACAACCTGTCTAGCCCACCTTCCTGTTGTCCATAGTGACCAACCAGATGTCTATGGGAACTGGCTTCTCCTTTTCTTATTCCCCACCAACTGGCATTCAGAATGCTGCTTCTGATTCTGGAGCTTTTGATGCATTCATTTATTAGTTAAATGATTTACAAGCAGGGCTCTCTATCCCGATGCTTGTTATATGAAATTTCACTTATTCAAACAAGAGAAATTAGTACCCAAACCTCACTATACACACTGCAGATTCAGATATCCAAACAGCCAGACCTGTGTAAACAAACCAGCAGCTTTAAATAAACCTTCATTTTTGTGTTTTGCTGGTCTACAGCAGCTGTTTTGCCAGAAACCATGAGGGGAGAGGGGGAGAGATCAGACAAATTAGAGAGCATTTTTCCTTTCTTTGTTTGCCTTTCACAAGGTTTCAGAGGGTTTTCCTAGTTTTTTCCCATCATTTTCAGGTCAAAATTCCACGGTCAGAAACAGAATAGAAATTTCCCCGTAGGAATCAAAGGGAATTGTCAACTCATTATGCAAATACTAACCTAACAAACATGGGACACAGGTGGCGCTGTGGTCTAAACCACAGAGCCTAGGGCTTGCCGATCAGAAGGTCGGTGGTTTGAATCCCCCGACGGGGTGAGCTCCTGTTGTTTGGTCCCAGCTCCTGACCACCTAGAGTTCTAAAGCACATCAAGTGCAAGTAGATAAATAGGTACCGCTCCAGCAGGAAGGTAAACGGCGTTTCCGTGCACTGGTGTGGTTCACCAGAAGCGGCTTAGTCATGCTGGCCACATAACCCAGAAGCTGTCTGCGGACAAACGCCGGCTCCCTCGGCCTATAGAGTGACATGAGCACCGTAACCCCAGTCATCCGCGACTGGACCTAATGGTCAGGGGTACCTTTACCTTAACCTAACAAACAATTACCTTAGAATGTCTTGTGGTTGGATAGTGGGACCTGCATGTATAAGAAGAGGGAGGTCTTCAGGGCCTACTTTAAAACTACCATAGAAAGGGCCTGTGTAACCTTCAAAAGGATTGAATTCCACAATTGTGGGGCCAGCTCAAATCCCTTTCACTGGAGTTCAGATAGTATGTGTCTGTCATGACTCGCAGTCATTGCTAGCCTCATTTTAAAGATATCAGGGTTAGAATAGAATCATAGAATCATAGAGTTGTAATAGACCACAAGGGCCATAGAGTCCAACCCCCTGCCAAGCAGGAAACACCATCAGAGCACTCCTGACATATGGTTGTCAAGCCTCTGCTTAAAGACCTCCAAAGAAGGAGACTCCACCACACTCCTTGGCACCAAATTCCACTGTCAAACAGCTCTTACTGTCAGGAAGTTCTTCCTAATGTTTAGGTGGAATCTTCTTTCTTGTAGTTTGGATCCATTGCTCCATGTCCGCTTCTCTGGAGCAGCAGAAAACAACCTTTCTCCCTCCTCTATGTGACATCCTTTTATATATTTGAACATGGCTATCATATCACCTTTTATATATTTGAACATGGCTATCATATCACCCCTTAACCTCCTCTTCTCCAGGCTAAACATGCCCAGCTCCCTTAGCCGTTCCTCATAAGGCATCGTTTCCAGGCCTTTGACCATTTTGGTTGCCCTCCTCTGGACACGTTCCAGTTTGTCAGTGTCTTTCTTGAACTGTGGTGCCCAGAACTGGACACAGTACTCCAGGTGAGGTCTGACCAGAGCAGAATACAGTGGCACTATTACTTCCCTTGATCTAGATGCTATACTCCTATTGATGCAGCCCAGAATTGCATTGGCTTTTTTAGCTGCCGCATCACACTGTTGGTTCATGTCAAGTTTGTGGTCAACCAAGACTCCTAGATCCTTTTCACATGTACTGCTCTCAAGCCATGTGTCACCCATCTTGTATTTGTGCCTCTCATTTTTTTTGCCCAAGTGCAATACTTTACATTTCTCCCTGTTAAAGTTCATCTTGTTTGTTTTGGCCCAGTTCTCTAATCTGTCAAGGTCGTTTTGAAGTGTGATCCTGTCCTCTGGGGTGTTAGCCACCCCTCCCAGTTTGGTGTCATCTGCAAATTTGATCAGGATGCCCTTGAGTCCATCGTCCAAGTCATTGATAAAGATGTTGAATAAGACCGGGCCCAAGACAGAACCCTGTGGCACCCCACTAGTCACTCTTCTCCAGGATGAAGAGGAACCATTGATGAGCACCCTTTGGGTTCGGTCAGTCAGCCAGTTACAAATCCACTGAGTGGTAGCATAGTCAAGACCGCATTTTACCAGCTTCTTTACAAGAATATCATGGGGCACCTTGTCGAATGCCTTGCTGAAATCAAGGTAGGCTATATCCACTGAGTTCCCTTCATCTACCAGGCTTGTAATTCTGTCAAAAAACGAGATCAGGTTAGTCTGACATGACTTATTTTTCAGAAATCCATGCTGACTATTGGTGATCACAGCATTCCTTTCTAGGTGCTCACAGACTGTTTGCTTAATGATCTGCTCCAGAATCTTCCCTGGTATTGATGTCAGACTGACTGGGCAGTAATTATTTGGGTCCTCTCTTTTCCCCTTTTTGAAAATAGGGACAACATTTGCCCTCCTCCAGTCTGCCGGGACTTCGCCTGTTCTCCAGGAATTCTCAAAGATGACTGCCAGTGGTTCTGAGATCACATCTGCCAGTTCTTTTAATACTCTTGGATGCAGTTCATCTGGCCCTGGAGACTTGAATACATCTAAACTAGCCAAGTATTCTTGTACTATCTCCTTAGTTATTCTGGGCTGTGTTTCCTCTGCTGAATCATTTGCTCCAAATTCTTCAGGTCGGGCATTGTTTTCTTTATCGGAGAAGACTGAGGCAAAGAAGGCATTGAGGAGTTCAGCCCTTTCTGTGTCCCCTGTTTGCATTTTACCATCTTCTCCTCTGAGTGACCCCACTGTTTCTTTGTTCTTCCTTTTGCTACGAACATACCCATAAAAGCCTTTTTTGTTGCTTTTAACCTCTCTAGCAAGCCTGAGTTCATTCTGTGCTTTAGCTTTTCTGACTTTGTGTCTACACGTGCTGGCTATTTCTTTGAATTCCTCTTTGGTGGTTTCCCCCCTTTTCCATTTTTTGTACAAATCCTTTTTTAATCTTAACTCAGTTAAAAGTTCTTTAGATAGCCACCCTGGCTTCTTTAGGCACCTTCCATGTTTCCGTCTGATTGGTATTGCCTGAAGTTGTGCTTTTACTATCTCCCTCTTAACAAACTCCCAGCCATCATGAACTCCCTTTCCTTTTAGTATTACTGTCCATAGGATCTCACCCAGCACTTTCCTAAGTTTTATGAAGTCGGCTTTCTTAAAGTCAAGAAATTGAGTCCTAGTATGCTTGGCTGCTCCTTTCCGCTGTATAGTAAACTTCAGAAGAGCATGATCACTCACGCCTAATGATCCTTGCACTTCTACCCCACTAACCAGGTCATCAACATTGGTTAGGACCAGATCTAAAATGGCTGTTCCTCTTGTTGCTTCTCCCACTTTCTGGACAATGAAGTTGTCTGCAAGGCCAGTGAGGAATCTGTTTGACCTTATGCTCTTGGCTGAGTTTGACATCCAACAAATATCCGGGTAATTGAAGTCCCCCATTACTACTATCTCCCTTCCTTTTGCATGCTTGGCCATCTGTTCCAGGAAGGCATCATCTATGTCCTCCGTTTGGCTTGGGGATCTATAGTAAACTCCCACAGTGAGGTCACTGTTGTTCTTCTCTCTCTTCTTGGTCATGTGTCGCCATATTCTGCATCCACAGCAATGCAGTTTTGCTTGGCTCAGTGTTGTTCCTTGGTATCGCAGCCAATCTTTTCTATTGAAGGTTTCCTTTTGGGACTTTGCAGGAGTTGATGGGAGGCAGGAGAACATAATGTTCCCCTTTGCTTTTAGGGAACAAATACAAGTATGTGGACTCCAGTATAAAGGAAATTGCCTCTCTCCATTATGCGTATGACAGTATGGCCAAATATATATCATGGTGTTTTTTTCTGCACAGAATTTAATTTCCAGTGCTATAATCTGTCTATATATCAGACTGCTGACAATCCCAGCACCTTCAAGAGGCGGGGAGGACTAGGGCACTTCTAGATTGTCACTATTTTATGGTGGAATTCAGTCACAACCCAACAAATTTAGGTTGTGGAATGAAAGTTGATTTGGAGCTGTTGCACAACAAACCCACTTCCCCCAAAATCAGACCTTTTTGAGATAAAGAAAGTGACAAGAAAATGCACTGGCAAGGGTGGGTTAATGCTTGCTTTGAAGCAATGTCAGCTGCCCTCCACGAAAACACATCAGATAATAGTAGTGGTAGTAGTAGTAGTAGTAGTAGTAGTAGTAGTAGTAGTAGTAATTTTATTATTTATTCCCCACCCATCTGGCTGGATTTCCCCAGCCACTCTGGGCACCTTACAGCATATAAAAAATGCTACCTACTATATAGTGGGTAGGCAAATGTTTCCACGTTAATGCCCAAATCAGCGTCCAACAAATCAAGCTGAGGTTGGCTCAGAGCAGCCACACTTACATATTTAAAATCTGGAGTTGTATTGTTTGTACTGAACTAGGAAAATGTAAGCTTTGATGTTGCTAATTTTTATTTGTTTACCCTACTCTTCAGCCTATGAAAAGGCTCCTAGAATGCTTTAGAATGATCAGTAATAACACTTTCGCTACCTTCATGCCTATAATCTAAAAGAAATGATGCAAAAGGAAAAGGGATTGTGATTTGAGGTTCCCTGGCTGATGGCAGAGGCCAGAGTATGTTGTCTTCTGTGTAGTACCTCTCCACCATTTTGAAGAGGTCCCAGTATCAGCAAATATGAGAGAAACCTAACTTGAGAAACCTATCGTGACCTTCCTCCATTGTTTAACATAATTATCTGTGGTCTGAGGAACTTCAGACTAACCTTCAGTTCTACACAGAGGTTAGTGACCCCAGAGGGAGGGCTTCATGTTTATTAAGCATGAAGACTGTATAGAGCAAGTTCCGACCTAAAGGAAGCAATTGATGAGGCTTCACAGAACCATCCACTTTCCTTTCTGCTGCCTTTCCTTCCTGGCAGCTCACGGCCTTAAACAGTACCACTAATGATTTCAATGGTCCAATTAGCAAGCTGTTCTTCCCTAGCATATCACTTTGAGCTTGACCCTAAGCAAGAAGCAAATAACATCTGTCTTGGTTGAGATCAAGCTCCTTGAGGGATTTTGTATGGATTAGCTTGGCTACCTCCCCAGCACAAAGATCAATATGTGAGTCAGCCATGTGCCTGAATACCAGCAGTGTTTTTTGAGACTCAACTTTTAATCTGCTTGCCGGGTTATTAGAATCTATATAGGAGGCAGCTGTAACAGACTCTCCTACAGCCATTCCACCCAGAGACCTCAGCAGAGTGCTCAAATGCTTTACAGAGACAGTGCTCTATCTGACTGTCAGAGAACAATCTTCTATGTGAAGAGTTGCACAGTTTAAGAAAAAATGCCCATAAGCAGGGAGAGCAGAATCTTTGAAGTTGCCTTTCAATAGTTAACACCTGGGCAAACAGATGGAGCAGGCACACAGGTTACATGATCACACCCAGAGCTTACCCACACTTCCTCTCACCCCTGCTGCTTTCCCTTGGGGAAAACTGCTCTTTAGTGCTCAATTGGAGCAAACAGCAATTCAAACTTTCTCCAGATTGACATTTGCTCTGATTTAGCACTAAAGAGCGAGTTTTCCCCAGGAAAGGACCGGGGCAACAGGCAAACTACTTGGACCCGTGCTTTCTATGCACCAGACAAGCAGAAGTGTGGACAAGCCCCCACAGTCTTCTCCCCAATGATGAAGTGTTACATTTCAGCAATGATTTCTCAATCTGCAGCTATGCATGTCAATTAGCACCTGCAAATTTATGCAAATATGTAGCCTCATCTTTTTGTGATATGCAAGTGGCTGCCCTAAATAAAACCCATATAATCTTGTGATTAATTTTAAGCAGTACTTTTTTTCTAGAAAAATAGGTGCCGGAACTCAACATGAACACCTCCCTCATTCTCTTAGAATAGCAATGGCATCCACCTGAGAGGTGCCAGAACTGAGTTCTAGCTGTAAAAAAAAAAAAGCCCCGATTTTAGGTGACCAGCAGTTAGGGTTTAGCCATATCATCAAGTTTCCTTCGTGCTTCTCTTATAGGGATTCATTTTTGCCCTATAAGAATGCACACTATAGCCAATCACCAGAGCTTCTCCTTTCGCTACAACAACACACTGCAGAAATACATCCCATCAAGTACTGCCCACTAGTTTGGACAGGTCAGGAAACATCAAGATAGATACTGGGGGGAATACAATTGAAAGTGCCCGTGCATTGACGAAAGCGCACACAGAAAAAACTTGTCGCCGTATGCACTGATGCCCTTGTGTGGATACAGCATCTGTGGGACTTAGTTCTAAGTAAATGTATTTATGTTTGAAATACAGGTGCTCAAAAGCAGGGAGGGGACTATTCGTGTTTTCAGGCGTAAGGCTCAAAGCAGTTCTTACTCTAGTCAGTTTGGAGTATAAATGTTCCATTAGTTGGAATGCTGATTTATATTGCAAATTGCTCCCTTCTGATCCTCTTCCACTTATGAATATGATCAGGTGCTCACACAGATGACTTGAGAAGTCCCAAAGGCAGTATAAACCCTGCATATGAAAATGCTCCAGGACAGGAAACATTTCTGCTATAGTCTTTGCCATAATGATTCTGCTTACTTTGACTATGCCTACAGTGACACCTGCTGGAGGATTTTAATTCAGTAATGCAAAATTTCACATTGATTTGGAAAAATCTTACCCCAACCAGTGTGACCAAAGGACCAGATTGATATGTGCTGCACACATGGTGTTTTTAGGGCTGTAAGGAATGGCAGGTTCAAGGGGGAAACCATAGCTCAATGGTAGAGCATCTGCTAAAATGAAGGGAAAATGCCATTTTTATCAGCACCTTCAGCAGAAACCATTTCTCTTTCCCAATGCTGCTCTTTGAAGCCCTGAAAACTGGATGTTCAAAGAGCAGCACAGTGCTGCTTGCAAAAGGGTCTTCAAAGTCCTAACCATTGGGGTTGTCAAATTTGACCCGAGAGAGGTTTTGAGATAAAGATCTGGCCCACTGGCCAGGGAAGGTTCCCTTCCCTCCCTTATTTCAAGATTTGCCAACTTTTTTGGCAAATGTGCCATGTTACATTCAAACTATTGGAGAGTGCATCTCTATTGCACACTATCTTGAGTTACCAGTTCAAGATTTTGGGGGGGCCAAGGGCAAGTTGCCCACAGTGGGCACCTCTCTTCCTCACTGCTACCCCCTACTTCCTCATCTTGCAAATGCCTGTTCTTATATGGTCAGAATGACACTATCCATGTTCAAGAAAAAGCTATTAACAGGCTTGTGGGAACCCCAAGATGTGAAGAATTAGAGAAATGGTTTAGAGGAATGAATCAATGCGAGGTCCAAAAATTGCTGCAGCCTAATGAGGACTGCGTATGCTCTGTGGGCATGAAATGTTAATTGACTGTACAGGAGGAAAAAGCGGTAAATAGGGAGAAGAACAGGGAATGGAGTATCCTGAGGGGGGTGTTGCCAGCTGTCTGGAGCCCTGAACAGTGGCATTCTACACTGCAAATCCCAGCTGCCAGAATTGCAATAGCTACTTCTTCAATGCACATACATTAAGCTCATAAGGTATGAGTCCTTTCCCAGAAATGCTGTTCTTGGCATTCCTTGTGATGCTTAATTTCAGTTTCAAGACAAACTTTTCAGAAGATGTTTCAACAGCTATAAAGTAAATTAATGGAACAATACTTTTAAGTCTTTAATCCAACATCATTTAGTCAACAGGATGTTCCAGAAAGACTCATTTCTCCCTTCCCTATTTCTCCTTAAGGTTAGTGATGAGTTTCTCTCCTTCTTTCCTTTTTAGTTAAAATGAATAAGGAATTTCTGACATGTGAAAATCTGGTATGCCTCAGCAACATGAACTCCAAACAGGCATTAGTCATATGCACATTAAACTGTACTTTCAGAGGGAATGAACTGAAAATTAAAATGCATAAGACAATGTCGTAATTAGGTACATGATAGCTCTGTCTGTTCTGTAAACAGAATATTTTCCAGCTTCCAGGAAATTCATTCAAACTAAAAGTTGTTTTTGTTGTGGTTAGAAGTGGTATAATTGAATTGCAAACACAGAACCTCATTCTGGTTGTAATTTCAAGTGGTACCTTCTATTTATTTTTTTAAGATGCCCTGCTTTTAAAAAAAAACACTCCCCACCTACAAAATGGCTTATATAAGTAGAAAATGACAAATCTGATAATGAAAAAATAGTTTTAAAAAACAAAATAAATGAAACTGATTAAAAGCACATAAGCATTAAAGCCAAAGGATATAAAATGAGGACAGTAGAGCTCAATTATAAAATGTCTTCTGGAATTAATAAAAGGGGTTTCAACACCTGCCTAACAGCACGAAGAGGAATTAGTTTGGTGGATCAACCACAATCCCTGCCCCGTGAGACAATTTGTAGATATTTGTAGATATCTACAGAATCATCGCCAATAAGGCCCTCTCCAAATAACTGCCTTCATTGTCACTGCTGGCCACTGACATTACCTGGCCATCCAGGGACAAAATGAGGTACAGGAACCCCCAAATGAACTTGATACTTCAGGGGAGAATACAACCCCAATCACAATTAGTTGCAAACCTCCACCGAGAACAGAAGAATCTTCAATTGTTTGTCTTCCAGACATCCATTCAGAATTTCCAGTGCTTCTCTAGGGTTAGATGATTAATATTAAAAGGTTGAGAGTTGAGTGTCATCAACCTACTGGTGACACTTAAACCCAAATCCCCAAATGACATCACCCAGCGGGTTCATGTAGACATTAAAACTCATAAGAAGCTGGCTTCTGCTTTTTATCAATTGCTTTTGAGAAGCCAGTTCCCCTCATTTGACAGTTTGAAGGTGGTGTGGGTGGAAGACCTGGGGGAAACTAGGCCCAGCTTTATAGCGGGGAGTGGGGGTCTGGTCTACCAAGCCCTTCTCAGCTTTTGCCAATACGCAGAACTCTCTCCAAGTGGTGCATCTGTGGTCTCACACACTGCCCAGGCTTTCTCATATATTGGGTTGAGGATCTAATTGCTGTTCGTGAGACTGCCCAGATAAGAGTGCTTATCGGCTTATGTTTTGGGGCTGTCATTTTGCTTCTGTTTTCTGGGGTTGAAGGATGGAGAAAATTACATCCATAATTGGTAAACAGGCAGTTAAAGAGCCAAAGTTATGTCTGCTCTCCATATTTGAAGGAGACAAAAACACCCTACTAATCAAACCTTTGATTATGTTCCTCCTGATCACAGCCCATTTAACTACAACCCAGGGCTGGAAGGTTCCTTGACCATTATAATGGGCATGTGGTATAAAAAGACGGTTTCCTTGAAGATGCTAACTCATAAATTTAAAGGCACCAAGGGTTCTGCCATGCCAGAATATTTTGTGACCATATGGGTATCTCTCTCTCTCTCTCCCACACACACACTCACTCTCACTCTTAACTTATATCAACACTCACACCATGGATCGCCTTGTTCTAGCCAAGTGGGTTATTCATTTAGAAGAATTATTAAACTTGTTTGGACCTTGTGTTCTTCAAACTCCCCCCGCCCTATTTTTGCTCTGCCACCAGTATTAGTTGTAGGTACCCTTATCATAGTTTCTGAAATATACTCAGAGTCGCAAAGTGATTTCATGCTCTTTATTCAGCTCATAGTGGTGAGGAGGAATGAATGAAAGTCCCCTCAAAGTATCTGCTTTATATACATTATTTACACAATGGGCTGCACATGACTGATTAATTCTGGAATTCTACTGTAAGCCAATCAGGTTGTGGATTCACTTATATCTGGAGCATGATTGGGTGGTTCCTGCCAACCAATCATACTGCTGCATTGTTCTAGGACCAATCAGACTGCTGCATTCTGAATCCTATTGTTCTAGGACCAATCAGACTGCTGCAATTTGGATCCTATTGTTCTAGGACCAATCAGACTGCTTCAATTTGGATCCTATTCAACTCAGTACATAACAGTTTCGCTTGTTAACAATTTTGTTTTTCATGTTTTTGTATGGTTCTTTTTCAGGGTGTACTTTTTTGTCCTGATACCCATTTTATATATACTGGACGTGTTATACCTTCTTCTTCTTTTTAAGCACAAAAGGTTATAAGGAGCAGGAAAGGACAGGAGAGTAAATCTTACTGAATTGTTGTTAACTGCTGCACTCAGCAGTATATGGACTTTGGAAACACAGATTAAAAGTAAGCACTTTGGGGGCCTATATAGTGCTCAGAGACCTAAAGGCATTATATGTGTGTGTGCTTTAAAAGCAAATAGGAAACAGGTGATATTAAAAAGATAAATATAAGAAATAATGGCTTCATTTTTTCAACGAACTTGAGCTTGGCTGGATCAGAGCAAAGGTCCAGCACCCTGCTCTCTACAGAGGCCAACAAAGTGCTTCTGGGAAGTCTGCAAGGTGTGGAGACAATAGCCTTGCCTCATTTTTGCTCCTTAGTAGCTATTATTCCATAGCATACTGGTTCTGAACCTAGAGGTTCTCATAGCTATGGCTCTGTCTCCCGTGAACTTGTTTAATCCCTGTTAAAGCCACATAAGCAAGTGGTCATCAGACATCCTTTTGCAGTAAGTTCCATACATTATGTGGTTGTGTGAAGAGGTACCTTTTGGAGGGCTGTCTTGAACTACCAGAATGCTGGGACCTCCAGAAAGTTGCTTTGCAACCCTACAGCCCTATGGCCTACAGCAGTAGCAGCCAGAGTGGTGGATCAGAGCCATGGAGCTACCTGCCCAACACAGGGCTCGCTACAGCTTACCTGGAGAGGGCAAGGAGGGCCGTTCTGCACCGGCACACCAGTGGAAGTGCTGGATTGACTGCTGGGGTGTCCATGTTGCCCTTCCCTTGGGGCCGCCCTGCCCTGCCGCAACCCTATCACCATCCAAGTAGGTTGTAGCATCTCCTGTGTTGCGAAGGTGACTCCATAGCTATATCTGACAATTTCCTCTCCCAATGGCAGAGAAAGAGGGTCTGACCTCAAAGATGGAGATTCGGTTTCAGGTGCCTCCTCCCCACCACCTCAGTGGCTCTTGCCCTACTGATGCCGGAAATACAACATAGATAGTAGGGCCACAAAAGTGGTACCAGGGAGTGGGTTGATGTGTACCAGAGCATGGCATGGATCCAAAGGTCTTCCCAGTCTCTCAGTCTGCCTCCAAATGTGGGAGAGAACTGCACCATCCTTGGATCTGACATAATAAAATTCTCTCCCTTTGGGGAAGGGTTGTGGCATCTGCTTTGCATGCAGAAGGCCCCAGGCTCAATGTCCAGCATGTCCAGGAAGGGCTAGGACCACTGGTGAACCACCACTATGGACTAATGGTCTGGCTCAGTATAAGGCCACTTCCTTGGTTCTAAGTTCTAAATGGGATGGAAATTGTTGCTGGATAAGGCAGTTCAAGCACCTCTGGTTCCCCATCCCCCTGGCGCTTAGCATTGTAGCCTAAGTGTATAAATGCAGCCCTTTTCTATGCCTTTTTGCTTCTCTTCGGTGCTGTTTACTTCCTCCTAAGTGTGCCTAGAATGGCAACCATAATGGAACCTTCTTATTCTCCTTAAAAGCACAATAAAGAGAAGTGGAAGCTCTTCGTCACAATCACCTGCAAATGCATATTTCCTCTTGTTTATGGAGGAATATTATTAAGACTCTTATAATACAGAACTCTTCATCAGATGGCCAATTCTCAGCTTCAAATAAAGCCAGGTTCCATTATAAGCTCCTATTTCCTAGTGAAAGGGTTTACAATTTAGGAGCCAGGCAACCAATCAAGGTTGGAGTTAGCCACATTTTTTTAAGCTCACAGTGATTCATTTACCATTAATATCTCCAAGATAAGCAACAGATGTAGCTTTCCCAAACATGAAGATTTCTGATTGCCTTGAAAACGTTAAAAGGTACCCTATCAATTTTTAAACTGTTTTTATTTATTTTCATAGTACAGAAGATAAATTTTGAGAAAACAATTGCTACAGCAAAATAAACAAACAAACAAGTAACTTGTCCTGATAAAATTACAGACTTTTATCATGCCATGTGTTAAAGTTTCATTTAAACTCTTCCAACTCTACAATTCTATGAAACAGAATAATATTTCAAAAAGTGTTATGCATGACATATTAATCAACATGGAATTGGAAATCAAAAGTGGGATAGTAACCAAAAAAGAAAAGCAGTGTGGAGTGCTTCTGTTCAGGATTCCAGATACCCAGTCCTGCCATTTTCCAGGATAGCCCCTTGCTTTTTTTTAACACTGGGGAGCCACCCCCCAAAAAATATAGAGAGGGGGGGGCAAACAAACTGGGCTCCTAGGAGTTGGTGCCCCTGTGCCCAATCTTGGTACCTCTTGGAATTAAGGATCTTTGGATCCTGTGGTTATAAGGTTGCTTCCACCATAGCACTGGAACATCCTCTTTCAAGGAGGGTGAGGACCAGCTGAGAGTCAGCTGAGCCAAGGATGGGGATCTTCCCCCTACGTATATGGCCATGAAGGACTTAACTGGCATAGCCCCATTGAGCCCAGACTTGGCTGGCCCAGCCAGAGGTCTGTGTGCTCCAAATTCACTCATCCTGGAGGATCTTGGGTTCAGATTGTGCTACAATTTGTTTTTCTGTAAGAAATGGATAGAATCATTTTCCTTCATTTCTCCCATCTCTTTTTTATAGCAGGGGCTCCCAAGCTGTGGTCCGTGGACCACCAGTTTTCTGTGAGCTTCATTCATGTGGTCTGTGTACTATTACTTATATCCTCAGCAGTTTTCAAGTGGTGAGGGAAAGTTTGTGAAGCCCTGTCTTATAGGACTGGTTCCTGAAACTGACAAGAGGTACTGCAATGCATTTATTATCAAACTGATGCATACTGTTGCATCCAGGAACAATCTGTAGGATGGAGAAGGGGTCTTGGTGTGCTCTGAAAGTGACAAGACATTAAAACTGTCCAACTAAAGCACAGGTAAATTAGCTCAAAAATCTGCAGAAAGCCCCCAAGAAGCACTGTGAATTGATACACACTGGATGCAATCTGTAGAGGCAATCTTTGAGTGTTCTTAAAAATGAGAAGAAATGAAAACTCCAATCTGAGGCATAAAACAATATGAAACTTGTGAGATTTTATGCCTTTGGGGAGTAGCACAGTGATTGCACATTTAAGGCCATTTAGATAGACAATGTCAACATTATAAGTGTTCACTGAAAGGAAATTGAAGCTAAGAAGATACTGCAAGTTTCTAGCCGCTTATAACATGGGGACCTCCATCACATAAAGATAACATGGCAGGCCTGAAACGTGGCAGGTCTGATGACTTAGGGGAGTAGTACAATACCTGAAAAATGAACGACATTTGGATGGAAAGTTCTAAAGTTGTAGGCAGCAGAAAACAGGCATTGTCTCCAATGTAATCAATATAGTTTTTATTTTATTTTATTTTATTTTATTTTATATTTATTAATAGCCCTCCTGTCCTCCCAAAGGAGTCTAGGGTGGCAAACAACCAGTGGTAAAATATATTTGAAATATATTTAAAATAATTCCAATACAGATGCAGACTGGGAAAGATCTTGACTAAAAAGTCTTATTGAAAGAGGAAGGTCTTCAGTAAGCAATGAAAAGACAACAGAGATGACACCTGTCTAATATTTGAGGGGAGGAAATTTCAGAGAATAGGTGCCACAACACTAAATGCCCAATTTCTACATTGTGGGGACTCGAGAGCAAACCTCCTGATAAGATGGCATCTGTAGGTTGCCCTCACTTGCAGAGAACAGTGATTGTCTGGATATACAAGGGGTGAGATGATCTTTTAGGTCTCCTGAAACTGAAGCAATTGAATGCAAGTTCCGTTTTCAAAAAATATTTTAAACACGAGGTGATGGCTATACATTGGCACTGTAGCTGGGATTGGAGATTCTGTCGACATAGTTTGGATGAATCACTCTTTGGGTGGTTTTCAGTAAAATATAGTCACACCAGCACACATGCCTGGGCACCATCAGATCAAGCCAGACATATGCCCAGCAGAGGGCAACAATGACAGAGCCAGCCGGCACACGAAGTCGCATAATTTTTGATACAAGAGGTTGGCCATTTTGTATGTTCTTTTTCTTAGGACTTTTTCTAAATTTCCAACTGAGTTCTAAAGCCCATATCTGGAAATAGGGGATGCAAAAGATAAGATGCAGAAGTGTCCTAGAAGTGATCAGGAGAAGTGTTGATGCTGGATTATCATGCTTTATATTAACATGGGTCTTGTTTAAACAAACACAGTTTATTCCAGTACCTGGCCCTCTTCCTTAAACTGAAAGAGGATCCTGACATATGTTTACTGCTTGCATGCCAAAACGGCTTCTTAGCAGTTTACAAGTATAAGATCAATTGTAAAATCCATGCATACGCAATTGAAATACACAGTTAAACAATTCCATCAACACATTAAAAACATCCATAACTAAAATAAACAGTAAAACATGCCAGTGTAAAGCACAATATTTAAACAGTTTAAAAACAATTAGATCAGAAAGTTCAAGTTCAGGGAATGCTGGCCTAAGCAGGTGTGTCCTCAAGAGCCTGTGGAATGCCAATACTGATGGGGCCTCTCATATTTTTGCAGGGAGTAGGTATGGTTAGGCTTGTACTGTTAAAGCCAAGCAACTTGGATCAAGCTAGCTGGGCATCTTGGTAATTTTTGTTTTGTATTTCTCTCTCTTTCCTTCCCTGCTCTGTCCATGTTTCCACCCCACTCCCTAGATTCTCCAATCCCTCTCTGTCCTCCTTCCCAGCTTCCCTCTCTTGTCCAGGCCACGCTTTCAACCTTTAGCCTACCACTCATGCCTTCCATCCCTGCCAGCTGCCCCTTTCTCTAACATCTCACCCTTCCGAACAGGGACTCTGCTCCGGAGGGAAGCGGCAGCTCTGGGTCCGCTCGACGCCTTACTAGGAGGCCTCTTGGCAGAGCTGGCCTTACGCAGCTGCAGCTCCTCGGAGCCCCTGAGATGCTCTAAATGTAAAGAAGCAGCATTCAGGACACACAAGACTTTCTCAAAACAGCACAGTGATGTGAGTACCACTTGCTTGAACAGGATCCCCCTGGGGGAAATAGGAGCAGCTCATCCACATCCCAATCCCCTCTTTTTAAGGAGGTTCTATGCAACACCCTTGTTTCTAAATAGGAAAGCTTACCCGTAAGAACATATGGAACGAAACACTCTGATTCATTAGCCTTCACCTTTGCTTGTCCTCAAACATATTTGCATTCAGAAGTATACAGCCCCAGAAGATGAAGGAGCTAATAGCTGGTTTTCGAAAACAGAAAAGCAATGGTGTTCAAGCCTGTCTAGAATTCACTCGCTGGCCTCAACTGGTTGCCGGCTGCATGGAGCTGGCTGCAACGATTGACTGTTAGTATCACACATAGTCTCAGAGCATAGGCTGCATGTTCACACATTGAGATATGGAAACAGATGATTATGTGCCTTTACATATAACCTTAAATGTGAACTGGGACTATGTATGTACATTTGTTTGAAAGATGTTCACACAATCCATTTGCTATAATTACTGAATAATAAACGAATAAACGGGGTGATCCAGAAGTGGGGCCTGCTTGCGTAGACTTAGAATCAAGGTTACAATTATGGTGTGAGGAAGCGTCAGGAGCCCAACATTTGCTGCAGCACCCCACTGAGGCAATACAGGAGCCAGGCTCAGCGAGCAGCTAAAGCCACTTTGCACATGACTCTTAAGTAAACCAGGTTCTGAGACTGAGCCCAGGCTCTATTATTATTATTATTATTATTATTATTATTATTATTATTATTATTATTTGTTAGTCTTTCTTTTTCTTCTGGCTTACGAAACGACCTACAAACAACAAAACGAACAGGAAAAAAAACCCAAACAGATAGACTGAAACCAAGAAAAGAAAGAAATACAGTATAAGCATCCCGCCCACTTCCAAAAGGCCACACAGATAGTTAAAGGCCAAAGGGCTGGTTATAGAGGAAAGTTTTTGCTTGGCTTTAACCCTTTCCACTACCACAAAGGGCCTCCCAATTATCCCCCGGTGTTTTGTATCAGGGGCTGTGTTCCTCAGAGGAAAGGGAAGAGGAAAGGCATGCTCAGAGGCACTTTTTGGTTTGTTGCAACTTCAGGGCATGGAGTAAAAGTGTATGGAGTGGAGCAGCAATGATATCATGGCACCCGGATCCGAAATGTGCTTGTAAATAAGTCCCGAGTCCCAGCAGCTGATTTAGGGAGGTGGGGGTCAGCTTTGAGACCTTCCAGAGCTGGAAGGGCAGCGCGGCTTCTGAGCTAGGCGTGAGACTAGGAAGCCGTAGGGACGAGAAGCTGGTGGCGGCGGTGCTTTTTTTCCTCCTCGGAATCTCGGGTTTCCGAGCCAATCCAAACAGGGTGCGAGCTGTCGTGGTCGCCGAGGCTGCCTTGATGAACGCGCTCGCCTCTGCCGGTAACCAGGGAGCCCTGATTCAAGGTCCCGAGAAGCAGGAGGAAGTGACGCCCAGGTTATTTATGCATCGAATCAATTTCAGTTTCGGGGAGAACAGCGCTGCTCTCTCGCCCTCTCCGAGCGCGAGCCAGGAAGCCCTGGAAAGAGAGGCAGGAAAGGCAGTGCCTGAAAGCAGCAGCCGACTCCTGGCAGAGCTGCATCACCTGATCGCTTCCATGCCAGCCTCTTCGCAAGGCGCTTTTGCTCGCCTCGCCTCCGCAAACAAATCTGGGGCAGGACTTTCCCTTGCGACCGCGCGTTTCCCTTACAGAGGCGCTTAAGGGTTCCGTTTAGCATTTAAGCCTACCTAGAGTGCTGTGGGGAGAGGGGTGGGTAGGCGAGGCTTTTTCTCCAGATCCAATTTATGCCGCGATTTCTTCCACATTGCATTTGATTTCTTCTGCTTAACAGAGAAAATAAGCCCTCATGAGGTTTAGTGAAAGGAGACGTCCCTGCCCGTATCCAAGGGGGTTCTTCCGTCCGTTTAGATCGTCTGATAAAGCGGTCAGGATGTCAGAGGGGAGCGGGTAGCTGTGATAGGCAAAATGAATGCCTCTGTCTTTTCATCTCTCCTGCACAAACACCTTGTTTACCCCTCCATTTCTCCTCCCCGAGGGAGATCCGAAGCAAAGCCGGAGCCTCCCTCTTCGCTACCCACCTCTCCTCCCTCCCTCCCTCCCTCCCTCCCATCTGTTTTCACAATGTGTTTGCTGCAGATGTTTGTGGCTCCAGATGTCCGTTGCCTGGGCTGGCATCCGCGCGGGCACGTGCCCGTGTGTGGTGTTTTCAACAGCCGGGGCGCTTCTCCGGGGGCGGGCAGAGGGGGGAGCCGGCGAGGGAGGCGGGAAAATGACGGCGCGCTGCAGAGAGCGCTTGGCCGGGAGCTGTCCAGGGTGCTGAATCGCGCCAGCGGAGGCGAGCAGGCGCTTGCTTGGCCGAGGAAGGTCTCTCTCTGGGGTCCCCGGGCTCCGTTTCCCGGCCTCTCCAGTCCGTGTCTTCCCCTCCACGTCCACCAGAAAGGCGCTGGGGTGGAGGATAGGCGGCCACCTGGACATTGTGGTGCCTGAGAAGAAAGGAAGTTGGGGACCGAGCCGGGGTGTGGACGCTCCAGCAGCCCGGGCTTCCTAGGCGAAGCAGAGAGACGCATGCGCATGGCGGGCGAGCTGCCGTCCCCGGCTGAAGAGCCCGCTGCGAACGGATGTGAGCAATGTAAAGATTTGCACCCGGCTCCGGAGATCGAAGGGGAAATTGTAAGTACCCGGCAGCCCCTCGGACTCTGCACCGAGACCGGACGGGGAGCTGCTCAGGCTCGCCTGGGCGGGCTCAGCTACCTCAGGCTCAGCTGCCTGAATGGTGTGTGTGTGTTTCTGGTGCACTGGTAGAAGCCCCCGGTAAGTAAAGCTTGCAGGGGCGACTTCCCTCGCCTACCACTTGGGCTGGTGTGGGCTTCCTGAGCTTTTCAGTCAGGCGCTCACAGGTGAGTCGCCCAGCCTCATGCCACAGGCGTTTGAGGTTCTTGGGACCTGGAGGCTCTGCCCGGAGGAAGATATCCGTTCTGGGAAGAGAGGGTGCCAGGGTGGAGTAATATTTCCGACGGGGTGTCCGTCCGGGAAGAGAAGCAGGCCAAGTAGAGTGTCTCCGGGGTTGGAGAGGGGGCTTCGTGTCGGCATCTCCTCCTGAGGGGTGGGGGGTAGGCTCAACTGGAAAGCAGCTGCGGGATGGGGAGCATTGCTGGGCATGGCCATTGGCAACAGGTGCTCTGTCATCCTTGGTGCTGAGGAACGGGGAAAGCGGTTTAGGAGTGAGCTCTACCATGAGAAAGGGTAGATGGAGAGGGATCCATATCCCTGGCCAGGTAGAAGGCAGTCTGGATCCCCGCTACGGGAGCTTGGCTGGTGGAGGCTCGGTGACCCCAGGGCGCTTGACTTGGCATTTCCCCCCCGACCACCAACCCAAGAGCCCTCCAAACACCAGGTACTCGACTGGATCCTGCCTGGGTCACCGAGGGGCTCTCCGTCCATCCAGCCCTGCAAGAGAGCCTGTCCTCAAGGCTAAAGGAGAAGCCGCCTGAGCGAGAGTCAGGTCTGCGGGCGATCCTCGTGAACGCGCAAAAGGGCTGGGAATAGAAGCGATTGGAAAAGTCTCCTGGTTACGTCCATGTATATTCACATATACTTAGCCGGGCGTGAAAGGTTGAGAAAGCAAATGTCTCTTTTTTCCTTTCCATCCTCCTTTCCTGCACAGCTGGTAGCAGTTCCGCCCTCGCGTGGAAACTGCCTCCTTCCCGGTTCCCGCCTTACCTGTCGGCTTCATTCCGGGAAGGCTTTCGGTCTAGATTGGTGCCGAGTCAATTTCATCCCGTTCGGCTTTGCTTTTTCGCTGAAGGGGGAATGGCAGGCTTGTTTTCGCCAGCACATGATCTTAACTGCCCCCTTTCTAAAGTTTAGGAGCAAAAGGACAAGCAGTAAGCGAACCCATAGCCAGATCTTTGCCCGCTTCTTCCGACAAAGTCCCTTGGAACCGAACGCCAGGGGGCGCCGTTTGAAAAGAGGCCTCAGGGACCCCTCCTTGCCTGTTAAAATTAGTTTATATGGAGTATTTTGGACTCAGAAACACGCAGCGCAAAAACCCCAAGCTAAGCAGAGTAATGCATATAAACAGGCTTACATACATCAATCACTGGGTGGATTCATAATTGCAGGAATAATTTCGTTTAACTGCACATCCCTATTTTCTAGGCTCTTAAATGATGAAGGGTAGTTTAGCTGTTGACATTCTCACATGACTAGTCCTATATGAACACCTTGTTTGCATATGAATCATGGCCATGAGGGGTATCTGCCTAAGTCTTTAAAGTGTACATCTAAAATGTAAAGCATAGGTTTGTAAATGTTATGCATCATACAAATACATTCATCATGGAAGCAAGACTGGCTGCAGATCTCGGTCAGGCTTATGCCCTCAGTGGCCAACTTGGGGTTGGCATGATCCTCAGTTGAGAACATTGACCTTAATGGGACTTACATATATTCAGCTAGCTCTGGATCACGCCTACAGTGTCAAAACCCAATCATTAGTTTCCATATTAGTAGATAATATCCAAAGTATGCAACACAGCATAAGCCAGAGTGAAATGCAAACCACTAACCATACAATACAATCTATGGCTGATACTATATATATCACGTACATATGCACATTTATATCCTACATTTTCTCCAAAGAGCTTAAGTTGCCACGCACACCTCCCCCTTTCCATTGCATCCTCAGAACAACCCTATGAGGAAGGTTAGCCTGAATGATAGTGAGTGGTCCAAGTGAGTTTTATGGCTGAGTGGGCATTTGAACCCTGGTCTCCTGGTCCTAGTCCAACACCAAGTGGCTCTGTGTTGTCTGTCTAGTTGTATGAATGCAATAGGCTTGGAGGTCAGAAGTTTTCTGACTATATACTGGTGCATACACAATCTGGGGTTTGGGCACAGCTCAACCAGTTGGCCAGTTATTGCAGTGGAACCTCGACAATTGAAAAGCTAGTAATATAACATAGCATGCCTTAAAGCTGCTCCATTCTTCTATTCCCACTCCAATACTTTGGAGGTGATGCTGTTTTTTATGATGTAAGTCATGAATTATACAGTGTCACGTTGCAGGGAAACTGGCCATTACCCCATAGCGAAAATAGTACCTAGTGGGTATTTTTAAAAAGTCAGTTCTGCAGCTAAATTGTTGATGTTCCAGCAGCTGAACTACAATACAGTATTTCATTCAAATACAATTATGAACGTGAGTTGCACCAAGAATATTACTGGTCCACTAATGATTTTCTTCATTTTGGAGTCTTGTATTAAAAAATAAATTGTAGAATAAACTTGCTCCTAAAGGGCTGTCACTACACGACACATCATCATAGTTCCAATACAAAAATAGGAATAACAGATGACCTTTTAATAACCTTGAGAGTTAAAATTTCCAAATAGCAGAAAAAAGATGATGAGCCTAAATGGTTTTAAAAGTTCTGAACAAGTCTTTTTATGAGGAATCTTGCCTACCTAATAGAAGGCTGGAGGATATTAGAAAGATGCAGTTTTTTTTTATAGTAATTGGAATCATTTTATATATTGCTGCAATATGTGCTACAACCACACATTGAAGTACTATTATACACTCTGTTGGAAATATTCAGACACAAACATTTTCCTAACATGGATTTTTCTGATATTTATTGAAAGTCCTTTTATGCCACCTCCTGGGGCAAATCCTAACCAAGGCAGATTAGAGCAAAATTAACTTCATATATATATATAGTAGGCTTCTTTAGCTTCATAATGACAGCAGGAGCATTATGCTTCCAAATCATTCACAGAAAAATGCACTTGCAATAGATTGCATCCAGTGTCAATGCTACTCAGGGCAGATCCACTTAAATTAATGGATATAACGCTTAAGGTATACTAATTTCGATGGGTCTATTCTGATTATAACACAGTGGAAGTAGAACATAGCCATCATGGTAGAAATGACAAGCAGGTGACTGAAGGGGAGGAGCAAGGCAGCTGAGAGTTGTGCATGGTGTGGGCACAGTGGTGGAGACAATTTGATGCTCCTGACCCTGCACCCACACCGAGCCCCCCTCCCCCGCCTTGTGCCAACCCCTCTCAGTAAGCGTCAGTGATGCACAGTGTTGGGAAGCTGAGATAGCAATGTCACACCATCTGTTAATGCATCATGATGAGCAGCCACTGATAACCTTATTCTCCATGAATTTGTCATCATTCATACACATTCACACACATACACACACTGATTTTAACCAAAGAAATAAACATGCTGAAATGAATAGGCTTAGAACCCAAACAAAGATGGCACTAAGAATATAAGAAGAGCTCTGCCGTATCAGGCCAAAGGTCCATCTAGTTCAGCAGGAACCCTGTTCTCACAAATCAGAAAATCCAGATTGGGGAAATGGTGCAGAAGAAAAGGGGTGAACCCGTATCTTGGATCCATGACCCAGATCCAAAGAACAATTACTCGGCTGCTGTTAATATCTTCCACCTCATGTCTAATGTGGTCCTAGCTAAAGTTTGGATTGTGCCACTGATTTTAATCTAAACTCATTTTAAAACACGGCATTACAAACACTAGCAGGATAATATTAGTGGAACTGTAGAGGTTGCTTTATTTTGTCATACTGTAACATACTGTTGAAAACAGATAAACAGAGATTATCTCACCTGGCCATCTTTCTTATTTTCTGTTTTATTATGACAGTAACTGGCTCTTTTAGATGTCTCAACTTTACAAAACACACTTCCTTCAGGCTTTCTCCTGAAGCTCCACTTGGCCAGCTTTGGGGACCCCACAAAAGCCTTCAAATGATCATTGGGGGCAGTCCATGGGTGGGGAACTGGCAGCCCACATGCAAGATACAGTCCAGTCTGTGGGACCTTTGGATCTGACCTAGGGCTTTCTCTCCTTGGCTCTGCCCCACGTGGCATTTAGGCTTAGGCAGTTGGCACCCTTCATGGCAGTTGGGACAAGAGCATATGTGGAGAGCCTATATGTGGCACTAACATCCTTTGCATAATTGCCAATCAGGTGTTGATGTCATAACAAATGCACATCAGCATCTCCTTTGTGTTTAGGGGAGTCACGCCTTGCCATTGGGCAAGCTAGATTGGACACAGGATACCTGGTCCCGCATGCAATTTAGGATTCACCTGTGGACTCATACCCAAGCATAGCAGTATGAGGATTTCAACAGAGGATTCCAACTCAAAAGGCAAATGAATATGAATCAATGATTGTGCACTCCATGATGAGTCACCCTGAGGCAAACCACCATGCTGACCAATACAGTGTCAGTTTCTATTTGATCAGAGTCAGATTTCAGCACTTAATACAATAAAATCTGAGTCATGGCTCATACACTGCCACATGATTTCAGCACCCACTATGAGCTGTCAGATTCCTTGGTGTGAATCACAACATACTACAGTGAAATTGGCTTTGTTGAGGCCATTCATAAGAAAGCCTGGGGAACAGAATGCTCATTGAATTAGACCTTGACAGGAGTCAGTTGAGAACATCGGCTTCAGCAGCTGTCTGCTCAGCTCCATTTTGTTAATTATCAAGTGGCTCATAGAATCACAAAATAAATGTATTCAGCAATATATATATATATATATATATATCATACCCACACATGCCCACACCCACCCACTCAAAGTGAGTTTAACTAAAGCAACACACTCAGATGTAACTATTTCAGTGACGGACAAACTAGCTAATGATTTTTCTGCATTTAGAGTTCCTTAAACACACACACACAGGTGCGTCAAGCTGCTGCCATGTTTGGGTGTGATTCAATCAACTATGAGCAAATTCAGGTTGCACAATTAAACCTGATTTGCTGCTCTTGCACAACAAGCCCACTTCCCCTTCAGCACTGGATTTTTTGTGCTGTAAGGAAAGTGATGGAGAAAATACAGTGGAAAGTGTATAACACTTGCTTGAAGCAATGCCATTTAACCTCCCTGCAAGCAAAAAAGAATTAATGCTCAATAAATAGCTACGGGTTTGAAGCCTGCACCCCAGACCACTGAGGATAATCTTGGCCAATGTCATCTAACATCCCTGCAAACTTTGTGCAAACAAATCAACATAAATGTTCAATAAACAGGTCATCTAGAAGTACCCTATGTACCTAAGGACTTCATTTTAATTTTACATTCTGACCTTCAAATAGTAAAAATATAAATATATGTATAGTTCCAATACAGTTGAGAACTTGAAGGTTTGGAGTTAGTATCTACATTAGCCAGTTTCCCAAAGCAGCCTACATCTGAACACATAATTGTCCCCATTTAAACCCTCTTCATGCTGTCAGATTGCTGTCAAATAGATCGTGGATAAATCGAATGCAAGCTTGAGCTTATTAGTGAATAGGGCAGTGTACCTCTTGTTGTGACTGTGTGGGTGGGTGTTGCAGTTCTGACTAGCATTGCCTTTGAAATGTAAAGCAATGCTTATAATGCCTGCAGAAGAACAAAGCTTTTCAGAGCTAAAAACATCATACTTGGGCGTAGGCAACCTAGTTTCTGGTATTCTATAACTTTTTAATATGAGGCTTCCATATTTGTACTGAACTGAAGATTTCTCTTCCACCATGAATCACAGTTTCCAACTGCTTGGTCTGTGGTACCCAGTCTTGCACAAAATTCCTTGATAGGGAATAGACTGACCACAGTCATATATGTTCTGGCAGTCTCCTGACAGCGCTGATGTGTGCAATTACCTTCAAGGATTATTCAGAAGCTGCAATTTGCACAGAATACAACAGTGAGGATTTTAGTGGGGACCAGTCATTTATCTCCCATTTTGCCAAGTTGAAAGAACTTCCTGAGCCTCCTGTGCACTTCCAAGCCTAATTCAGAATGCTAATAATACTTATCTTTAAGACCCTATATCAAGGGTGTGAACTTGTGGCCCTCCCACCATCCCTGCCCATTGGCCTTGCTGGCTGAGGCTGATGGAGTCTGACAATATCTAGAGGTCCACAGCTTCTCCCTCACTATCTAAATCTCTTGGGATACAGGTACCCTTAAGAAGAAGCATCTCCCATGTCAACCTGCCAGTGGCCTTAGGTTGTCAGGCCCTTTTCTGACCACCACAGCTGAGCCTTTCTAGCTGTGACTCTTTGATTGGGCAACACTTACCAAGAAGGTTTGCCTGTTGCTTTCATTGTGGATGGGGAACCTGTGGCTCTCTGAATATTGTTGTACTATGATTCTTATTACCCCTGACCATTGCCATGTGAGCTGGAGCTGATGGGAATTGGGGTCCGACAAGAACTGAAGGAAGACATGTTATCCCCACCCCCATTTTATACCAGCAAACACCTTTTTAACGTTCACCCAGGCTATTAAAGCTTGTTCTTTTAGCTGCTGCTTTATTAATTATGTGTATTGTTTTAGTTCACTATATTTTTACTTTTTAAATAAAAAAACTCTGCCTTGGGATAAATTTTGATGAAGAGTGGTAAAAAGTAAATGACATACATAGATAAAAATGAATAAATAGTGTTCCTTTGTGCATCGTGCAGTCAGCTTCCTTGTATCTGGACAGTAGGAGCAGCTGCAGAAGGGAGCCTCAGTCTTGGTAATTTCATTCACTGGTAATACCAGTGTCTTAACTTGGCTACTGTAATCTATGCTCTGGTCAGCGGCATTGTGTGAGCAGAATGGGAGGCAGGAGGTGGGGGCTGCCAAATTTTCGCCTTGCACAGGGTGCCACTGAGGACCTTCAAAGTCTGCCTCAACCTTATGGATTCAGAGGAAGCAAATGATCTTAATCTAGCAAATTCATCATCAAATTGACCAGCAAGGACCCAAGGCAAGTTACAGAAATTTGAAATTTAAAACTAAAAGCAGTTAAAGCATTTTAGAATCACAGGAATAAGGTGGACCCCAAAAACCCACAACTCAGGTGTTCTTCGGCATTCACTAAAAGCTGTGCAGTATCATGAAGAAGCAGGCACTCCTCTGTGGGGAGGGAAATGCACAACCTAGGGGCTGTCCCAGAGAATATCCTCTCCCAGGCCACCCCCACTTCCAAACCTCTGAGGGAGATGGAACTTCCAAGAGCCCCCCCCCCCCCGCTGATCTTAACATCTGGCAGGGTCTGGAGGGAAGGAGGCAGTCTTTCGGATATTTGGGACTTTGAACACTAAGGTGATCACCTTGAATTCGGCCCAGAAATGAACTGGCAGCCAGTGCAGCTAATTAAGCACATCCTTTCTTTTAATTAACAAGTAGTCACAAGTGCTGGCAATTAAATTAGACCAATTTTTCCAGTGTAAGCATCTGCCTTTGTGATTTGCTGATTTGGCTTTAGGGAATAAAAGGAAACATGATGGTTGTGAGTGTAATAAACAAGAGCTTCAGAGACAAAGAAGCGCTCCTAACTTCTCAGCGAGTTAACCATTTGTTAATACACACATTATCATAGGTTCTTCTACTTTTCAAATGGTCTGACATCTTGATCAAGCAAGGGAGGCAAAGCTAATGAGGTAAAGTGATCTCTGCAAAATTCTGCTTCTAACAGGATGCCTTGCCTGTGGAGAGATTGGCAAGCTGCACAATGTGACCAACCCCAAATCTCTCTGCTGAGCTATGCTTCTTCTGGCTTTGCTTTTGTTTTCTCCTTCGTTTCCACTCATTTGCCCATCTCTGCCAACCTGTATACTTCTGTCTTCTTTTCTGTACATTTGCTTGAAGGTAAGCTAGGGAGCAACCGGGGCCCAGAAAGACAACGAGGGATGTGTTCTCATTCAAAGGGGATGCAGGAGTCAATATCCACTAATATATGGATTCAGGACAAGATTCTAGTGTCTCAAACCAGCATCTACCTGAAATGAAGTGTGCAACAGAAAAGTGTATCTTTGGCAGGGGTGAGGAATCTGTGGCCCTCCAGACATAGTTGGACTCCAGCTCCTGTGGACAATGGTCAGGGATGATGGGGATTGTAGTACAACATTTGGAAGCCATCTGGAGTGGCTGGGGTAACCCAGCGAAATGGGCGGGGTATAAATATTTGTTTGTTTGTTTATTACACCAGAGGTTCCCCATCCCTGATTTATGGCTAGTTAAATGTGATTATGCTTTGGATATGTGTTCTAGCTTGCCATTTGAAAGTTAGTTTTATTGCATAATACATGGAATAGTGAATATAACTCTGTTTGATGTAAGTTGTTTATTTTAAAGTCCTAGTTTTTTTATGACTTAGCTGCTGGCATATTTGTCAAGCAAAGCAGGGTCCAGTATGGTTTTTGTTGAACTGTATATTTTGTTCTTTCTACAGCTTGTAAACTGCCTTGTGTATAACAATACAATGGTGCCTCACAAGACGAAAAGAATCCGTTCTGTGATTCTCTTTGTCTAGCGGTTTTTTTGTCTTGCGAAGCAAGCCCATTGATGGATTAGCGGATTAGCGCTATTAGCGGCTTTTAGCTGCTTTTAGCGGCTTATTTGCTGATCGGATCAGCTGATAAGCGGCTTAGCAGCTTAGAAAAAGGGGGGGAAAGGGGGGAAAAACCCACAGGAACTCGCAAGGCATTGTCGTCTTGCGAAGCAAGCCCATAGGAAATTCGTTTTGCGAAGCACCTCCAAAACGGGAAACCCTTTCGTCTAGCGGGTTTTCCGTCTTGCGAGGCATTCGTCTTGCGGGGCACCACTGTATAGAAAGGCAGTATACAAACTAAAAGTGAAATGAAAATGAAATTTCATAAGCAATGGTCTTCTGCTGTGCAGGCTGATCATGAGTTGCAACTACTGAATTTCCCCTTGCAGTACAGTTATTTAAAGTGTGCCTTTGTCAGATATAGAAAGGAAACCTCAGCCTGAACCACAGCAACAATAGCAAGGAAGGTATGCAAACTTCATTTATTTAGGACACAAAAGAGGCACATGACCTGAACAGTATTTCCCCCTACATTTCCTCCAAAAACCTGTGCTCCCTGAATATGTATGCAAGACCAGTTCCTGCTTAATTTAGGAACAAAAGTAAGCAGGAATAAAGCCACATCGAACAATATACCATCTGCTTTATTATAGCTCTCGTTTGCTGTGAGAGCCAAAGTACAATTGAAAATAAAGGCCAGGCCAATCATCTTGTCAGTCTTGAACACACACAGCCCTTTTCAGCTTCAGCAGGCTCTGCGTATGCACCATTCACAGAACCCTCTCTCCACAAAGGGGCTCACATGGAACAAGGAGAGAACCAACAGAGAAATGTGGGCCTTTGTTTGAGATCAAATTGATTTTCTTCTCTTTCCCTTTTTGACATTTCAGGTGATTTTTCCCACAATTAACACCTGATCGGACAGTGGTCTATAAAAATTCTTTTGCAAGGCGGGCAACAAATCTCTAACAGAATCCTCACTGTTTTCATTTCACAGGGCTGTTTGCTAAGCTCATTTATTTAATCATAGAAGCAGGTTGAGAGACAGTGACAGGCCCAAGGTCTTCCAGGAGCTTGCTGGTTGACTGAACAGAGATTTGAACCTGGGTCTCCCCAGTCCAAGTCCAACTCACTGTCAGCTACACTTCAGTGGTCCAATTACACTGATACACCTATAGTAAGTGTGCAGGGTCCTGTGTTGCTGCATAAGAATAGACAGGTTTGTTATTAAGTGCTATTCTCCTCTTTGTTCACTTTCGTATGGCATCTTCTGATGTATAGATCACTTCTTATAAGCATATCCAGCAGGGGAATCCTGTTAAATGTGTTGTAGTGATAATTCTTGCAGTGGCTTAAAGACTAAACAAATTCATTGTGGCGTAAACTTTTGTGAATTATACTCCGCTTCACTATTTGCATGAAGTGTCATCCCAAATCAGCAAGCAGAGGTACATGCGGGTTGGCAGTGGGAAGGGGAGAATGCAGGAGAGTGAGGTCAGAGGGTGAGAATGACTACCTAAACCCAAAATAATCCCTGTGACCATTTGAAAACGCTGTATGTGTGATAAACATGGGATGTTTAACAAGGATGGGAAAACTTTTTGCCAACATTTTGGGGGCACGTGCAAGTGGCAGACAAGGCCAGAAGCAAAAGTAGGCAGAGCAACGAATGCAAAGTTTACCTTTTTACAGCAGGCTAGTTTCTATACATGGTCACCCACACTTCTTTGCCCTTCAACCAGGGAACCAAGAGTTGTAATCAGAGTTCAAGGACGCATTTTAGCCAGGCAAAAGCACTGGTTCAGTGCTCTTCTGTGTAGACATGTTTAGGATTATGCTATATTCTCATGTGCTGCTTTAGATAAAAGCATAGGGATAGTGACTGTGTTGAATACCAAAGACCCCAGATTCAATCTCTAGTATCTCCCCTTGAAAGAATTAGGTAGCTGCCAATGGGAAACACCTCCGGCTGAGACTCTGGAGAGCTACTGCTAGTCATAATGGGCAATGCTGGCTAGATAAGACGTGGCAGCCTGAGATGAGGAGGCAACTGTTGTTGCTTCTGCCTCAAGCTCTCTAAAACAAGAAGCATTCTTGCTGTGACCTTTTCTCTGTTGCTCAGCTCAACTTTTGGGGCAGTAGAGGCAGGATGAAGACATTCAGAAAGGTGTCTGAGCCCCCTGAGAAGGGCAGCCTGGGCAGTGTTGCAATGAGGTCATTTTAGACTTAAATGGTCAACATTTCAATCAGGGGTCGGCAAACTACAGCCCGGCGGGCCAGATGGTGCCCACCAGGCTCATAAATCTGGCCCGTGGACCCTGCTGCCCACTTGGTCAGTCCCTGTGCTGAGCTAAACCGGCGTGGCATGGTGGTTCCTTGAAAAGAAGTCGCAGACGCCTCACCACCTGGGGACTGACTTCTGCAATGCTGGCACGGCTCTGGATTGGCTGCAGGAAGTTCCTGCAGCCAATCCGAAGGCTCGCCGCCCAAACGCTGAGGTAAACACGGCGAGGCCATGGACCGAGAGGCTGGCAGGTGGGCCTGTGGTCTGCGCTGCACCATGGGCATTGTGTCGGGCGCGTTGTGGGGCTTCAGCTGCACCTTGGCACACCCGCTTGCCCCATGCCTGGTGCCCAGCTCGGTGCTGCTGCTGGTGGCACACTCAGCGGCCGCGCTGGAACAGCTGGTGCCTGGTGCTCCTGAGGCACGGCCTGCCCACCAACCTGGCCTCATATGATGGGCTGCAGCACGTGGTTCACGCCGCCTGGGAGCTCCATGGGGACAGGCCGATGGAGTGGCTGCTGCTCATCAACAATGCCGGTGAGCGAGTGGCACCAAGACGCGCTCCTGAGTGCATACAGAGTGCGTTCCTTCTCTAGGTCCAGAGGCAGCTGTGGGACTGGCCTGCAGGGTATTTATTTTTTTCAAAATATAGTCAGGCCCCCCACAAGGTCTGAGGGACAGTGGACCGGCCCCCTGATGAAAAAGTTTGCTGACCCCAATTAAGATAGTAATGTGTATTACCTGCGTCTGCAACAGGGCGAACTAGAAAACCAAATTTTGAAAGATGGCAAACCAGCCCTGTTGCTCTTGTGGTGGGATGGGGGTCCCTCCTGCTCATTTTGCTGAGTGGGGCCTTGGGAATCTTCCCCACTTCCCCTGCTCTCTCAGAAACTCTGTTGCATTGTGCTATGGATGAAACAAAGACCGCAAAACACTTGGCAAATTAAAAATCAATGACAAACAGTCACGGTGGGTTTAAAGACATTACCGGCCCAGAATTCCTCATCTGATTAGGACCATGAATTAAGGAAGCAGTTTCTTCTGACTGCTCCACAGGCCACTTCACCTATTAGAAACAATTAGGAAAGCCACTGGGTGCCAAGACTATGAGTGAAGCAGTAAACCTGATGCCTGGGCTTTTTCCACAGAGTCTAACCTTCTTCCTGTTTTTTCCTCATGCAGCCCATGGGATCCGAGCGGATGGAGATGCGCAAAAGGCAAGCATCTGTGACCCAGGAGACACCGAGCTCTGTACAGCCACAGCCAGGGATTGAAAACCGTGGGTCCAACGCCTGCTGCTTCTGTTGGTGCTGTTGTTGCAGCTGCTCCTGGTATGCCTTTAAACCATATTCAAACCTCTTGGGGGAAGAAGGGGAAAAGATGACACCATGTATGCCCTTGAGGAATCAGATGAGTTTTACAAGGGGTGGAGGAAAGGCGATGCAGCTGTTGCCTACTTTTCCATAGATGAAAACACCAAACAACATTTCTTCCAGTTCTTTAAATCTTCTGGAAATACATAAAGATGCAAGCAGAGCTGGAGCCATTCAGACCTTATGTGTTTCTCAGCTGCAGGTCAATGCAGGAACGTGTTTAGCCTGAATAGCTCAGTTGGTTAAAGTGTGGTGCTGGTAACGCCGAGGTTGCAGGTTCGATTCCCGTATGGGACAGCTGCATATTCCTGCATTGCAGGGGGTTGAACTAAATTATCCTCAGGGTCCCTTCCAACTCTTATGATTCTAGAACAGCTGAGTCAGATGCTTTGGGCTCCAATACCCATCACTCCTTACCATTGACCACACTGGCTGAGGCTGATGTAAGTTGAAATCTATCGATATCGGCCAGGGACCAGTTTGGGAAAGGATAGTCTAGGAAGGGGTGCAGCTTATCAGCAGAACAAATGCTTCACATATATTAAGTCCCAGGTATCTCCAGAAAATCTCACCTAGCAGGGCTAGATGGATCAATGGCTAGTGGGGGACAGCTCTTCATAATAATCAGCAATGTGTGGATTCCATTATTTAAGGAAGGAAGCATTTCAGAGGGCCATACCCAGAGGCTCTAACTTCAATGGACCACATACTTCTAAAAGTACTATGAAACAGCTATTGCTGAAAGAAACAGAAGAGTGGATACCTAGTCACCATTCCAGAGAAGCCAAGAGAAGGCTGATAATTTGAAGATGTGCAGGGCTTTTCTTCAGCTGGAACTCACTGGAACTCGGTTCCCGCACCTCTCAGGTGGGCACCATTGCCATTACAAGAGAACAAGGGAAGCGTTCAGGGCGAGTTCCAGCACCTCTTTTTCTAGAAAAATAGCACTGAGGATATGACCTCACTCTACAGCTAGTTTAGCTATCCTGTGTGCTATCTACTAAACCTAGACACTGCAACAAAGAGAAAAGGAACAAAGTAGCACGTATAATTTTCAAAAGGAAAGCTTCTGAACAGCATATTCTTAGCAGGGATCTTTAAAATGCATAAGCTGACACATCTGGGACTTATCCTCACAGGATTCAGCACGGAACATAATGATTTTCTCCAGAGCACTTGGTCTATATAATCCAGTTCCCCATTGCAATCAATCAGGGCAGCACAGAATCAGCAAACTGGTGTATAGGGATCACTTCAGAATCATCTTATTGAGTTCTCATTTTAAAAGTTTTAGTTGCTGCTTTCAGTAAGTAGCCTGTAGCCTATAACCCAAGGTCATGCCCACGTTAAGGATTTTTATTTGAGAAACAGATGGACAGCTAGAACTGAACGGTGTACTTTGCCCCTCTCCTGGCTAGTTTTTGTGCATGGGTGCACTCTACAACATGTCATTAATGCAATAATAGTGTATATGTGGTGGATTTCTACCAGATCAATCCACACGTCATTTCCCTTTATTCATTGTTCTGCTATGCTTCCCCAGTTGCATTATTGACATCTAGAGGGACACTCCTGCACTATGGCGCAACAAAAGCAGGGCATAAAATAAGCCAGAACATTTGTTGTATAAAAAACTATAGGTTTTCAGCGGGAAGCTATGGAACATTCACCAATTGCAAATAAAGTAGTACATCTGCCCCAGAACTTCTGCAGGTACAAACAGGATCACTTATTATTCATTCATTTATTTATTTGTTAAATTTATATACTGCCCTTTTCCAAAGATCACAGGGCAGTTCACAACATAAAAATACAAAATGAGAACACAAAATACATAACAAAACAAAAACAGACCAATAACCTCCCCTCCCACAAACTCATTTAGAAAGATATTAGAATGTTTAATCAGCCCAAGGCCTGGTGGTAGAGAAACAACAATTATGTATGTACAGTCAAACCTCGATTGTCAAACGTAATCTGTTCCAGAAGCCTGTTCAGCTTCTGTAATGTTCGACAACCAAGGAACAGCTTCCAATTTGTTACAGAAGCTTCCTGCACTCAAGCAGAAGCCACATCGGATGTTCAGCTTCCGAAAAGCGTTTGAAAACCGGAGCATTTACTTCCATGTTTTCAGAGTTCGGTAGCCAAAACGTTCCAAAACGGGGGCATTTGGGATCCAAGGTTATATAACTGTATATATAACTACCCTGATCCCATCACAAACACAAATCATGAATGCATAATAAAAAGGATGACCATACACTACCACACTTCTGTCAGTATAACATCAAGTATCTCTCAATCAAAATGTTTATTTTAATGAACTGAATAGGGTGAAAGATTATGAGTCATGGGTGTGTGGAGAATGTGCTTAGCTTAGCTTAGCTTAGTTTAAGGTAAAGTTAAAGGGAACTCTGACCGTTAGGTCCAGTCGTGGACGACTCTGGGGTTGCGGCGCTCATCTCACTTTAGTTGCTGCTTTGTTAATAGCATTTTATAGATTACATTATTGATGATCTGTTAATAGAACATCACAAATACAGCATAAATATAAAATAATTATGTTATTGCTATTTGTTGTTTACAAGCTGCTTTGGGTTCATTTGAAGGAAAAGCAGTATTCAAATACAATCAATCTGGAAAGTTACTCCTTTTGTCCTGACGACAAAACATACATATCAAATACTCTTTCAAGCATGCATAAAGGGGTCATCCATATTGGGTGGGATTGCTACAGAAACATGAAACTAGCTTGGACAGATGCAGGTGAGAAATGGCTGCTTACCCTTTTCGAGGGATGGGCAGCGGTTGCTGCACATCATCTCAGATTCCCAGGGAGCAACGCTGGGGCAAGCAGTGAAAAATCCCTGGGCTGGCCACTCTGATTGGCGGGCTTTCCCACCACCCAGTTGTTTGAACCCTGGCCAATTTGGCCAGGGTAAGTAGAGGGGCTTGAGAGCAGACCAGACCAGGCTTCACTCCAGTCCACCCTTGGCCGATAAAAGCTGGCTGCACCCGACCCCCTGGGAAATAGTCGCTCACTTCAAGAACTTACTGCTGAAAATATTTTCTAGTGTAACCACTTCTGCAATATTAGAGTATCACCTTTCAAATATTGTTACTGAGCATAGCTGGCAACAGGATTTCTTCATGTGCAGTTATTTCAACTATTACAGAAGGAAATAAAAGCACAATAGGTTTTTGCACGACAGGCATACGTTTGTCTTTAGCTTGGATATAAAGTTCACAGTCATTTTATGCCATTTTCTTTTTAATCCCATTGAAAAATATATAATGAAAGTAAAAAAAAAAGTTGCTCTGTTGGAGGTTTTAAATTAATTTATATTCATGACTCTTAAAAATATTACTTGCACTTAATAGCATCCTGCCCAAGTAAAAAACCTCGTTCTACCATCAAAATTATATACTTCTTCAAAATTACTGTTTTCAAGTCAGGAGAAATGTGAAAAACGGCGATTCAAAGCTCTATTTATAATCCTTGTTTATAGAAAGGATTTCCTCAAATAACCTGAATGGGCTGCAAAGAAAAAGAAAAATATGAATAGGAACAGAAATAGTACCCCAAGTTACAAAATCTCCAATACTGAAAGCTCTTGTGGGGTTGGAATTAACCATTTTAGAGAAACTGAGGAGAAAGAACAGTCACCAGATGGGCTTTTGTTGGCTGAAGTCATAACTTATGCTCCATCTTTTCATCAGCAATTCAGGATCAATTATACTTTTAGCCAAGCAATTATGGTGAATGGTCTGTCTTAGGTGGCTTAAAATTAAAAGGCCACAGCTGTCTTTTTGAGAAGCATGAGAAATACAAAAAATAAAGCAGAGAAGGAACATAGTCTCCTACACTGTTTTGCATAGAATTTATTTTTGTCCAGATAAGCTTTGTTAGTGGTGGTACTGATAGTCTTGCTGAACAATTTTCTTTCATTTATATCCCACCCTTCAGTATTTCCATTCCCAGGATGTCTTTTATATGTAATGTTTAGACAAACAATGTAACAATGCAATTAAATGCAATCAAACAAAAGGCAGCAGGGCAGCCAATGGTTCACCATTCAGCAGATTATTATTTTTTAAAAAAGGAGTATATGCAATAACACTTGCAATGTAGTAAGTACTAAGGAGATAATGGGGTTATATAAAATATGGGTTATTGAAAAAGATGCAGTAGAAAAGGTTAATAATAGGACCCACAGAGGGGAAGGTGGGAAGTCCAGAGATTCAGAAGAATCTTTAAATGTGGATGTATATGGCTGTATTGTTATAATTTTATACTTGTAAAATCAAATAAAAATTATATATATATATATATATCAGGATAAAGTTGGGTTTTTGTTCTGCTTTTAAAATCACAAGAAAGAAGACACAAAGCAGGAAGCAATTCTGCTGTGAAATGTCCTATTCAATTTACCCAATTCAAGAGAAATATTTTGGTGTAGGAGTGCATTGTTCTTATACAGTGGTACCATGGTTTGCATACATCTTGGTTTGCATACGTTTTGTATTACAAACACATCAAACCCAGAAGTGTGTGTCCCAGTTTGCAACCTTTTTTTGGATTACAACCCTTTTTGGGGGGGGGGGGATTATGAACAAAAAAAATTTGGAGGCCCCATTGGGTTACAACCTGTTTTGGTTTACAAACGGACCTCCGGAACGGATTATGGTTGTAAACCAAAGTACCACTGTACTGGGACGAACTTCTTTGAACATATGATCAGGTTTGAAAACTAGAGGAACAAATTCAAAGCTTCAGCAAACTTCTTTATTTCAACTTGATTAAACTATGCTTGTTGCCTTGCAGTCTTACTGTTAGGAATCAAGATGAAAGAGCAGCATCACATGAACTCAGAACAGAAGCTATTCCAAACTGTGAAGAAAGGTAAGAACTAGCTGGGTAACAAATCAACACAGAAGACTAATTTTTGTTTCTACACTTGTGTCGATCCATCTAGGCTGCATAAACAACATGCATTTAAAGCATGTGCATGCACACACACAAAACAATCCTGGGAACTGCAGTTTCTTAAGGGTGCTGGGAAGCTCTGTAAGGGATAAACTACAGTTCCCAGGATTCTTGGGGTGGTGGTGATGGAAATGCCTGATATGTATGCAGCCTTAGACTCCTACAACTGGAGGTGGCTGCCACACTCATAGCTACTTGCATAGAACACATGTCCATGCAACTCTGATGATCATTTGCCTAGTTGCAGAAACAGGGAAGGCTAATACTAGCATCTTTTTTTAAAAAATCTTCCCCTTTATTTTTCCATAAAATTTTAAGAGAAGTCAGTCGCCATTGTCATATTTCCTAACAATTTAAAACATGGCAGATATATGCCCTGGAAATACATGACAGGTTATAGGGATGTGCACAAGTCGCAATGTATGCCTTATATCTGCAGTTTTAGGAAACCTTATCTGTTTGCAAGTAACTCTGTAATTTGAATTCTGAGCTGCTCTGTTGAAAACAAAGTTCTGAGTTGTATCCAATGTCAGTCATACTCCAAGTAAACTCTCTGAAATTAATGGAAATGTCTAACTTATGGCCATTCTTTTCAATTATTTTCAATCAAAAACAGAGCCTACTGTAAACAAAATTTATTTGGAGACATCCCATTGTGTTTCCCTATTTATTATAATAGGTAGAATAAAAATGATAACTTTTCCATGTTTTGACCAAAGTGGATAAACTTTTTCAGGCACAGGAGCCTTACCAGAGTAGTTCAAACCCACCAATTTGCAGATAAAGTCCAGGAGATTTGTATGGGGGAAGTAAAAAGGATAAATTTTCCTCCATAATCCCTTATGTGGAGAACAGGGGCTCGTCTATTACTTTACCTTAATTAAGTGGTGGCTGAATGGTTTGTCTTCCTATTAGTACATCTTTTAACACTTTGCAGCTTCACTCCAGCTTCTTTCTGGATGTTATTTGTGTTCTCCAATAGGCTTTAAAAGCTTTTATAGGTCTCCAATAGGCAAAGAGCTCTCGGTTGTCATTTATGTTGTTTAAGCAGAACAACTTAAGTGTTTTTAAAAACTTAAAATAATGCTTATTCCTTAAAAATGTATTGAAACAGAAAAAAGACTGTTTTAACAGAAAACAATCCAGAGCTCCTCAGTGATCTTCAGGCAGCATTTTGGATAGCCACACTTCTTGAAAAGCCCCTGGACATAGAGAAACATAGATATTATAGACGACCACGTAAGAGATGTTATATAGGGACTCATAAAAGCCGTATCTTGTACAGAGTTATATGAGATTTTGTGGGCACTCTGATCTGCTCATGAGGGATTATTGACATTTAACTCAGGGCGAGGAAAGACCCTCCCAAATCACCCCAATTTGCCTCATTATTCAGCCCACACACAAGAGGTGAGGCACACCTGTAGCAGTCTATGGCATTGTTCTGCCCAGTAATTAACACTGCTGTTGGCATGCATAAGATGTATTTAGCAAGTCATCTACTCAAATAGTAACTTGCCACACGGTATATTTTTAATTGGCAAGTCAGTCGTCTGCATCTTTAGCCGAGTGGTGAAATTGTTGTTCCTCCACTTTCTTGGATTTTCAGTTAGCTCTAGGGCAACAGCAATATTTTCTCCTCAGCACTTGGAAAAGTAAGGCTGGTATTGCAGCATGCCATAACATGCATTTAATCTCCCGATTTCTACAAAATTATCACCCACTAAAGTTCTCCTCTTGTACTGTTAACTTGGTAATGCCCAGTCTCTATTTTTCATTCATATTACAGCTCAACTCCAACTCTTGAAGAAGTGAGTGCCTGGAGCCAGTCCTTTGACAAATTGATGAGAACGCCAGCAGGTAGAAACGCTTTCAGGGAGTTCCTTCGGACGGAATTCAGCGAAGAAAATATGCTTTTCTGGTTGGCCTGCGAAGATCTAAAGCAGGAATCCAACAAGGCTATCATTCAAGAGAAAGCAAGACTAATATATGAAGATTATATTTCCATTCTTTCTCCCAAAGAGGTTTGTAACCCTTTTCACACTATTTTGTAGTATACCCAATTTCAAAAGGACTAAGCCAACAATCTAAAATGAAAGATCTAATTGATATTTCAAGATGTTTCCATTTAGGTATGTAGCTAGTTCAGTGTGTGTGGTTTTTTTTTTAAAAAAAAACTGGCTAGTTTTTTTTAAAAAAGCTGTTCTATTCTCATTTTATAACAAGTTTTTCAGTTTGCTGAAAATTTTGGGGGGCTCTTTCAGGGACAAAAGGTGGTCTTCTGAGATGAAAGGAACAAAATTATAGTGAGGGGTAAAGTGTGACATTTGAAGCTTTGTGAGTTGTAGGTCTAAAATCTTAAACTGCCAAGGAATATAATTAGTCTGGCATTCCAAAATTAGTTTGGCTGAAGCACTTTGAACATACGAGGGTGTCTGACTGTAGGTAGGAGACTCTTCTAGTCTCTGATAGGTGTCTATATATAGCCAATAGGTTATACTTAAACATCTGAAGGCAGTCCTGTTCAGGGAAGTTTTTAGTGTGATGTTGTATTGTGTTTTTACTATTTTTTGTTGGGAGCCACCCAGAGTGGCTGGGGCAAACCAGCATATAAATTATTATGGTGCAAGCCTATTTAAATCCATCCTGTCATTCTACACAAGTTAAATGTTTCTCCTTCATCTGCAAATAATTTTAGTGTGCTTATCATTAGGTCATTAGTGTACATCCTAATCATTAGGTCAATCTGCTGTGAGACAATAAAAACACAGCAGAAAAGGCCTATTTTTATCATTATTTTTACTTTCCTTAGTTCTGTAACAGAATGCCTACATAGGTTTCAGTTCCACTACGGTCACATTAACTCTTTTCCACAATTTTCAATAGAGAAGATTAACAACTGCTCTTAACAACTGTTTTCTTTATTTACAGGTCAGCCTGGATTCCAGAGTAAGGGAACTTATCAACCGGAATATGCTGGAACCATCGGAACATAGTTTTGATGAAGCACAACTTCAGATTTATATGTTAATGCTCAGAGACTCTTACCCTCGGTTTATGAACTCTGCCATATATAGGGACTTAGTTGAGTCTCTCTCTCAAAAATCTGCTGAATCGTAGAGTTTTAATATATTTCACACCCAGTCATCTAAATAAACAAGGGAAACTTGGGGCTACCATACTGTCCGTCAACATGGAAATTAGAATTATTGAGTTTATTACCCAAAAAATAACTCAAGACATATTGCATATATTAATACAATGTCAAAAAAGTGTTCTAAGATGGAAGGTTTCCAGAACCCCAAGCTATTTGCAGTTTTGGATAAGAGTTACAGTAAGCTATGATAATGGGATATGGAGATATTAAAAAAAAGTCTTCAAAAAGGAGCAGCATATATAAGATACAAAAGAAAACCTATTGGAAAGAAGCTTTAAAAATTTCTTACAACTAATTAGGAATAAAATAATAAATTTAATTATTTATTAATTAAATTTATTAGGAAGGAAGGAGGAGGAAGAGGAAGGAAGAGGAAGGAGGAAGAGTAGTTGTTGCGCCTTTCCCCAAGAATCATATCAAAGTGCTGCACCACTGGGATCAGGGAAATTGGTGTGTAGGTTCACCTTAATGCTATTCTTTCTCTGAACACTTTACAGAGATGAAAGCTGTGCACTCAAGGGATCATAAAGTACATGGTCTAATACTGAAATAACCATGAGATAAGTACTGCATGTTCAAATAAGCTTTCGGAAGTGTGTTTCTTCAATGGTCATATTCCCCATCGCTCTCACCCTCTCTTCACTGTCATGGAGTTCAGCCTTAAAACACATTCCTGGAATTCAGGCATAAAGAGAACACTCCTTTTCCATTAACATCATTTGGAATTTTGCCTCCAATTTCAATGGGAGCCGAATGTCAACCTTTCTTGGACATAAGCAGCATGTTTGAGGTCAATAAGCCAAATAGAAGTACAAACATTTAACATATAAAGGACTGAAAAGCACTGGTCAGAATGCTATCACCTATAAAGTGTTATTTTACTATTAGTATCTATGGAATGAATTTTAGAAGTTGCATTGTTAATGTTTCTGGAAAAATTAAAGAATTTATTTAGAAGAGGAAAAGGAGTTGGGCATTTACTACTTTAAATAAAGCACAAAATGCATGTCAGCTGTTTTCATTACACAATTTGTCACCAACATACATCTGTATTCATGTCGCAGCTATGATATGTATGTATTAGGGGATGTCCACCAATTGGATTGGAACAGCTTCATCTTAACCAATTAACAGATGAATCTATTATGGTCACTTTCAACAGTTACTGAGATCAAATACTTAGGGTTGTATAAGTATTTCGGGGTTGTAAGTGTGCCAGTGGAACAATGGGACGTCCATTTTTGCTCCTCCTTTGTGCACCCCACCACCCACAGCTGATTTTCCAGGTTTCACAGGGGGCAGAGACAGTTCTGTCATACTCACAGAAGTCCTTTGCACCAGCAGAGCTGCAACACTGTATACGGTCCTATTCTCATTTGAACAGGCAAATAATTTAGAAATTAAGTTTTCAAGATGCATAGTTCGAGGTTTGAAAAATGTATATTAATTGTGGAAACTATCTGTGATGTACACACTTTGTAGGAGGCCACTTTCCATTTTAAATCCAGTTATTTCTCATACTTCCATCCAAGTAGCAGTTAATATGCAAGAGAGGTCACAGGGTTCAGTTAAGTGTTGCACTTAATCTGATTGCTGGTGAATGTAACACAGTGTGTGCATTTTAAAGCACAGTTCTTCATAAATTCCAGAACCCACAAGTTCAATATTTGAGTCCCAAATCTGCTTCAAATGAAGGTTAATATTTGAGTGGACATGTTGGCTTAGTACTTCAGGACACTGTTCTGCTTAAGCGTTGTATGCTAACATAACTACAGACTTCTTTTTTAAAAAATAAAATGTAAATAAAAATGCCCAAACTTTTTTGTAGATAATGAAAAATATTTTAAAGCCATCTTTTAAAACATTGCAATGATCTGTTCAGCAAAACCTGTTAAAGTTGAATGTTAACGTGACAGAAAATGAGTGACAGCATTACCCCATTACCCAAGGGTTTTATTTTTCATAAAGAAGTAATAGTATGCTTTGCTCAATTTTTGCAGGGGGGTGTTACTTGGAAAACAGCATGGATGAAGAGGCTTAACCCCCTCTCCTGCATGGATAGTATCATTTTAAGAAGGATCACGGATCACCTGCTGTTATATCGTGTTGCATCCTTAAAGTGAAAGGACAGGGACTACAAAAAGATTATTCTAAAATATAATCCAGGCTGGAAGATACTTGTTACTTTCTTCTTCTAGCCTTTCATCAGCATTCCCATCTGGGCACTGCAAAACAAAAGCATTAACTAAGACTCCTCCCCACTGGGAGAAAAATATGCATATACACTAATTTACTTGATTGTTCAATGCAGCATGCATTTGCCATGTTAACCCCATTTTTTAAAAAAGTAACAATGAGCTGTGTCATCACACAGTATCAAGGGAGACAAGCTGGAACAAAGTATATATTGTTAGAAACACTTCACCTGTGACCAGAAGTTCCAACACCTTACTCCATAATGACAGTTACAACCACTTGACTCAAGCCATAAATACCACAGCAGTATTGCACTTTGCAATTCAAGACAAGTCCAGGTTCATTTCCACCCATCCTCAATTCACTACTTGGCCACTGGAATCCTAGATCTGGGGTAGAGAATCCATTATTCTCCAAGTGTTGTTGAACTCCAGTTCTCATCAGCCTCACCCAGCACGGTCAACTGTCAGGGATGACAGATGTAGTCCATCAACATCTGGAAGGCCACAGGTTCCCCAGCCCTGTACTAGATCATATAAAATAGATGAGATAAATGCAATACTTGTATTGTTGATTTATGACAGATTTATTGTTTTATATACACCACTTAAACATTCTGATTAAGTGGTTTATACGTTTTTCTAAATAAAAGTCTAGAATTGACTCTCAGACAGAACTAGTTGCAGCAACTCAGGTAAAATTAATCATCTTTATTCTAGGGAAAGCATTGCAAATGCATTGGAGCACCTAAGAAATGGTTCTATAAAAGATTCACTCAAATCTTTGCTGAATAATAGAAATTTTAACCAAATCTGGTATAATTAACTATAGGTGCAATGCTATATATCTGGGAACAAACCACACTGAACTGAACCAGTTTCCAAGACAACATGCTTAAGCAAGTGAACTTGGTTTAACTTCAAGATCACCTATGAAATCTGAATATATGGTAAGAGTCAAGATAAAAGCCCAATGTGAGATTAAATATAGAGCAACCCTACATCACTATATCACTGATGCATATGAATACCAAGCTATGTTAACATTACATCCATACTGCATTATCTTTCTTTCCATGTCTTAGCAAGTTCAATAGCAGTGGGCGAGTCTCATGCTAAGAAGTAACATATTGAAGGAATAAAGCATATCCAAAAAGCTTGCCAAAAGACGGGGGAAGGTAGTTTATGTCAGAAACTGAATTAGACAAAGATCTACTGAAGAGGCATGCCGAGCACAAGCCAGAAGTACATTATCTTGCCCTCCCACAGACACTGTTGTACCCCATTCTTTCAGGTATAAAAATAAATGTGCCTCTCCTCTCTTCTAATGTAAAACTTTTAAGCATGCCAGATAGACTGCACTATTCCGGTGTTTTCCCCCTTTAATACCGAGGACTCGGTGACTAGATACATTTAATAGAAATACATCAGAAATACATCATTAATTCATTTAGTCTGAAAGCTTATTCTGCAAGAATTGCAAATGAATGCTAAGCAGGCACACATTTTTTACATTCCTCATTTCTCATTCAGAGCAGATCCTCATAACATCCTTGACTGATTTTACACTTTATATTTTAAACATATTAATTATATTAAGCGTCATACACTAAAAATAATAAATTGGGTTAGAATCCAAAGGGAAATGTGTGCTCAGGAGTGCTGCACACACAATCTGTAGTCCAGGTTTCTAGTTTTGCTGCATCAGTTTTCATGGCTGCAGGAAAGAGCCGATTTCTAAAATTAATGCAAACATCTTTCCTCCCCACAATGATACAAATCTTGGTGATTTTACAAAAACCATGAAGAACCTGTCCAACAAAATAATGGATAGTATTTTTTTTTTTGCTGCACCAAGAAAGCCTGCTAGAATTAAAAGTTTAGCTAGTGTTTATAAATTAAAATCTCATATTCCTAATAGACACAAGTTACAGTCTGAACAGACATGCATAGGATTGAACTGTATGTGATATAAAGAAAGCTAAACTGGTTTCACTTCTCTAACTATGCTCAATTGATTGCACATTCCAATTTATTTTTAACAGCAACTTTTAATGACATTTGCATCTTCAAAAAGTGGCTTGTCATGCATAATGAAAGCTTGTGGTACAATTGTTTCCCACACATGCTGGGTATGTGGAACCTAACTGCTTGGATCCAATTCAGTTCACATCAACAGACCCTAACCAAGAAGTTACTATGGCACTGAATATTCAGAAGCTAGACAAATAAACAAAAATGTCCTAATATACTTGAATCAGAGTTCGTATTTTTATTCAGCCATCATTTGTGATCTTAGGAAGCCATTCTTAGTTTCAGCTTCCCATCTGCAAAGCAGAAACATTAAACTCTCAAATGACTGGTGCAAAGCTAAGCAATTTGTGGTACTAAGTATACTGCAACAGTTATATGAAAGAGTCATGTAAGTGTAAGCCCATTAAACAGGTTTTAGAGAATGGGAGCCCACTGTGCATTGCAGAAGCCTTGCACATGGGATCCCAGCAGCAAGAGAAAGCAAGTGTGAGATCCAGTATCATGCAGTGTTGGACTAGGATCCAGAAGCCCAGGATTCAATTTCCCACTCAGCCATGAAGCTCACTGTCTGTCCTTGGGCTAGTCACTGTCTCTCAGTCTAGTATATTTCACTGGGTTCTTGCGAGCATAAAATGGGAAGGGGGAGAACCACTTTGAGCTCTTCAGATAAAAGAAAGAATATAAATATAAGAAACAAATAACTGCAAGCTAAGGAAAGTAGCCTTCAAGCAAAGAATACAATCATCATGATAAGCATCCGAAGAAATGTGGTAGCAAAGTCTATTTAAGAGTTTTTAACACAATATTTTGCAGGAGATTCATATTTACCATCACAATAAGTCAAACCTACTGTCACAGAATCAATATACCCCAGGGTTTGGGGGATGAAAGCCATTACTACTTCAGGCTTGGTATTTATCAAGCAGCAGGACACCCATTAGCAACTTGCAGCATTCTAGTCCCTTGACATTATCAGTTAGAGGTCTGCCCTTTATATACACCAATAACTTCAACAGAACATTTCTACACCTATTATTTTCATTATACAATATTAAAATTGTATGGACACCTCCAACTAGGACAGTCAATTGATCCTGACCTCAGGTGCTTACATTCACTGCCCTATATTTTTTTGGCTTCATTAGCAAAAACTACAAAGCAGCTAAATAAATCTCTAGAGAGCACCGTTTACAAAATGCTTTAAAATTGTTATTGTTGTACTGTATATCAAAACATCTCAAGTCCCAAGAAGAAAAAGCTCCAACGAAGGAAATTTAGGACACAATTTTTGCAGCTTGATTAAGCTTCCCACTGTTTCCCAGTCTGCTAGAAACCTTAGTTATGGATCAATATGTTTTATAGATATCAGCAAGTTTACTCATGTTTACAACATTTGGCATCCCATCCTCCTCTTTATTACTTGAATTAGTATATTCTGTCACTACAAATGAAATCTTCACATTAATAGTGTAATAGCATTCACATTTTAGCATTTGTTTTTATTTGCAAACCAACACATTTGGGTACATTTACTCAAATCACCAACACTAGTAATGGTATTATGCAAGCTGTATTTAAACACTGACCTGGGTCGCTTCAGACAAGATTTTGTAGCTAATGAGGTTTATCCACATTTTTATACCTGTGTTTAGTATGCATAGAACAAAGCTGTTTCTACGAAATTTTGGGAGCTCTTGTTTCAAAGTATCTAATTGAGAAGATCCATTTTTACCAATTAGACCCCTGTAAAAGCTACTTTTGTACCTACAGAAATGGAATTTAAAGATAAATGGATTTTCAGATTCTCATTGAGACATACTGCATAATTGAGATATACACTGCTGTCCAAAGCCAGCTGATCTTTAAATAACTGTAGGCCCAGGAAGCAAGACAGGAAACAATGGCATACAGTTGGAGCTTTGAGAACATAAACTACATGAATTTCTTTAGTAAATCATAGAATTATAGAGTTGGAAGGGGCCCTGAGGATCATCTAGTCCACCCCCCCCCCCCGCATTGCAGGCATACACATACAGAGACTGAATCAGACCAAACATGTATATGCTTAAGTACTGACACACACACACACACACACACAGCACACAGGACATAACAAAGATACAGTGGTGCCTCGCAAGACAAAAATAATTCGTTCCGCGAGTCTTTTCGTCTTGCGATGTTTTTCGTCTTGCGAAGCACATTCCGTCGCAACTGCGCCTCTTCAAGTGGCTTTAAGAAAAAAGTGCAAGACGTTTTCGTCTTGTGAAGCAAGCCCATAGGGAAATTCGTGTAGCGAAGCAACACAAAACTGAAAAACCCTTTCGTCTAGCGAGTTTTTCGTCTTGCGAGGCATTCGTCTTGCGGGGCACCACTGTAATCAGATACTGGGGACAAACCAATCATGTTTATCAGAGGTATACTATCTTTGAACATGGAGCTTGTCCCTTACCCACCATGAATGTTCCTAATCTTTAACCTAGTAGCCAGTCATTATTAAGAAAGATCTTCAAGTTTCTCCAACAGTTCAGCTGAAGAGAAATAGTTTTTTATGATGAATAGTTAGATGAGTCTTTTCAGCTATTAGAGATGCTGCTATAAAAGCTACACATGCAATTTCTCACATGGATCATGTCAGGGAACTGACATCGGAGCCAGAGGCGGAGGCAAGGCTCTCAAGCAATGCTGGAGAAGGGCCCAGCAGGGAGAGAGGCAGCTCATCAGCTGGGGAAGGAAATCAGCGTAACACCAGGGATAAAGGGGGGCAGATGGGGGAATCGGCGAGGGGGCTCCAAGACTCCTCGCCGGAGACCAGCGGGGAGAGCACGGGTCCTCCACTACCCACACCCTCCCTGCGCAGAAGACTTCCGCGCAGGGAGAGTAGGAGGAGACTTGGGGTCAAACAGCTTTTATGCTGGAAAAGGTTTAAGAAACGCCCACTGACGGATTCTGCTAGCGACTGAGGCAGCCACGAAGTGAAGGGCTGTCCAGACAGAAAAGGTTTAACAAGGCAACATAGCCAGGAGTGGCGGCAACTTACGCAAGAGCAACCCCTATATTCATTACAGATCATATAGGTTACTTGTTTGAACAATTAGAATTCTAACTCAAAATTAGATTTAAAAAATCTTTAAAGCACAGTTATAATTTGGCATCAAAAAGGAGTCACCAAAATAAAATTAACAATCTGAGGAGTGTGCTTATATTTAGATTTAAGACTTTAAGTGCTATAAAAATGATGAGACAGAAATTAGCACCATGTATATAATAAACAGATGTCAAATGAGCAAGTTAATGTGGTTTGCTACTGAGAAATGTTACTTTTGATTACTTGAGTATCCTGTTCTCTTCAGTCAACATGGCAACATGGAATAGTACCCAAAAAATGAATTCTACAGTAAATGAAGTCAAAGTTTGTCATGTTGCTGTTATTGTGAATATGAAAATGAAAAAATATTCAGTTATCCATTCCATGTCAGTTTTTTATCTTCTGAAGCCATGTTTAGTAAAACTCACGTTCTAATAGATTTGTTTACTATACCAAAATATAAATGATTGTAAGAACTTTGCTTTTCAGTATTTCCCTAACAGTCAGAGAAATATTCTAACAAAATGCCACCCAAACAGGTGGTGAAAAACCATAGTTTTATTTTTGACCTCAGGTCTAAGAAATCAGCAACTCTACATGTAAAAAGAGCTGGTCATTAAGAGTTCACAAGAACTAATACCACTATAAATTTGTAAAGATTAGCTTTACATCTTCAGGTAGGCAGCATACTACAGAGCATCTTTGTTCATTTATAGAATATAAAAATGAAACTAAACAGTAAGTTCAAATCAACCATTAAGGAATTTCTCTAGAACTAAATACAATATAATAAAGCACATGCTTCAAGACTGCACATTAAACTGGATAGAGCAATGCAAGTTTCAAAAGCATAAAAAGTTTGATTATCTAATAGGAGGTATGTGTGTGTTACAAATAATCAGATTTTTAAATGAAGAATTGAGGGCCCCTGAAAAAATGCTTTATGCAGTCTAGTCACCCACCCACACAAATTATAGTTTATTACGAGAGTATAAAGCAAAACTATTTGATCTAACACACCAAAATGGCTAAAAAGGAATGTACTATTAAATATGAATTTTATTCTACAATAAAAAAAATCAGCTGGATATGCCAAATGCAGAGATATACAACTCTTTGTTCACGAAGTTAAGAAAAAAGCAGTTACCCAAATGTCATTGATAAAAGTTTAATGTAGACTTGCTTATAAAAATGTGGGGGGGGGGAGGGTATCGAAATTACACCATACAATTGAGCTTCCTGGCTCTACAGACTATTAACTACAGAATGGCTGTGTCAAAATCCAAAATTTAACTTCAGAGATGTCTGCATGAAAGGAAAAGGAAAGCGAAAAACTTTTGCAGGAATCTAGATGCTTGACCTAGTTCTTAAAGCTAATTATAAAATCCTCTTTCATACTGGTCCAGATTTCAAGAATTTCTTCTTCTAGCAGAACTGTCAAAATAAAAGAAATATTTATGAGTTATATGCATATAATATCACCAGTGAGAGAAAGCAAATGAAGATCCTACATTTTGTTCACATTCTTAACAAGCATGGTAGCATAACTTTCATTCACCCATTTCCACCCCCAAAGTGTCAACACTGATCAGCAGAAAGTACATGAAAACCCTAATTGCTAGGGTGTTATATGTGAAAAAACCCTACAGATTGTTCCAATGGTGCGTGTGTCACTTCCACCCATCTAACTTGAAAAGTTAAGCTAGTAAAAATACAGGGGGGTGGGGTGAAAGCATAAAACATGGGGTGTGTACATTCCTTCCCAATCCATATGAAATACCACCAAAGCAGTGCAATTTACTTCTGAGTGAACAAACTTGAGATGCAGCTTCAAACTTACTTGAGAGTAAGTCCTATTAAAACCAATGGGACTTCTCAGTAAACATGTATAAGATCAGACTCTCATTTCTAGCTTTCTGCTGTTCTCTCTACCAGGGTGCCTCTTTACCTCTCAAGCAGAGGTAGGCGGCCCTGTTTAGGAAAGTTTTAAATGTTTGATGCTGTATTGTTTTTGATATTCAGTTGGAAACTGCCCAGATTGGCTGGGGAAACCCAGCCAGATGGGCGGGGTATAAATAATAATTTTGTTGTTGTTGTTGTTCTTGTTGTTGTTATATAAGCAATTCAATGTTGCCCAGGGCATGGGATGATTTCTGGGTTAATATAGGCCCCCTTCTACAGTTCTACCCCACCTGGTGGCCATTTTATTACAGATTTCAGCATCCCTTTTCCAACAGAGGCCAGTGAGGCCACTGAGACCATATGACTGGGCAATGGATTGGCATCTCAAGCCTCTCTCTTTTTACATCTAGACTGCAACACTGTTAGCTCATAAATAAAGACACATACCCAGAATGAGAAAAATACAGTTCTTTTAAAAATCAGGTAATATAACAGAAATTGTTACATAAACAAAACAAGACTTTTTTTTTACCTTCCATCTGTTTCCACATTCATTACACACAACAAATGTTGTCATAGGTTCATCAGCACTTCGAGTTTGAACCTAAAAGGGGAGAAAAGAACTCCAAGCATAAACTGACTAATATTATGCTATACAATTTGTTTATGCATTACTGCTTCTGCATATTTATTTGGAAACCAGACTCACTGTGTTCAATATGGCTTACTTTCTGTATGTGCGTTAAGACCACAGTCCAATTCTCATTTTTAACCCAATATTTACCTGTGAGTAAAGACTAAGAGGGTGGAATAGAGGGACAATCTCCCTCTTCAACTTCTTTGCCCATCTCTTTTCTCACCCACTCCATTTGTCATTCTCTTCTTCTACTCAGTGCCCTAATATATAATTTCCCACCCTCTATTCATCTTTTGATAGCTGGAAGCAGATGGCACTGTTTTCTTGCAGAAGCTCCTTTTGAGTGACGCATCTTATTTGCCCCAATGTAGGTGGAGAAGGAGTAACGAGCTAAAGGGCCACTGAAAGAACAAGAAGCAAAAACGGTATGCTATAGTATACCCCAGCCTTAGGTAGAAATGGGAAGGCCTGAAAAAACCCCGGAAAAATTGGGGGGGGGGGCACACCATTTTTTCCGGTTTTTTCCAAAGCTGAAAAGAATAGTTTGATATAGTTTGAATATTTCACACACCTTTTTTTCCTATTTTTCCTGAGCAAAACGGCTTTGGGGAAAAACCTGTCCCCCCCCCCTTTTCTGTTTTTCTTCCAGGCCTTCCAGCTTTCACACTTTGGAGCTCCCTGCCAACTGACACCAGGCAGGTGTTCTCACTATACTCTTTCCGGCAACTGCTCAGAACATTTTTGTTAGGGCCAGCCCATCTGAACACATAGAAGCTGCATGCGATTTACTTCCTTTTAACCACTGCTGACTTTCATCATCGTTTGAATACTCTTAAATACCTGCTTTTAACTGTGTTTTATCAATCATTTTAATGTTCTGTTGTATATTTTTGTAAACTATTTAGAAGCTCTCTTACCATCATGCGGTTTATAATATATAATAACAAATTCAATTAAACACACACACACACACACACACACACACTCCTTTTCCTTTCAAACAGTTTGAGCCTTAGTGCAACATACTATTCAGTAATCGGATGCTGGTTACTTCTGAGCCTGGCATGCAAAAAAATTGCCTTATGCTTTGCCCCGGCTGTCCTCAAGTAGAGATGGGAAGGCCTGGGAAAAACCTGGAAAAATTGGGGGGGACGACAGGGTTTTTTTCCTTTTCTTCCCCAAGCTGTTTTTTAGAAGTCCATGAGAAAAATGACAAAAAGGAAGAGGAAGAAAAAAATGGAAAATGATAGCAGTAGTTCAGAAAATGAAATAGAATAAACTGCATGTATAGGTTGTATTTTCTATTTCTTTTCTTTTCTTTTTTTTAAGCATTACTCAAGGGGTAGACATTCTGTGGAGCTTAAATATTGAGGTGGACCTTAACTTTATTTGCTGTTGGTGCTAAGGGGCATATCTGATTATTTTTCATGTTGGTAGTTTCTTGCTTTTTTTTGTTGTTGTTGCTTTTGAGGAAAAGGGGGATGGTTACCTGTTTTATTTCAAGCATAATACTTTTATATACACTGTATTTCACACAGTTTGTAAAACTACTCCATACTGAACTTTCCCATTTTCCCAAAACTTCTATTTTTCCTGGGGGGAAAACGGGGGGGGGGAATGTTTTCCCCCCTCATGGCTTCAAAATTTCCAGAAATTTTACATCTCTAGCCTTGGGGGCTGTGTCAGTCCAACTGGCTTTGATTGCACATCATCAGCATATATCTGAGGGATTGCTGTGGTGGTAGTAGGACAAGGCAGGTTTTTACAGAATATATAAACTCCACTCCTAAAATTTAATATCAGAAATACTAAGCCTCTCTAAAAGAATCACTTTCTCCACCTTTGGTCCCCACCATGCACTCAGCTCTCACCTCTGGCTCCTAAAAGCTGCCAGCATGCAACAGTAGCCACATCCCGGGAATGGCTTTGACTGGCCGGCTAAACCAGGTGAGGGTAGCCAATGGGTCTCAAGCCCTTGGTGAGTTAGGATTTCCCCTGCATGCATGACAGGCTCCGGCAGATTGAGCAGAGGAGACCAATAGTGGGTCCAATGGTCACGAAGATGGTTTCTGTATGTCCTATCATTCTGGAAACGTAGCCCATCTAGGAGAAGGAAAATTCTGATCCTAAACCTCCACTGCCTCATGCGGTATCTTGAGGAGAAGAAAGGGCTAAGGAGTAAACCCTACACAAATCAAGAGTGGAGTCTCTAAGATGGTTGGATGGCACCTAGTATGCCTCCTTCCAGTAACTCCTGCAGCCCAGCTGGTGCCAAATGTATTGCTCTGCCTCACAAATCAGTGAGGCCGCAAGAGGTGTCTTCTTGTCTGGACAGCCCAGGACCTCCATATACACTGCCCAAGCTTGTGCCCCGGAGAGGTATTAGAGGTGCTGTTAATGCTGTGGTTTGACCTCACCCCCGGAGATGCACTCAACAAAAAATTGATGCCGAAAATTATGGAAGTCTGGCCAATGGTGAGAACTGAAAGGAAGTGCAGTCTAACAACACCTGCACAATATGTCCTATCCTTGTTTTAGAGGGACCAACAATTTTCAAGCAGCTTTTGAGAGCAAAGGAGGTGGATGGGTAAGGGGAAGATGAAAAGGCCTAATGTATAGCAAGCAACTAAGGCACAGTGAGCGTCTCTACCTAAAATAATACCCTCTTGCTTACCTTGACTGATTTCTACTTCCCTCAGCTACTTGATGTATTCAGCTACCCACCCACAAACTAGCCCCCAAGGATTCTACTATTCATATTCCATCTTAATGTAAACAGCACTTCATACTCCAAGGCCTAGGCAGCTCCACATATCCATAATATCTTGACCATTTATACTTAAAAAATTAAGTAAACCAGTTCCAGTAAAACTGAAGCACCAGACAACAGACACTCTGAGTCACACATTTCTACAAAAAAAAAATCCTGACAACAGATTATGAGGAGCCTTAGCTGCTTCTACTATTTAACTATTTCAATAAGATCTAAAAAAATTAATAATTTGTAAGGATAACAAAAGTACCACCTGTAAACACTTATACATTTATGGCTACAACCAAAATATCTAGATTTACTGCTGTTACTCCCAAACAATTGGATGCTCTCAAGTCCATTCAAACCTTGACCATCATACACTCATGTTGTTATTTACCCAAGTACATACACAGCCTCCACTGTCTAACCACAATCAGCACTGCTTTCACTGCTCAGATAGGGAATCTTTCATAAGCAAGTCCTGTTGATGGTGAATGTGGTGAGGCTATGAAGGCTAAATGTTGGAGAATATCACTTGCCATACCTGGGTGTAAGTACAATTCTTCTTTTTACATTTGCCACATGTAAAGAGATCGGTCGGAGTTCCTCCTGTTTTAGCCATTTGATGCTCTCTTATGGCTTCTTTGGTAAGATTTTTTCTCATCTCTTTCAGTTCATCACTTGCCATCTCCTGTGGTAAGGATACACAGAGAGATGATGAAATAGGCTTTAATTTTTATTTTATTTTTGTACTTACAACTTTCAAATACAAATTAAAGGTTAGTTATTGTGTAGTGTGTGGTATCCAACAATGTCTGTCTGCTGATGGAAGGAATCTGCCATAAGAAAGGAGGGAGGCAATTTTTGGCTCCCTGTGCCCCATCTGGAGTGCTCAGCTCCATAAGAATTATCCTATACCGGTATGTTGCACAAGATCACAAGATTCCATTTTGCCTCCCATGTTTTGGGGGCACCAATATGCAGTTGCTAGGACCGATAGTGTATAATTTTGGAATGGTGCCATTGTTATGCAGATGGCATTCAACCTCATTCTTCATCTTTAAAAAATCCATAAAGAGGACATGGTACATCTGAGCAAGTGCTTAGCTGCTGTTAGAAGGTGGATTAGGGGGGCAGATAATAATAATAATAATAATAATAATAATAATAATAATAATAATAATAATAATATTTATTTATATCCCACCCTCCCCAGCCGAAGCCGGGCTCAGGGCGGCTAACAACAATAAATTTAATCCAGACTGCACACAGGTAGTTGCTAGTGGATCTTACTACTTCAGGGAGGATTTAACCCATTTGGAGAGAACTAAAAACATACTTTTACATTAATGCTTTCCGGAAGATAAGCCACACATAAAAGACAACGTTCCTTTGCCTACTCAATCCCAACATGCAGACAGTATAGCTAAGGTTTTGTATTCAAACAGCACTGTTTGCTGCTAACATTTTTAGTACATCAAAGTATATTGTTTCCAAAATATCCAGCTTTTAGTTGAATGGAATTACACTCAAATCTTAACCATGAAAATCAAAGAATGAGCTACTTACCTCTGCTGTCATTTTAGCAAACCTGTCAGGAGGTATATTCCCACATAAAACATTTTTCCTTAGATTAGGATTCTTAGTGTCCTTAAGATTTGCTATCCTGCTGCGTACCCTATTTTTGTATTTCATGTCTGTATTTTTTAGTTCTTGAAATATGGGTGCTTATGAGTTAAGGACAACACTTAGGAATAGCACAACACTGCACTCCATTCTTTTATGAACATTTCACCAAAGCTAGCCCTACATCTACATCTGTTCTTTTCTTTGAACTGACAAGAGCTTCCTAAAAATACAATACTGGCCTGCTGAGACTGAAGATGAATGTTAGACCACATGGCGAATATAATCTTAGTCCAGGAATGTAATCTTAGCACAGCAAAATTTACCACAAATCTGCAGATACTAGGCAAAGGTTCGAAGGATGTTTCTGTACAGCTGCTTCACTGAAATGAATGAAATTTGCAGAAGGCGAGTGCTTGGCAAACTGCACCCTTTATGAAGTCACAACTATGGAATGCCCTGCCTGGCACCTAATTAATGTTATTTAGTAGCAGGCAAAATCCTTTCTGATTTCTCATACCTTTTAAGGTTTTTAACAGCAATTATTTTAAATTTCTTGATTTAATTCTGCATTCCTTTAGTTTTTATGTGTTGCTATTCTCTTGTTTGCTGCTTGATAATCGGCTTTAGCAGCATTTTATAATTGCTTAATGTTTGTATATTTGTTTTTGTGCATCTTATAGTGTTTTTAATGTATCTATTTTTCCTTTTGCCAGTGCCTAGAGAACACATGCCATTTGGCATTTATTAAGTATAATATATAAAATTTCATTTTAATATGTTCATTTTTTATGCTGTGTTATCTTTAGGCTTTATATAATGCTTTGTAAAATTAAAAAGGAGAGGTCATTGTTCCAGCAGGGTTTTACTCAATAGTATAAAAACTGACATAGGAGTTGGCTAACATAGTTAACTATATTGCCTTCTGCATTCAAGGTGGTTCATAAAAAGAATTATTAATTATCAATTAACAATAAAGACAATCACAAACAATCAGAGGCACCTGTGGAGCACAAAAGTCATAAAATATTTTAAAAGGAAGCTAAGAGTTAGCATCAGCCTAGTGAACCAAAATAGATGGTAAAAAACTGATTGGACAGATAAGGATATCTTCTTCAATCTGAGAACCCAGCTCTTCCTCATCAGCACCAATAGCAATATAATCATCTGAAAGAGAAAGTGAGTTGTATGACTATTAATATGTATTAAAACATTTATTCAACACATTTCTCTAGCACCCTTTATCAAAATTTCTTCTAGAACACTTAATGTGATTCTTTTGTCCCATCTTTGTGCCTACTGTCTAACACAATAAGTGCAATAAGAGATGCTTTGTGATGCTGCATTCACATCAGCCATTTTGTGAACTCTTATTTGAGTTAATGAACAACTCTCAGGTTGTTAATTGGACCTGGTGACTTCTTAATTTTAAATTTTGCAACCTCTACACCTCTCTAGGTCCTCAGATGCTCTCCCTCCAAAAAGCAGATCATACATGCTCATCTGTCCAATATCCTTGAGTGAAAACAAAATTTATTCAGATTCTCTTTAATCTTCCCAACTAGAAAACTTCACTCCTTTGTTGTCAAGTGTTTGAGCAGCCTTCCTTGATAGGATCCTGCTGATAATATATTTTCTTGTGCAACACTTCCATTAGAAACAGTCCTTCTGTAGCTGAATGCAACTTCAGCTTGTGAAGAGAAGCTTTGGATCAACTATGAGATCAGTCTGCAGAAGAGGATGAGTGAAGGGGGACTTTCCCACCCCTCCTTGCCCTGCCAACCCCAACAGCCTATCCCCCAAAAGCCTCCAGCTCTGAGAAGATGCCTCTGCCTGCTCTTCTGTGATTTCTCCCTTTTCCTCTCAGTCTCCTCCATCATAGCCCAACCTATTAATAAAAATTCCCAAGTGGTTTCAGGAGGTTCTGGAGTCTGGCAGGGAGAGGCAAGAAAATTACTCTTTCCCCATCTCCTTTCTGTGGGTGGATCTCTAGACCCAACTCATAAAACCTCAGAATTAAGCATTCCTAACACAGGGTGAAACCACAGCAATCAAAGAAGGCTCTCTGAGAAGAATACAATATTATATGAAGGCTTGTCACAAAGAGCATTACTTGCTTCCAATGGACATATATGCTAGGGGTTAGTTATATTCATCTATCAAAAAACTACACCACTCACACTGCAAAATAGCCTTACAACTACAATTGCAAGTAACACTAGAGAGGAAATGTCAAGCAGGATGACCTGCAAAGGTGGTAGTAGAATCCTTACCTCCTGTTTTGAGAGCCGCCGCTAACATTTCTCGGCATTTCATCCGTACAGAATCTGATGTGCTTGGAGCTCGAGGAAAGGAGGTAATAAATGATTCTGAGGAAGCATTAGCTTCTTCTTTCTTACTGCTTGAATTGCTGCTGCAACTGCTAAACAAAGAAAAAAAAATTTTTAGTTTCATTGTATTTCTGCAATGTAACTGGTCATTGGTCAGTTTCTCTTTCTCTCTTTATTTAAGTATTATTATTGATTAAATCTGTTTTCATCATATGCCAAAAACATAAAGAGAAAAAAGAGGAAAGGGGGAAAATATTAAATATTAAAATGTAAATAGTAATAACAAAGGAAATAATAAAAACCATCACTGTACAGAGTTGCATCTAAAATATGAAACAGAAGTTGGGGCATAGCTAAGTACAGATACCAATAAAATAAAATAAAAATAAAAATAAAAATGCAGTATTACATAAAGCAATTATTAAGGCAGTTTCATTACCGATCACCCTTTAGCACTAATTATATGCAAGCCAAAATATTAGAAATGGCTTACATATGTTTATACTCTAATCTGAATAGAAATAAGAGGCGGCATTTGACACAGTTCCACAGAAAATCTTATTTTTTAAGGCCTCAATCAACCTTGTTAAAAGTTAAGTAATGGCTGTGTTTTGACTTATCATGAATGAGCAGTATGCTAGTATACTCACATTCGCTCCTCTCCTCCCTGGCACAAGCAACTAACACAAGCCTTGGCTTAGCATCAGTTTAAATCATTGCTCATGGTTTGTTTCTCTCCAAAGCACAACTTGAAGGCAAATATCAATTTGGGTGTCCCAATCACTAGTATTGGTTCAGATGCCATGGTAGGCCAAAGCTTATGGTTTGTTGATCCTGCTCATGCTAGAAGAGGAGTGCAGCAGGAGTGCTTCAGCAGCAACTGGTTATTTACCATGTCACCTGTGTTAAGTCACAAATAAAAATGAAAGACAGTACTACCTAACATCTGATTTGTTCTAGTTTGACCTACTGAAAAGAAAATGACACCAAACAGACACACAAATTATAGCTGACATAACTGCAAATAACATTGCTAGACTCCACTGCACTCACACAAGTAGCAGAAAAGTGACTAGATGTATTCATTTTGGAATTTATGTTGTTTTAAATTATAGCACAAGACAAAATCTACATTATTAGCTGTGTTCCAATACAAACTCCCACAGTTCTCATAGTTGCTGTGTCAAATATCAAGATATTATATTGTGTAATTCTAATGCAAGAAGTAAACTAAGGTATAAACAGGGTAGGGTCTGTGGCAGCCCTTACCTATCTGGTGCTCTCTAAATATTATGGGCTACATCAACCATCAGTGCCAACCAGCATGGCCACACTAGCTAGGGCTGATGCAATCTGGAGGACATCAGTTTGGTGAAGAATGGCCTATAGTCAGTTCATAACCTTTGCTATATGGCACAGGATTTTTGCTTTCCCTAGTATTAAATGCATCTGCAAAATAATGGAAAAACAAATCCCCCTCTCACAATGAATTTCTGTTATTTGAGACTCCCAGAAAGCATTGTTAAACCTCAGGATGGCTCCCTTTCTGGAGCAAACAGGCAGAGTCAACATCTTCAATTGCTTTTCCATGGGAAGGCTTGCTCTACTCCCTCAGACCAGAGAAAACACTCCTTACTAGAATATAAATTATACTCTTGAGTGACAATAAAACTACAATAAAAAAGATAAAGAACAAAAGGGGGGCATTGGAAACGTCCCAAGAGGCACTCTCCACCACAAGTTCCATGTACTGGTCCTGAAAGAAAGAGAAGGGTAGAATGCCCTTTGGGAGTCCCAGAAAAGAACAAGTCCCGCTAAGAAAATTTCTGTTTTCACTTCTGATTCCTGGAGGGCATTCCTCAATCCTGGGATGTAACAGTGTGATAATATTTCAGGATGATCTTTCTTGCAGACCAGCACCTTACTGTACTATGACTTTTTGCACAACCCCGCCTATCAAAGACTGTCTGCAAATACATATCTTATAATGCTTTCTAAATGTATTATAGTTGTTGTCTTACAGACATTTTTAATGAGAAAATTACCCTGGAATGTTGCTAATGCAGACACCCTCACCAAGAGTGCACTGTGAAAGTGGAAAGTTCCAAGGATGAACTTCTGAATTGTGACATGGCCTCTCTAATGCATGTGTCTAAACCTGCCCTGGAGCTGGGTCTATTTCCCCTGTCTTTTGTAAGGGAATTTGACATTAGATTAGGCATAAGAAGCTCTGTCTGAGACAGATGGATAAGCCCATTTGATTGCCTAGGAGACCTTCACTCAGTTCATAAATCTGGGGAGAAGATCCCTTCCCAGTGAGATCAGGAAAGGAGTGGTGAGGTACTCACGCACTCTATTTCACATTGCCTGTTTGTCTGGTGCCAAAAACAGGCTGTGCAGGATGGGCTCTTCCAGGCCTTCCCATTTCATCTCACTTGGCACCGCTTGGTTGTGAGGCATAGTGCTGATAGGCTCATCTTCCAGGCATTTGAGTGTCTGACTGAGTGGTCATGCTTTGTCCCCTACCTGCCTGATATGAAAGTGGAGGGAGTCAGGACAAAACATGAATACCTGCTGTGGCACCATGGTGCCATTTCCTGTAGCTGCAGCATGCTCAGCAGCTGTGGCAGAGCTGGGCTCATTGGTGACTCTACCTCCTGCAGTAAAAGTTCCTCTGGAAACCACCAGCCTAGCAATGTGCTCCCTGTGACCATATGGTTTCCAGAGCTCCCTTTCTAATACATGCCGGTCAAAGATGGGAAGGTGGAAAGGGGTGCAAGAACTTGAGAAACCAAAAATGTATGAAGGTTGGGTTTTTAGGAGCTCTAACTTAACCCAACCACTCTGCTCACTAGGAGGCAAGGCAGTCCATTTCCTTGAATAAGCACAGAAGATGCTGACCCTGACCAACTGCTTCTTTTCTACCACCAACACCAAAGATGGAAGACATACCTTTCTTCTCTTGCTTCAGGACTGTTTTGTGATGAAGAAGCTGCTTCTTTTTTCTTTTCTTCAGAATCCTTATCATTTGCTGGTCCATCTGAAATATATATTTATAAATATATATATACACACAGACAATATGTATCATTTATAGAGCAAAGTGTAAGTACTTAATATATATTATTCAACTACCCTACAAGCTAAGTCACCTAAAGCACAGAAAGCGAGGTTCCAAAATAAAGAAATAGTAGGTAGTTTAATAAAGTTTCTATATCAGTAAAGTACTTTCTTGTAAGAGCAAGTATGCACTTTATTGGATGGCCCACAAATGTCAAAACCTCAAATCACTGTGAAGGTTTGTCAATGCTAATCTATGGGTGCTGCTATTCCTGCAGTAATGGGGTGGAGGGCACAGAGAGGATCAATGACATTCATATAATATAGTGACCTAACCCAAGACAGAAGAAGAATATGAAGAGAATGAAGACTCTGAGACAAGGCTGTAGTATACAAGCCTATTTCATCAACTCAGAGGAAAAGTGTAATCTTAATCATGTATTTTATATAATCTAGATGAACAATTATAGATTTACAGTGTAAATGAAGCATGAAAATATCTTCTATATCAAGACTATTTTTAAGATGCTGAATGGTCGTATTTTATATACTCTTAATTTGTGCTCTACAATTTTAGTGAGAAACTTATATTTTGATTGATATAACCAATGTGTTATATATATATCTTGCAAATAATATAAGAAATTTGCCTGCTCTTAATTGTTTTCACATTCCTCAATTTATGTATTTATTTTTGGAATAACTGCTTTTTACAAACTATCCACTATTGGTTTCTACAAAATAGTCTGATGTGCAACTATACATTAATATATATCTAGAAATCTATCTAGAAATAGATATAGATATATAATAGTGTTATTTTCCTATTGTGCAATCTTTCCAAATTGTCCAATGAAAACCTCACTAATACTGTAGAGCATTCTCAATAACATCCAGCCTCCACATTCCACCCACAACCATGTCCCCCACCCATAACAACTAATTTGTTGCCAGGTTGTTTGTATTGCTTGCCCCATTGCAGTGGAAATATCTGTCCTCCACTAAAAAGACAAAAGGAAGTTCAAAATGAAAGGAGGGTTCATGTATCAGAGTTAGTGGGTTTTGCAAGAACGACAGAAACAGACAGAAATCTATTATTCTGTATATTAATCTGGAAGTTGTAGAAGGGGAAAAAAACATAGTTATATACCTAATAACTTCTTCCACGACTTAATGAGAGATTTTGCTAAGGATGTAACTTCTTCATCTGTGCTTTGCTTGCGTATTGCATTCACTGACATTCCAATTCTTGTAGACTGAAACCAAGCACAAATATCAACATTTAAAAGCAGGTACAGTGGTACCTCGCAAGATGAATGCCTCGCAAGACGGAAAACTCGCAAAACGAAAGGGTTTTTGGTTTTTTTAGTTGCTTCGCAAGACGATTTTCCCTATGGGCTTGCTTTGCAAGACGGAAACGTCTTGCAAGTTTGTTTCCTTTTTCTTAAAACCGTTAATACAGTTGCAACTTGACTTCGAGGAGCAACGCATAGCACGCGGTGTGGTAGCCTTTTTTGAGGTTTTTGAAGACTTTGGTGATTTTTGAAGCTTTTCCAAAACTTTTCTGACACCGTGCTTCGCAAGACGAAAAAAACCGCAAGACGAAAAAACTCGCGGAACGAATTAATTTCGTCTTGCAAGGCACCACTGTATTTATATAATGATATTTAGAACCACTACAAGGATTTCAAATACAATTGAGAGAATACAAAACTGCATATGGGGCAAAAACAGCAAATGATTTCCAAAGTAATTTATTTATTTTTTAAGCCAAAGCCAAACATTCTATTTTTTCTATTTAAGAATTCTCCACATATACAAGAACTGGCATTAAAGTACTGTTTGCAGTGTTGAGATCCAAGGGAGGTTAGCTAATATTCTTGCCTCTAGGGCTTTTACCCTCTCTCTCTTTAATTAAGATCCTCTTCAACAACTACCTGGTTAATTAACAAGCATGCCTTTAAGAGCAGCAGAATTGCATGTTTTGCACTCCTTGCTGCTAGCCTTCGAGGGAAATTATTTTAAGAGAATCTGGTTTACTGCAAGGAGAAAGCCTTGATGGAAGCTGAGTTTTATCTGAAATTGTTTTTTAAATTGTTTTCTAATTGTCAGAAACTGCTGGTTTTAAATTATACATACATCCCTGTTGAATATGGATATATTTTTAAGTATTATGGAGGCAGGTTGATCATAAGTAACTTGACAATATGGTTCTAGAACAGAATCTGTTATAAAGCAATACATTAGGCAAGTGCTTTAAGTACACCTAGCACAAACATATCCTGTCAGATACCTTCTAAGCTAAAACTGTTAAGTGTGATTTCTAAACTCAGCAAAGGCTTATAGATCTAGATCAGGGGTCTGCAACCTTTAAGACAAAAAGAGCCACTTGGACCCGTTTCCAAAGAAAAACAACTGGGAGCCGCAAAACAAGCCAAATGTAAATAACCACACATTCTTCCCCTTCCCCCATTCTCTCTCTTTTCCCTGAGTCTATTTCAGATAGCAAAGAGGGGTATGGTACCTCTCATATCCATTTTTTGCAAAGCACCATGTGCATAGAGGGCATTATACAAATTAATACATAGAAAAGTGTCTGTCCCTCCCAGCAGTTCAACTCCCTCTCTTTTTACTAACAGCACATATCCATTCCTTCTGCTGGTGCAACTTTCTCATCATTTCTACATAGCATTTATAAACCAGTGCCAGAGAAACTGGGTGAAAGGAAGGTGAGAGGGAAGAGATATGAATATTTATGTATGTATATGTATACATACATACACCTACACAATTACAGGTTTGAAGCCAACTTAAAATAAAAAGTGCTGGTAAGCAAAGGAATCTGTGGTGCTTTCCATGGGATCAGGGGACATGTCAGCTAATACTCTTCCCTTTCTTCTTCATTTGCTTGTCTCTGCAGCAAATCTCGAGGGGGAAGGGAGAAGGGCAGGAATTGCATAGGCACGAGAGAACAGGGAAATCCCGCATGCAGGATTTTGGTGCCTAACAGCCCCCCCTCCCTCTGCAATTGCTCTCGTGCTCCCCCGCCTCTCTCTGAGGCCGAGATGCTGCATCACGGCACCTGCTGGCTACCTCTGGACCCCCTCCTCGTCTCCAACGTAATTCACCCCTTCCTTCCTGACAGGGAGGGCGGGCCCATTTTGTGGTTCACCTCAGGTGCTCTCCCTCAACTCGGCGGCCACTCAGAAGCAAGGCACGGAAAAGGATCCCAAAGCACCACCGCCACCACCCCCCCAAAAAAACCCCGCCCCGCCATTTCCCTCGAGCGCATGCGCTCTCTCTCCCTCGCCTCAGGTGCCTCGCGCGCGGGGCTGAGGAGAGCGTGGCCTGGGTGGGCGGCTCTCGACATCACGCGGCGCGGCCCGCGGGGCCTGAGGGCGGGTGGGCTGCTGACGGCGAAAGGGAGCGCGCCTGCGTGTGGACGCACCTGTGTGTGGCCGGCGGTGGCAGTGGCAGTCCACCTGAAGGGAGAACCGCCGCTGCGCCCTGGCGCGCCTTCCTGCCACCGCCCTCCTCCTCTTCTTCCTTGCTCCCTGCACCATGAGGGAAGAGTCGCCCAGAGCCGCGGCAAAGGTGTAAAAGAGCCACATGCGGCTCCGGAGCCGCGGGTTGCCGACCCCTGATCTAGATGATTTATAGATTTTTATAACTACTTGAGCCAAAGTCTTCACACTAAGAGTTATGAACTCATAAGCAAATCTTTTTCCTTCAAAGAAAATACACACACCGAATATGGATAAAGTCCCTCTTCAGTGCAAAATTACAAACAATATCTTTCTTTTCAAGGACCTCAAACTATGGAATAAATAGTTTAACAATCCACTTTTAAGTCTTATCAATGAATACTTTTTATACTACTATACTTTTACATAACAACTGAATATATATTTTTTAATCCAACATGACTTCTGTAACATAACTTCCAGGTTTAATGTGAGCATGGCTAGACTGAGTGATACAAGTTACAAATAAACTTTCATTATAATTTTCAAAAATTATATTTTTTCCACTTATAACTGCTTGCCTTAACTGATCTGAAAACCATGGGATTGGAAAAAGAAAAACAAAAATCTAAGGACTACTAAGATTTATCTTGTGGTTTTGTTTTTTAATCACATTTTATTAATCAGCTTCACTTATACAGTACTCCAGTCAAGCAGTGTTAAAAGAGTACTACTGCCATCTACAGTTCAGAGAGAGGGAGGGAGGGAGAATAAAAATTGAACAAACTAGGCATAATGTGCATTTGTTACAAAAAAATTATTTTTGTTTAATCATATTTTCAGACTGCAGCTCTTATTAAATTGGTTCCATTTTAATCCTATTCCAACTCTAAAAGGAGGTTCAAGCATAAACAAAGTTCAGCACCAAATAAAGTAAAAATTAAGTCTAGTAATGGTAAGCTTGCATATATGTAGTATAGTACAGGTCTCCTTATACATGTTTTTAAAAGCCTCTTGTCTGCTTGCCTCTGGCAAGGAAGAATTGCCTCCAATGCAGCAGGAAAGGTTTTTGCAAGTTTGTCCCAGGCTTGTGCCAGCTAAATAAAGAAAATTCACGTCCTGAATTTCTATCGTAAGATGTGATAATATGCTTGCCATACATTTTTATCAGGGCAATTTGGAATGCATGCATATTGATATTCAGCTTTCTACTTAAAGAGTAACATTTCTGATACCCAGGGATAATCAGTCATAGAGATTCAAGTACCTTTTATATGCAATAAATATGCAGCAGCAAAGTAATTCCACTAACGTACACGTACATTCCCTTCTACAGTAACACATTCCCTTCCATGGGAACAACAATCTAAAGTGACTACTGAACAGGGGTGGAAAACCTCTGACCCTCAGGCCAAACGTGGCCCAGACCAAGCCTCCCCATTTGTTCTGTGAGGCCGTTTTGGGGAGACATGCCCATGCAGCCTCCACCTGACATCATACATGATGTCAGATGCAGGGAAAGTAAGGGCAGGGCTTCAAAGGAAAATTTGTTTCCATATCTTTATGGTAGAAAATGTATATAAGAGGTACTGCAGCATTGGAAAGACATACCTGTAATAACTCCAGAGTCATGGGCATATTCTTAAGTTCTTTGAGTAAGTCAAGAGCCCCAGCCTGTAAAATACATTGTAAAAAGATTCAGTATGCATATTCTCATATACTTAAAATAATATTTACTATGAAACACAGCAGTTTTATTCAACGCTAGTTCCACAATATGAAAACATGATAAACCTAAACACTGATAGATCAGCCTAGATATTTATTTCACAAGCATCTAGGAGCGACTGATAGTTTTTCCAAACGTTAATCTGACTAGTCAATCTTGAGTTGGAGGCCCACTTTTTTGTGAGGCAAGCAGTTGTTGGGATGCGTGTTAAATAACTACACCTTCCCACCAAATCCTGCACAGATGTCATTGTTGTACATCTAGGTTGTAGTTAATTACAAAACCCACTTAAGCAAAACTTTAACTTGGCATTCCCAAGGCAAATACAATTTAGCTTGTGAGCAACTGTTCCATTAAATTTTCACCAGTTTTAATGATATAGTTGTTGTTTATTCCAAATTTTATTAAGTGCTAAAACTTTAATTTACTTAAAAATGAGTAGGAGGTGAGAAAATATATTTTACTAAAGCAGTCATATGAATATTAGATTCTACCTATATTTAATATAGTTAGTAATTTTAAATCAATATTTTGAAATTAACTGCAGGCCAATCCCTCAAGAGTACTGAAATAAGATTTTAAGAACACAGCACAGTAAGATCAGGATTTTTCATTATATGGTACAATTTGCACCTAAACCAGATGGGCTCAACAAATGAAAGTTCCACTTTTACGTCAATTAATTTGGGCTCTCAATCCAAAGGCAACAGTTATCTGTATTATCACAGATTAAAAGCAGTTATGATTAGCAAAGCTAATTTTACTGTACTATCATTTTACTGTACTATACTAACGTCTCTGCTACTAGCTTACTTCTCTTTAGAAACCTTATAAGGAGATTCAATATTCACCTTCTAAAGAGAAAGGCCACTAAAAGTAAGTAAAAGGTATGTAATAAAGAAGTGCCAGGCTCATGACAAAGCAGAGACATCCTAGTAACTGAGGTCTCGAATGAAAGTATAATAGATCCATGGGGAACCACCAACAGAGACTCCCCCATCAGTGAGCAAGCAGGGATACAAGGGATCAGGTAGTCCTTAGGATATCCCGGACTCAAGTTGTTAAAGGCCTTGTAACCTTAAACCTGGGAGGGTAACATATGGGCAGCCAGTGCAAGCTTTTAAGCACTCTTGTTATGTGCTGAGAGTAGTCTGTTCCCATCAACAGTCTAGATACAGCATTCTGCACCAGCTAGAGCTTCCAAACCATGGACAAGCATAGTCCTAATGTAGCACCCTGCTTGTGGTTAACGCTTAGCTGGAATGAAATATTCAACGCAGCAATAGAGAATTTAAAATAATTATTTATTTGTCAGACAAATAAATGAGAGGCACAGTGGTATATGGTTACCAAGCTCTGGCCTGGCCTCCTGCCATTATGGCCAGCACTTATATTCCCTTAATCCAGCCCCCTTTGCTCCTCCTTGGGCTGCCTCTGTCCAATCAGCCTGGTTGGATTTCCTATTGGCTGATTGCTATAACCAATCACAAAAAGATACACCCATATCCTTCTGTCCTTATAAGGAACACAAACAGCTATATATTGTTACATCTATAAATGACAAATAAGTAGTAATATATCTTACATGTGTCTCAACAAGGAATCTTAATTACCAGCTCACCTCTTGCCCTCCCTGCCCTATTGCCTTCTAAAACAAATGGTTAATCTTAAATTTTTATCTTAAACATATGTCAAGGATCTTGAGTTTCACATCAACATTGAAAGATATCCTTCATTTGAAGGTTTCTAAACAAATGTCTGGCAGCTAATATATCAGGACAGCATTTGATGGCGTCTTCTTGTCTGGCAAGAGGCTGGACTGGTGGCTGACTTAATTTCAAGATAAATACAACTCTTCTAGTATTTGTTAAATCCTTTGCATAATTACATTTAAGCCAACATATTTAATACACAACACAGATAGCCTCTTAAAAGGAATAAGGCCTTTTTAAAGTAGAGAGAGAAAGAAAGAAAAGGACTCAGTTTAAAACAGTTTCAAAAGAAGGCTCTTCAGTTCACATCCCCCCCCCTTTAGCAAGCTGCTTTTCCCATTATCTGTTTAAGGAAGAAACAGCTTTAAAAAGACTTCCCAGCTAGATGCTTTAAAAAGACTTCCCAAAAAAGCCTCTCTTTCTCTGTCAGCTAGATGTTTTTTTTCTCCCATTTACCTCTGGCCTTAGAAAATACAGCTCAAGGTTTTAAGAGAGGCCCATGGTATCATTTTACTATTTGCCCATTCCTAATTATGTTTATCTCTGCTTTTTTATCTTCTGTAACATGTAGGGTCAATGTCCTGCTTTTAGTCTGTAATTTCAGCTTTTACGACTTTGAGAATTGCTTTCTGCTATCAATCAAAAGGGGCCCCTTGTCTTAGGAGAATGGCCAAGGTTTTCTCTGCCTGGCATTGAAACATTTGAAAATCTTTTAGGCTCTCTCTAATATACAAGTCCTGATCAAAAATAAAATGCAGGCTTATGCCTGATGCCTCATTCCCCCCTTTCAAGCTCAAGGACCTTCGTCCCAAGTGTCCTTGATAGCTTGACCTTCATCATATTCCTGAGGTAAAGCTCTGTATAGGGCCATGATATGAGGTAGAGTTTCATTTGAAACCATCTTGCTAATTGTACTTCTAAAACATGAAATGATACATGGCATCATACATAAAACCATTACCACTACTGTCAAGAAAAACAAGCAAGACAATAGTATCCCTTTGAGTCCTGTGACATTAGGTAACCAATTGGTGAGCCATCCCATATCCCATCCTTCCCATGTTTGTACTGGGACATGTGCTATATTCTCCATTTTTGTGGCCAACACACGGATTGCCTCACCATTATCTGAAATGTTAAAGCAACAGGCATTCCCTGTCAAGTTCAAGACTCCACATAGGCCTCCCTGCTTGGCAAGTACATAATCCATTCCCATTTTCAGCTGCAAAATGGCGGCTCTACTTTCATCCAACTGTTGTGCAATAAGTCTCAAACTCCGGGCCGTTGCATTGGTTACAAGTTCCACTACTGCTTGCAATCGAATTATTCTGTTTAGATTATAAATAGGATCCCGTGCCCCTTGTATGAGCTCACCAGGATTCCAGGAGGCAGGATCATAATAGGCTATAATGCGCTCTGGTGGCCAATCATCAGTACCGCTCCAACTTTGGGTACTTCCTCCTGCTATATGAGAAATATCAGCGTTTCTTCGTGTTCGCTTGGGCAAATTAGTAGGCATAATCCACATTGGTGGTAATACCCATCCCAGGAAACAAGTCCCACTCCATTTGGAGGGGAGTTTCTTGTATGCCCATTCTCCACATATCCACCACAACCATCGTGTCTGAGGTCTTTGGTACGTGGAGTACAGAAGGCGAAATAGCAAAAGAGGTAGAGAGTTCACAGTGCAGTATGTTAGATTGCCTTTTTCTGTCACAGTTATGTTCCATACCACTTTCCATGCATGAATAAAAGGAGGTGCACAGGGCAAGGCATCCCGAGTTCGATAGGTAGTATCGTGTGCCCAGGTATTCTTAATATTATCCCAAGTATAGTGACAATGAGAAGAGCCTATCATGGTAGAATCAGCTGCATCTGATGATTTATGTACACAGAATTCCCCTTGTACAGGTATAACTCGTAATGGTTTAGTTGAGTTCCATCCGGGGAAATTCTGTACTTCTGTTTGGTGTGGTATTTCGCTTACCATACCAATGGCATCTAATGGTATCGGTAATAAGGGCATACCTCCCTCTGAATCATCTGGCCCAAGAGAGCAAACAAGGCAATTGGTCCTATTTGCAACATTGGCTACCATTTCAGCTAAACCTACCCACATATTGTGGTCATGGTGGAATCCATATTTAGTCAATTTGGCCAGATTCAAGGACCCTTCCCCTTCCCAAGGGATCAGGATTAATAATAGAATCATGTTGATGTCTAGCATATGCATTCCTTCCACAAAAGATTACCTTATAGTGATAGCAAATAAATATTAGTCCCAATATAATTCCCCCAGTGACAGAAATGGGGAACCACCAAGACCAAAACATATATCCCGAGGATCCCCAATGAGTAATATCTCTGATAATTGTTCCACAAGGGGGTGGGCAGTCAATTAATTGTATAAGAGAATCTTTCCTTTCACAATCGCTGGTTCAGATGCTCCTCAAGCTTCAGGCGTGCGCAGGTCAGCCAGCTTCCAGGTTGTGGCTGCAGCAGGCCGGTCGTCTAATGTTGCCCGTGACCTAGCCCGTTCCCGGTAGGGCTAGATACAGGGGTTTTTGGAGAGAGTCAGTTTAAGAGGATTAGAGGGGTCACCTTTGCACGTCCAACTGCCTTCGGACTTCTTCAAACGGGAGTGATGAATCCAGGGGGTCACCTCAGCTACCTTCACCGCTGTTGGAGTAGAGAGCAAGACGGTGTAAGGTCCACGCCACTTAGGTGCAAGTGGATCACGTTTCCACTCTTTCACCCATACGCTATCGCCAGCCTGGAACTGATGAATCGGCTCGGCAATGCTGCACGGCGTGCGCTCGAGGACCCACCTGTTAAGAGAAACAAAAACACGGGAGAGAGATTGCACTTGTCCCTGTGTCACATGGTCTCCTATTTGTTTAAGATCAGCTGGAATATCCTGAACAAAGGAGGGCGGTCTCCCATACAGGAGCTCAAAAGGTGACAACTTAAGTCTTTTTGTGGGTGCACACCGAACACGAAACAGTGTTATGGGTAACACATCTACCCATCCCAATCCCGTTTCCTGGGTTAATTTTGCCAATTGGGTTTTCAGAGTCCGATTCATTCTTTCAGTTTTCCCTGAACTCTGAGGCCTATAGGCTGCATGCAGTCTCCATTTCACTTGTAGGACTCGACATACTTCTTGTACTACTTGATCAATGAACGCTGGCCCATTGTCACTTCCAATGCATCTAGGTAATCCAAACCTCGGGATCAATTCAGTGAGGAGTCTCTTAGTTACCTCTCGTGCCTTTTCAGTTCGGGTGGGAAAAGCTTCAACCCATCCGGTAAGAGTGTCTACAAACACAAGGAGATACTTGAATCCCTTAGAAGGGACCAGCTCTGTGAAGTCCACAATTAGGCTTTCCATGGGGACATATCCCACATGTTGGATTCCAGGAGGTTGTACCGGTCCCTGCCTGGGATTGTTTTTAGCACAAAGAACACATTTCTGTGAAATGCAAGTTGCTAATTGTGATAGGTTAATAATATACAACTTCCGACTGAGACTCTCTCTGGTTGCAGTACCACCAAGGTGAGTAGATTCATGATAATTTCTTACAATTGTGCCTGCTAGATGATGAGGTACATAAATCCTATTGTCTGGCAGGATCATCCAACCGTCCTTCACAACTGCTCCTTCCTGTTCAGCCCACTTCCTCTCTTCTGGGGTATAGTGAGGTTTAACTTCTTCTGGAGCTACCTCTGGTATGAGGGCTGCTATAAATCCTCCCACAGGCTTTTGGGCTGCCTCTCGGGCTGCTTTGTCAGCAGCATGATTTCCTCTGGTTATTGGATCCCTTCCTCGTCCATGACCTTTGCAGTGCATTACAGCAATCTGTTCTGGAGCCCATACTGCTTCTAACAGGATTTCTACTTCAGGTCCATATTTCAAGGCCTTCCCGTGGGCTCCTATTAGACCTCTTTCTTTCCATAGAGCACCATGGGCATGCAGGGTTAAGAAGGCATATTTAGAATCAGTATAGATGTTTGCCTTACATCCGGCTGCCAATTGCAGAGCTCTAGTTAAACCTATAAGTTCAGCTTTTTGTGCTGAGGTGCCAGCAGGCAAAGCTTCAGCTTCCACAACTTCCTCATTGGTGACCACAGCATATCCTGCTCGTCTGGCACCTTCATGCAGGTAACTGCTACCATCAGTATAATACACAACATCTGGATTTTTCAATGGTTCATCTTTCAGATCGGGTCTACTGGAATAAACTTCATCCATTATTTGGAGACAATCATGTGATTCTTCATCATCTACCTCTGGTAGGGGCAGCAAAGTCGCTGGATTGAGCATATTCACTACTCGTAGATGAATCCTGGGATTTTCACACAATAGGCCTTGGTACCTAGCCATCCTTGGGTTCGTTAGCCAATAACTACCCTTATATTCCATGAGTGTCAAAACAGCATGAGGTACATTCACATACATTGTCTGGCCGAAGGTAAATTTATCAGCTTCTTTGACAAGGCTTGCAGTGGCCGCTACTGCCCTTAGGCATGGAGGCCATCCTTTTGCTACTGAGTCCAATTGTTTTGACAAATAAGCTACTGGACGATTCCAACTTCCTAATCTCTGGGTCAGGACTGCCGCTGCAATCCCATTCTGTTCATGTACATACAGCTGAAAGGGTTTTTCCGAATTAGGCAGTCCAAGGGCTGGGGCCTCCATAAGTCGTTGTTTGATAACTAAAAAGGCTTGTTGCTGCTCAGGTCCCCATACGAATGGGTCCTTTTCTGCACCTCGAGTGCTTTCATGTAAGGGCTTGGCCAGACTGCTGAAATCAGGTATCCATAGTCTACAAAACCCTGCTGTTCCCAGGAATCCTCTGAGTTGTTTCCTTGTGGTAGGTTCCTTGATAAGGCAAATAGCTTCTTTCCTCTCTGGCCTCAATGCTCGTTGTTGGTGTGAGATGTCAAAGCCCAAATATTTGACCTTTTCTAAACATAACTGTGCCTTTTTCTGGGAAACTCGGTAGCCAGCTTGCCAGAGCAAGTGGAGCAGTTCCTCTGTACCTTCTTTACAGGTATCAAAATCCTTTGCTGCTAGTATAAGGTCATCTACATATTGCAGAACCACCTTTTCTCCAGGTATTGAGGGGTAACTTGTTAGATCCTTCGCCAAGGCAGTGCCAAATAAAGTTGGGGAATTTTTGAATCCCTGGGGCAATCTCGTCCAAGTTAGCTGGCCTTTTGTTCCTGTTAAAGGGTCTTCCCACTGGAAGGCAAATATAGGTTGGCTCTGTGGTGCCAGCCGGCAACAGAAGAATGCATCTTTCAAGTCCAATACAGTAAAAAATATTGCTTCTGGTGGGATCAAACTCAGCAGGGTGTATGGGTTTGGTACATTTGGGTGCAAGGTCTCGATAGCCTGGTTTACGAGCCTCAAGTCCTGCACTGGCCTGTATTCATCTGTCCCAGGTTTTCGAACAGGCAAAAGGGGTGTGTTCCATTCTGATTGGCAGGGCTTAAGCAGACCATATTTTAATAGGCGGTCCAAATGTTTCTGGATGCCCTCTGCTGCTCGCCGGGGTAAAGGATATTGCTTTACAGATACAGGGGTAGCCATAGGTTTTAAGGTTACTACAATTGGAGCTATATTCTTGGCCATTCCTGGTGGGCTATTTTCGGCCCATACTCCTGGTGGCACCTGTAGAGTTCGGAGGAGCTTGTTTAACTCTGTATCCAATGTGGGTTGGACTTGCAGGGCTGACATTAGGCGCCATGATTGTTCCTTAGGTACTGAGAGGGAAATTATTCCTGCTGCCTTTGATGGCAGTTTCATTTCTGGACCTCGAGGAGTGAAGGTGATTTGGGCCTGCAATTTGGACAGCATATCTCTACCTAAGAGAGGTATTGGACACTCAGGTATATACAAAAACTGATGGGTTAAACGATGTCCCCCAATCTGGCATTCCAAAGGTTGGAGGAAAGACCTCTTAGCTGACTGACCAGTGGCACTTTTAATGACTACACTTTTGGATGCCTTTTTCTGCAATAGTTCTGGGAGTACTGAGTATTCAGCCCCAGTATCAATCATAAAGTCTATTAAATGGCTTCCTAATTGAATCGTGACCGTGGGCTCCTGGAAGCCTAACTTTATGGAGTCCGGTCTTTCCTAGTCTTGGGTAAAATCCTCCTCTGCCAGTCCAATGACATTGTCCCTACTCCGTCCTTGTCCAGGTCTCTGATATCTTCCATCTCGAATCATTCCCCGTCCCCGTCCCTGATTTCTTGGGCCGGAGCCTGGGCCTGGGCCTGGGCCTGGGCGTACTTCTTCCAACCTCAGGGGTTCAGGACACTCCCGCTTCCAATGACCCTCCTTCTTGCAATTTGCACATTGATTCCTTCCCAGTGGTGGATTCCTTCCCCGCCCTCTTCCTCCATTTAAGGGGCGGTAGTCTTGCTTCACTGCTGTGGCTAGCATTACCATCTTTTCCTTCTGCCACTTCTTCTTCTCTTGTTTCTCAGCCTCATCCCTATTCCGATAAACTCGGCGTGCAATGGCCATAATTTGGCTCATCAGCATCCCTTCCCATCCTTCTGATTTCTGAATTTTCTTACGAATGTCAGAAGCGCACTGGGCCACAAATGTAGCAGTAATCATTCTGCTGTTTTCAGGGGCTTCAGGGTCAAAAGGAGTCCATATACGATAGGCTTCTTGCAGCCTCTCTAAAAAGTCTCCTGGACTCTCATTTGGTTTCTGTTCTACTTCTGAGACTTTAGACATGTTAGTGGGCTTCTGGCATGCCCTGCGGATACCTTGCACAAGCGTCTGGCGGTAGGTGGTAAGTCTGGCCAGGTGAATTACATTGTTTGGATCCCAATTAGGATCTTCCAAGGGAAAGTTGTCTTGGAGATGACGGTCAATATTAAAAATATTTCCCACTCTGGCCTGCTCACGCAAATATATCTGTGCCTTTTCAATTATGTCTCTCCTTTCCTCAGTGGTGAACAGAGTATTCAGGAGCTGGCGGCAATCTGTCCAAGTAGGACTATGAGTATTTATTATTGAAGTCACCAAGTCCATCATAGCCTGAGGTTTTTCTGCGAAAGATGGGGTGTGTGTTTTCCAATTCATCAGATCTGTAGTCGTGAATGGAATATATTGCAGGGTCGAAGTTCGAGGTGGCCTTGGTCCAGGTAGCCCGTTAACCAGCACAGGCTCCTCAAGTGCATCAAATACTCTTCTGAGAGGGGCTACTACGTGATCTTTCTCTTCGCTTTGCTCTAGGGGCCTCAAATCATAGGGGATGGTATTTGTCCCAAGGCGTTCTTTTAGCAGCTTTATACGCCTGGCTGTATTGCTTGCTGACCGATTAAGGTCTCCCTGTAACTTCTGTAATAATTCTCTAGGACTTGGATGTACAGGAGTTTGGGGTAGGCAATCAGTTGTTTCACTAAAAGAGACTGTAGATGGAGTTCTACTGGGACTCACAGATGGAATAACCACTTCTGCTTGGGCTTTATTATAGGCCTCCAATGCCTCCTGAAGATATTTATCATAATCTATCAAGGAATCAAGTTCTGTGACTCCAGCCCCATTATTCATTCCACTTTCTTGCCTTGGGGTTACAACTGGTGGAGTGTTTGGATTAGGCTCCCTTCGATGTGGAGCATAGGGTGGAGGTGGAAGCAGCTCTTCCTCTGGTCCCTCAAAAATGGGTTTGAGTTTATTTGGCAAGATTCCTTTCCTGGCTTCGGCTTTTACAGCCAATAATTTGCATCGTTGGACTTTGCATTCCCTTATCCATGGAGGATTTTTATTTAATGTGCTCAGCCAGGAATCTATATATGAAAATTGTTCTGGGCACCCTCCAATTTCTTTGGCGATGTTAGACCAAAGTTTGCTTACTAAATTTATATCAAAAGTTCCCTGAGATGGCCATCCAGTATTTTGCTTTGGCCACTCTAATTCACATAACGTTCTCAGGCGCTCTGGCGTCATTTTGACTCCATACGCCCCTGAGAAGGCTTTCTTAAAATTATTTAACATACATTCAAGAGGTGTATTTTCCCCTTTTGAACCCCCAACTCCCATTGTATGGCCCTGTGAAGTATCCACTCAGTCACTCACACACACGCTTCGTGGGGTTTCTTGCCCAGATGGAGTCGCCTCACTGGGAACCGAAGTACTACCCACTCCACACTCAGGTCAGCTACAGATTGCTCTGTACTTTCTCACACATACAATGCGCTGGATACTTCACCACACACTACCTCCCAACTTCCCCTTTTCCCCCACCAGACCACCATCTGATATACCCAACCACCTAGCGTACTCAGTTCCCACTTACTGAGACGCAGAAGTTTGATCAAGACTTCTCTTCCTCCCAATTAATTGGAGGGCCAAAACCCCTTAGTGCACTTACCCCTGGTTGGTTCCGTTTCCCCCCGGTCCGTCGCCGCCAGTGAGCAGGGTATCAGACAGACGAGACTTCTGCGTTCCCCCTGGAAAAATTTACCAGTGCGCGCTTGGGTAAGCAGTTTAGAGATCCTCTCTCTTGTACCCTGCTCAGTAGAGCGAAGGGGCTGCGTTCCAGCAGACCACTTATCCGAGTCACGGCACCATAAAATGTAGCACCCTGCTTGTGGTTAACGCTTAGCTGGAATGAAATATTCAACGCAGCAATAGAGAATTTAAAATAATTATTTATTTGTCAGACAAATAAATGAGAGGCACAGTGGTATATGGTTACCAAGCTCTGGCCTGGCCTCCTGCCATTATGGCCAGCACTTATATTCCCTTAATCCAGCCCCCTTTGCTCCTCCTTGGGCTGCCTCTGTCCAATCAGCCTGGTTGGATTTCCTATTGGCTGATTGCTATAACCAATCACAAAAAGATACACCCATATCCTTCTGTCCTTATAAGGAACACAAACAGCTATATATTGTTACATCTATAAATGACAAATAAGTAGTAATATATCTTACATGTGTCTCAACAAGGAATCTTAATTACCAGCTCACCTCTTGCCCTCCCTGCCCTATTGCCTTCTAAAACAAATGGTTAATCTTAAATTTTTATCTTAAACATATGTCAAGGATCTTGAGTTTCACATCAACATTGAAAGATATCCTTCATTTGAAGGTTTCTAAACAAATGTCTGGCAGCTAATATATCAGGACAGCATTTGATGGCGTCTTCTTGTCTGGCAAGAGGCTGGACTGGTGGCTGACTTAATTTCAAGATAAATACAACTCTTCTAGTATTTGTTAAATCCTTTGCATAATTACATTTAAGCCAACATATTTAATACACAACACAGATAGCCTCTTAAAAGGAATAAGGCCTTTTTAAAGTAGAGAGAGAAAGAAAGAAAAGGACTCAGTTTAAAACAGTTTCAAAAGAAGGCTCTTCAGTTCACATCCCCCCCCCTTTAGCAAGCTGCTTTTCCCATTATCTGTTTAAGGAAGAAACAGCTTTAAAAAGACTTCCCAGCTAGATGCTTTAAAAAGACTTCCCAAAAAAGCCTCTCTTTCTCTGTCAGCTAGATGTTTTTTTTCTCCCATTTACCTCTGGCCTTAGAAAATACAGCTCAAGGTTTTAAGAGAGGCCCATGGTATCATTTTACTATTTGCCCATTCCTAATTATGTTTATCTCTGCTTTTTTATCTTCTGTAACATGTAGGGTCAATGTCCTGCTTTTAGTCTGTAATTTCAGCTTTTACGACTTTGAGAATTGCTTTCTGCTATCAATCAAAAGGGGCCCCTTGTCTTAGGAGAATGGCCAAGGTTTTCTCTGCCTGGCATTGAAACATTTGAAAATCTTTTAGGCTCTCTCTAATATACAAGTCCTGATCAAAAATAAAATGCAGGCTTATGCCTGATGCCTCACTACCGCACAGAGCACATTGCAATGAACAAGTATTGATGTTATGAACACCCTTGTCAGGTTGTTCCTGTTCAAGAACAGTCACAGTTGGCGCAGCCGCCATAGCCAGTAAAAGGGGTTCCTAGTCACTAAGGCTACACAAGTCACAAAAGACAAAGACGGACCCAAACCTATATTATTTCAGGGGAGAGTAATCTCATCCAAAACTGGAAAATAGTCAGTATCTCAGACATAGGAACCATCCACCCACAGTACATTTGTCTTCCAATGATTTAAGCTCAGTTCAATGGGGCTTACTCCCAGGTAAATAGGTACAAATCTATCTAAAACTCGATTTTTTTAAGGTTCTTTAAAAAGGTACCCCCCCTTTCTCAGCATATTAGAATTTGTGCAACTAAACATAATCAAATATTTGAAGTTTTAATCCATCTGTTTACAACTGTGAAAACAAATTTGTCACAAAAATAAATACTATCATTTCTAGTAAAATAACTTATTTAATCTAACAAATAAATGACACCCTTAAAATGCAATCAAAGAAAGTAACCCTCCAAATAAGATTCTCTGAATCTTAAGCCTACACCAAAGAAAACAAATTAGAGCTATAGCTTATTGCCGATGATATTTGTAAAAATTTACATACAAAACTTTGCATAATACAACTAAATTAGCTCCAGAATGGGCAGAGTGTATTATCTTCCATTGTAATTGTGAAATCTACCAGTATTAGATGATGTAAGAGGCAGAAATCACTCCACCTGTTTCAGTCAAAAACTTGGAAGAGTTGTTTACTGACTTATAGCCATACAAGCCTGATGGTAGCTTTGTCCTCTCCTGTATTCAACATGTGTTTATGATACTATGGAAATGCCTTTCACTAAGGGATCTCAAAAACTGTAAAATAATGTAAATAAAAATGTGTAATGTGTAATGTAAATAAAGCATGTGTTGAATAAACAGCAGGAGTTTTCGCTGTTCAACCTGACCTACTATCTTCTGAAATACCACTTGAAAGATTGTGTAAGGGAATGTTACTTGCAATAACATGACAAACAAACTAAAAAGTGTGCACGAAACTATTCTCTTTTACCTTGCTGCTTAAATAAAGATAAATGCAAAGCCATATATTTATTTTCAATAATAATAATAATTTTATTATTATTTATACCCCACCCATCTGGAAACTTAGTGCAAGAAGCAGTACAGCGATTAAGGAAGTATATACCCTGTTTTTCACTTTGGGGGATCATTATGTGAAAAATGAAAACAATTCCAAAGCAATGTTACAAATACTCAATAGATCCATCACAAATTCATCACTGCAGTCCAGCAGCCAAAATCCTTTTTCTCCAAATGCCTTGGTAAGTTCCTAGAAAGGGCATGTCAACAGGGAATATGGCAATTCCAAAAGACAGGTCACACCAATGAGAAAGCCCTATGCTTTCTACCATGCTTTCTACCAGATAAGCTTTCGTGGTGGTGGTAGTGTATATAAGGACTCAATACATGAGCTAAGGACACTTGGGGACGGGGCTCGTATTTGTCTATGAAATACCTTCCTAGACTTATTCGAGACCAAGCTCTGTTAACTCAGAACTTAGTAAACATTCAGAGAACTAGACAGTAAGATGGTCTAGAGGTAAAGGGACCCCTGACCATTAGGTCTAGTCGCGGATGACTCTGGGGTTGCGGCACTCATCTCGCTTTACTGGCTGAGGGAGCCGGCGTACAGTATAAGTACTGCTGTATTTGCTAGACAAATATTTATAAGAAGGTTTTAGGAACAACAATATAATTTGTATAAGAAATAAATTTGTCATAAAACTATCATAGGCGAAAATAGTTCAAAATTATTTTTAGAATCAGTCTTTATAGATTAGGTTCCATATTCAAGGATTTAAGAAGTATGGTGCTACAGCTAGATATAAATTTGTACAAATTATTTGTAACTTCAATCCTACACATGTCTACTCAAACGCATGTCTCACAGAGCTAAATGGGGCTTACTTCCAAATACGTGAGTATAGGATTGCAGTTGAATGCACATGGAAAGTTGTTTAACACATACTGGCTCCATACCTTATAAGAGGAAAAGCTACTGCTTACCTTTTTTCTCTAATCTTACTCAACTGCTCTCGATTTTTGAAAATCCATATGTGCAAAATTACCTCTGCCAACTTGCACCTATTCATTACACAATAAGGTAATTTGTTACACTGGTTATACTACATAACAAGCATTGATAGTCAGAAATATAACTTGCAAGGTTTAGTTTAACACAAGTATACAGTTTATGCTGATTTTTTTTTTAAAGGAATAGTATTTTAATACATACTGGGCCTGAACCAGTTGAATCTGTAGGTGTGAGATGTGTGGGTCAGCAGCAAGAAACTCCCATTGTGAGGCTTGGAAGAATACAAGAGGCCAGGGTATCCAACCCCAAATCCACAGGAATCGTAACACATGACTGTACCTACAACATCACTGTGCACTCACTTACCAAGTTAAAATAACTTTCTTTCGGTGAATGCGGCATACATAATCAGTAACAAAGCCTTTAACACAGCCCTGTATCAAGCATTAAGTAGCATTCCGAAGGCATAATTCACCAAGCAGAGAAAAATATATGAAGTTGACATCTAAAATATACCATCTGAATCAAAAGTATTATCAAAGATAGTCAAATAAATCAATGTTTCTTAAATAGTTCTACACTGAATCCATATTTAGAATAAAGCTATAGAAGAATTTCTGGAATGGTTACAGATAAAATTAATTTTACTTAGTAGCACAGAGGCACATTTAGATGTAAGGCTTACCAAGTTATTCCTTCTGAAGACTAGCAAGGTTTAGGTTTTACAGTAAAACTCATTTTATATACTTACATTTTTAATCAAACACATTTTTAGCCCCACTCACTACTATAGGAAACATGACACTGGCCAGACCAGGGTTACCATTTGCAGGAAAAATATACAACTCTCTCAAAGAATCTTCACCAAGCCTAGTGAGGCTTATCTTCTCTGCATATGACCAGCCAAAAAAATATTAAAATGCATGTGCACTCAAGAATACTGTGATATTCCAAGGAGCTGCTATAATTTTAATATTTGTTTGAGGAAGGTACAGTCCACTTTCAGTGATGATGGAATGTCTCCCCCCTGAATTCACATGACATTATTACTATGAAATTAGCTGGAAACTTTTACCTGTTTCACTTAACGTAACTTTTATGGACAACTGGCCTAGTTCTCTATTTTTAAGAGTGAGAATCATGTTGATGGAGATTTCATTTTAAAATGACAAATGTAAGGTCAAGTTTATTGAACACACTTTGAGTGACACATCTTCATCAACTGACTTGTATGCAGAAATGTTTAAAAGCAAAAATAAAGCCTAGTTTAATATTCAGGTGGAATCCTGTCATTTATTTATGGTTTTATCTCACTGCCTATTTAAACAGAGGACTGATGCTTCCCCACCGCCCCCATACCCACACTCAAGGGCAGTGAGGTATAAACACGTGGTATGATATCTAGCAAACATTTCCAAAAAGATGCTGAAACTTACAAGACACATAAGCCAGTTAAAACCAGTGCAGACTAGCAATTATTGTCCCATTGGAAAATGGAATCAAAGGTGGCGACAGATACCCAGAAAACATATACCTATTGGGGAGGTGGCATGTTAACATCTTTGCTCCCCCAGCACCTCCTCCTACATCAAGGCCAGGTCTGTGAGAGGCAATTGCAGCTGGCCAGGGAATCATATTCTGAGTCTATGATCTAGTTGAGATTTCTGCATTGCAGGGGGTTGGACTAGATGACCCTTCCAACTCTACGATTCTATGAGTAAGTCCTGGGCCGTGTGGGAATAACCTCTGGTTGCTTCAATAGTCAGTTCCAGAACAGCATTTGATGGGACACCAGAGAGCAAGCAGGGGAAACCGATACACCTTTGACCTGCTGTAGCCTTGTCTGCTTTGTTGTGCTTCGAATATACTGCAAGCTGCCTGGAGAATTCAGGTGAGTAAGCAGAGTATAAATACTCGTATGATAAATTTACTGTGTATGAATGAATGACTGAACCAACAAGCAAACGAGACTCATAACATATTTTTGCGTCCTCTCTTCTCAGATCTGTGAAAAGAGAAAAAGTTCACCCTTCTGACAACCTGCACCACATTTTTAAGCGAGTATACCATGGCTACCAGCCTTGACAAGAATACGGGGCGGTGCAGTGCCACAATACACCACAGGCAAGGGCTTTACTTCGTGGGTCCCTGGACTGCCGGTTCTTTGGAGGGCAAGGATTCGGTTGCTCCCCAAGGAAACGTCGCCCGTGAAAGTGCCTTGTTTTGACGTACGGTGTCTCGTCACTAGTCGAGAGAGCCCCCCTGAGGAACGGCTCCATCTGCCACACTGGCACGAGGGCGAAGTGAGGTGCTTCCTTCCTCTCCCCCACCCACATTCCGAAAGGTGACAGTTGAGGCCTCGCAAAAGAGGATCCGCGCGCGAAATATGCCGCCCCTCAGTTCTCCCCCTCAGGAAAAGAAAAAGAAAAAGGCGGGCGCCCAGCTGAGCGCGAGGCGCAGCTGATTGGTCGAGCGGGCGTTCAAGCCGAGCGCGCGAGGGGCTCGGTGGAACACCCCCCCCCTCGCCGCTCACTCGCTCTCGTTCTCTCACACACATACACACACCGGCACTCGGTCCCTCCCGGCTCATCGCCTCACCGCGTTCTTTTTCTGCACCATCTTGTCCATCTTCTTCGCGATGCGAATGATCTCATCCTCGGCGCTCATGGCGACTGCCCGCGGCGCCTACGCTCCACGACGCGGGTGATGGGGAGCGAAGTTCAGCCGCCGCCGCCGCGAATGCCTAACGCTGCCTAGGCTGCTGCTGTTACTGCTCCGCAGTGACTCCGGCGCCAGCAAAGATGGAGCCGCCAACCCACAGCCCGGGCCGCTCACAGCACATAAACCGGCCTGACCCAGAAGCGACAGCTCGGCAGCCGCGGCGCCAGGCTGCGCTCATCAAGCCTAGCCAAAGAGAGCCAGGCGGTGCTCGGGAAAAGCCGAAAACATCGATGGAGGGGAGGGGAAGGTGGAGCTTCACCGAAGCTCAAAAGCTGCGCCCGCCCAGCGGAAATGGAGGGACGCTGTGGGGCTGCTGCTGCTGCGCTTGGAAGAAAATGTCGCTTCTCCATCAGAGAGTTGGGATCAAGAGAGACTGGCTGAGGAGGAACCGTAGAAGCAGATTTAAAGCACACACCACCCCAAGAATCTCGGGAGCTGCAGTTTGCTATTGGCGCTGGGAACTGTAGCTCGGCGAGGAGGAAACTACAGTTCCCATTGCTTTTATTTTTGGGGCGTGTGGCGGAGGAATACCTTTCAGATGTAAAACTGCATGGTGTGTACGCATCCTTTGCCTTATGAGTTGCCCTAATGGTGCTTGATCGGGGTGGGATCTTATCCAGGTATAAAGCACAGAGGGTGGGTGGCGTGTAAGCGAAAAGAGGGCCGGTGTGGGATGCGGGAAGGTTTCTTCAGCTCAAAGTCGATTTTTTATATATATCGCCCCCGGCATTTACTGGATATTGTACCTTTATGTCTTGCCTTGCAGCATTTTCTAACTACTGCAGTGATTTCTTATCAGTTAAAATTTTTGTTATGCTGTTCAGCATGTGCTGTCTGAGCATGCAGAACACCATAGCAAAGGCTTTCCGGGCAGTGAATAAGAGTTGTTCTTAGACCAAGACAGTTTGTTACAAGTAGCCTGTGCTCTGGTGACCTAGCAATTGCTGCAGAGTACAGCTGTCAGGTTGTTAACTTTGGGGCAGCCAAATGGGATCATTTAGCACCAGTATCTTAAAAGGTCCAATTTAAGCTGCTGCTTGTTTTATAAAGTCCTGAATGACCTGGGGCCAAAATACTTGCAGGAACATTTTTACCAATAGTTATTTCTGAAGTCTACATTATTATTACTCACAGACATCAACTGACATTTTTATTTTACCCAAACTTTTATTGCTTAAAAAATAATTGTTTAAAAAATAAATACTAAGCCTTTAGCAGACCACCCTGGATGGGAGAAGCAGGTTTGCCACTTTGGGGTGTTCCTGGATTCATCACTATCACTAGAGGCTCAGACGGTTTTGGTGACTAGGTGTGCCTTTTTCAGCTCCAGCTGGTTTGCCACCTATTATTCCTTTTGGACGGAGATTATTTGGCCACTGTACTCCATGTTCTGCCAACTTCCAGATTGTATTAGTGCAGTGAAGATGACACAGAAACTTCAGTAGGTCCAAAATGCAGCAGCCAGATTGCAGGCTGAGGTTCCATTTAGGTCTGATTTAATCCATTCTAAAACAGTTGCACTGGTTGCCTTCATTTCCAGGTGCGATTCAAGATGCTCACATTGGTGTTTAAAGCCCTAATATCTGAAAGACCACCTGCTTTTAATATTAAACTTCTCTATTGTAGCATCAGTTATCACCCTACAAACATTCCGTGCCTTTGCAAGCAGTTAAAATATCTTTCTGTTTATTTGCTGACTCTTACTGCAAGATTTATTTTTTATTCTTGCTGCTGTTGTTCCTGAAATTATTACTATTTAGATAGTTAACTGTATGGATTTCAATGGGGGGGGGGGTTATACACATATATATTGCAAATGGCTTTGAGATTTATAAATGAAAGATAATATAAGGTCCTTTTAAAAGATGAAATATTCCCTTCTCCATCTTTTGCTTTACTTTACATATATAAAGTCTGCAGCCTTTACTCTGCTATCAAGAACTGGTTCATGTACTGGTTGTCCAGAGTTTATTTCACAGTAACAGAAAGGTTACAATTTTCAATTACAAGAAAGCCATTTCAACAAGACTTATTTCTATAAACAAATATAAAATCAAGATGTTACCTTAACTGTGTATTTCTACAACTTAGGGAAAAAGAAAGCCAAATTAAATTTGTTTATAAAATATCCCAGCCTAAACATATGGCTTTATTAACATCCTATACAATACATTCTTAAAACTATATTCATTTTGAGTGTCAATAGCACCTATTTATAAAAAGATGCATTTTGTAGTTTAATGAAGTGCAATACACCTCACTAAGGCAAACATTTAATTAACAGATCTAGAATAACAAGTTAGAGTACTGTACTCCTTCAGCAATTCACTGCATTGACATTGTACAATACTTAAGGGAAAAATAAAGGCGACATCCTAACAGGGTAAAATGAAGCCATTGTTTTTTCCTTTGATGCAGCATTTACGCTGTAATATACATACAATATAATTAATATTTATCAGCAAGTTGGCAATTAAGTATTTCATCTAATACTGGATATCAAATTTTGATTTGACAAAATGTTACATGTCTATAATTTCAAAGTGAACTAAATGTGTATCTTATTGGAGTACTACCATTTTTATTTCAGTAGTTTCACACAAGTTGATAAAACATGAATCTAGTCTAGTAAATCAAAACATCTATTTTCACTACTGCTTAATAGAACATATCTATTCCATTAGAAATACTTTTTAGCAGACCAACTTTTGTTAAAGCAAGGATCCGAAAAAAATTCACACATTGCCAGAAAAATGACAGATTGCCTTCTGCTGCAAGCTATAATTTATATTGAAAACTATTCTCCAGTATAAACAGGACAAGCACTCAGGAGAATCACACTGGTTTCATATTGAAATCCTGTGCACACCAGCTCTTGCAGAGGTCCTCAGCACTGAAATATCTTGGAAAGAAGGCTGAGTACAGAAGCATTCACTACTGTTTAAGGGCTGAATTCTATTCAGCAGAATTAAGTGGTAAAGCTGTTCCTGAAATGCATTGTATGCAATGTAGAAATCCATTTCTACAAATGGAAAGGTGGCATGTTTCAGTTCTTCAAACTCTCCCCTAGCACACAGCAAGTTAGAGAGAGTGCTAAGAACAGTCAAACCTATTCTTTCATTTGAAATCTGAACTTGTGGAGACCAGGAACCACTTTACTGCCCAATTCTGCTGGTATATAGATGGCCCTGAGGCTACAGAAAGTCCAGCAAGGCTCAAGGAATGTGATATACAAAGCTAGATAGGAGAAGTACTTACAGTCACATTACAAACATCCTTGGAACACTGTAACATCTGTAACTTAATAAATGCTTGTCTTCGTGCACATATGACTGTGTTGGATTGTATTCCTACGCTTGGATTATATGCATAAAGAAGAGAGATAATAGAAGAAACCCCAGAAGCTGTAATTTCAACATCATTAAGAATAAGATATGTATCAGCAGTGTAATGCCAAGACAGTTAGCAAAATAGTGGAACTTCAGTGATGGCCCGGAAGAGAGGGGAAATGTCCAAACTTTTCTACATATTTGATTTGCACTACCACCAAATCTGCAATACTGCTTCTGAATACATTACATGAAATTTTTTGAAGCTGGCTATACAAGTTACTTAGGAAGCTTCAAATTTTATTTGTATATGTATAGATTAAAATGCAATAAGGTTTGGCAGGTTGAGCAAGGGAGAATATTTTATTTCTCAAATATTTGCCATAACTTTGGGATGTGAGAAAGATACTAGTCTGACAAAGACCTGAAGTCTGAAACATTTTAAAACAAAAAAGTCACACTGTTGTGCTAAGTGTGCAAAGAAAAATGAGTCCAATGACTTTTCTAGATCCACTTGTCTATTACATCTGTAGTTGTACCACAGCACATTCCTGCTTTTGCTATAGCAGAAGAAAGCAATTTACAATAAATTGTTCATAAAATATATTATTTTACTTTTAATTCAGAAATTTTACTACTTAAGGGGATTTGAGAGCTTAAGTTTTGCAATACTTTAGGAGAGCTTATGCTAGGAATTCATTGTATTAAAGATTTATATTAAAATCATATTAAGTGCAGTTGAGTGGGAATCTGACTTAAGAGATCAGGTGCTTTAAGTTTTCAAAGTAGCCTGACACACAGGGAGGTGATAATACTGTATTTCATCAATGTGCAGGAATAATTAAAGACTGGGCAACAGTCTTCCCTTGCTCATGCAATAATATTGATTAAACGTGATCTTTAAGAATATATACTTATCCTACCACTGCATGCTTACTCAGCTTTACATACTGCATATTGTATGTATAATACATTAATGCCAATTTTGCAAGCAGTAATAAAACAGGTCTGGAACATAAACCGTTCTCATTTAAACTATTATTTTAAAGAAGAGGTATTCAGTTATCAAGAGACAAATTAAATTTGGAACAATCAAGCATGGAGGAGTATACCTAATTATATTCTAACATGCTTTTCCTCTGCCTTGCATCTACACTGCGGCCAGTGAAGTTTGAGCGGCCAGTGAAGTAAGAGCATTACTTCTCAAAGTTATATGATCTATTCATTGCAATACAGTTAACACTGTAGGCACAGAAATACTTTAGAAATGGCTGCATGAAAAGAAAGAATTTAGTACAGGTGACAACTGCTGCTGGTGCATTTAACAAAAGGTTTATCACATAGTTTCAGTCAATTGGAGGTAGTTGCTTGTCAATAAACTGCTTCACATCCATCATTTCCTGTTAAGGGATAAAAAACAGTGATCTGGTTTAATTACGCATATTGCAGGAATCAATACACAATAAAACCAAGCATATGGCTGGATTCCTTACAATGCAAAGTCATTCTTAGCCTGGAAAGCATTGATTCTTTTCCATTCAACCAAACTTAAAACACGAACTGTCATTTTACGGTACTAAAAAAGAAGTCCCACATACAGTCAGCCTGCCATTGTACCCGCATCGTTTTGGACGAAGAGTCTTTCCAAACTGAGTGTTGTGACCCGTTAGTGTGTTGGCTGCAGTGTGTAGGTGTGTCACACAAACACTCCCCACGCTCCTTCCAGGGCTGGAAGTGGTCAGTTTACCCTCCGGTAATCAGTAAAAAACTGATTACTGTGTTGCAAAATGATGGATGTCTAAAAAGTGTGTCACCAACATGAAAATTTTGGAAAGCATTGCTCTAGCCTGTGAGCCCCATTGAACTTACCGGGACTTATTTCTGAGTACAGATTTATGACTGCATTGCATATAATGCCAGCAGGTTCCATGCTAAGGAAGTTAGAATTATGTTCCAAAATACTGGATATTTAGTTGGTTCAATTCACTATACCTGAAAATGTGATATTACTTAGAAAGAGGAAGTGCAGGACAATGTTAAGTCTATTACAGTTGTATCCTATCCTTCAATTGTATCTATTGAATGAGTTTTTAAAATGTTTAATAACTTTCAACTAGTTCTTGAAAATAAAATTATATCGTTACAATTGTTTCAAGGCCTTATATACTAGTATGGCTTAAATGGAAAACAAAGAAACAGAACATCACTTCAGATGACATCAGTATTTTGCAGAACAATTACCTCAATACACGAGCTATGCATCATGCCCGAATAAGTTTTAAAACTTATGTTGCCAGGATTTAACATAGTCTTTAGTGTCTCAGAAGTGACAGAACCAAACATAAGCGGAACTAAAGGATCGCGGTCCCCATGGCACTGGAAAATGGGAATGTCTCTGTTGACACAGTTGATAGGACCCTGTCAAAAGGCAATATTTTAGAACATTAAGAGGTGAAACGTATGCACAACTTTTATTTTAGCCCTCTGAGCAGTTCACCATCCCTTTCATCTCATTGCTCTATGACATAGGTTAGTCTGAGTCACAGTGGCTAGGTCAGCATCATGAAGTCAATTTTGTGGCTGGATGGGAAAAGGAATCTGGAAGGCACCCCACTGGCTAAGCCTCTCATACTAACACTTTAAGGAAAATGGCCTTTTCATGTGCTGTTCTAGTGAAAGGTCCTGAAGAAACATCCAGCTGATATCACAATGCCTTCTTTAGAAATGCATGAAACCTGTTTTAAGTTCCTGGGTTCATGAAATACTGTTTATATTTTTCTATAGTTAGTCAAGATCTAAGAAGAGAAATGGACCAAACAGAATGCTCTTTAACTTGCTGTAAGCTGCCTTTATCACTGACTGTGATAATTATGCCTCTCTGTCATGAGAACTGAATGCAGAAATATAAATGGAAAGCTTTTTGAATATAACCAACCTCAGTTCTTTTGAATTTTAGAACAGCAGTACACTACCTGTGGAAATGAGGTCCGCAGCGGAAGCCAACAGCTGAGTGCTACAATACCCCCCAGCTTCTGATTTGTTGTGAGAGCTGTGTACAGCGATAAAGCTCCTCCCTAGTGAAACCAAAAGAGCACTCATTACTGCAATTACATATTAAAATATGCACACTGAAAATGCTGCAATTTCAGCTAGGCTTCCTTACCAACATTTAGAAACTGGTCAAACAGCACATCTGCATTTTTATATACTAGAATCATAAGCTCATAGATCTTTACATTAATGGTTCTCAAAACACAAGGCAGACCTCCTTGAGGCACTATGTTCTCCCACTACCCCAACTCTCTTCAAGTGTGTGCTGTATTTGAATCTTTCACTTCCAATCCTTGGGCTGATTGTAAAACATTTGTTTTCCTATGGGCACTTCTACAAGGACCTGGAAGGATGTTGTAGTTCAGGTGGCCCAACTCCTTTCCTTTCATTTGGATAAAAATGAGCAAAGTGGCTGGGTTTTGGGACACTACTGAGGAGGTACAAAGGGGTCTGTGAAACTATTTTTTGTAAAATTGTATTTTAAAAATAGCAAATCTGTCTTTGTTACAGCTTGCTCTAGGCAGTCTCTGCTGTACAGCAAACGCAACCATACTAACTCCCATGCGCAAGATCCATACTTAATTAAGCATATTAGTCCTTTATGATAGCTTGAGCTCCAAGGGACCACTTCATCTCCTGTACCTCATGCTGTTAACCTAGAAATTATAACATTAACAAGCCAAGTAAAAATGATTGACATATATTCTTCAGTGGTTGCTCCACAGATTTGTGCATTCCTGTATCAGAGTCCATGCCAAGATCAGAACATTCTCTAAAAGGTCTGCAAGGTATATTTCAGGTAGAACTATCAGTGCCAAGAACATATGGAACTAACTTTTATTTTTAGCATATTTTATGAGTTTGAAAATTGCTGCTCAACCTGAGCTTTGAGGAAAGGTAAATAGGAGGTATGTCCAATCCACAAAGGCTCCAGGAAAACTTTATGCTGCCAAATGCTAAGCAACTATGATGAACATAGGCACAAGAAAATTGTCACTAAAAATGTGGTGTGGGTCTTTTGAAGTTCACAGAAAAAAATGCTAAGTGGAAAAACTAGATTCTATGTTATACGGTAATAATAGCAGGTGTGTCATACTATAAAAGTCACTTTCAACTTACACAGAAATAGTGCTAGATGTAAAAAAAAGTAATTGGCTTTACCTGAGAAAATCCTCCCAAAATTATTCGGTTTGAGGGTATTCCATTCCTTACTTCTTGCTCAATAAGTGCTTTCACTGCAACCATAAAAAGCTAACTGTTAATGGTCATCACAAAAAAGTAGACAATTGACTGTCATGGAGAGAGCCACTGTGGGGCCAACAGGTAAAGATGAGACATTTATCCAATTATCCAGCCACAGGCATGGCTACAGATAATGAGATCAGAATCTTCTCTCTTGCTAGGCATATAAAGCCTCACCTAAAAGACTACCTCAGGATGAGGTAAAACAGGCAAAGGTTTAAATTGAAATACTTTATTGTTTCTTGTACAACTTGTATACAGTAAGATCACACGGGCACCCCCCACTCAGCTCTCTTAGTCTTAATTCCCCTCGTTTACTGACGCACACCCACCAAACCCGAAAGTCAGTTGCCCTGTTGTTATCTTTTCATTCAGCAGCCTAACAGCCCATGGATAGAAGCTGTTCTTTACCCTGTTGGTGCGACTAATCATGCTTCTCTATCTTCTGCCTGAGGGCAGGAGATCAAGAAAGTGCCGGCCAGGGTGTGAATCATCCCTGAGAATTTTCCTCACTCTCCTGAGGCAACGTTCTTCCGCTATTTCACCCAGTGAATTCACGGGACAGCCCATAATACACTCCTAGCACTCAGTGAAATTCTACTGTTTCTTAGGTGACAAATATGACTCCATCTACCCTAAAGTTATGGTCCAAGACACCTTCAAGAGGGTGAGCCATTTTCCCATGCCTTTCCACTTTGTCTGCTTACCTGTACAGTATATACCAATTTTTAACCCAAGGCTCCCAAAGCAGTGAACTATATATATTAATACAAATAAAATATATAGTAAGCGCAGTTGATCAAAACAAAACTGCATAAGAATTGAGCCCCAAATACAGATCATGTAATAGGATTTGATTATGACTAGGTGGAGTGCATTGGAGGTTGCAGAAATCTCCCATTCTACTTTGGTTAGTTGTGGGAGCAAAGAAGTAATCAAAACCACCTTGTTAGGGTTTCTTCTCAAGTTCAGATTAGTGGTACCTCTGGATGTGAACAGGATCCATTCCGGAGCCCTGTTCGCATCCTGAAACAAACGCAACCTGCGTCATTTTGAGCGTCTGCGCATGCGCGAGTGGCGAAACCCGGAAGTAACGCACTCAGTCACTGCAGAGCGCAACCCGAAAATACTTAACCTGAAGCTACTTCAACCCGAGGTATGACTGTACTTTAAGCTATTTGTCTGAATCCTACCTATTTGTCTGCAACATAAATGATGCAATTGCAAGTAGAAAAGGGGAGAATGAAGAGAGGTGAGAAATAGGAATAGTATTCAAAAACTTGAGTGACATAATGGGATACAGCCCCTGTCCTGACTACAATGCCACAATGTGGCAACACCCATTCTATTAAGATTGTAGTCATTCTGTGGTTTGGATCAGAATAGGAATAGGGGCCCATTTTTCCTCAGAGGACTGAATTCTGGGAAGGCCCAAAATGTGCAGGGTGACCATACACATAGCTTTTGTGCCATGCACTAAAAAATTGGCTCCATTTCTCACCGTACAACACAGAAACATAGCAAGCTGCCCATGAAGATGTAGTTAAATACCAGTTGCTCAGAAGCACAAGAAAAGAAACCACTGTTGCGCTCATGTCCTGCTTATGGGTTTCCCAAAGGCATCTGGCTGGCAGCTGAGAGAACAGGATGCTGGACTAGATGGGTCTGATCAAAAAAGCTCTGCTCATGCAGTGAGCATAACATTGTTATAGATAGAACATACCATTCTCTGATGCTTGCTTAATCCCAGCTTCATCTTCCTGTGAATCTGGAGCGAGGCCAATGATATCAAACCTTAAATGAAACAATGTAGATAAATTTAGTGAGAAAGGTTTTAAAGCACTACCTGGCTATATATATATATATATATAAAATTTATTTATTATTGCACAATCAGGAAGTGATTAAAAAATGCAATCCATAGTATTAGCAGAATAAAGCCTTTTTCTTTATGCTGTAATATAAAAAGGGTGACAAAACCTTTGGTACTGAAAGTCTATGTTTCTAAACTCTTACAGATAATCTAAGTGCTGAACTGTCATAGGTCAGATGAGGACTTGAGAAACAGCCTCTTCCAAGGAAAGCAAGCAAGGCAGCAGCTGGACAAGAACTAAAAGCTTACATGGGCTATGGCAGGTTTAGTCAATGTGTTGCTGCAGATGTTTATGAACTACAACTGCCATCATTCCTGATCATTTGTGATGCTGGCTAGAGGTGATGGGAGTTAGGCACCAACAGCACTTGAACTACCACTCAGCTACAGGAACAGCAGAAGTTGTATCATCAAGACAAATAAACTGAGTGAGCAAAGGTTTTAGGAGACTATGGTGTAGCAAGCTTAAAGGTTAGGTGACATAGTCAACAGTAGATTGAGATACAGAAACCTGAGGGGGAAATAGCCAGAGTATGTACAGGCATGAAAGACAGCCAAGGAAAGAAGAGGACAAATGAACAGGCATAGAAAACCTTACACAGGGTCTTAGGGATCAAAGCTGAATGCTTCTGGCAGGAAGGGATTGTTGGGGAGAAACAACAGTGACTGCAAAGAATTGTGGCTAAATGAATGCAGGATGGAGATCAAGAATTTGAGGAAACAGTTTGATGGACGGAGTTGAAGAAGGGAGAGGCAAGCAAAAGGTAGGGTTAGCTATACTGGTCACTTTTTCTGGTAATATGTCTGAGCTTTTAAGCATTTTGTGAACGATTATAAAATGATATAGCTTTTCTGCCACTAAATCTGTGTGTAGGGAAGAAAGCTGCCTGTCATCCAGCTTTTAAAAGTCTTAGAGCTCCAATGTAGGCAACTCTTAACATGAACATGAGCGTTGAAACAAACCACAGATCAGATCCAAACCAGAGAAGGTTACTGTGTCTTTATGATAGGCATAAAAGGCACATTTATGATTGAAACTAAACAGCAACATGTGCTATACAGGAGGAATACAAAGCAAACTCTGAACAAGGCCATGTGTCAGTACCCAAATTCATGTGAATGAAAGGAAACACTGGCATAATGGGCAGCAATATGTCTGACTATGTGCTCCAGGCATCCCCAACCTTCGACCCTCCAAATGTTTTGGACTACAATTCCAATCATCCCTGACCACTGGTCCTGTTAGCTAGGGTTCATGGGAGTTATAGGCCAAAACATCTGGAGGGCCGCAAGTTGGGGATGCCTGTGCTACACTAAACATAGGTCTCTTCCTCTTTATGAGCTGCAGTCCACAGAAAAGACACAACTGTGACCATGGTGCATTATATCATACATTATGTGAAATTAAGGTGACTATAGGTTCAATCAGTTTTTATTGCATCCATATCCCTTCCTCAGTTTACTATGTAGCGACCAAAATCAATCTCCTCTCCTCTGTCTCCTTCAATATTCCTCCATTTGGAATAAATAACATTGTATGTTCAGGGACAGAGAATGCAACAAACCTAAAAAAAAATGATTGCAAACTATTGCAAATCCACTACTTACCAAGAAGGCATAGCCATGTTCATGTTTAAAGAAACTGGCATAACTGGCCTGGAAATTGGGGAGAAATTTTTTTTTAATTAGCAAAAACATTGAAAACAATCATTTTCATGTGTTTATGTAATATGTAAAAGGTACCATCACTAACTCCTGATAAGATCATATCACAATAGGCAGATCTCCTTAGAGAGAAACTTTGTAACTGGCCAAGACAGGAAATGAAATTTTCTGACCCTCTTACCCCTGCTCAAATACCTGTCATGTCTTGGTCAACAAATATGGTGTCCCATCACAATTAGTGCTATGTGAATGCTATGTGAATCATGTACATTTCTCCACCTGTGCTCACTGACCCACTGGAAGCCAATAGATTATTTCCTGGTATTTCACACATTCTGTTTTCCTGTGTTCCTTCTGTCATGAAATAAAATACATGTTATGGACCTATTCTTTCCTACCTTTTCAACCTGCCAGTTCCTAAATAAGACTAATACTGAGCATTTTTATCCAAGACTTGGGCATAAAGGGCTTTTTTCCATTCCTGAAATATTTTATCTTGGTTGGCTTACTTGGACAAGGCAGTATAATACATAACTTAGGATTCACCATGAAGATTTTGTGTGTTTGGGACCCACCTTCAGCCCCACCCCTTCATTGAAGTCATACTCCTTGTTTTGCAGTTCTGTCAAGTGGTACTTCCCAGGTGGTCCCAAGCCACCATTTGGGAATCAGTGTCCTATAATAAAAAAACCGTACATACTTATAAGATACATGGCAAAGCATGGACTGAATGTGGGATATTGAAGATTCTATCACTTTAAGTCATAAGCTTAATGACTTTATTTATAGCTCATGTTCTCTTTGAAATTCATTTTTGTGTACCTGAGAATGATCAAAGCATGGTTTTTTCAGGCTCACACCTAAATTACCTCACTATTTCTTCAGTCTCTCTCTAAAGTGTCATGCTGCACTCTGCACCACAACCTGTACAATGCCTCAAGTTATTTAAGGATATTCCAAAGGAGAGGAAATTCTAATGTAATCCAGAGCCCCTGTAATGATAAAACCTAAAAATGTTTCAGAAGGAAGCCTCTAGGCGCCTGCATTTCCCTGCTACCTTGTATTTCTTATTGTTGCACCATACTGTTAGCCACTCTGTGCTCCCACTGGGAGAAAGGGTGGGGTATATGGAAACAAATAAATAATACAGCTGGGGAATCTCTTGGATGCATGCTATTGAGCCCCACAAGCAGATTTCTGCAGCCATTTGGTCATCTCAAGCAGCTAGAAATTCTAGATGCAGGTAACCAAGGATTTGCCTTCTTGTCTGTAACACTGGATGTGTGATGGAAGGATCACAATTCAAAGACAAAACAGACAAGTGAAAGGAAATTGTCTGTCACTGCTTGCTTGTTGGAAACTGCTACTCACTACTATCAAACAAGCAAGTGGTTGGCACATGAAAAATCTCCAAATGACCAAACTATTAATCAGAGAATTAAAACTGCCTTTATGCTGTGTGCAATTAATTAACTGAAATCATGGAAATATGCTTAATAGATGTGAATATTTAATTTTAAGAAGAACCAAAAAGCTGAATGTATAGCAACTCCTTGTTTCTCAAAGAAAACCTTCAGGCTGTCTGTTACAAAACATGTAATTGCCATCTAATTTTGAAAATGGGGTTGGGGGAAGAACAGTAACCAAAAAGGATTAATATACTTACGCATGTGGGCAAATATACTTTATGTGTGGGCTTCTGATTCCTGCAAATGCTTCTGCCCACCCATGCCTATTAAAATACAGACAAAACAAAAAACAAAAAAGCTCGTCATTTAAAATCTTCCAGTTCATTTAAATATACCTATCTAAAGTCATTACTTATGTCATAATTTAGCCACCCTCTTTTTTTGTACATAAAACCCAAAACTTAAAAGGAGGGTCCATTTCTATCAGGATTTTTTTTAAAAATTGATTTAATCAGATTTCCAATTCTTCAATGTTTAGATCAGTATTATTTTGCAGTTTATGCTGACTACAAGGCGAAGACTTGGATTCAACTTCAAGACTGAAAATCTAAAGACAGTAATATAAAGCAAAAATTATTGCTACAACCAGTTCAACTGCACATTTGTTAATTAAATATTAATTTCAATATGTAACTTTTGGTAACTCTAAGCATCCAAAGATGGCAGTCCTGAGCAGACTTACTTGCTCCAGTAAGCCCCACTGGAACAAATAGACATTGAATTGAAGTGTATAAAATAATTACTTCTGTAGGGAGGAGCTTTAAGGAAGCACAATGTGAAAGAAAAATATTAGAAGAGGAATCCTGTTTTTCTTTTCTAGACTAATTTCCAGCCATTAACTTAAATCAGGTGACAACCTGCACGTAAGTTTAAAAGGCTACATTCCATGGCACTATTTAAACCACTAAACACATTCTAACCTGAATCTTTACACCCCAAACCATACATTGATTCCTTCCCTAGCCAGGAAAACAGGGGAAAATGAATGGTGATGGGGAGAAGCCCAGCCACCAACCAGGGACCCTTGGAACAACAGGATCAATGTTGGGAGGGGGGCGAATGTTATTTCTGCCACCCAAGTTGTTCCTGGAGACCTATGCTTTTCCCACCCTCCCTCTCCCTACGCAGGTCGATGAAGAGATTACACTCTCCCAAGGAGAACAAAAACGAAGGTGCATATTGGGAAGTGTTGCCCAATAAATAAACAAATAGTCATGACTGTTTAGTCATTGAGAGAAAAATAAAGGATAAAACTCCTGGCCACCCTGAGCTCAAAAGTGGGGCAAGAAAGGAAATTGGGGTGCCAATCCGGTTCTACAGGATTAAGGCCACTCCCACTGATAATACTAACAATGCTATACTGTTGTTCCATGTGGCATGTGCAAGGGAAGTAAAATGCAGAAATTTTTAAAAAAGTAATAAAACTAGTCTGAAAAATCCCAGGATGTAGTAATCCTGTTCAGAAGTAATGGTATTAACATATGGAGGTTGAGCACTGCATGCACATAAGCCAGTATGACATAAGCTGTCATGAGTGGAGATGATGTAGATTTGGCTGCGGTGAGAATTCAACACATAGCATATTCTCTTGTAAGTAGCAAGCTGCATTTTTAAAGGCTAAGATCATATTGCAAGCTAAATATTTCACTTACCCAGTATCTCCTAATCCATGAAGAAATATGACCTAGAAGTTAACAGCACATTAATTAGACCATTTATTTTTAAAAAATATTACATGGTACAAAGCTATCTACAGTGAGAATGCACCTAACTCTTCAGCAACTACCCACATACTTCCATTAAATCTTGACTCCACATGTAAATAAAGGGAGCTCATGTGATAAGGACAGAAGAAGGATATAACTGTTGTTCTCAAACACCAGAAGTCATCTATACAGTAAGGCTTCTTTGACAAGCATAAACTCACAGCTGGTTCACATATTTTTGTATTTGGAGACGAATATGAACAGTTGGTTGACAGTTCTAAGACTGCTTTTAATAACCATCTTGAAAACATTCCATATGGCTAGAATTGGCTAGTATGTAAAGCTAGAATTCCCATAGCAGTGGAGTGCAGAGAAGTGGTTCAATTCCATCTATTTTGTATTCTATTTGCACCTTTAAGTTATAAGCAATATTTGATTGGAGGTTACTGGGTTTAATTCTTGTCTATTGGTATTTACAGTTGTCTACAGTGAAAGCATTTGTTGAAATGTATTTGGTAGTTGAACTGTGAACCACATTCACCTTGGGCACCTGCTTGAGGTTCACCTTTTTCTTTTTTCACAATGAATCCATCATGTATGTAAACAAGTCATTCAAAACTGCCTTAGCACGGCAGCTCCTCCATGCACTAACTATCATCCTGAGTACTGGACCACCATGTTGATCAGTTCCAACCTTGTGATTATGCCCATAGCACTGTAAGAAATGTAGTGTTGTGTTCCTCTGACTTGGTGGGACTTCCAAAGAATCATGCACAGGACTGCATTGCACATATTTTAAAGATAAAAGAATTTGGGGTGGGGAAAACCAGTGCAGCAAGGCACACATAAACTGTTCAACATACAGTGCAGTCACCTCACAGATCACTGTGTGTGGTCCCTCCAATGCAAAAGCACCTATGAGAACCAAAACCCAATCTGTATTAAAGTTTGTGTGATCCTGTTCTGGTTTGACCTTGTAGTATGAGCTAGGTAGCAAGTTTCTGAGCTGGGAGCAAAGCCAGGAAGCTCAGAACCACTTGGCAAGAAGAAACTGCATGCTGGTTGATGCTCTGGTGGTTCCATTTTTACCTCTGCCCTCAAAATAGCACTACAGAATCAAACTGGCCACTCATATGTCTTTGAAATAAATTGTTCTTGTTTCTTCCTTTCTTTCCTTATAATGAATGTTTATTTTGTCCTTTCATTGTGATGAGCCTTTCTATATTCCTTTTCCTTATAATTATTATGAGTCCTCAGGGATATAGGGCCCCACCAACCTAATTAGAAGTAGCTTGTGCTGCTCATCAAGTTATTCATTATAAATTCTCACCACCTAAGCAAATAAAATGCTTAGGTGGGACACTCCTGCATGGAAACTGACACTAAAATAACTCACTTAGCTCTACTTCGCGCTTCTGGTTATTCTGGTGCAAGTGTTCATATTCCAAACACTTTTGAAAGAGACAGCAAAAGGTGATGAAATGTTTTGTTGCAGCCAAGTCTCTCAACAAATGAGAGCATGTGCTGGCTTCCCAAAGCCTTCTCAGCAATTTATCCGATTGCCGTGACATTCAGTTGCGATTTTCCCACCTGCCCACACAGGATTTGACACCGAGGCCGTGAAATGCAAAGTATTTTTAATTTTAACACAAGAAATGACTACTTAGGGTCTTGCTCATAAACTTGGATTAGCACCATCTGAGGCAAGGAAAGGACCCAAGCGGCTGCACGGTCTTAATTAAGATTTGCAAGCGCAACAATGCTTTGTTCGGCTCATATTGTGAAACCTGGCGGTATTCGATTCTGAGCTTGGCCAGATTTTGTTTTTCTTCCATGAAATGGGAGGAAGGGGAAGAGAACGCTGCTTGGTTTCTGCAAGAACTGCTTGCAGAATATGCATCTTTACCATATGTCAAAACCGCGCGTCTGTTCATACTGCGTACATAACATTCACCACACTTAAAAAAGTAAGCCCTGCTACCTCGAGCAAAACCCAAGACTTTTACCTACAAGGGGGCGGCGGCGACTGAGGTGCGGCTCAAGGGCATTACCGCCCAACGGGAGACAAGCGAGGGCGCCTGTCCAAAAGCCAGGCCAGGGGCAGGAGGCGAAGGGGGGGAGGTGCTTACGACACTGCTGTGGGCCCTCCGACTCCAAAGCAAGTCGCGCTGCGTTCCGCGGGGCTTCCTCCCAAAGAGTCATTGAGTTTAGGAGTGCGACACCCAAGACGCCTCCCCCCCCCGCCAGCCCCTGCCTGGTCAACTCTCCCCCCCCAAAAAAGACCACCCCCTCATTACGAGAGGCGCCAGGCGCTGCCGCTCCTTCTTCACTCACCGCGGCGGTGGCCTTTCTGGCGGCCGGGACGATGGCTGGCAGCGGGGCAGACATGTTGTTGCCGCACATACACTGGACTCTCCGACCCGCAGGGTGGGCGGGGGGAGGCCGGTGAGAAACCGTCGCGGGAGGGAGGAGGAACGGGCGTGGCGGGGAAACGGATTGGAAGGAAGAAAACGGGGAGGAAGCTGGGCCGGGCCCGCCTTCCCCGCCTCCTACGTCAGCGGAGGCGAGCGAGCGCACGCCCGTGCGTGCCTTTCTCTTGCGTGTGGCGTCAGCAAGCGAGGGAGGCCGTTAAAAGGGGGGGGGCTCCCAAAAGGCCTCTTCGGGTCGCTCGAGCGCCTGCTTTGTTTCTGTGGGATGGATTCGCACACGGGTGGTGGTGGTTTGTTTTTTTATTAAAAAAAGCACCACAACGGCTTCTGCTCAGCCTGCTTCTGGTTTGTTATTGCCGCCGCTTTTTGTTTTCTTCTCTCAAAAGGATGGGGAACGGGGTTTCGACTTCGTGGCCCGCAGCCAGGAATGATGGGAGTTGTAGTCCAAGCAACTTCTGGAGGTTTACCGTCAGGTCCCCGTCCCCCGTCCTCCCCCCAGGTTTCCCCGCACCTGCTGTAGAGTGGCCGTAAAGAAAATGGAAAAGGCAAACCAAAAAAGCTTCAGAGATAAAAGAGGTACAGAAAAACATAACCAAAAGTCTTAGCTTTAATCTGCCATTGAAATCCAGAATATTGCCGTCCTACCAACAAAAGGAACAGCCCGGACACAGCCTGGATTCCTGCTTTTTAAAACTCTGGTCTTTATGTAAGAGTAATTTCAGAGGTTTTAAAACTGCCTCGGTAAAGTTTTTCAAGAGCAGCATATAAATAGACAGGGAGCTGCATTTGTATTGGAATTTGCACTGCAGAACTTTATTTTTATTTTTTTACAAACTTCAATGAAAATATTAAAAACATTTACCAAGCAGAGTGCTTCTTCCAAGACACTTAACATGTACAGATGGTAAGGCTGGTATGCAGTCATCTAAATGGCATCAAAATAAACCTGGGAAATCTTTTACATTACAGATTAAGCTCACATCCACAGGGCATACTGTAGGGCTGTTTTTAATGTTTAGAAACACGCAAATACAAAGATTTTCCGGGGGGCCCTCCCATACACAAAATAAGAGCACAAGTTCTTTAGTTCTGTCTTGCTTCTGGGTGGGCTTGCTAGTGCCCAGCACTCGGGGCAAAGCTTTGTGGCACAAATCCAGGGCCCAATCAGCAGAATGAGCAAGGTTGGTTTGTGTCATTTTGAAATAAGTGAATACTTTCCCATCTACAGAGAAATGGGATTAATAACATTTCAGGTGTAAACTTACTCTTCAGGACTGTTAAAGTGGTATAAAACCATCTGAGTGAGATTGTACCTTTCTGCATCTGGTGAAAGGGGCTTCACAGCAGTGGAGCTCTGAAATGCCACCCACCTCTTGAAATCCAGCTGACACCAACGTTGGCTGGCTTTTTTGCTGCTAGCTAGACTTATTTCTTCATCCAGGCTTTTAATGATGTGGTTTCTTGACGCAGTAAGGCTGTAATTCTACCCCCCCCCCCGCCCCTGTTTACCTGGGAGAAAGCCCAGCGGGGTTACATCTGGGTAGACATTAGGAAGGATTTCAGCTGAGGCTACTGATTTTGTAGTATGGAGGTATGACTGACTTTCTATTTTCATTTTTTATTGGAATTGCATTGCTGTTTTCACTGGAATGGTTAGCTTTGTTTTATATTTAATGTACTCCACCCTAGAACCACTTGCAGTTCAGAAATGAAATAAATGATAGTGACAGCTGTTCTGCAGGAGACAATGTATTATTATTGTTGTTGTTTAATTTATATACCGCCCTATACCCGGGGGGTCTCAGGGCGGTTCACAGAATATAGTAAATGTAAAAATCCAAATGCAGCGCAGCTGTGATCTGGCAGCGGTGTCAGCGTGCTTCCGCCTGCAACAGAAGCGAAGTCTGGAACCGTTGTCTTTCAAACTGAGATGTGATGCCCATTCCATTGAATTCAGACACGTTGTGCTTCCCCTCTCTCAAAACAATGGATAATAATAATAATAATATAAATAAATAAAGGATTAAAATACATTAAAACATCAGTCATTAAAAACTTCCCTAAACAGGGCTGCCTTCAGATGTCTTCTAAAGTTCAGTTACTTGTTTATTTCTTTGACATCTGATGGGAGGGCGTTCCACAGGGTGGGCGAGATACGAAGACAAAACGAGGAACTGGGAGAGGTGCCTCTCTATTATTTATTTTCTCTACAGCTACAGCATGGGGTTGATGGTGTTTCTGCGCCGGCGCAGAGCCTGCTGATTGGTTCTCTCTCGTGGGCTCTCCCTCCTCCCGCCGCGCCGCCGCTTCCTCTCTCCTTCATTCACTGCCCTTCGCTCGCGCCGGGGGAGCGATGGCAGCGCGGGCTGGAGGAGGCGGAGGGGGCCGCGCCAAGGCCTTGGAGCTGCTGCGGACCTTGCCCAGGGTCAGCCTCGCCAATCTACGGCCGAACGATGGCGCCCGGAGTCGGGTGAGTTGGAAGCTGGCGGGTGAGGAGGGAGGCCTTGTCTCCACGGCTGCCTCGCCTGACGCTGCAGCGTTAGGCGGCCTCTGCGCTGCTAAGCGATTTTCCCTGCCTCCCCTCCCTTATTCAGTGCCGCCTGCCCTTTTTTTGATAGGGTCACTGGTGTCTCTAAAGGGACCCAGAAGAAAGGAGGGGCACGTTTAGCTTATTTCCCGTAAGTGACCCCCTTGTGTGACTTCATTTTCTGCACATGGTGGTGACAAAAGGATGCCTGTGTGCATGTTTTTACTGGACCCAGTCATATTGCATCTGAGTACAGTACACAATATTTTACCTAGAATCCTGTGGCATCATAAAGTCTGCTCAGTTTATAGTGCATGATATTTACTAGGAATGAGCGTGCTTCATCTGAGGCATATGTAATTACAAATCTTACAGGTATATGTATATATACACACAAACACTGATATTTAAAAAGTTGTGAGCAGTGTCTAATGCCCATATATTTCAGTCATAGTTTTTTAGCATTGTTACCCTATTCTGTCCAATTCACATATTCTAAAAATACTGGAACACTAGGCTACGTAAACACTATACTTTTAAAGCACACACATATCCTAGGAGCTGTAATTTGTTAAGGTTGATAGGAATTGTAGCTCTGAGGGGTAAACTACACTTCCCAGGATTCAGGGGGTGGGCGTGCTTTAAATGTATGGTGTGTCACTTATGGGAGAGTAAAGCAGTTAGAATGCATGCTGCATTCATGATGCAAAATTCTCTATTCCAATTGCTTCACGTTTTATATAAATAATAGTAGAAATGAATTGAATTAGTCTGTACGTGCAAGGAACAATATACTTTAAAAGTAAGCTGACACCAAAAGATGGAAATAATCTCTTGCTCACGAAATCTTATGCCACAATATGCTAGTTTGTCTTAATGCCATGGGACTTTTTGCTGCAATGGCTGGAGCTTTTCCAGTAGGAAGCATGATTTGTGGAATAACCGTTAGTCATTTTTTCTGTATGTAGCAGGGAACCCATTACAAGTTGTGGAATTTATTTTTAGACTATTATCTGACAGCTTCCATACCTCTGCCTCTTTCCTACTCACTTTTCTACACCACTCACCTTGCTGTGGATTATGCAAATTAATGGGGTTTTATTTTGTGGTGTGTTCCGAAAAGTCAGACCTCATTTCCTATACATGCTTACTCAGTATTAAGTATCACTGTATTCATTGGGGATTTTTTTCCAAGTATGTGTGCACAAGATTGTACAATCTTCTATGATATTTTTTTTAAGGGGGGTACCTGTGTCACAGAACTATTCTTTCACAAATAAACTGAATATGTGTTATGTAACAAACTGATGTTTGGCTATTTCCTTTAGGAAAAGAGTCGGCGTGAAAAGTCTCAATGGAGGAAAACAACTCACAGAAGCCAATGGAAAAGAGGAACTCGTCCTCGATTAGGCTTTGAAGGAGGCCAAACTCCATTTTATCTAGTTATTCCAAAATATGGCTACAATAAAGGTCACCAGTAAGTTTGCTTCCATGATCATTTTCTTTTTAAAATGTCTGTAGTCAAAATTTATTGAAAGCACAATCCAAACTCCTAGCTGGGAACAGTGGGGTGGACTGCTGCATCCAGAGCCCTCCAGTTGTGACAGTGAAGACAGAAGGTGGGGGCAGGAGGTAATTTAAATTATTTTTGCTGCACCATCTCCAGACTGGTGTAGTTGAAGGACACAGATTGGGGGCATTGTTAGTAGCTGGAGCAGCTTTCAAAATCAATACACAGCACTATTTTAGGTCCATTAATTTCATGAGTCTACTCTGAGTATAACATACTTGGATGTAGCCCAGTGTATTTTTCATTTTTGGGGGGTGTCTTTTTAAAGTAAACCATGGTACAGTATCACTACATGCAGACATGTAGAAAAACCTAAAAGCGCTGCTGTTTAAAACACATGCATATATTTAAGAAGGTAAGGCAGAACAAAGATGAGATTTTTCATTTCTTCACCTAAATTGTTGAGAAATGAAAAAGAAACTAATGATTTATTTTTCCAGCCTCTCACAGAGGAAAGAGGATTAGCAAAATGCTCTTTTGATTCAAATTACTATTTGTTCCACCATTCTCAAATCCCAAATCAGACCTGAGGTGCCTAGATAGAAGTAGGGGGTGTCTTGATGCGCCAGTCATAACAGGTGATGAGGTTGTGCATTGCACTCAACAGCAGAACCCTACTCAGTTTTAATCTGGCACTGTACTTGGTTGTGTACAGAAGTGAAATCAGTTGGTGCACAGCTTAATCTTTTGCAGCTAGAGTCAAGGAACACTGCTAATAATGCTATCAGCAACATGATAAAAGTAGATTGGAATCCTATTCTAAGGAAGGAACAAGAAGCCAAATTTCTATGACAGTATGTGAATATTTGACATGTGCGGAGACCATCCATGGTCCGGAAAACCTATCTTGTTCATGCAAGAGATAGTGTGTATGGAGTGAGAATCTCTCCACCCCAGTTCAAGCGGCCCTTCTCTCATGCCTCATTGCAACCAATATGTTTTTTTATTTTTAAAAAAACACAACAATGATAAAATTCAGTGGGATTGCTTTCCAGGTACGATTGGGATAGGGAACCTGGTACTTCCCAGAAGTTGTCGGATTCTCAGTAGTGTGGGATTAAAGGTGCTGTAGTCCAGCAACCTCCCTGTGATGGATATCTTGGGTTGCACCCTTTGCACTTAATCCAGTAGTAGAGCAGATTTCACTCACTGCGGTGAGACTTTCATAGGAGGAGCTTTGCAGTGCATTTTGTGCTTAGTATATTCTCATTAGTTCTGAAACTCTAAAACAGTTTTCCTTTGTTTGTACAGCCTCAGGCGCCAGTATCCGCCTCTCACTCTCAAAAGGCTACAGTACCTGATTGACTTAGGTAGAGTTGACCCCACACAACCAATAGACCTCACGCAGCTGGTAAATGCCAGAGGTGTAACAATACAGCAACACAAAAGAGATTATGGTATCCAACTTGTGGAGGAGGTAGGTCTGTAATGCATGATATTTTAAGCCATTTAGTTTTGGACATGCTCTGTTTTTTTGTTTTTGTTTTAATAGATGAAGACAAGTAGGTATCACTCCACTAGAGAGCAGTATACATTATCAGATTGCTTGGTTTTGTTTTGCTGGGTAAGACACATTCTTAAATCAGATTATTTTAACAATGGAAAGCATGGAAAAACAGATGAAAGTTAAATCCTAGTTTGGTGAGTAGATGTTTGATCAAAATTCTTGGTGTCGTCAGGTCTTGCACACAAGTTTTTTAAATGTAACATAGATTCCAGAGATGAATGTAGCAAAGTGGGTGAACATTATAAAAATAAATTCAGAGTCCAAAGATGTAACTCATTCCTGGGCCATATGGCATTTTGGATTTGCAAAGCAAAAGCAATCTGCTTTTGAAACTCCAGAGAATTTCAAAATCTGTTTGTTGTATGTCAAAGGAGTCTACTTTTAAATAGCAGAAGAAAGCAGCCAAATGATTTTTTTCTAGTCTTACAGCTACTTCTGTGAAAACAAATATTGCATCCTGTCAGCTTGACTTGCTGGCATGAATAGTTCAAAGCGAATAGGTTTTCAGTCTTTTTTATATGGAGATGTTTTTGATGAAATTCTACATTCTGTTGTAATGGCAAATGCTAAATAATTTCTGTGATTCTAATTATGAAAGGAAGTGGTGAACCCTACTGAGCATCAATCTTGAGTGCAGCAGGATTGCTATTTCATATTTTCAACTAGGCTCCACAAAATAGCAGCTTAGAGCCTACCCCATGTTTCTCAAGACAAATCCCCAACTCTCAGGAGAGGATTTTTGAAGGGATACAAAGTGGAAGAAGGGATTGGAAAATTTCTTTGTTTGAGTTACACTGGTTTGGATACCAATATAAGGTATCCTTTGCTCTCTCTCTTTTGATGAAGAGTAATGAAAATTATGTTATATTCCATGCACTTGAACATCTGAGACCCATAAAAGGTTTTCAGTTCTTTGCTGCACATTATAGAGCATGATAGCTGAATAATATGAGCCTGTTGATCTTTATGTGACCTAACCACTCTTCATGTGAACTTGTAGGGTGCTGATACATTTGCAGCAAAAATTAATATTGAAGTGCAGATAGCATCTGAACTCGCCATTGCTGCTATTGAAAAAAATGGTGGCGTTATTACTACAGCCTTCTATGATCCAAGGAGTGTGGGTAAGAATTCTCACTGCCTCTGTCTGTCCAAGTGTTCAGTATTTTCTGTTTCAGTGTTTATTTTCATCGCAGCTCTTTATCAGCATATACAGCTAGTCTTTTAGATGGTTCTTGAGGGCAACCCTTGCATTTTCCAGCAACAACAAAACTCAGAAATGAGCTTATGACCAGAATTTCACCTGCCATTTTAGCTGGGCTGATGTAAAAGGTTGGCATTCTTAGGCCTGCATCTTGCTAGGGAGCTCATTCAGAAGACATGGATCCCCCTGCCCCTGCTGCTCTATCGCCTTTCTCTTGCTGCTTGAGTGAGCAGCAGCTGGAACAAGATGAGGAGGGAGCAGTACTTTTCTTGCCCTCTGAACAGTCATGCAGGCTGAGCCCAAAAAGAGGGCAAATGAATGGCCAGCAGTTATCTGTCTGGAAATGGTTGTTATAGGTGGCTTGTAAGCAACACAGATATGTTAGCTTACAAGGTGGGCTGACTGAGCACATCTTGCCCATAGACCCTTCCTAAACCTGGCACTGGCACTGCATGCTTTCCTCAACAGCATGTCTTTAAATAAACTGGTGTTAAAATTGCACAAGGGTCTCTATTGCTCCTCCCCCCCATCAACCTTTCACTTTATGTGTTTTGATTGCCTGCAAATCAGAGACCATTCCTCATTCAAATGAACTCCTGGATTTAGTCTATTGTGCCTCCATAATAGAATTCCAGGTGCTTCCCTTCCTGTGCTTTCCTTTTGCTATAGGAAAAGTAACTACTGCAAAAAGGTCTTGCCTACTGCACTTTTTGCCCTTTCAGTCCTGTAGATTTATTGCTTTATGTGAAGACAAGTTCTATGTAGGCAGCTACTTAAGCTATTAGCAGGGTTGGGGAACAAGATCTTCCTCAGCCCTGTCAAATGTCACCTCTGAGGACATTAGGTAATGTAATTCTCTATATATTAGCATCAAAAGCAATGTTAACTTTAGGTAAACATTGCTTTTGATGTTAATATATAGAGAAGGCATTACAGTACCCTGGACTGTTTATGGCTTTAAAGATTAAAAAATAATAATCCAAATTTAGACCAGAAACAAATGGATAGCCAATTAAGGTCATCCCAGATTAGTGCTTTATGAACTCTGTGGTCTGGTCCAGCCGTCTGCATTTCATTAAAATTAAAAATGTTTTCGAAGGCTGTTCCATGTACAGCACAATGTGGTAAACTACTTGAGACATTAATAGGGCACATAAGACAGGGGCTAAACCCATTTTATCACAAATGGGTGCAGTAGATTTGTCAGCCAGTGCTGGAGAACAATCCACCCCTGTTTAAAACTCTTGCTTTGGCAATAGAAGTACTTGCAAGCTATGGAGAGGAGTGTGATTCCTTGTCCAGCACAGGCATATTTCCCCATATCCAGATCAAGTGGCCCATTTGCCACCAGTAACTCAGCCTTGTCTGGATTCTGCTTCAGTGTGTTCACCGTCATCCAGGCAGTTTGGCCAGTTTCCCTATGGAAAATAAAGGGAACAGACTTCATATTCTCTGTGCTTGACGTCATATCCTCTAATTGCTATAGATGAATTCAATACAGAAATCTGTTGTTGTGTAAACCTAATAGGCCCAAATAAGTTAAGCGGCACCTTTTCCAGATTAATTCTGAATTTTGAATGTCATTCCTAAGAGATTTCCCCACTAGAGGTATAGCAGGTGTATATGGTTTGGGGCACTTTAAAAAATAAAATATTTATTTCTAAACCACCCTCCATCAGTTATGACCTAGGGAGGTTTACAGTCAAACAACATTAACATTCAATCAATAATTTCAATCCAATTTATAACCATATAATCAGAGGAGCTGACAACATCTATCAATTTGTAGCTGGTCTCCTCTCCAAAGGCCTAGAAGGAAGAGGTAGGTCTTCAGCCAGTGCTTAAAATCCACTTAGAATCCTATGACTGTGTCAGTCTTACCTTCAAGGGAAGGGTGTTGCATAGATGGGGAGCCACCACAGAGAAGGCCCTATTCCTCACTCAGCAGCAGGATGTAAGCTAAAGAACACAATGTTCATACCACACCTACCTTTCGGCAATGAAATCACAAATGCCAGAGTAGCTAATACTGTATTTTTTTGTTCCATTATTTTGCACATAGGTATTCTTTGCAAGCCAGTGCCCTTTTTCCTACAAGGCAAGCCTATTCCAAAGCGAATGCTTCCTCCTGAAAATCTTGTCCGTTACTATACAGATCCTAGTAATCGTGGCTACCTGGCTGATCCATCGAAGATTTCAGAAGCAAGACTAGAGCTTTCCAAGAAATATGGTTATGTCTTACCAGATATTACAAAAGATGAACTCTTCCAAATGCTGAGCACACGCAAGGACCCCAGACAGATTTTCTTTGGCCTTGCTCCAGGTTGGGTGGTAAACATGCCAGAAAAGAAAATTCTGAAACCAACAGATGAGCGCTTGCTAAAATACTACAGCTCATGAATGCTTAGGTTGGAGGCAACTGTTAAAAGAACTCAATACACAAAACTGTATTGTCACTATTTTATATTAATACGCAGCTAGTCACAGTACAAATAAAATAATAAAATGTTGACTGTATAATAGTTCCATAATCTGTTTTTTAAAAATTCCTCCTTTATGTGAGATAAGTTGATTGGTATCAGGATTTCCTTCTGAGTACCTAATAAATGTGCTTTTCACCTGCTTACAATCTGCTTTATAGTGTACGTATACATACAACACCATCCTTTAGCTTTTCAATTGTTTCTGGAATTGTATAATCAAATATTTTGTTTTAAAATAGTAATCTCTGCAACTATATGTAGGCATCATAGAGAAAACAAATCAGCTGGCACATATGAGCCTCTGAATTCCTCTGACTGGTCTTGTCTGCTCCCTTTTCTCTAGCCTCACAGTCACCTTTCTCAAGCTTTAAAGCATGCTGCGGTGCTGTCCCTGCTTCCTCTACTGGCTCTTCTGCTCTGATCCACTTGTCAAAACTACTAGGATGTTTCTTTTGATGTTGTAGCACAAAACTCTGCTTGAGCAAGGAGCTAACCAGATGGCACAGAAGTGCATTATACATATATTTTTCAATATATGAAGAAGCCACAACTCAGTCTAAAGGCAGGTTTCATATTACTATGCAGTATAATTGTGGTAGCTGTTGATGTGGATACACCAACTACACTGAAGCAGCTCAACTCCAGGTTTTTCAGTAATAGTCATGTCAAACTCCCATGCCTCAGCAGGGAGTTAGTTCCATGGTCAGGGGGAAGGCATAACAGAAGCCCTGTGTTGTGTGCCTACCAGATGTATGAGAGATAGGGATGCCCTTGAAGAGGGTATGTTACATCTGCAGGTTTTGTAAGAACTTTTTTTAAAACTGCTTGAATAACCAGAGCAGCTTTTTGGGGGACACACAAGAAATTTTGCCTTGTTAATCCCAGTACGAAATTATTTGATCTGTGTGTGTCAGACCAATGTGCAGGTTGAAACTTAAAACAATCCAACACACTTCCTTTTCTTAGAATGTTGCAACACAGTTCTCTGTAGTTTAAATGAATCAAATGTACAGTATATATAAATATTTTGGAAAGAATACTTAAATAAGTATTAGACAGAAATTTGCTTTAAAAATAACTTGCAGATTAATGCCCCAAATGGAACAGAATTATGGGTAAAAACATGCAAAAGTGCCAGGCAGTAGTTCCACATACCCCTTCTTTTTCATTGATTAAACCTTTTTAGTTGAGTAATGGTGGCAGCCCTTTGAATTGCAAGCTTTGATCTGCTTGCCAAGTGCCAGGCATGTAGTTTTTGACACTTCTGTGCCAAAGTAGGCATCTTTCTTTAGGGTAGCACCTTTTGCTAAAAATAAAGGCCTCCATTTAAACCCAGCACATAATGTAAACACATGTTTCATTTTAGAGCATCCTGTTCTGTATCCTGATGATTATTGGGTTAAGAAGTGATACCTCTTGTTGTTGCTGTGCTGCTGGTTTAATGTGGAGAATGTGGGGCGAGGGGAAACATTTATTGCTTTCCCTTATTTGTGCTACAGTCTTCTTGGCTTTTTTATGAATCAATTCACAATTGTACTCTGGAAATGGACACATTCAACAGGAAAGCTACTAAACTGGCAGCAGGAGAGGAAGTTAGTCATCTTAATGAAGAGTGGAAGACAAAAGTGTTATATTATTTGTATATTCCAGCTCAATAGGTTTTTCATTTCCACTCAATTCTTTTTAGTAGGATGAACAACTTGGGGTGTGTGTGTGTCCTTAAAAACAAAACAGCATACTTTGGCTAGTGCTGTATTCTAAATAAACCTCAGGTGAAAGGGAAACTCTGATGAAATGATAATGGGGAAAGAATGAAAACAGGAAACAGATGTCTAGTGACGTGCACTGATTGGATAGTGCTTATTTATTAAGCACCATCTTAGTCACAAGGCAGCTGTATCCTGACACCAATATTATAATGGTATCAATACCTTAAGAGCCAAAACAGCCACGTTCCACAAAATCCGGTCATTTTATTTTATAAAGGTGATCCTGTAATTGACTTAAAATTGGAGGGGGCAATAATGGCTAAACACACTGCCTTTCTGAAATGCAGCCCACCACTAATACTACCCTTTTTACACTTCTTGGTATCTTATAATAGTAACTGTTTTATTTACAAGTTTTAAGTTTGGCAACACTGAAGAGAATTTGCTATTCATTACGTTCTCTCATGAGACCAACAAAATCTTAGGCAGCACAATAACAATTTTTCAAAGGAACAAGGGTTCTAGCAACAAGGTCCCTACTGCTCTCTAAAAACTACTCTTTCCTACGTTGCCCTGAAATGTTCCAAAATGCACCTAAAGCGAAGTGGATTTTTCACATGTTCAGGACGATTCGCTGTTTTGGCTTTCCTGTTTTGTAGCATACACAGAAATCTTGGAATGCCATAACAGGAAAGGCACTTTCTCACTTGCCACTGGAGAAAGATTTCATTTCTGCCAGGGTATACAAGAGGAATATTTGCACAATAATTTAAAATTTCCCTGAGGTGGAGGAAAATTTGCATCCCAAGCTGCAAACTCTGAAGAAAGATTTATTTTGCTTTCAGGTAAGATTAATGGTGCTATAGCTGAGAACCTACTTGAAATGACTACCATTGTGTATACTTAAACAAAAGCTGTGAGAAGCCTGTTGCTGGATCGCAGAAGTGGGGAGCAAGTGGCCCGCTGCCTAAGTTCCTGAGGTTGGGGGCACTTTGGGCACTTTCCTATGTCAGCGAAGGGAGGCACCTAGGGATAAATCTGATGGTGAACCAGTGACTTTGTCTCTGAGGTTGTGGAGGTGATAGCACTGGTATAAACGAACCTTCCAGTTCTAGCATCTATGGGGGAGTACCCACATCCCGGCCCAGTCCCATGTCCCAGGATGTCAACTGAGCAAATAGCTGTACTTGCCCTGCTCTTCAAAATAAGATTGCAGGGGACATAGCAATTGCTGGAACATCTTAGCTTATGCATAGCCTTGCATCATATCTCTGCAATGCCTCGTGGTTTTGTAACCTGTAGGCCCATGTTGGGATGCTGTACTGACTTAAATAAAGCATTTAAAACTGCCTACTGTGGTGAAAGTTCAATTCCAAGTCAGGCAGGGAGAGCCAAGAGTCCAAGGCAGTTGGTGCAACAGGCAGAAAAATCATGAAGTTGTCTTTCAAAACCATCAACAGTTTGCAAGTGGTCTAGGTGGGTTGGTTGGGAACCGTCTATACAGCAGTAAGTTCCACTGATCACCCAAGTAACTAGGGTTAGGATTTCAGCCTAAACTGGATACCACCCTTTGCTTTTATGTTGCTTACTACTGATTTTGATAATTAGTAGTCCCCTCCCCCCAAAAAACAACAAACCCTCTCTGTTGTGGCATATGCATTTTAAAATTTTATATCTTACAAAAATATTTTTTTTGCCCAACGTGCTCAAAGTGGCATACAGTAATAAACTGGGATGGGAAAATAAAGTTGCAATGATTAAAATGAGCAGTAAGCAAGATGCCAGTAAACAAAATAACTCTAAAACATGAGTATCAGCCAGTCAAAATCAGGCCTCTGAAAGGAAATGCCATCATCTAGAAAAGGCATCCCCAAACTCCAGATGTTTTGGGACTACAACTCCCATCACCCCTAGCTAATAGGACCAGTGGTCAGGGATGATGGGAATTGTAGTCCCAAAACATGGAGGACCGAGTTTGGGGGTGCCGGATCTAGAAGATTAAAAAGAATCATCTCCTAGATCTTCCAAAAGTAAAACAAAGAATAATAATTCCTTAGTTCTTAATGGAGGTCATTCTCAAGCCTGTGGGCAGCAGCTGCATGTAGAGCTTTGAGGATGCTGTTGTAGTTGAGGACTTCTGTAAAAAGAAGAAGCAGGAGAACACTAGGGGGTGATATTACACTTAGTTTATGGTGGGATGGTGCTCTTAAAATCAGTCATTGTCTACTCCATTGGTGGCTGGTGCTTTACAAATAGCAACAAATTCAGTTTCAGTGCCTTATGAAAGGGGGGTTTTAGAATGTGTATGAATACATTTTGACTACAAATACTCCAAAAGATATTGGCTATTTATTAAAGGGGAAGCAGATTGAAAAGATAAAAGAATTTCAGGGTGGGGGCATGCAGTGAGGGAAAAGATGGAGGTTTCTGGAAGCTAGTGGCTGGACAAATGAGAATCCTACTGTTCTGAACTTCCACCCCTAGTCTCATCATAAGATTTACAGTCTTTGAGGGTGTAGGACACAACAAATAACCCACTTGATCTGCATTCTGCTTTCTAGTGGAAATTGCCCAAAATTGAAGAGCCTTGAATAAATTAAAAAGATGGGATTAAATTGATTAGAATTTCATCAAGTGAATGCCGTCTTTGGAAAAGATAAAAGATTGAAGGGCTTTGATAATGAATTGTCAAATCTGGAGAAAGATATACAATAATCAAAAGACTCTATCTAAAATGCATAGATTACTGATAGGCTGGCAACTGAAAGATGAAGAAATTAAAAATGGGATGAGAAAATGGGATCAGCACTTAGGCCACGTGATTGAACTTGATAAGTGGAAAGAATTATGGACAAAAAATATAAAATTCACAGCTTGTTATTTAATAAGAGAGAATCTTATGAAAATGCAATACAGGTGGTACTTGACCCCTGTAAAGCTGGCAAAAATCAATAAAACCCATAATAATGTGTTGGAGGTGCAAAAATCAAGTAGGAACCTTCTATCACATGTGGTGGGCATGCCCAGAGATTTAAAAATTCTGGGACATGACCTATGAGGAGTTGAAGAAATTATTAAGAAGTACATTTTGTAAAAAACCTGAAACATTTCTCTTGGGAATTTTGACAAACAATTTTCCCAAAGAAAAAATAAGACTATTTCTCTATGTTACATCAGCAGCTGGAGTATTGGTGGCTAAATATTGGAAGAAGGAACACATACCCACCCAAGAGGAATGGTTGTGTAAACTGAGTGAGTACTTGCAACTCACGAAGCTGACAGATATAATAAGAGACAAGTCAAATAAGACTGTTAAGAAAGAATGGGAGTACCTAAATAAATATCTGATGAGCCAAGGTTCAGCAGTGAAGACCTGGTTGTGTCTAGAATAACTCTGCAAAGGAAAAAAGCTCCCTGATACCAAGATGAGGGATGTATTGAAATACAGATAAGTGGATTTTAATTAGGAATAATGAACTGTTGTGAGACTAATGGAAGTCCTAAGAACAAAAGAATATGAATACCTAAGAAGTGTCAGATTCATAGGAAAATAGACAATATGTAAGAGGCAATCGTTTAAAATATATGTGCTTGGTTTGCAAACTCTTAGCTTAATAATGAATGAATTTTTCTTTTTCTTTTTTCTTTTTTGTAATCTTTTTTTTTTAATCCCTTTTTCACATTTGTAAGTTTTGATTTGTATGTATTTGCAAAATACCTGTAACTCAAAAAAGGAAGAAAGATTTACAGTCTTGAAGGGTGTAGGGCACAACAAATAACCCACTTGTTCTGCATTCCACTTCCCAGTGGAAATAGCTGTGGACTGTGTCCTTACAAGTCATTTAATGATACCATATATTTTTCACAAGCAACAATATTTCATATTTGGAAATAATCCTTTTTCTCCAGTCTGAGTTGGGGGGGGATCATACTGAACAAGCTCTTGGAGATTTAGTTTGACTATACTCAAAGATCTTGATTTTCATTGCAGTAATAAAATACAGTAGTGATTCCTGGAAAAGACTCCTTCAGCTTACCTGTTGCTTGATCAAAGAATCACAAGCCTAGAGATCACCCATTCATAAATTGTGCATGACATGAGACTGTGCTCCCCATCTGATACTTGTACATGAAACTGATTTCAGGGAGGAAAACGACTCTTCAGAGAACAGTTTTGTCAAGGGAGCATTCAGCATGCCTTCACCTGTGTTTGCAAGGATAAAATGCTCCATTCAGGGCTTATGCCAGAGGTCAGTAGCATTAAAACATAGGAAGCTACCGTATACCAAAGCAGGCCATTGATCCATGTAGCTCATCAATATCTGCACTGACCAGCAGTGGCTCTCCACTGTTTCATACTGCGAACTTCACACATCTACCTGTAGATGCTGAGGACTGAACCTCCTACATGCACAGCAGATGCAGTATCTCTTAGCTACAGCCTCTTTCTTGCCCTGCCCCACATTCCAGTATGGAACCCAATGCAAATCCCCGCAGCCTTTTAGCCCTGCTCTCCTCCTCCTCCTCGATGTTCTTGCTTGTTCACTTGCCATCGCTGAGTGACCAAATGATGAGAGGAGTAACTTGCCTTTGTCCTCGCCTTTTCTCTTTCCCACACTTTCTCAGAGGTGGTTCTTTCTGGGGCTAGAGGGACTGGCAAGTGAATCGATAGCAGGAGGACAGCAGACAACTTTGCCCAGGGGACCTTCAAAACCAGGAACTGGCACTTCCTACATTTAAAGTTACAATTTCAGTGCTGTCATGTGTGGTTTCGAACTGATCCAAGCTCATTGCACTTTCTCTCATGCATTATACCACCCCTGTAGCACAGTCCAACTAAGGCCACATGCCCACCCTAGATTTAAAGCACCAGGATATCATTTTAAGCAGTCATTGCTTCCTCCAAAGAATCCTGGGAACTGTAGTTTGTTAAGGGTACAGAATTGTTAGAAGCTGCAATGGCCAGAGTTCCTTGTGAAGGGATTACCTAATTATTAAACCACTCTGGGAATTGTAGCTTGGAAGAGATAGGGGTCTTCTAACAACTATCAACACTCTTAGCTCCCAGAATTCTTTGGGGGAAGCCATGACTGTTTAAAATGGCATGAGACTGTAAACTCACGTACAGTGGTACCTTGGGTTACAAATGCTTCAGGTTACAAACTCTGCTAACCCGGAAGTAGTACCTCGGGTTCCCCCAGGATGAGAACAGAAATGGCGCGCCAACAACACAGTGGCAACAAAAGGCCCCCATTAGCGAAAGCGCGCCTCAGGTTAAGAATGGTTTCGGGTTAAGAACAGACCTCCGGAACAAATTAAGTTTGTAACCCGAGGTACCACTGTATATGATGTGAATGTGGCCTTTCTGTGATAATGTAGCACTTCATGAAGAATGATGGTCACTCCAGTGATGAAGTGTTTCAGCTCCTGGTGTTAAGCCAGTGGGTGGTCGCAACCTCTGAATCGCTCCCTGGAAGCCAAGTCATGGAAGAAAGGAAATGCCCCGCCCCCTATATTTAGGAAATCAGAATGTGGCCCCTTTTCACAGTGGTGGGCTTCGGTGTCTCAAATTTCAGCAGTGCCCTGAGCAACTCAGCACCCTCCACCTCTCAAACTCTGTTCTACAGCATTGTTGTGGCACCCCCTGCAGCGCAGCACCCAATGCATTTTCAGCATTTGATGTAAGAATACCTCACCCCCACCTCTACTCTTAATGCACCTGGAACAGCCAAGGACAGCTTTCCAAGGAGCGTGTGTGCATTTGGCATCTTAACATTTAACATAGTAAATTGTAACTATGAAGGACAGGTCTCTTAACTGGTGTTCTGCAGATAACAGTGTTTACTAACTCTGAAAAGGGAGTTCAGGAGATATTTATTTTGATGATTTCAGACACTGGGATAGGCAGGGAATACCCCTTGAATGAAAAAAAAAGTGGCCTTGTTACGCTAGTATTTTACAAGAGCTCTGATTAGTAAGTCAACATTTGCTGGCGGTAGATGGATTTTTACTCTGATCCATCAGGGCTCTCCTTATATCCGTACAGAGAAAACATGTCTACTCAAGAGTAAGTCACACTGAGTTCAATGGCACTTGCTTACTCCCAGGGTAGGGGATTGCTTCCATAAAAGTATTAAACCTTAAATGCTTATCTTTGGAGGCAGGAGGTAGAGGTTGAACAGCAGAAATGGAAAGCGTTGAGCTGTTTTATGCAGTCTTATAGAGGGTTTTGTTGGTTTATTTTATTAGTAACTGACTTACTTGTCAAATTTCCTTATCAACACTCATTAATATCAAAGTACAGAGCAAATGATGAGCTAAGACAACAATTCAAAACAATATATAAAAAAGAAAACAAAGCTACTGCAGGAGAACAAGAGAAGACTGCAGAGATGTTTAAAAGGCGGTCACATGAAAAGTCTGGATGAATAAAATGTTTTCCACCCACTGCCAATGGGTCTCATTTGCTAAGATTTCTTTCTCCAAGTCTAGCTATGTCCAGATGTGAAGTGGCTCTCTCCCCCTTTTTTCTTTTTTTTCCTTTTTTTGCTGTCAAGTTTAGTAGGAAATCTATACAGCAACAGTGAGAATGTTTATTGTGGAAGGGGAACTTTTGCCCTCTGAAGTCACCTCCTACTAGTCACCAGTAGATTTCTGATATTCTATCACAGGAAATTCCTGGTGGCCCACAAAAGCAGTCCCCTGAGTGCAGCTGCTGGTCTGAAAAGTCCTGTGCTCATATCGCAACGGTGGAGGCTCCGCCATGTCCATAGTGGGATGGAGCACCTGTGCCTTGCAAAATCCAAACCATATCTTTTCTCAGACAATGTTAAAATGAACTATAGAAGGGACAAAGGTCAAGTGAGTCCTTATTGTGCTGAACTTCATTGAAAACAAAAAAAGGAATGTATTAGAGGATGTGCTTTGTCTCCTATAAGGTACTATAGGATTATATTTAGGCTTCATGCCTTTGAAGAACAGGGTAACTCAACTGTGTAATTGCTGTTCTTGGTTCTAGTGAGGAAGTTATAAGTCAGTGGAACCAGAGCAGGAAAAATTAGGTGATGACACATAATAGTTTAGAGACAGGGCCTTATTCTTAATAATCAGTTTAGCTCTTTTAGCTTACAGCCTTTAGTTTCTACATCCTGTAGAACAACTACTACTACACATAGCAAACATAGGCTGTGTATCAGCTTTTTCTCAATTTGTTTGGCTCAAAGCTGGTTTTGGGGAAAACACCTCAAGAAGCAGTATTTCATAAGAAATGACAGGAAAGATATGCATTGTGATTAATGCTATGTATACACCAAACCAGAGGTTGGTGCACATTGGATGCAGAGTAAACAGGAGTGTGTAACTAGCTCAAGTTGGAGGCACACTCGTTTGCTTGAGGACACACAATGAGCACATCGCCTAGCAGTGTTTGAACTTAGCTTCCCAGCTATGCAACTATTTCAAGTGGTGTTCATTTAATGAAAGCAGCACACACCCAATGAAGTGAAGAGCCATCTGAAGTCATTCCAGCACTCAGCTGGTTTAACATAATGTATTATATAAATGGAATCTGCAATGAAATGGTGCAGTACAGAGTGCTCCTATTCACCACTCCATGCAATACATACATCATTTTATTTGCATGCTGCCTTTACATAGTTCAAATGATGCTCAAACCACGTTCCAGTCATTCAGCCATATTCTTCCCCATGATGCTCCCTTCCATTCCAGCCCCTCCCCATTTTATATTCCCCCCGCCCACCCACATCAGTCAATCAATATTCTGTGGTAACTGTACATGCCTAGTACTCAATTGGCTATTTTTACAGGTTTTTCCTTCTTGGAGCTTTTTGTTTCATAAAGATTTTTTGTACTTCTGCAAACCTAGGTTTCCTACCTCATCTGTTTATGTAGTCTCTTACACATGTTTGATGTAGTTTGGGCTACATAAACAATGACACTCAAACTTGAGCACCAGGAATAGAAGGAATGGTGTGCTTGATATTGTAAATGGGGGTCCTAGTGTCCTAGCATGCTCTAGTCCATGGGGTCACGAAAAGTCAGACACGACTAAATGACTAAACAACAACAGTGTCCTTCGTCTCCATGCATGCACCAAAACTCTCTAGGTTCACTTCACCTATTTGCTTCCACTAGACCAGGGATGGGTAACCTGTGCTAGATGCTCGCAACCTTGTTGAGTTAGAAGGCCCATAACAGTTATGTTCTATGGGTGGCCTCCAGTTTGATGCTGGTGTTGCTTCTTTTCCCTGTACAGTCTCTAGGAATCTGGACTGTATGTATTTCCACCTGTGTCACAGTATCACTCAAGTCAGCCAGCTGGGATTGACTTTGTTGCAATGGATAAGATCTGGAGACTCTCTTGTTTTTGCTGCTGCAGATTAATATACCTACTCCTCTTGCAGAGTTTAGGCGCAGGAGGCTGTCAGGGATTTTATTTTTTTAATAATAATTACACAACACAATGCCATACAATATACAGGATGCAAATATCCCAAGGCACCTTACACAATGACTCTAACAAAAAAAAACACCCCCATTAAAGGAACAAAATAAAATGCTCACATTGTGAAAGCCATACAGCCAAAAAAATAAATAAATGAAACAGTCTGTCTTTATCACACTGTAGAGAGTTTCCTGGGAAAATCTTTCCCGGGGAGATGGAAGTGGCTTTATATTTCATGTATTGAACTACACTGAAAAATCCTTGGAGCATGTAGCCCAGGATTGCTCCAGACTATGATAAAATTCCTATGTGGGAGTCACATCTATGTAGAAAGTTTAATGACTTGCACATGTAGATTGACAAGTGTGATGGTTCTACATATACATCAGTGCTGTCTACATTGTATGCACTGGGTAGTCTCAGCTAATTGTATGTGCACAATTTATTTGCATTTACATTACATTTTACATTACATTTTTATCTTGTCCTTCCTCCAGAGAGCAGTGTACAAAATCCTCTTTTTCCTCCCATTTTATCATACCAGCAAACCTATAGGATAGGTTAGGTTGAAAGAGAGTAACTGTCCCAATGTCAGTTCAGCAGGATTTTGAACCAGGGTCTTCAGTCCTAATTCAAAACTCCAAATGACTTCATTACACTGACATGGAGGATCATAATAGAAGAATGTTTTTTGCTTTTGTGGGATAACAAACTGAAGGGTGATATGATGCCTGTGGCTTACTTAATACAGTATCTCACCACATTATAAAAATAAAAAAGAACTCTCAACATATGTCAGATAAAGACATTTGATTTTATCTGTAACGGAGGCTGGTTGAAGTTGTGGGACATGTGTCTTTTGAGTTTCTGCTCTAATAGCCTGTTTTAAAGATACCTTGATGTTGTTAACGTAAGCCCTGGTCATCTTAGGAAGGAAGGAAGGAAGGAAGGAAGGAAGGAAGGAAGGAAGGAAGGAAGGAAGGAAAGAAAGAAAGAAAGAAAGAAAGAAAGAAAGAAAGGTAAATGTAGAAACCTACCTCATACCGAGTCAGATCATCAATCTCTGTATTGTCTACACTGACTGGTAGTAAAATCCCCAGGGTTTCAGACAGGAGTTTTTCCTAGCCCTAGCCAGAGATACTAGGAATTGGGCCTATGGAAGCATACTCAGAAGTAACCCCATAGAGTTCAGGGCATAGGATTGCAGCCACAGCCGCATGAGGAGGCTCAAAGGACCTTACAGTCAAAATCCATCCTTGGGCATCTCTTTTGGCAACCTGTCAAGGTCTATCTGGTTTCTGCACAGCTCCTTCAGTTCACAACAATTCATGGAAATTAATAAACTTCTTTATTGGAAAAGGTCACCGGCAAATAGGGACAAATTGTCTCCCAGCTTTCAAGGACAATGCTCAAGGATCAGCTTATAGAGTACACAACAGCTTCTACAATGATTTTACTGAATATTCTAATTACCTTTTTTGGTACTTTATTAATAGAATCCTGTTTTTCAATTGTTCTATGAGTTGCTTTGGGAGACCTGGAGATAAAAAAACAGCATAGAAATTCCTAAATAATATTTCTTTCCCCCAGCTATGCCACAGTAAGCCAGTTGAACTGTTGTTTATCTACATTGGACCATCATGAATTGCCATGCATGTAACAAAACAATTAGGAGCCAGTCATAGAGTCAACATTTTGCTGCTAAGGTGTATCCCTTGCATTGAGTTCTACAAATGCTGAAGTGTTTTCTAGACTTTATGCAGAGCTGCCATTGAAAATCCATGCAAAGGCACTATGAGGATGCCTATTAACTGCAGCAGCCACTTACCTCCTTTATAGTCATGTGATCTGGTTGACAGTATATACAAAGCTGAGGTGATAAGGAAAAAAGATTAGGAATGAACTATAATAATTGACAGCAACATCCTGCCCCTCAGGCAGAATAACCATGAAAAGTATTTCAAAAACTCTGGAGAAGTGAGGGTTTGCATCTTGCTTTGACACCTAACATTGCTTTCTGCAGGAAGGACGAAACACATCTGGAATGCAGCTAAGAGGCTAAGTATGCTGAGAATGTCTCTGACACAATATTATGTCCAAAACCTATTTGCTATGATGAAATGGAAGATATGTTCTTTGTCCCTTAAGTTAACGTTTAAGAAAATAAACATTCTTGCAAATAGAGCTCATAAATCGAACCCAAATTTCATGAGCACGTGTATATATTAATTATAAAATCAAAACCAAATTTGGTTTGATGAAATTGTTAGGGCACTTACAAAGTCACTCATGCACCAGAAAGAATGGAAAGTGCAGGTTAAGGCCATCAACTTGACATCTGCCACATCAGTAGTAAGCATGTGTACAGTCACACATATTAAGATTGCACAGACCTTGTGCATTTTAGGTTGGCAGTCAGAACCAACCCTCTTCTATGCAGGATGGGAAGAACACTGAATCTCAGCAGAGAACTGGAGCAGTGGGCATGTACCTTTTCATGTATGTGTTCATTTCAGTTAGGGAGGCTCCAATTCTGCAAATCTTGGGCTTCCTCTGGACACGCAGGTACCTATTAATACATAAATAAATAAAAGTGTGGCTTTATTAGTGTGGCTACCAAGTCCTATGTTACGGTGTTTGATGTTTTCTTGTTTTATGTACTATATTTCCTTTTCTCATTATATTTCTTTTTATAAACCAATTTGGAATGTTTTCTGATGAAAAACTGTATATGACACTATAATGGATGCCAATATGCTACCTGGTCAGATTGAAGGTGTTTGTCATACTATATAGAACTCTAAACAATTTGTGACCACTTTACTTGAGGAACCACCTTGCCCCATATTTTCCTGCCTGACTTTTATGGTTAGCAATGGAGGAACTTTTAACATTGTCTCACAACGCCCACTGTGGCACCACCAATGTTATGGAACCCCCTTCCAATATATTAATGCAAAGTATTAATTTTTAGATGCATGCTAAAAAAAAGTGTTTTTGTTAATAAAGCTTTTTGTGAAGTGTGGTCAGCTTTGTATTGTTGCATACTTTGGGAAGTGGGCATGCACCCCCCCCCCCTTGAGCAAGTGTCTAGTAATATAAATCACCTTTTTAAACAAACACTTATTTTAGAATCTTGTTATAACATATAGAATGACAATCTGATCTGAGACCTCTTGAAGTGGGATCACAATGGACTGTTCTGATTTGGAACAGTAAACAGTGAAAACACTTCTTTATTGCTACTATATTCATTACTAAAAGGAAGAATAAATAAAGCACACAACTACCATAAATTTTCATACTTTCTAGTGCCGAGCTATTTTAAGGCTGCAAATTGAAAGTGATTTGTCTACAGGTTCACATATTGATGATTAATGCAAGGAATGCGGAGACTAAAAATATCAAAATATAATAGCTCTGTTAGGATGAGACATATGTTGGACTAGGTTTGGTTAGCAAATGATCTCTCTAATATGTAAGCAGTGAATACAAACAGAGAGTCAGACCAACTTGTTTGAACAGTGTACTCTCTGCCTTAATTTTTCAATTATAAACTCCTGTACAAAGACTTTTAGCTATGAACATAGGAATCTTTACATGAAACCCAAGAGAGAGGATGGATTTAGGCTTATATCAGGCCTAAATTATGAGAAAACGTTTGCAGTCTGTGGACTACATTTCCATCTGGGCAACCTTTGCTCAAGTGCTGGATGAGGCCATAAGCAAAAACGGACAGAGCAATGGATGTAAATTTTATTGTGGTACAGTAGAATAGTTTCTGTACACACTCACACTCGCTCCCTTCCTTCCAGGCAACCAAGAGGGATTATTAGAGTTCTTTGACACATTTCAACCAGGACAAACACTCAAGGAGGGTGCAAGGTGGGAATCCTGAAGGTCAGTCAGAGGACCACGTTTTGTTCCCTCTCCTGAAGTTACCCAACCCTAGTTCATATGGATTGGTTATAAAAGACCAATATAACTATTTGCAAATAAGATGTCATGTGATGATGGAGAGAAGAGAAAGAGAGGACTCCCCTTCTTATGTGATATGTACTATGTAAGGATCGCCTGCCCCAGGACAACTGTAATTAAAAAACAAGATGTGTAGATTCATGCTACATGCTAGCAAAAGTCTAGTTTGGTCCAAATTCAGAGAGCCCTGAAACGTCAGAGCCAGTGCAAACTTTTGAGCACAGGCATTGTGTGCTGGTGATTGTCTGTCTTCATCAACAGTATAGCTGCAGCGTTTTTGAAGGTAGGCAGATTTAGCATGAAAAATACTAACAGATAATAGTTGGTCTTCTTCATGAGGAAAAAATAAATATTAGAAACTTGTGCATTACCTTTCACTGTTGTTACCTCTGTCCAGTAAAAAAGTCCTAACAGGAACAATAAAAAAGGCTGCAGGACTTCAAATGGGAAATATAATGTGTGCTCCCATTTTTTGTAAAAACAAGAAAGAAAGAAAGAAAGAAAGAAAGAAAGAAAGAAAGAAAGAAAGAAAGAAAGAAAGAAAGAAAGAAGTTTGGCTGGTAAGCAGAAGTCTGAAGCAGCGGAGGGAAAGAGGGAGAGGGAGGGGGAGAGGGAGGGGGAGAGCAAGAGAGATGATGTATCAGAAAAGGGTCTCCAGACCTCAGCACCTTAAAATGCTACAACTGGTCCTGCCAATCAGCCATCCATTTATTCCAGCCGGACTCTCCTAAAGTCTAGCCAACACTCACAATTGGGCAAATGATAAAGAACAACTCTCTTCGGCAGTTGTCTAGCAAGATACATCCTGAACACCTATGTGGAAGTTTCTTGGACCCTCCCTCTTAAACCATCTGAATTTTTTTTACATACTCCAGCGAACTTAAGAGGGGCCATTGATAGGCAGATGTCCCTTCCTCCTCAATAATTTTATATGAGTTCCAACTGTGGTATATATTCTAAAGAGAGCAAACCATTTTAAAATGCTAATGTTGGTGTTTCCAGTGTTGCCTGTGATGCAAGTATTCCTATCAGGCTATCCATTTCCATTTAGCTGACGGCAACATTTGTTAAGGCATCAGGACACTGACAGTGGCAGATGTATTGTGGACAGTATGCCCCTTAACCCTAGCTCCTCAGAAAGGGCCTCGAGATTCATGATGACTTGTCTCTCTCCAGTTCAAGTTCACAATGATAAATCTAGCCTTTAAGACTTTTTACAAAAGGTGGGTGTGGTGTTGATAGCATTCATGATTAAGCGTTTTCCTGTGTCAAATATAGCCTGTAATATACTACAAACAGACCCTTGATTTTTATACAAACTGATCTGGCTGCTATCAGACCCTGTGATATTTTATACTAATACTTAAAATAAATCTCAACACAGGAAAGAAAGTACAGAATTATTGTTTTAAGCTAACTGCGGGAGCTTATCATCAAAGTGGCAGGGCTTCCATTGTATTCTGAGAAACTGCTCACTACCCTGGTTATAGGGGTTAGGTAGCATGTAAGAGACTGGAAATTCCCAACATATATTCCATGCGCTGCAGTTAACTCCTTTAAATAATAACAGCAGTACTGTAATGTATGTACTCTAAAAAACCTCTTATCAAAAGCTACAAATTTGCAACTAAATCCTTCTTTTGAAACAATGAAACATCTTTTGTAGCCAACAAATCTGTAATCTATATGAGACTGGGGAAGAACATTTTTTATGGGAAAGTGACATGAAAAAATAAGAGGAAGCTGTGTTGGTCCATTGGGTGGATGCGTGGGGAAATCAGGCGATGCTTTTATTAGGGCTAACCAAAATGTCACAAAACAGTGAGCAAGAGTGACAGAATTATTCTTCAGTGGGATGATAAGTAAAAACTAGGTGGGTGAAGGGGGTGGGAAGCTGACTTGATGTTGAAGCCACAATGTCTACATTCCAGATGTAGGAATGTAGGAGGAGAATGCTATCATGATAGGATTTGACTCTACTTGGATCTATGCAGATCTTCGGCTACACTTAGGTATGCTGAAAAAATGACACAAATAATGGCTGATCCCCCCATTTTGAAAATATCAGGAATTAATCAGATCCATCTCTAGCCTGAAGGAAAAACACAACTTTGTTTTGAGATAGAATACAAGGGCGGGGGCGGGGGCGGGGGGACGGACGGACATGGCAGTCCTCAGTCATTTAAAACAACAAAAAATTGCATTATAATTTCAATCTTTTTTTACTAATCTTGTTTTACGGCTTGTTTAAGTATAAAATAGGTTTGTGATTGATCAGCTATGAGGTTTTGGAGATGCAAGTTTCCTACTTAAGTATTAATACATTGAGGAAAAGATGTACCTCATGCCAGTGTGTGAATGGGTGCACAAAGGTGGATTTAGGTCTGGGTATTTGGCTCTGTAAGATTTGTGCTTGTACTAAATATAACACTCAAAGGAATTCAGAACAATTCACACATTCTAAAGTCCACATTCCAAGTGGTCATTCCTGAAAAGCGATGTTGTAAATTGACTTTTTACTCATGTTGGCATTAATGAGGACCAAATAAAGTGAGTGTAGCAACTCTGAAATCTGACATAACAGGGAAATACACTGTGTAAATTGTTGGGTTTTGTTTTAGATTGGGACAGAATGAGAAAGTGACAAAATAGCATTAGTAGACTGTAGGCTTATCATCAAATTTAAATCAGCGTGGCACCAGAGATCAGGATGAGACGTGATAAATGAGCTATGGATGGGACGTGAGAGACTGGTGTGACTCATAAGACTCACCAGAGCGAGTCTTTCCAAGCTCAGTCCCCACAAAATAAAAAGAGGTGGTGAAACTGTTCAAACCTTTTATGAAGAGTTTGCCAAACATCTTCAGCACTGCCTATCTCATTTGTAGGGAGTCCTCCCTAATTGTTATCTTGGGCTAAGGTGGATTCTGTAATGCAATCACTGTTAATCATAACATGTAAAGCAAATGATGAGACAAAATCAAGATGTGAAGGAACTGCCATCGACACATGAAGCAAGAGACAGTTGGTTGAGACCTCAGAGCCCATGTCTGCCTTCTCAATATAAAAAGTAGTGATTATTCAGCCATGTGGTGCACAATCCCAGTTTGTGGCATGGATTTTAACAGCCAGGACTTCATGATGTTGAGCCTTGGCTCAAGGAGAATTTGCAAATCCAAAGCCACCATAGTCTTATTTGTCTTCTCCAGCTGGGTCACAAGTTGCCCTGAGGCTCTCATTTCAACTCATCTCTCCTCATAAAGTAGGCAAGGCAACCAGACGGTCAGCCTGATTGGAAGCCTCATGGCAGCTAAGTCACTAAGTCCAATGCAAATTATTTCCCATCCTCCATTACCCAGCTGCTTTGTAAGATGCTGGGAGTGGGGGAATTAGAAGAAGTAGGTGTTCCAAGGGGCAGGTAGTGGAGGAGCCATAGCCTGCAGTGCCAGCACAATGCTTCATCAAGCTTAAGTCTCCACCCTAAGACTATGTACCCCTAAACAACCTGATGGGGACCAAAACAGCCAATCTTCTTTCCCCACCTTCACACATTACCTGAAACAATGCCCCAGCACAACTCCAGATTAGAAAATGGTAATTATACTGATAAATTGTTCACCAAGAAATGGTTTGAAGTTTTTTTTTCAAAGGCATTGTTTGCAATCAGGCCAGTATCATTCCCATTGTGTGCTTGTGTACTGTTGCTGATAATGACGTGCAGGCCAGGAAAAATGACCCTCCTCTCAAAGCATCTAAGTTTTGAAATGTTTATCATGCAGCCCTGGAGTCACATGCAACTCGTCAGACTATAATAAAACTCAAATCCTGTTAAAGCACTGCTGATTAGGATGGAGCTTAAAACTGTGCATTTAGCTTTTATAGGGGATTTAGGCCAAATCCTCAGCTCACCAGGAATTTTGCCACTGCTTCTGGCTTCAGCAGGAGCAGGTCTTAAATATTTGTTTTTCAGCGTTTGCTGAAATCACAGTGGAGAAAAACAGCTAAAATTGAATATATGCAAATTCCACTGCAAAGATCCATTACAACCAGCTACAGTATTTACAATTGGAGGTGGGGAACTTGAGCATTCGTACATTAATGGAAACATTGTGCTCATTCTGAAGAGAAGAGGCACAATTCTGCAATAGTAAATAATCCAATACATAAATATAGAAAGATCTACCTGTGTACATATGAAACCAAAAGCAGGTAAAATACTTAAACTGATGCCAAAGTTATGACACTTGGTCACTGCATCTGCTTTTCTTATTCCACGAGGGACATGTTGAACTTAAATCAAATAGAAACAAGGGGGGGGGGGTAATTTTACTTGCATCTGAACTTAGCATTGCAGTTCAATAAATGGAACAACGACAACAACAACATTTTTATTATTTATACCCCACTCATTTGGATGGGTTTTCTTAGCCATTCTGGATGGCTTCCAGCACATATAAAAACATAATAAAATGTCAAACATTCTTCACATGAATACTTTTTATTATTAAAAGTTAAGGAGTCAAATAAGGATGACACAGTTGCAAAGGTATGTACTTCTCAGTTATTTCCAAACAGCAAGGCTTGATCATTTAACTTATAAGCATTAACTGAAGGAAAGTTTCTCATGCCAGTCTCCTTCTGTAGTGACCTGAGCTTCCTCCCCCCACATCCAAAGAGGGGCAGGCTGATGGTGATGATTGTTATATTATTTATCTTACCTTTCTTCCAAGAAGCTCAAGATGACAAACATGGTTCCCCCTCTCTCCATTTTCTCCATTTTCTCCATACAACAACCCTGTGAGGTAGGCTAAGCGGAGAAACAGTAACTGGCCCAAGGTCATCTAGTGAGTTTCATGGCCCAATGGGAATTTGAACCCTGGTCTACAGGAACTAGTCCAACCCTCTAGTCACAATGCCATACTGTGCAGGAAACTGTGGAGGAGGGGGAAATCACCCAAAATTGGGTGGAAGTCCACCTGATTTTGGAGGAGTCTTCCCTCCCATATCAGCACCTCAGCCCACATTATTCAGTATGGCCCCAGATGCTACAGAAATGCTTTTCAGGGGGTACATGGGTCTGTAGAAGAGGAGATAAAGGTAAAGGGACCCCTGACCATTAGGTCCAGTCGTGGTCAACTCTGGGGTTGCGGCGCTCATCTCGCTTTATTGGCCGAGGGTACAGCTTCCAGGTCCAGCTTCCGGGTCATGTGGCCAGCATGACTAAGCCACTTCTGGTGAACCAGAGCAGTGCACGGAAACGCCATTTACCTTCCTGCCGGAGTGGTACCTATTTATCTACTTGCACTTTGACGTGCTTTCGAACTGTCAGGTTGGCAGGAGCTGGGACCGAGCAACGGGAGCTCACCCCGTCGCGGGGATTCGAACCGCCGACCTTCTGATCGGCAAGTCCTAGGCTCTCTGGTTTAACCCACAGCGCCACCCGCGTCCCGTAGAAGGGGAGGAGAAGATGGAAAAAACGTGCCTTCGATGAGCGTCCTTAAATTAACTTGTTTTAGGATCTAAGCATGTGGTGTGTTCTCACCACAATTACAATCTTTCTTACCAATATTATTTTCAATTCTAGATCAAGAGAGCAGAGGGGCCTTGAAGTTGCCCATCAACAGCACCTAGGTAACAGACTGAGCAGGCAGTATGCCACCTGCTCACAGTCTTCCCCACCATGGTGAATGAATGTATTATATTTCTATTTACATTATAGTAATTATTTCTAAATTTGCATCTATACATGTAAATTAGCCTATGGAAATTTCATGCTAATCTGTGCTCTTTCTCTTTTGTTTTAAGTGATGCATTTCCTCTTTTTTAAGAATGTGCAAGTGCCCATCCTCCTTACCTTGGATTGCAAAATAATCTATTTACCTTGGATGGGATGGTTTCCACTGGCCAGTCACTTAAACACGGATTTTGACTCTTTTCCAACAAGTGAATCACAAGCTGTGTAAGCCTGCCTTCATTTAATAGTAATAATTGAAACACATGTTATAGGCAACCCATTAAGATATTGTGAGACATTTGTAGGATTTGGCACACAGACTGTAACTCCAGATGAGGATGAGAATTAAAAATGCATGGAGTTTTATCATCAAAACCATGCCAGGGCAAAAAACACTCAGCTCCTAAATGCAGTATCTTTTCCTTTTTCATGGCTTTGCTCCCTGCTCCAGCTTGCCTTCTGAAGAAATGAGCATCCTGAAAAAGGCAAACTCAACTTGTGATGATTCCTAGCCCCTTAGCAAGCAGAGAGTCAGACCTGTGCATGACCATTCTACAACACAATCATGTCAGCATGACAGCAAAATATCAGCTTGGAGTGGAAGCAAACAAACATGTGACAGCAAATCATGTCATGAATTTTGCTAAATAAAAATTAACACAATTCTGTCACAACTGTGAGAGAACTCTAATTGAGAATTGGGTGGCATATCCCAGGTTTCTCCTGTTTCTGTTCATTTTAGTGATATGAACCCACTCTAATTGGCAAAGGGAATGGTGAGTCGACAATCAAGATGATGGTTGTATCTTGTTAAGCTGTTTGAAAGTACCTCAGTTGAGACATCTGGGATGGCCAGGCAGACAGCTATAGATGACCTGAGTTCAGTTGAAGAGTTCAGCTGTATTGATAATGATAGGAGCTTTGCCATAAAATTCAGTGGAATGTGATTTGAACAGAAGAAACTGTAATGCTTCTCCACCCTTTCCATTCCCCATAGTAAACATTTCAGTATTACTTCATATTTATTCAGCCCACAGTTAATTTGAGGCCCAAATCCATCCAAGGCCTAGTTCTCTTTGAAGTGATAAGTCTTGGCCAAAGTACTTCAGGCTGCATGCCAGAGCCTTCCATGGCTGAATGCTCCCCTTCACACAAACAAACAAACCAAAAACCCTCCACAGAGAAAATGTCTTCCCTGTATTCTAGTCTAACCACCTTTCTGACATAATAGCTGATTTATTTGTAGTACTTTTATTTTATGAGGAACATTTCTTTGCATGAGCCCTCATTGATGGCCTAAAATTGTTCAGCTAGACCCAGATTTACAGAATTAGTAAGTGGCCAACCTCAGGATGCTGAAAGGTCTATATTTCATAACTTCACAGCTATGAAATAGCATATAGCAGTGGTTCCCAAACTTTCCTCACCATGGATCACTTGAAATTTGCTAAGTGGACCACTTAATGGTTTTCTGCCTGTTGTAGCAATTGCAATTCACTGAGCTAGATGCTGCATGATTTTGAATTGGATTTTTACACACCATAGACCACCTGAAAAACACAGAGACCACATGCGGTTCACAGACCACCGCTTGGGAACTCCTGGTATGCAGAACAGAGAGAGGGCTGTTCTGTGCACTTTATTCAGTTTTTCAAATTGGTGAGGGGGGCTGTTAATGAAATTCCTTCACTCTCTCCAGTTCTAGCCAAATCATGCAGCCTCCCATAACCTTTTAAAAACAGTACATTAAGCCAAGCCTGCTTCAGACATCCTGTAACACAAGTACAGTTCTTTGAAAATGGAGTGAAACAAATTTAAGAATTTGCCTCTCTTTCTCTCTGCCTGTTTCTCTCTACCACCCCCTCCCCACAAACACATACGTATTTTCAGCTCTGCATCTCTAGAATACCCACACTAAAGATAACATTAGTTACAATTTATCTTTCTTAGGCCTGCCCCAGTTTTTATCCACACTGCAGAGTATACAAATTAAAAGCCCATTTCATATCGCAACTCTCACCTTCTCAGTAGCAGATGAAACAAGCTGATCTCTTCAATCCTTAATTTAAATAGCATTTTGTGATATTTGTAAGAACCAGGTAGAGCATGTCACGGTTGTTCCCCGAATGCCTTTCTTTTAAATAGCAATTCTGAAGAAATCACAGTACATGAAACACATGGCACAATCAAGTAAAGGTCCATTTGACTGTTTAAAACTGATGGATGTCCATCAACCGTAGCGTCAGAAGCTGTATTTCCCAACACTTCCAAGAAAAACGGATAATTCCAAAAGTGACTTTCCAAATTTGTAAAATCTCTTTTAAAAAATAAATCAGAGATTTGTGCAGATTCATGCTCTCTGGGATTAAATAGAACCGGCTCTGTGGGGGTGGGGAAACAAGAAAGAAAGTGGATGAAGTTGTTGGTTTCATGCTAGAAGAAGTGTCCACTCTCATTCAAGCCTGCAAGCAGATGAGCATCCAAGTAGAATTGAAGAATGAATATTCTAGTCCGCGTAGCTAGAGAGGACACCAAAAATGCAAAGGGGGTCTGAAACACGGGTATTTAATGCACTGATCTCTGTTGCCATCACAATGAGGCATTGTTGGGCATAGGATCTGCTAAACAATGAGTCCTTGATAGGACATAATACCTATTCAGCTTCACACAACTTGCCCTTAAAAAACATCCTCAGCTCAAATTTACCTTTGTTGCACACAATGAAACTAACTAAGTGACAGACTGCTGCATTCATTCATCTATTTTATTTAGTTCCTTGATGGGCTTACCTGTCCTGTCCTGTCCTGGAAAAACTAACCCTCAGCATAGGCCTTAAAAATCAATGATCTTGCCAAGTTCTCAATTTTGAAATCTTTACGAATTGCACCAGTGATTTGAGGAAAATATAGCACTGTTAAGAGGCAAATGAATTCTGTGAATTTAGGAAGGTGATCAACTTCTTCCTTCACCTATATGATTATATGAAACGAGACAGCCCCACTGGAAATATTTTGAAATTGCAAATAGATAAACAAATTCTTAAAGTAGGGAGTTTAAAGTACAGGCTATTCATTGTTTAGTGGGATTCAGAAAACCATATGCTACTAGCAATGCATTTTTATAGAATTCTAAATGCAGATAAATCAGCCAATACAAATGACAATGCATCTTTACAGTGGTACTTAAATTTTGCAATATTATACTGGTACTTAAATTTTCTCTGCCACGTGTGCCACTTGGACATGAGCTGGATGCAGAAGAAGACAAGGAGAACTCTGCTTGTACGATGGGGTTTTCCTGACTACTGAGCCCACACTACAGTTTTCTGAAGCAACCTCCTCTCCCACCATCCGAAAGCAATTGCCAAGGGCCAAGCAACCATCAAGAATGGTAAATGGTGGAGCATAGTCCTGCAGAACAAATAAATCAGGAGGATATGATGGGATATCCTTATGCAAGGGAAACTGTTTTTCCATTCTGACATAACTTCTCTGGCTCCAGATTGACTGATTGATTTATTTATTTTAAATATTTTAAACAAACAGCCTCTTTGGAAAGGACCTTATCTGAGTGTCTTTAAAGTGCCACAGGACTATTTTTCTGTCTTTTTGGAGAAATGATTAAATCAGTTTGCACAATACTGTCTCTTGGATCAATACTCCTTTGGCTTGGTTATATCAAGTCAGAGTTCTCTTATAATTTTAAAACAGTTTCCATTATGAATTTATTAGAGTAACTTTTTTGGCTACTCCAAACATCAATGATTTTTAGAAATATAATATTTCTAAATCTTGACAAATTTCAATATTGGTATCTTAATTTTGAGAGTGTTGGGGTAGGATCACAACCAGAATCCCTATGAGTTATGATGTGAATTCATGCTGGCATGTTGATACCATCATTTATACTTTGATGAATTTTCTTTGTATTGTTTGCCATATTGAGTAACCTGTGGAACATGGGGAATATAAATATTCTTATTTATGAATGAATATACCAGCGAATGAATGAATATGCCAGTTGAAAAACCCTTACAATGATGGAATACTACCAGAACATGAGGACATGTGACATAGTGGAAGAAAAGCATGGTTTAATCAAATTTCTGTGATCCCATTTGGTTTACCCACACTGTCTGTGCTGATGGAATGTTACCACTTACAAAATAGGTGGTATAAATTAACACACATGTATTGGAGTAGATAGAGAACCCCAGATGCCACCACTCCCAGCTGGTGATAACATGGTCTGCTATAAAAATACACAGCTGGTAATGGCAAGCAGCTAAATAGCAAGCTGTTATGGCTAAATGGAATGAATCAGGTCTGGCAGTTATTGGAATGAAGCCATTAATCTATATCCCCATCACTCTAATTGGCATCCTAGATGTCGGTGAACTACATCTCCCATCATCCCTGACCATTGGCCATGCTCACTAGGGATTTTTGTTGGTCAGAACATATGATCCTCTTGACTACAGTCCTTTCCCATTCTTCTTTCTGGGATGGACCCTTGAGCTCCAGCCCCGTCATATTCTGATTGCCCTCCTTGGATGACCAATGTGTGAAATGGGGAGCCTACTGTATCTGTGCAAGTCCCCCATGCACTTTAGGACCCTGATTTTCCAGTGTTGTAAAACTGTGTTGAGTAAGCTCATACTCAGATGCTTACTCAACCCATAGAGCAGGCATCCCCAAACTCGGCCCTCCAGATGTTTTGGGACTACAATTCCCATCACCCCTTACCACTGGTCCTGTTAGCTAAGGATGATGGGAGTTGTAGTCCCAAAACATCTGGAGGGCCGAGTTTGGGGATGCCTGCCATAGAACATGCTAAAAGATCTCTCACGTTTCACAGGTGCAAGACATGCTGTGGCAATGGGCACATTTCCCCCAGTCACAGCAGTGATCCTCCTGTAGTTCAGCTTCATCTCTAGCCTCTTGGAAGGAACTGAAGGTGTTCTGGAACAAAACATAATTATAACTGTCTTGTTGTTTTGCTTCTTAAAAAAAAAGTAAAAAAAGGGAAGAAAGCAGGGGGCAGGCAGTAGAAGTAAAAGTTCCCAACTGGTTATCTCACCATCTGCTTTGACTATTTTGTTAGAAAACAGGTTTAATTGTTCAAGGTTAAAAGGTAACATTTATTTTTATGCTCCTTAGCCTTAGGCTGTCATTACTGCCTATCTATTGAAGCCTCTTTGTGTGAAACATCCCTTACCCTATTTGTCCCTTGAGCATAGCATGTGCCAAATGATCATTCCTAACAGGAGCAATGATTTTCTGGATAAAGGAAACATCTTGCTAAGTGAGTTAAATGTGTTATGTCAGAGAAAGTGTGTCTTTTTAAAAATAGTTTAATAATGGTTGAAATTCCCTAAGCTCACCTGTTCAAAAAAATCCATTATTCATAGCAATTGATTACCCAACTGTGTATACTGAGCTGCCATGTTTTTTCAGGGATATTTACGCAGTGGCATTTTGAAATGACGTCAATTCTTTTCCTGTCTAACCTAGAAGATTGGTGTGACTCAGTGCCATGGCTAAACCTGAAAAGATTAAATCGAGGACACCAGCTTAATTGCTTTAACAGTTACTTAAAAGGATTTCCCAAGCAGGAGCATCGAGACCAATTGCAACTCAGGGGATTTCATTAACGCTTGAAGTTAACGATGTAAGCCAGGATACATTTAATGTTCTGTTTTTCAATGCTATTTAATAAAGAGCATGTTGCAGATTTAAAAGAAAACAAATAATTAGTAATTGTAGATCTTAAAACATGTTATTAGGATCACTCAGGAATGTAGCCAGAGGGTGGGCAGTGGTGCTCTGCTCTTGCACTGCTTTGCTTCACTTAAGGTTTGTTTGTTTGTTTGTTTGTTTTTGTTTTGAAGGGGGAATCTTAGTTTTTTTTAAAAAAATTTGTGCCAATATCCATTTGAAGAATGAAGGCCTGTTTTAAGAATATGAACAACTGACGCTAAAAACAAATCTGACAGCTAGCGCTCCTGCTGAAGAGAGCAGTAGGACCTTAAATCCAAATTCTACCCACCTGGCCTACGCAGGTCTGTTCATTCGAGATGGAAAGAGGATTGATCTTTTCAATGGGGGATTTTCCAGGACCACAATCAACCTTCTGCTTCAGGCTGCAATCCTAGACCCATTTATCTAGAAGGAAGCTGCAAAATTCAGGAGGTCTAAGTAGACATGTATAGCATTGTGCCATAATCTGAAGAACCACCATCACCTGTTAGCCATTAGGACAGTGAGTAGAGCAGAGTGCTTAACAGAAGGATGGGTAACTTGGTGATCATGAAAAATATCTATGCTAAGTTGCTCACTGCTCTTTCAAAGCACTCTGCTATCCTCACAATGATGGAGTTAGATCCAGACTTTCCTGCAGCACAATCAAAGAAATGTAGAGTTGAAAGGGACCCTGAGGCTAGTCCAACCCTCTGCAATGCAGCAATCTCAACTAAAGCATCCATGACAGATAGTCATCCAACCTCTGCTTAAAAACATCCAAGGAAGGAGAATCCACAACCTGTCGACTCCACTTTCAAACAGCTCTTATTGTCAGAAAGTTATTCCTGATATTGGAAGCTCCTTGCCTGAAAAGGCGTCGAACAACAATGGCCCCAGGATGGCACCCCACTTGTCCCTTTTCTCCAGGATGATGAGGAACCATTAGTGAACACTCTTGGGGTTGGGTCAGTCCACCAGCTACAAACCCACCTAACAGTTACCTCATCCAGTCCACATTTCACCATCTTCTCTGCAAGAACATTTATTTATTTATTAAATTTGTATACTGCCCTTTAACAACAAAACCACAAACCAATAACCCCCTACTCCCGTCCGATATAATGGAGGACTTTGTCAAAAGCCTTACTGAAGTCTGCTAAATAGATGTGTTTGTAGGTTGAAGTGTAGGAGGAAATTTTCTGTCATTCCAAAGAAAAGTAGCTGCGGTAGGCACAGAGATATTTACACCACGGGTGAGGAACATGGTACCCTAGGCATTTCGGACTATAACTTCCATAATTAGCCATGCCAGCTGGAGCTGATAGGACTTGGAGTCCATCAACATCTGAAAGGCCACAGGTTTCTCACCCCTGATTTAAACCATCTCTTATCCATGCACTGATCCCTTTGTAGAAGTAAATTTTAATCACCTCAGGCAAAGTTCTCTGAAGCTAGTGGAAAGACTCTATTAACATCAAAAGGCTTTGGATCAGGTCTTGAGAGAAGCCTGTTAGAAAGTCTATGGAATTCCAGAATGCTTAACCTGTTTGCCTGATAAAATCAGCAAGAAATGCAAATAGAATGATTTACTCAAGGTGATAGGAAGAGTTTGATCATGTACAACATGCCCTAGCAGACAGCAGGTCCTAGATGCCTCTACATCTTAACTAGATGCAAAATGCCTCTTGAAGTATGCTTGCTTTGGTTATCAGCCGCTTCTCTTTGATTGAACATAAGTGCAGTAGCATAACTAGAGTCGAGCTTTGTGGACAAAGGGAGACCAAAGGAGCGTAAGTCCTGCAGTATAAGCCTGCCGGTCTTTTCAACCCACTTTCTTATTTGCAAATAAAATGCAGTCCCATATACAGTATCAAAAAAGCTTGCAAAGAATCCAAGATGGCAGGATAGTGAGGCTTTTGGAGTGGCTAAATGGGACCACTGTGTACATAGGGTTAAACGGACATTAAGCTAAATTGAGTATGGTTGGCAAGTCAAATTCATGCTGAAAAGCCACATTGTATGTCAATTAGCCCAGAAGATCAAGGTGCAGAAGGAGAAAAATAACACAAGTTAGTATGCTATAGAAGTTGCTACACTTGCTCAATTCTAGCACTAAATTGTGCCCTGTGCTTGTTTTTGTAATTAAGACCTGCTGTTAAAAACAAAACAAAACCAACTCCACAATGAAAGAACTTGAAATAAAATAACAAGAACAAATTCAGCCCCACATGCTCTCAGAACCTCCAGATTCAGGATTAGTTTAGTTCAGTGGCTGTGAAAACAATCTGATATTTATTTATTTATTTATTTATTTATTTATTTATTTATTTATTTATTTATTTATTTATTTACAAATAAGAATTCTGCTCAAAACGGTAGATAATAAAGGAAAATTTTCTACATTACGACACTGGCCAACTTAAGAGCTGACTGCTGCTGCTGTTTAAATCAGGGGCTGTTCTCACATGTGATTTTGTCTACACATAATGTTGCCTGCATATGGGATTGCTTGGAAGAACGTCAGTATGTGCACATAGCTACAAACTGCAGCAGGAAGTCGTGATCATGGTAAGCTGTAAGAAGTGTGGCTGACTGCAAAAATAGCTGCAGCAGACAGTACCTCTGGATAGAAGTGCTTATACTTTATTCAGATAGGTTTGCTGGAGTGACATCAATATAGGAGTAGAAGGGTGGATTGGCAAGTGGGGAGGAAAGGATGCTTAATGTCCATTAATTCGCTCCTGGAAATGCCCAGGTGTAGGTTTGCAGGTAGGCAAAGAGTTAAGCACCTCCCATTTGTGCCTGCTGACTCTCTTCTTCACGCAGTCTCTCCACTCCTCATGTAGCAATAGCCTACTTGAAGAAGAATCTCAGATGCTGAGCAGAATGTAAGCCTTTAAGTTGCCTGAGCCATTTAGGGCTTTAAATGTTAAAACTAGCTCCTAACATTGTGCTCAGAAACAAATAAGGAGCCAGTGCAGCTCAAATAAGGTTGGAATAATATTATGTGATCACCTTACTCCTGCAGATTATCTAGCTACAGCATTTTGTACTGATTGGTGCTGACCAAATGTCTTTAAACAGCAGCTGCACACTAACCCAGACATAACTTGAATGTTTTCCTTCTCTTGTGACACTAGAACCCATCCTATAGCATTCAATGGTGGGAGAGTCAGGATAGACAAAAGGAATGTGGAATTTATTCACATACTACATATGTAAACAATGGAATTCACAGCCACAGTATGCAGTGATGGCCACCTACTTGGATGCCCTTTATTAGAGGGCCTTATACAAATTCATAGGGATGAGGGTGGCGCTGTGGGTTAAACCGCAGAGCCTAGGACTTGCTGATCAGAAGGTCGGCAGTTCGAATCCCCGCGATGGGGTGAGCTCCCATTGTTCAGTCCTTGATCCTGCCAACCTAGCAGTTCGATAGCATGTCAAAGTGCAAGTAGATAAATAGGTACCGCTCCGGCGAGAAGGTAAATGGCGTTTCTGTGGGCTGCTCTGGTTTGCCAGAAGTGGCTTAGTCATGCTGGCCACATGACCCGGAAGCTGTACGCCAGCTCCCTCGGCCAATAAAGCGAGATGAGCGCAGCAACCCCAGAGTCGGCCATGACTGGACCTAATGGTCAGGGGTCCCTTTACCTTATACAAATTCATACAGAATAAGGCTATCTATGGCTACTCATCAGGAGGGCTATATATGGACGCCTCAGAGTACCAGTTGTTGGGCAACAGTGCTACTGTGCTCATGCCATGCTGGTGGGCTTCCCATGGGCATCTGGTGGGCCACTGTGGGAGCAGAATGCTGACTGGGATGCAACTTTGGTTTGATCCAGCAGGGCTCTTAGGTTCTTATGAATTGCTATTGCTCAGATACTTGTGCCTCTATGTCTGCTACTGAGGGGGGAAATGGTCCCGTTATAAATGCCTCAGCTGCATTTCATGTTCTTCCTGATACTCATGCGAGGTGCTAAGAAAGAGGAATTGCAAGGAACTAACACCAGGAAGAAACTGATATACAGCCCCTGATGAAATGCCCGTATCTTTGCAGCTATTGTGTGCTTTATCTAATTTTTGTAGCTATCTGATCAGGCCTGTTTATTTCATAGCTGAATTATTGCTGAAGCTTGAGAGGGCATTGCTGGAAACAATGGAGTGAGTTAGCAATTTAGCAATTCATATCCATGAAGTTTAGTCCTGTTCAGTATGCATGGCTTGACCTTGGCCTTGGCCCTTTCTCCTTTAAAATCTTAATGGGGTCTGTTGATTAGGATGATGAATTTTATGAAGCCAGCATATTGGTAGAAATCCAGAGTTTTCAGCATTCTGCAGGCAAAAATGACCACAGCGAGAGAAAGTGGTGGTGGGAAGCATGGAAACATAAATCTAAATCACAGGAAATTTGCAGCTGACTGCAAGTGTGTGTGTGTGTGTGTGTGTGTGTGTGTGTGGTGTGTCACACGGCAGCTAGACTGGTGACTGGGAGTGGCCGCTGGGACCACATAACACTGGTTCTGAGAGATCTGCATTGGCTCCCAGTACGTTTCCGAGCACAATTCAAAGTGTTGGTGCTGACCTTTAAAGCCCTAAACGGCCTCGGTCCTGTATACCTGAAGGAGCGTCTCCACCCCCATCATTCAGCCCGGACACTGAGATCCAGCACCGAGAGCCTTCTGGCGGTTCCCTCATTGCGAGAAGTGAGGCTACAGAGAACCAGACAGAGGGCCTTCTCGGTAGTGGCGCCCGCCCTGTGGAACGCCCTCCCATCAGATGTCAAAGAGATAAATAATTACCTGACATTCAGAAGACATCTTAAGGCAGCCCTGTTCAGGGAAGTTTTTAATATGTAACGCTATACTGTTTTTAACACTTGATTGGGAGCCGCCCAGAGTGGCTGGGGAAACTCAGCCAGATGGGCGGAGTATAAATAATAAATTATTATTATTATATCCCACCCCCAGTGGACTTCTGCAAACTTCAGGCTTCCTCTGAGCCTGCTTCTTAGTGCTTGGATTGGGCTCCATATCTACAGGCATATTGGCAATGAGTTGACTTTTAGGAGGACTGATCCTATCTTGACTCTGTGGGCAGAACTTGTACACCATTGCACTTTATTCAGACTGTGCCCCAGGTCTTTGGCACTCACAGCCATTCCCTCCTTAGCACATAGAAAGCAGTTATTGCACCTGTGAGGTACAAGTCTAATAACTCTTCCTGTCCTGTACAAACACCTCTGAAAGCACAGTACAAGTAAATTGTTCTAATTACGCATATTTGAGAACAAAGTGTGCTCCTTTGTGCTTGTCATTAGGAAAATCTTCAGTAACACTTTAAGTAAGTCGACCCACAACAGGCTTGCCGGATTGACATTTTAAGTGAGTGTCACAAGTGCAGTCAGAACTTTCCCATGGAATGGTCCACGCTCACTGTTCTTTGCCACCAATAGCCAACAATGGGACCTGACTGCCTGGGTGGTTCTCTTGATTACGATGCATTGCGGGCATCAGCTCTGTGGAGCAAGAGGCTTATGTGATAAGAAGCACCCGCTATGTTTTATGGAAGGGAAGCATTATTTTAAGAGGCCATGTACTACGCAGAAAACATACACACAGAGATTTAGCTCTAGATCCAGCATTCCCAAGAACACCACTCATGGGACACTCCCACCAGATGATGGAAGTGAAACAATTTTTACCCATTCTTTCTTCTTCCTGTAGCCCCCAGTAACTCATGAAAAACTGCTCTGGAGGGTTAGGATCAATGGGGCTGCAGGGGGAAACAGTGAAAATGGCCTTTCCTTTTCTTCTAGTGGGAACTTCTACTGGATCTCAGTCCCTATGATGAGTGGAAGGCACCCTCTCGTCTGAAGGCAGGCAAGGTCTAGGACCAACATTATAGTGGTATCTTGGGTTAAGTACTTAATTCGTTCCGGAGGTCCGTTCTTAACCTGAAACTGTTCTTAACCTGAAGCACCACTTTAGCTAATGGGGCCTCCTGCTGTCGCCACGCCGCTGGAGCCCGATTTCTGTTCTTATCCTGAAGCAAAGTTCTTAACCTGAAGCACTATTTCTGGGTTAGCAGAGTCTGTAACCTGAAGCGTATGTAACATGAAGCGTATGTAACCCGAGATACCACTGTATTAGGCAACAGTAAAGCTTCCAAAGGACCAATTAAGATATATGGACAGAATAACTTTAACTGTATAATACCTACAGTGGGTTACTGAGACAAGTGCTTTCTTTATATAAATTAAAATAGAACTCTCTTCACCCTGAGGGTACATTCTGAGCAACCTTCAGGGAGGGAGGTGCCAGTGGTGGGTAGGACCAGAGAGAAAAGTGGGTGGAGCAACAAGTGCAAAGTTATACACAGAGAGACATGCTTCTATGTCTGCCAGGCAGGCAGGCAACAGGCATTGTCAGAGTCCAGCTTGGAGAAACACTCAAGGAAGTTGTGAGGGTGGGCCTGTGAAGGGTGTGGCTGTGTATGTGTATGACCTGGGGAGAGTCCTGATGGAAACAGAAGCTCAGTCCTAAGGTTCCCCTCTCTGTATTAAAGGCTGCTGTTCATTTGTTTGGTTTCTGCCAGTGTGGACTATCCAGTTCATAGATAATATAATAAGGATTCAAAATGACATATTTGTTCATTGCTGGATAATGTCACTTGTTTTTATCCTGTGCACTATACGGCACAAATAGGAAGTAAAGTATTATTATTGGCAATGGGAATTGCCCAGGCATGAGTATTTTGCTTGTACACAAATTGTTTCCACTTTTCATTAGCAGAGGTTTTCCAATGTTTTCCTTGGGGGATTGTGAGAAATGTCAATAAGTGTAACAGCTTAGCTGCAACAGTTTACACACCTTTCTTCTTGTTTGTCCTTGTTAGATTGTTTAGTGTTTGCTCTGATCAGTTCACCTTAACTTAAAAAAGTATTATGGACTAGAATTCTTGCTTAAGTTCTTTGTTGGTTTTTTGCATTTTCCTTAGATTTTGATAGCTCCCTTGACTGCTATTTGGGATACATGTTGCCTTAATAAATAAATCAAATACATATAAGGCTACATTTATTACTGACAATGTTCAAAAGTTTGTCTGGAAGATGGGAGGTCTAATCAATCACTCCAGGAAATTATGTGATGAGCAACACAAATGATCAAAAACAAAACAGGGTGGGTAATAAATTAAATCAAAAAGAAGAGGATGTAGAGTTGACCTATTGGATCACATGTCCATCCAGTCTAGCAGCCTGTTCTCACAGTGGCCGGTCAGATATCCACTGGAAGTCAAAAGCAGGACATGTGCACAATATCAGTTTCTCCACTCATGTTCCCTAGCATACTGGCACTAGTACACTGCCATCATGGCTCATCCTCCATTAACTAGTGAAATCTCTTTTAAACCACTCAAGTTGGCTGCCACGTCTGCAAACTGTGGGAGAGAATTCCACAGTTTAACTATGTGCTTTGTGAAGTAGTACTTCATTTCACCTGTCCTGAATCTTCCAACATTCAGTTTCATTGGATGGCCCTGGGTTCTAGAATTATTAGAGAGGCCTATCCAATTTCTCCAATCCATGCATAATTTCATGCCCCTTTGCTCTTAGGGATTGCTCCAACCCCTTGATCATTTTGGTCCTCCTTTTTTCTGAACCCTTTTCAGCTCTACAATATCCTTCATGAGGTTGGGTGATGGGAACTGTGCACAGTATTCCAAGTGTGGCTGCACCATAGATTTGTATAATGGCATTATTATATTGGCAGTTTTATTTTTCTATCCTTTTTCTAATGGTTCTTAACACTGAATTCACTTTTTCCTCCACAGCTGCTGCACACTGGGCCAACATTTGCACCAATCTGTCCCTCACAACTCCAATATCTCTTTCCTTGTCAGTTGCCACTATTTCAGATCCCATTAGCATAAATGTGAAATTAGGGAGGGAAATGTGTCCCAGTGTGCTTCCCTTTACACTTGCTGACAGTGAATCACACCTGCAAGTTTAATGCCAATTAACCCAGTTTAAAGAAAGCCTTTTGGAATTCCTTTGAATTCCTTTTTGTCCTTACCTCCCTGAACAATTTGATGTCATCAAGAAAGCTGGGTTTGCAGCTGAGATCACACTTGACTTTACCTTTTGAGGGCTTCATTTCAAAAAATCCTACACCTAAAAGGGGGGAAATCTGTTCTATCCTTACTGCTTTTTCTGTTTGAACTTGTGGTGGCAGAACTTTAGTTGGTAGATTACAGTAACTGGGATTTGTTATGCTCTTAAGCTGCTTACTTGGGGTTTTTAATTGAACTTTAATTGGGTATTTGGGAGCCTTTGGGAGGGGACCTTAAGTGTTCCTATCCTCTGGGTGGATTCCTGCTCCATCCAGCAAGCAGAAAGAGGCTGACAAGAAAGCAGACAGGCCTTCAGAAGAGCAGGTTCCTTGAAGAATGGAGAAAGAAGCCAATTGTGTGATATTGTAGTCAGTGTTCCCTGGGGAGGATAGAATGGGAGGAGGGGGTGAGGCTGGTAAAGCCTGAGTCAGATTGAAATCTTTCCCTCTTGTTCTTTGCTGGCTGCAGCTGGGCCTCACCCACTTCTTGCCTTCAAACCCGTGCCAAGTGCCACGGCCAAGAAACTGCTGATGACATATGAGCTGTATTCTTTCCAGCCTTGGTCTTCCTGCCTTGCTGCAAGGAAAATAGCTGAAAGCTGGACCCCAACAAACATGACAGGAAAAATAACAATACTGGAATGGGGCTGAAGCCAGATCGATGCTCCCCTCCCCCAGACCGAAGCTTCTCAATCCCCTCCTGCTTGTCGGACCTATTAACTACAAACTATGCAAAATGCGGGGTGGGTGGTGGTGGTTTGCTACAAAATGCTAAACTTTGGGACAGGTTTGGAGGCAACCCCAAATTTCAAAGTTTGTAGTCTGCTGGTTCTCTCTTTCTCTCAGAGCTGAAAAGGGCAAGGCTAAAGGGATGGTCATTTTCTAAAGGGAGAAAGAAGACACCTAGGGTAGAAATACTTTTAAAAGGACACTGTGTGAAAAGATCACAGAACAGAGCTTTAAAAGAGCATGGACAGCATGGACTTCTTGCCTTCATAGAGAAAACTGGCTTATAATTTAGATCACTGGCCCATCTAGTTCAGAATTGGCTACACTGACTGACAGCTGCTCTCCATAGTTTCAGACAGAGATGGTAGACCACAGAGCTGGTGGGACACACACACACCAATGCTCATCAACTTTGGGGTGGCCAGACCCCCCTCAAATATTTTATTGGGACCTCGGCCACTAGGTATTGGCTCCTATGCTGGATAGAGCATTCCATAAACAGGGAGCCAGTGCAGTAAAAGAGGCTCCTTTCACGAGTAGAATATATATTAAGCAGACCTGTCTTTGGCAATAGAAATCTCTCTGTTTATTTGTCAATTATGTTGATTCTGTAGAGGTTAGAGGTTGCCGTTTAGCTACTCCTTGTATAGAATGGCGGGATATATGCCTAGTCTAGACCATTTGTGCAAATGTTTGCTTCCTGTTCCAAACTTGTGTGAATTGCTGATGCTTTGATGCTGTTGTCTTCCATCTGGAGCAGGAAGAATCAATGGCGTATTTAAGAAATACTTATATTCCCTAGCTACATTGACCATGCAACACACATGGAGAATTAAGAGTAACTTGTGTTCCTATAAGCAGGTTGATTTTGGTCATTTACTATTGTTGCACAGCAACCTTTTATCACCCGAGATAACCTCTTTTAAAGTGTTAGGAATGACTAAAATTCCAGAAAGCATCCAAGTCCTGAAGCTGCACCAACTGAATTTCTATTGGTAAAAGGAAGAGCAGCTCTCTTAAGAACAACATGGAAACCTTAGCTGCATATTCACTTTAAGAAAAGTAATTTGAAGCATTTGTTGTGAACATACTCCTTTGCAGAAGCAAATACCAAGTATGGTATCATACAAATGCTCAAGGAAGATGGCAGCAGAAACATAGGAAAGTGTAAGGGGTCCTGAATAGATGTTGGAGTGGTTAGATGGACAACCTGTCTCTGTCTCTTGAGCAGACGTACAGTTCCAAGACCTGCACTGGCTTCCTTCAGGCCCTTTTGAGGGGGGGGGTGTCATTCAAAACTACAGATGCACACACACAAATGCTTAGTAATTAACTTACTAATTTTTCACTGTTATTGAATACTGCACCTTTACTGCAGTTTCTATGCCATTTTCTCCCACTGTCATTGGGGTAATTGGAGACATTTGTTTAGTGGTAAATGCATATTAAAAAAAAACAAACCACAGAAACTAGAAGCTTTTGAAGCATTGGGTAACAAACACAAAGTAAAGTCCACAATTAAAGCATTTTACTTGCACAACTTGGAAGGACTCGGTTGATTAGAATGGCTTGCTGACCCTGGCAGAGTTACAAGGTCATTTTTCACATGAATCAAGGGTTCTGTTATTTATGCAGCTTACCAGCATGCTCTCCAGCAAACATGCCCAGCTTCCCTTTCTACCTTTCGCATTAATTACTACTACTACTACTACTATTTGCTCTTCACCATACGATACAAGGGTGAGTTACAACATTGCAAAAATACAATATTAAGATCAATTTTAAACCACTTACAATCAGAAGAATTTAGTGGGTCCTAAAATGTATCCTTCTCAGGTGTCAAAGGTACGGTCACCGGAATACTCCAGCTAGGAATAATGGAATAGGACTCTGGTTCTATTTTGTTGGTTTTTGGAACTGGGGCCATGATTAAGAAGGACGGCCGGGGGCATTTGTATTGTGCCACCAGAGGTGAAATTCTTGGACTGGCACAAAAGGAACCAGAGTGAAAGCATTTGCCAAGAATGCTTTTATTAATCAAGAACAAAAGTCAGAGGTTCAAAGACGATCAGATATTGTCATAGTTCCAACCATAAACGATGCTGACTAGCAATCCAGCGGCGTTATCCCCCCCCCCCAAAAAAAGGTAAAGAGGCATATGGTGCAGCTATATAATGAGGCAGCTCTCTGGGGAGAAAATGTCATAGCTTAGGGCTGCCACAGAGAATCCAATCTTTTTGGCCGCTCTCCCAAACCTCTAAGGGTGACAAAACTACCAAGAGCGCCCCTTCTGCTGATCTTAACACCTGACAGGGTCCATAGGGAAGGAGACAGTCTTTCAGATATTTGAGACCTAAGTCATTTAGGGATTTAAACCCTAAATCAGGGGTAGGCAACCTAAGGCCCATGGGCCACAAGCGGTGCACGGGGGTCATTTAACCGACCCATGAGCCACCCCCAAACTGAGCCACTCGCTCTGCGAGTGGCCATGCACTGCGCTAAACTGGCACAGCAAGGTGCAGTGACTCGCTTCCGCAGCACTGAAAATCCCATCTGTGCATGTGTAGACACCGTAAATTGCAGCTGTGCATGCGCAATCTGGCCCACAGAGGGATCTCCGCTGGAGTGAACCTGCCCAGGCGAGGTAAACCTTGCTGACCCCTGTCCTAAATGGTTGTATTTCAACCAGTAGAAATTTTGGAGGCATCTCCAAAAATAGCTCCATGTAGAGTGGGTTGCAAATAATTCAATCTGGAAGTTACTGCAGTGTGTAGCACAGTAACCAAGCTATCTCTGTCCAAAAGGTTCAGGGGTTGGAAATATGTCCTCTTAGCTATGGAGGTCATCTGAGCTTCCAGTCGCAGGACTGGATCTAGGAGTACTACCCAGCAACAGGTAGCTTATTATATTTGAATGGATGTGCCAAATCTTCATTCTCCTGCATTCATGTTTGTAAGCCCCAGTCTTCATGGTCCCCACTGGTGATACAGGCAGAAAAAGTAGAGCTTGTGCATATATTCCAAACACCTAGCCTGATGAAGAGTTCTGGAGGACTCTAAAGCTTCCTTACTATTTTGTGACATTTTTTGACCTAATAAAGGTTTACAGTAAATTTTGGGATTTTTCTTACAGACCAACACAGCTACCTTTGCATTTAATTGAGTTTGAGTCTGATGAGCAGAGTGCCTTGTTTGTTTGCAGTTCTAACTAAATTGGAATTTTGGCACCTGATAGCCCTGCTTTAATTGGTTAAGTTGAGCCTTAAACAATACTAATCTATGTCTCTCATAGAAAGCGCCAAACCTGCATTACCTCTAATCGCAATAGCATTGTATTGGTGGTGCGTGTATAAGTAGCAGGGAGCTTTATTCGTGGATTAGCTTTTCTTTCATCTCTTGCTTTTCAAACAGGTGTCGGACAAAACCACTGCATAGCAGTTTGAAATGCTTATTTGTGCAGGAAGTGGTTTTTACAGTGCGAATTGAAAATAGGATTCTGATTCCACTTTTCCTTAAAACAAAAATTAATCAGATAAATTGTGTTATTGTTCTTTAAAGAAAAAGTTGGGGAAAGAATAAATTTCAGTGGACTTTCAAACTTTGGAATTATTGCTGTTGTAGGCGCTTCTGGGAGATGCGAGTGGGATATAAATGTAATGAATGACTGAATATATTTGTGACTAGTACTGCAAATTCACATTCAGAGCCATATGCAGCAATTTTATTTTATTTTACCATTTATTAATGACATTTTATATAGTCAGCTGAGCATTTCTATAAATACAAAACATGTGAAATGTATGTCAGCTCCTGGTGTAGCCTGGAAATATCTGGAAAGTTACTAGTTTGTCTGCCTGTGGGGGATATGACAGTAATACAACAGGAGAAGCACAAAAGTAGTAAAAATATTCAATCACATATTATGATTTAATATTTCCAAATTTTAAGTTAATGAGTCATTATTTTGAACATTTAGCAGCACAAAGATGATTGGTGGTTTGACAGAACTGCTGATAAGGGACTGCTAAATCTTCCCAGGACTTCCAGTGGATTAAGGTGTGTGCTATCTTTTCAAGAAAAGTGAGAAGTCACGCACCTTAATCCACTGGCAGTTTCAATTTCCAGGGTTTAATTGGTTTCTCTATTTAAATTTCATTTACCTGATCACCATAGATTTAAGGGTTATGGTGGGTAGATAATTGCACAAATCACATTGCATAACTTCAGTATGCATAACTTCAGGGCTAACATTGGATAGAACCCAGTTAGCTTAACATCAAAGCATCTATCATTCCATTTAGCTAGTACAATATGTCCAATGTACAAAAGCTTAAAGTTATGTTACATCTGTTCAGAAGAAGTGAAAGAAAGGGAGCCTTTCCCAAACTGCAGAAGTGGCAGGTGGGGCTCTACATGAAAGCTAAAAAGGGCTGCCATATGTCTCAGAATGTATCTTGTTTTATTTTCACCTGCTGCTAGGTAATTTTCACAGATTTCAGCCAATGCATCTGTGAGTCATAGAGACGCCCTCCTTATATTTCCAGAACCGGGCAATTTCCACGCAGACCATTATAAATAAAGATATAATGAGATATTTATGAAGAACATGAAGATGGAGTGTAAAACTAGTACAGGATCCAAGTTGAACAATTCTTATGTTATGTAGCTATGTATATTGGTGAATATTAGCTGCCAAGGAGTCAAAAGACCTAGATTGCTGGACACTTCAATCAGAGCAATTTGAACAGATACAGAAGTTTCAAAGCTCAATAAAAATAAGTCTGTTGATACAACATGTCCTCAGTTTGCATTGTATGAGAGTTGGCCTAAGGTAGTTCTTTTATACTGGGCCCCTCTGACTGGTATACTATTGTGAATGTATTCTGCTGCATGTCCTTGATGCAGTAATAGTGTGTTAATTATGGATTTGGTCTGCTTTAGTTTGATCTGCAATGTTTTCCAAATGCTATAACATTATTACTGTTCAAAGAGTCTATAGCGCAACAAAAGTAAGACAAAAATGAATCAAAACATTTGTGGTATAAAAAGTTACAGGATTTCAGCAGGAAGTTCCAGGATATACACTGATTGGAAATGAAGCAATGTGAGCACCCTAAAACATGTGAAGGTGAAAACAGTATCAAAAGTGAGATTATTTGTGACCACCCTGATAGCATCATGAGCACAAATCATCATGAACGTGCAATAAAAATGACATCTGGAGGTCCCACTGTAAGCAAAATGCCTGATATTTGTATGTTGTTTATTGTTCCTTCTTCTCCATGCATTGTACTTCCAAACTGGGATGAATTTATTCTCCACTGAAATACAAGCACCCATTGAATGGTTCATACTGATCACTGTTTAACAGCACTTGGCAGTCCAGCATAACAGTTTAAGCCACACAATGAAAAATAACTTACTGAATTGTTAATACAAGGGTAATTTTAGGGAGACAGAATGAGGTGGAAAAGCCAGACAGCCTGGCAAGACTAACAGCCCTGGGCTTCTGAAAATTGCTGTGGAATCCTGACACGATTGGCCACAAGAGGTCAGGGCCTTTTGTCATGAAAACAGTTGAAGAAGAGTTGCCTGCCCAAGTAGAGGTACCCAAATAAACATAAGCATAGCCCATGCATTTAACTAAACTTTGGTCCTCACATACTGGAAGTGTCTCTTGCATATTGTTTGTTATTTGTTGGTTGTGTTAACTCTCATACCTTATAGCTTAATGAGAAAAAGCCTCTCCTTCATAAGTGTCCACATAGCTCTGCAATGCCTCCTGCACTGACTCAAACAGTTTTTGTGCAATACAGTGGTACCTCGGGTTACATATGCTTCAGGTTACAGACTCCGCTAACCCAGAAATAGTACCTCTGGTTAAGAACTTTGCTTCAGGATGAGAACAGAAATCGTGCTCCAGCGGCGTGGCAGCAGCAGGAGGCCCCATTAGCTAAAGTGGTGCTTCAGGTTAAGAACAGTTTCAGGTTAAGAACGGACCTCCGGAACGAATTAAGTATGTAACCAGAGGTACCACTGTAAATCCAATGGTTAAACAGATTGAAGGATGATGGATGGATGAAAATCTGTTATGTACAGATTATTGTGGATTGACATATAAATGGAAAGTGGTGATTTTTGTAGAGTTCTCCTTCAACCAAAAGATATCTGATTAGTGATACCTATATAGAGGTATTTGCCTGAGAATATCAGGAAGTAATAGGTTGCATTCAGCTATTTTTTTACACATAGTAGACCTAGTAGACCCTTTGAAATAAAAAACCCCTTGTTAGTCATGACCATTAATTTAAATGGGTACACTTTGAGTAAATGTTAGCTGAATACAACGCACTGTTTGCAACTGCACTCACAAACTGTGGTCCAGAAAAAATGTATCAGGGTCATTATGGGAAGCACCATAACAACCATGTAGTCTTTCATCTGACATATTTAAGATCAATCTAACAGTCCAAAACCGTGATTTCATGCTGATGCTCCAGTACTGATGCACACCTATAACTTCTTTAGTCTCCTTAACCATTTGTTTCATTGAAACAAATGAGGGTGGCTGATTAAATAAAGTTCAATATGTACATTGGGGTGTACATGAGATTATGAGTTGGAGTAATAGTTGTTATGGTTCAACTCAGAAATTAGGAGACAGGCTACCTTTACCACCTAGAAATGATGCTTGAATCAACATCGCTGCTGTCTCTCCATCATGTCTTGGGGCTGGTACATATCCTGACACTGCTGCCATTTCAGCCAATCTGGAAAGGAATGGACCAGGCAAGGCAAGGCTGTAGTCACTCTGGGAGCACCAACATATCACTCTCCAACCCTGACCTCACCTCCAGCCCACCCTGCCACAGCCCACGTCACACATGCCATTTCTGATTTTTGCATTCCTGGTGAAGAGTGGTCATGTTTCAACTTGCATTCATATAGCAAAGAGCCAGATTTGTTTTATCTTTTCCTATCATTTTGTGTTTTGCAATCTGATGCACATTTACTTGAATGTCAATCTGGTTGAACAAAGTGGGTGGTATTCAACAAAGCTTAACTCAAAGTAGACCCACTGAAATCAATGAACCCTCTGCAATACGGGAGTCATAGTTTAAAAACCTCCAATGAAGGAGAGTCAACTACTTTCTGGAGCAGCCTATTCCATTGTCAAACATCTCCTACCATCAGAAAGAACATCTTTCACCATCTCCTTTATTGTAATTTGAACCTATTGGTTTGTGTTCTACCCTCTGAAGCAGCAGAAAACCAACTTGCTCCTTCTGCCATGTGGCAGCACTTCAGATACTGGAAGAAGGTGATTGTATCACTTCTCAGTTTTCTCTTCTCCTTTCTTCTTGTTTTCTTGTACTGTGGCCTGGGATCACCTTGTGTTGAAGGATAGGTTTAAAATATTTCTATATAAATAAAAATTTAAAAATAGTTACCCACACTTGAACATTATGGGTTTACCACACACACAAATTTCTGGCTTTGCATTTCTTGTTAAAACTATTCAGATTTGTGTACTTGATTCGCAGCTGATAGAGGCTAAGAGGTACAACATTTCATAAGTGGCATATAATTTGCCCAAATAATCATGGCACATATTTTCTAGTCTCACAAAAAACACAGCAAATTGGGTACTTTACACTGATTTTTCTTTAGCATTTCATTTTGCCATAAGAGGAATCTGTGTATGAGGAGGAAATAACCAACTGGCCTCTACAGATGATTGGGGTGTTGTTTTAAAAAAAGAATGTAAAAAAGAAAAAAGATTTCCATTTATGGAATGTAGAAGCTGTGCATTCCAAGTGGCATAGCCAGTCCAGTGTCAAGTTTTTTGCCGCGATAAGGCTTGAAGCAGGAAGCCATGAGAGGTCAGGAAGGAAGTACTATCAGGCCAGAGAGAGGGACTGTAAAGAGAGCAGGACAGACCCTTGTGTTCAGGCTGCATAACAACTGTTCTGTGTTTTTTCTCCCCAAAGATAAACAAAAGCTACAAGTCAAAACCTGCACAGCTGTCGCCTGCTAGTTCTCTGGAAAGGTCCCTCCTTGCCACACTTGTTGTTTTGCCTTCACAAGCTTTGCCAGGAGTGCAGTGAAAACACAGCTCCTCCAGTGATGATTCTAGGAAGCCAAGCTGCTTGTTTATGGCAATTCAATCTGACCTTGAACATATTGAAGGAAATGGATTGAATACTAAAATTGCTCCATTATGCCACAGCTGAAAGTGAGCAGCTCAGCTATGGATGGCACAATTCCAGAAGCCACCTGCACACCCCCCAACACAAAACCAGATCACTGGACAAAAGGGAAAGTTTTTCTGGGTTTCTTCTTATAGCATCAGTGCAGAGCTGAGCTATGCCGAATAGCAGCACATCGAAAGGACAACAAGAAGCGTGAAATGTCAAGGGTTTAGAAGTTTCTAAGAAGGGGCATGAAAGCTTAGTTGCATTCCGACTTTAATATGGCCTCAGAGGGATTTGTAGCTGCTTTCTCAGATCTTCGGGGTTTACCTCTCGCTGCATATTGGTAGACATGAAATATTTCTGGTGATTTGGCTTCATACACATGGTGGTCTGTGCAGCTGGTGAGTCAGCAAAAGTGAAATGAATGAGGGTCTTCACCTCCTTGCAAGGGTGGAAGAACCCTGTTGCAACAGAAAAATAAAGATCTTCCTTGCTTTCATTGGGAAAAAAACAAGTGAAATGAATGTGCCAAATGCAGTAAAGGTTAGAGCATGGTGCCTCCCCCAGATGTTGTTTGGACAGCAACTCCCATCACCCCTGAGCATTTGTTATCCTCACCGGGGCTGATGGGACTCCCAACATCCGGAAGGTGCTATATTGGCGTATCCCTGGGAGTTTAGCATCCAACTCTCTCTCTCTCTCTCTCTCTCTCTCTCTCTCTCTCTCTCTCTCTCTCTCTCTCATCTATCTAAACAGATGGTCCGTTCCAAACAGACAATCCATTCTAATTTGTTCTCTAAGGAAAAAATGTTCTCTAGCTTTGAAAGGATATTGTTTGGGAGATTTACAAGCAAATTTTTGAATGGAATTCTCAAAGAGTCTCACAGCATTTTAAGAATACAATGGATTTTATATATGTATGTATATGTATACGTGTGTGTGTGTGTGTGTGTGTGTGTGCGCGCGCACACACACACACACACACACACACACTTAACCCCCCCCCCCAGCTTGAGCAGCAACAGATATCCAGTGTTGTCTTCACCAGCCCTCCCCTTCATCACTTCTTTCCCAGAGAGCAGTTGGTAGAATATGGCCCTGAACAGGGACAAGTCCCAAGTCATGAAGTAAACCTCAAACTTGGCTATTACCACAATGTCTCCAGTTTGCCATGGGTAGGATTTCACTTCTGGTGGTATGAGGCATGAAGAGACTTTTACTACAGCAGTTCAGTAAGGCCCATATAGTATCAATATGTAGAGGCAGATTATGGGGAGTGCAACCAGTTCGCCTGCACTGGGCACCAAGCTGAGAGAGCACTGCAGGGGCATCGTAGCAATGTCGAACAGAAGGTGATAGGTGGGGAGCTACACCAAATTTTGGTGTTGCACAGGGCACAGCTGAAATTTGAAAGCCCAAAGTCCACCACTGCAGTCTGCCCACATGATCTAATTTCTTTGGAAAAGATAGGTTGTGCTTGAAAAGTTACCATCCTTTTACTATGCCTGACCAAGTCTGAAATCTATTAATAATATTTGCTACCGGCTTCCTTGAGTATATTAATATTCCCTTCACATTGTATTCGTTTCTGTTTCTTAGTGCAATTGCCAGGCGATGGCCTGTCCGTGCCTGATAGTGGCAGTGTTTGTGTATGTGCACAGGGCTGTCTGATAACAATTCGTAGCACCACACGATAAGCACTGTTTAAAATGGGTGCAAGCCAGAATTGTATAGCTTCCAGTATAATTTTAGAAAATCTTGTCAACAAAAGAAACAGACCAGGGTATTTTGGAAGAGGTCATTAAATATACATACAGTACTGTAATTATAATCCCATCCGTAATTGTCTTCCTTCCAAAAACAGGGTTATGCAGCACTGCTTCTAGTTTTGTGGGATTGGGGTGTGGGGTGGGCAAGGTGCCTTCTGTGGGGCCTTCTTTTTCTCCAAAACATTGCTGCCCACCTGCTTCCCATTTTCTCTTCTTCTGGTCCCCAGAACCACCCAAAAAGAGAGCACAATGAGACCATAGGGTTCCCTTGCAAGAGTGCAGTTTCTACCCTGCAGATGTCTGGGGGCACTGATTAACACTAGCCTAACCCATTCAGCTCAAGGCATCAAATATTCTCAAACCCAGAGAACGTAGTTGACTCAGAACTGCTTTTGGAAGTGGTGTTTTAAGAGTCTGTAGCTCCCCTGCTTTACATGCAGAAGGAACTTTTACAAGTGCCACATCATGTTCACTCCACATTGGTAAGGAGTCAGTCCTTTAGCACCTGTGCTTTGGAACGCCTTGGCATTAGGCAAATGCCCTTGCTCTGTTGTTTTAGATGCCTGCTAACTTTGTTTATTTGTGTTGGAAACCCTACTGGGACATATAATTTAGTTATCTATGTTTGTTTCAAATATTTTGCTGTTTTCAGTCTGTGTTTTAATTATGATGGTTTTATGCATATTAGTTTTTTAATTGTTTTGTGAATCTTAGCTGCGCTTTGCCACTTTGGGAATGCTTTGATTAAAGGGTTAAAAAAAAATCTAAATATATAAATAAGGTTCCAGGTTCAGTCTCAGCAACTCCAGGTAGGACTGGGGAAAACCCCTGACTCCATACCTGGACAGCCTCTCAGTGTAGCCAATGCACTACTTGACGAACCTGTGCTCTAACTCTATGTAAGATAGTTCCATATGTTTGGTGAGAGAAGAAGTGTTCTCTGTGTGCTGTCAACTACACCTGAGAAGGACATCTATGGGGTTCCCACAGGCATCTGAGTAGCCTCTATGAGAACAAGATGCTGGACTAGGTGGGCCATTGGCCTGCTTGTAGATACATTTATCTGTCTCCAGAGATGAACCTGTGCACACCCTGCCCCCACACTGGGGGGAAAGTGCACCCCTCTATAGAAAACAAGTTAATCGCCCCTATATGAATGTGACTGGAATCATGGGAGAGAAGTGACTTATGCTTCCTGTGTTATTGCTTCTTCTGAACAACTGAAGCAGTTCTTGAGGCCCTCCCATCAAGAAAATAAAAACAAGCCTCATGACTGGAAACACAGGGGGTGTTTGGTGCAGCCTCAACCTGGCTGAGGCTTGGTATTAATGCTAGCTTACTAGTTCTTGTACCCCAGTTGCTAAATATAATTGTTTAGGCATGAAATACCGGTAATCTCTGCTACTGTTTCCTGTCCTAAAGGAATATTACAGGGGTTCAGAAGTGGCCCCAGATTCCAAGTAGCAAAATGTGATGTACTTAGCTCAGGGTAGGTACAGAAAAGTGAACACAAAGTAGATGGACTTGTATTTCAACCTGTAGTTTACTATTTTCTTTTGGTAGTAAACAGAGATGTTCACTATTTGAAGCTATATTATCAGCACTGGGTGCGTGTCAGACATGAGTAGTACACACATTTGGCCACATGGTGATTAATGGTTTCCTTTGCTGTCTGATTTTCTTCTTCATTTCTTTCAAAATAACATTTCACTTCTCCAAAATAAACACTGAAGGGAAATAGATGAGTGGATACGTCACCACAGAAATATCTGAAGCTAAATTAGTGAAGCCCCCAAGAGGGTTCTCATTCTGCTTCTTCCAGTGACCTCTGAGTATCTTTTAAATCTATTTACTTTTCTGTACATTTACCCTGAAATATACAGTTTGTACTGTGCAATCAATGGCCACTACTCACTCCAAGCAATGTCCCAAACATGTTAGCATATGCATTGCTTATCTTTGCAATCTTTATAACCTGACTTCTGATCAGAACCTAGTTTAACTGATTACTTTATGTATTCACCTTCCACACACGTAAGTCAATGTAAAAAAATGCAATAAAAACAGTCAAGAACAACACAGAAAGCAGCAGATAATTTTTTTTATTATTTTTTTTATAAAATTTTTATTGGTTTTACAACGTTTTAAAAAGACAAACAAACAGTGAAAAAGACAAACAAACACGCATAGTTTCGTACATATTTTCTTATAAACCTCTTTTCTTGGACTTCCCCATACCCCCCCTCTCTGCATCCCAATGTCCATACTTCAACTAGCAACTCCCAGTTATTGCTTTCAAGTCTCTGTCAACTTAGTTCTTTTCTATCTTCTAACCATATATCCCTGTACCCCCTTGTTTCTGAAAACCACGACATTTTAACATTCATTAAGTTTATAATAGTCCTTCAGATAACTTTTAAATTTTCTCCAGTCTTCTTCCACCGTCTCTTTTCGTTGGTCACGGATTCTGCCTGTCATCTCGGCCAATGTCATATAGTCCATCACTTTCATCTGCCATTCTTCCAGAGTGGGTAAATCTTGTGTCTTCCAATACTTTGCGATGAGTATTCTTGCCGCTGTTGTAGCATACATAAAAAAAGTTCTGTCCTTCTTTGTCACCAATTGGCCGGCAATGCCCAGAAGAAAGGCCTCTGGCTTTTTGGGAAAGGTACATTTAAGTACCTTTTTCATTTCATTATAGATCATTTCCCAGAAGGCCTTAATCTTCGGGCAAGTCCACCAAAGGTGATAAAAGGTACCTTCAGTCTCTTTACACTTCCAACATTTATTATCAGGCAAATGATAGATTTTTGCCAGCTTGACTGGGGTCATGTACCACCTGTATACCATTTTCATAATGTTTTCCTTTAAGGCATTACATGCCGTAAATTTAATACCGGTGTTCCATAACCATTCCCAGTCAGCTCACATGATGTTATGTCCAACATCCTGAGCCCACTTAATCATAGCAGATTTTACTGTTTCATCCTGTGTGTTCCATTTCAACAGCAAGTTATACATTCTAGATAAAATCTTAGTATTGGGTTCTAACAGTTCAGTTTCTAATTTTGATTTTTCCACCTGGAAACCCATTTTCCTGTCCTGTTTAAAAAATTCCATTATTTGACGATATTGAAACCAGTTTCCAACTTTATGCTTCAGTTTCTCCTGACTTTGTAGTCTGAACTTGTCTCCATCCTGTTCTAAGATTTCCCAATACTTCGGCCATCCGGCCTCCGTATTGAGTCTCTTCACTGCTTTGGCCTCCACTGGTGACACCCATCTAGGGGTTTTATTTTCCAATAGATCTTTGTATCTTATCCAAACATTAATCAATGCTTTCCTAACAATGTGATTTTTAAAAGCGCTGTTTACTTTATCATACCAAAGATATGCATGCCAACCAAAAGCATTGTTAAAACCTTCCAGATCCAAGATATCAGTGTTCTCGAGGAGCATCCATTCTTTCAGCCAGCAGAAAGCTGCTGCCTCGTAGTACAATTTTAAGTCCGGCAGGGCAAAACCCCCTCTTTCTTTAGCATCTGTTAATATTTTGAGTTTAATTCTGGGCTTTTTGCCCTGCCAGACAAATTTCGAAATATCTTTCTGCCACCTCTTGAAACATTCCATCTTGTCGAGAATCTGCAAGGTCTGAAACAGAAAAAGCATTCTAGGCAATACATTCATTTTAATCACAGCGATTCGGCCTAGCATTGACAGTTTCAAATTTGACCATATTTCTAAATCTTTTTTAATTTCTGACCAACATTTTTCATAATTGTCCTTGTACAAATTCAGATTTTTAGATGTTAAATAAACCCCTAGGTATTTCACCTTCTTTACCACAATCAAACCTGTTTCCTCTTGAAATTTCTCCTTTTCCATATCTGTTAAATTTTTCCCTAAAACTTTAGTTTTTTGCTTGTTCAACTTAAATCCAGCTACCTGGCCAAACTGTTGTATTATTTCTAAAACCTTTTTTGTACTAGTGTTTGGCTCTTGCAAAGTCAATACCAGGTCATCTGCGAACGCTCTTAACTTGTAATGTTTAGCTCCGACCTGCACACCTTTAACCTGCTGGTCATTTCTTATCATGTTCAGCAACACCTCCAGAACTGAAATAAAAAGTAATGGGGAAATCGGGCCAAAGTGTAGTCTTAATATTTTGTCTCTTTCCTCCTTGGATCTGAATGTAATCAAACAGTCTCTCGGGGTCTTTCTGTCTTGCTTTTTTCCCCAATCTAAAAGCAGTCGTAATTTTGAATTCGTCTTCCTCAAGGTCCCAGCAGTCCACAAACTCCCGTGTCAGATATTCCACAAGGTTGTCTCTTTCGTTCTCCGGGATCAGTCTTAATTTTAAGTTTCTCTCTTTCCTCTGTAAGTCCCACAAGGCCAAAGTTGAGTCATGCTCATAAACCTTCTTGGCAATCGGCTCTAATTTCTCCTGTGTCTCTCCCGCCGTAGCCTTGGCATCTTCCGCAATTTGACGCGTAGTGGCATTTTCCTCCACCAGTTTATTTATAGATTCTGTATTCTGGTTTAATCTTGCTGAAATTTCTGCTAATTTTAGTGTGTTCTCTGAGGTCTGTTTTGTTAAAGACTCCAAAGTTTGGTTGATCTTAAGCAGCGCATCTGTCACAGCTTCCATAGAGACGGCTGTCCCTTTATCTTGACCTGTTGTTCCTGCTGCTCCAGTTGTTGGGCCTGAAATTGATCCTCTTTTCTTTGCCTGATGTTGCTGCAGCTGTTGTTGTTGCTGATGTTGCTTGGTCTTGGCTCTTGTGACTATCTCTTCTTGTGGGCCACTCATGTCAAGGTCACTTCCCACGGGAATTTTCTCCCTTGGAAAGTTCCACTGTCAAGCTGTGGCAAACTTTACTTTATCCTCTAGAGGGAGCAAATCAAAATGGCCATAGAACAATGTTCCAAGTACAAAAAACAGGGGAGATTGTCCAGAATACAAAACAAGAGCTTAACACAGTCCAAATCAATATTGCTAGAAAGCTTGTAGCTTTAAGCTGCCACAGTTATCCAGTTTGTATTATTTCTTCTTATACTACAGAGTAGCCAGACACTGTGGGAACTTTGTATCAAGATATCACTCTACAGGGAAAAGTCAGTTCAGTGTGTTAAAAAAAAAAGGCAGACCGTTTCATGCTTTCAGATGGGTGAGACGGCAGAGATTTTTAACTTCCAATAGATCATGCAATTATTAGTCCAATTCGCCTCCCCTCTGCCCTGCTAGCTAGAGGGGAGATCAAAGGTCCAAATGTCCGGTTTAACTGATTAAAGAGCTGGTTTAAACGGATGCAAGTTTAGAGCTCCGTTGCTTTCACTTTCATGCAGTCGGGGGGAGGCAGACTTCCTTTGTTTAGATCTCCCCCGTTTTTAGTTCAAATTTTAAAGTTTAGAAGGTCCCAGTTATTTTTCAAGTCTTACTCACGGGAATTCAGTCCGAATTTTCTTTTCAGGAAGGAATCGGCGCTCTCCGCTAATGGCGACGCGGCTTCACTTCGCAGGCTGGGTAGCGACTCTCAGCACCGCGCTCGCTCCCGGTGTCGCTTTCACGGTACCGGGGGGCGCAAAGGTGCCCACCGAGTCTCCTTGTTCTCAGGCTTCAGCGCCTGGGATTTTAGGGGTCCCCCGCTTGCCGTAGCAGGTAAGACCCGAACTTGCGAAGCAGTCCTTCCCCGGAGCTCGGGGCTAGGACCGCCATTAAGCGCTGGCACCGACCGGAAGTGCAGATAATTTTTTTTTAAGCAATACAAAGTAGACACCTGGGGAAAGACCTGCTAAGACACTTGATTGATTGATTGATTGATTGATTGATTGATTGATTCATTCATTCATTGGAGACTTGCTTCCAAATAAATGTGCACTGGGAGTCTATACAAATCCTGTCCTGTTCACATTTCTTTTGGGAAGTAAATGTCCATAATAGAGCAGATATGTAGATTAAGGCTGCAGTCTTATGCACCCTTAACCAGGAGTATGCCCCATTGATCTTGGTGGGACTTAAGTATGAGTAAACTTGCAAAGGGTTACAGAGGGTGCATGGTGAATATGTTAATATCCAAGTTTTCCTACTACGGTCTAAGACAGTTGTCCATGTTAACTGAAGCATCTGTCTGGCTTAACAGAGGCTAACATTTGAGCAAAAATGCCCTAGGTATGGTCTGATGGCAAATGTGGCAGCCACATTTTGCTGAAACCAAAGGTGTGGCCACAGCCTGGATGGAACGTAAGAAAGCTCCTGAGCCTTCGGTCTAGTGCAACATTCTGCTCTCACAGGGGCCAAACCAAATGCCTATACAGAATCCTCAAGCAGGGCATGAATGCAACAACACTTTCCTTCTTGTGATCCCAAGCAACTGGTATTCAGATTACTGAGACATAAAAAAGTTGATGTGAGTCAGGAAGGATCCTTCCAGTTTGATGCGGCAGATGAATACTGTCATGCTAGACACTACTTTCTTTGCTTACCTTGTTTCTGATCATTTACAGTGACAATTGCAATCTTTGTGCAGCAAAGCTGCTCATTGAACATTAGCCTTTAGGCAGAAATCCCTGAATGCTTTGTCTGTGATCATCTTGCTTTTAATACATGCATCTGTACAAAGAAAGCCATTTATTCTTAAAAAATACCTATACATTGTGGCATTGCGCTGCTCAAAAGCTAGATTGCAAATCCCTGGAACATTGCTGTCATGTGGCAGGGAGCCAATCCTTGTGTTTGAAAAGGAAACTATATTTACTGAACAAGGAACAATGTTTTCGGGTTGGAGGTGGAGAGATTAATATAGATAATACTAGGTTTCCACTTTCCAATTTATTCCCATGTATTTTAATGTGGGGACCCTGGAATTTTGTCTTTGTAGCTACATCATGTCTCATCATGATCCCCAAATCACTATTGCCCTGGCCCTTGGTTATGTGTATTCCTGACAGACTGTTGGCTGATCAAATGGTTTTAAACTGACCAGTTTGATTTCATCAATAGATTTTAAGTGGATTTTCCAAAACCTCAAAATGATGATATAATTTTCACTTAAGTGTGTGCTAATAAACACCTTCACTATTTTTAATCAGGCTTTGGCATCTGAAGGATAGAATTTTTGCTGGTTCCATAACAAAATTAGCTATAAAAAGCAAGTTTAAATTCCATCATTAATGGGAAATCTCCCATTAATGGCATCTTCCCAGCTATTGTTGTACTACAATATTGTTGGACTCCTTTATTGTTGACCATGGCCCATTCTGGCTGAAGGTGGTAGGAGCTGGAATCCAGTAGTATCCCTGACCTAGCCCTCTACCCCTGACCGAGAGTAAAATACATACTAATTTCAGCCATTGACATTGGTTGTCCCAAGGCCCTATTGCTTAAGATGTGGTAGTTTGAGGCTACAATACAAAGGGTGGAATTCAGTGTTGTGCTAAGGTGATCATTCCATCTACACAAGCATTTCTGCTTGCCAGACGAAGCAATCTTCCCTCTCCTTTCCCCATGCACTGTTCTGGGGCTTCTTCCTACCCTCCCAAGTAAAGGTGGAGGAAGTCCAATTAAGCTAGTGGGACTTGTGCTGGCTTTGGCTAGTGCAGCCATTTAGTTGAATTCAGCTTAAAGTTTTACAAATAAATCAAAATATCTGCCATAAGCTGGATAAAGATCAGAGGGAAAAGTCACACCCTTTCTAACAACATTTGTTGCAGGAAGGGAAGACAGCCGACTGGCAAACCTCCACAGCTTAAAAGGTGGCATTGCCCTTGAGTTTCAGACCTACCAAAGCTGGGGCAAGTTTTAAATCTGGGATTAACTCTTCCATTAATGCTAACCATTACATTGATTAAAACATTGTAGCCTCATGGACAGTGCCTCCCAGGACACACTATGTGGTATGTTCTGCGCAACTGTATGACTTGTGTTTATTAGTTGCCCAATATATTTATAGAGTCGGATAGGCTCTCTTTTTAATACGATGAACCTATTCACCCTTTAATTGTTAACGTGGTGGGAAATCTTCTGCCCTTTTTTGCTTGCAGCTATTTCACACACACCACTTAATAGAGTAGCAGAGGAAACTGTCCAGCTACATGTTAATGTGCCCCCAAATTCCCTCTGGGAATGGTCTTTATCTCTGTTGCTCGTAGCACGTAGGCTTTGTAAATAAACTGAAGTTTTCATTTCCCTGCTTTGTTGGCAAGTGCTGCCCTCGACAGTGGAGTCACACTGTCCTTTGGGTTAAGACACTTGTTTATGTGTTGTCTCAAAAGCCAGGCAGAGGAGGGGCCTGCACAATAGTGAGCTGTGTTATGTCAGCATAAAAAGCATAGCCCATTTCTTTAGCTGACTAGTTTGTCTGATAATGCACACCATATAACTAAGGCAACTTTGTTACAGTAGCAGAGAAATCTCAGGAATTTTCCCACTAATATTTATTTTTCTTATATTAGGATGAAATAAACTCCAATATTGGGCCCACCAATGCACATCTGCTGTCACTTGCATCCATTTCCATCCTAAGGTATATGTCATTTTTGCTGATGAGAATGTGACTTCTTTCTTTTCCTATTTTTTTTTATAGAAATCCTCTTTCTCAGGGTGCAGTTACAGTGGTACCTCTAGTTGCGAACTTAATTCATTCTGGAGGTCCATTCTTAACCTGAAACCGTTCTTAACTAGAGGCGTGCTTTCGCTTATGAGGCCTCTTACTGCCGCTGCGCCGCCGGCACACGATTTCCGTTCTCATCCTGGGGCAAAGTTCTCAACTCAAGGTAACTCTTCCAGGTTAGTGGAGTTTGTAACCTGAAGCATTCGTAACCTGAGGCGTTTGTAACTCAAGGTACCACTGTATTTCTCAGTTATTTGAACATGCATGATGAATGTGAACAGATGTCGTTGCACTGATGCATGCATTTCTTATCAAAGAAGTCTTTGTCCTTAGAATGACTTCTACAGGTGTGGAGAACACTCAGCACTTCACATGAGCTGGTCCTACGAGATAGTGCCTGTTCAGCCTTGCCGAAGCCTGGAAACATTCTATTTTGTCTATTTTGAATGCTGTTGTTAGACAGTGTTGATGAAATATGCTGTAATTACAGAACAGAAGGTGTCGTTTTTCACTATGGCTAAACAGGATAACCCAAGGCAAGGTTAATATTTATGACTGAAGGGATAATGTCTCAGGTTGTAGAGATGTAACCATACTGCATAAGTGTTCGCTCTGTCTAAGGTATAAGAACCAGAGACTGGAACCTGCAAGTGAACTCACAGTAACTTTGATATGTTTGTTGCAACCTGGAAAATCTACAGACTCTTTGACTGATTTAAAATATATTCAGGCTGATTTTCTAACTAAATAGCCAATTCTAAAAAACAAAATTCAACCTGAAAAAACAATTAAAGCACACAATAAAATAAACTGAAAAGACCTACAGCGCAAGAACAGTCTAATATTACAGAAGGGGGAAGGGTCTTTTCTTTTTGCAGAGAACAACAAAATCAACAGTGTTTTTCTTTAGTTTTCCTGAATGTGGGTTGTTTATACCTAAGAATGCTAATAAAAAGGCTGCATCCAGGAAAAAGGAAGCAAGACATAATAGAGTATATTTGATATTGTCTGCTTTATAGCTTCACTTCCCTCACTATTTTCCTCACAACAGCTTGTGATATTGTATATCTGCAACAGAAACGGTAGCATAGGATGTCATTTGGTTAGAAATCAGCTTCTGGAAGTCAATTAATAAACTCACAAATTCAATAATATAACATCAAGATCTCAGCTCAATATCTCACCTGGGACTCCAGAAGGTGACATACAAGGTTCTCATGCTAAATTTGTCCTCCAACAGGCATGTGAAATAGGTTAGGCTGAGGGAGAATGACTCACCCCAAAGTCACCCGGTGAGTATCATGGCTGAGTGGGGATCCAAATTGTGGTCTCCTTTGTCCTTGCCTAGCACTCTAAGTGGTAAATCTCACTGGCTTTTTAAAAATAGCAATTTATATTTTTTAGTTAACTTATATTAAGACTTCTTATCAATGCAAGTGGTAAATTTGCACCATCTATTGTGCTTGCTGTTTTCAAGTGTTAGAACTCATGGTAGAAAAACATGATACAATATAAGAAGTTCAGCCTGTTAATGAACTAGTCAATTATCCTAATTTACCAATTTCTTCTCTTAACAGCAGAGCTGTTTCTATATTTCTATTCCTATATGGGAAAAAGCTTTCTCTCTCCCCATTCTGTATGGGGTAAAGCTTTCTCTCCACTTTCAAGTAATAGTCCTCTGGATAACTTTTGTGTTTCTGGAACATCAGTTGAAGAACTTACAACAGAAATTAAGGGCCAAATTTCTGCCTTGCAGAAAATGTACCTGTGATAAATTAAGGTCTCTCTGACCCAATAAAAAGCTACAGATTGATATTCCTTTTGTTGCAGCCTGCAATTTCATTAATTTTATTGACAGTAATTATAACAAGTTGAATTTATGGAGACCATAAAGAAAAATTAGTGAACCACATCAGAATGTCAGCATGCTCAGCTTGCTATGAGCTGCCTTTAAGACTTTTTTTTCCATGCAACTGGCAGTCCTGTTTATAATTTATAACTGGATTGGTACTCCAGAATTAATCCCTGACAACATAGGTTTAAAAATATACTGTACTAGGTGTACCTTCCTATCCTTTCCCTCCCTTAGCCACGACGTGATCACTTATCAGTAGCTATAATTATACCACCCCATTTTGCTTCAGAGTCATGCTGTCAAAAGAGCTCTAACAGTGCAACCCCATTGTTTTTAATGGGTCTAACTGACAGGCAACTGCAAAGGGCTACAGCCTCACAGAGCAATCCATACTCCCATTGTGCTGGGCTGGGAGGAGGACTTGGAGTGGCCAAAGGTGTCCCTCTGCCCAGCTTTACTGACTAAGACAGGCTTCCACTAGTGAGTCATTTCCCCTCCTACCCATCAAGCATGTGAACAGAAGTACCATCAGTGAGAGTCCTGTCAGCAGCAGTCATCAAAAAGCCCCCAAATAGGGCATTCCAGTTGTGGGGAGAGGCTCAGCTGGTCTTGGATCCCAAGCTTGTTCTATTGCTGTTGCATATGGCATCTGGTCGGAACATTGCACCAACTTCAGACTGGCACAGTGATAACCCTGAACTACCCTTCCTCCCCAGCCACCATATGTGGCAGGGCTAGCAGATGTGGTGATGGACCTGCCACTCCATAAAGCCTCACCAGCTGATGGCCAGGGTTTGGGTTGACTCTCATATTGGACTCTCCCGCAACATAACTGGACCACAAAAATTATTAATGAATCTGCCCTGAGTGGGGCCTCAACCCAAAATTGGAAAAAGGGGATCCATTAGTTTTACAGTAAAACACACTCTCAAGGCAAATCTAAAAAAATGTAGTATAAACACCGACAACTGGGAAACACTGGTCTGTGAGCACTCCAATTGGAGAACAGCCCTTACCAAAGGTGTCATGGGCTTTGAAGACACTCAAACTCAGGACGAAAGGGAGAAACGTGATAAGAGGAAAGCACGCTTGGCAAACCCTCACCATGATCAACTCCCGCCCGGAAACCTATGTCCCCACTGTGGAACGATGTGTGGATCCAGAATTGGCCTCCACAGTCACTTATGGACTCACTGTTAAGACCATGTTCATGGAAGACAATCTTACTTGGCTATGAGTGGTCGCAAAAAAAGAAGACAGTAAAACAAAATCATTTATTTAAAAATGTGGGCCCATCCACCTATAAAATAAACTCAAAGCAGTTTGGAATAATGATGATGTTGATGATGATGATGAATGAAGCACAACAAGGACAAACCAGAAAGTAGAACCTATTTGCTTTCTATTTAATAGACCACATCTCTTCCAAGGCATTCAAGCAGATGTTCAGTTCTCCCCCCATTTTTATCCACATGACAACCCCATGAGATTTATTAGGCTAAGAGACGGTGACTGACCCAAGAGTATCTAATGTGCTTCATGACTGTGTGAAAACTGGACCTTATATCCTTAACCACTGTCAGCTCATTGGCTTTACACTGTCTGTAGATTTTTAGCCACATATCTATTATCATTATTTATATCCTATAAAATCATAACACATTCATTTTATGTGTTGGATAAAATATATTAACATATGCATTTTTAAACTATTGTTTTAATAATAAGCACTTTGGGGGGAGCTTGAAATCTATAGGTTAAAAGAATTTAAAATGTCTCTCCCCCCCCCAAAGGATTAGAGAGATCAAATTAAGATACTGCACAATACCCTTAAAATAGGTTCAGACAGCATGACATAGGTGCCATTCAGGATCAGGAAGAGCTTGAATGGCTGCTGCATAAAGCCTGCGGTTGCGGTGGATTGCTTTATTTCCTTACATTGTGGCACAGCCATATCTGTCAGCAAGTTGGTGGGTGTGAGTCAACTTTCCACTCTCTTGATTTTACTGCACAAATAAGGAGTTGGGTAGTTAATGTACTAAAACGAATTCAGTGTGCATTTGTATCTGTGGACTATTACAGTGTGGAGACATGTGCTGCAATTGGTTCAACACATCTCTGTTACCCCACTTAAACAGGCAATTTGCAGTGTTGTTTAAAATCAGTCCCATTTCCCTGGGAACTCTGGGAATTGTGGCTCCATAAGGAGAATGGGGGTGTCCCAATAATTCTCAGCACCCTTAACAAACTGCAGTTCCCAGGATTCTTTGCGGGAAGCCATAAAGTGAGGTATTAGAGCTTTAAATGTATGGGGTGGGATTTGACGAAGTTGTTGTGTGCATGGAATGAAGTCCACTAATGCAACAGGACTTGCCCTTCTCCTCCCCCCAATGCTCCCTGTACCAATGGTGGACCTTGGGGTCTCAACGCCCTCTGCCTCTCACTCTCCATTCTCTCCATCATAGTTGCAGTGCCCCCTACGACACCCCCATGGTTCTCACCCAGTGCAACCAAACCAGCCGTACTCCCCTAAATCCACCTCTGCAACTCCCCCCTAAATCTGATCTGGAGTGTTGAGGGAAACCTATAACAGGTTTACGAGCATATGGGAGCAGTAGAGGGTGGGAAAGTCTCACTGCAAGACTGGACCTTTTCCCCATGCACATAGCCCACTTAGCACTACATTTAATTCCACCCATGGTGTGGATGTGGAGTCTTTTTAAAAGATATTTTTAAAATGCATATACAGTACACAGAATAAATATACACAGTTACGTATGTAACAGGAAATTTCCCCCTTAGACTTCTAGTCATGTCCAGGGGAAAGGTTTGTACTGATCATGCTGAGGAAGAAATGGGCCACCTTGAGACTGTTAGTATTTTGCAGGAGAGATTCAAGTGAATGCCAGAAATTTAGGTACGAAGAACTAAAGTGTGTTAAAACACTCTAACACTCTAGTGCAGCAGAACAATAAAAAAGCAGACCTTTTGCAGTTAGGAAGGTGACATGGAAATGTATTGAGAAATGTGTGATATGAACAAGCAGAAAGACTTATAAACACCATACAAGCAAATCAGGATAAATGTGCATTTCCGTATAACTTCCCTGCAATCAAATCAGAACAAACACTTGATAAATACTGGACACGGTCTGGCCTATGTTTAAGCTTTGCATAAGCAAACCAGGATGAATACTCAATAAACTGCTCCTTTGCAGAAAACTGAGCTAAGCCTCCTTCCTTACATGTTGCCTTTGCAATAGTGATTGGCTTCCTTCTCCTCCATGCTGGAATTTTAGTAAGAAAAAAAGTAGCTGCATGCTACATATCAAGTGAATGTCAAATTTGACTCCAAGTTTGCATATGATTGCAGCCTTAGCTGCATAAAAACATAGGTCTGCCACCATCCCATGTAATCTGGTCAATTAATCTGTAAACAACCTGCCTAGGATTCATATGTCTGCAGTCCTGGATGGTGAATTAGTCCATTGAGAGCTTTCGTGTCCAAGTACTGGACTGTGGCCACTGAATCTGAAGCATCATCCTCTGACGGTGTGAGGAAGAGAAGTAACTGTGATACACTTTTCTCAAAAGAGCCCCATCCTTTGTGAATCAATGGTAAAGGATAGTTCAGTGATTTGGGGCTCCTGAGACTAAACGTTGCTCACAAGATTAAGGGGAAAGAGGGGCTGTCATCTCTTCTGTTTGTCTTCCCAACAAATAACAGTTGGGAAGCACACCACGGTTGGGGAAAGAAAGGCGTGCAGCAGCATCAATGCATAATGTTGTTGTCTCAGGTCATGTCTAAGCAATGACAAGAGAAGATAAACCATAATGAACAATGTATCCAGTTCTTTGATCCACACTGTTTCAGCACCAGAGCTCTTTTAAGAGCTGTACATTTGCCTTTGCGCTGAGGCCATCTGTGCAGCTGACTTGCGGAGAAGCCCCATGTTCACAATCCTATATTAGCTGATAGGCAGAAGTCAAGTCAAATGGGATTCTGGAAGTGGACAGGGACAGGGCTGGGTAAGAGACATTGTTCCATGGAAGCTGAGCAAGTTAAGGCTACAGAATAGAGGCCTGAGGTGTTATATTATAGCCATCAAATATTTAAAGGGCTGTCGCATGGAAGATGGAGCAAGCTTTTTTTCTGCTGCTCCAGAGGGCAGGACCTGAGCCAGTGGCTTCAAGAAAGGAGATCCTGAGTCAACCATAATGAATAACTTTTTGATGGTAAGAGCTGTTTGACAGTGGAATGGAAGGTGGTGGAGTCTCATTCATTGGCGGCTGAATGGTTGTCTGTCAGAGATTCTTTAGCTGTTATTCCTGCATTGCAAGGGGTTGGACTAGACGACCCTTGGTTTCCCTTCCTACTCTACAGTGCTGTGAAGCTGATTTGGGTCAGGAAGAGTTTCCAGCATGGGCTACAGGGCTTAAGCTTTAAGTCAGGTTAGGAGGAAAGCATGAGTGTTGCAAATGGCGCCCATTCTGAAGCCCATTTGTCATGAGGCTTCCCAACGGAAAACTCTTCCTTCAAAAAGACCTGGCCAAGGCCAAAGCATTTCTCAATCATATTCCAAAAACACTTTCCTTCCAATATTCTCAGACTTTGCTTGTTTTGTGCCATAATATCAATATTCTACCAACCACCAGCTCTTCCCACTTTAGGGCCTTTGGGTCTGGGATGAAAGGTGCTGCTATCCCTATCTGTTACAGACCTAGCTATTGATCTCTACACCTCCCTGTGGCATCTCCTGCACAATCTATGGCCACCAACCACCCCACTGTATTGATCTCCAGCTCCCTGTCGCCAGCTGAGTGTACACTTACCATGCAGAGTGTCTCACCACACACCCTGTGACTACAGCACAGAGACTTTCTCGAGGGGAAAGGTCATAGATGAAAGGGCTCTATCTGCCAATGATTAATAATAGCACCAAATGAAAGCAGAACATCATTCTTGGCATTCTTGGATCTCCCCCCCCCTTTCTTATTTGCCCACTGAGTTGGGACCAAACGAGATGAGATTTTGGAGGTCAGTGGATGGATTTTCCATCTTGTCTAATTTTCTTTTAAGAGCAGTCATTCCACCACCCCATCTGATTTAGACTGGCATCGTTGCTTTTGGGAAGGTAAGTTACTTCCCCCCACTCCATGCCTTTTCCTGTTGTCAATTGCCTGTCCCACCACTGCAATTTGTCCATTTAAACATGCATCTATATTTATAACTATCTATCTATATTCTCTTATGGTGCTAATAGTGGTTTGTGGTGGGTAATTTAGGTCTGGAAAATGCTATAGAGGTGACCCCTGACCCAATATGCTCCCTGCATAGCTGTATTTTATTTTTATTTTTTAGAGAGTGATCCAATCACAGATGGGCAGCATCTCATGTTGTTTGGTGCTTTGTGGAAAGCAGGCATGGGGAACTTGTTGAACTACAATTCCCATTATCCCATTGGCCATGCTTGCGGGGACTGATGGGAGTTGTAGTTCAGCAACAGGCAGCTGGCCAAAGGTTTCCCACACCTGGTGTAAAGGAGCAGAAGATTGACTCTTCCCCACAGCTTTCAGACAGCTCATGGTCATATCCTCCCAAGGAAAAGTGGACCTACCCCATCAAGTTTGTAACAGCAAACTTTGCTGGCCAAGTTTGTCACCAATAAATCTACAGCTGGCTGCTACTTGTAACAAAGCAAAAATGTTTGTCTGCCGTCCTGATTGCAGCCTGTGAAACAATTGCAGGCATGAGAAAAAAAGAATTTTGAACGCTTTTACCGCAGCCAAGCCTAGTAAAACGGGCAAGCTGGACTTCTTTTCAAAAGGAACTCTCCTGCCCAACCATGGAGTTGGCTGCCATCAATGATGCATGCATGCTTCTTCTCAACTCACAATGTAGCTCAGCAAGTGTGATCTTCAAAAGTATTGGGTGGGGGAGTGCAACTATGTTCAATGTTTTAATGGATCAGCCATGTCCTCCTCCACAATATTCCATTCCATCCCCCCCAGTTTTTTGTTTTGCCTTTCCCTCTCCTCCTCCCCAACCTTCTGCCTGTTTTTGTTTCAGACAGGTTTTTAATCATTCAAAAGGTTTCTAATCAGTGCATTGATTGGTAGGCTATACAGCCAAACTATGCTTTTAAAACTTACTTTTCATTTAATCAGTGAATTGAACCTGTTGGTAGACCATATAGTCAAGCTGTTCTTTTTAAACTTACTTTTTATTGGTTTCATAAATACCGGTATAAAAATACACACAACCCTTACAAAATGAATACAGCACTTCAAAGACAATCAGGTAAATTGTTAGTTAAAAGTTTTTCTTCTCAACCCTTTTCAGTTTGCAAGGGGTGGGGGGAATGGAGAAAACCTTAGGCTTTTAAAATAAAAGCAACTTATGAATCTTACTGCAGGAATATCAGCTCAGCTTTCCCTTTCCATCTTCTTCTGCCATCTCCACCCCTGCCCACCTGACCCCTCCCAGGGGAGCACCATCAACTACTGATAGCAGTGGGAGATCAAGCAGACCAAACAGAGAGGTGGCATAGCTTTGACGTGACTCTGTGCAAATGTAAGATGAGAGATCTGTTTCTGAAAACGAGTGGAGCCCCTTAAGGGCGTGAACCACCAAGTAGGGAAAAGCCAACAAAATGGAAAGTAAGAAGCTTCATAAATACCTTTAGGCGTGCATGTAACAGTGAGCTCCTTGCATATTACAGAGAAGCCTCCCGCCCCCCACCACTCCCCAGGGTGGTTTTCCTGCCAAGTTCCCTGACACAGTCCCAGCATTCACAATGCAGATTGAACAGTGATAAAGTGTGTAGGTCACGGTCATGAGCAACTGTGTGCACCCTGTCACATGAATGCTTACGTTCTCCCTTAGCAGCTATTGTTTGTTTTTCAGTGTTGACACAGAGAGCTGAGATGTTGTGTGTCTTGCTACCAGCTCCCTTCAGAAATTGCCACTTCCTTGCCCTGCACAGGCAAATATTTGTACGGACAACCAGGTGGATCAGTGCAAAGGAGGAGACAATCGTTAAGTTGCAGCGAGGTCAAGGAAGGGCTGCTGCATGGAGCCGATTCCTACACCATTTGGGCCACAGGAAAATCCAGCACATGTCAGTGGCCAGAGCAGCTGGTTGCCACCACTGTATCTTATTCAGCTTTTGGCACACTAGTGTAAATTTCATTCATGTGGCATGTCTGGTGATGGACCACAGGTGGAATCCAGCACATGATGGTCTATGTCAGGGCCAGGATGGGGAACCTGCTCTTTGGGGTGGGGGGGGGAGAGAAGGGGTGCCCCACACACAACTGATTTTTGCCCTCCTCATTGACAGTATCTGGCACCTGACAGATTACACCTGAGGGGATGCATCTCAACAGAAATGTCCCCCCTCCAGTGAATGTTCATGTGTAACTGGCTGAGGACTGAGGACTGTCGTGCATAGGATTTTCTAGGGTTCCTAGTACTTTTTCTGTGGATTCCACATCCAATGGTTATGATACTGAGCCCTTTACTAAGGTTTATATCTACCACACCCAATATCTGATTTAGACAATCGCTCTAATTTTATTTTAAACCCTTTCTCTCTACCAGAAACACAATTTCTGCATTAGCAAAAGTAGCACCAGAATGTTCTTGAATGACTGCAACATAAATGTTTTGGTTAGATTCCTTAGAAAACTGACTTACAGTAAGCCAAACCATTGGTCCATCTAGACCTTAATTGTCTACTATAACCAGTAGCAAGTCTCCAGGTTTTCCAACTGCCCAATCTGGAGAAACTAGGCATTGAAGACTGCATGCAAAACATGTGCCATACCACTGTGCTGGAGCCCCTGCTCTTCCTTGAAGGACTTCCACTGAAAAAAGAAAATTCAGGAAGCAGCCCCAGAATACCTCTGAGGTGGTCAGGCTAAATCCACATGTTCAAGATTATGGATACTTCTTGAATAAGCCAAATTCTGCCATCAATAAATAGCACATTAACTAGAGTAATGAAATCATTAATGTGCTATTAATTCAACTGACCTTTAACAATCCACATCCCATTTAAAACAAGAGCAAAATGTCCATTGATTTTAATGGCATGGTGGTACCTTGAATCTTAAATTTATGAAGTGAGGTCACCGATTTCAAGTTATACCAACCACTCAATATTCTCAGTGAAGAGGTTACATTAAGTAATACGTTTGAATGTTGAATGTGTAAATTTATGTTAAATGGATAAAACAAACAGCATTAGATGTACTGCTGGATAAGTGTTTTAACAGTTCTTGTATTTGATTAAAAACAAAAACAAAAATGTAAAGGGGGGAGAGGGGGGGGAGAAGATGTCAGTGTGTTAATTTGATCTTCTGGATGCAACGTTGATAGAGAGATCTTTCAAATGCATTGCATTTAGACTGGCTTAGTACAGTCCCAAGGATTCTTTGAGGGAAGCCGTGTCTGCTAAGGTGGTATAAGAAGGCTTTAAATGTATGCCTTTGTGTGGTGTGGGAGAACAGGCATTAACAAAGCGACACTTTTGTGCAATGCCAAAGGCGGTGTTTGTTGTTGGTTCACTCCCTAAAATCCACTGTGCCGTAGCAAAGCAGGAGTTTCTCCAACAACCCTGTCACTGGATCTGTTATTCTTTGCAACTTTAAATAGTTCCCTCATACTGTAAAGCGGATGGTGCAAAACCCCAGCAAAGGGAGTGGGTGGGTGGCTGGGTGGGTGCAGCCCTCATCATGAAGAAGCCACAAAGTCTGGAGCTGTAGCCAGATTTCCTTTGCAAGGTGAGGTGTGGCCAGCTCTTTGTGGGGAGCTGCTGGGGAGGGATCCACACCCTCCGGCCCCCTGCTCCAGACTGGAGAGCCTGAAGCTGGCCACAGGCCAAGCAGCCAGACGCCAAGCTCTGGGCTCTCAGCACTGGGAGAGGTCGCTCAGCCTGGTTATACAATGGCATTATCTCAAACTAACCACCGCTGCAGAAAGCCTCAATGTTTCCTGTCCTTCTGGTCGCAGCACAAACTGTCCGCTTTCCAGCTCACTTTCTTACACACTCACCGGCCCTCGGTCGCCAGACAAGCTGAACAAATGTCTAAAGTGACTTTCTCTCTCTCGGGAGCTGCAGCCTCAGCAAGCTGTAACTTATGGTATTTTTATCCCCTTCTGTCATGACTGACATGGCTATGAGTCACATCATGAGAAAAGGGAGTAGCTCCAGCTTCAGCCTCTTCAGTGCCAGACAATTCTGTCTGCTGCCATACTCAAATGCCTGAGGCATGGAGTACTATTCTTTGAGGCGATTCCCCTCCACTCCACATGCACTGTGTGAAGGTCTTGAGAGAACAGCTCCTCTGAAAGCTGACTCGTAACCGGGCTGTGCCTTCAGCACACGGCTATTGGTGGAAACAGGCATGCTCATATTGTTTGGGCTAGCGGAAACAAAATGGCCGAGATTGTGCTCGAGTGAGGTGCAAATGGGTGTAGCAATTGAGGCCACCCGTCCAAAACATCATCACCACACATGACAAGCTGCCTACCAAAATTAGGATTTTATATGGTAATGGGAACTCTGGATTAAATCCAGAGGCTGGTATTAGAAGATGAGAACATCATGCAGACACACTCATAATAAATTCCCATTTGGAATATGTCCCTCACCCCAGAAAAATTTAAGAGTAGCACAATTTCTATGAGTAGAAAGGTCTTTATTGCTGCTTTTCCATCTTTTTAAAAGGGTGGTGTTTTCACTCAGGAAGTGGCATACTGGAGGGGATTAAAATGGATTTTAAAACTTAATGATTTTTAAACTCTTTGTGCAGGTGGAAGTCCTTGCACTAAAAAACTTCATTGGTTATAACCCATTCTTTCTTTATTTAGCCTTGGGCCTGGTTAGTATTCCAAATGTGAGTAATGAAACATGTTCTTGTATGTATCTCATTGGTTTCTACTTTCATTACCAGCTTTTAACCCTTTTTAAACAATCTTTCTTTTTTGGTCCTAAGGCACTGAAATGCATGGGTGTAGCCAAGGGAGGGCAGGGAGGGGCAGTTGCCCCCTAATCAATAAAAATGCATAGCTAACTGAGGTTCTGCCCCCCCCCAACAAAAATCCTGGCTATGCCCATGCTTAAATGGGAGCACTTGGTTCTAGTTCTTATGTTTAATGTCCTGAAAGAGTGAAAAGACTAACTTGTATAACCCCTTGTGTTTTCTGATGGTAGGAAAGCTATAATGCAATCTCTGCACCCATCGTTTGTCCTTTTGGAGGGTAAGCACAAGGTTTCAAGACAAGTGTAAAAGGAAATGGTGGCTGCTGCAGGAGCCCAGCTGTTTGGGGAAAGTACAATAGCAACAGTGTGGGTTGTGATCTGAGGTTCAAGAAATCAGAGAGCCAGAACTGGGGAGAACACACTGCAAAGCCTCTGTATACCTTTCATATCCCCATTACTATTTGGGGGGGAAATGAACCTTCACCTTCTAACCCGCTTGCTGCTGTGCCCAGTTATATCACCAGCACAGGCAGAATCAGACAATGTTATAAGAGGATTCAAGGGTGCTTAACCGGGTTCGATTTTCCTGAGCTCTAGATTCTCTGGTGTACAGATGACCAGAAGAAAACACTGATTTGTTCAGCTTGGGGAAGCCCAGATTGGCTGCTTTTTCCTTTGCAAATATATTTCAGGTTCATTAGACAGTTTGTCTGTTAACATGATTCACTTGAAACAAAACTTTTGGGTGTGTGCTCAGTGGGGACCCATGGAAATCAACAATGCTATATATAGCTCAGCCTGATTTAGTTACCAGCTGATATTGCTCCAGTCAAACAGAGGAAATTCTGAAGTTCCTTATTATTCCAACATGCTGACAGCACTTCAGGCACCTGGCTGTCTTATTGCCCAGTTCGAAGTATGTTTACTTGGAGGTAACTTGCACTGTGTTTAATGAGGGTAAATTCAGGTATGTGTGCATAGAATAGCAACCTTATCATTCCTTTTTAATAAAATAGAAATATAGCACAATATTTGAGGGCATCTGTAGAGTATTATGGTGATTTGGCCTAGATTTTCTGATCGCTCACATTTTTTATCATGAGACCTTTTTCAAAGCCATACTGTCAGTATGGAATATTATGTCCATTTACAGTATAATGTATCTATAGCAGGGGTAGGCAACCTAAGGTCCATGGGCCACAAGCAGTCCACGAGGGTCATTTAACCGGCCCATGAGCTTCCCCCAAACCGAGCTGCCCACGTGGTGAGTCCCCGCGTGCTGCGCTAAACCAGTGCAGCGCAGCGTGGGGACTCGCTTCCGTGGCACCGGAAATTGTGTCTGCGCAGATGGAGATGCCGGAAATCACCTCTGTGCAGATGCAGACACTGGAAATCGTGGCCGCGCGCAATCACGCAGGCACACAATCTGGCCCACGGAGGGATCTCTGCTGCAGTGAACCAGCCCAGGCGAGGTAAAACTTGCTGACCCCTGATCTACAGCATATAAGCCTTTTCTTACAGAAAAAATGATAGGAGAATCATCTAGTAGGAAGTTGTCTTCAGTAAGACATCGTCCTGCTCACTGCAGATGAACAGACAAGATGCTCTAACTGGGATTTTCCAAGTTTATGGTTTCCTGAAAATAATATTATGAACTGCTATGGTGACAAGGTTGCAATTGAGGTAGTAAGTTGGAAAATTACTGGTAGTGGGTTCCTCCTTTTTTTCTTTTTTCTTTAGTTTACCTGAAGATATTTTCCATTTCTTTGTGTGCTTTAAAACAAAAGTCCAAAATTCTGATCAACATCCTAGAATTGTTAGAGAGATAAATTTAATTCTTTGGTATTGATGATGCTGAATGAACGAAAGGAATGTTGCTTTTCACTTGGAGCCAAACATGGCAATCCTATTTTCATTTCCTTTATCTAATTTGCTCTCCTGCTTAAAAACAAAGCATTCCTTTTGAATTGTGTAAGGCAGGTGAGTAGCAAGAGCTTCCGTAATATGTTTTCCTTTTATTTGATACTGATGCTCCAAAGTCAACAGCTAATTTTCTTGTGTCGGAAGTCTTTTGGGATTCATTTTGATGCATTCCATTGCTGGATAGACACACGCCTGGCTAGACAACTAATCTTCTGTGCAGCATTGGCAGGTGGGACAGGGCTGCCTGCTGCGTTTTCATGCCAGGATTATAAAAACAAGACCAGATATGAAGTGATTTTCTGCAGCTTTAAAGCCCACAGAGGTTCTTGTTGGAAGAGTCTGACAGAGAGCATATTTGGGATGGGAAGTGTGCCTGTGCCTCTTCTGAAAACAGTATTTCGTATACAGATAGCCTGCTCACATACTGAACTCCATAGCTGCCAGATTTTAAAAGCCACTCTCCTTGGAATGATATGATTGCTGAAGAATGGCCCTCACAATGTAAGCTTGCATATAAACCCATTTCATGCATGTAACACTGGGACCGTACTCTCCCCTGTCCTCCAAACTCTGGTTGTCTGAATACATTCTGAATGCCAGAGAATCCAGAGCTCAGGAATCCCTTTTTGAGATAATGAAGCACCCAGGAGTGGTTGGCATGGTAGGGCATTGCTACAATCACCCCCCCCTCAACTGCCATTCACCAGGGGTGGGGGTGCAGGGAAGACAGAAGTGTAGTGAGATCAAGGCTGCCACACTGGTAGAGCCAATCTGCCACTCCAGCCAGTTTGCCCATATAGCCCAAACACACCCTGTCACTGATGGTTATCTGGAAAGAGGGTTTGACTGCATTTGCAGGAACAGTCACCACCCTCTATTGACATTGGAAAAAGAGCATTCTGGCCCCCTGGGCCTCTGACTAAGGAGCTCATCAACATGTGAAAGTTAAAGTCTCTCAGGTCTTAATGCAATCAAGATGACACCTTACCAGTCTTAAATTGGCACTTAGGAGCCCCGAGTTCATTTGAGACCCTCTGCCTAGCACCAAAATACATCAGCACCCTATATTCAGAAGAGCTCCTCAAGATAGAGAGATGTCCCTTAACACAATTGGTACGGCACCTTGCCATGCATGGTTAGAGTATTGCACTAGAGTTCTAATCCCCATTCAGCTCTGAAGCTCATTAGGACATCTTGGGCCAACCACTGTATCATTTAACAATGCACTGTGTGAAGAAGCACCTTTTTTGTCTGTCCTGAACATTTAGCTTCATTGGGTGTCCCCAAGCTCTAGTATTATGTTTTACTTATTCATTTCTACTTTTGTTGGCTCTTATTGATCTGGATGTTTTCATGCTTGGCCACATGCTCAAAGAAAGCACTGGGCTAGATGAGACTGTGCCAAAAGATTATGACATCAGCTATTACTGCTGATAAGGTATAAGAAAGGAAATTTACAAGATTAGTTGTAGAAGCATTAGAAGTTTTCTCCCATCGTTGTTCTGAGTGTAATAAAGGCACACAAATGTCTGAATATTAAAATGTTCAGAAAACCACTTTTTAAAAAAGGGATGGGGAGGTTCAGTTGCCCCAGAGATATTACAATATCAACCAACTGGTAACTTTTCAGCTATTTAGAAGATCATTTGGGAATTCGATAAAAATTGAAATAATAATAAGCTACTTTTGAGTGTTTTTTAAAACAGAAATGCTGAGTGCAAATGTTTTAAGACTGCAGTCTTATACGCACTTATTTGTAAGTACATTCTGTTGACCTCGATGGGGATTATGTTTAAGTAGACATTTTGGGATTGCACCATTATTAAAAGTCGAGGTGGATTGCCACGATGACGTATGCTTTTCCAAAACAAACCATCAAGATGTGGCAATACTTTGAGCACACATATAAAAAGATGGAATTAAATCGTTTGTACATGTATTGTCCTTGAAGTTTTATGCTTAGGTATATGCCTGTTTCCAGACAAACTTTTTCAAGTATCTAAGTACAGAGGATTGTGCTTAAATTATTCTGTCATGTCTTCGTATTCTTGCAAACAAAACTCATCAAAGTAAACATCCAGGACAATGGCAAATTATGGAGTGGATCAGGGTAGAAACATCAAAGCTTCACCTAGGGGACTGCACTGTAAGAGATGCTTTGAACTTAGGTTAAAATGTCACAAGGCAGCTACCACAGCACTGCTTTTATCACTTTAATGCCTTCAAAACCAACAAGCAAATATTATGACAAAGCCCATGAAAAGAAAAAGCAGGGAGGCAGAAGACTCAGGGTGTCAAAAGTGGCCACCCTTAAAAGGTATATTGGAAACAGCTCTGCTGTAAGTTTTATAAAGAGTTTTCAACTCCATTTTTTTAATGACATATTTACAGACATATTTATAATTCATTCAGATTTAAGATCATTTATACCTGATTCCAAATGTTTTTGCCCCAATCAAGCAATCTGTGTTGGGTACCAAGTCCTTGTTGCCATGCTTGCTTAGGATACACATCTTTGGGGAAGCGATTATGCCATGTTCAAGGGAGGTCCTTAATGGCTGCAGGTGGGGAAGCTTGGGATTTCATCCAGGTGCTTGGTGAACCTTCCCTTTGAAGCCCTGGATCTGTTCTGATGGAGGATAGGCTGCTATCCACCTGGCTAAGAAGCTGGCACATTTTCCCAAATCAAGAGGGAGTTGAGAGTGTTAGAAACTTTGGCCTAGACAGCAAAGTGTAGTATGAGAGCTAGGATCAGAGTTTTTACAGAAAATGGATTTATTGATAAAGATTTTTAAAAGCATTTGCTAAGTTGAGGACAGGCAGCAAGGTCAGGGATGCTCCAGGTAGGCTATGACTCACCCAAAGGTACACACATACCTGTGGGGCTACTGCCACAGTAAGATGCTAGACAGCGCATTGCTATGCGTTGGTGCTAGGTGGAAAGTCACACATTAGCTCAGGACTCTCAATTGTGATCCATTCATTCTTTCATTCCACATATAAACCTCTCCCCATTTTATCCTCACAACACCTCTCTGAAGTAGGTGGTGCTGAGAAAGAACTTTCTCTCAGAAGAGATAGTGATGGTCACCAGCTTAGGCTTGCCATGCGTCAGGAAAATTCCTGGTTTTTGGGAGTAAAAATGGCATCGGGGGAATTTTGCCAAATCGGATGTATGGCAACGTGATGGAAAAAGCAGCGCAAATGGCTCCGAAAGCTTAATATCACTATTTTAGGGAGAGGTTCAACAATTTGGGTGGGTTTCTTTAAAAAAAGCTTTATTTTTGAAATATGGCAACCCTACACCAGCTTAGATTTGTCTAAAAGAGGATTAAACTGATTAATGGAGGACAAGGCTATCAATGACACATTGCCACAATGGCTATATTCTACCTCCCATTATCAGAGGAATTATGCCTCTGGATTCCAGTTGCTAGAGATCAGAAATGGGAAGAGTGAGGAATACTGGATTACATGGGCCTTTGGCATGATCCAACAGAGCTCTTCTTATGTTCTAACTAGATGTGTGCACTCCACAATAGGTTTTGGCCACCCCAAAAGCTTCATGGTTTCTTACACCCCAAACAAGAATTGGATTGGTTGCAATTATATGACATTGCATAGAGGTGAGGGTGTATGATATGGGATGATCTTAAGCTTAGTGTGGGATGTGCACCCCCAGTTCCCTGTTCATTTCTATGTACATTGGCTATTATTACCATTCGAGTACCGTACTTAACAGTGTCTTGCACTGTGAACAGGCCACTTCCTGTTTGGTTGACTCTCCCATTCTCAAACCCTGGGAAAAGGCCTCAGCCCACACCATAGGTAGGCTTTGAAATAGCTCATATGAGGGGGGCCTTCAATACCTGGAGCTGTCACCCCAATTCTTCCAGCAGTAAAGCCATCCTGACACCAGGGAGTAGAAATACTCTGTTTTCCATTATTCTGGCATCCCAGCTTTTCAGTATTTTGTTTCTTATGCCAGTCTGATTTGTTGTCTCTCACACACAAAATTTACAATTATTTTAAAGTTTGCATATATTTCTATTTTTATTGTACAAATATATTTGTCCACAGTACCATTTAAGCCTCAAAGTGCCCAGCTTTGAAGTTGAAAATAGATAATAAAGGAGAGCATATTAGTGTCAGTGGAGATAAATGTTGAAAGGGGAAGAACCTATTTGGGTCAAATCCAGTTGTATTATTAGTACTAAAGGGATCAGAGGTTGTGGACTTTGCTGTCTCTGAACAAAGTCATGTCTCCCAAAGTTGCACAGACCTCTGATGCTCCCATGTGCTCTCCCCCCACAGAAATCCTCCCTTACAGCTGAGACCAGCTTTACATTCAGCAGGACTTCTTTCCCCATCATGATCAGACAATCTAAAAAGAAGACTTTTCTTCTGCGGGAGCTAATTGCTTTGAACAGAGGGATGTTGTGGGGGGGGGGTTATGTTGAACTTTTCTCATCAGAGAAGACAGTCCTTAAGCCCCCCTGCATATCTTAGGCTAAGCACACATTTCAAAGCTGGAGAATTGTGGCCATGGTATTTAGGAGTATTGGGATGATTCCAGATGGAGGTTTATTGGAGAATTAGGACTGCTCTTGCGTGCGACGGTTGTTGCGTCTCCAAGAAAATCCACGTTTCAGTATTGTAGTACTAATTTCCCACAGAAAACTAATAGGGCTGCTTCCTGAAGACTATGCTACCACTCAGTGGATTTGTAACTGGCTGACTGACCGAACCCAAAGTGTGCTCATCAATGGTTCCTCTTCATCCTGGAGAAGAGTGACTAGTGGGGTGCCACAGGGTTCTGTCTTGGGCCCGGTCTTATTCAACATCTTTATCAACGACTTGGATGATGGACTCAAGGGCATCCTGATCAAATTTGCAGATGACACCAAACTGGGAGGGGTGGCTAACACCCCAGAGGACAGGATCACACTTCAAAACGACCTTGACAAATTAGAGAACTGGGCAAAAACAAACAAGATGAATTTTAACAGGGAGAAATGTAAAGTATTGCACTTGGGCAAAAAAAATGAGAGGCACAAATACAAGATGGGGGCCACCTGGCTTGAGAGCAGTACATGTGAAAAGGATCTAGGAGTCTTGGTTGACCACAAACTTGACATGGGCCAACAGTGTGACGCGGCAGCTAAAAAAGCCAATGCAATTCTGGGCTGCATCAATAGAAGTATAGCATCTAGATCAAGGGAAGTAATAGTGCCACTGTATTCTGCTCTGGTCAGACCTCACCTGGAGTACTGTGTCCAGTTCTGGGCACCACAATTCAAGAAGGACACTGACAAACTGGAACGTGTCCAGAGGAGGGCAATCAAAATGGTCAAAGGCCTGGAAACGATGCCTTATGAGGAACGGCTAAGGGAGCTGGGCATGTTTAGCCTGGCGAAGAGGAGGTTAAGGGGTGATATGATAGCCATGTTCAAATATATAAAAGGATGTCACATAGAGGAGGGAGAAAGTTTGTTTTCTGCTGCTCCAGAGAAGCAGACACGGAGCAATGGATCCAAACTACAAGAAAGAAGATTCCACCTAAACATTAGGAAGAACTTCCTGACAGTAAGAGCTGTTCGACAGTGGAATTTGCTGCCGAGGAGTGTGGTGGAGTCTCCTTCTTTGGAGGTCCTTAAGCAGAGGCTTGACAACCATATGTCAGGAGTGCTCTGATGGTGTTTCCTGCTTGGCAGGGGGTTGGGCTCGATGGCCCTTGTGGTCTCTTCCAACTCTATGATTCTATGATTCTAAGAAAGCAGGGAAGATCTCATACTATGGGCACACAACTGCCGTGAAAGCAAATGTAGTCCTAATCGTAAACCTTGGGTACGAGGGTGTGCCTGTATTGCTTATTGAGCTTTCCCAATCACTAGGGAAGTTGAGTGTCCTACTTTAAAGAGGATAGTCCTATGTCTGAAAGCATTCTCCTCTATTTAAAGGGCTGTCTGGTCCAAGTCCTTAAAAAAGAGTGGCGAAACCTTGAACTTGCCTAGCTGGCTTCTGGACAGCAGACTGAGCAGGTACACAGGCTACCTGGGCACAGCCTTACCCATTATGGTGAGAGCTTCATATTCTGTTTCCTTTATAGTAATTGCTTCTATACATATAAATTAGCAAGGTCAAATTTTGTGTCCTCTTTTTCAAGACGCTGTGTAAGTGACGACCTTAGACTCCACTCCCCTTCCCAGATATGATGTGTCCTTTGAAGTGCCTGCCTTGCTCTTCACCTTATTATTTGAGTCATTTTGGAAGACAATATTTCTTTGAAAAAAATATAATAATAATAATAATAATAATAATAATAATAATAATAATAATAATAATAATAATAATAAAATACTTCTCTTTTTGAGAAAATGGAGCCAACCCCAATCCAAGCTGTAGTTTTTTTCTTCTCTATAGGGCTGTCTCCAACAGGAGCTTCATGAAGATGGAAAGGGCTTCTTGAGCACCTAAGGAAATTTCCGTGAAATCTCCCTTCAGAAAGTACTACTACAGGAGAAGATTAGCTGGCTCTTCCAAATTACACTGCAGATAGTTTTGCAGACCTGAATAGCTTTATGATCCTCTAGTGGCATCACCAAGCTGAATCTTGCTTAAGTTTTAACTGAGCTCTCTCTAGGTCCAAACCATTCTCAGGAATAAAAATGTAAAATTATTCCAGAGGATAATGGTGTTGGGCAGTCAGAGAGGAATGTCTTCTACCTATCCCATGCTTATTACATATCATATACTCATAGAATGTAGAGTTGGCATCCCAAAAAACAAGCAAGAAAGCCACGCTGACTTTTTATGCCATGGACTTGTGTGTCAGCCACATGCTACTTTGGCCCCAAATCACACATGGTTTATATGTTTGGGCTGCTTCTTTTTTTAGTTCTTGCTAATATTGTTTTCTTTTAAAAGTTAGATTAATTTTTGTAGTGATAGTTAATTATTTTTTATTTTAAAATGAATTTCAACTGTTTTGCATGATTTTTAATTTGCTGGAAGTCAATCAGTATTTTCTTTTGCCTCATTATTTGCCAGTTCCCAGCCCATTTCACAACCACCAATGGTGGTTAAAATAATTTAGATATCATATCATTCTCATAAACCACTTCAAAAGCCCTTAAAATAACCTTTAAATAAACCTGATGAATAATCATCTAAATTCTTTCTAACTTCTTTGTCAGACTCTTTTATTTAGGAGTTGGGACTGTGAAATGTTGATTGAGTGGCTCACACAATTACCTACTTGTCAGAATGGGGGTATTTAGCATCTGTAAGAATGAACAGAACTAGTTCGATCTAAACAGTGTGTTTACTTGGAAGTCCCATTGATTTAAGAAATGGAACCTACATTCAGAGGTTTAGTCAGGCTCAAAGCCCCGGCCTAAAGACTTACTTTACGGACATAAAATGTGACTTCTGAGTTGACATCTTTTAGTTTACTATTTGTAGACTGAGAGTCCTAAACAAATTTGCTAGGGAGTAAGACTGAACCTAACGGTCAGGGGTCCCTTTACCTTTAAGACATTGAATATAGTGAGACACACTTCTGAGTAAAACTGGATAGGACTAGATTGTGAGTTTGTTAATCTATGTAATATTCTTAGGGTTGACATACACCCAGAATTTTCCATGCATATCTAGTGTAGCGCATATGCAGTGTGGTGTAGTGGTTAAGAGCAGCAGACTCGTAATCTGGGGAACCGGGTTCGTGTCTCCGCTCCTCCACATGCAGCTGCTGGGTGACCTTGGGCCAGTCACACTTCTTTGAAGTCTCTCAGCCCCACTCACCTCACAGAGTGTTTGTTGTGGGGGAGGAAGGGAAAGTAGAATGTTAGCCGCTTTGAAACTCCTTCGGGTAGTGATAACGTGGGATATCAAATCCAAACTCTTCCAATACTGCAGTCAGAAGTCGTGTCCAGGCAAAAATCGCTAAAAATGTCCGGGGAAATCCAGGCATATGGTAACCCATTTCAGCAGTGTCATTTTTAGCAATTTTCCTTTGAAAAAGCTCAACAACTTCTTTTTTTTCTTGCAAATTTGCCCAAAATAAGCTTTGTCTGGATCTTCACTATTTGAAATATGGCAAACCTAAATACAGTCGTACCTTGGATCCGGAACGTATTGCAAGTCAAACATTTTGGCTCCTGAACGCAGCAAACCCAGAAGTGAGTGTTCCGGTTTGTGAATGTTATTTGGAACCCAAATATCCAACATGGCTTCTGCGGCTTCCAATTGGAAACCGCACCTTGGTTTCCGAACATTTTGGAAGTCGAATCGACTTCTGGAACGGATTCCGTTTGACTTCCGAGGCACCACTGTATACTCAGCCTCCAGTTTTGACCTCCCAAAAGGTTCCCATCCTAAGACAGAACATGTGAGGAACATTCCTCTCCAACAAGCAGCCATTCTTCTATCAGGTTTCTCTGAGGATCATGTCAAGCAGCACTCTCTCTTCCCCTCCCTTCTCCCTCTCATCAGTACTTCTCATCATTTTTCACTGATGCTTGGATGGCCTGATGATCCTGGTTATATATGTCAAAATGTGGCAGCTAGAACAGGAATACCAGCAGCCATCAGGCGAAGCCAATGAGCAGGACAGATGACAAATCCAGAGCAGCAGGTCAAATAACAGGGTATCCCTGACAATATATACAGATGAGATGAGATGAGATGAGATGAGATGAGATGAGATGAGATGAGATGAGATGAGATGAGATGAGATGAGATGAGATGAGATGTGATGATATTCTGGTAAATATCCATAAACAGTGTTTGCATATCTCCATACGCATCCTGTTTGAAAACACCGTGTGTTCAAGTGGCAATTTTCAATAGTCCAGTGGTTGCAAATTTTGTTCTTACAAGTAACTTTTTCTAATACATCAACCTGTTCACATAATTAGTCAGCACAAGTTGTACAGTGAAGAAACTGGGAGAGGTTTATTGATTCTGGCTTAAAGCATAACCTTGAACACTATGTGATCTTCCTTGGGAGACTACTAGATTTCAACTGGTGCCAGTGCCATGTACAGGATTTATGTTCATGTCTGTAGTTGAGACAGGGGAAAAGTTCTATTCTGCCTCAAAGCTGATTATCAGGTAGATGAGTTAATCAACTAAGTCACATTTCTCCTTTGTGAGTCCATTGGAATAGAGAGTCCAGCCTAACTGTATTTAGAAGAGCACAAAATAAGATTGCACAAAAGATCTGCAAATTAGAACTGGGAAGTTTTTTGCTTAACTGATGCACAAAATGCCTCTCAACTGAGGGAGGTAAAACAGTTTCTGATTATATTGTCTCCCTCTTAAAACAGGCTTGACATACATCTTCTGAAGAATTATGGTAAATGAAATTAAACTTAGAACAGAGTATGAATTAGCAGTAGAACCATTGATACAATGTTTGGATATATTGAGGAGCCAGTCTTCCAAGTGGATATAAAATTGACAATACACTTGATTTATTAACAGCTGCCTGCAAAGCAATATGCTACAACTGGAAAAAGTCACAAATCTCCGTGTTAGATTGAATCCTCAAAGTGTGGGATTTGGCTCACATGGTAAAATTAGCATATGTAGTGAGAGTTAGGAAAAGCAGACAACCCAATAATTTATTTATTGAAAAATGGAGAAGTTGCGTTATGAAACAAGATAATATTCACCCATATACGCTGACAGAAGCAATTTAAGAAATGGCTTAACATATTATTTACAGTCTCTCTTTTCTACAGCTGTTACTGTTGTTTGGTGTGTCTGCTTTGTTTTCTGTGTATCACGTATGGAAAATTAAATACATCTATATATAAACGTACATACTTTGTATGCCCATTTTCTCCTTATTTTCCCCTGATTTCTCTGTATTATGCTTCAACTAAAGGTTTTAAAACTTGTATTAGTGTAGGCAGCTGAGAAGAATCTTTTTTAAAGGTTATATTAGCAACCTCTCCCATTTTTTTAAAAAAATCCCCTTTTCTGGATGTGGCTCCAAGAGCTAACTCTTGTCTGACTCCCCTCCCTTCAAGCAAACAAGTTTCAAAGGGAATCTGTTGAACTGAAAGACACTAATACTTCAAGAAGCGGAGTGGAGATTTTCCATCCCCAATCAATCAGGCCAGGGAACAATTTTTTACACAGAACCAAACATTAATTACCTGACAACTAGATCAATATCAGCCTGTTCTGCAGGCTTAATCTGAGGCAGGAATCAACAGCACTGAGTCCTGGGATCTAACTACTGCGCCACTTCTCAGTCCCAAAGTACAGTGGTACCTCATGTTACATACGCTTCAGGTTACATACGCTTCAGGTTACAGACTCCGCTAACCCAGTAATAGTGCTTCAGGTTAAGAACTTTGCTTCAGAATAAGAACAGAAATCGTGCTCCAGCGGTGCAGCAGCAGCGGGAGGCCCCATTAGCTAAAGTGGTGCTTCAGGTTAAGAACAATTTCAGGTTAAGAACGGACCTCCGGAATGAATTAAGTGCTTAACCCAAGGTACCACTGTATCTGAAATTGTCTTGAAGAGAGCACCTCTGAACATATGCAGAATAATTTTGCTCACCACTGAATAATGACATGCTGCTGCATCCATCTGGTGTTGAGAAGCCAGATTTTGGATTTCTGAACAAATTACCTATTGCTAAGCAGAACACTGATATTGTGGGCTACTTCTTGTCATTAAATTGAGATGAAATTTGCCAACATTTTACAAAGGCTAAGAAGAAGCATGGGTTCATATCCAGTACTAGTCATACTCAGAACAGATCCATTGAAATTAATGGATTAAAGCTATGGTTTTCACAGTAGTGGTGTATGGGAGTGAGAGCTGGACAATAGAGATGGCTGATCGCCAAAGAATTGATGCTTTTGAATTATGGTACTGGAGGAGACTCTTGAGAGTCCCATGGACTGCAAGAAGATCAAACCTATCCATTCTTAAGGAAATCAGCCCTGAGTGCTCACTGGAAGGACAGATCCTGAAGCTGAGGTTCCAATACTTTGGCCACCTCATGAGAAGACTCCCTGGAAAAGACCCTGATGTTGGGAAAGATTGAGGGTACAAGGAGAAGGGGATGACAGAGGACGAGATGGTTGGACAGTGTTCTTGAAGCCACAAACATGAGTCTGACCAAACTGCAGGAGGCAGTGGAAGACAGGAGTGCCTGGCATGCTCACAAAGAGTCAGACATGACTAAACGACTAAACAACAACAATTTCAGTGGGTCTCCTCTGAGTGTAACTTAGCAAGATACTAGCCATAGATCTGGACTAGACACATCATGAGGAAGTATGATGATCACCATAGGTGATATGGGACGCTCCAGATGTTGGTGGATTCTGGCTCTCATCTGCCCCACTTAGCATGGCTAATGGTCAGGGATCATATTATGCCATCCTCCCTCCCCAGACTTATCAATAAATAAGATTGTATTGGAGATGCCGTTTTCTTTCCTCTCATTTCTAGCCTTTGGTATTTCTTTAAACTGCCCAGACGTTAGTCAAAGTAAAAATATGCAACGAAATTCTAGCATGTTTCAATGAAGGTAATCCCTATTAACACTGTGTTACTTCTGAGTAAATATGTATATACTTCATGACTGTAATCCAAAGCTCATTTACTTTGGAATAAGTTTCAACTGACTTCTTATTAAAACAGGAGTGGCCACCTGTGGTCTGTCATCTCTTGTTGCACAGCAACTCCCATAATATCTGACCATTGGGCATGCTGGCTGGGGCAGATGGGAGTTGTAGTCCAGCAAAATCCAGAGGACTATTGTTTAGCTACCCCTGGATTAAAACATGAGACTCCGTGTTTAGCTCTGGCTATATTATTTTCTTTGAAAATCATAATTTTGCTTTGGAGCAGTAATCCTAAACCATATTGACCACCATGGTCTCTTTCTCTCTCTTGTACCACATCAGATTGCACAGACCTAGAAATGGTCAGTGCTGCAGTCCCCGGTCGTATGTATCTTGAGTGTAAACCTCACTGAATCACTCAGTTCATCTTCTGCAAAATCATGATACATAGGATTGTGCTGCATTTCCATTAAAGTCTCTGGCTGCAACCTTGCAGATATCACAGAGTTCCACAGACATTGATGAATACCACCGCAATCCTAAACTCTTTATGACTTAGATGGCCAGTGTGATGTACAGTAGTGCCAGACTAGGACTGGTCTTAATTTCACAGGGTTGTTGTAAGAACACTAATAGGGAAAGGAACAACCAAGCACCCTGCCTTGAATTCCTTGGAAGGAGGGCAGGATATAAAATAGAATAAACACTCAGCATGTTTTGGGGTTTGGGTGTAAGAAACTGTGGATTGTGCCCTGGCTGTCTGTTAAATCTGAGATTGCTGAAGTCTGTTCCAGTTTGTGGATTGCAGCCCACAAACCACATTGCAGCCCTAGGCCACATTGAAATCAAGTGGAGTGTAAGCCCCACTGAAATCAGGAAGACGTGACTTTTAAGTAGGTATACATATAATTATGTTAGTTTATTTCTTTTACTCTCCACTTTTATAAGAAAATGAACTTTTTAAGTATTTCCAAACAACTGTGAACTACAGTTTAACAGTGTGTTAAGAGCAAAGTCTACTCCACTAATTAGAAGCTTAGGCAGCTAATTAGAAGAGTTTAGTTTAGCTCAGGGATGATGGAGCGAGAAGTGAAGAGGGGTTCTGATAGTCACTGACAGATTTCCTGTCAAGATTGCTGCTATCTATGGGGAAATTAGTGACACTGTTGAAGCACAAGGAACAACTGCCATTGTCGGGTTCACAGTGGGTGTTTCTCCCTATACCATTTATTACCCTCCTGCTTTTACTGACGGTTTTGCAAGTCCTGTTCATATGGAAATACTGCTCCATAGAAACTATCACAATATAAATATACTTATTTGGCAGCAGGTCTGTTGCAGAAGTGGACACCCCCCCATCCCTCTCTCTCTCTCTCTTACACACGCACACACACACACACACACACGTATATGCATGTGTGCACACCAGGTATTGTCTCTATTACATATGCGTGCGTGTGTGTGTGCAGTACATTGCGTCGAATATTGTCCCGAGCAATGTGTGCGGTGATATATAGGCGCACCTCCTCCCCCGCGCCCCGTGCGGGGGCCACCCACCCACCTTCCCTTTCTTCCCTCCAGCTTGTCTTGCGAGCCAGCGCGCCTTGCAGGAAGCCCTGCGGATGTTTGCTGCTTTTCATGTGGCATTTGTGGCCGGCTCTGATAACGTGGCGGGCAGATCCGCAGCCATTCAACGCCGCGCTTGGGAAAACGGTGGAAATAGAAAGGCGGCGTCTTTGAGCAAAGGGCGCTCGCTCTCCCTGCTCCAGCGCCGTGAGTTGAAAAGGTCACTTTGTCCCCAAAGGGAGCCCCCTCCCGCCGGGTCTCGGGGCAAGGGAAACACGGGATCCCGGGCCGAGAGGAGACTCAGCAGCAGCACTTTTCGGGGTTTGGGTTACGAGGAGCACGTGGGGACTTTCCCAAATTGGGCACATTCAGATCCCACTGGTCTTACTCCGGTCTTCACTCCTTTGGAGTGAAATGCTGGCAGCACTAACCCAACGCAACCAAACTGGACGGTGCTTGGCAAGGGGCAGTCAGTGCCGATAGATAGCCTGATCCCAAACTTCAAAGCGATCGCGATTGCTGCGGGATTTAATTTCCACAGTCGCGTGTCCAGGATCGGAGCGCGCAAGCAAATAGATTTGCGGTGCCGGTTTCGGCCAGGTTGTTGCACATAAACCGGTGCGAGGGATCTGCGGGTCTCTAGGGGGTGTGTACCTCTCCCGAGATCCGCATTCCCTTCTGTCACTCCGGATCCTTGAATTCCCAGAGGATCACTGCCAAGAGTTCGCTCGAAAGTTCTGAGCCGAGTTCGAAACTCGCCTTTCTCTGCCTTTCATCCTAGGGCGCTGAATCTGGAACGGAAAATTTGCTGTGGCCTGAACTTGATTTTCGAAAACAAAATGAAACAAAAAACTCAAGTCCCTAAAGGCGGTGTATGGCCTGCCACATCACAGGTTCGATTCCTGGCATGCCCAGGGAGGGGCTTGGAAAGACAGTAGCCTGTCTGTCTAAGACTAAGCTGCATGGACTAATGGTCTGACTCGGTGTAAGGGCGATGCTGAGGTTCTTCAAAGAACCTTCCAACAACCGGGTTAGAGACAAGAGACTCCTGGATCGATCCCCCGGAACGCGGGGCTCTCACTTCGCTGCCAGTAAAATTAAAATTTTTAAAATGCTCTAAAATGCAACAATCCCCTTGACCAGATCGGTCTGAACCGCAAACAATCTGGCCTCAGTTGTTTGTGGATCGCAGTTTACGCAGACGTCGTGGGATGCGGGGCTGAAGGCTCTCTAGCCGCTAGCGCAATGTACGTAAATGTCCCACAGAGAAGCAATCTGTTTCCTCTGAAGCTGTTTCTGTAACGTCTGCCCCAGGGTCAAAGATACTTTCCTAACATAGCACTCAGGCGCTCTGCGCTTTCCTGCGGTTGTGCATGGCGTAGTCCCGCTATCAAGCGGAATAAATATTTTGACGGGGAATCCCGAAGCGTTTCCTAGGTAATGGCTAGCAAGATGAGACAGAAAGTATCATCACCATTTCAAGAGAGTTTCGTTTCTTTTCAGCAGCAAAAAATATAATTTTGGGGTTTAAAATAAATAAATAAATAGTTCAAAGTATATTAAGCCTAACTGCACAGTATCTCAGACATCTTGATCCACGAATTATTTTCACCCTGGAATACAATCCAGCGGCGTTTTGACCCACAGCTTGGATCCAAAGTAACTAGGCTGACTCACAGCCAAGCGGTCCTGGGAATCTCGATTCTAAACACTAAACTCGGAATGACTTCAGGATCAGGGGGAACCTTTACGATATAGTCAAAGAAAAATAACTAAATGGTCAAAGAAAAACAACTAATTGCATTCCGCAGGAAGCGCAAGTTGGTGAGGCTGAGTTAAGGCAAGGAGCGACTACGTTCACCTGAATGTTGGTTTTGGCTGAAGCTGTCAAGACTGACACACCAAGCCTTGTAGCGAAACTCAATACATGCTTACTCGGAAGCAAGTCCCGCTGTGGAGCTTATTTTCCAGTAAGGCTATTTAGGGAAGAAGGTACTACGCTGAAATAAGTATCACTGATTTCAGAAAAAATATTAGATCCGAATTCAAAGCATGTAAGCATCAGTGCGTTTAATAGCATCGCCTTCTAACGTAAATACTAACCTACAGCTACACTTGGGAGTCATTTTCGCTGGAATCAGTACCGTTTACTTCCGGTTCTTTGAAGCAAGTGTCCTAGATTTTCATTACCCCCTACATAACCGCGCAATGTTGAGTTAACAATAGTGGTTTGGCAGGAGGTGTAATGATGACGATGATGATTAAATTCATTACCTGCCCTTCAACAGCAAGTCGCAGAGCAGGTTACAAGGTTTAAAGCATTTAAAAATTATTAGGTGATACTCTTGTTTATTTTGTGCATTAATGTACATCGTAAAAAACACATTGCATAATATTGTGCTGAAATGTTAGAAATCCCTTAAGTGCGAAAAAACTTAAACCCCTTAAAACGTGCTTGAGTTCCTGCTGTTGAAATAATCGGAAATGAACCAGTTAAAGTTCAAGTACTCTAAATTAATTATACCAACTGAAGCATCAGCAGCTGTTTGAGAAACAAAAGAAGTACATTTAGAGCATAGTTTTCCGTAATAAATATGATACTTGCATTTACAAAATATATATTTTTAGACTCCATTTGTGTGCGTGTACCCATGCGATACAAAAACTTAACGAATTATGATACACGATAACGTATCATGTACAAATGTAACGCTTACATATTATAAATGCACTTCTTAAAGCCCATTCTCAAAATGTATTTCTTCCATCAGATTTACCAATGACATTTCCTGTCTAGAAAACACGTCCAGCAGACAGGAAACAGATAAAATAGGTCGAAAGTGGTTCATTTTCCCTCCCAGAAAAACAAACTACTTAAATAGCGTGATCCCAAGCAAAGACATCCTCTTCGGTCACCTGTAACGAGTCACTTTCGGGTTCCTCTCATTCCGAGCCCAATCGCCCTTAACTTGAAAGTAGATCCCATTGATCTCAATGGAATTTACTTCCACGTAGCCCCAAGTCATGGAAAAATCCACTTGTCACTGGAAATGTTACTCCTGGCCAGCTCCCATACAGGTGAATTGCAGATGGAACTGGTCCTCTGCTCGCCCGCTGCGACGGTCCCCGGCCCCGCCCACGAAGCCGATTGGCCCGGGCTCAGTTTAAACGAAGCCGCGCGGCGACGGCCGCCAGCTAGTCGAGAGCCAGCGCGGACTGCCTGAGTGTCGCTCGGAGTCTCTCCCAAGCGTTCCTTCTTGCGAGCCATCCCGATTTGCCTTGCGGGGGCGCCAGGAAGAGGACCGAGGGCAAGGAGCGGGTGGGTCCGGCGGAGCAGCGTGGCAATGAGCAGCCCCGATGCTGGATACGCCAGCAGCGACGACCAAGGACGGTGCTCGCTCCCTCCTCCGCTCATGATGCAGTGTCCGTGGGCAGAGTCGCTGAGCCCGGAGGGCAAGAGCAAGGGCGAGGCGGCCGCCGCCGCCGATGCAGGCCAGCAAGGCGGCCCGGGCCGGGCCAAAGGGGAAGCGCGCATCCGCCGCCCCATGAACGCCTTCATGGTCTGGGCCAAGGACGAGCGCAAGCGGCTGGCGCAGCAGAACCCGGATCTGCACAACGCCGAGCTCAGCAAGATGCTGGGTAAGTGCCCGGGAGGCTTGGCAAAAGGCACGGGGGAAGGGGGTGCGGACTGTAAGGCGCCAGTGTCAAAGAAAGTCCCTAGACCTTGCTGTTGTTACCTACAACAAAGTAACAGCACAATCCCACCCATGCTCCCTTGGAAGTAAGTCCAAGGGGATTCCAAGTAGCTCCGCGAAAGCAGATGTGCCAACCTGAATAAAATATATTGGGGGGGGGGCAGGTAAGCCCCTACCCGCATAATACCCATCAACCGGGGGCGCGCGGCCCACTCCAATATATTATTGGGGACGCCAAAGGGACGTCGACCCCTAGGAGTTGGCCTTTATGCGCGGGAGCACACCCCAAAGCAACTGCCATCTCCGCAAGAGAAGGGTCCTTCTCTGGGAAGCTGGCTCGGCCACGCGAAGGAGTAACTCGGGAGCTTGGAGCGCACGGGGCAGAGCAGCAATTCCCAGGCCGCGCTCGCCCTCGATCCCGCCCCCCACGCAGGCAGGGTGGGCATGAGGGAGTTTCAAAAGGTCTGGCTAAGAGGGCAGCACGGGAGCAGGAGGGCTGAAAAGGCTTCAACCTCGACATAGCTAATGGAAGGTCCGACGGCAAAGATTCGGATTCCAGCGACATATTTATTTCCATTGCTATAATCCGACGTGCCTTTTTTGGCACGGGGAACGGGAAGGGAAATACTCTTTCGCAACCGGGAGGACGGCTGGCCTGCGTTTCTTCGCAATGCCGGCGCTGCTCCTCTCAGCTGCTGGGTCTGGGGCGCGAGGAGGCCGACCTTGTTTATCCACATAAAACTAGTCTTCTGCCATCCCGACTCCCGAAGGGTCTACACTTGTTTTAAGCCCGGATATGTGTCACATACTCTAGTTATTAAGCAAACTGCTTGTGGTCGTCCCTCAAATGCCGGCTACCTCACTGCAGCCTGAAATCCCCCCGAAAGCCAGAACCAACCGGCCCTGCTCCGAAGAGGTGCGTCCCCGAAGGTGCATCCCTCTTGCCTACACCCGGCTGAGAGGAGCGTGGAAACCTCTGGCCCATCGGAAGTTGCTGGACCTCCGCTCCGATCACCGCTGACCAATGGTTGCTTCACGCTGATGGGAGCTGGGAATCCAGAAACCCCTCAAGGGCCCCGATTGCCCATCCCCGAGAGGGATGTGAGGTGGTGTGGGAGGCAATGGTCATATGTACCTTGGAGCACGGAATCCATTTCTGAGTAGGCATTGCTAGGACTGTCAGTTGACTTTTTTCCTGCCTGAGGGAAAGTCCGCGCCAAGCGGGCAAAGAGTGTGCCGAGATTTGGGGTGAGGGCTGTATGGGATTAACTTCAATGTTAGGACTGCGTTGCCCATTGACTTGTTTTCCTGCCTGGCTGAGGGGAGACCAGCGGGCAGAGTGTGGCGAGGTTGGGGGGGGGGGGAATGACTGGCAGCCGCCGAGGCTGAATTGTGGGCGCCTGTTTGAAACCTCCATTTCCCCTTCTCTTCTCGCTGACAGGCCAGTCGTGGCGGGCGCTGACCCAGGAGGAGAAGCGGCCCTTCGTGGAGGAGGCGGAGCGGCTGCGGCTGCAGCACATGCGCGACCACCCCAACTACAAGTACCGGCCGCGGCGGAGGAAGCAGGTGAAGCGCCTCAAGCGCGGCGACGGCGCGGGCGAAGGCGGGGGCGGTTTCCTCCCCGTGCAGCAGCAGCAACAGCAGCACCACCACCACCACCACCCGCAGCACCAGCTGGGGCTGTCCATGGACGGGGGCAGCGGCTGCGAGGGGCTGGGCCTCCCGTACCCCGAGCAGCCGGGCTACGCCGGCGGGAACTTCCACTACCGAGACTGTGCGCCTCTCCCGCTGCCGGCTTTGGGCGCCCATTTCGGGAGCTACAACCTGCCCACCCCCGAGCCCGAGTCTCAGAGCGGCGCCTGCGCAGAGCCCGCCTTTTTCCCGCCTCACCAGCCCGACGAAGGCGGCTGCCTGCTGGGGCCCTACGGCTACCCGACGCCCCCCGGGGCCGAGTATCCCTGCAACGGCGCCCCTGCCGGCAGCAGCGCCGGGCTTTTCCGCGCCCGCTTCGCGGCTCCCGTGGCCGCCTACGCCTCTGCTCAGGATCCCGCGCAGCAGCAGCAGCCGCAGCAACCCTGCCGTCGAGGAGACGCCGCCGCCGGCTTGGAGCACCTTCCCCCGCATGACGTGGAGCTGCTGGCCGACGTGGACCGCGCCGAGTTCGAGCAGTATCTGTCCTTCGGCTGCCGGCCCGGCGAACTGGGCCTCCCTCCCTATGCGAGCCACGAGGCCTCGGAGGCGAACTCTGCCGCCGCTTACTACTGCGCAGCCGCGGGAGGAGGGGGAGGCTATCCGGAGCTGTGAGAGGGACTCGGCGGACTGGAATAGAGGCAGGAGCGGACTGGATCCCTCGGTTCTATTTATTGTAATTTATTGACTGGAACATTTTTAGAAACCAGGCCTGGGAACTTTGAGCGGGGTTTTTTTTTTAAGTACCCGCCGGAGCCTTCGTTTCCCCTTTCCCCCTTTCCTTCTTGCTGTAACCTCCACATCGGACAGAGCCAGCGAGGCTGCCCTTAGAGCTCACTAGGAGGCAACTCGCCCTTCGCCTCCGAACCCGCTTCCTTCAAGGGGTCCTTGTACAGAAGGGGGTGGGACTTGGGGAACCCCCAGTAGACGTTTGACTTGGAAACAGCTCGGCAATAAAATAACTCAGGTGGTTATGAGTGATGGTGTCGTTCTTGCGGGCTTCGCCGTGTGTAAATATACCCAACACCTTTGCGGAAGGTAGAGCAGAAGGTCCCCGGTTCAGCTCGCAGCATCTTGGGGGGCGGGGAGTCTCTGCCAGTCAGTGTAGAAAACATGAGGAAGATGAGTCAATGGTCTGGCTTAGTCCGAGGCAGCTTCCTCTGTGCCAGACAGGAGAACCGAGAGCTGGTCAAACAATTCGCACTTCACACTCCTTGTCGGGTCCCCTCGGTGCTGCTACAAGGATCCTGGAGTAGGCACTTTTAATAAGACTTCTGCCTAGAAGCTGGAAGGTTGTAGAGTGAGATGTGTATAAAGCAGAGTCTGTTTTACCTCCATCCAATATCTGTAATTATAAGGTGGCATATTAAAGGTATTAGACTTTGGGGGAGAGTTCGATAATACGCGACATCTCCCAAAGCAGTTACCATGAACATACAATTACTGAACTTATAATCTCACTGGCACTCGAATCTCAAGATCCGCACCCCACTTCTTTCCAAATAATACTATTTCAGATACTAGTAGTACTTCAGAAAGTTTGTTTAAATGCAGGCAGTTTCTCCCTACAGCTGGAGAACTTTCCAGAGGAGTCACTAAAGCAGGGCTCTAGATGCAGGGGTCGCACAATTTTTCTTTCCCCTCGCTACTTTTTGCTAAACTAAACCGCTGAAGTAAAAAAAGCTGAAGGCAGTCAAGAGGAGATTTGTGTGCAAACGAATTTTCCACTCCACCCCGTTCTGCAACTCCGAAACTCGGGCTCTCTTGCCTCCCCCCAGTGAGCCTTTGGCTCATGGGTCCCGGGGATTTAGTAAAAGTAGCTTCCCTTTTGGAAAGGGTATTTCTTTGCAAAATAATGTGATTATCCACTACAGCTGGTTTGAAAATAAAGGACGGCGGTGCTCCAATTGCCTTTCCTCTCAAAATAGTGAGTTTACCGTTTAAATAATTTCTGGCAATAAATGAACAGGTTTGGGAAGAACAGGTAGGAGGTGTAGGTAGGCTGTGATCCCAGTCACAGCCTTGTGTAGGGACACCAAAACGCTTGATCCCGAGTGCACAGGCTGGGGGTGTACTTCTTCGGAAGGAATCCGTTGTCAACCTGGTGCCCGCCTGCTGTTACTGGACCTGCTGTTACTGGGCTCTCCCACCATCTCTGAACACTGGTCGTGTTAGCTGGGGCTGATGAGAGTTGGGGGTCTAAAGCACTGGCGGGGGGCGGGCGGGACCAGGTTGGCAAATGCCACTCTGCAAAGGAGGATCAAGTTCTAGGGAAAGAAGAGGAGTTATCTGTCCCCTGATGGTTTTAAGTTTATCAGCAAGGCGCCGAATGAAATCAAGCGTTCCAGATTAAATCAGGTTGATTTTGATTTCCCTTGATCACTTCCTCATCTCTTCCTTTGAGGTCCCCTGCCCCACATTCGTATTGGAAAAACACCAGCACCGTGAAAACAAAAGAAAAAGAAAAAAAGAGAATGTTATTTTAGAAAACTTCACCATCACTAGTGAGGTGAAGTGTTCCAGTCCGGACACGGTCTCCCTTTGCTTGGGGTAACGAAGAGTTTTTCCTTGTAAGTTTGAACTTGAAACGAAAGAGGATACTGGGAGATTATTTTCTTCAAAAATAATTAGTTTGTGTGTCATTTAAAAAACACAGTCTTACTTACAAATCACCTCCTAAGTATTTTCCCTCTCCCCTTTCTCAGTTTCTTGAGCAGCACTTGAAAGAGAGCTTTATTCTGGGAGAGCGAAAGAGAAGAAAAAAAGAAAGCGCCCCTTTCCCTTCCTAGCTCTCGTTTCAGGATTGCAGATTCAGTCAAAGGCGATCAAAAGAGAAAAGAGACGCTTCAAAGCAATTGGTCTATTAACTGAAATCACACTAGGACAATTCGGTCAACCGAACTGTCTAGTGTGCAAGAAATTGGGTAGTGCCAATTTCGGCTCAAAACTAGATCCCCTTTAGCTTGAACTCATTGGAATGGTTCATCCGAACCGCCCCCTTTTTATCCCCAGGGAACAATTGGGCCGGTGACTTTCTCTTGCGTTTAGGAACTGATCGTGTTAATTTCTTCCAAGCTGCGAGATAAAGAGGCGCGGGAACATATGTAACTTCGCACTTTGCCCTCTCACAAACCGTAAACCGATGGTAGGAGGAAAAGCGGGTGGTGAATTGAAAGTTTTTCTGCACCTTGCAGCGAAAATAGGCAAATAAAGCTGGTCATTTCTGTAGATTGATGCTACAGTGCTTAAGAGTAAGCCCCATTTAAGGCAATCGTATTTACTTTAGAGTAAACCTACTTTATTGGATTGGAAGCTTCAGTATGTATTTCAAATGTCTTCCTTTAACTCGATTTCACCACCTCCACTTCTATCATAACTTCATTTTTAGTTTGTATTTAGGTCCATTGGTTGGTAAATACCTAATCCCAAACCAATCCTCTTTGGAAGAAAGACCTACTGTGCTTGATGAGAATTCGCGATAAACACTGGTAGGTTCTTGCGGTTTTTCACAGGCCACACCTAGTCCTTTACGTGACGGTTGGGGAGCTGGATTTGGCCAGATCCTAACCTCCCCTCCCCACCCACCGCTCCACGGGTCAAATTTGACATGTGGATAAACTGGCCAGCTTTCGACCGATTGATGTCATAATGTCAGGTGATCCTTTTCTCTTTGCCCACGTAGATTGGAATCAAATAATGCAGGCTAAAGGACAGGAATTTGCAGGCGCTGACGTTCAGCTGATTGTCAGCGTTCACAAAGCCCTGCGCCTTTGCAAATGTCATTTATCACAGCGGTGCCTACCCGATGTAGGTGGGCGTGGCTTGACCAAAATAGCCTTGCAGGCAAAATGGGAGAACGCATGTTTACTCGGAAGAAAGTTCCTGTTAAGTTCAGTGGGGCTTAATCCAAAATTAGTATAGTTGGGACTGCAGTCATGCAGTACAGCCAGATACAGGCTTTTTCTTTAGTAAATCTCACTGTTTAGAGTCTTATTCATAGGTAAGTGTGGATAGGACTGTAGCTTAAAGTTCAATATTAACTCAATCTGTCCCCCTTCCATATTGCTCTAGACCAGCACATCCTTAACATTAGTAATGGATAGTTTCAGGATGAGTGGAAAAATGGGAAAGCTTTCCAAAATGCTCATTTTTTAAAAAAGTGAGGACTAGCTTAATCACACCTAAGGCCAACTATCTCTACGAGAGAAAGATAGCCCCAGCCTAGATCAAATAATCCAACTGATAACTGGTGTATGAACTCACTTCAACATCAAAACACAATGAGATTGTCTAAATTCCAGACTTCTTAAACAGAGTCTGAGTCAATTAACTGACTTGTTTTGCCAAAATGTGTATTTTTAGGCAATTGCTCTCTTTCTCATCACCACCTGTCCCTTTTGCATCTGCATGACAACTAAAATGTCAGTTCATTTTGTGCATATTGATCACATTGATTAACCAGTAATCTACAGTTATAGTTAAGGGAAAACTTTTGATGAGATCAAGTATCACAGTTTCACCAAGCTCCTCAAGGAAAAGGCTTTTACACTTTTTATTTGCTGTTTTTCTGTTGGATCATCTCTATCTCAGCTACAGGCTGAAAAATAGGCTTGATCAAAATGCTGGGAATTATAGTTGAAGGGAGAATCAAGAGACCACCAAATACAATTCCCAGGAAGCCCTAACTGGTAAGCAGCTATAAAATCAATATAAATCCTCCATGTATAAGAAAATATTAAGAAAATTGGTCCATGCAGCAGCAGGGGTGTGCCATTCAACAAATACACGAGGAATATCAGTGTCCATGGTATTCAACAGCATTCTAACATGGCCCACTCCACTGAACACAGGTCCATCTAGGCTGGCAATGTAAGGGGATTTGGGGAAAATCTCTTCAGGATGAACATTAATGAAGGAACGGGGCTGTGAAAAAGAAATACATGTTTTAAAAATTATGAAGTTATTTTTATAGTTATGAAATTATGAAGTAAATACCTTTATTGGGCTAATCAAAAGGTCATAAAATAGTGTGCAAGCTTTCAGGTTCCACAGAACCCTTCATCAAACTAAATGTTGAAAATTCAAGGGGTATGAGGGGAGGAAAAGGTTGCTGGGGTTACTCAAGCCATCCATGTCTGCATTGGTAAGATGGAGGTGTGGGTGAAGCTAGTAGACATTCAAATGAGGTGCTTTCCACTACCTTATTTAATGACATTTTGCTTGGCCTAATAAAGATATAGCCCTCATACAGACTTTTTTTTTGTAAGAGCCAACCAAGCTATCTTTACTTTTTGTGTAATTTTTAAGATGTTGCCTTGCTTCTACCTGCAATTTAGGCTTAGCAGTTTGCTGAGATCCCAAGAGAATATATTTATGCTCTTATTGGAGGATATACATTAAATGGACTGTAAAGCAGGTGTCTAAGGCTATCACCCTATGCCCACTCAAATGAGAGCATGTCCTGTTCTACACAATGGGATTTACATCTGAGTAAGCATGAATAGACTCGGATTGCATGTGGGTTTAGGGCTGCAGCCTGATTTGGAAACTCATTTAATTGTAGCAGGTAAATGGCAGTGAGCAAACAGGAGCACACTGCAATAATAATAATAATAATAATAATAATAATAATAATAATAATAATAATTTATTTGTACCCCGCCCATCTGGCTGGGTTTCTCCAGCCATTCTGGGTGGCTTCCATTGAAACAAAAAAACACTAAAATATCATACATTAAAAACTTCCCTGAACAAGGCTGCCTTAAGATGTCTTCTGAATGTCAGGTCTTTCTATGCATGCTTGTTTGGAAGTAAGCACCCAATTCAACCCAGTGGTGTTTGCTTCTTAGTAAATGTGCATGGGGTTGGGCTACACATCAGTTTATCCACAACAAGCGTGAATTACAGCAAAGTGTAATTACAGCAAAAGTTCAGGAAAATGAGATGTCAAATACTGTAGTTCATCTCTCTGTGTTAGGTATAAGCCCCCAAACCTGCACTCAGGACTCACAATCTTGTTTCAGATTCAAGATCTTAACTTTTGATGCAGATAATCTGCAAACGCAGCACCCTTGGACATGATAGTTAAGAAAGATGTTGAGTCCTCACACAGTACTCTGCATTGCCAATATGAAACATTTCCTAGAGATTTTCCCTTAGCTAGTGCGGAGAAAGGCTTCCACAAATGTGTGGAGGGGGGAAAGAGTCAGAAACCACTGAGTTTTAATGGCCAGGTTGCAATGAAATGAAAATGATGATCCCTGACTTCTGCATTTATTTCTCTGTAGCTGGCTCTGGATATCTAGCTAATTGATTTAAGTGATAGTCTCATGATTGAATTTTACATTTCTTTCTTTCTAGCAGACTCAGGACATTTCCTTATCTGATTGATTTAAGTAAGGGCCACCTGATTGAGTCACAGGCTACATTAGTTCCACAGAACAGGGAAAGAACAGAGCAGGTGAGGCAACACGCATTTATCAGATTCAGGACAGGATATATGGGCAATTTTTATTCATCTCTTTTACCTTCCCTTCAATGAGCCTTCACTCCCTTCCCTTTTCTCATTTTCTCCTCACCCTGTGATATAGCTTAGGACAACAGAAAGTGAAAATGAATGTTTTAAGATTCAGGACAGACCAAAGGAGCCTTTTCACCACCACAATAACAACAACCAGCACATTTGTTAGTCGCTTTATCCAAAAAATGTCACAATGCAACTTCGCAAGATAAAATAAAAACAGATACAATCAATTTAGAACTAGAAAATTTAAATACAATTTGATCAAGTATTTTCTAAGACTGGAGTAAATTCGTAATTTATTTAAAAGACCACTGTAAACAGTTAAAATATCTGGCAGGGATGTAATGACACTTGTAATGTGGAATTATTTATGAGAATTATGGTTATTTAACAGATGGATAAGGGTAAAAGATGCAGCAAATTTAATCTTAAATATGGAACCCAGGGAGGGAGGGAAGGAGGTCCGAAGATTCAAAAGAACCTTGCACTTTAATGTTTGAAATGGTTATGTTAAATTTTATAAAATTATGAAAAAACCAATAAAAATTATTTAGAAAAATAGAAAAACAAAATACAAAATTCCTAAAGTGCCCATAAGAAGGACAAGCTGTACCTCACAGTGAGTATCACAACAGAAGCTATCTTGAATACCAAAGGCCTGGGTATATAGGCCAAGCACCTAAAAACTGACAGTCATGGTGCCAGGTGCATTCCCCCGAGGAGAGCATTGTTTACATGCTGCATAGATAAGCTGTGGAATCTGTTCCCACAAGGTGTAGTCACATCCAAAAACCTGGATGGCTTTAAAAAAGGATTAGCCAAATTGATAGAGGATAAAACTATCAGTGGCATCCATAGTTATGTTCTACCTTTACCATCAGAGACAGTGTACCTCTGAATACGAGTTGCTGGAGAATGTAAGTGGGGAGAGTACTATTGCACTCAGATCCTGTCTGTGAGCTTCCCATGGGCACCTCATTGGCCACTGGGAGAACAGGATGCTGGACTAGATAGGCTTTTGGCATTATCAGGCAGGGTTTGTGTTATGTTCCTAGTGCATTGGCATATATTATGGGGATAAATCATGCCTGCAATTAAAAACAAGGAAGCATTCAAAAGTTGAGCAGATAGGGAGGGAGACCAACGGCACCTCCCTCTTATGGGAGCAATGGCTTAGGCATGCATGTATAAAAGCACTTGTTCAGCCTAGAGAAGCCCTCAAGGTCTCTCACTGACCATTTCAGAGATCAGAATAATGTCATCTCAAGTTATCCCAACTTCATAGTTGCAGACAAAAGTCTCCTGCACTGTTTTTAATGCAAGTATCAGAAAAAGCCTTGCGTTTCTTTGCTTATCTGAGCGAAACTTTGTTTCATTTTGTATTTCTTAAGGGTTATGAAGAAACATTTTGTTTCTTCACCGAAAGAATGCCAGCTTCATTTATCCACAAAGAATATGTCTAGGAACAAAGTAATCTTGGGTTTTTTCCAAGGTATTGTGGGATTACTTTACAGTGTCTGATTTTCTTCAAGGCTTCTTGTTGCTGTGATTTAGAAGCAAAATTTATTCTGCATGCATCCTGTTTAAAACAATTATTTTCCTGTTTTATGAAAATACTGGAATATGTTTGTGCAGTCATAGGTTTTATCCTGAATGACCAAAAAGGCAAGCCAATATTCATCAATGTCTAAACTTGGATCCATATTTCTGAATGCGAATCTGTGCTGTTGTTTTAAATAATTTGGTTCCCGATGAGTATGAGGTGAATAGAAAATGGGTCAGTTGCTACTTCCCAACCATAATTAAGTTGGACTCCCTTTGAAATATGTGGATTTTGACATCTATTTATTATTTGATAGGACTTGATCAGCCAGGGTTTTTCATGTGGAAATTTTGTGACTTTGTGGTATGTGCATATCAGATCCTGAATATCACAAAATATGATTAATGAATTCATATCACATGCAAATGTTATGATTGGGAACATGACACCATGGTACTAAGCAGAATTGGGTTGTGTAATTAATATCTAGGCAAGGGATTAAATCATATATAGAAGTGTTAACCTGATAATTTCCCCTGCAGTTATATCAATATTTCCAAATAAGGGAGGCACCCTCTTGTTTATTGAGGAAATATGATCCCCTACGGGAGGAAACAGAAATATTATTAAAATTAATCATTAACAATTAATATATATTAAATGAAAAGTTTCTGCATGAAAATATGATGAATGGATCATTTATCTTTTCACAGGCCCAGAAAGCAAAGCTTGAAGATTGTTTGGTAATTTTATGTTTGCTTCCTTCCTTTGGCTGTAAGAAGCATAATAGTTGATCTTTCTGTTTCCTCATCCATGGAGGAAGATGCAGCACCACAGAACATGGTTAATGCTATGTGTACACACTTACACCTGATAAACCTGCTTGCTCCTGAGGCTAGGAAAGTGGATCTTACTTAATTGGTGAGAAAATAGAAGAAAACACTTCCAAGTCCTTAAGATTTACATCCTGTGTTTTCAAAACTCAGTGCTCTATAATTATTGACTTAACATTTCAGTTCATTAAACAACCATGTTAGGGTTGCTTTTCTAGGGTGTGTGTGGGGGTTTGTGGGTTTTTTTTGCGGGACGGGACGGGGATTGTCTACTTGTTCCTTTTTGAAATGTAAATTAATGGGCATCATACTGTGATCCAAGAATGATTCACATAAACAAATTTTGGACTATAAGTCCCTTTAGCATAGCCAGCACATGTAAGGGGAGACTGCCTTATATATTTAATTTAGATACAGCTTAATCATAAACAAAACCTTTAAGTGGTTTATATTCCTTATGATGCCGGCAATCTCTCTAGAGCAGAAATGTGGAATCTGTAGCCTTCCAGATGATGTTTGGCTCCAACCCTCATCAACTAAACTGGTTTCTACCATCAGTAATGGCCTGGATGAGGGTGAACAAATTGAAACTTAATCCAGACAAGACAGAAGTGCTCTTCAGCCTGTGCTGGATGGGGCTACACTCCCCTTGAAGACACAGGTTCACAGTTTGTGGATGCTTCTGGGCTTCACCCTGAGTCTGGATGCCCAGGTTTCTGAGGTGGCCAAGGGGGTCTTTGCACAGTTGAAGCTAGTGCACCCAGTAGCAGAAGAAGGGAGATTTTGGGGGAGTGGGGTGCCACGGGTGGTACTGGGGCTGCAGGGTGCCCTTCAGTGGACAGGCCCAGTGCTGCCTAACAATGCAGCCAGGACACGGCGTGGGACACAGTGTGGCACTTGGCTAGGGTGCCCCAGCTGCTGCCTCCTTCCTGGCTAAAGCTGCCCTCCAGTGCTCCAAAACTCAAAGAGCTACAGCCAGATGGTTGACCAGAGCTGGCTACAGAAAGCATACAATCTGTTTTCAGGCACATTTCAAAGTGCAAGTTATGCTTAGGCCCAGGCTATTGAAAGACAGCATTCTCTCATACAAACTTCCCAGGGTCCTGAGATCTTTGTGGGAGGGCCTTTTCTCGGTCCTGTCACCTTCACAGGCATGCAGGAGAGGGCCTTTTCAGTGGCTGCTCCCAGACTTTAGAATTCCATTCCAAGAGAAGTTAGCTTGGCTCCCTCCTTGCTGTTCTTCCACTGGCAGGAATTTCCTAAAGAAATTACATTATCTTAAATGCAAAAACATAAACTGCTACATTTTTATAACTGGCTTTTAAAAATGAATGGAAGTGGCATCTTTTCAAAAGGGGGATTTTAAGCTCTCTCTCTCTTATATAAAAAAATGCTGCTCATTAAAGCACCTCACTGTAGCTGGTTATCCATGGCTGGTAGGCAACTTTAGACTACCCCAGCAAAAACTTCATTTGTCCAAACTAATATTGGCTGATCTCATCTTAGCAGGTGTAAATTAAGCAACCAGTAGAGTTGATGATAGTTTAGGGCTTGGCAGGCTCCAGAAACTAAAATACTCAAGGAAGATTAATGTGTTTGTGGGTGGATGGGCAACTAATTAGTAGGGGGCAAACCATTGGAGATAATTATTGACAAATGATAATTGACTCATTAAAAATGTAAAGGGACACATAATAAACATAGCAGTTAAAATGTACACACACAAATTGACTAAAGTTCATAGCACCACTGAAATGATGTAACTTACAGATCAGTTCTTGTGAGCAGGGTTGGTTTCATAGCTTTTCCTGAAATCTGAAAGAGAGACAGCCTTGACTCCAGCTGAATATCCTGTTTAGTTCTACAGGTCAAAAAACTGCTGCCAGCATCATAAAAGTCTTTTTTCCCATCCGTGAGTGCTATCACTTTCACGTCTTCAATTAACCACATCTTTACCAAAGTAGAAACTGTCACATCACTGATGTTTGATGCCCCCATTCAAAACTTGTTTACTTCGAGTAGAATTCTTATAACTTAAATATAGATCTTTATTCCAGTCTGCATCTGCACTGGAACTATTTTTATGTCTGGATTTGTTTTTAAATCTTTGTACTGTTTTTAGGATGTGGGTTTTTTTTTAAAAAAAGATAGAATTGTAGAGTTGGAAGCGATCCCAAGGTTCATCTAGTCCAACTCCCTGCGATGCAGGAATATGCAGCTGGATCAAACCTGCAACCTGGGCATTATCAGCATAGTGTTCTAACCAACAGAGCTACGTCCAAGTACTGTATCAGCCTCAGCCACAAAACTAATACTCAGAGCAATTAGTTTTGAGCATGTTTACTTGCATTAAAGTCCATATAGATAAGCATTTATATATCGTATTGTTGTTTTATTGCTATGGTCAATGGCTGATGCAAATAAAGATTCATTCATTCATTCATTCCATATAGCTAAAGTAGCACGTTGAAGTGGTTTGTGCATTAGGACATAAAGGCATCATGGACAAGGGCTTCCAATATTCAGGTCAGGGAAAATATGAATGCAGGCAGACAGAAATTCATATACTTTATGGGTAATATTCAATAACTCATACTTAGAGTAGCTTCATTGACATCAATCAACGTAACTCATGAATTACTGGATTGCAATCTTGGTGCTTTTTAAAAATGTTATTTTTAAGTATAAGATCAATGCATGATTGTTTCATTTGTTGAATACCACTTTATTTGCACTGAAAACAACTCTAAAATATCTCATAAATACAATAAAATGTATGCAGGTTTACAGTGCCTTATTAAAGTCAATATTCATTTCTTGAATATTACCTTATCTGCACTGAAAAGGCCTCTAAAATGTGGCATAAATCATATGTACAGGTTTACAGTGCAGCATGAAAGCTGATCACATCAGGAAGTATGACAGTATGACAGTTGCATATACTGTAGCTGAAAGAGATGTGAAATCCCAGGAACATCAGTCATGATGGGGACTGATATGTATTATTTGTGTTGCCATACATTTTGATTTTGTTTGACAATGAAAAGAAACAAGGAGAGTTTTAATTTAGCCACTGCAGTACTAGGAAAAATCAAGTTTCAGGCTTCTATCAGCCCACCTGTCTTGGTTTCCTAGCCTTATTGACCTCTGTCTGCCCTTTAGATGACAGATTAGCTGTGAACATCCTTTATAAAAGGAAATAGTGTTCTATAAAATTCACACCATGGTTTCTAATTTAGCATCAGAGCCAGGACATCCTAAAATAAAATTTGAGTCAAAAATAGATCTGTGTGTGTGGCAGGGGAAACTGTCAGGGTTGAAAGCAAACCATTAATCTACTTAAAAGTTAGCTTAATCTGTGAGAAAACATACACAAAAGGAGGGTTTGTGGCTTCTTCAGATACTGTGTGTTTTGCTGATAGGGAGTAAAGCAAAACAAAAAAAAAAACAAAAACAAAAACAGTATGTTTGCTATATCAAGTGTGATAAAGATGAGGCACTGTATAGCAAAACAGAAAGGTTAAAACTCCACTCTCAGAACTGATCTTGCAGAGAGGACATGTGTTATAATTATGTGGTTGAAGTTTGTCTCTCTCCAAACGGCAATTTAAAATTGAAAGGTATCATTTGATGGAGCTTTTACACAGAATAATTTTGTTGGACTGAAATTGCTCAGAGTTTGCTTAAATTGTATGTTTGTGGTTCCTTATTGATGGCTAACTCAGCAACCTACAATATTGGTGCTGAACAATTAAATAAAAATGCTATCACCATTTTACCAGTCTATGTTATGAAAATGAATGATCAGATTGCCTTTGAGAACAATTGCTAATTGTAGGAAATGTCTGCCTCCTTGATATTGTCATCTTTTATGACATTTTGTTTCTTAAATTGTTTTACAATGTCTCATGCAATATTATTCAGCTTTATTGTAAAGTTGAATAGTATATGTGGTTAAAGGAATAGTTTACTGCCAATCAATATTCAAAACTGCATGGCAGTTAGGCAAGAAAAAGTGCGGTTAAAGAAACGTACAAATAAAAACAAGCAAATGAATTACATTTTATTCTTACAAAGTGATCTCATAGCAAGCAATTTCTGCATTATTTCTGCTCAAAAGAAGCCATCTTCAAAAATATCAGTTAGCACTGGAGTCAGGAATCTAATGATGGATCCCCCCTTGTCCCCAAAAAGTATCTGGAACCAAAAAAAGTGATGTAGTCAGGATAAATTATTCAGACTACAGAAGTTTACACACCCATTTAACTTGTGCCTTTCATTTTAGCTGTGGTGTGTTTTTCACTAGGTTGTGAAGCAGAATCAAGATAGTTCTTGCAGTACTTTTCTAGGCCTTAGATCAGGCATAGGCAAACTCGGCCCTCCAGATGTTTTTGGGACTACAATTCACATCATCCCTGACCACTGGTCCTGTTAGCTAGGGATCATGGGAGTTGTAGTCCCAAAACATCTAGAGGGCCGAGTTTGCCTATGATTGCCCTAGATCAGTGTTTCCCAACCTTGGGCCTCCAGCTGTTTTTGAACTACAATTCCCATCATCCCTGACCACTGGTCTTGCTAGCTAGGGATGATGGGAGTTATAGTCCAAAAACAGCTGGAGGCCCAAGGTTGGGAAACACTGCCCTAGATGAACATCTAGTCAAGCTGATCTGACCTGCACACAGCTGCTGAGCTGACAATTTAAGCTTCTGCTTACAGAGACAGGTGAATAATATGTCTCTATGGGACAGCTGAATAGCCAGAATCTGAACTAAATTAACAGAGCCATCCATACCCAAGATCCATTGGGATGAGAGAGTCTGGAATAGATGGAACTTGGGCTGTCCCAGCTAAGCAGGGGCTCAGCTGACACAACTCCCTCATCGCAGCTCAGAAAGCGATATGCCTACATAACTCCCTCAACCCGGCTGAGCTCAGGCTTTGCTGACTCAGCCAGTGGAACTTAGTGATGTACTCACCCCTGTTCCAAACTTCAGTTCAGTCGCGTGAAACTTACACCAGCAAAAATGGGTGGTGTTGGTAAAATTCTGTTTCCAAGGCTTGTTTCCTATCTACCAGGCTTGAGGTGGGATTTGGAATAGGGGTAACTAAGCTTGACTTGGTAAAGGGTAAAGGGACCCCTGACCATTAGGTCCAGTTGTGGCCAACTCGGGGTTGTGGCGCTCATCTCGCTTTATTGGCCGAGGGAGCCAGCGTACAGCTTCTGGGCCATGTGGCCAGCATGACTAAGCCGCTTCTGGAGAACCAGAGCAGCGCATGGAAACGCCGTTTACCTTCCCGCCAGAGCGGTACCTATTTATCTACTTGCACTTTGATGTGCTTTCAAACCGCTAGACTTAAGCTGGTGTAAATTCCACTGCCTTCCTATACAGTCATACCTCATGTTCTGTTAAGTTCATGTTGCGTCTTTTCAGCTTGCGAACGTGGCAAACCTGGAAGTGTATAGTGCCAGGTTTCGCCGTGTGTGCATGCGCAGAAGTGTTCTGCATGCTTTGCGCATGCGCAGAAGCACTCTATTGTGCTGCACGCATGCGCAGAAGCGGCACTCTAGTTATGGACTTTTTGGGGTGCGAACAGCACGCCAGAATGGATCGAGCCAATAACTAGAGGTACCACTGTACATGGGATTGTTCTGCCAGAAAGGCCATGGCAAAATTTGAAGGAAGCGAAAGGGGAAGTACTGTGTCTGATGGGGAACGGTCAAGAGAACAATGGGGGATGTTAAAACTGAATGGTCAGTGGGTATAAGGAAAGGAATGGAAAAGAATGGTGAGGGCTTTGTTCCATCATTTGGAAAGGCCTCCTCTTTTGCCCAATATATTACAATGTCACTTTATGCAGGTGTCACACCGTGTTGATAGCTGATAAAGAAATACAGTAATGCAAAGGTACCAGGAAGTCATCAGAATTTTTTTGTGAGCATATGGGGGGGGGGGGGAATATAGTTTAAGGAAAGAAAATAAGGTATAAAAAGTGGGAAAGATAAGATAACAAATGTCAGGCAAATTAGGCAGGACACCATAAAAGAAACTGTGACCTCTGATCACATTGTGCTGCAACTCAACAATCAGCAGGTTCCACCAGGGGAGTAGAAGCTCGTGGTTGTGCGTAGCCCTAATTTTTTTTAGGGTTTATGCACTCCAATATTATTGCCAAGAGGGTCTGGCTGCATACAGACAATACATTTAACACTTATGGCTTCTCCCAAGGAATCTGGAAACAGTATTTTATTCAGCAGAGAGCTACAATTCCCTGCACACTTAATGAACTACACCTCCCAGGATTCTTTGGGGCTGGTCATGTGGCTTAAGCACTTTAAATATATGGCACGTATGTAGCTTCTCTGATGGCTTTTCTTGAGTTAGCTCTTGTGTATTATAACTGCTCAGAAAAAGTACCTGTGCTGAGAACCAGGAAGCACCTGTTTATGTTTGTTTTGCAATTTTGTATTTGAGTGCAACAAATATGATTTTGCCTTTTTAAAACAACAGCAGCAACACACTGAATAAATGTTAAAATTTCTTAGGAACTTAGAACCTTTGTGAGAAATACATGACCTTCTTACGTCCTTATAATCAGATGGTTGCATATCCCACTTTATTTATTTTCTTAACATATCGAGACAGGGGAAACCTTGATTTTGTTCCCCCTTTGTTTGTCATTGTGTAGATTGCAGATATTGGCTACATCTGTTTCCTGTGAAGGAAGCGTCACTGCTCCCTTTGTCCAGCAGGTGGAATACTTGCTGCGGTTTTGATAAAGCCAGAAATCCTAATGCGGCATTCTTATTTGGTTTTTAAAAGTCAAATTCCTGAGGGGCACGTTTGACAAAGAAGCATGGATAAGGAATTTTTAGCTTTTTCCCAAGCACACTAACTGAGAAGACTGTGTGAGCCTAGAAAATGTGAGTATGAATGATATCGGGCAAAGCAGTAGATGAAAATATATGCCCTTGGTTTGACTGAGCACACTTGCCACTATTCTTTCCTTTGTTTCTTTCCATTTATTTTCTTTTTCTTTTTCTGTTTCCTCCCCCTTTCCCACTCTCTTCTCAAAGGTTTAACTGCACTTAAGAGGGGGGAAACTACTTAAGTGTATATGTATGTGTATATATATATATATATATATATATATATATATATATATATATATGCAGGTTTTGGTGTCTTCGGGTGTCTTCCCGTGTAAGAGTTGGGGTGTCTAGGCGACGTTTCGACGAGGTCTCACTGGTCATCTTCAGGCTGGTGCTTTCGGCTTCTTGTTACTGGAACAGAGCAGGATCTCAGTGTTTGAGTTCCTATAAATACTGTTGAGGAGGTGTGGTGTATAGCCTCCAACGTTCTGGGCAGAGAGGAAGTTCCCAGGTTAGTGTGCCTTTTCTTCTTTTGTTCCTTAATTACTTGAGGGATATCTTGAGTGATTTCTTGAGTGATATTCTGAGTACCACTTAGGTGGGTCATTAGGTGTGGATTAGTTGCTAAAGCTTTCGTGTCTTGACCTCTTGAGCTTGTGAAGAGTTTTTCTGAGAAGATGGCTGTTCTGCACTTAGTTGTACTCTGACACCCGAAGACACCAAAACCTGCATTCCTGTACCCGTGAAAATCTACGAAAGCAAATATATATATATATATATATATACACACACACACACACACACACACACACACACACACACACATATATATATATATATATATATACACACACACACACACACACACTGGAGATATTTGTAAAAAGAAATCAGTGACTAATCCAAACCACAACAAGGTGGTCTTAATTTTAAATCCAAATACAATAGTATAAATAATAATTATTCATACCAAATACAAGATGTACTAAGAAAATATTCCTAACAGAATGTCAGAATTGGAGGCAGCATTAAAATTATTAAAAATGTAAGGCAGTCTAAGGCAATGCAACCATTCTAAGGCAATGCAACCATTTAAAATGCCTGGACAAATAGACACATTTTAACCTGGTGCTGGAAAGATTATAATGCCCAAACCACATATTTTTTTGGATATTTCTTTTCTTTTAAAAAAGAAAGAAAAACAATAGCAGGTGCAGCAGCCCCAATCCAGACAGAGGCCATGGTGGGGGGTCATGTGGAGCAGATTTAGCCTCTTCTTCCTTGCCATTTTCCCAATTTGGATCATGCTCCCCCATCTTCTTTTTGGCATTGGAGAAAGGTTTCTAATCACACTGATGAAAGCTTTCTTGTTCATGTTAAATTTCACCCCATTCTTCTGTTATCCTATCTAAAAAACTCTCCCTCACTGCACATAGCAGCCATGATGAAAACGCTCCCCGTGCCTGTAATTAATTTGTTTTAAAACAGCAACAACAAAAACCTGGTGTTCTTCCAGCGACACCTTTAGTGTCATATTGAATTTGGCTCTTAAGTTTAGTTTTCCCTCTGCCTCGCCTGTTTTATTTTTGTTCAGCCATGATCATGAGAAAAGCCCACATGATTGGCTTCTGGCCACACTTACCCTCTCCCCCTCTCCCGCACCCACCCCCACCCACCAGATCCATGCAAACAGCACCACAGAGAAACAATGTTCATACCACAGTTGGTGTGGATTAGTGTGCTCTCTATTGCTACTACAGTAGTACCTCTGGTTAAGAACTTAATTCATTCCGGAGGTCTGTTCTTAACCTGAAACCGTTCTTAACCTGAGGTACCACTTTAGCTAATGGGGCCTCACGCCGCCACTGCACAATTTCTGTTCGCATCCTGAGGTAAAGTTTTTTAAACCCAAGGTACTACTTCTAGGTTAGCAGAGTCTGTAACCTGAAGCGTTTGTAACCCGAAGCGTTTGTAACCTGAGGTACCACTGTACATTAGTTTGAAGCTCATGCCACTTTCTGTGAAAGGTTTTGAGAGATATGGCCAAATATTACCACTGCAATATCAGTAGTGTGTTTTTTCCATTCGGCCTGTTCACATGCTCCCATTGCCCTACACACAAACACATTTTGCCCTCTAATTTGTATTCCTACAACAGATAAATTCGCTTGAATTGGATTGTAGCCAGTTACAGAGAATAGCAAACTCCACAGTTATTTCAGCGCAAGGGCAGATTTAGGGTTGTGCGAGCGTGACATACACACACTGGGTGATGAGTTGAGGAGGGAGCCTTTTCAAAGCCTGGTAAGTGAGGCCTCCTTCTCAAAGACTAGTTAGCACTTTCCCAGTTTGGGGAAGGAGGTGGGAGGGCTCTAGGACCCTGCCAGAGCCTCATACCTGCATCCCAAAGCCCCATGATTTCTTACTCTGCTTTGGGAAGGCAGCACAAGGGCTGGGGGGGGGGAGGGCCCAATAAAACTTTGGCCTTGCACAGGGTGCCATATTACCCAAGTCCACCACTGTTCAACTATAACATTACTGCAACAGCACCCACCTGGTTTGTACTAATATCTCCCCCCCATACCTTATGTAATTGCAAATGACGGAAAGCTGTGGCTACTCATATGTAGCGCTAATATAGCACCTGCTATGTGTGAAACCATCATTTCTGAGGGCCACTATTGCACATAGAATTGCAGAGTTGGAAGGGACCCCAAGGATCATCTAGTCCAACCCCCTGCAATGCAGGAAGATGCAGCTATTCCATACAGGCACCAAACCTGCAGCCTTGGCATTATCAGCACCATGGTCTAACCCAGTGTTTCCCAATCTTTTTTGGGCAAAGGCACACTTGTTTCATGAAAAAAATCTCGAGGCACACCACCATGCCAGATGGGCAAAGGTCACTTTTTACTTATGTAAAAAAAAAAAAAAAATAGTAACAGCATAGAAGGTAATGGTTAGGCTAGCATCCCTCTTCCAAATATGCTAGGTTTTTATTTGCAGGGACTGTTCTACATGGGAAAGCATTCAGCACTGTCATTCTCCCATCTGCCATCTGAATTGGTACTATTCTGGGTTAGCTTACTCTGCTGCATGTGTAGATGAAAATGGCACCAAGTGTGGGGGAGGGGGCAGAACAGGTTTCAGATACAGGATATTAAGCATACACGTACTTCAGATTGAACTGGTTGCTTGCTTTGCAAGTTTTCATTTCCCAAATGACTGCCTTGGCAAGCGCAATACCTACCAGGCTCAACGCCGGTCTCGCGCTGCCGCTTCCCGCGCTCTCAAGGACCCGGGAGGAGGAAGGCGTGAAGGGAATCCCAAAGGCGCGAAAACCTTGCGCATGCGCAGGCTTTCCGCCTGTGACAGCCCAGTAGGCCGGCCGAAGCGAGCGGCGATGGGATGTGGGAGGGAGCTCGCTCACCGCCCCGCGTGTGCCTATGTGGGGCACGTTACAGCCCCGTGACGTCAGCGCCACGCAGGCAGCCAGGCAGGCAGACGGCGAGAGCCCCGCGCTGGGCGGCCTCTCCTCGCCGCCGCCGCCCCGCCTCTCGCCGCCCGACTCGCCCGCCTCCCTCCCACGGCACACCAGGCAACGTCTCGCGGCACACTAGTGTGCCGTGGAACACCGGTTGGGAAACACTGGTCTAACCAACTGAGCTATCCAGCTGATATGTGTCTGGCATGTTGGTCCCTGATGGAGACTACAATTCATACAGTTGGTATTTCCATGAACTTTCTGCTGAGCCAGAAGGGCATGCCACTGCCAGCTGCACATGCTCTTGTGGATGAGCACATAAGGAAACCAAGGCTGGCTGCATGAACAGGCCCTGCGTATCTGTGAAATCGTTGAAGCTGAAGCTGGCAGCTATGTAAAGCACTAGTTTTTAATTATTCACAGCTGAACAGAAGTGAAGTTATACCTAATTCTGATGTTGCCTTTATTGATGCATTCTACAGAAAGCATGATGCCCAAATTAGAAGTGTTTATTATGCATCATTTCCAAGTGCAGGTGGAGAATTAGAAATGGATGAAACAGATGTCTGCTGCAAGATAAAAACCTCAGCAATTATTTCTATTTTAAATCAGCCTTAATTGGATGTGGAAGTCAGTGAGTGTTCTTTATAATAGCGTTTTAAATGTATTGTTTAAGCAAAACTTTTATTTGTGGAGATGAGCACTTTTTAAAAAAATGCTTATATGATGTACATATATGACACATCTGCAGAGTTTATAAGGGGATATTTAGAAGACTTACCAGTGGTGAATGAAAACTGCTCAACAGTTTGGATAATTTGTTGAAGCAAACTCATTAATATAGCATGTGTGAGGGAGAAAGGGAGATATGCTTGGCTCCTCCAGTTTTGGGGTGGGTGGTATTTCATAGTTATTGTTGGAGCAAGATGTGTGCAGTGACAATTGCTCCTACCAGGGATTTTATTTGCTGAAACTCTTTGCTTCATCAGCCTCTGCTGGTTCACATATACAGTAATTTTATGTGGCTTGAAATCCTGAATTGTAATTGCTGCAATTAAGAGGTAGTAAGTCCTCATGCCCTCAAGCTGATTTCTTTCTGAATTACTAGAAACCTGAAACCCTTTTTGTTGTTTGTTACCTACAGTCATTATTATCATATCACATGACAGTTTTTTGCTTTTGCTGTATCTGATGAGGATGGTTATTCATTTGGAACTGACTACTATATCACTGAAATACAGTATTTAAAAATTTCTGTTAGAACATTTCTATTTATTTCCCCGTGGCTTCTGAACTATCAGATTTTGCCTTTGCTGGGATCATATATCAATGATATGTGACACTTTTCCACAATCACAGACATTTCCAAACAACAACAGGAGGCTCACACAAAAATGTAAACTTGTTTTTCATTAAAAACAATAGGACTTTGGGACAGAAGACACATTATGATAAAGTAGTTTTGACATGCACGTTTATTTTTTGTACTTTTTTGCAATTACTCCAACTCCCTTCTCGCTCCCAATAAGGATTGGGATTACATCAATGGAGGAGCTTTCGAAACACATTATTCCTATGCAATGATCACAGTGTACCATTTCTTCATAGAGGTAAAGGGACCCCTGACCATTAGGTCCAGTCGTGGCCGACTCTGGGGTTGCGGCGCTCATCTCGCTTTATTGGCCGAGGGAGCCGGCGTACAGCTTCCGGGTCATGTGGCCAGCATGACTAAGCCGCTTCTGGCGAACCAAAGCAGCGCACGGAAACACTGTTTACCTTCCTGCTAGAGCGGTACCTATTTATCTACTTGCACTTTGAGGTGCTTTCGAACTGCTAGGTTGGCAGGAGCAGGGACCGAGCAACGGGAGCTCACCCTGTCGCGGGGATTCGAACCACCAACCTTCTGATTGGCAAGCCCTAGGCTCTGTGGTTTAACCCACAGCGCCACCTGCGTCCCTACCTTTAGAAAATAGTATACCCCTTTCACCTAGTCAAGCATTCTGATTCACCCAGCAGCTCACAAACAAGGTGTGGAAGTGCTGCCCTTTCCATTTTTGTCTCCAGTGCACGTTAGAGTTATACTTCCTTTGAAACAGCTGCAGTTTGTGAGGGATACAATAGGTTGGAAAGAGGCTAGAACTGCAAGACTGTGCACACCACAGAGAAGCATGTCCTATGGAGCACAGTGTAACTTACTTCCAAGTAAACATCCACAGGACCAGAGCACACTGCTGTGATTCTAAACACAGTGGCTTGGAAGTGCATTCTACTGAAGATCTGCTAAATGTATTTAGGACTGTGGCATCAGTGAGTCTGTAGGTGTAGTATTCCTGTAGTATCGATCCTGATGATGTTTAATTCATGTACCACATTGAGGAGAATGACTACAGCAATAATCGGGAAATAATACACACTTCCTTTGTTGATAGAAGCTTGTTTGTTGTTGCTATAGGTAATGCTGGCATTAACATTGTGTCAACACACTTGCACAAGGCAAGTGTCTACAGTGTATCATAGCAGCACAGGTGAGGTGAGAGCTGCAGTGCTACAGGAACATCTTGCAACTCTGATTTTTTATGAAAGTTCTTCCCTACAGCTTCCTATATTATCTCAAAGAGCTTCAAACCTGTAAGTGGTTCCTAATTTAAGTGCATCCTGGGAATGTCAGGTACATACTTAAATATTTATCTCAGTGAATTTATTGTGGCCACATTTGGATACTAGGGAGCGAGCTGTTCTGTGATTACTTTGGTTGTGACGGCTTCATTACATATGTTTGTGGTATTTTTGTTCTTTGCCTGGCATTAGGTTAATATCTGTGTCCATCTTAGGAAGGACTGAGAATGTTTAAAATGGGGCAAGTGCATCCTTATCCTAAACATGACTACAGTACCCTATCTGCACAGCTTGGTTACACTGGTTGGACTATGAAATACAATGAAGTACAAGGATTCACAAATGTAATACCCTAGTACTTAACAGCCTATTTTTCCTTTCTCTTGCATAAAATAGGCTGTGTTGTTGGATATATGTATGTGTACACACACACACACACACACACACACACACACACACACAGTTTTATCAAAAAGGTAAACTTTGAGGGATCAGCTTGCAGTGTGATTAATCAGAGTAAACCTGTCTCTTTTCCATTTTATTTTATTTGATTTTCAATGATACAACAAATATAATATAAAATCAAAAGAAAAGAAACTTAGGATGGTAAATAAGATGAAGCAAAATATCAAGCATGAGAGAGCAGGAACATTACTATGTAGAATTGTATAATAATAGTTGATAATGTATGGTACTACAATGTACAGACTACAACCAATGTGACACTAGAGATTATGATCAATGATATTTTTGATAATAAATTGTAAATCAAATAATAAATTGTAATAATAATAATAATAATAATAATAATAATAATAATAATAATAAGCCAAGAGTCCACCCATGGCTATTTTAGACCACTGGTATGCTGTGGAATGTACTGAAAATACTGTAGTCTAACTTAACAAATGCCAACAAAAGGCAGATAAAGTCATGGGGCAGAATTCAACATTGCACTATGGTGAGCATTCTGTCAACCCAAGCATTGCAGCTTGCCTGAGAGAATGATCTCCCCTCTTTTCTATGCATGCTGTCCTAGGGGTTCTGCTGATTCCCCAAGAGCCAATTTTGGGGGATGCAGAGGAGGGGGATGATGGGAGGTGCAAGCCCCATTGCAAAGCAGAAACCCTCATGCCCTGACAGGACTCATTAGGTCAAAGGTCGGCAACCTAAGGCCCATGGGCCGGAAGTGGCCCATGAGGGTCGCTTAACCGGCCCATGAGCCACCCCCAAACCGAGCCGCTCACTCGGCGAGTTCTCACATGCTGCGCTAAACCGGTGCAGCATGGCATGGGGACTCTCTTCTGTGGCTCCGGAAATCGCTTCTGCACATGCCTAAATGCAGAAAATCACATCTGCACATGTCCACGGTGCTGGAAATCACTTCTGTGCATGCCCAGATGCCAAAAATTGCACGTGCGCAGAAGCGATTTTCAGCATCTGGGCATGCACAGAAGCGATTTCTGGTGCTGCAGACATGCGCAGGCACGATTTCCGGTGTCACACTGTGCTGGTCTGGCCCATGAAGGATCTCTGAGGGAGTGATCTGGTCCATGCCCGGTAAGCCTTGCCAACCCCTGCATTAGGTGAATCCCACCCAAGGCAATGACTTTTTAATGCCAGTCCAAGAATCTCTATTGCAATTATACTTGTGGTGCAGCTGGCTTAATGTTCAATCCCAAAAGTTGTTAAACCACCAAATTTATATTTAGTATGTGACAGACCACCACTACCACCCTAAAACTGTACAGAGTCAGAAAAAAAGACATTACTGCAGCTTCTCTTATGGCAAGAACATCAATACAAAATACTGTGGACTAGGGTGTTATTCCTTCCAGTAGCACCTTAAAGACCAACTAAGTTAGTTCTTGGTATGAGCTTTTGTGTGCATGCACACTTCTTCAGATACACACTGAAGAAGTGTGCATGCACACGAAAGCTCATACCAAGAACTAACTTAGTTGGTCTTTAAGGTGCTACTGGAAGGAATTTTTTTATTTTGACTATGGCAGACCAACACGGCTACCTATCTGTAACTAGGGTGTTATTGCACTGCATTCAGTGGGCCTATACCTTGCATTGATGGAGACTTGAGTCAAGAAACAAATAGCTAATACTTTGCTTGGTTTCATTTATGAATATTTTGTTGCTATTATTGTGATGCAATGTATTTCCCAAAGGAGTGTCACTTATTTACATGCCCATGCAATCATTTGCCCTTCTTTGTTTTCTGACACATTTGCCAAGTTGTAATCCCTGTTGACTTTTTCTGCTATTTGCACCATGGCAATACTCCTCCAGATTTTGTTTATACGCATTCCACTGCCTTGGTACGGTATCACTTAGGTTAGTAAGAATACACAGTGTCCTTAGAAACTGTAAACTGAATATGAAATCATGGTGGGTTCTTTGTTTCTGATTGACTTAAGCATAGTGACATACTGTTAAGGTTCCTTGAGCATGACCCAGATAGTCAACAGTTGTAAGAAAATGATAGGGCTTAAGTTAAATTCTATTAATATGCAAGGGGAGCACTAGTCCTTGTCATGTTTATACAAGTGAAATTCACATTAATACGTGAGGTTTAATTTTTGTAAAAGAAAGGGGGGGGAGGGGAAGACTAACTTAGCTGCAATCCTCTGTGCATCACTCTTACTTGGGAGTAAGCCCATTGAACTGAATAGAAATTGTTTCTTAATAAACGTGCATAGGTTTGCACTGGAAGCTGGGAACATGATAGCCAGAGTCATATAAGCTGCTCCCTTTTTGTAGAATGCTTTCCCCAGGGAGTTTCAGCTGATGTCTTCATTATACACCTTTTGGTGCCAGGCAAAAACATTCCTCTTTAACCAGGCCTTTGATTGACTGACAGCTAGTGCTCTTTTAAAATGTGTGCAGGGTGTGTGTGTGTTATTGGGTTATTATTATTATTAGTATTAATTATTATGTATTTTAAGTTTTTATATTGTGATTTTATCTTGTCAACAGCCCTGAGACCTGCAGGTATAGGGCAGCATGCAACTTTAAGAAATAATAATAATAATAACAATAATAGCCTTGACTACCTTTGAGATCTAGATAAATAGAGGAGATCTTGCCCCAAGTTTCTTTCAATGCATATTTATGGATGAGACCCAAGGAGGTGTTCTTTTTGGATTAACTGCTGTAGGATACAAATGTGAGGTTTTCTGTGTGCTGCATTAGTTCACAGCTTACCACAGCAGGGGCTTTCTATCCTGTCAAGTGGCAATAAAGCCTGATAAAGGCCTGCTATTCTTGGTGCATCCTATTATAGAAAGAAAAAGTGTCAGGCCTACCCATCTGAAGACCATGCCACAATGTATGCAAATAGATTCCCTTAAGCCCCCTCCTTCTCAGTTACCTGCGATGAAAGATGTATGTGACAGACATTGGGGTTGGTGCGTTCAGGGTGAACTTGTTCATGCACCTTTAAAAAAACACCACAGTCTGGCCATTCTGATTATTATCCTGTTCCTTTGATAGCTTTCTTTTATACTGTGCTATTCTTCTCTATGTGAGGATGCTCTCATTCCAAATCTAAATGAGCATCTATTGGGTTTCTTTTCTTAACTGTCTTTTCAATCAGCCAGTTGTTGCTTGGTGACTCCGACTGCTGCTTGCTGATCAAAGCTCACAAGTTTGACATGGTACAGTTTTGCCAAAAATTCTGTGGAGAGCACATACACATTGTTCTGGCAAGGAAAAGCCAATCTGCAGCAGACAACAATACATTTGTGCTTTACTTTTCAATTTATCCTGACCTTGACTGTTTGAGCAGTTCTTCCAGAATATGTGAAGCTCATCCTTAGATTTAATTTAATTTAATTCCTAACAGTCACATGTGTTTCTTTTATGAAGCCTCTAAACTTTCCCTGCCACCTTTCTAGAAAAGAAAGACTGAGGTAAAACTTCAACTTGTTTCTTTCAATTCTTCTGAAAACATGGGAAATATTTTCTCTCTGGTGTGTGTGTGTGTGTGTGTGTGTGTGTGTGTGTCTGTCTGTCTGTCTGTCTGTCTGTCTGTCTCTGGAATGCTAAAGGACTGCTTTTTTGCATAGCAGACTTCCAGATAAACATATTTTGTAACATGTTTATCTTTTATAGCATTATATCTTTAAATGCTTTTCTGTTCTTCTTGGAACTCTGAAATCTCTTAGGCTTTTAATTTTCCTGTTCACACACCTGTTTCTTCTAGACACTTTTAAAATGATGATTATAGATATCTGAAAAATACTTTGGTTGAATTTTAAAGAATTCAGCAAGTTGGGGGAAATAGACGTTGTTATGGTTTCAGAAAAGTTGGCATTGATGTGACTGGAAAATGTTCAGAAACTAAACAAAGAACTTTCAAGAAGAAATCTAGTTTGTGATTTTGCCAACCACTAGCATGTGGTCCGCAGAAAGTTGTCCAGAAAGGAATGAAGACTTGGGACTCAGCTACATTAGTAAAGAAACAGCAATTTGAATGCACTATAAACATGCAACACCTGATTGTGCCACAGAGCAGGAAATTTTAAAACACGGTTTTCCATAGGGATTTCTTTCTTTTGTTATAACTATCTAATTTCTGGCTTATTTTTAGCATCTTTTACTGTGTCTACATCCATCACTGGGCTGAGAAAGGTTTCCCATCCCTGATCTATGTAAGGTGAGTGGGACTTTCAAGCAAATAGCCGATTCTAAAAGTGCTTATCAAGTGACTAGTTTTATGTAACTTTAGGGAAATGAAGTACATTTCCTGACAGGATAAAATAGCCTGAAATGTGTATATGTGGCTTATTTTGCTTAAAAATATTGATACCCCAACTTCCCTCACATAATGTAAGGTGTCTTACAAAAATAGCAAAGTACAACACAACCGTAGCAGCACCAGTACATTACCACTGAGATTCATTTTTGGAAAAAAGTGACTAACGACAGCAACAGCAATTAATAACAGAATCACCTGCAGTCAGTTTAAAAGCAACAGCTTTCTAAGGCTGCCTGAGACCCTTTGGAAGGGCAAGTGCCTTAGTACCTTGAGGGAAGATGGTTGTTTGCTTCAAAAGGAAGGACAGACCTGAGACAGAGGCTTCCTTCTGTCACTATTCTTTCTATTCTACTCTGTCCTTTTTATTGTTGGATCTGAGAAAGTTCCTGTGCAACCTTCTGTAAACCCATTTGGGAATAAACCCATTTAAGTGTTTGGGAAGTACTTCTGGGTAAACATACATAAGAATGGGCATTAAGTATGGCAGCCACAGAGATAAAACTCCAGTTATATTTACATCTTTTGTCTTCAGTCACAGATAGGTTTTTATTTCTGGCTCTTGGCAGTCAAAATGGTGCTAAAATTAGAGAGGCTTTAATAGAGGGGGGAAAATTAAGACAGTTCAAAATTGAACTACTGCCGTGCTGTACTTTGTACAATTCTGGCATCCGCCTGCCACATTATTATGGCCATATATTACAAAGGAGGCTGCTGAAAGAGCCAGATGACTTCATTAGGTTTAGATAAGTCACTCATCACCTTTCCTTTTCCAGGCAGTGAGGCACACAGCAGTTTGAATGGTGTATTAGCTTTGCCTTTCACTCGTTTTTTGCAAAGGGATCCTGGCATAGCTGTCAACCTTCCCTTTTTTTTTTTGCGGAAAATTCCCTTATTTCAGCGCCATTTCCCGCTGCTATCCAGGATTGTTAGATATCCCGTAGACTGTCTCCGGGACAGGTGAGGCTGCTGATCCCTTATTTTCAAATCTGAAAGTTGAAAGCTATGGATCCTGGTCTTAGAGGATGTGATGTTTATTCGAATGGGAATCCTTTACAAGCTGGAGTGTATAAGAGGGTTAGGTCTGCCTACTGTTTTTATAAACCCCCAAATAACAGTTAGCATAGGAAGCAAACTGACATTACAGAAGCAGTGTTGGGCCTACGTATAGCCTCATCCTTTCTGCTCACAAGGGCACGATGCAGCCACCTCTCCCCAAGTATTGCCATGATAAGTGTGCACTGCAGTGCCTCAGGTCAATGAACCACAGGACTGGATGGAATAGCATGCCATTCCCTTCCATAATAGCCAAATCCTCCTTCTGCCAGTGAGCTGCAACACATGGAGGCCTACTCTAAAAATAAAGTATAGTGCTAATTGGCCATATGGATCCCATAGATACACTAGTCTGCCCTTTGAGCTGCCAAAGATAAACAGACATATTTTTGCTAATTATCTTTTAGTTAATAATGATTTGACAGCTGACTTACGGTTTTTTTATTGTCAATTTATTTTCACCATGTAAAAATAGGAATAGCCCTGCTATTAAGTAGATGCTTGCATATATGTAAAGTTAGCTAGGCAATTACTCTCTAGAGCTAGACTCTCATGCAGAGTTGAGAGTTCATAACACACAGTAATAAATTAGTTTTGACATTCACATTCCTTTATAAATGTGGCTGTAGTAAGCACAAAATGAAAAAACGGTAAAGTCTACAAGTGAGAACATTGGGAAGTGATTTATCTCAGCAGGGAAGGAGCTAATCCGGAAACTTATGGATTTAATTTCTTAGATAAGTCTTTGGCACCCTTAGGCAAAACTGAATACAAAGCAGCAAAAGTCTGGTGGGTGGAGACAGAATTAGTCAGAGCTTTCACAAGAGCAAGTTTGATCATCTGTTAAAAATAGTTTTCTTGATGAACTTGATAAAGATATTTTTACTTATCACAGCAAGAAGGCCTTTCAATTTATCTTGAATGTAGAACTAGCATCTCTAGAGCTGTAGAATTAGGAAGCATGCACATACATAATTACATTTAAATATGGGATACCAGTGTATATATGTTTGAGGATGATGTCCACAAAAATCTGAGACATAATTTATAACAAACATTCTCTCTCTCTCTCTCTCTCTCTCTCTCTCTCTCTCTCTCCTTACATTTATATCTCACTTTCTTCCATTATGGAACCCAAGGTTACATGCAAGTGGTTCCTAGGTGATCTCCCATCTGGGTACTGGTCAGACCCCAAACTGCTTAGCTTCCACAAGGTGGTGTTCCCCTGTGCCTGGGACCAAATTCTAACAAACATAGATCGCAGAACTATAGCTGTAACCAATAGCTATAACATACAGCTCAATTTTCTGTAACCACTGACAAGTTTAAATGGGAAGAGACAGTGGTTCTGTGATCTATGTTATGACCCAAATTTCACATAAGACAAATTTAGCATAACATCTGAGAAAATTTTGGCAGAAGCCAGAAAGTTTTGGAAAGAGTAACAAAAACCCTGGAGGTCGTGCTAGCCTGCAGGACTGGACCTGCCATCCAGTGTAATAAAGCATTTTCCTTCAAATGACACATGGGGGTAGAGAAAGGCAAGAATTTTTGTTTGAATGGGCCTGCAAGGCTTTTTAAAACAACCCTAGCTATTCGTGTCTGAGAGAGTGTGGGGTGGCTGAATACCATTTTAACTCTGCTTGAGGTACCTAAGGGCCAGCACTGCTCACATGCCTGGGTTCACTGCATTTCACCTTAACCCAAAATTCACCTTGAGTTGCGTGGTTTCTCTTCAGGCAAATCATTTCAGGAATCTTGTGGGTAGCCAACAATTCTAGAAGGCAAGCAGAATTTCCCTGTTTTCCCTTACACTCACATTGGAACATAAGGTGGAATTTAATATAGCACTAAGATGTACAAGCATTGCAGCTTGCCAGAAGGAATGATCTGACCTTTCTCTTACCACCCTGTGCTGCTCTTGGGCATTCTCCTTGGGCATTTTTTGGGGGGGGGCATTGGTGGGGAGGGGAGGGGAGATGGAAAGCCTGGTTGGGCAAGTGAGAGTGATTTATCTCAGCAGGGAAGGAGCTAATAATTTTCCCCCACTTTTAAAACCAGAAATTCATGGATTCATTTATTTTTATATAAGTCTTTGGCAGCCTTATGCAAAATAGGTGACAGTGACTTTAAAATTATGATCCTGTGGCAGAATCCGAGACCAGGGAGAAGAGTCGGTGGAGGAAGATTGGAAGAAGTTTAAAGATTATCTACAGAAATATTGTAAAATTAATGAATGTTAGTATGATGTTGGATAGAAACTAAGTGGTCTTTAGCTGTAATGTTATAAGGGAATAAGAGAAAATGGTTATTAATAGGTAAAAATTAAATGTCACAATATTTTAAAATTGAAGTCTAAGATGAATAAAGAGGAGAGGGATTTGCTGAACTAACAATCTGAACTGGAATACAGAAAAGGGAGGCATGAGGAGGTCCGGGAAATAAGCAAATGAAAAATATGTGACGGAAAGATTGAATTGTTTTTAACCATTTTTATTTTGTATTTTTCTTTTTTCTTTTTGTTTTGTATTTTTTTGAAAATCTTAATAAATATTTTATAAAAAATAAAATAAAATTATGATCCTGAACCTGACCAAGCAATATTTCCTCACCTGCCTTTCTCCATGTTATTTTCCTCCAACCAAAAAGTGAATTCTAAATTAGCAGAATGCTTGGTAAAGGATTCATATTGCTGAACTAGCAGATCAACTGAATGCACCAGTTCTAGAAATTTCAGTATAATATGTTTTAAAAATTTTATATTCCAAATATAATGGAGTCCAGCATGGGGATAAATAGAAGTCTTGCACAAACAATATGTTCTGTTTTGTTTTTCAAAGGCGAGATTGAATACAGGCATGGGCTCAAAATAGCATTAAACCAATAAGACTATCTAATTGCTTAGAGATAGTTTGCATGACCAGATTACTGCAGTGTGGCAGCTCCTTTCACATCAGCCTCTTTAAAGCAAACAGGAGTTATAATAGGGTATCAATATCAATGTGAGTCGGGGACATAAGATGTATCTGTTCCAGCCATCTGTTTTCACCAGTCCAACCAGTTGTCTCTGGAAGCTAATAAGCATGACATCATTATTATTTTTGTATTTTTGTAATTTGTTGTCAGCATCTAGTATGCAGAACATGGAGGTTTTGTTTAGTTATCATAGCAAAGAGTATTTATTTAGAACTCTTCCACCCCACTTTTCTCACAAAGACTTTAAGTGACATACAGTAATGAATGTTGATGGTGAGGAGAGAAGTGAAGAAGATTCCAGAGCCTGTTCCTGTTCCAGCTGGACTACCCACCCTGGCTCACTCCACTAAGCCATCTAGCAAGAACGTCTCTGTGGGAAAGAGCAGGGGAGTGACATAGAGAGGCCTGGGCTATGGGTAGCAGTCTGAGGTAAACCAGGTGCCATAGGACAAGCCAGTAGTCATGACTGAAGAGTAAAGACTGTCACATGGATGGTTGAGCAAGCTTGCTCTGTGCTGCTCCAGAGGTTAGGACCTGACTCAATGGATTGAACTTATAAGAAAGATGATTCCAACTAAACATAAGGAAGAACTTTCTGGCAATTAGAGCTGTTTGACAGTGGAATGGTGTACCTCAGAAGGTAGTTGATTCTCCTTCATTGGAGGTTTTTTAATAGAGCTTGGATGCCCATCTTGTCAGAGATTCCTTAACTGTGACTCTTTCATTGCAGCGGATTGGACTAAATGAATCATGGTAACCCTTCCAGCTCAACAATTGTATTGTTATGTATTGAAGTTCTAACCCTGGCCACCAGGGGTATTGTGTATATAGTTTTCATTCAGGTCCACATAAGTTAATTTAGGCGGGAAACCCCGGGTGTTGTTGTTACGATGTTGACAGCCGGCTGCCTATAAAAGCAGGCCGGCTGAGCTGTTTGCTGTTCAGTTCAGTTCCAGCTTACTTATAAAGAACTACTTGGAGAAATCTCTGTGTCATCTGCTATGTCCACCCACTACTTAATATGTATGATTCTATGACCCAGGACCAAAAACCAACCAACCAACCAACCAACCAACCAACCAACCAACCAACCAACCAACGGCTCCTCCAGATGACCTCTTTATTGAGCATAGATCCTAATTTGCTTGTGGTTTACACATCTTTTCATTAATTATTTGTTCATGACAGAGCATCTGGATAGAAACACCTCCTCCTGGAGCCTTCTAATGGGCTATCCCATTCCCTTAGGTTAAGGGGACAGTGTCCACCACCAAACAGTAGGGCCCAGCCAAAAAACTGATGAATGGCTGCCCTCAGATGACAGTTGAAGGGGGAGGAGGCCTGATGGAGCCGTCCTGTCACAGCAGAGCTGATGGAGTGTACAGTATGTGTGACAACCATGTGTTTGTTCTTCTCCTATATAGCACTCCCCCTCCCTTTACCTTTGTGTTACCGGTTATTACATTTTTCTTTTGGAGAATTTCATAAACCTGAAGGGATTAGCATGATTAAAAGTTCATGTACATCAAACCGCTGTGCTAACTCAATCTTATCAGAAAAAAATGTTAATAATAGCACTCCCCCCCAAACCTTTGTGGAAAGGATGTAAGTAGGCTGGGCACATTCAGAGAAATTTAACCCAGGCCCTATCTCTAATGCGATAATTTCCTTTTCAAATGGATAACGATTTCCTAGTTCCATACCTTAGTGAATGGTCCAATTAAAAAAAACCTCCCAGGGTTTCAGAGGTTGAAAGGACTTGGAGTTGTCAGGCATACTATCAACTTTTCTTGTGTCACAAGGCCAGCCATATTCATTTAACTGTTGTAGCAACTTAATATTTTAATAGAGTGACTCACACATGAATGATAAAAATATTCTGCTAAGCATTGTCTTCTCTGGCAAATCTTAACAAAGAGTGTCATTCAAAGGGCACAGGTTGGTGAAATCTCAAAAATTTAGTTCAAAAGCTCCATGGACTTCCATTTTGCTGCACCCCTGCTTTGAATGATTCAGCCAAAAGTGAACACTCAGGAAATCATTCCCATTTAGCCTAGGACAGTGTGAGGCTGAAACAGAATCCAGAGAAGCAGATGTATTCTGAAATCCCATAGATGTCAGGGACTTAACTCTCATTCAGTTGAATTTTCATGACAATGAGGGGCTAAGTGCATGTTATGTGGGCACACATGTATTTTTTTTCTTAGAAAGCAGCTTTGGGAAAGGGGAATTTCAATGACAAAGCAGGGGAGTGCTTACATCAGCCCTTCTTTTGTGCTTGAGATGCCCTCTCTCAATCAACTTCTCCCTCCATCCCACAGCAGTGTCAAAATGTTTCTCCTTTCGTTAGTTGTTTTTATACAGGTGTCTCCCCCCACCCCATTTATGTATGTAAGTGGGGAGCACCCTCTAAAATGCCTCCAAATACTTGTTTTCCCCTGTTCTCCACTTTTCTCTCTTCCTCTCTCCATACTTCAGACCAAAAAATATGGATTTGAAGCTCTGGGGCTGCTGTAGGATGCGTGGGAAAGCAGGAACTTCTGCTGTACTACCACGCAAGTCACCTGTTAAGCAGGGAGGCTGAGCAGCCTAAACAAAGCCCTGCTGCACCTCAGGTCTCTTTGGGGTTTCCTCCACCCTCACTGATATCCACTTTAGGCTCTGGGGAGCGTCTCCTCATGAGCCACAAAGACTTCCCAGCTCTCTCCTGCCATTTCCGGGCTTGAATTAAATTATTTATTTATTGCCTAGCACTGGTTTTATGTGTGGTTGTGCACAAGTTGATCACACATAAGGGGTGCCTGTATATGGAAGTGATTTTATGTTACAATTCAGAACCAAGGCCTTTTCAAAACAGCTCACAATAATAAAATAAATAACAAAATATAATAAAACAACAACCTAAATCCAATCATTAGCAGTATATACAAATCAGAATATATATATATATAGGCTAACATAGCTGTATAGAATGTATACTACATATGGAACATTATGAAGGCATCTCCTGGGATAAATTGTACATCTTTATTATCTTATAAACCTAGACCTATTATATTTATATCTCAATAGGCAGCTTATTTTTATTCTTCTACATGAATGGACCAATGACATTTTAAATTGATATCATTATTATTCATACAGCTGCTCTGCATTGCATTGTTGTATTTTGTACTAGTATTAGAAAACTGAAATAAAAACAGTTACTCACATTTATTTATTTTTTTAAATTACAACCAGCCTGAATAATCAGATTAAGAATAAAAAGGCAAGTTAGAAAACAATAATGTTGAATAACCACTGATTCTCAGGACATGATCAGAAGGTCCATGGCACAGCAACCCTGTTCAAGTTAAGGAGGTCTTGGTCTGATCAATGTCTTTGTGGTAGAATTGTTGGAAGCCCATGTTTCCCTGAAGGAGGAAAAAAGGAAACAAAACAATTGTATTCAGAGATTATATGCAGGTAGCACTGACTTGTTAGGCTTGATTCTTAAAAAGGAGCCATTTCCCATCAAATATTTAAAAATTCAGCCAGAAGGCATGCACTTATTGCTAAAAGGGTCTGTGGAGAGATTTATATTAAATTTAAGAAATAGTACTCAGTAGCTGAACGAACTTTGAACTGAACAGAACAAAAACTCGATTGCCTGAGCTGTGATCAGTGTGCAGCTATACCAACTGACATGTACTTTGGTCACTAAATTATTGCTGTAATAAGCTGGTTAAACCAGGTTGCAGTGTAAAAAATGCACACTTGTTCCAAGGGAGCATTGTATATTATCACATCAGTCTTGTGCATTTATTTATTTTAAATGGGTGGCAAAACTAGCCTTAAGCAATGTATATAGTGTTCCCATCAGTGCTCAGCATAAGCATATATAATAAACACATTTAAAGGGGGAAAGCCAATTAAGAATTGTTGTGATATGTACTATCAGCTGAGGAGAATTGTTATTGCCCCTGCTTTACAATCAGCAAGGCAAGCTTGCTGTAATCCAGATTAAGGGAAGAAGCTTCAAATCTTATTATACCTTTGGTAGTAATTAGATAGAACATTTGCCATCTGGAGATACATTTCCATAAGAAGAGTCACCTCATTCCATAGGCACAAAACAATGCCATCCTTCTGTGTCTGCAAAAATACTGCATTGAAATCTCTCACTTGACTGCCAGCTCTACTTGATCCAGCCTCTCTATGAACTGGAATCCACTGTGGGATGGATACGGACTATACGCTCTGCAACGCTGGGACCCCAGAAATCACCAATAATCTTAAGCCACTTTAAAGAAGAAGAACTTCTTACTATTTGGCTGATCACACATAATAATTGGAAGGGTTGACAGGAGAAAAACCAGCTTTGACTTTGTGATAAGAAAGGCTGGATGATGGCGTCTCAATCTAAGAGTTGGAAGTTTCACTCCTGGAAATGATTTACAACCAAAGGGAATTGCTACACGAGGGAATACTGACGGCAACATTATTGCAGTCATGCAAAGATTTGGATGATCAAAGTTTGATTCCCCACCCCCGCAACTCCAAAGGTTCAGTGATTGGGGATGTTCTCCCATGGAAAACGAATATCAAGAAGAAGCATGCAATAGTTGTGTTTGTTTCCTTTCAGAATGGAAGAAGATCTAAAGGGAAACAATGTGAAAAGGTTACATGAGTAAAATACTAGCTACTTGACTTGCAAGGAAGTCCAGATTGCTTCAGACGACTTTCTCGTTCTTCCTTTATCTCATATAGGTTATGATTCTGGGTAAGTACAAAAACTAGGGCTGAGGTAAAATAGCATCCAATCCCCCCCCCCCACTGCAAAAAACTCTCTGGGTGGCAAAATGGGGCAGATGAAGCCACCAGATATATTTGGGGAGGGGCAAGGTAAAATTATCCAACAGCTTTTCCTCAGAAAATGTTCTGAGAAATTTCAGCCGACTTAACCTTTATTGAAACTCTGTTGTTGGTGGTGGATTAAGGAAGGGGTGGACTGTGAGAAGAGGAATGAAAGGAGTATAGGTCATTGTTTCCTCTACTGAAATTAAAATAATATTAGACAATATTAAAATTAGATCCAAAGTTGTTCCCAAAAAAATTTGGATGGCAAAATTAGAGGTCATTTCACTGAGAAATCCAAAGGATGATTGAATACTCCAACAGGACAGGAAGAGTTCCGAACAATAAGTTTAAAAAGTTGAAAGTTATTTGCTGAGAAAATTTGGCTCAGCCACACAATAAACTCAGTTATCCTAGTATAATTAGTTGAAGTTAAGAAGGACAACTATTTATAGTAATGACATTAATTTATGCCATGTGCTGAAGTTTCAGCAATTTCTTTGTATATTATTTATGTGAAAAGGCTGTTGATTTCAAGCACTCTTTTCAAGAGGTATGCTTGATTGTTATGATTGTGAACAAGTATTATGAAAGAAAATCCATGTTACCGTATAATGGAATTGGGTAGAAATGGAAGTGTCGCCACTATGATATGTAGTCAGAAGCAACATTATAATTCAGTGATTGTTATTATTTTTTTAGTCCCACAGAACATTTGAAATTTTGAGAGTGTGCCAAAGGCACCAGTTAGAAAATAGTTGCCATCAGGAGTGTGGACTAGCACAAATGGCTGCCACCTAAAGAGCAGAAATAGAAAAGAGATGGGAACTTAAATTGTTTCAAATATGGGAAAAACCATTCATGGTTGTTGTTTTGTTAACAAAATATGCTTGAAAAACTTCATTCTTTTCCAGACACTGTTAAGTCTTGCTTGTTAAATTGCTGGTGTACTGCTGTAGATTAGAGCTAGAAAATAAAATATAACTAAATCCAGGAATAATTTTGCATTACTACAGTCTGCCACACACTTAATACTGTCTGGCAATTTTTTTTTAAACTATGGAACTATGAAATAGAGAAGAATAGAAATACATAGAAAAAAAATCTCACCAAAGTAGTTGTTGAGCAACACTGGCCTAGACTATTGTGATATTTGAGGCTGAATGTAATTTACAAGTTTCTCAGAATTAGGGATGTATGTGGAGATGATAATAACAACATTCCCACCTTTGTGCTGAGCTCCCCTCTCCCCAAACAACTTGGAAACAATCCCTGCTGTGGGCCAAGCAGAAGGAAATAATACAGTGGTACCTCGGGTTGCATATGCTTCAGGTTACATACTCTTCAGGTTGCAGACTCCGCTAACCCAGAAATAGTACCTCGGGTTAAGAACTTTGCTTCAGGATGAGAACAGAAATCGTGCTCCGGCGGTGCGGTGGCAGCAGGAGGCCCCATTAGCTAAAGTGGTGCTTCAGGTTAAGAACAGTTTCAGGTTAAGAACGGACCTCCAGAAGTAATTAAGTACTTAACCCATGGTACCACTGTAATGGATAATAATGATGCCTCTGAAATGGGTTCCTAAAAAAAAACAAAACTTGGGAACAATCAGGAAAAAATAAATTATGGTGACGATAACATCTCTCCAACATCTTGGGAAATAGTACGAAAAGAATGATAATGATATTGATAATAGTAATGCCTGTGCACTGGGTCCCTCTCACCTATGAAACAGCAACAACTCATGAACAGCCAGGAAAAAGGTTAGGATTGTTTTGCCTCTAAGGAGTAGGGCAACTTTCTCAATTTAATAGTTGAACTTTCTTATTTTATTATTTATTTATTCATATGCAGGAATTTCCAGACCAATCAACATATAAATTACTAGAACATACGATGGGCCTTAGGTTTCCCATTCTTCCTCTACTAGTCCATGTTTTTCCTGGTACCTTCTAAACATTCAATCTAAGCATGAATTAGGTCATTTATTACAATCTGTTTTTGTAACTCTAATTAGCTGGTTCAAACACATAAGCTGTAAATTCTCCCTCATCCTTTCTGGTTGAACTCTTAGTTAAGCCTTGTACTCACTGGGCAATCTTATGCAAGCTTCTCTCTCTTATTCTCAGTTTCCACAATTTGGGGATCGAGTTAGTGGCTTACCTTATGAGGAAGCTGTAGGTGCTACAGATATAGCATAGGATGTAATTTAAGGAAAAGTACTACACATGAATATAAAGTATTATTATATCTTGCTTTCTATTTTAAAAGCTTATCTTATGGATTTTAGTATCATATTTTTAATATGGTCTAAATCCAGCAGGTCAACTGGGGGTGTAAATGAAAAAGTAATAAATTAATCTTAAAGTCTTGACCCCAGAGTATCTTAAGCTGAATGTGACTACTCCAGACTGTGTGGTTTCACAGTGAGACTTTATAATATGTTTGTGCTGTTGCAGTGGCGTAGCGTGGGGGGTGCAGGGGGGGCCGGGTGCACCGGGCGCAACATCTGGGGGTTAGGGTTAGGGGGCGCAAATCCACGGGTTAGGGGGCGCAAATTACTTGCCTTGCCCTGGGTGCTGACAACCCACGCTACGCCACTGTGCTGTTGTCTAGCCTATTGTGTTTACTGAAGAGAATTCCTGCTAGAATCAGTAGGACTGCAGTGCTACAAAACGAATATGCCTGGGATCACAGGCAAAATCCACCAGAAAGTTCTCCTGCACAAACCCTGTTGAAATTAGAGGGAACTATGTAAACTCACTCTGTAATTCTTTTTTCTAGATTGTGCCCAGTTTCTTTTGTCAGTTTTTGGTCATATCCACGCCATACATTTAAAGCATATTCAAGGCACATTCAAAGCACATGGCTTCCACCAAAGAATTAGGGAATGGTAGCTGGCAACAGTTGATCTGTGAGGGGTAAACTACAGTTTCCTGGATTCCTTGGGGGAAGACATGTGTTTTAAGTGTGTGTTGAATGTTCTTTAAACATGTTGTGTGGGTGCAATGTCCGACTAGTTCAGAGCTGGGGAATATTTTTCAGGCCAAGGTCTGAAATTTCCCCATGGGGAATATTCCAGAAGCCACATGCCAGTTTGCGGGGAGGCCATAGGCAAAAAGTGGCTGGACAAAAGTATTTGATGTTTATATAGTACATGATATTCCAGCTGTGCAAAAGCCAGAGGATTCTTTGCCTTCCAACCTGACCATCCTTATATTTTTCCATCCAGGGAAGCAAGAGGCATTATCATAGTTCAAGGACACCTTTCATTCTGGCAAAAGCACTTGATGAGGATGCAGAAAAGGGTTGATGAGGGGTGTGACCTAGGGAGAGTCCCAACAGCCAGATAGAAAGGCCTGGAAGGACACATTTAGCCCTGGACTAGTTGGTTGGGTCACCCTTGGAACAACAAAAAAAATCCTTTATATGAAAGCATTTAGAATGTAAAAATAGAAAATGTTGCCATTGCTATTAAAACAACAACAGAAAAGTCTAATTACTATTCTGGTGTGACAAAATACCCCTTGTTAAGTGAAATGTTCTGTTGTAGCAAAATGATAAGATATGTTAAAATACATGGGAGAATTCTACACATATTTGCAAGTAAAGCTTTGTTAGCTTAATCCTACCAGTCTTTGTGGAATTTAGAGATAACAGCTTGGACCTATTTAAGCCATTGATTTTTGGCAAGATTTACTGCTGGTTGCTTTTGTTAAAACCTCCTTTGTGACTTTATAGAAATGAGGACTGCATTATTGTTGTGATCATAAGCGAGCATTTACTTCTGCCTCCTTATTTCCAGATTGCTGTCAGAATGAGTGAAACGCCTTCAACCAACTACTCAATGATTCAGCCCCATACTTCAGAGAGTGAACAATCTTTGTCTGTTCGTCCTTTCAATGTCACCGAACCCATTGTGGCCAAACGGATCTGCTTTTACAAGAGTGGCGACCCTCAGTTTAATGGGGTAAAAATGGTGGTCAGTAACCGCTCTTTCAAATCATTTGATGCCTTGCTTGACAACTTGTCGAAAAGAGTTCCATTGCCTTTTGGGGTGAGAAATATCACTACACCACGAGGGATACACAGTGTCAATAATTTGGAAGACCTTGAAGATGGCAAGTCATACATCTGTTCCCAACAGAGGAAAGTCAAGCCCATCAACCTGGAGAAGGCCAGTAAGAAGCCATTGCCATGGCAGATCAGCAGGCCAGTCAGTGCTCGCCGCAGAGCTGTACAGTTAGCTAGAGAGGGCGAAGGTGGTGTGTTCCAGCAAGGAAGCACCGCCAGACTCAGTAACCCTAAGAAGCTGCTTGTTTTCAAAAATGGCAATGTAAGAATCCGGCGCACTGTTGTCTTGGGTAAGAAGAACACACAAAGCTTTGAGGCCTTTCTGGACCACATCAGTGAGCTAATGCAGTACACTGTTGTGAAATTGTACATGACAGATGGGAGAAAGGTAAGAATATAAGAAGATACTCTGAAATATTTATCTTTGGGCAGGTGGTCTTAGGGCTGGTTTACACATAACTGCAACATTAAGTGATGATATGAATGAGCCATTGCAGAGGTGATGTGATAGGTAGAACATTCACATCAAACATCATATCAAACAAAATGCTTGCTTAAATAGAGCTGCTTCCCATTGTCAGCCACCAGTGTGCAGCTATTAAGTTATGAGATCAAATGATCAGAGACCAGATCACGTGGCAGGGGGAGGTAAGCAGTTACCTTAACAAAATATACAAATTCCAACCCACGACTTCCCCAGTTTTTGCTAGTTCATGATTCCATTTACCTTTCTAAATAGATACTACATATGGCATCAATTGCATGGTTCCAAAACAATTTGTGGTTTAAAAAAAAACTAATTACAGGCAGTCCACTTTTAATTGGGAATGCAGTGTGCAGGGAGGGGAGATGTAACACTTGTCGCTTTGGAATAATGACAATTCATCTCCATTCTCTGGGGGCAGGACTCGTATTAGCATGAATGGGGCCATTTCCCCTAAGCCTAATGGTGGCTTGGGGGCAAGGAATCAGACTCCCATCCCTGTGCACTGTGTTGTCAATTAAAACTGGCCCTATGCCTGTAATAACATTTAGCATAAGAAAAAGTGATTTGCAGTGACACACCTAGCATCACAAGTCATTAGACCGTTAGGTTCTAGTGCAGGAGGATGTGGTATCCTTCAGATGCTGTTGGGCTACAGCTTCCATCACCTCTGATGATTGGCTGTGCTGTCTAGGGCTTATGGAGGGTATGATGTTAGCTGCTCCTGTACTACTGCAGTTATACGGCTTTGTTTTCACCAAAACCATGCTATCTAAAATGTTTCTTATGTTTCTTACACTGGTCAAGAATATCTGCTGCTCTTTAAATTCAAATGGCTGGTGTATGTTGCTTCAGTGCCCTTGTGAGCCACAATAACTGTCTTGCCCTTAAAGGAAAACTTGGCATGGCAGGGAGATGGAAGTGAGAGGAATTTAATTGCTGGTATCCATGAAGACCTAATTTTCTCTTAAACTGTAGCTTCCTGTTCTAGCATGTAACACTCCTGCTTACTAAGGAGCTTTTAAGGGCACCCACAGGAGTGACCTCAATCGTGCTGCACGCTCTAGCCATGTCATAATCCCTTGAAGCCCTATATTATGTTTAGGCTGCTCATGAGGCATTATTCTATCTCTTTCTGCCAAGAGCTTAAAGGTCCCTGAAGGAAGGGGCACAACCTTTTATTTTCACTTTTTTTGGGGGGGTGGTAACAGAATTAAAACGCAAAAGCAGGTTCTCTAACCCACCTGGGTGGGGTCAAGAAATATTGGAGGGTCATCTCATTTGGGGATAAAGCCAGTATTAGAGGGGAGCCACAGTAGCATGTTAGTGTGGGTAACAAAGCAACATTGGGAAGCCGTGTTCATGAGCAGATAGGTGGGGAATGTGAAGCAGAAAATCCGTTGGCAGAGAAAGGGTTATACATCTCCTTTCCCCACCATTCCTTCACTTAAAATGACAGCCTCCCATGGCTTCTTTTTATTTAAAGAATAGAGATGAGGCTTCATAACATGCATCAGTGTGTAACATGTCAGTTTGCCTCTCATCGTTTTTATATGCTACCATGCAGAGTTTTAAAATTTGAAAAGTGATGTCCCCACATTTGAAATCTAAGGTTGAGGGGAAAGCAATTATGAAGCTACGGCATGGTCAGAGAATCCTAGTACTGCACACCTTGAGTTCCTGCAACAGACTTTCCTATTTACTCCAATGAAGTGCTTCAAGATGTTTCTGTTTTTCAGAATGTAAACCCAGTCAGTGATGGCTGGAGTACCTTTAATTTTACAAGATCTACAGTTTTGTAGTAAAGCTTTGAAGAAAAGAAAAGAAATATTTCACACCACTTTCTCAAATAGAAATTGTAATGTGGAACTGTTGCGGCCATGAACAAGACAGACATTTGTTATTATTTAAGACTGTAAAATTTCACAGAAGACATATTGATAGCTACATCTATTTCTTTACCTTCTCAAATATATACTAATATCAAATTTAAGTACTGAGTTGTGACAGCTATGTTGCCAAAATGAGGAAATAAGAGAGGTAGTATTATGCTCAGGAACATCAAGGTTTTAAAAGTAGAAAATTAATTTTTGGGAGGGGTGAAATTAAAGGGGCAAAAAGTGCCACACACCAATAGCAGCCCAATGAGGACTGAGCATCTTCGAGTGACCTCAGTTTGGAGTTGGGACAGATTGGCAGATAAAAATAAAAACAGAGAGGAGAAGGTGTAAAGGATTAGCATGGGTGGATGACTAGAACACTGAACAGGACTTTCCATCCATGCCTCATTTTGTTGCAGCTCTCCTTTGGGTTTTCTAAAGGTGTCAAGTGCTCATAGAAGCATGGCTTTTAATCAAAATCCTGGACCACAGAATGATGATTTTCTTTTTCACAATAAGAAACCTTGTCTGCTGTTTCTCTTTCAGGTCCCCAACCTTCAAGCTCTAATACTCTGCTCTGGAGCTGTTGTAGCTGCAGGAAGAGAGCCCTTTAAAGCAGCTAATTATGATCCTCGTCGGTATTCACTACCTAGTAAACTGCCTGGGGTCTCCAGTCGTGTATACCCCAGAACAAATGCCAAGTCGGAGGGTAGAAAAAGTAAGTGTCTTTAATGATTCTCAGTTCTAATTTCCTTCTCCCTCTTTTATTATTCTATAAAATGAAATGGCAAAAAGGAATGGTCTGCCTAGATATCAGTATATTAAAAAAAGGCCAGTTAAACCATTTACAGACTCCCTAGCCAAATCCTCACAAATGAGGAAAATGAAAGAGCCTGAGGGAAGGGGAGAATATTAAGCACCAGCAGTCTCTGTTATTTCTCTAAATATGAAGGTTTTGACTATATTAAAACCATCATTATCTATTAACAGCTCATTCATCTTTTAACTCACCTGTTATAAATCAGTTATTTTCAGTGTTAGTCCAAGTCAGAACACACCCATTGGAATTAATGAACATAGCTAACTTAGGTTCATTTCAGTGGGTCTACTCTGAGTGCACTTTAGTTTGCTACAACGCTTCCTCTCCAATGTGAGTACTCTAATTTAGAAAGTAATGAAGTTACATTTTATGTTCATTTCCACTTGCTGTAGCATGAATGCCACCCTTTGTCATGAAAAGTAAAACTAAGTAAGACTGTGTACACACTAATCTATTTACAGCACAAAAACTGTAGTTTTTCTCAACTGGGAATCATTCATGCTCAGTGCTTTTCTTCTAGAAAAAAAAGGTGCCGGTACTGCACACACCCAGAAAAAAAGCACTGTTCATGCTTGTCCTCAACATGCTGCTTTCAATCTAGATTGAATCTAGAGTCTGCTCTCCAAAAGGTTGGGTGTGGTTACTTGATACCTATTTGAAAATTCTCTTCTTGATTAGGTATCCATGCCTTTTCCTCCCTTCACATGTGCCAAGTGAAAGAAAAAGAAAGAGGTCATGGCAACTTAATATATGCCTACCCACAGTGACATTGGGCAGGTCTGGACTCACCCACCGCAATTGCCAGGACCATCTACATCTCTTTTCAAATGTCGTGTGTACATAGCCTAACTCATGATTCATGACATGAATCTAAACCAGGAATGGGGAACTTTTTTGCCTCCATGGGCCCTGCCCTGTTCATTTTAAGCCACACATGAATGCCTGAGTAGGGTGTATGATACCCACAGACAAAAGTCAACAAGAATGTAATAAAAAATAAATAAATAAACAAAGCATTGCATCAACACAAATTGCATATCGGCATTTTAGTAGGAAACATCCCAGACGTAAAATAGGAATCAACTTTGTCTCAGCAGCAATTTACTCATTCAACTGGATCATCTTCAGAGACCCAGTTTTATATTCTCCTGTTCTCTGAGGTGGTGAGAGGGGCTACCTTTTTAGTGGTGACACCTGGGGTATGGAATTCCTCCTCAGAGAGAGACAGAAACAGACACAGACCCAGCTCCCTCACTAGTGGAGTTCAGATGGCAAGTTGTTCCTGCTATTTTTCAGGGCATTTAGAATAGCACATAACAAGTTGTTGCCTTTATGTCCTTATCTTGTTCTGTAGTTTTATTGCTTCTGGTTCTATGAGTGTCTTGTTTTGGTTCATACTGATGTTAAGCCATGTAATGATTCTTTTGGATGCAAGAATAGATATTTCAAAAAAATAATATAAGTAAACAAGCAAAAATATATGAAACATGCTAATAGGGTTGTTAAAGATTATCACTAAAACAGAGAAGATCCTGTAGTGTCTTAGGCTGCAATCCTAACCACACCTACCTGGGAGTAAACCCAACTGAATTCAATAGCACTTACTTCTAAGTAAACATTGTTAGGCTTGCACTGTTAATGACTAACAAATGCATTTGTTTGTGTTTATAATTGTGAGTCTAGGTTATAAGTGACTAAATTCTGTTATTGTTGAAGACACTGTTATATGCAGCAGTTGTTTTCCTGGTAGTGGTAGTGCTTGTAACACCAGCACTCTAGGAACTGTACTGGTTCCCTAATGCCCTTTAAGCACAATCTAATACACTATTTAAGAAATCATTCCCATCTCTTACAATAATCTCTAAAATCCACTGACCATCCGCGATGCATGTAGTTAGGAAAACAAGGGCATGCAGAGGGAGTGTATCAAAACTCATGAACTCCCTCCTTGCCAAAGTCTGAAGAATGGTTGGAAACGTTGCTAGCAGCACTTGTTATTTTTTCATATGAACTCTCTGTTTAGACTGTGGTTAAGCACTTTCTATTCTATTTACAATGACGCAGTGTATAAATTATGTTTAATGCAATAAATAAATTGGAACGTTCAAAAATGATGGTAAATGCAGTCATTGCGAAGAAAACATGATTAGGCATCATGAAACTTCCTTCCACACCATCATGCATAGAATTGCACACTGCACACCTGCTTAATCTTAAAAGGCTAAAACTTGAAATCCCTGGTTTATTTCTGGCCAAAATATCTGTCATTGTTAATATTTAAGACTATGCATAAACCTAGTAAATATTTGTATATTCTTTGCTGCTCTTTTTTTTTTACTAGGTGATAGTAGCTGATGTGTCTGGGCAGATATCTCATTTCTCCCTACTATTTAAGCTATACAGGTTTTCATTGTTTCATGTTTTAGCCTTTTAACCAGCGGGGCCGACCATTTATTACTAATGTTTTATATAATTGGATCCCTTCCCAATGCTATTTTATCTGAATGTTTTTGTACTAACAACCTTCTTTTTGTGTTTTCTCTTGTCTCTTTCCTACCTGTCTGCTGCCTCTGTCCCTGGATGGTTATTTCTGATGACTGTCTTCTGCACTTTCCATCTAATCTTATCATTTGGGGTGTTTTCAATAAATTACTTGAAAGTGAGTGTACAGATAGACTCAAGCTCCCGATCACAGATGTTTTCTGCTTCTTCTTCTAAAGGCTACAGTAATGATAACAACTCAGAGTCTTCTTACATACCTAATATTGACACAAGCTTAGCAGAAAATCATTCACATACTGGGGAAGATTTGTCTTTGGTGCCCCCTGAAGATGACATTGAGAAGTCTGTTCATCTTAATCAAGATGGCAGCATGACAGTTGAGATGAGAGTTCGATTCAACATAAAAGAAGAGGAAACTATAAAATGGACGACCACAGTTAGCCGTGCTGGCACTTCTGCAGTTGTTGCAGAAGATGAGTCATGTGGAAAAAATGCAGAAAACTTCAACAGGGCTGAATATGATGTCTCACTGCAGCCCATCAACACAGAAGTGATCAGTCAAGATATTTCATGTGGAACGGAAGCTAGCAATTATGACATCTGGCAGAATTCTTCTGTGAACGTAGATATGAGCCAGGCAAAGAATGATAAGATCAAACCTCCTTTTTATAGACCACCTACTCCTGGGCCTAGAAGAGTCAAGCAAAAGAAATCCTTGGTTGAAAGTGTAACTGTGGTATCTGACACAGCAGTCCAAAAAAAGATGGTTGGGCAGTATTCTTACAGTGAAGAAATGGACAATGGCGATACCAAATCTGAATATTGCCTGGTCACTCACTCTAGCAGTAAAACATCAAGTGTTACCACACCAAAACTAAGCGAAATTTGTAGCAATCATATGCTGAATCAATCTCAGGATGACCAGACAGAGGAAGAAACATCAAACAAAGTCACAATTGAAAAGTCCAATGCCTTGCATTGTGAGGATGGCTTATTACAGAACGTTTTGGAGAAATCAGTTGCAGAGGAAGGCTTAGATAACAATTTAACATCTGGTTATGATTCTAGCATCAGTCATGCTCAAACGTCTCTAAAGAAATCCCATGCAACTGGACTGCCTTTGCTTAATCAAAGTGATCAAACTGGAAGGGAAGTAGGCAGCTTCAACATCCACCCCGAATTATCTCAGTCAAGAAGTGAGGAGGTGATATGCAACCAGTGCAAGGGATTGCCTTCTTCTCAAACTCCCATACATGACTCACCTCCTGGGAGCAGTGAAACAGTATGCAAGTGTGCTCAAAGATCTCCCCCGATAACAGAATCTTCTTCTATCACTGTCAAGAACTCAGCAACTCATCTCTCTGATGGAAGCCAAGCTGCATCTTCCAGTAGTAAAAAGAAGAGCAAGAAGAAAAAGAAGAAAAAGAGAAAATCTTCCTCTGACATTGTGGAACAAGGCACAGCTTTTCCACAGAACTTGCATGATATAGCAGCCGTAGCAACCCCTGAGAATGACGTGAAGACTTGTGAGATGCATATCACAAGAGAAAGTGCACCACATTCTTCTCCTCAAATCACAGTTCATAAAAGAGTGCTTGCTTTGCCTGTTGCCAACTTAGAAGGTTCTAATAAAGGCTTAGGTCCTAAAGAAGATTTATATAGTCAAGTGTCTAAGAAATCCCAGAAAAATGAATTAGAATCTAACCTGAAGCAAAATCTAAATAGACAGTTGCCTAAGCTAAAAGTCAAATCAGACAAAAAACCTCACTTGAAAGCAGAAGAAGGGTTAATGGCTAAAGATCACCCCAAAAATGAAATTGAACAGATTAAAGAAGGTACATGGGACACAGCTAATGTAACAGAACAAACAGCAGGTTGCATAGTTTCATGGAAGCCTTTGACTGATACAGGAAGTGGTCCTAAGGCTGAAAAAGAAAAGAGGGTAACTTCTGCCAAATCACACAAATCATCATTGAAACATAAAAAAGTAAAAAAGAATAAAAAACCTGAAAGTGCTTCAGGTAGTAAAGTCCCTGTGTTGGATGAGACTAGAACATTGGATACTTTGAGGGATGCAGCCTTGACAAATGAGATTGCAGAACTTTCTCTTGAAAGTTATGTCCAAAACTGGTTGCAGAACATATTCCCAAATGCTGCAATGCCTGAAAAGCATTTACCTCCCATAAATTCAGATAACAGAACAATGCATCAGTTGTCTGTCAAGTCTTTTTCAGATAAAGAAAGTCAGTTAGTAGGAAAGAATGTGTGCCTATCAGGGAATAAAAATATTAGTGAAAGTAAACTATCCAATGGTACATTAAATCATCTCAGTGAACTAGGAACTGTTGAAGAATCAGTTAAAAAATTGTACGAAGGACACATTGGCTGTTTGACAGATGCTGAGGCAAGTTTAATAGAAGAAGCCAAGTATTTATTACAGTCAGATATCCAGAGCAATAATAAACTATCCATGTGTAATATACATGAAAATGACAAAAAGAAGGTTCTGTTAGAAACCAGTGATCAAAGGTACATTTCTGAAATTGCTGCCCGGATTAGTCCCAATGGCACCAGTAACATTTTAGGACCTGATATGCAGAAGGATTGTGTCAGTGGTCTGTTGCTGCACCAGCTGAAATCAACAGTGCTCAGTGCTGAAAAGAACCATGTTGGATGCATTACAGACATTTCTTCTTCCTCCCTTCTTGGATCTTCTTCCAATCTCCTCCTCGCTTGGCTCCTTCTACTTAACCTCAAAGAAACTTTGTCCAATATAAATAAAGATGACATGGTACAAACTACCTGTAGCTGTTCAGAAGTATTTACACTCCTGCAGTATTTGAAACAAGTTGCAATTAAAGAGGAAGCTGAAGACCTGAAGACTGCTGTCTCCAATCTTCAGGACTGCACAGCAAACCATTTAATATTCTCCGGAATGCAAATAGAGAAACAGGAACCAACATACCACAAAGAAATTTTTTCTCAGGCTGAAATTAAACATATACCAGTCTCTGAAGAAGAAGGAAAAGTAAACAAGAATTTAACTCTTAAGAATAAGTTGAGTTCTGAGGAAGTTATTGATGCAGAAGTGTTAGCAGGAGAATTGGAGAGGTCTAGTGGGGAGGAGGAGGAGGAGGAGAACTGCAGAACTCCAGTAGAGAACTCAGATCTAAATGATTTGGATGTTCATGATGAAATGCAAAATTTGAACTGCATTAATGCTGACTTGAATAGCTGTGGGTTGGCTTCAAATGAGGATCTGCCTACAGAAAATGAACAAAGTTCATTTGAACATAGCTCATTTCAAGGCACACAGGAAAAAACCACAGATACATCATTTAATAATGAAGAATCAGAGATATCACAAGAACCTAAGTCAAGCACTCACAGCATGACCTCTAATGATAAAGACCACATGTTTGATCTAGAAACTTCAGAGGTAGATGATAAGGAAGTAAAGGGCACAGAAGATTTAAACTGGACCAACTCTGTGTTGTTAAAGGAAAATTCAAGTGAGTGTCTTACTTCCATTGCTGATAATACCACAAATGGTGACATTGTAGAAAATTCTGTACGGGAAGACATGGAGGAAGATGGTACTTGTGAGGAGACTTCAGAACGATTGTCTACACCATCACCATTATCTTTTTGTTATGAATCTAAGCAAATTCCAGGAGAAGAGGAACAGGTGTCCCGAGTAAAACTGATAGTAAAGGAACTTGAGGGTGGGTCCTACTCAAATTCTTCTTTGGAATTCAAAAAATGCCTGAAAAGTCCTGCCACTTCTGACTTGTCAGATTATCGACCAGAAACTGATGAAAGTGATTACAATGTTAGGCATTCCAGTGACTTGACGAATGAAAGTGTAGATGAAGCAATATATGAAAAAGAGTACAACAAAGGGTATGTGAAAAGAACTATTGAGAGACTTTATGGTAAAGCCGAAGCTTCCTTTAAGTCCCCTTCTAAGCTTGATCCTCCATATTTGACTCAAACACTACAAGGAAATGCTGTAGAAGAACCCTGTCATGATGTAATGGAGGGAGCTCCTTTGTTGTGTCAAAAGAATCATACCTGGCTGGATGAATTTGCATCACCTAAAATCCCAGAAGATTTAAAGGCAAATAATGACATGTGGGAAAAAGAAAATGCTACCTTGCCAGCACCACAGTTTAGTCTTAATGGGGAAGAAGCATATTATAATGATGACTGTTCAGTGGAATACACAAACCAGCACTGCCAATCTAGGGAACACATTGCTGAAGATGAAGGAGTACTGATTGATAAAGGAAAATGGCTTCTAAAGGAGAACCATTTAATAAGGAGGTCACCACCTGAGAACTCTGGAATGTATGGCAATACAGATACAACATCGGCCGACACGGCATTTGACAATCATAGTGATGAAATTCCATATTCACATTTTGGGAATCTGAATCTCCGGCCGCCTCTCAAAGAAATATCATCTTCTGAACTTGAAGACATGGCTAAGCCATATGACAATGGATGCAACTACTTCAACATGCCTCATAACAGTGATTCAGATCCGTTTCCTGATACTTTAAGTATACAAAGCAGAAACAATCAGTGTAGTAGCTCCGTGCTTTTTGAGGCAGCATGTAACAGTTCCACGCAATTTTATACAGAAGTGAAAAGTAATTCCCCAGCTCTTACTTCTGTAGAATTTAGATTACCAGACAATAAGGTGCATCCTGCAGAACAGTCTTCAAATGATGAGCCAATTCAAACCCAACCAATAAGCAACACTCATTCAAGCAGGAATAGCCGTGAAGATCAAGACTCGCTGGATAAACTCCATGCTATCTGTGGACAACATTGTCCAATATTGACAGCCATCATAAAGCCAACTAATGAGGAGATCAGAGGATGTGCTTACCAAAAAGCCTCCGATGTTGAGAACCAAGTGGGGTCACATTTGTTAACAAATACTCCATATTTCGTATGTCAAGGCAAAAATATAACTGGACTTTACAAATATCACACAGACCTGAAGAACAGCAGCATTAATAACATTGCAAATAATATTTTTAACAGACTCTATGCTGACAATACTTTAGATTTCATGAATGGCAGCACTTTCAGTTTACTTGTGTCAGCAGCACTGAAAGAAAATCAAGGTTTAAAGAAATTATATGTCACAGAAAATATTGATGTGGGCACACAGGAGATCAACAGTCATGAAAATAATGCCAGTAGTAATGCATTCAGTGAGATAACAGTGGAGCAGAATAATAATTTATCTGTACTGCAGAACTCAAAAGATAAGGGAAACAAAATGGTTGCAGAGAAACCTGCTTCTTCATTAGCAGATGTAACAGAAAGGTGCAAACATGAAAGTTTTCACCATCATGAGGCACTCTTAAATAGTACTGTCTTGAAATTAACTGTAAACTTGGAAGGTGAAAATGCCCTCAGTATCAAAGAAGAAACTTCACCTTATGTAAAAGAAGATGATGAAAAAAAGAAGATGAAAGTGACAGACTCCGAAAAAAGTTATTAAGAATTATATAGCACTGCCTATATATTAAAACAAAACAAAACCACAAATGATAAAGACAGTGAATTTATGCCCTGGTTTGAGGAATACATGTTCCTAATTTCTTATTAATAATTCTTCTGTGAAAAGGTTTTTTTGTTCTTGTTTGTTTTTTGCACTCTTGTTACATATTTTCCTTAACAAATGCAAAATAACATTACAAAAATTTTGTGCATGAGAAATTATGGAAATATTAGTTAATAATGTTTTTTTGTGATGGTAGATTAAACTCATGACCCATGTTATTGAACATTAGAAATGCAGCCCATTATGCTAGCATGGACAGGGAGTAGGACTGATATTAAGTTTATTTTATTAGAGAGGCCATTTGTGATCATTTTATTTATTGTTATTTTTCTCTAAACTGCAAGTGTAATTAACTTACCTGAAAAAACTGTTAAGTTTACATTTCTAAATCTTCATAATTATTCTTATCATAGTTTATAATTATAATTTGTCCAGTGAAATACTTTGGAGATCCGTATACAGAACATTTTAGTTTTACAAAACAGATGTTAAAGATACTTTTTCTAACAAACTGTAAAAACAATATTGTATATTGAATGTATATTGAAATGGGCAACAGAAAGTATTGCAATTATAGGCAATATTCTTATGTATGATGTCGGTGAGCTTTACTCTTGTGTTCTATACACTGAGAAACTTAGAAAATACACAAAGGCATGATTCTAAGAAGGGCTAACTGATCTCATTTATGTATGTAACCAGGCCACTCTCTAGTTTTGTTGGGGTTGTTTTTTTTTTTAACCAAGTTTGCCCTCTGTCTTAATGAATATAAAATCAGACACTAGTTAGTCTTCAATTACAGAGACTACTCTAGAATGGTCAAAAAATGAAAACATCATATACATTACCACTTCTGTTGCATTTCTACTGGAGATAATCGTGATAGAAACTACTAGTCTAAAATTGCAATAGCTAAATGTAGCTAGTGTAATAGAACTTGCTTCATATTTCTGAAAGTCCAAAGGCAGCTATTATTATTATTATTATTATTATTATTATTATTATTATTATTATTATTATTATTATTTTCTATACCACACTTCATCTGAGGATCACAGGATGGTTTCCAATACCTCCCCACAATTTAAAAGGCCATAGATTATTTAATTAGCCAAATTTCTTGGAGAAAAAGAATGTTTATGTCTGACAACTAAAGATATGTAACAAAGGCACCGGCTGAGCCTCCCTTGGGAGAGCATTCCACAAACTGGGAGCCACTGCAGAAAAGGGCCATTTTCATGTTGCCATCCTCCAGACCTCTTGCGGAGGAAGCACACAAAGAGCCTCAGATGATGATTTCAGGGTCTAGGTCGGTTCTTATGGAAGAGGCAGTCTTTGAGGTACTGTGGTTTAGGGAAGTTTTTAATGTTTAATGTTGTATTGTGTTTTTAATATTTGATTGGGAGCTGCCCAGAGTGGCTGGGAAAACCCAGCCAGATGGGCAGGGTATAAAGAATAAACATATTATTATTGTTGTTATTATTATTATTATTATTATTATTAGCTCCTGAGCCATTTAAGACTTTATAGGTCAAAACCAGCACTCTGAATTGGACCTGGATTGGTGTAATGTGGCTACTGAATTCTGCACCAGCAGAAGTTTCTGAACTGTCTTCAGATGCAGCCTCATGTATAATGTATCGCAGTAATCTAACCTAGAGGTTACCAGAGCCCAGATGAGAGAAGTTATTTTATCCCTCCATGCCACCAAGGCCACCTGAACCTCATCCAACAGCAGTGGGTCCAGAAGTACTCTCAATTTGTTTACTCACTCCTTCAGAGGGAGTTGTAGCTCCTTCAAGAGTAGGCAACTTTTCATCCATTTGATCTAGGGAACCACCCACTAACAGTGTCTCAGTGTTATCTGGATGGAGTTTCACTTTATTGGCTCTCATTTGGTCCATTCCTGAGGCAGGACAATGCTCTAGCATATCTACTGCCTGTAGATGTAAAGGTAGAGCTGTGTGTCATCAGCATATACTGTAGCTGACAATATACTCCAAAACTCCTGATGACCCCACTCAGTGGTTCCATGTAGATGTTAAACAGCATGGGGGACAAAATCAAACCTTGAGGAAGCCCACACTGAAGACTATGTGTTTTTTCTACAGATACTTGGCTGTTATACATTGTTTCAAAGCAATAGCTATCATTACCCTTGTATTTGTGTTTCTATGATAATGAATCTGTATTATGAACAATAAAGTAAGCTAAAAGAACAGCCCTTTGTTATTGGAGAAAAATGGAAGATTGCTGAACAGCCTGACCTCAATCTGTACCTTGTATAATTAATGAAAGCATAATGGATGACAACACCAGTCTTGGAGATATTACATATATGTTGCACTAATTTTTGAAACCAGTTTTTAAAGGAATAATTATTGTAACACAATACAGCATTTATTTCATCTATCCTCACAATCCCTGAATCAGGCTTTCACAATAACATTTCCAGTTTATGGATAGAAAACTGACTCTGAGGGAAGGTGATTCATCCACAGACCAACCAGAGGGTTCGTGATTGAACATGTTTTTGAAGTTGCATGTTCAACCCAATGGGCTGTAAATGTTGCTGCCAATGCACAAATGGAATGGTTTGTCAGTCACACAACAGGACCTCACTTTCTTCTCATGCCCCTGCATTACCTTGCACTCCCTCAAAACCTGCTCTTTAGGGTTGGGGGGATCCTCTGAAAAAGATTGGGGTGTATGTGTCGAATAATAGAAAGCTAACTCCTGTTGCACAAGCAGAGGTCCACTCATATAACATTGAATTCTGTCCAACATCAACCAGACTGTGCTGGTTGTATTAGATCAATGTAAGAATGCTGGGTCCATAGAACCAATAAGAAAAGTCTATAATGCAAATTAATTTATGACTGTGTAATCATTTATTAACACTTCAGTGCATTTTATAATAAGTAACTTAAGTAGTGCTAAAACAAACAAGGAATTGTTTTTGTTTATATTATTTTAGATTTTTTAAGCTAAACGTGTCTCAAAAATTGGGCACACTACAGTTCCCACCACAGATGAAAATTGCTTTTTTGAATGGCCTGTATAGTTACTGAAGCTCGTAAGTGGGAAGAGCCTAGGATGGAGACCTTTGCATAGGGCTCCAACTTGAAGTACCATGAAGTACAACAAACAAACAAAAAAGGTGTATTTTTATCTTGTGAACTGCCCTGAGATCTTAAGATGAAGGGTGGTATATAAGTCAAACAAACAAATTCCATCATGATAATTTTATACAAAAAACATAGTCATGAAGGCTGTAAGTCCCCTGATAGAATGTGAATAGCTGGAAAGTAGAGAAAGGCAAGATGGTAGCTGACTGGACTGTACTTCAGTGGTTGGAACTGGAAAGAGGTCATTTAAGCAGCACAGCCCAACCACTCTGTTTTCCATAGCTGGAATGTAGCCTACGGTACAAAGGTGAGTCATGTGCTGCACACACTTTTTGCCTCTGGATTTGTCCACTACTGGCATGTGGTCCTGGAAGGTCATCGGGAGGGGAAATGGCCCCTGGGTAGGAAAATGTTTCCTACTCTTCTTTTACTCTATCATGAACACATGCATTAACTAATGAGATTAACCTAAAGGTTGCCATTAATATCTGGAAATTTTCAGATGAAAAACTTGTTTGAAAAATCTGAAGACTTCATTATTAGGGCACAAACTATTTGGACTCCTTAGGTGTAATAACCAATGTGGTACTTCTGCTATACATATAGTATTTGTGTTATAGAAGTTTCTAAATATAAATATTGCAGCAAGTGGTTAATGGGTAGTGACTAAATATTGAAAGCATTACACTGTTTCATTCGAGGATGCAGAGAATAATTTCTGCTTGACAGAATTGCAGGCCATTATGCACTGATGTTCAGTTCCCTTTCACAGGTGCTATTGCCCCAAAGAACCCATTGTCATTTATCTCTTAACTGCTGATTCTTAAAACCAGTTTCTTCTTTTAATCTAGTGGATATTGCTAAATTGGATTAAGCAAATGAGCATAATATTCAATTACAACTAGTGAAGAGAATGATTTAATAAAAGCAAAGCTGTACAGGTCTTATTGGTGCTATATTATTAACATTATAAGTCATTATCAAGGCACAAGTACAGGGACAGAATGAGAAAAATTAAATGGCTGCCCGTTGAGTGTTCCTGTTCATTTCATGGATAATTCCCGTAAGGAGAAAATCACTGAGGAAAATCTGTGCTAAAACCGAATGTGATAGAAGACAGCCTCTGAATCTGGCTGTAATAATTGTAAATCTGTGTGACAAAGCAATCTGTGCTGGAATTGGGACAATGGCTATGAGCCATAATGGCTATGCTCAGCCTGTACTGTTGGAGGCAGTATGTTTCTGAATAACACTTGCTGGGAATCACAGTGCTGTTGCTCTCTGGTCCAGCATGTGAGTTTCCCATATGCATCTGTTTGGCCACTGTGAGAACATGAGACCAGATGAGATGGGCCTTTCTCCTGATACGACAGGCCTCTTCTCATGTTCTTATCAACTTCCTTTGGAATCGGGATCCAAAAGGCAATCAAAATCGACCTTGGCGAAGAAAAGAAACTATAAGGCATGAGGAAGAAAGACTGTCTGAGGTTCACAGAAGCATGAGCGTGTTTGTGTGAATGTGTATCATTGAAGCCCTATTGCAGTAGTGGACAGTGTAGTGGAGTAGACCTCTTACCTGACCTGACCTCCTAGGTGAGTCAGGTAAGCACCTCTGCCCTACGATGCCAACTGCTACTGCCTAGTTGAAACTAGAGTGTGGAAAATGGGTATTTCAGGTACAACTTCCAGTAATTTGTGATTATTTTAAGGAAAGGCAATTCTTACCTGGTGAGAGGCACATCCTAATTCCCATTAATTATAGATTTCTTTATATGTTTCTTTAGCTAGGAAGTGGAAGGTAACAGTTTTTACCAGTGACCTACCATCTGCCAGCACCAGCTCACAAGTTTATATTGTACTATATGGGGATCAAAATAATTCAGGAGCTGTCTTTCTATATGGAGAGGAGAAAAAGGTGTTTGAAAGAGGAAATGAAGATACATTCATTGTAAGTTAATATAACAAAATACTGTTTTTTATAAGGATTGTTGTTGTTGTTTAGTCGTTTAGTCATGTCCAACTCTTCGTGACCCCATGGACCAGAGCATGCCAGGCACTTCTGTCTTCCACTGCCTCCCGCAGTTTGGTCAAATTTTATAAGGATAGCACATGATTAAAAATAAAGAGTTAACTTTTTTTTTTGGTTAAGCAAAGTTTCCATTTCTTTATTGTTAAGTCCAGAACACAGTTCAGTCATTCTCCAGTTGTGTGGAGTGGAAAAGACTATAACAAAAAGTGGTGTACGCTTCTAAAGTAGCTCTTTGTGGTTTTAGGGCTGCCATTCTTTTAGGGCTGCTCCACATAATCCTGTTTACTGAATTATATTATTTGCCACCATCACATGGCATTTTGAATTTGCAAAAACTGCTTTCAATGCAGATCAGTTGTAATGGATGTTCTAAACATTTTGTCATGGGGAAGCAGTTCTCAATCCATTGGGTGGTGTTCAATGACTGCATGCTGTCAGCACAAGATTTCTGCTTCCACGGTGTGACTTTTCCATCCCTCTCATTCCACTACATGCCCTGAACCCTCTCGGTTCTGTTCCAGAGGGTTGGGAAAACCCCTAGAACACATATGGGGGTGTAGGGGGAGGAGATGGGGAGAGCAATATGTTGCATGAACAGAAATCTTTGCACGGACAAAATGTTTATGTAGTGCTACATTGCATACAACCCATGACTTGAATTTAAGGTGGGTAAACAATAATAATGGGGTTTTCCTGATGGAGCTCACTTGTATTCCCAGGGTCAATTCATGACTTCCAGCATATCAGCTGAGGCCAAGATGACTCTATGTTTTCCAGTGATACTTATTAAAGGTGAACTCAGTCCAGTTGGCTTTTGCAAAACCATGAGAAATGTAGCCTAAGATAGATGGGTGCAGTTGAAATCCATGGTTGCCACCATCAGAAATGGCCAGTCCCCAGAGGGAGCAGTAGAAATGAAAAATGAGCGAAGTATGCATCGGCCTGTATGATCTGTCCTAGCTTGGCTTATAGTACCCAGGGGAGGTTGGATTGAAGCAGTGCATTTACTGGAAGGATAGGGTCACATCCTGAAGAGCAAAGTCAAATATTGAAAGGCAGAATCACATTTAATAAGCTGTACAAGATAATAACTGCCAAGGTAAAGCACAGTATGTTAGAACCCTGGACAGATCACTATGGCAAGTACAGGCAGAAACTGCTACCTCAGAATTATTCTGAGGCCTTCTGAAGGCCAACTGGTCTGGATCTACTTTTAACATCTCCCCCTATGAGGAGCTGTCTGTTTCTTAAAGGATCATTTCATGATTCTGCAGCTGCAGCCTCCAATGGCATGTGGAAGGTGAAGAATGGATCAGGGGGTACACTGAGTCTGAGAAGTCAGGGAAAGCAACATCCTCTGGCCTAGAAGGTACTTGAGTAAAGGGCAAAGGCTTCCCAGACAATGCTCCTTCTCCTCTGATTTTCCCCTGGGCTGGGAAGAAGAGTTGAGGCCAGAGAACAAGAGATTGTATTCCATTGGCTGGCTAGCCTTCTGCTTTTTTGGTCCATCTGAGGTAACCTCAACCCATATAACTCTCAGTTCATCACATTTCCCTGTAGAGGTTGGCTTCACGCTTCAAGGACTACAAGTATATAAAAATAAACAGTGATGTTCATATAAGTAATGAAGTCATTCCAGACTGTAAATTGATAAGCTGGCTAATGTCCTAAGATGAAACACTCTATTTATCACACCATTCTAAGCAAGGATTTGCTGCTTCAATATGTTGTAGGCTGCATTGATGCCCTAAGATTGAACCCATTGGCACAAAAATCCTAAACACATTTACTTCATTTGAATTCTATTTCAAGTACATTTACTCAGTTTTGCAGACTCACAGCTGGACCTACTTATTCAGTCCTCCTTGAGCTAAATGCTTTACAAAGATGAAATAGTATTCTGAAGTAATATGTTAAACATATTGAACCAAAGTTACTGGAGCAGTTTTATGTTCAAAGAAGCTAGATGAACTGCTGTTTTGTGTGTGGTTATTTCAACAGATACAAACAGAAGACCTAGGAGAGCTCTACAAAATACGGATAGGGCACAATAACTCTGGAGAAACCCCTGCCTGGCACTGCAAAGCGGTGAGCTATGTCCATATCTTAAAATCAATCATTCTTTCTGAAGATCTCGGCAAATGACACTTTTGTTGCTTCACCAAAACCTTAGTCATGCACATACTATATGTTCACATGTTGCATAGCTACACCATTGGAATAGTACATTGTTGCTGCTGAAGAAAATGTTATCCAGTAAACAAGATTTTGGTAAACCACAGACTCATGGTTAGTGATATACAGTGGTACCTCGGGTTACAGACGCTTCCGGTTACAGACTCCGCTAACCTAGAAATAGTACCTCAGGTTAAGAACTTTGCTTCAGGATGAGAACAGAAATCACACGGTGGCGCCAAAGTACCTCAGGATAAGTACTTAATTCGTTCTGGAGGTCCGTTCTTAACCTGAAACTGTTCTTAACCTGAAGCACCGCTTTAGCTAATGGGGCCTCCTGCTGCCACTGCGCCACCGCTGCACGATTTCTGTTCTCATCCTGAAGCAAAGTTCTTAACCCGAGGTACTATTTCTGGGTTAACGGAGTCTGTAACCTGAAGCGTATGTAACCTGAAGCGTATGTAACCCGAGGTAACACTGTATACATATCCCCATGAAAATTCTTCAGCATTTTACTGTTAATTTCTATCTAGTTACACATCTTTGTATGCTGTTTTGAGTAATGTAAACATATTTACAAGCAATTTCACTCAATGCATTTTAGTATGTCATTTTCACTAATATATTAATTTTTATCTTCACTTCACCCTAATATATGCATTTTTTTAAACATTGGTTTGACAACTGCAAAATTTGATAAATGCAAATTTTGAAGGATGGTTGTGTTTTAGTTGTCATCAAAGTGTAAATTTGATAGATTCAGACATGAACTGAATTTGTTGTATTGTGTCTGCAGTTGGGAGACTGTTCTGGTCAAGTAAGCTCTTGGTGTGATTCAGAATACCAAAAAATCAGAGAAACATTTTGTGCATTTCTGGGGGGTGTAGTCAGGTTCCATCCTTGAATATACTCATCTTAGACTTCTAAAGGGCACAGACACAATTATCATGTATTCTGAGGGGGGAAAGGTAGATTAGAGAGATTTGTATGGTTTACACTTACAGTACAAATTCAGGAAACCTCTGACATGGGTTTGGGTTGGAAAACTCATTCTCTATATTTACAATGCAGCATAAAAAGTGACCCTCACATACTCAGGGGTCTGTTCCAGCAAAGACTGTAACAGCATTTGTTCATTTTTGAATAGTATTAGTTCATTTTTGCAAAGATACCACAATAATGTAGACTTGATTGTTTGCATTTCAGCTGCATTTGCAGAATCTTGTGACAGGGGAGCAGTTTGATTTCCCTGTAGATAGGTGGCTGGCACAACAGGATGATGGCGAAATATGTCAAGAACTTCCTGTTTTACATCTGGGTCAGCCCATTCTTCCAGGTAAGGAATACAAAAATAGCAGGACTTATGGGGACTCTTCCTGTCCCTATAACTGCAATCAATAGGAAACTGCTTAGACATGGAAAATACTTAATGGGGAATGATAAATAGAAATATATGACCATTAAATACATGTTTAAGCCCAATACTTTTAACATTAAAAGCTTCCCTAAACAGGGCTGCCTTCAGATGTCTTCTAAAGGTCTGGTAGTTGTTGTTCTCTTTGACATCTGGTGGGAGGGCGTTCTGCAGGGCGGGTGCCACTACTGAGAAGGTCCTCTGCCTGGTTCCCTGTAACTTGGCTTCTCACAGTGAGGGAACTGCCAGAAGGCCCTCAGTGCTGGACCTCAGGGTCCGGGTAGAATGATGGTGGTGGAGACGCTCCTTCAGGTACACTGGACCAAGACCGTTTAGGGCTTTGCCAACATTCCTCATATACTGCTCTGATCGCTTCCTACTCAAGTGTTATATCTCGTAGCTACATTTGCTAACAGAGATTCTCCTCATTAGGTACAAGCAACCATTCCCCCTTCTCTACTCTCTGAGTTCCGATAGTAGATGTGGAAATATGCCAAGATAAAGAAGTTAATTTAGAAATTATGTCTTATTGGGTTGGAGACCCAACTCAGTCATGCTTAGAACAGTCCCAATGAAATCAATGGGATTTAATGGTCCACTAACCCATTGATTTTAGTGGGACAATTAAGCATATGTTTAAATCTCTCCCAGTGAAATTGGATGAACTTCAAGATGCTTAACTTTGCCTGGTTGGTTTCTTTTCCACGTTTATTTATATACATTAATATTTTCCTTGTATAAATCAGCTTAATGCCTCTGGGTCATTGCTCCCAGACAGATGTTACAGAAGTTGCTTGCCTTGATATACAACACTTTCTCCACATTATTGTAGAGAATTATTGTTATCTTAATTATTTATTAAATTTCTATACTGCCCTTCTCTGAGGATCACAGGGCAGTTTACAATATTAAAACACAAAAATGTATAACATCATAACAAAAATAACATCTCTCCCCCCTCCCCCCAGTTTAAAAGACATTTAATTGTTTAATTAGCCAAAGCCCTGGGAGAAGAGAATGTTTTTGCCTGGTGCCAAAAGTATGTAACAAAGGTGCCAGATAACCCTCCCTGGAAAGAGCATTCCACAAGTGGGGAGCCAGGGCAGAAAAGGCACATTCTCACGTTGCCACCCTCCACACCTCTTGTGGAGGAGGCACATGAGGAGGGGGCTCGAATGATGATTGCAGGGTCCAGGTCAGTTCATTCAAGGAAAGAGGAACAGGTGATCCTTGAGCCATGTTGAAGGTCAAAACTAGCACATTGAGTTGGGCCCAGAAAGTAATTGGAAGCCAGTGCGGTCGGGCCAGGATCGGTGTAAGACAGGCATAGGCAAACTTGGCCCTCCAGATGTTTTGGGACTACAACTCCCACCATCCCTGACCACTGGTCCTGTTAGCTAGGGATGATGAGAGTTGTCATCCCAAAACATCTGGAGGGCCGAGTTTGCCTATGCCTGGTATAAGATGCTCAAACCATCTTGCCTCAGTGAGCAACCTAGCCGCTGAATTCTGCACCGGCTGAAGTTTCTGAACCATCTTCAGAGGCAGCCCCACATAGACTGCATTGCAGTAATCTAACCTAGAGGTTACTAGAGCATAGATGACAGAAGTTAGGCTATTTCTGTCCAGATAGGGGTGCAGCTGGGCCACCAGCCAAAGCTAGTGGAAGGCACTCAAGGCCACCAAGGCCACTTGTGCCTCAAGTGATAGCAGTACCCTCAAGCTTTGCACTTGCTCCTCCATATTGAAAAAGGCACACACCCTTTCATGAATGAGGCAGAGTACAAACATTTATTTTTCCATAAACACATACATCCTGATGTTGATGACACATAAGAAACACCCTATATATGATTTGTTTTCTTATAGACACTAGCTAATATGGGGGCAACTCTTCTTACTGTATAGTAAGCCAAACTTCACAATAGGATGATACATCTATATCAGTTGTTGGTGTTGTGCATGCAATAGTATGTTTGTAAAAGCCTGTCTTCTCTTACTGTCAGTGGCAGTGTATGAGGTGCATGTGGTAACAGGTGATCTGTGGAATGCTGGAACAGAAGCTGATATCTACATTGCTGTCTATGGAGAAAAGGGTGACACTGGTTCCCGACAGCTCCGTAGGTCAAAGAAACCTAGGAAATGTGTAAAAGGACAAGTGAGTGGATTATAGCAATGTGTCTATCTTCTGAAGTACTCCCCTGTCCCCATTTCATTGTGAATATTTCTACAGGGCTATTCATGCATTCAGAAAGCACAGGTTTCTAACCCATAAACTCATTTGTCCCAATATTGCTACTAGCAATATGTCAGGACATTTTTTTTTAATCATATCAGTAGGGACAGTTCAAATATGTAGGTTAGGAAAGTATTCTGCCAAAGTCAGATCGGCTAGTGACCCTATGTAGTTTGGCTGAGATGTTCTTCAGCAGACTGAGGTCCCTGGGGTAGGCTGCAGCCAGCCTTTATAGGAGTGAAGCCTGCTCCACTCCCAAGCCCCACCCACTTGCCATGGCTGGATTAGCCCAAGATTCAAATGGTTAGCTGGAGAGAAAGCCCATCAATCCAAGCAGCCGGCTAGGGGATTCCTCAGCTGCCAGCCACCTAGCTTCAGTGTTGCTTCCAAGGGATCTGAGCCCACTGAACAATTATTTGAATTCAGGCGAGTTACTGTGATCAACAAGAATTATTTTTGCCATTTACTACACAGGCAGAAACTGGTTTTGGGTATCCATTCATACTTATGTGCTTCACTGACCACATAGACTGATAATGCATCAGAGAGAGAGATCTAACATTTTTAATCCTGAAACTTTTCTAATCACACTTTAATTGTTTGATTGCAGACTGATATATTTTTACTTGAAGCTGTGCACCTTGGAAATCTGCATAGAATTGTTATAGGACACAATGGACTTGGCTCAGGTCAGAAATGTCAATGCAGTGAATTCTGTCAACCTGTTTTGCTGACATAGAAATGATGACAAGTAGCCCATTTATATGACTGCTGGACTCACAGAAGCTACATATTTTTATTTTTAAAATGACAGATCAATATTTAGGACAAGCAGGTTATTTAAGGAAAAATATGCCTACCATCATTTGGTAGGCAAACTGGACATTCAAACTGTTTTCACACATGATTGTGTACACATTTTTTTACATATTTTTTCTTAAACTTCGTGTAGGGAAACTGTAATGTTTGAAGAGGTAAACTGATTTTCAGCCTTTTACTGAGAGAGAACTGCAGCATAAAAGAATCAATCTTCTCAGTTATGCTTTGTGCTTGTCAATATACAATTCTCCCAAACTGGTGACAATCTGCATTGTGAACCTTTGCTTTGATTGGTTGATGATTGAACCATTACTTTTCCGTGCTCCTGGAGTATGCCACAAAATTACACTGCTTCACAGCAGTTTATCATTCAGTAAGCACTGCAGCCTTTACAGCATAAACTGTAGGATTAGGGTTTTTTCCTCTACATACAATTCACATTTGATTCCCCCCCCTAAAATATCATAGAGAAAAGTTTGCTAATATGTAAATGCTATTCATATGTAGTACAAATAAATGGTCCACAGATGTGTGTTGATTATTTGATTATATCAGACTTGATTATTAGCAGGTGAGCATGTGCTCAGATTGAACGGAAAAGGTGAATTCAAGGTGACATTGAGTAAGATATATGTTTCGTTAGCCCTGTGATGACTCAGTTGCATATCTACAGCATCCCATGCATTGTTCATGCACATTTTATCTGGATCTTAGTAACAGTCAATTGTGTGTGTGTGATTAGTTCACTATTAAGAATGGAACCTTTATCATCTTCATAATTCCTCCTAGGAAATGGTTGGTTTCTGGAGAAAATTGTAGTCAAGGATTTTATTACCAGCTCGGATTATAACTTTGTGTGCCACAGGTTTGTGAAGTTTATAATTTTGAAAAAGATTGCGTTAACCAACTCATAATGTTAGACCTCATTGTACGTGATGATCAGCTACGATCTTCCAAGAACCTGTTGTTAAGTTAGAAGAATTGCATATTCTGAATTTCATAGAATCAAAGAATTGTAGGTTAGAAGGGATCCCAGGGGTCATCTAGTTCAACGCCCCAGCAATACTGTTTGTTTTTACTCAATAGTGAAGAAAATGCACTGAGACCACTCAAAGGCACACTCAACATTTATTATCTCACGTGATCCAGATATAGCCTTTAGTACTTAAAGAAGGTTCTGGGGCTTACCTCACAGGTTCTGAGAAAAGACCTGGCTCAAAATGAGTCTTCCTCAGCAGATTCCAAATATTTTATCATCTTTTGACAATTATTTGTATTTTCATTATAAAAGAAGATGTTTCTATTTGGTGAGGTTGGGAAAAGGCTTACTGTTTCAAAACATGAAGCAAAAATTTCAAGGATATAGAGCACCTGTTATATGCATCTACTAGTCAAATACTATGGGTGGTAACATTGCATATGATCTTTTGATCAAATCATGGGGTGTAGAACCTGTGCCTCTTGCAGTATTGCTGGGCTACAACTTCCACTGCCTTTGCTCATTGACCATGCTGGCTGGAGCTGGAGCCTAACAACCTCTGGAGGGCCATAGATTTCTCAGTCCTCATGTAAGAGAGATTAGATATGCCACATCGCCCCCTCCTGGGCAGTAAGCCCCATTCACACCTCTTCATTAAACACAATGTGAGGGGGAAGTTCCACAGTTGCTTGTGGGGTGTCAGGGAATACAAGTAATTATTTCTTTACCTCAGTCACCCACATAAAACAATGAAAGCAGAACTCACCCTCTTTTCATAGACCTTAGCACAGGTCTACCCCCAGCTAATGTTCCCTCTCAAGCTTTGGCCATCCTTTTTTATGGAGGCTGTATTGCATGAAATGTTCTAAATATAATCTTGTCCATGCAAACCAGTACTATGCAAGTTTATTTGGAAGTAAGTCATTTGACTGCAGTGGGACTTGCTGCTCTCAAATAAGGCTGCTCCCAAACAAGGGAAATCCAGCCAGATTTTTTTTAAAATTATTATTATTATTATTATTATTATTATTATTATTATTATTATTATGGTGAGCAGGATTTTCACAACAAAACATTATTAATGACCCATTCATATTTGTTTGTTCTTTTACCCATTCATTTCCTTTAACATACAGATTTTTATCTTCCTATATTAATGCTAGCCCCCAATCTATCAATAGAAATCACACACTGCTCAAGAGGTTAATGGCTTCATCCAGTAGAGATCTTTCAGTACAGTTTTAATTTTATGGCAATCACTTTTTTTTCATAGACACAAGAATTGTTTGTGCTTGTAATTGTGTTTGTAGTAGCTTTTACTCTTCACATAGCTGTGCACCAGTTTTACAATACTGAGATTAAACTTTCTTAGGGGGAAATACTCATTATTAAACTTCTGAAAGAGAAGTTAACAAAATGTTGCTCTTTTAAAATATTTGTCTTTTCCTAAAGGTAGACCTTTATCTGGTCCCACAACCATGTTTCTGATATGTAATCTAGAGTTGGCCAAACTAATAACCCAGGTTCATTTTAATATACCGTACTTGAGTTTATAAAGAGCAGCATGGAAATATGTATTGTTGTTATATAATGTGTTTTCCCCCCAAAGGTGGCTAGATCAAGGAGAAGATGATGGCAAAATTGTTAGAGAACTGTATGTCACTCTTGATGACACATTTGCTGGGAGTAAGTATAAACCACTGGCAGACAAGAACATTTCATGAGCCATGGCACTTTGTGGTGTGTCTATAGAAGGTCACATTCTGGGTGTTTCAATGTTGGTTGTGCATGCAACCAGTATATAATTTCTTTGATATTTAAGGTTTAGCACTGATACCTGCTTCAAAGCCTTAAGGCTTAATCAGTCTGAGATTGTATTCTTATGCATGTTTAGTTGTGAGTAAGCCTAACTGAATGCATTGGGACTTACTTCCAGAGCAACATGCGTAGGACCACAAAGTTTCCCTGGAATTATATAGGATTTAAGTCTTGTTGATTCTAGTAAATTTGCCCCTTAGACTTTACTCATATTAGTGTTTTTATTTCTGTAGGACAAGAACTGGAAATCAAAAGAGCAGAAATGGTAAAATTCTACCTTCTATCCTTTTTTTTAAAGCTTTAAACAAAATTATTAGACCCGTTTAAATCATGCTGTACAACATCTGTGGCTGTCCATGTGTTTCGCACAAGCAGTCTTTGGGAGGGGCCATAGGTTCGTAGTAGAAATGGGCACTGTGCAAGCACAAGGTACAGTCCTTAATTAGCATCTCCAGCTAAAAGGTCATGGGTTGTGGGGCTAAAACGCTTCTGATGACACCCTGAAGAACTTCTGCCAGTCAGAGCAGACAGCAATAGGCTGGTTGAAATTTATATTAATTCAGTGTAGGATACTTGATGTGTTGCCGTTTGTGTGATGATTTGTTGTCTGCCTTTCCAGTGGGCAGCTGAAAAGTGGAAATTTCAGAAAGGCAATACACTTCAGTTTTACAACAAGGTATCCCATGGATTCATATGCCTGTCTCCTGATGGAACTGTTCATGCCCGTGGTGACAAGAAAGATAAATACGGTAACTTTGTGGTCTCATCTTTGTGAGCATGGTAAATTTTTGTTAACCCTTGTTGTGAAGAGGACTCTCTAAACTTTTGTAGATGTACAGTACAGAGTTAAGACAGTAGATTATTTAAACGAAATTCTTTGTTTTACACACATTACACATATTAAGGCTAAGAGGAAGGGGCAGCTCCTTGAGCCTTTGTTGTATGGGCTGTAGAACCACACAGAAATGCTCACATTGGGCTTGTGTAGCTTCACAAATGAGAAGCAGCAAATATCAATCCTGGAAATTGCTCTATTCATCCCAGCCACTTTCCTCTGTAATTCTACACGTGTGTGTGTGTGTGTGTGTGTGTGTGTGTGTGTGTGTGTGTAGAAGGTAGCTTGTAAGACCTAAGTGCTGATAGCAGCAGTGTACACTACCTGCTTAAAATGCAGCAAGGTCATTTCTCCACACTGTGATTCAAATTGTATCTTCACATCCTTGTTTGTATCAGTATGGCTGGGTGTGTTTCGATGTCACCCACTGTCTAGTCACACTAGTGGGCAAGGATAAACAGTCCTGAGAGAACAACATTGATATAGCAATTTCACCACCAGGACCATCACCAGAGAATCTAAAAGCCTCACATTTTATCTGTGAGAGGAACAATATATTTCAGAAAGAGTAAACTTCATGCTGTCTTTTGGGTTTTAAGAATGAGAACATCCCAGACAAAATGCTATGAAACAGCTGATCAGGTTTTTTTGCTTCTGTTTTTTTTAAAGGTCTTTTCGATGTGGCCATCAAAAAAGGAAACACATGTGTGTTTAAAAGTCACCCAGTGCCACACCTAGCCCTTGGCTTTGCTCATGGTTCAGTTGCTGGAATGGTATGAAGCTGCCCAGGTTTTTCCCATGTGCCTATGAATTTCCAAAAATGTAAACTGTATCGCAAATATAGTGGTCACCAAAACCAGACGTATGTGATGAATCTCATGAACCTTGCCTCCCCACCCCCATTTGTAATCAGTTTTTTGTTTATAAATAGCTAAATATCGAAATATTAAGAAGTTTGTTTTCAGGATGAGATTACAGGAGACAAATTGTGCCAGTATATTTCAAGTGACTATTCTCAAACTGTTGAAGCCTTCAGGATTTGTCCCTGAAAATGTGTGATACGTACTATTTTAGAGTGAATAATAAGAAAGAAGTAAAATTGTTGCTTGTTTTCACTATTTAAAATAGCAATGTAGCTTTCTTTTATGCATTCTCACTGAAGCATAGTGGGAAAGCTATATTTGTGACATATTAACAGTTCTTGAGGGCCTTTTGGATTGAAATCATGCAGAGAAAGTGGAAATAAATAAAAGGTTAATACCTTACATTTTGTGGGTGGGTTTGAATTACCGTACTTGGCTCCATGATTTTTGGTTCAGTCTTTTCTCTTTGGCATAACCAAAACTACTAATGCTGCTGATATTGAGAATTTACAAAAAACCATACAGATTGCATTCGGTAGATAGGATGAAATATGGCAAGATCAGGAACTGATTAATATGCAGTGCAGTCTTCCCAGCCTGATGGGAGTTGTTGTCCAAAAACATCAAGAGAGCACCAAGTTGACAAAAGCCAACACAGTTAAAGGGAGAACCAGAGGGCAGTGGGGTGTGGTTCTAAAAAGCCTTGTACCACAAAGAGGTCTTTTTTGCCTAGAGTGTTTTATTCCAAAGCTGTGCACTGTGCTGCTGTATTTTTATACTATTGCATATTAGTACCCGTTATAATTTACTTAATACTATGCTCTTAGCATTCTAGCTAAGAGCACCATCCATAAAACCACAGCGATGCCTGTAATGCTGGAGGATTATCCCACAAATCATATTTGCTGGTTTGGCCTTAATAATGTCTGTTTTTTTCTTTATAAATACAATGTAACAGGATTTCACTCTTATAAGAAGCCACAGATAGTTTCTACTGGAGACAATGATAAGGTGGAAATCTTGAATTTGAACTGAACTGCCAAGAGACTTTGGTTCTAGAGTATGACCTTCTGATTTGAAGCCTTCTTTGTGACCTTTTGCAGCGTTGTTGTTGAAGGTGCTAAAGTACCCTTTAAGAAATAAGGAGAGGTGAAATTCTCTGGATACTTTATATCTCCATAATAAAAAAATTCCTTCCAGTAGCACCTTAAAGACCAACTAAGTTAGTTCTTGGTATGAGCTTTCGTGTGCATGAACACTTCTTCAGATACAGTGTATCTGAAGAAGTGTGCATGCACACGAAAGCTCATACCAAGAACTAACTTAGTTGGTCTTTAAGGTGCTACTGGAAGGAATTTTTTTATTTTGACTATGGCAGACCAACACGGCTACCTATCTACTACTTTATATCTCCAGATAGCGAAATCTGAGACTTGAAATCCTGCAGCATCCAGCAGCGTCAGAATGCAAGCCTGAAGGCAACAGAAGAAAAATGTCCCCATAGAAACTAATGTGTTAAGGATTTTATAAATTGTTGAACTAAATAACGAATAATAAATGAATAACTGCAGGGTGATCTTTGGTGCTTATGGCAATCTGCAGTTGGCCCTGCAGTTTGGGTGCAAAGAAAACCATTACTTTTTATCTGGCTCAGTTTTCAGTCTAATATACTGACTAGTCCCATCTTGCCCTTATTAGAACAATGGTGACGTCCACTGTGAGCTGCAGGTTCACGTTCAACCAAATCGTTGCGCAATTCTGGAATCTGCCCAGAACCCAGGGCAAATGGTGACTTTCAGTCTCCAAGGCACTGTAGCTGATGATGCCACAAGCTATGCAGGACTGACAAAGGAGTTTGTAGTTCATGTTAAGGTAAGATTGGAGGAGAAAGGCAATTGGGTGGTGTGTGTCATAAGCCAGTGCCTTAACTGGTTTCAACAGATGAGAGAGATCTCTCCACCCACTAGGTGGAGCTGAAGACTGCAATCGTCAAAATCACTGTGTGAGGCTAGGGTTTCTTTTTAAATCCCTTTGTTGTTCCTTGTGGCCCTGAATAATTCTGCCATAAACAACCAAAAGGCAGGTGAGGTTGTGTGCGAACACATATAAAAACAACCAAATCTGGTATGTAGGACTGCTTCACACTTTGTGTGTGATTCCCCCCCCCCCCTTTCTACGTGGAAATAAGATCTATTTTTTTAAAAAGCTGTCACTTGCAAAGTGGAGCACAAGTTTTATTTCCCTGTGAAAAGATAAACTTCCCACATAGGTTTTTATTTAATTGGAGCAAAATAAATATGTGTGCCACATTTCACAAGTACCACATTTGTCTTAGAGCTGAGAACTAGGAAATATTTAGGCTTGGTTTTAAGCAAGCCACTATCTCTCAGACCCCCTCTCCCAGCATCTACTAATCCGGCTGAAGTAAGTGGAAGTGCAATCCTACACATGACATCTCCTCAAAAGTAAGTCATAGAATCATAGAATCATAGAGTTGGAAGAGACCACAAGGGCCATCGAGTCCAACCCCCTGCCAAGCAGGAAACACCATCAGAGCACTCCTGACATGGTTGTCAAGCCTCTGCTTAAAGACCTCCAAAGAAGGAGACTCCACCACACACAGTCCCAATGAGTTATTTGACACTTACTTCCAGGTAAACTGGTATAGGATTGCAGCCTTACTGGCTTGTATCAAATGTGTAGGAGACCTGGCACCATAAAAAAAGGAAACATTTTGTGATTTGCTGTGGGTAACAAGGATTGGAGAGTCACTGCACTGGGATGAAGGGTGAAGAAGTAAAGAGCTGTTTGAAAGGCCATATTATTTACAGTTGGTTCTTTTTGCTGATTTCTAGGGAGTGTTCCACAACAGTGCCATAATTTTGCTCAATACTAGCTACTGCCAGTCTCTCTGCCTGAGGCCTGATGGGAGCTGCAGTGGAGCAGGAAATCAATCTGATGACTCTTACTGGAGAGTACATAAAATCAGCTCTGGGGTTTGCATGTTTGAAAGTGTAAAAAACCCAAGAATGTATCTGAGGATCAAGGATGGGCAGTGTAATGGAACGGTAAGGAGCTCTTTTTCATGCTTTCTCTGTGGATGTGGACATAACTTGCCACAAGAAGAAGCAATTTTAAGTGTGCTAACATAGAAGAATCTGGCTAAGACTTGACAGAACTATGATTCCCCCCCCCCCCAGAAATATGGTAAAGATTATATGAGACAGGTGTCATAATATGAAAGAACCACTGTGTAGGGTGGGATTCCTGGGAGGAATGAGGCAGGGGTGGAGCAAGGTGGAGACAGTGGGGGCCTATTGCCCCGGGTGTCATCTCAGAAGGGGGTGACATTCAGTCCGTTGCCCGCCCATGACTCCCGCCTACTCTGATCCATCTGGGATAGAGTGGGAGCTGTGGCAATCCCCCCTTCCGCCTTCGTTTTTACAGCCCTGCACTCCTGGTATGGCATGCAGGGAGAGGACATGAAGGAGGCAGGCAAGCAACAACAACAAAAAAAAGCTCAACAACTTAGGCCAGGGGGCAGCAAACTTTTCCAGCAGAGGGCTCACTGTCCCTCAGACCTTGTGGGGGGCCGGACTATATTTTGAAAAAAAAATATGAATGAATTCCTATGACCCACAAATAACCCAGAGATGCATTTTAAATAAAAGGACACATTCTACTCATCTAAAAACACCCTGATCCCTGGACCGTCTGCAGGCCGGATTGAGAAGGCGATTGGGCCGCATCTGGCCCACGGGCCTTAGGTTGCCTGCCCCTGCCCTATATGAACCAACCCAGGCCTTCAAACATCATTGGAGGTCCTTTTTCAGGTGCCTCCTTCTGAGGTGTGGCAACACGAAAGCAGGCCTTTTCTGTGGTGGCTCCCTGCTTGTGGTATGCTCTCTCCAGGGAGGCTTGCCTGGCACCTTCACTACATATATTTAGGTGCCGGGCAAAAACATTCCTCTTCTCCCAGGCCTTTGGCTAATTAAATAATCTATGGCCTTTTGAACTGTTATTATGTTATGTATTTTTGTGTTTTAATATTGTAAACTGCCCTGTTATCCCCAGATGAAGGGCAGGGTAGAAATGTAATAAATAATAATAAAAACAGGAAAGCTTAAAACTTTTTTTTACAAAACAAGGCCTGTTTTATTCTGTAAGGGGTTATACAACAACCTTTGTAACAACCACAGTTATGTAAAATGTTTCAGATAGTCATGCTAATAGTTCCTGTAGATAGAGTGTGCCTACCTTATGAGTCTCTCTCCTCCCCATGGATCAAATTGATTAACTGCGGGTTTCTTGATAATAATAATGTTAAATCTGGTTTTAAGGTCAGTGCAAATTGCTGATTAAAACTGGATGGCTGCCTATAATATGCCTGAAGTATTGCATCTAATAAGTATCAGTAGATCTTTAGTAATGTGAATGTCAATGAATATACTGAAATGGCCATTATAATGTTGTGTCAAACAGTACTATTAATAAGATGGCTGAGCTCTCAGGCTCTTAATAATGGCTTCTTCAGAATAGAGATAGACTATTAGAAGGATAAATAGTAATATTACTTTAAGTATTATCCTGGGAAGCCAGTAGGAGACCTGTTATTTTGGAAGCTGTGTCAGATTCTACAGGAAATGTTATGTTTAGAAATCCACTCCATGTTTTAAAGTCGTTCAGTATACCAAATTTGGAGCAGTTCTTTCTTTGGCGTTACTTAGGGTTTTGCTCTTTGTAGGTTGAACAGGGTCAAGCCGCCATGAGAGATTTTGGTAGGCTGTATTCTTTGTTTGGTTTGCACAGATTTATTTAATTAATCAGATTTATTCTGTCTTTAACATCTTTTCTGCATCTTTTGACCACTGAACTGCATGTTGAACTGTATATGAATGTTGAACTGTATCTGAAGAAGTGTGCATGCACACGAAAGCTTATACCAAGAACTAACTTAGTTGGTCTTTAAGGTGCTACAGGAAGGAATTTTTTTATTTTGTATATGAATGCTTTAGCCGAGATTCCTTCATTGCAGGGGGTTGGACTAGATGACCCTAGGGGACCCTTCTAATTCTATGATTCTATGAACTCCCTTGCCTTAATGAGAAATTTACCAGAAAAATAATCTTTGTATTGATGTGTGGACATTCAGCTGATTTCTTGTTATTATGCTGCTTTCTTACAGGGCACAGGAGATGTGGACTGTCATTTTAAAGTGGAAAAGAATTTAGAAAGTGGGTCTGTAAGCCTAGAATCTGCACGAAACAGAGGGATATATGTAGGTCTCCTGCCTAATGGTCAGACCAAACCAGTTGTTCACACTGGAGAAAGCAACATTTGGTTTTACCCGCAAGTTGTCAAATGTATGTCACATTCTAAATGGTTGGTCTTTTACATTAAAAATATTGTTTGGAGTCTTTTTAGAAAGATAAAGACAGTGATTGAAACTAAAGATGAAAACTGTATTTGAGGCACTAATGCAGGGCTTGTTTATGAAGCATTTGCTCTATCGTACTGCAATAATCAAACATTAATACTAGTTTAATTAATGCAACTCAGTGTTATTGTGTTGATCAGGCAGCCCAGGTGATTTGCAGGAGCAGCCCAGGTAAGAGACTGTGCCATTTCATGTATCCCATTGCAGTTTCTCAGTATGCAGTCTACAAAATATACCATCCTAGAACCAGGCTCAGTCAAGAATTGCATTTAGATGGACACTTTTAGTTGAACATAACTGTTCAGAGCCAAACTAGAGTTTGGTGATGCAGTCCTTCAGAATTCCACCAGAGGGCTGGAACCTCTCTCTGATTGGCTACCAAGACAGCTAACCAAATAGGAGGTGTGGAGCAGCACTTTGGGAGAAGCAGTTTCTGAGGGAGTTTTTAGACAGGGCTTTATTTGAGATGGGAGACAGGTATTAGGACAGGGTTTGTCTGAGGGGGTTTGGTTCAGAATTGAGTTTAACATCTGCTCTGAGGAGAATATCTATAGCTAGAGGAAGGAGCCTCATAGCTTAGGTAGTAAGACTGTAGTGAGTGTCTTGGGGGAGTATACAGACAGGAGTTAACTGGAGGGCTGAGTCTGAGCCAGGGGAGATAGCAGGTGTGCAGATACAGTCTACCTGGGTCTCATCTCAGTCAGGAGGGGAGAGATCTTCTAGAAAGAGAAGACTCCCAGACCAGTTAAAAAGAGTGTGGTGATCCCCATGGTATATTATACTACAGTGGTACTTCTGGTTACTTACTTAATTCGTTCCAGAGGTCCGTTCTTAACCTGAAACTGTTCTTAATCTGAAGCACCACTTTAGCTAATGGGGCCTCCCGCTGCTGCTGCACCGCTGGAGCATGATTTCTGTTCTCATCCTGAAGCAAAGTTCTTAACCTTAGGTACTATTTCTGGGTTAGCGGAGTCTGTAACCTGAAGCGTATGTAACCTGAGGTACCACTGTATTTGAAAATACCTCAGGCGAGCTAAGTTTTCACTCACACAAGAACCCAAAAAGATGACTGGTGGCAATTTAGAAATTAAATTAATTGGCGCAGCATACAATAAGTTCACTACACCAGTGTTTCCCAACCGGTGTTCCGCGGCACACTAGTGTGCCGCCGGACGTTGCCTAGTGTGCCGTGGGAGGGAGGCGGGCGAGTCGGGCTAATCCTCCGACGAGCTCCACCTCCAGACCCATTGCTCAAATCCTTTAACCCAGGAGGGCGGGGGGGGGGGAGAGAAAAAAGAAAGGGTGGAAAAAAGAAGGGGAAGAGAAAATATTTTTTTAAAAAAAGGAAAGAGAGGGAAAAAAGCGAGGGATGGAGGAAGGGGAATAAACAGAAGGGGAGGACAATGAAGAGGGGCGGGGCTTGGCAGGCAGCAGATAACTGGGGAGGGGGCGCGGCTGGCGGCGGCTCAAGGCAGGAAGGGAGGAGCTGCCTCGCGGAGAGTCTTGGGCTGCAGAGATTTCCCGTTCAGGAGCGCGGGAGGCCACGCCGTGGATGGGAATCTCCTCCTCCTCTTCCTCCTCCTCCTCCAGGAGAGAGGGTGGTCAGCCCCACCGAGTCGGGCCTGCTCAAGCGTGGGAGCCTATAGTTAGAGCTCAGCTCCTTTTCTTGCCTTCCCCGCCCCCCCACGGAGCACATTTTCCTCACCCCCCAACCCCCGCATGTAGAATAGAAGCCCTCCAGCCTCCACGGTGCACAAACTCTCCCCTCTGCAACGAAGCGCTTTGTTGCATATCTTTGGTGAGGTTTTTAGGCAGTCTTGGTGCACCTTAAATCAGCGCTAATTGCGCCTGGACGCAGTATTTACTTCCGAGTAGGCCCCCTTCTCCCCCCCCCCCCGGTAGCACCTGACGTTGCTATTCGTATCATCAGGTTTGTTTGTTGATAATTTAATTGTTTTAAAAGCATCATGCTAAAGAGCTCTCTCCCACCCCCAGACCCTTGGGCAAAACAGAAACACACACATACACAAACACAGAGATTGAGCCCTGCAGGTTTTATGAAATGAATGGATTCTGAATGCCTGTTTCAGTGGCTTGTCCGCCTTAGGCTGCTGGGCCAGACACCTGTTACACGGTGCAGTCCGTAAGCTGTGAGCGCTGCTACCTGCCGCCGAGACCACGTAACGACAGTCTTGAAAGACCTACATTGGCTCCCAGTACCTTTCCGAGCACAATTCAAAGTGTTGGTGCTGACCTTTAAAGCCCTAAGCGGTTTCGGTCCAGTATACCTGAAGTAGCATCTCCGCCACCATCGTTCAGCCCAGACACTGAGATCCAGTGCCAAGGGCCTTCTGGCAATTCCCTCACTGTGAAAAGTGAGGTTACAGGGAACCAGGCAGAGGGCCTTCTCGGTAGTGGCGCCCACCCTGTGGAATGCCCTCCCATCAGACATCAAAGAGATAACCATTACCTTCTATGCTGTTACTATTTTTTTATTTTTTTTTACATAAGTAAAAAGTGACCTTTCCCCATCTGGCATGGTGGTGTGCCTCGAGATTTTTTTCATGAAACAAGTGTGCCTTTGCCCAAAAAATGTTGGGAAACACTGCACTACACGTTTAACTGAGGGCAGTCAGTGGTGGTAGATCCATTACAGTTACTTTCCACTTAAGCATCATTAAGAGGCAATGTAGCACTGCAGCACTTTCTTAGGTGGACTAAGTAAGCAAGATTTAATGTGTGTGCACACACATCTGTCTATCTATATGCACATACTTTTATCTTAAGTATTACTACCTGGCCAGAGCCCTAGGGAAAGGATATATTTTTTATCATTCTGAAGAAATAATAAATGAATGCATGATCTTGCACCCAGACTTTGCTCCTGCAAAGTAACTTTGCTGATTTTCTTCTCCCCAACAACACCTGCTGCACAGTACTAGAGGGTTGGGAAGAAGTCACTCTGGGACTGCAGGATGTGAGGGGAATAGGCAAACATCAGCTTCCCCCTTTTGCTGGATCAAAGGCTTTCCATGGATGGAAACAGCCTTTCTATCTGTGAAAGGCAAAGTCTGGATTCATCCTGTGAAATGGTCTCATTTAGGATCATATTTAGGCCAAGCCATTAATCTCCTTGCATTTGTAACTATTCCTATCATGTTTTTTGACTTCCTGGGGGTATTGAGTTGGGGAAAATTAATTCAGTTGTTCAATTTGCATTTCTTGTCACAACTTGGCAAGTAGATGAGTGCTGAAAGCTCCTATTAGAGACTGGTGTGAGGGGTTACAGTATATGAGAGCAGGTAGAGAAGCTGCCTTGTTGTTCAGAGATGGGAGAAGGTTTGTTAGCTGGGCTGCAGAACCTGTCAGTGGCTGTGGGGCTGGACTCCCCTCCTTGACTGAAAAAACTGAGCTGGACCATGGATTCACTCAGTGGTACAGCCAGGCCCGGCCCCAGGGGAACTGGAGTGGTTAGACCTCTTCTCCATCATGACCAGATTTGATTATTGCAATATTTGTAAGTTTAAATTTTTCAATGGATTTTAAAAGTTGCAGCTTATTTCAAAGAAGATGTTGCCAATTTGAAATCTATAACTCTACATCTGATTCTTCTTTGCTGCTGCAGTATGTATAGGAGCAGAGCTTGGTGGACTGTGCACACATTTAATTTTGGATGAAGAAGGCTTATGGCAGTGTTTTCTTTTTAAAGAGAAGGAAACAGAATTATGTGGTAGTGGAATATACCTCAGGGACAAGCCACTTGAAGCATACATAGCTGATAACACATGACTTGGATTTCCAAAGCAGTAATAGGAATTTATTACCATCTCATTTTGTGTAGGGAGATATTAAGGAATGAGCTTCTAGGAGACCAAACTCAAATATGTATATCTTCCACAATGCATAAAGATAAAACATGCATTAATAATATGATATATTGAAAAACTGCAAGACCTATTGCCTTCTGGATTTTTGGGGACATTTCTAGAGAAATAAAATATGATGACCTTTAATCTTCCTTTTAATTAAATTTCAGTTGGAAGAGAGAAGCCTATGGGAACATCTGCAACGCCTGCTCAGCAGAAAGAAGTGATCAGAGAATGCAAACACCAACAAGCAGGAACTCAAAATTTAGTGTCCTACAGATGTCCGGATTCTCCTCCCTCAAGTAAGCGACCATGTAAAACAATAGCCTTATAGTGCAGCATTAATGTTGTCTTGCTTCAGTTTGGCACCTAATTGATGAGACTTGATTTTTCTTACCACTTAAGCTCTACAATGAGTTGCAGATGGTGACCTTATGCAGTCATAGAGCTTATGTCATCTGAAATCCCTCCAAGTTATGGCTAGAGATGGGCAATTTTTTTTGCTTTCTTTCACTTTCTCATTTTCCCAATCTTAAGTTCACTTATCCATGTTTCCACATCAGTTTACAATTTTTTAAAATAAAAGTTCTTATGAAAATTCATCACAACTTTTGTGCAGGTTTCTCCTACTACACACATTTTTCAATGCATGTTCCCCTAATATTCATCATTATGCAAAGCAATTTTTCCTAATACAATGTATTTTTCTTTTTTGTAAACAAATATATGCATTTATGTGCACATCCAACCCTAGTAGATGCATTTTTGTACACTCAGCTGAAAAACTGCATTGCAAAATCTGGATAAGTGTGAATTTCCATAGACAATTGTGTTTCAGTTCATGTATTCTTTTGGAAAGTGCAAATTAAGTAAGAGTGTCTTCAAATGTTGACTGAACTGAATTTTTCCACCATTCCTAGTTATGAACTGTCTGTCATATGGTGCTAGGCATTTGAAGCTAAGCTACTAGGAGATTGAGCAGAGCTTTGTTTTAGATAATTAATTCAGTCCACAATTCTTTGTTGTGTATTAAACATTCTTTGTACTCTTCTTGCACACAGGAAATTGTTATAGCTGCTTTTTTATCTTGAATCAGGATTGTATGTCTCTTGCATACAAAGTACATTCTCTACCTCTATTGTTGCTATTCTCCTAACATGTGTTCATCCAAACTGATTGGGGGAGGAGAGAAAAAAAAGGGAAAAAATGTTCTTATGATTGAACCCTGAGTAAAGTACAAGGTCTTTTCAAAATCTAAAGTAGCACGATTGTTCTCTTTGTGTGGATTGTGCTGGCTTCTATGTTATGCCTTTAGCCTTTAAGTTAACACAATCCTGATTTGTTACTGTAGAATTCACTCTAAGTGTCAATACTTTTACTCAAACGACCAATGTTTATAATGTTAGGAGTTACTTTCGAGCTACCCTTCTTCAAATGCAAGTGCTTAAGGCAAAAATTTAAAAAAGAGATAAGTCTGATATAGAACCTGCATACAGCTGGACTGTGTGAACCTGATAAAGTTTAATGTTCTTTCAAACAAAGGAGCATAAATTATATTATAAAGCATCTAGCCCCAAGAAACAAGGCAATGAAAAAATCAGCAAGAACTAGCTCACAATTTCAGCTAGGAAATATAAAGCAACTAGATTGCAAGGTTTCTGTCAGGGAACTGCCATCAGAGCATCAGGTGGTGGAGGGACTCAGGCAGGATGAAAGAGACTCAACTGCTGAAGCAGGGACCAGCAGGGGGAGGAGTGGGTCTCTGAGGGAATGCGAGCAGGAGGGAGGGCTCAGGGAGGCTTCCAGCGAGAACAGTGGGGAGGTATCGGAGTCTCCCATAGGGAGACCCACACCTCGCAGGAAACTGTCACGCCGTGAGTCCAGGAGACGCGTTTCCGTTAAGGAACTTCTTTGCTGGAAACGCTTCCGCAGACAGCCACTGTCGGACTCTACTAGTGACTAGAGCAGACATGTCTGAGGAGCTCCGTCACACACGGAGGTTTGTGGGGTCGCACAAACTCTGAGGGAGCACGTTTTCACGCACAAGCAGCTAATCAAACCCTCACAGCAGTCCGACAGTCTTTGTACGCTGCCTGTGCAAGAGAAGGCGTCATGAGCGAACCAACCGGAACCGGAGGAGCAGGGGCTGGAGCTGGTCCAAGCTTGGAAGATAGATACCGAGCGTTGGAGGTTCAACTGGCCCTGCAGACGGCGAGGTTGGAGGAGAGAAGGGCTCAGGATGCAGACAAGAAGGGGAGAGCCACGCAATTCCCCAGAAAGGTACCAGGATTGGTGCAGAAATTTGGGGGGGACCCCAAGGACTACCATGCTTTTAGGACAGAGATGCAATATGCCCTTAATGTGCAGTTCGATGAGTTCCCTGATGAGGAATCGCGAGTTGCTTTTGTAATTGGGCATCTTGAGAAAGGGGCTAGAGACTGGGTTCGACCCCTAATGGCAACGCACAATGAAATACTAAAGGACACAATGAAGTTCTTTCGTGCAATGGATATCATGTTTTCCAGCGATATTGAGGAAGGGGTGGTGCGCAGACAGCTAATGGCTTGTAAGCAGGGAAGTCGATCTGTCCGTGAATATTGGACTGAGTTTACCATGCTGATTCACAGACTGAGTTGGGATTTATCGGCGGCACCCGTTCAAATGCTATTTGAAGAAGGTCTTTCTTCGGGGGTGAAAGACGAGCTGGCACGGAGCCCCAGGGCGGAGTCTATGGATCAGCTGACCAAATCTGCGCTGACCATAGGAGCGCGGCAGGAGGCAAGAGCCTTGGAGAGGCGGGAAGGGAGAGGGGAACGTTGGAAGGAGTTCCGCATTCCAGACATTCCTGAGCCAGCTTTCCCGCCGGCAGAGCCGATGGAAATCGGAACAGCGCGCGCGCGCGCATTTTCAAAAACCAGCGAGGGAGCTAAGAAGGAGGGAAAGGGCCCCCGGAAATGCTATCTCTGCCAACAGCCAGGCCACTTTGCCAGAGTCTGCCCCCAGAGGAAGGAATGGCAAGGGATGGTGGGAGCTGTTGAGGGGGGAGAAGAAGGGGGAGCGGAGCAGGTAAAAGCCAACGCCTGGTTGCCACAATTGGGGCACTGCAGCCAGGCCAAAGAGCAGTGAAAGTGCCCGTGCCAGAAGCTCCTCGACCGGCTCTAGTGATTGAAGTGTCGCTAGAGCTGCAGAATGGGCACCCCCTAAAAATAAAGGCGCTATTGGACTCAGGCAGCTCCTGCAATTTTATGAGCAAGGAGTTTGCTGCTGAACACCAGATACAGACCATCCCTTTAAGCAACCCCCTGCAGGTGACCACGATTGATGGCAGGGAGTTGTTGGGAGGAGGAGTCCGCTTGCAGACTGTCCCAATGATAATGAGGGTGGCAAGGCACACAGAACTGATAGCGTTTAATGTGGCCACCCTGGGAGGCGCTCCCATTATTTTGGGAATGAGCTGGCTAGCTCTACATGATCCGCTGGTTGGCTGGCATCAAAGAGTGGTGTCCTTTGGTTCAGCACATTGCCTAGAACACTGCAAAGGGGAGAAGGGTTCAGCAGGGGCCCAAGCCACCCTAGCAGGGACTGAAGTAATGGGGAAGGTGAAGGTACCACCACAGTATGCAGATCTCAGCGACGTGTTCAGCGAGAAGGAAGCGGACCAACTACCACCTCATAGACCCTTTGATTGTCAGATCAATTTACTCCCAGGAGCACAGCTTCCCGTGGGCAAGTTGTATGCCATGTCAGACAGGGAAATGCAGGAGTTGCGAGGGTTCATTGACAAGAACCTGAAGAGAGGCTTCATCAGAGAGTCCAAAGCAGCAGGGGGGAGCCCAGTGTTCTTTGTGGACAAAAAAAATGCGGACAAGCCGAGACTTGTATGTGATTTTAGGCGGCTGAATGCAGTGACTGAACCGGTGGTGTTCCCTATGCCCAGAATTGATGATATTTTGACCAGGGTGAGGAAGGGAAAGATTTTCACCAAGCTGGATCTAAGGGGGGCGTACAACCTGATACGCATAAGGAAAGGGGATGAATGGAAAACCACCATGTTTACCCCTTTGGGGGCGTTTGAATACCTCGTTATGCCATTTGGATTACAAGCAGGCTCCGCGTGTTTTCAATCTTTTATGAACCACGTGCTGGGCCCTTTGCTCTACAAGAATTGCGTTGCCTTTCTAGATGATGTGTTGGTGTATTCTGAGAATGAGGAGCAACATGTGAGAGACGTCAGAGAAGTGTTGAGCAGACTGCAAGCCAACAGGCTGTGGGTCAAACTGGAGAAGTGTCGGTTCCATACCAAGGAGGTGGAATTCCTGGGGTACCGCCTGTCAGACAAGGGATTGGCCATGGATCCCGGCAAGGTACAGGCAGTGCTGGAATGGAAAACACCCAAAACCAAGAAGGATGTGCAGAGGTTCCTAGGGTTTGGAAACTTTTATCGTAAGTTCATCCGCAACTTCGCCCATCTGACGGCGCCCATCACTGACTGTCTCAGCAGTAAGAAGAAGTTTGTATGGACGGCGGAGGCGGAGCGAGCGTTTGAGGAACTGAAAAGGGCCTTCGCCTCTGAAGAACAACTTCTGCATGTGGATTTACGAAAGAAGCTAAGGGTTGAAACAGACGCATCTGACAGAGCCATAGGGGCGGTGCTTCTTCTGCAGCCGGGGAAGGAGGAGTCAGAGTGGCGTCCGTGTGCCTTCTTCTCGCGGAAGCTGAACAAATCCGAGAGGAACTACACGGTGTACGACCGAGAACTGCTTGCTATTCATGAGGCGTTCCGGAGATGGAGGCATCTGCTAGTTGGTGCACAACATAAAGTGCAAGTGTGCACGGACCATAAAAATCTAGAGTACTGGAGAACGGCGCGAGTGCTCAACCAAAGGCAGTTGAGATGGGCCCAAGAGTTCTCCAAATTTAACTTTGAGATTTGTTATGTGCCAGGCCCAGAGAATGTTAGGGCGGACGCTCTCTCACGCAAACCTGAATATTTGGAGGGGGAGGGAGCACCCGAAGAAACCCATATCATTCCAGAGGACCGCTGGGTGTGTGGGGCGACTTTGGTGGGGCAAAGGGAATTGATAGAGGGTACGGTGCAGGATGCATACGCCCAGGGGAAACTCAGGGATCTCAGAGGGGAGGAAGACAAATCCGGTGGTTTTGAGGAGAGAAATGGGGCATTGTATTATAAGGGAGCGTTATATATACCTGAAGGGGAATTGAGGGAGAAGGTACTCAAGCAGCTGCACGATAGCCCCACAGCAGGGCACTTTGGGCAACACAAAACCATGTGGCTGGTTACCAGGGAATTTTGGTGGCCCAAGGTCAGGGAAGATGTGCGGGAGTATGTGAGAGGGTGTGAACAATGCCAAAGAGCCAAGGGGGAGAGGCAGGCGCCGGCTGGTTTATTAGAACCACTGCCCACACCTGAGAGACCGTGGGAAGCAGTGGCAATAGATTTCATGACTGATCTGCCAAGGTCTAGAGGGAAAACAGCCATCATGGTTGTAGTAGACCTGTTAACTAAAATGGCCCACTTCATAGCCTGCTCACATGCGGTTACAGCAGAAGAAACCGCCAAATTGTTTGTAGAGAATGTGTTTAGGTTGCATGGCGCCCCCTTGAGGGTGGTTTCAGACTGAGGGAAACAATTTACTTCCAGGTTCTGGAGGAAGCTCATGAGCTTACTGCATGTAGAGGTTAATTTCTCGACGGCCCGTCATCCTGAAACCAACGGGCAGGCGGAAAGAGCAAATGGGGTTCTCCAACAATATTTGAGGTGTTATGTTAATGACAGAGAGAATGATTGGGTGGAGAAGTTGGCGTTGGCAGAATTTGCCTACAACAATGCAGAGAACGTGTCCACGGGGATGAGCCCCTTTTTGGCTAATCACGGGTGCCATCCCAGAGCCTTCCCAGGGGGGGAGGGGGAGAACTGGAGCGTTCCAGCTGCAGAACAGTTCGTGGAAGAAATGGAAGCGATCCATCGCCAGCTCCAACTCAACTTAAACAGGGCTAAGGAGGAATATAAGAGGCAGGCAGACAAAAACAGGAGGGAAGGTGAAAGCATCAGGGTGGGGGACCAGGTGTGGCTGTCAACCCAAGGGTTGCCATTCAAAGGAGGTTGTAAGAAATTAAGACCCAAAAGGCTGGGTCCGTTTGAAGTCATACAGCAGGTCAATCCAGTGGCTTTCAGGCTCCGGTTACCGAACCACATGAAGCTGCACCCAGTTTTTCACAGGTCGTTGCTGTCACCGTATAGAGGAGACAGTGAGGGGAGGGTCACTAGGGGACCAGCAATGGAGGAGAAGGAACACAGCTACCATGTAGCGGAGATCCTCGATTCCAGGTGGAAGGGAGATCAAGTAGAGTATTTGGTAATGTGGGAAGGGGAACCGGAGTCGGAAAACACCTGGGTTAGGGCAGAGGATGTCAATGACGAGGTTTTAATAGAGACTTTTCATCAGAGGTTCCCACGTAAACCTCAGCCTGTAGCGAGGTTCCGAAGGGAATACTTTGCCACCACCGACGAGGAAGAGGAGTTGGAGGGGTTCCCAGATTCTGAAGAGGAGGAGGATGCAGCTGGCCAGGACGACGATCGATGGAGAGAATTGTTCGAGACGTCAGAAGATGAGGAAGATTCGTTTCGGGGTTTTAGCCCTTCACCTCCCAGGGGGGAGGAATTGGGAGGGGGTGAGGGGGGCCCTGGAGGGGAGGTGGATGTCAGGGAACTGCCATCAGAGCATCAGGTGGTGGAGGGACTCAGGCAGGATGAAAGAGACTCAACTGCTGAAGCAGGGACCAGCAGGGGGAGGAGTGGGTCTCTGAGGGAATGCGAGCAGGAGGGAGGGCTCAGGGAGGCTTCCAGCGAGAACAGTGGGGAGGTATCGGAGTCTCCCATAGGGAGACCCACACCTCGCAGGAAACTGTCACGCCGTGAGTCCAGGAGACGCGTTTCCGTTAAGGAACTTCTTTGCTGGAAACGCTTCCGCAGACAGCCACTGTCGGACTCTACTAGTGACTAGAGCAGACATGTCTGAGGAGCTCCGTCACACACGGAGGTTTGTGGGGTCGCACAAACTCTGAGGGAGCACGTTTTCACGCACAAGCAGCTAATCAAACCCTCACAGTTTCTATGGGAATAAGTTTCTGTTTATTTATTTTGATCTAGATGCATTATAGCCAGAGACAAAAGGAAAAAAGATTTTATGAAGCAGCCTGAGTTACCCATCTATTTAGCCTTTAGAATATTTTTTTTTGTCATGGTGGATTTGCATCTTGATCCCCTGAAGTGTGACTAATCCAGGGTAACAATCAAATCCAGTTTTCAGAGTAGAACATTTTTAGCCTGTAGGAAACAAATGTCATTGGTTTACATGTCTCCAAAGAACTATTTATAACACAGAACTTGCAGAGCGTTATTTGCGTATGGATTTTCTAAGGAAAGTTCATCATCATGGCAGGACCCAGGCATTATCTACAGTTTGGTCACATAACATTACCCATTGCCTCAATACTTCAAATAGCATACTCTTATTTTCCTTCTTCTTTCTCCAGCCTCTTCAGGTTTCTGGTCTAAATACACACATTCTCAATTGTAATCAGATTCAAGCTAGTATGGCTGACTCATCACTAATGGTGTAGGCCAGCTTTCACCAACCTAGTGCCCTCCAGGTTTTTTGACTGCAACTCCCATCAGCCCCAATCAGCTGGAGGGAATGTGGTCCAAAACATCTGAGAAACAGCAGGTTGGCAAAAGCCTTAGAGAATCATAGAACTGTAAAGTTGGAAGGGACTCCAAGGGTCATCTTGCCCTACTCCCTGCAATGCAGGGATCTCAACTAGGGCTTACATGACAAATGGCCATTAAACCAGCTACAAATCCACCTCTCATTGGAAATGGGAGGACCACCTGGAGGAGAATTCAGTTGAGTGGTGGCCCACTCCATTTCCCAGTGGCAGGGATGGCAGGAGGAGGCAGCAGAACACAGCTCTTTTCCATTCATATAAAGCTGAGAAAATCAGAGCCAACAGCCATCTCTAGGCATCCTTCCCATTTCTTGATGATAGTTTCTCTACAATTGTCATAGGGAAGTCTGGGGTGATCTTAAATGGGAGTTCAGAGGATGTCAGGACAATGCCCAGTTAACTGGGTCCTATATTTTAATTGAGCTCCATAATTTTAAATGATTGCATTTGATTAATCAGTTAATGTTGCAGCCCTTTGCTTAATAGTTTTCTCTTCTGCTGCTTCTGCTTTTGTTTTGTAAAAAACAGATTGGAAGTTCTAATAATAGTGATGAGGTTATTTATGTGTTTCAAACTGAGCAATGTATTAATTTTTGTTCCGGGACTCAAAATGTATACTTGAAAGATTGCTTCTTCTTTTTTTTTTTAGCAGTCAGTTTTGAGCACAGAACTAGGGCTTCCACACCGTAAATGTTAAATGGTACTTATACTTTCCCACCTTTTTGTGGAAGTAGGAAAGTGTTTGTTCTAACAGTGGATATGCTATCACACATGAGGTGGAATCACACTTTGAGAGCTTCTGCTATCCATTCCCCGCAACCACTTTGCAATAGCACATTTCACAAGATTGCTGTCAGCTTCATTTGCTACTCCTGACACCAACGGATTCTGAATCATAAACTTCACACACACCCTCATTCTTCGAGAAGTAAATGATTCAAATAATCCATAATTAGCTTGCACAGGTTTTAAAACAAAGAGCTGCTATTTCAGTTTTACTGTCTTTCTCCTATGTTCAGTTTTCTGTAACCCATGTTTCAGATTTCAGGTTTCTCAATGCTCATCAGTCAGGTGGTTGCACGCTTGACTCGAGCTCAACTGCTTCTTATCTTATGCCGTTGGGTACTTTTAGGTGTCCGTTCACTATGTTTACAGCAGGCTCCTTTTATGCTATGTTCTTATTGTATGAGATCATAAGACTAATCTGTTGAATCAGGCCAAGGGCCCATCCATTCCAGCATCCGGTTCTCACAGTGGACAACCAGATGCCTGTGGGAAGCTTGCAAGCTGGACATGGGCACAGGGGCACTCTCTCCACCTGCGCTCCTCAGCAATTGATATCCAGAGGCCTACTGCCTGTGACAGTGGAGGTAGAATATAGGCATCCTGACTAGTAGTTGTTGATAACCTTGTCCTCCATGGAGTTGTCTAATCCTCTTCTAAATCCATCCATGTTAGAGTCTGTTACTGTCTTCTGTGGGAGCAAGTTCCACAGTTTAACTATGAGCTGGGTGAAGATTTTATCTGTACTGAATCCAGAGATTATTATTATTTATTGAATTTATATACCGGCCTATACTCGGAGGTCTCAGGGTGGATCACAGAATAAAATCAAAATATAAAACTACAAAATAAATAAAATGAAAACAACAACCCAATAACCCCCCCAACCTCAACCCCATTTTAAAAGGGCATAGAATGTCAATTAAATCAACCAAAGTCCTGATTAAGAAGGAACGTTTTTGCCAGTGTTTGGTTGCATTCATTCAGATCTTTCCTCCACTTGCATTCAAGCCATCTCCCAGCTTGTTTCCTCGCCCTAAGCTCTGGAGTATACCAGGGGCCAAATGGACTCCACAAAGTGGAGAGGACACTCAGGGGCCATTGTATCAATAGCCTGAGCCATTTGGGTGCTCCAGAGTTCGGTCAGGGCTTTGACAGGGGCGCCAGTCATATCAGCCGGAAAACCCCCAGAGCTGTTTGGAGTCCCACTGGATCCATCAGCCTCTGGGTGGACCTTCCTAATAGCCCCACCACCACCTCTAAGAAGGGGAAAAGGTGCTGACAGCCTAGATCTCAACAGGAAGTGATCTGACCATGACAAGGGACTGATGTCAATGTCCCCCACCTTCAAATCACCCTATTCCTGAACATTTGAGAAAACAAGGTCCAGAATGTGGCCAGACATGTGCGTGGGGCCGGTGACATCCCCATGGTTGTCATGGCGGTCATGAAGTCCTGAGCTGCCTCAGAGCCAGCTGCCTCAGCATGGATGTTGAAGTCTCCCAGAACCAGCAGTCTAGGAGTCCACGACACAGTCTCCGAGACCAGCTCTGTCATCTCAGACAGACACTTTAGCATGATAGTTTCCCATGGCAACTATCACTATGTTGGGCACCACTGTTATTTTTGGGAGATTGAGTTATTTGCTCCATACTGCAGACCCTTGAAAAAAGGGGCGGGGATGTTGAAAAAAATAAATCAGTATCTAATTGGCAACCTGCTGCACATAAACATTTAATCAGATGTGGCAGTTGCAACATGGAGTACTTTACTACAGACTCAAAAAGGTGCCTACACTGTCCTGCACTTGCAAGGACTGCACTTGCTGTCCTATCCCAAGCTTTCCATGATAGTTACATCAGTTATCCAGAGCACTGTGATTTGCACATATTGTGGTTGTTTTCAGTTCTCTGTCATTGTGTTTTGGGAAAAGGCCTTCAGACTCATGTTTACCCTATTATAACTACTATTGACATTCTGTACTTCACAGAGGATATGAGAAATATCCAAGATGGCGAGTCGCCTTTTCCTTCAGCTGATAAATGGAAAGTGTCAGTGCTGACAGGAAATGCAGGAACCCGAGCAAATGTCACTCTCTGGATATATGGAGACAAAGGGGTTGCTGGACCAATAGCTCTTGGCAAGGACAACAGAGAACAGCTGTTTCAACCCAGGATGGAAGATGCATTCCAGGTAGCTACCATTATTTTGTGACATATTTCCTACCCACACAAGATCATTCTTTCCAGTGTTAGGGAGAAGAACTTCCTCCTATATTTACTGCCTCAAATAAATTTATCTAATGCCTTTGGATTCATCATTAAATCAGCTGAATGTATATAGGAAATGGCAGCTGGAATTCTCTTTCCTGCCATATCTCTGAGAGCAGGGGAAACTGCAGAAGCAAATTGTTTTCATTAAGACAATTAGTTATAGGCAATTGGTTGAAAACTTGTCTTTAAAACAATATGCCTCTGTCGAAATCATAGGTAATGAAAGGAAAGTAAACATCTTGTCTAAGGAAAGGCATATATCGCTTCTGCAACATTTTTTGGTACTGAAATGTCATCTTGTGAACAGTGATGTAAAAGAGGTAATTCATAGCTGTGTCTGTGAAGAGTGATAAAAGGGTTGTTTTCCAGAAAGAAATAAGAAGAGAACGAAAAGGGCTTCATTATAAGAAGTTACAAGGTACTTGTAGGCAGATTATGCTAGCTTGAAATTTTAGGACCCACTTTACTAAAATATTTCAGTAACTGGAACTGGACCATACTGCTTTCATGTTAGAACTGTCTTGGAACTATTGGAACTGTCCTTGGAAGGACAGGATAAACAGAACCCTTTCTAATCACAGCAGGAGTGACTATCCCTTTCTGAAGGTTAGAAAGAATTTTTCATGTAGCTCATAGGGTGTACTGAACTACTCAAAATCACTTTCTGTGCCTTTGCCAAGGAATAGCCACCCCCTCTGATTATAGCATCTTTACTATGCTGTACTGATGGAGAAAGGATGCTGATGTTTCACTTCGGCTTTCTATTGGTGGATTTCAACACTATCAAGTCTGGAAGACCCGGTCCTTTCTAGCTGGCTTTTACCACCTGAATGCTAGGGCCACATTGCATGTTATGCCTGCCACAGAATTATAACCCCTGGTGGACATTCTCCTCTCTCCCCCACCCCCTTATTGTTTAGGGATATTTTACCCATTGTGACTTGCCATGCCACTGCTAGGACTCAGGGACACAGAAACTAACAAGATGATGTTGCAACATCACAGGGTGTAGTGTTCCTCACATTACACATGACAGTTGATAATTCTGTTTTCAATGGCATGCCTGTGGGACAAGTAATGTAGGGGAGAGTGTAGGGATTTGGCCTTTGCTGAGCTGGCCTCACCTATCTCTGGCTGTGGTAGTTTGGCTCTCTTCTCCTCTCCTCACTCCCAGGGACCTTCATAAACAGCCTGCTTGAATATCCAGAGAGGTAAAGATTGTGGTGATTTGAACTATGTTTCTGTGGCTTGGCTGCCAGGCATAAAGGTCAGACTTGCTGCCAAAATTGTTTAAACTGTTCTGGAATGTGAATTGACTGCTGCTGTTGTGCTGTTGTGCCACCTTCAAATGTTGATCTGAAAAATCTGGTAGTGATCCTGAAATCCAGCAAGCTGTTGACAGTTCCACTTACTACATCTGCCCACATGAAGAAACATTACGTAGCTTCTTGACATCTGCGTTACAAGCCAAATCAATTATAGTCTCATGAACCACAGAGCAAATTATATTTTTTCTCTCACTCAAAACAGGAATGATTATTTTTTGAGGCCCTTAAAATTCAAACCCAGGAAACAGTGTAATCAGAAGCAAAACACAATTGCAGAAAACATAAATGTTTTTAAAAAGAAAGAAAGAAAGAAAGAAAGAAAGAAAGAAAGAAAGAAAGAAAGAATAATAGGAAACAGAGAATAGGGAAATTAATTTATGGGTAGTAAGAGCATGCCAGAATTCATACTGACAACCAGATTTGTCATGGATATCTGCTACTCAAAATTAGAAAAATAGATTTACGAAATGAATTTTCTTCAGCAGGATTTACATGCAGCTAGTAAAAATATAGTCATCCCTATAAGTTGGCATGAAGAAGGGAAGGCTAAAAGCCTTCACCACATTTGTTGCAAATGAACCCAATGCTTTTAAACAATACCAAGTCAACAGCCCAGCTATTCTATTCCACAGACTGAAAAGAATTACAAACTTTCACCTAAACACCTAAACTTGTATTGGAGGGACTTTTAAAATCTGATTGTGTAGAATGGATGGGATGTTTATAGTTGTTCTTGTTACATACTTTTTATATGCTTTGTGTAGCATAAATAGCCTCAGTGAAAGTTCTGGAGATTTTTGCTTTTGAAACCTGTGTTTAAAGATCTCTGGGATTTCCTCTCCCTCACCTAGTGAATTATTCATAACCAATATAGGTAATAGCATGTCTGCAGCACTACCTTTCCTCAGAATACATGGATTCCCTGAGATACGAGTATATTGACCTGCCGCAAATCAGATGCTACCTAGTATTGTTGTGTTCTGAGGATATTGATCTTACTGTCTCTCTCTCTCTCTCTCTCTCTCTCTCTCTCTCTCTCTCTCTCTCTCTCTGTGTGTGTGTGTGTGTGTGTACCCTGGGCATTCAAGCTCTTCGTGCTGACCTGATTTTGCTTTATGCCTGATATAACCAATGCCTCTATAAAGGATTGCCATTAAAGAGACAAAGATGATCTGATAGGGAATGTGACCAGGATTTGACTGGCTCTTCAATTACACCATTATCTAGTACCTGTGATTCCTATGAATATTGCAAGCCACAAAAACCACATTTATTTTTAATTATAGAATTTGCTGTTCACCACTTTCTTTCTTCTGATTTGCTATCATGCATGTCAAGCTAGAGGGATTAGAAATTTGAAGTAGGATTTGAAAGTTATTGGCATTATCACAATAATAGATAAGAATGGGGGTAGGGGAGTTATCTGCAGCAGCTGCTCCCCCAACCAGCTCTTTGGTTGACATCCCAGATCTTCTCATTTGCTAAATAGCTCTCAGGCTGCAAACACATTTTTTGTCTCAGTAACTAGGAAGCAGGCACAGGGTATGAGTCTTAGTTCCTTAACGTTGTAAGCAATTAGACGTGGTTGTATTTCATCATGGGAAGGATGGAGTTAGCTGTGACCTAGATAGGAACTGCAATTGAGTGGGAGAAATTAGGAAGGCTTAAGACCCAAGGGAAGCAGTCATACAAGGCAGACCTGGAAAGGAAGGGTCTGAGAAACAATAGACAATGTAACAGAGAGAGTGAGAGATGAATCTCTGGGAAAGAAGAATAACCATGGATGAACTGAGTCTCTGGCTTTTCATAGGGAGCATTGGATGCCAAGAAGTGTGCATCCACCATAATGGCAGAATTTACCCTGCAAGTAAACAGCACAAACAATCTAGCAAGAACTGCTGTTCTGCAATATCTATTTATTTCAATAGGTCTTGAACAAAAGGAGCCCAATTAAAGTTCCAGGAGGTTTGTAGCAGCAGGACTTGCTTGGACACAAAACTCTGGAGGTGGTATCCATACTCAGAGTGGACCCATTGAAATCGGTGTGCTTAGATTAGTTCATGGCCAATGTGAATCTGAGCTTTGAAATTGCATGAGCAATCCTTATGATGCCATGCTCCTTCTACCCCTCTCCTTCAGGTACTCCCTTTTTATCAATTATTTCCACATATGCAGAAATGGAAACAGGTGTGCATGATCTTGGTTTGATTACATAATTTAAACTTATTTAAATTTAATCTTATTTGGGGTCTTATTCGGCACTTTGGAGTTTGGGGCCTTGCACACTAATGTAGTCATGGGTGGGGAGAAGATGTGCACCTCAACATGAGACTCTTATTCTCAGATCGTGGGCTTGAGCCCCACATTGGGCAAAATATTCCTGCATTGCAGGGGGTTGGGCATGATGACATTCATGGTCCCTTCCAGCATCTACAATTCTATGATTCTATCTCCTTTCCCCCTCTCCTGACCATGTGCTTAATCAGAGTTCTAAACTCTAATTAAGCATGTAATCAGGAAGGAGAAGTGGGATTACATCTTCTCCCCCCAACACAAGTCCTTGTTTAGTTGGTTGGGAGGAGGAAAGAAGAAGATGCACACAGGCTCCTTGTGAAATTCCTTACCAGCAGACATCACCCCCTTTGACAGGTGGATCTGATCCTATCTGCAGTGAACCAGGGTTGCCACAACCTAATCCAATTGATTCCTGGATCAATCTGAATCAACTTGGTTTGGTTTAGAATCAGATTCAACCACATCTGGTGCACAAACCTAGTTTAAACCATAGTTTGCTGGTTCAAATGTGATACTAAACTGTGGTTTTTGCAAAAGCAGAAGTAACTGAGTAAAACTAGAATTTGCGAGGGGAGGGAGAAGGCTGCATGTGCAAGGCCCATTCATGTGATACCAAACCATAGTTTGGCAGCACATGTGAGCCAGCACACTGTCTTGGTAGGTTAGCATTCTATACAATGGAGAAAAGTACTGTAATAAATGAGCAGAAAGGATAAGTGGACGGTGTTACTGAGGGGTTTTTAAAATGGGAACTAAGAGGAAAGCTACTCTAATAAGTTCTTTGAGGTAGAAAGTGATGGTTGAGCAGGAGAAGAAAGAAAACATATCAGAGGAACCTGCCACCAGTTTTTATTCAGAAGAGCAATCATTTGATAAATAATTTGACAGAAGATCTGTTTTTTAAGTGTTGAAAACCTATTCTTGTAGTGCAGTGCATACATGAAATGGTTTATTTTCAGGTTTAATAATGGTAGTAGTTTAGCTTCAAAAACACCTGAGATAAATGGAATAGAGCTGGACTACAAAAAGTGTCCTTTGTCCTCGGAGAACTGCAGAAAGCTTTTCCATTCACGTGCAGTATGTCCATAACTAAAATGTTATGGTTTCGTCACCAATATTTTCCTCCTGTATGTATCTTTGCTTAATCTATCTGCTTCACCAAAGTGTTGGACTTTGTCTCCCAACAAACTTACAGGTTTCCTAAAAATCATGCTACCAGCTTGCTTTAGGGTTAGTTTATATATTTTTTAGAAATTATTCTGCCATCTTTCTTCATATATTTCTGACTTGTATATATATTTGTTTTTTTATCAGGATTTTTTTGAAAACAGCCTGTCTTTTTGCTTTTTAAATGCTTTTGTTGGCTTTGCCAAAAGGGCCATAAGATCTGGTATGTCTGAGAGAGAAATATTCCTAGTGACTATATAAAGCATTCATTACAACTTCAAACTTGTACCATTTTTACCTCCTCTCCAAATGCAACCAGAGTATAAATAGGAGTAACCAAAAAGCAGTCACCCTCTGCTTGAGTTTCTGTAATAAGTGGAAAAGTCTTGAGACAGGACCTTTCTTCTGGGCAGGGAGTCACAAAAGGGAGAGGGTCAACTGCATATTGGAATATGATGAAGGAACTGGTGGCCCCCTGGAAATGTCTTCAGTCTTCATAACTGTCCTAGGTCCTTTTTCTTTATATTGATTGTTAATCTTCTTTGGTGCTGCATTTAAATAAGAGACTTCCCCCCCAACAATGTACTTGTCAACAACAAATGGGAATTTTAATGATTAATCCCAGGTGTAACAAAACTTATCATCTTCATCTAATCTTTGCCAATTATCTGTGTTTAATTACCAGCAATTAATATTGTTCAGATTCGTCACAACCAGTTAATCTGAGTGTATCAGTAGACAATTGTATCAGTCAGTTAAGAAACAATTATATCATTATTATTTGAGGCTTTTGTGAATAATCAATGTGCTTTGGGTCCTTAATAATTCGGTCATTGGTTTTCTTCATTTGATTGATTTTATTTAGCTACAGCATTTGTATGCTCCTCCATAAGATGAATTGCAATTTATACTTAAGAAAACAAATGCAAAAGAAAACATAAAAGCAACACCAGTGCAGCAGAAACAACACACATACATCTCAATTAAAACACAGATTAAAAGAAAAGAAAAGATTGATTAGCACTCACCTCAGAACTGGCCCTACTGATCATCTTCCAAGATCACAACGACCACTCATGTTATCCAGAGCTCATAGCCCACCTACTCTCAGCAGCCAGAAGCGTCAGAGCCACACACTGGAGAAATCTGTCAGGAGTAAACATGGACCAATGGTATCAAATTGTAGGGGAAACGGTCTTACTAGAAAAGCTAACCAATAAATTTTGTCTCAGTTTGTTTCAGTTCCATAATAAATTAATATATTGTCATAAATAGTCAGTTATCCCTAGTTATTAGTAATTTGGTTGTTTTAAATTCATTGGTAACCCGCTACCTTGGTTCAATAAGAATCCGTACTATCCCTTAGTTAAAAATGAATGGATCTCACCAAGTTATATCACTGTGGTCTAAATCACCACTTCTCTGCTTTTTCTGCCTTTTGATATTCAGAATTCAAACACCCAGTCTTTCCTCTGATCTCTCTGTCTTGTTCAGCTCACAAGGCCAAGACAGGTAATATATCAAAGAGACACAAACAGTCTCCAACCTGACTCCTTCAAACAGCTTCTTCCGTGCAAAGCCAAAAGTGCAAGTGGCAGCATCACACTTGGGCACATGCCCAGCAGCTCATGCCAGGTGTCATGCCCTGGCAGAATGCCACAAGGAGCTGGAAATCAGGCTAGTGAAGAACTTGGGCTGCAAGTACACACCTCTCTCACCCGAGGAGTTAGGATGCATCACACTGAGTACTTGTTGAAACAACAAAACCAGCAGGTATCCTCAACCCCCAAAATCCACACTTCTCACCCCACAGAAAATTAGGCTAAAATAATTGTTGCATTTTGTTTTGACGAGAGTTGTTTGCTGCTTTGGGGAGGAGGGCTTGAAAGAGGCCTTAGGTTTCTCTCTCTCTTTTGCAACACACCTCTTAATGTCGAATTTGCACCAAAGTTTGGTGTTTATCAGTCAGTCTCTCTTCTTAGGGGCTCTTCTCACCTTCTTAGGGGTGAAGGACCCCATATTGAGACACTGAGACATTGAACACTGGCATCCCATACTTTAACAGAAACTGTGATAGACTAACCATTCTGATTAACCATCCTAATCAGGTATTCACAACCATATATAGGATGTGATGGAAAAATAATGAAAAGCAGGTTGTTGTGTGTATGTATGTATGTATGTATGTATGTTCATATCAAATGGTACTTTGTACGCGTAATGGTGACTCCATGCTGCCAGCCATGTACAGAATTGCTTTTTTTCTGTCATGCCATAGTTGATATATTGTATCTGTCTTGTCACAATTCAGGTTGAAATAAAACATATTGGAAACATCTACAAAATCAGAATAGGGCATGATGGAACAAGTAAACAGCCAGAATGGATGTTGGAAAAGGTAAGATTTCTGGTCTATTTTCTGGGTGCTTCTATAGTTGGTTAATGATTCATTTTATTGACACTCCCCCCCCCAATGTTAGACTAGCCATTCTAAAAACAGCAGTGCTTATATAACATTTCTATCGAAGAATAAAAGCACAGCTTTTCACTATGCAGTATTAGGTACAATGCAAAGGGAGCTTTGATATACTCTGAATCTCAGGTTCAACCCACTAACTTAAAGCCGAATCAATTTTTCTCCTTACATGCAATTACACAACAAAAAGTGCTTTAAAAAAAGAAAACGCTTTCCAGTTGTGACTGTGCTCTTAAGGCTCAGGACTCATTTCATTAATAAAATACAGTATACTATATGAACATTTGTCAGTTATTTTTAAAAGCACAAGTTACTTATTGAATTCACTGTTGATTGTTGAGGGAAGCAGGTGGTTTATTGGTACTAGTTTTATTTTTATAAATAAGCACAACCTCAGAGCTCTACATAATGTCTTCTTATTTGAGGCACCCAAGAAACTGATATGTTTTCATTCATAACATGCACTTCTACCGCCTAAGTGTATGTGATCTATAACTGCTGATACATGTGATTGATTTAAAACTTTCAAAGCATTAATGGCCCCACTCCACCAAGCACTGCTGTAATATAATCAGTATTCATTTCAGTGGTGCTTATTCCATGCTTATATACTGTAGTTGCCGAAGATGTGAGTTGAGAAGTTCTTGGTTCAAATCTCATCTTAGCCATAAAATCACTAAATCCTACTCTTCTGTACTCAGAAGTCCCACTGAATTCAATAGCTCTTGCTCCCTGGTAAGTGTGCACAGGATTGCTGCCTAAGTAGCATTAAGCAAAGTGACTATCTCTGACAGCCTCCTTTATGCAATATGGAAATTAATAATATTGGCTTCCCTTGCAAAATTGTTGCAAAGATTACAACATGATAATGTATTTGATTGTGAAGTGCTTTGAGCACTCAAAGTGAGCCCTCTAAATACTCAAGAACGACAGCCGTAATCATTGTTTGTGTTTTCTCTTCATCAGTTCTTAACTACGCCCCTTCTCTGATCAGTTCACTTCCATGCAAAATCTTTGCACAGTTGCTCTGTATGGCGTCTGGTTATGGTGTCCATGACTTGAGTAAAGGCCTTTACCTATGAATTGCTCTTATCTATCACTTTCTGGATCAAGAAGCATGGATACAAACTGGGTGTGCATCTAATTGCATGCTGTAATGGAGAATCACATTGAGTGTCAATGCATCACATGAGTGTCTGAACGTTCACCCTGTTGAAATGGATGTGATGCTGATAGATGAGTTCTGCATTTCAATATGCATCGAACTTGCAGGCCTTCTGGTTCTAATCCAGTACATGATTTGTGTGCAAAAGTCTCTTTCAGTGCACAAACCTCCCTCTTTAGTTTAGGGCAATTGTGCTGAGAGCAACATCCTGTTTTGACTCACAAGCACGGCATAGCGCTGAAGGTCATAAAATTGCCCCTGTGCCACAACCCTGTCTATATGGTTTTAAAAAATAAAACAAAACACTTATTTTCTCATGTTTTGCTCACAGCACCTGGTATTATATTGGAATATTTTTTCATGCTACAATGTAGTACACTTTCAGAACTCAATACATATCTGTGTCTTGCCTGGGTAGCTGGCTCCTGTAGCGGCATGCCCATGTTTTATTCTGACATTTTAGCTTATAAGCTGAAATCTTAAAACTTGAATCATGTAGTAACAATAGCTTCCAACATCAGCTCAAGGACGTTAACTTCAGAACTTTAGAAACAGTAAGCCCAGTTGTACTGGAAACAGTTCAGTTCAGCTCCAATTATTTCAGGGATTCTCCCCCCCCACACACACACCTTGTCTTGTTTGCTTCACTTTTTTTTAACATCTGAGTCCAAGGCTCATATCAGTAGCTTTTGCTTTTCAAAGGGTGACTTTCAATCAAGGCAACAAATAACATATTGGAAAACTGTGTTTTTTGGCATTGCAGCTAATGTTTGCCCTTGCGGAGAAGCTGTGCCAGTAAACATGCAAAATTCTAGCCATTAAATGAAGCCATCAAAATTGCACCTGAAAATTTTATGTCAAAATGAAAATATTCAATTTTTAAATACAACTTTTTAAAAAAAGAATTAAATTGACACTCCCTTCTGTGGTTAACTATATAAGCGTGGAAGTTCTTGTGTTGTTTTTCTTTTCCATTATTAATCCTCAGGTTATTTCCAGAAAAATCCTGTGGTATGTTAATAGTTAAAATGGGTAGTAACTGACAATTTCTGAAGTGGAATTTATTTATTTATATTAGTTACATCCCAGTGCAGCAGAGAAATACAGTGATAAAACTACAAGGATAAAGGTTTTTGCTGTCTTTTTCCTCCTTTCATAGGTAATCCTACAACATCTAAATAGTGGGAAAATTCTGAATTTTCCAGCAAACAAATGGTTGTCAAGGAGCAGAGGGAATGGAGATACTCTGTGTGAACTTCCAGTAGTGGAAAAAGGAAGAAGCCTTTATTCATGTAATAGCATATTCTTTCTTCAAAGAACCATAATAATTAATATTACAACTATTACCAAATGAGATGGCCTTCACAAAGATCATTGGGCACAATCCAGTCAATGCCAATCACTCATTCGAATCAGTGGGGCTTCACAATAGTATCCATGTATATTTATGTATTTATTTGTTTGTTTGATTTCATTTATGAATCGCTTTATGAAGCACCAACAGAAACAAACTAAAAGCAATTACACCCACACACCCATGTATTTACAGAAGGTTCTGCCAACCTTTTAGAAACTGTTGTGGGCACAACAATGTGTATGCACCACAGTTATGCATGCACCATGTATGTGCATGTATGTACCACATGTGCATGTGTGGACATGCACAAAAGAAGATTTCTTTCAAGCCTGGCCCCAGTGGTGTGAGGAGCAGGAGGAATAGAACTTGGTAGGTCCCAGGGAGGGCCTCTTATGTGCTCCATGAGTGCTAGGTTGACGATGCATGCTGTGTATTTAAGCATGAGCCTGAAGGTTAAGTGTAACATGACATTACACTCAGTTTGTATGGTTTCAAATTATTTGCATCTTTTAAAATCTTGGTTGTCTTCTCTAGCCGTGAGTTACCAGGTTTATGTGTACACGGGGCACTTGGAAGATGCTGAAACAGATTCTTCTGTTTATTTATGCATATATGGAGAAAGAGGAGATTCTGGTTTGAGACTTCTTCACAAATCTGACAAGGTGGTGAAATTTCAGAGAGGAATGGTAAGCCTGCTGAAGAGAATCAGTATACTCCCATTTCAGATCAACTGAAAGTGGTTTCAATACACAGCATACTTAACACTAGTTCTGAAGGAAATTGAGTCAAATTTTGCACCACTTTCTTTACTAACACTTAGTAAACTATAGTACCTTTGCATACGTTTTCTGAGAGAGAATATCAGTATCAGGAAAAGCAGGATCCTATAAATAACTGATAAAAGAAACTGAAGAAAAATAGAAAAGATAAAAATAAGGCAGCAAGAAAGACTTTTGGGATGGTTGTGAAAGGTGAAGAAAAGGTAGATGAGAGAATGTGATAGTTCAGGTTAACTGATTTGTTCATGTGGCTTGCACTTTCAGTATCTTAGAAATTCACCTGTGGAATCGCAAGCCAAACAGTGCAGACAGAATCGAAAAAGCTCTATTAGTCACACTTCTAGAAACTCTATTTTAAGTTGAGAGCCTCAGTAAAACTTCCATTAAATAATATTTCTGAATGGGAATAGAATCATAATTTCATATGTTTTGATCAGATAAATCATCTCAATGTGTACCATTGAAAATGGGGGTATTCCTCAATCCAGCACTGTTATTTGAGGCTGAGGCTGAGGCTTCAGCTAGAAGTGCCTATTACCAGCTTTGTCTGGTTCACCAGATATGGCTGTTCCTGGAGAGGGACAGCTAACCCACAGTAATTTTCATCTTCCCCACTCATAATAATATCTTCCTCTGTAATGTTTTGGACTGTTGTTGAGATATTTTATAGTTCTTTGTTTAGAAGGGATATAAAGAGAGACTAATTATTACTAACAAGAAGATATTATTTCCTTTTAAAGCCAATGGGAATTCTTGCATGAGTTTTGGGAAGTGGTTAATCAAGCTTTCTTAATAGTGTTTGCAGCATAATGTTTCAGCACTGAGCTGGTTGTGACCTTTGATTCTTATTGACCGCATAAATGTATATGGAACCTGTTTCTTGCCTTTTAGGTTGATCGGTTTGAAATACAAGCTGTGTCACTTGGAAGACTACAGAAGGTGCTGTTGTGCTGCAAGGCCTATAGCATGTCACAGTATTGGTACTGTGAGAAAGTAGTCATCAGAGAACCTGAGAAAAACTCAGAATATATTTTCAACTGTGAAAGGTTGTATTTCATTAAAATACTTCATCCAAAAGTAACTTTCCCAACACCTTATTTCCTAAGTGGATGCTAATGCCTCTTTAAAAGTTTTAAATTGATTACCTTTTTAAAAAAAAACACAACTTTTAAATACAAACAGAAGCAGTGATGGAGCCTTTGGACCATCTCATAAGTACTATAAAAGAAGCAATTTTGCATTTCTGTATGGAGTTTGAAAGGTTTTTAGATTAAAGATCCACATGGAAATGGGATGGCCTTTGTCCCATTCCCACACAGAACTAGGACAGATGGGACTTCAGTAGGACCTTCCCTCCCTAATACAGAAATACAATACCCTTTTCAACACAAGCTCCCACACCTGCTCTAACAAATACTACCCCATTGTTTCCTATTCACCCAGCTACCTTATTTAGCAAAAACTCCTCCAGTATAGACCATGTCTTCCCTACCACTCTTAACCTGTCAACTGCCAATATATTTCTTGCTGCCAAAATGCATGACTTTGAATAACCTTTAAGAATTTCAGCTAACTGTTCTTTTGTCTGGTTTTATATTTAGAAGCCTAACAGTTTTTTATCTTTTAGTTTTGCATGAGCAATATGTGCACATATAGTAATCAGTCCTTCACAATATCTAGCACTGAAGTAATCAGCCGCTTCATATATTTGATTAGCTAGGGCCCTTTCCTGCTTGAAGTTCAAAATCTCTATCAGGGTGCTGAGTTCTTTCATTTGCCTTCCTAATGGTTCTCTTCCAAGTCAAATGTACTTGTTAGTGTTTAGATGATGTGTGATGCATTTTGCTTTCTTAAAACAGAGCTCCCAAATGGTGCTGCTCACTCCCCTGCTAGGGCCAAAACTTTAAAAAGCCTTTCAGACCCAATTTTCTTGTCTTCATCTACTCACCTCCCACCATACACGGTGCCACCTGCCCCTGGCTCATGGCTGGACCAGCTCTGGAGTCCAGACCCCAACAACAAGACTCTTTTCACTTCATGGGCTCTTCCTTGCAATGGATCCCTTGGCTGCTGTACTGTTTTTCTCCCTTCTGTGAAGGGAGCAGACGGATGTGGTTCATCAGTCTGAAACATCTCTGATACAAAGCACCCTTGGAAAGGGAAAAATGCCTGGATAGTTCCAGATATGTATGCACCATCTGGAGTTTCATTGGAAATTGAGTTTCTGATACTGCAGTTACCTTCTTTTTGTTTCTTGTGACCTACATGGCTCTGCTGCTGCTTAGGATGGGCTTATAATTCAAGTTTAACAAAGCCATTGTATGATAGGGCAAATTAGCAGTACTTAGTGAGATAAAAGGTAGAGCATTCTATAATTCAAAGGGCTGTACCAGAATGAGATTTGTTTGCTGAAACCATATATTTATTTACCATATTGAAAGGTGACATAATGATAGTCATTTCAAAAAACTTAATATTTCTGAAATGGTCTGTTGTGTTTTGCATTGCTCCTGCAAGGGTGTGTTGCCCAAGCTTCCCATAAATTAAGGGCTGCTGTATGATAATTGCATGTGTGTCACATGCAAATATTTCATTATCAATGTTAAAAGCTTTGTAGGACTTATGGAACAATTCCTATCCTGTGCAACATGTTCACTTGAAGAAATTATCCCAGTTAGACTAATGCTACGTATGGAAATAACAAAACTTACTTCATTTTCTTTATTTCATTTTGTTTTTTCTCTTTTCCGACTCTCAGGTGGCTGCCATTTACCTCCCAAGGCACAGTTCATTCAGAAATAGAACTCTCTGCTCAAGGTAAATGATACAATTAAAATATGGAGGTGGAGGTGGAGATCCTAAACACGAGGGGAGTAAGCGTCACTGAAAACAGTGGGACTTACATCTGAGTAACATTGCATAGGACTGTTCTGTAAATCAATTTGCTGTTTGCACAAAGGAAAATGAAAGCCAAGTGGCCCACTTGATTTTAGAGGCTAGCAGGGTGGGGGTTATAAAACAATTGGGACAAAGGGAGAATTTCCAGGCTGGAGTGGGAGGGTTAAGCACTCCCTTCATGCTTGCAATTTTTCTTTGCCTTTGCCCTCTGCTCCTGTATTAGCATAAAGATGGAAACTACGTAACACCAGGACAGAAACCCTTGTTTCCCTTAAAACTTATAGTATGTATCTTATCTGCAACTGCACAATAAGTTAGTTGTGTTGCTGCCGGTAAATGCAATGCAATGCCCCTTTCACCTCTGGCCTTCCAGCTAGTAATGATTCATGAGCATATGTACCAACAGCTGACATGACTTTCCTGCCTTCTCTTCATCCATGCAAATCACTGCATATGACCTTGCATTTCTATTCTATGGTAATAGCAGCAAGGGGGCATCGCTGCAGGAGTACCAGTGACCAGCCAATGATCAGTTTCCACTACAGGTATAATGGTCCAGGTATTTCTGCACCTATACCTCCAGATCTTCTATACTGCAGTGAGCTATGGGCAGAGCATAAAGCAGTAATTACCACTTATTTAGTCTACCATGTCAAAGGACCATTTTTGGTTACTGTTTTCAAATGCTTCTACAGTCTCCATATTGGTTTGTGAAAGAATACATTTTTCTCTGTAAAAGCAGAAGTGTTAATATATGAACACCTCCTCCCTCCTTCCACTTTTCATTGTAACCTGACAACTCTATTATTAACTGCACTGATGTTTTATTTTTGGCAGAAATGCAAATAAATCATCAGCTGAAAATGCAAGAGGAAGAAAATGGTAAATTCATCTTCTGCTTTCTATCATTTAATCAAGACTAAGGCTGAGCTGAAACGAGTAGGGGTGGGCTTTCTGTGATTATTTCCAAAGTCTCACCTTTGCGGGCAGGGGGATTGCAAACTGGGGTGAAAGTGTTCATAGTTCCATTACCTCCACAGCCCCCATTCCTGCCCTCATTTTGAATTAGCCTTTTGATGTCATCATAAATTCAAATCTCATCACAAAGCTGATTCAGAAAGTGTACAAGGCTTTCTACTTTCACTCTGACCTTGTGACATTGTGTTCATGACATGATCCTGGATTGGCTGGGATCTCATTAACATGCACTTGAAGAAAAAAAAAAATAATGGTGCCAGGCAGCAGATTTTACAGAAAAGCAGCCCCACCCAGGAGGTGAACAAGTAGTGACTAAACTTAATCACATTTAAGCGCATCAGCAGGTGGGTGGAATTTGTACCCTAGCGCAGAGAGAATGTGTGATTTGGTCCATCTCGGATCCCATAAGCACAGTTGAAGTAGTATCCTGCATTGGCCCCTAAACTGATGAACATTTAATATATTGTCAAGAGAAAGTTTTGAAAACGTGTATTCCTAATATGCAATTATATTCCACTACCTATAATTCAAATGCAGTCTGCCTGATGAATTGATTATTATATTTGAACCTATTATGCAAAAATATGTGCAAAGTGACAGCTTACTTATGTAAACATCTACATAGATGCATAAATAGTATTTTCAAACAACTAGCTTTGTCTTCAGTACTTGCATGTATTTCTAAGAAGAGATATTATTTCTTTGACAGCGGAGTACCTTTTTATGGATCATATCTGTTTTAAATTAGGTGGCTGGCTTCACTCAAGTACACACTCACAGACCTACTCGTAGTCAAGTGTTACAAGTGTTTGTAATCCCAAGTCCAAAATTACAAACTTCTGCAGTATCCCTACTTTCAGGCATGTGCTGCCATCTATTCACATTCCCAGATCTTCAAGAGCACCAATTTACAGATGGCATACATGTGACATTTGTAGAATGCAGCCGCTGAGTGGCAAGTGATCCCAGTCCTTGCCATAATATGTAGATTCATTTATTTGTGTCAAAAGAAATTTAGGGTGCATGCTTGGCTTTTGCCCACTTCTCCAGTGGCAGGGGGAGATGAGGGAAGAGACTGGCAAGCTACTGAGAGGAGGAAAAAAAACACGGGGAAGAATGCACCCAGGAGGTGCTGGATGTTAGGGCCTTCAATCCATACGGTTGAGTTGAGGATAAAGTGTTCTCCACTGCTGAAAATACGAGCTGTAGGACATAGGAAAACTTTGGCTAAGGCTAAAGCTCTGGTTGACATAGTGGAGTGAGCTTTCTAACAAGAGGAAGGAACATCTAACAAGTTATTTAAAATATTTATGTGATGCTTTTCCAAGTCGCATTGTGGCTTGCAAAGAGAGAGAGATCAAACATTTTAAAACATCATAAGTATAATACAGCATTGACTGGGAAGACTAAACCATCTACCAGTGAGGCACTGCCCCATTTTCCACCTTTTCATCAAACCCTCAGCCAGTCAATCCCTCTCTTGCGATAAAGAAGACATTCAAGGGAAAGCAAAAGTGGGCGAAAAGAGAGACTGTGATTCCAGACTCCACCTTTGTTCACCAATTAACAAGCAAAAGGTTTTTCCCTCCCTATTAATATAGCTGAAGTACACACTGTGACATTTATTACTAACAAGTCTGTGGGTTGGTATTTTATTAATTGTGTTTGCTCTCTGCAGACTGAATTGTAATTGCTAAATGGAGGCTGCTGCAAATAAAGGCAGAAAATCTCCAAAGTGATTGAAGTGAACATAATTTCTGCTTTTTGATGTAGGAATGCAATACTAGACAGTAGTGATCTGACCTAGTCCTAGTTAATTATAGTTAATTAACCTAGTTAATTATAATTACCTAGTCCTAGTCCTGCTAAATTCTAGATACTGTAAACTAAGGGATACATGTAAGCATGCAGGGAGTTACTTAGAAATGTCATTGTCCATCCAACTCCAATTACAAGAATGCAATGCATCATATACAATGCATTAGTGTTAAAGATACATGATGCTTTCCCTCTAGAACAGGTATAACCAATGTCTAGCTGTTGTTGGTCACCAGCTGTCATCAGCCCCATCCAGTATGGGCAGTGGCCAGGGATGTAATCCAACCATATCTGAAGAGCACCTCATTGCTCTAGAATCTAATGCAATCTTGCCTTTAAATATTTATTATTATCCAACGCAACCTTTGTCTTCAGCATTTTCTCATTCACCCATCTCTCCTTTGAGCACCACCTTCCCTATTTAATGGAACAATTACTCCTGTTCTGTAAACTTAGTGATGCATTGTTTGCAATAAAGCCAGTATTGCACACATCTCCAGGCACATGGTAGTCCCCGAGATAAAACTGCTCAGTCAGTGGCACTCATTTTCATTTTGTTTTTACCTGCAGGAGAAGATTGGAAAATCACTGTAGTCACTGGAGGTTTTGAAACAGCTGGCACAACAGCAACTGTGTCCCTGTATGTTTATGGAGAAAATAAAGCTTCTGGTCCTCTTATTCTGGGATCTGGGAAACACCAGCTGTTTAATCCCCACAGTACAGATACATTCAAGGTACAATTGCACTGCATATAAATAATGGAGAGTTTACTTACACAAGCTAAGCAGAACAGGTTTATTCCAAGGTGAATAAGTAATAGATACTTAAAATGATTTCATTGTAATGATTTCAGTTCCACATTTCATTTTCTGAATTGTTCATTGATATGGCGTGCAGCATCCCTGGGAGAATAGAGTAATTGTATATTTATGGCAGTAATCAACTTAACAGTACATTACTAAGATTAGTGTTCAAGCAGATGATTCAAGTCCAGGAAGATTGTAAGCCAATATTGGATATCTACTTCCCCATTCCTTTCTACTGCAGTACAATGTTATTATACTGACTTCAGGATTTTAAGATTACAGCCTGCCAGGACTAAGCCTGACCCTGGGGACTGAACCATCCACTTCAGTCACTAGTCCTCAAGCTTACAGGCATCCTTATCCAGGAATCATCCACAATTTTGAACATGACAATCAGAAAACAGATCCTAGTTTTGAAGCAGCCAATAGGTCGCTGAGGCAGCATCAACTACCCATATCTTCAGTTGTCTGACACCTATAAAAAAATCTGGCTGCTTCAATCTCCATTAGCAATTGTGAACTAGGATGCTGTGGTTATTCTACATTAATCAAGCATGCCATCATTTCTCTCATTTGGCTTTATGAGCCAAAAGCCACATATAACCCCCTTTCACCCCTTTCCATTTTTTAAAAAATTAAATGTGCAAAAGGTATATAGTTTATTTTTATAGTAGAGATTTGATTTTCTGCTTTTAGAATTAGAATGAGGGAAATGGAAGGGAATTCTACTCCCTTCTGTGTGTTGTTGATATGTTAAAATACTTGTTTTAGATGTAAGAAATGTTGACAGTGATGGATAGGTAAGTACACTTATTGCTTGCAACAGTGAAATGAAATGTAAGAAGACAGAAGGGATGCCTCTCGTCACTGTACTGTGCTGACAGTAATGTTCTGAAGGTTAGTAAGTATTGACAGAATGTCTTGCATAAGCAGTGGCTGCATAGGTTTAAGCTGTCTGCCCCTTCAGAACACATCACATAGCTTGGCACATATCAGCGCAGTTGGCAATCTGTGCTTAAGATAGTTTTGGAACTGAAATAGCAGGTGATAAGGAATGAAGTGTTTTACAAAGCTCTGTTGTGGGATGTTCAAATGATGCCTACTGTAAAATAATTCTGGGACCTTGCATAGATTTTCAAAATAGCCAGTGTGGTACTGCAGATGTTGCTGGACTCCAGACCCCATCAACTCCAGTCAGCATGGCCAAAGGTCAGGGATAATGGAAGTTGTAGTCCATCAACACCTGGAGGTTGCCATGTTGGCTATCCTTGGGTAAGGATTCAGAAGAGACTGGGAAATATAAATGTTTAGGTGTTTAGAGGTTTCCTTAGCTGTTTTTCTTTTTTAAACAACAGCAACAACAACAACATGCAAGTTCTTCTGTACTGATAGAGTGAAATATTGTTTATATTGGCAGAAGAAGTCGCCTTAAGTGTAAATAATATTTCCCAATATCTAGGAGAGCAAGGAGATCTTTCACACATCTTTCACATATGAGCTCCTCCTGAATGTAATCTGAAACCAAAGTGATATGCAGACTTGGAGTCCATAAATATGATGAAGTTGGATCAATGAAATATTATAGGGGGGAGGGGAATCACAATATTCCAAATTAAAGCAGGAAATCAGCTCCATGTTCAACATACTGTGTATACTTTGGTTGGCTTCTTTCTTTGTTTGGCAATCATTCATAGCTGAGTAAGATTGTCTTCCATGAACATGGTCTTGACAGTATGTCCATAGGTGACTGTGGAGGCCATTTCTGGATCCACATGTCCTTCCACAGTGGGGATATAGGTTTCCAGGTGGGAGTTGATGATGGTGAGGGTTTGCCAAACATGCCCTCCTCTAAGCTCATTTCTCCCTTTCATCCTGAGTTTCTTTAAAGTCAATGACACCTTTGGTACAGGCTATTCTCCAATGGGAGCACTCGCCGGCCAGTGTTTCCCAATTGCTGGTGTTTATATTATATTTTTAAAAGATTTTCCCTGAGAGGGTCTATAAACCTCTTTTGTTGACCACCAGCATTACACTTTCCATTTTAAAGTTTGGAATAGAGTACTTGCTTTGGAAGACAATAATCAGGCATCTGAACAACATGACCAGTCCAGCGAAGTTGGTGTTGAAGAATCATTGCTTTGACATTGGTGAACTTTGCTTCTTCCAGTACACTATTAGTTTGCCTGTCTTCCCAAGTGATGTGTAATTTTTTCCCGGAGACGCCGTTGATGGAAGCTTTCAAGGAGTTGGAGATGGATGGATGTGCATGCAGAGAGACAGAGCATTGGAATACTCACCCCTCTCCAGCACTATCAGATGGAGATATTTCTCACCCCTGTCGCATACAAAAGAGGCATATGCACTGCTGGGGGAGCAGTGTAAGGCAAGGCTCCATAGATCTTGATGGTGCCATAGCCATACAGAGTGGTGCTGCATATGGAAGTTTCACTGAGAATTGGGAGCTAGAACTTCTCCTACCCACTCTGCACAACTGTGGCTTCTCCTTGGATGATGAAACAAAAGAACCAGTGAGAAAGAGAAATTTCCTCTGCAAAGGCAGCAGACTGAATTAATCTCCTTACTCCTTACTCACTTTACCAGTGGCAGAGTAATATAAGTAAAGAACAGGAAGCAGAATGACATGATAAGGTTGTTAAAAGATGGTCTCATAGGACCACAGCATATGGGAGTTGTGTGATATGACCTTCTAATGCTTCTTAAAGCTTAAAAGCAGCATGTGTGGGGGGAATTTCCTTCAGTGCAGTGATACTGGAGTAGAGGATGCCCAATTCCCAAAGTGAAATCCTCCCACCCCATCCTGAAACTGCTAATATATTTAACCCTGGGACTCAACACAATGGACACAAAGTGAAAGCTGGATTCTGTCTATGCTTGATACTTGCAGAAGAAAAACATATTCACAGTGAATCAAAGCCACCCTACCTTCTTGACTATGAACTCCAAAATGCTTCAGATCAAGTACCTGGTATAGCACTGGTCCACTTAACTATTGTCTTGGTAATACCTTTGAGGTTGGAATTCTTCTCAATTAAATCATGGGGAAGAAGAGAGCAATCTTTCTTGCTAATATGGTATGAATGAGCAAGCGGGGTTTGGACAGGAGATTGGGAGACATGGATCTCTTATTGGGTTGGAGGCCTCAAGGTGTGAGCTCACATGTTTCAGCCCCATTTCTCAAATAAATTGTTTTTCTCCAGTGGTCAAATCTCTAATTGCTCATTGGAGAAGGTGGACCGGTCACAGTATCATTTCTTTGCTCCAAGGCTTTTGACAGGCTTTTGAAGAGTTGCCAAATGCTGTCAAAATGGATATACTCAGACTTTCTCCTTTATATAATATTTAGATAGTTCTTAAGACAGAGGCCTTACAGTTTGTATCTTAAAAAGGAATGCCAGTAGTGTTCTTTAGGTTTGCCTAGTTTTGCCCCTTTTTCACTTTTTTTAGGGTGCTTCCAAATGGGAGCTTCATTCTCAAACTGATCATTGAGTTATTCCAAACAGGTCATTGGCAATAGGTTGGTTTTTTGTTTTTTGTTTTACCCACAGGGTAAATCTGGATGAAATGGGAGAAAATATGGGTTGGCATATTGATGCTAGTGATGTCATAGTGGATGCTGCAAAAAACTTGTATGTGTGAACACTTCTGTCCCCACAACAAACTCCTGTCTGGAAGCACCTTAGTACCACATCAAACTGAAAACTACCTTTGCAGCCAAAATAATCTCCTAGGACCTAGAGCAATGTTTATCAACATTGCAAATAACTGTAGACTCATGTAATGTAAAAATAGTCTTTCGATGAAAGATTTGTAGATGCTGCTTAGAATTTGCATTATGCCTCTGAATACCAGTTGTTAGTTATTGCAGGTGAGCAGAGTCCATGTCCAGACTCCCCACAGGTATCTAGTATCTGGTTGGTCACTCTGAGATAAGGATGCTGGACTAGATAGTCCATTGGCCTGATCCAGCAGGCTTGTCTTATGTTCTTATGTCTCCTGCCATAGCAAAACAGTCCCAAACAATTGTGTAAATGAAAACAAGAATTTGGATAGCTGTGATGGTTGTTAACAAAAAGGGGGGGAAATAGCAAAGCATAATATTCCTAACATATAAAAAATGTTTAGTGGTTCAGAGCTGTTGGGAGAGCCTTTTCATTTACACCACACCACAGATGACACTCCTCTGAGAGCTTCCTAATTGCCAAACAACTGCATTTTATGGAGTCCAAACTGCTGAGATATTGATGTACTAACTGACCTATAAGTAAGATAGCTTCTTCCAACCTTAAACTGCAGCAATACATGGACTAAGCACTATATTTTGTACGTCCTTTCAGAACTCATCACATGCCACTGAAATGTCTGGCTGAATTTCCAAGAGAAAATACACATTGATTTGTTGGCAAGGAAATACGCTGCAATTATTTATAAATTTGGAAAAAATATTAAGTCTGTTTTTAATGTGAGAAAAAGTTGAACTTTCTCCCACAAATGTTTCTTCTTCTTTAAGATACAATTTAATCATTAATGGAAACCATGTTCTATTCCTTCCAATCTGGTGATACATTTAAATAGATTTGCTTACTGAACAAGGTTTCATTTGTGACCAGGGACTTTTGCTGCATGGACACTGAAGAAAGTGGAAGGAGGGAGGAGGAAAAGCATTGATGGAGTGTGCACTTCCTTAGGATCAGATAGAAAATATGCCTCTCCCACTCACTAGATTGCACAACTGTGGAACCTTTCTCCTTTCTCCAGTGATGCTTGCTCAAACAATAGCCTGACCAGTGTAGTCCATGCATTGGTAACCTCAAGGTGGATTGCTACAATGAGCTCTATGCAGGGCTGCCCTTGGGCCTGGTTTGGAAGTGGCCAGGGTGCTTATGACTTGACAACATGTGGTACCATTGTTAACATCTGAACTGGCTGCCCATCTACTACCAAACCAGGTTAAAGGTCCCCTTATTAATCCCTGAACAACTTAGATCCAGGGTACCTTAGGGACTGCTTAAAGCCTTACATCCCAGCTTAATCACTGAGGTCATCTGCAAGAGTTTTGTTGGTTGTCCCCCAAGTTGGCAAAGCACATTTGACATCAACATGAAACAGCTCCCTAGTCCCTTCTCAGAGTTAAAATTCCCAGAGTTCCCTGGCAAGGGGGATGGATTGTTAAACCACTCCAGGGATCATATCTTAGGAGGGATAAATGGTTGTCCTAACAATTTTCAGCACCCTTAGCAAACTAAAGCTCCCAGAATTCTTGGGAGGAAGCCATGATTGTTTAAAGAGGCATCAAAGTGCTTTAAATGCACAGTGTGAATGTGGCCTCTGTCTACTAAGGATCATATTTGTGTTAACTACTCTGAGCAAATATAAGCATATCCTCTTATTTCAGAAATACAGTTTATCTGTACAATAGCAAAAGGGCTAGCAGATTTCATATGATAACAAGCAACTGTCAGAAGTAATTCCATGTAGTAATTTCAGATGTATGCGCAGTGTTTCCCCTGGTAACAAAATGAAAGCTAAGGAGTGTTTGCCTTTTGCTAAAGTTCATGCTGAGCATGACTACTGTGTTTGTACTTCAACAGGAGGAATGCTTTGGAGAGGTAGGCTGTCAAGTACATACATTTAGGACTACTGTCCAAATGCTGCCTGTGGCCATATTATGGCAAAACACAGGTCAGAATCCCCAGCTATCCCCAGTTTTAGTATCACATGCAATAACTGAAAGAGGAGGGAAAGGGGGTGCTGACTTGATGAAGTGTGCTTTAGTGTTCTGAATAGGAGAACTGAGCCTGCACTAACTCTCTTAAAAGGCTGCAGTGCACCATTCAAAACCAAAGGCATTTATGTCAGTTTGTCTGTTTTACAGACTATTCCTTGCCTGCAGGCACATCTTGTGTAATCTGCCATGGTATATTCTGTAGAGAGTTAATGTTTCAGTGATTGCCTTGAGGCACTAGGTAGGAGTAGATTAGTTCTGGTTCTTTCTCCGTGATTTTTTGGGCAGCACCTCCATTGCCCTCTTTTACCCTGGATTATCCAAGTACGGTTCTACTGTCACCCAGGCCATGGCTTCAGCCTTCATAATTTTACTGGGGTTAAGAATTCTCCCATCTAACTGTGTGGCAAGAATATCATATTTATTTTTCCTGTGGTGTGTTCATTGCCTTTTCATTTTCTATCATTTGTTGTCATGGACATGTTTAAGCGTGCTTATGAAGGTTACAATTACTTAGCACACTCCTTTCACAGTCCAGGCCAAAGTGGAGTTTGTATCTATTTTCTGCATTCTGCATGACACAATGCTTGTGTTTTTTTTATTTAAAATGCAATTCACTAGTAACTTCCATGAATAAAATGCCTGCACCTTCTTTTTTTGGTAAAGGATTTTAAGGGTGCTGTGAAAATTAGTGCTGTTTTTCATGTTGAAATTTGTCCACTTGTTGGGCCAAATTAGATATATTTTTCTTTTCTTTTTCTAAAGTTGCTGATAGTTTTGAGAAAGTGAGTGCAGAATACTTGTACCTACCCACTTGTCAAACTCCTCCCGCAAATTATATGGGTTCCTACAACATGCATAAAATACCCACACTGGGAAGAGGAAGAGAGGTAGATGTCACCTATGGCATCACTGGAACCAGAGCTGCTTCTCTTTCCTCCACCTCCACCTTTGGCAAAGACGTAAATAAATCAACCATTGTTGGTTGGCCCTGCCTGTAATGTACGCATTACACACAAGTTCAAGAGAAAGGAAATCCATAGCTGTGGGGCTACCATAGAGATGGATTTCTATCCTTACTAGTTTGTGGTGTAGGTACACTTGGAACTCAGCTAGATTTGTAAAGAAAATGTGTTTTACAGTGATACCTCTGGTTATAAATGCTTCTGGTTACGAACACTTCAGGTTACGAGCTCAGCTAACCCGGAAGTAGCTGCTCTTGGTTGTGAACTTTGCCCCAGGATGCGAACAGAAATCACGTGATGGAGGCATGCGCATAGTGTGAACCCCCATTAGTGAAAGCGTGCCTCAGGATGAGAATGGTTTCAGTTTAAGATTGGACCTCCGGCCAGTAAAGTGAGATGAGTCGTTCGTGACTAGACTAAACTACCTTTACCTTTAAGGTGCTACTAGAAGGAATTTTTTTATTGTTTCGACTACGGCAGACCAACACGGCTACCTACCTGTAACTAAAGTTTACAACGTGTTTCCCTGAAATGCTTCTTTTATGTGTCTAGATCGAGCCTAGGAGAGCCTCCTAAGCAGATCTTAAAGTGCAAGCAGGAAGGTGCTGGTGCAGACAGTCAAATAAATGGCTTTTATTTTATATATCACTCATGGATGACTTACTGCACTTGGGGGGGGGATGATTGGTATACCTCTTTGGTAATCCGTACTAATTAGGGAAGTTTTGTGATGGGCAAATGAATTATAATGGGCCAATGAACTATAATAATAGCTTTTGCTATTTTATTATTTTGCAGATTAATCTAAAAGATGTTGGAGAGCTGTATAAAATCCGGATTGGCCATGACAATAGTGGACCAGATCCTAGTTGGTACATTGATGAGATTAGAATGAACTCACCATTGGACCAAGAAATTTTTTTACCTGTCAACTGCTGGCTATCTGAAAGCCAAGGTGATGGAGAAACATGGAGAGAAATAGCAATAGGGAGGCCTAACAAAGCACTTCTACCATGTGAGTATATAATTACATATATTAAGCTACATGTGTAAAGGACTGAGCTCCACTGAGCATCTTTTATGATTCATCATTGCAAAGAAGTGAAACCAAAATAAACAGCAGAAACTGTTAGAACGTACGGTAAGTTGTTACCCTTTCCCCTTCTCTTTCAGGCACCGTTCCTGGAGCTATGACCAAAGTGTCCTTAAGCTCAATTATTTGTTTTAGCAGCTTCTTGCTGTTTATAGAGAGAGAAACAGAAGTTTATTCAAAGAGTTAGGACCTGCAATTTCAGCTGTGGGATCTGGATGGGTTAGCTTTTCACTGTTATTAAATATAGTTTAATTGACAAGAAAAGAACTTGTGTGGTGTAATGATTAGACTGTAAGGCTAGGAGTGGGGAGATCTGTGCTTGAATTCCTACTCAGTCATGAATCTCAATGGATGACCTTGGCCCATTCACTATCAATGTCACAGAGTTGTTATGAGGATGAGTGTGTGTGTGTGTGTGTGTGTGTGTGTGTGTGTGTGTGGAACTATTTATACCACCTTGCGCTCCTTGGAAGTAAGACCAGATATAAATGTAATAAATATAGAAGAAAAGAGTAGTGCCTCCTGGTGGGAATACATGTGCTATCGGTTAGGCAAATGTTATTCAAGATGAAATAAAATATATGAGGGTATTCAGAGATTCAAAATACAGTAAATTTATGTTTGGTTTCCTAATGAACTGAATTATTTATAGAATCCAGGAATTGTAGGCCTAGAAGGGAAATGAAAGGCACCAAGGTCAAGCTTCTGCATACCAACTTAACATCATGGACTAGGTCATTCATAGTATAAAGTATACCACAATAAGAATGAACGAGAAGATGAAGCACAGAAACTATATGTAAGGCAGGATAGGTACAGTAGAATCCACCTAAGATCACTCAAAGGAAGGTGAATGATAACTTTGTGAGGCCAAAGTGGGAAAGCATTCCATGCGAACATCAGCTGAACATGGGATCAGTCCGTTCTAAAAGGCAGACAAGTGCTGCCCCCAAGGAGTAGGTGATAGCCCTCTGCTGCTCACAAGGGAGTTGAGTTCAAGTCCTCACAGCTGGAGTAGTGGAGACAGGCACCATGAGAAATCCAGTGTTAGCTGTGCTGAAGTTTATTATTTTTATACGTGATTGTATTTCTACCATATCATTTTAGCTTTATTGTAAGCTGTTTTGTGAAGGCTTTTTGCCTTGAAATGTAGGGTGTACTGTAAATAAACACTGGAATGAATGAATAAAAGCAAAATAGGTACTGCACAAGAATTCATACAGAGATATTGTAGTAGGTACATTCTGTAGCCGTTCTCTTGATTCAGCTGGAACAAGAACTTGTGCAAGCTATTGCATCTCCAGATGAACATCTTTGGTATCCTTAATGAGCAGAAGACAGCTTCTTTATGCAGAAGGGCACCTTTGGATCCAGCCCAATAATAATGTTTTAGAGTAAATGAGTTTTCAGTGTGGCCAGTATTTTTCATTGGATGTATTTTTTTTCAAAGTAGAACATTTGTTCAGCTTTATTAATAATGGTGTTATAATGGTATATTTATATTTTCCTTCTCTGGCACATTATACTTATTGAAATATATTTGACAAATAAATGCAAATGGAAACATTATATTGCTCTTAGACAAGTCCTAAATTCATAAGTTTATGACTTCAAATTACCTATTGATTTTTGGTTCATTTCAATTGAATATCAATAGACAGCCCAACTAAAAACTTTTGCTTTCCCCCCTCTGTCTCTGAGAAGGAAACTTTTACCATCTGCATTCCTATTTTAAAGGGATAATTGCTTAGAAGCACCAAATGTGCAGCCTTTATAGGTTGTTATATTACAGAAAACAAATGATGTATTACATGATACATAATTACAATCCAATATAAATTTCAGATCAATCTGGATATTTTTCCAGCAGTCCATTCACTTAATTATAAAAAAACTTATTTTGTACAAAATATGAAGTAGCAGAAGAAATTATATTTCATAAATTCAACTGAGGTGTTAGCAGGCTTCAAGTTGCTACTGTACTTCATTATTTATTGCTGTAAGATTTTGCTTCTTTTTTATATTCTGCCACAATGGAACCATAAAGCTTAAGATGGTTTTAATTTTTCTGTCCTTGCTGTGTAATTTCTCTGTCTGGCTATCTCTAGATAATGGTAGTTCTTTTTTTAGACATAATGTTTGACACACCTTCATATTTCTCTGCATCTTGCATTGATAGGTTCTCACTTTTTGATTGTCTTCTTTCATTATACCAGTCAATGCAAAATGCTGACAATGAAATACTATTTCTCCAGAATCTCTGGCCCAGCATGGTATGTTTTCCCCAACTCTGTTAGTTTTGTATTCTTCATAGTTCAAGGCTTATATTATTTTGCCTATAATTCCATGCCATTGAATTTTTCATTTCCCTGTCATGCTTTGTGTCTGTCTGGACCTTTATGTCTCATTTTCATATCCAGGTTCATTTTTATTTTTGTTTTTGCTTTTTACACCTTTCTAGAAATCCTTTCCTAGTAGTTTTATATGGTTGGGTTTTTTTTACTCTGTTTGACAGCTGATTTGTAATCCTTAAATCATAACTCACAGACGGGTAGACTTGAATAACTGCAGCATTAACCTTGAACTTGGTTTGAACATTGTAATGTAGTTCCTACTAAGAAAGTTTGAACAATCATATATCAGCATTATAATCTGATGTAAGAATCTTTTTGACTTCACATGCAGTGCCTTTGCTTCTCCCTCTCTGGTGGGCACAAACAAATTCAAATGTCTTCCACTAATTATAGGTTCTTGTTTTGTTATTCTTTGGATCAAGCCAGGATATTAAACCATCTTCATACCACTATTTAATATGTTGGCTTCTTCCAAAGCTCATCAACCATGGTTTCCTATATTGGACAATATGGGAATCTATGGTTAGCAGAAGAATTCCTGGTTTATTTGATCCTACTATAAAAAGTGGGGACTAAGACTATGTGCTGCTTTTAAAGGGCACAAATGGCTGTTTTAAATTTATTTATTTAGATAGTGTATATATTGTTTCACATTTTGAAAAGAAAAATATCTAAGCAGTACATGACTATTACAAACAGCACAAAAAAGGTTACATTTTTTTTAAAAAAGAAAACAATAATAAATACAATGCATTATTTTAAATGATAAAAATTTAGCAGTCAGTAAGAAAACAGAGTAACCTTCCCAGGGGTGCCAGCTTGAATAAAATATTGGGGAGGCAGGTAAGCCCCACCCCACATAATCAATCACATGATGTGGCGCGCACACACCATTTGAGTGACAATGCCCATCAACTTTGGGGGGCCCAGCTCCCTCAAATATTTTAATGGGGAAGCAGAATGGAACTTCGGCCCCTGGGAGTTGGCTCCTATGAACCCTCCTAAGTATCAAAATAGGCATGGGTAAATAAATGAGGTTTTAAAAGACATTTGAAACATATAGCTGGTGGGGTTTCATGCACCTGTTTTGAGAGGAAATTCTGGAGTGTTCTTATTCAACACATGATTATCCGAATGTGGTCATTGTGACAAATGTTTAACAAACTGCAAGAGATACATTAATAACTAGAGACCTGCAGTTCAAGATCTGGCAGTGAATTTAGATCTTTATTTAAAAGTAATCACTCCTGTCTTCTAATCTCACTGACTCAGAAATGCCTAACCTTCGCCCTTTCCTAGTCAACCACTTCTTAATAGTTTGATTCTTCCTGAAGGTTCCATGACACCGCAGAAGCCAATTTCTGTCCATTTTTAGACCATTGGTTGAGGGAACTAAATTACGGTTACTCTTATTTTTTCTAGACTGAGCTCAATAGATTTTAGAAGGCCTGTTCTTGTGTCCTCAACCGTGACGTTTTCCCTAGAGCACCTCATCTTCTGCTACCATTGAAACTACATAGGGCATTGGTTTGACTCACCAGCAATTATGATGTTTGCTTTTATAAGCCTGCAAAGCATCTGAAGGAAAATACTGTTCAAATGCTCAGAGTAAACCTGTTATTGCTATATGTCCAATAAAAGTATACAAAGTTTGTCCCAGCAGATGGATTTAAGTTCAAAGACTGTCAGTCTGCATAGCAGAGACTTTCAAGATAATGTTTTCATGAGTTTGCTTTTAGAGTGCCCTGAATTTTTCAGATACACTTCAAAATATTGCAAAATGGCAAGGGTGAGGGAAATGAAGTGGGAAAAGAAAAACATTTGCCTAGTTCTGTTTGCCTTTTCAAATAGTCAAGAAATAGCTGATTGGAACGGTGAAGTGGGCAATCATTGGCAACCTATTAAAAAGAAAGCTTTGTTCTTGGATTTCCGCTTGCTTCACTTAACAGATTCCTGTTCTTCCTTTGCTCTTTTGCCTAGTAATGTGGTGATTTTGTTTCTGTGTGATATAAGAGCTTGATTAATGCTCACCTTTAAGAAATGAATCTCACATTTGAATCTCATATTTTCTTTAAAATAAAAATAAAAATCACCCCTTTTCACTCCAGGAAGCACCATTGTGATATTTACATTAATTGACTTAATTTTTGCCCTTCATTTCTTTTTCATGATCTTGTATGCTTCCAGATGAGTGTCTAAATATAGTGTCATTTCTGCATGCTAAAATAGCATCTCCAGGTTTGTGTTTTATCCTGTGAATGGTATTTGCCTATATTATTTCCCATTTCACTGAGGATATGGCAATACCCTGTTTCCCTGCAGTTTAATGCTGATGTAATGTCACTGAATTCAAGGTACAATGACCTCAAGCTGAAGAGCCAGGAATCAGGCCCTGAATGATGATTGCAATATATTATATATTGCTATTGATTACTGCTGCAGTACAAGAAAAAAATAGGCATTTTAAACCATTACAATATTGTTTCTCCTGTGCTGATAAATAGTGGTTTGAGGAGAATTGGAGTGTTCCAAACCGCTTACAGAGAAAGTCAGGGGGTAGAAAGAGACATGTCTCAATCCTATGAGAAGCTACACTGATTCAGGGCTCATAAGATTTGATGCTAAGACTAATGACCAACGAAGGAAGCACCTTCTTTCATCAGGGTTGAGTGAAACTGCACTCTTAAGACCTCAGGTCTGTTCACACCATCAAAATGTGTTCAGAAAATGTCTGTGTCCCCCCTTCCCCCTAAAATTCTGCATGCTCAGAGGACGTGGGAATGTATATAGAACTGTATTCCCATAGACTCTTCCATGCAGCTGGGAACTGAGCATGATCTGATCCACTTCTTATAGTAAGAAATCACTTCTTCATTAACAAAACAAAACCTGGCATCTCAGACCAAGTGTCCTTGAACAAGTACGTTTCCCACGAAGAGAACAGTGTCAAAGGGCCCAGTGTCAAAATGAGTATGCAGAGTGCCTTTTTCCTATAACAATAAGAAGACTTTCAGGAGTCAAAAGAGCACGTGCAGAGTGATTTTCCTGAATGGCGCTATCTTTCTGAATACTACAGCTTATACAAAGTTATATAATACAGAATGCACACCAAGGCTTGTTTGTTTGACTGTCCTAGTAAAACACAAGGGAATGAATTTCTGAAATTCTGGTTCAGTGACAGCTTTAGAAGTGAGTAGTACTTTACTGGGAATGGGGGCACAACTAGTTAGCAACTTTCTGCTCCTCTGACCAGAGATACATATTTCAGCTGCAGCAGCATGCCACAACTTCTGCTTCTGCAGCTTAGAAACTTCATTGGTTAGAGGGCAGATGAATACACCCAGTTAACGTGCCAGGGCAAGTTAATACACCCAGTGTGTAATGTGGTAAGCCGTACCCGTCTGATATGCCCAGGCATTGTCATGTTACTGTGTAGATGTGTGTGTTTTAAGTCAGGCAACCAGGTTCCTGAAGTTTTCAAGTATGTGTGGAAAGTTGGTATTTGGTGCTCAGCCTAGAGTTCGTGAGCCATTTGATTTGTTGACAGGCGATCAATATCAGTAAGTGTTGAGGCTGAAAGGGACCACACACATGGTCATCTGTTTGCAGTGGTGCTTGGTGCAATGTCCGCAGTACATCCCACCAGCTCATGCTCAGGTTTTTCAAGTGGCTGGTGCAAAAAAAAACCAACAACACATCTCTTTTCGAAGACCTGCATGTGACCTCTGTTTTACCTTAGGTGAGAATGGAGGGATCACTGCAGAAATCCCAGCTAAAAGTGGCCCGTCCTTTTAGCTAGCAATCAGTTTCATTCTCTCGTTTTTGCAAGCTGTGCTGCCTCCAGCATTCCTTTCCTTAAGCATGCACAGGCTCAGACAGGCTTTAGTGTTAATATCAAAGGGATATCAAATACACTGTGATCAGTGTTAACAGAAGCTGACTTCTGGGTAAATCTGTTACCACACACAAGCTCCACTAGCAGTTCGCAAGCCAATGAAGGCACCGGTAGATTTTTTGGGGGAAGCTGGTGTGCTTTTGGTGTCACTTGATGGTCACATGTAGAGTTCGCCCTCCGAAGTGTGTCTATGCATGAGTGAGGGGTGGTCTGAGGGAGGGAGAAGCTTCCCCTTTTCCCCAAGCTTTTCAGTACAATATTTCATAGCAGGCACTTGTTTATTAATGAATCATGATTTTTTCCCACTAACTTCACCATGGCAGCTGTTGTTTATTGAATCCTGTCAGTGTGTACAGAACTGTGAGTAAAAGATTTGGAATTTTCTATGCATCCAAAAAGTTAGTTTTTTTATGGCTGCCTACAAACGGTGGCTGGAGCTATTAAGCTAAGCCTTATTGTGTAGTGGCCAGCTGGAAAAGTCCAGTCCTGTTACTTCCAAGCAAAGTTGCTTACACCTTAAATGAATTGCTTGTATTTAGGTACTTAGTAATTGTAGCTCCACAATTGTGGAACATTATGCTGTGTAATATTAGGCAGGCCTCATGCCTAGTTACAGCAAGCCCTCAGCTTATGCAGGGGTTATGTTCCAGGGGTCATACCTAAAGCCAAAATTGCATATCGTCAAAAAACATTGTTTCTGTGGTGGAAGGGGATGCCAAAGTCATTTCCCCCCTGAAACCTCACCCCCTATTTAATTTTTGCCAAGTGTGTAAAGATCAATGAGCACGTTAAATGCATGTAAATTGTGGGCTTACTGTACAGTGGTACCTCAGGTTACATACGCTTCAGGTTACAGACACCACTAACCCAGAAATAGTGCTTCAGGTTAAGAACTTTGCTTCAGGATGAGAACAGAAATTGTGCAGTGGCAGAGTGGCAGCAGCAGGAGGCCCCATTAGCTAAAGTGGTGCTTCAGGTTAAGAACGGACCTCCGGAATGAATTAAGTACTTAACACGAGGTCCCATTGTATTTTCAAATGGGCATTTAAAACCTGCCATTTTACCTTGGCTTACAGAAACTGGGGGATCTGATCCTTTATTTGTATCCCATTCTTCCTCCCAAAGGAGCCCAGGATGGCATTATGTATCCTGTTGCTGGTGGCTGTATTTTGCTGCATTTTATATTGGATTGCTAATTTTAACAATATGGGATTGTTTTATTGAGCTGTTTTAAAATGTGATCTATGGAATTTCATTGTTGTATTTCACATGAACCGCCTTGATAAGGATTTTATTCTTGAAAGGTGGTATAGAAATATATTAAATACAATAAATATAATAGCTTTGAAAGACTGATTGTGAAATTTACCCAGAATTAAGAAACACTTTCAGCGGGGCTTAGTCCATGTAAGCCTGCATAGCCTTGCAGCCTAAGAGTTTAGCACAGTAACGACAGTTGTATTACTAATTTCTGTATCCCTTCCAATTTCTCCAAGTCTCTGTCCTGAGCAGGAAATGAAAGCAAGTTTTTAAAAGTGTGGGTGTATAAGACAGAGGCAGAGACAGAGAGTGAGTCACCTCCAGACTGTCAATATTTTGCAGGAGGGATTCAAATACAAGTTGGAAATTTAAGTTTGCACAGTTAAAGTGAATTAAATCACTCTGTTGCCCTAGTGCTTGTGCCATAAGCTTCAAGTCAGTACAGAGCAGTATGGAACAGTCTTTTGACAGATATATGGACATAATGGAAATGTCATGATAATAGTTGGTATTCAACTAAGTTTTACTAAGAGTAGACCTATTGAAAGCAATCAACCTAACTTGGTGATGTTAATTGATTTCAGTAGGTCTGCCCTGAGTAAAACTTAGTTGAATACCACATAGTAGTAATGCTTTTTCCCCTCTTTCAGTGGTATTCTACAATGTCAGTGTATACACTGGAACAATCCCTGGTGCAGAAACAAATTCTAATGTGTACATTACCCTCTTTGGAACCAGAGGAGATTCTGGAAAACGAAAACTTCATAAATCAAGGACTAATAAAGTTTCATTTCAGCGTGGTCAGGTAAAGAAAAAGATGCTGATGGAATTGTCAAATAATTGCAGTTATTATTATTATTATTATTATTATTATTATTATTATTATTATTATTATTATTATTATACCCTGCCCACCTGGCAGTGTTTCCCCAGCCACTCTGGGCAGCTTACATAATTATTAAAACATAATTAAAACATCAGTCCTTTAAAACTTGGATGATTTGGATGATGGACTCAAGGGCATCCTGATCAAATTTGCAGATGACACCAAACTGGGAGGGGTGGCTAACACCCCAGAGGACAGGATCACACTTCAAAACGACCTTGACAGATTAGAGAACTGGGCAAAAACAAACAAGATGAATTTTAACAGGGAGAAATGTAAAGTATTGCACTTGGGCAAAAAAAATGAGAGGCACAAATACAAGATGGGTGACACCTGGCTTGAGAGCAGTACATGTGAAAAGGATCTAGGAGTCTTGGTTGACCACAAACTTGACATGAGTCAACAGTGTGACACGGCAGCTAAAAAAGCCAATGCAATTCTGGGCTGCATCAATAGGAGTATAGCATCTAGATCAAGGGAAGTAATAGTGCCACTGTATTCTGCTCTGGTCAGACCACACCTGGAGTACTGTGTCCAGTTCTGGGCACCACAATTCAAGAAGGACACTGACAAACTGGAACGTGTCCAGAGGAGGGCAACCAAAATGGTCAAAGGCCTGGAAACGATGCCTTATGAGGAACGGCTAAGGGAGCTGGGCATGTTTAGCCTGGAGAAGAGGAGGTTAAGGGGTGATATGATAGCCATGTTCAAATATACAAAAGGATGTCACATAGAGGAGGGAGAAAGGTTGTTTTCTGCTGCTCCAGAGAAGCGGACACGGAGCAATGGATCCAAACTACAAGAAAGAAGATTCCACCTAAACATTAGGAAGAACTTCCTGACAGTAAGAGCTGTTCGACAGTGGAATTTGCTGCCAAGGAGTGTGGTGGAGTCTCCTACTTTGGAGGTCTTTAAGCAGAGGCTTGACAACCATATGTCAGGAGTGCTCTGATGGTGTTTCCTGCTTGGCAGGGGGTTGGACTCGATGGCCCTTGTGGTCTCTTCCAACTCTATGATTCTATGATTCTATGAAAACTTCCCTAAACAGGGCTGCCTTCAGCAGGGGCGAATGAAGGTGTTGTGACACCTGGGGCGGGGCATTGCTAAGTAAGGTGCATGTGTGGCATCACTATGTAATACACATGTGCTGTACGTAGTGACGCTGTACATGCGCTGTATGTAGCGGTTTGCTGGCGCCACCGCTCCAGCACTGTACAGACTGTGCTGGGATCCTTTGCTCCTCCGTTCGTGGCTGTAGCAGCGATGGAGGGATCATGGCACTGTCCGTACTGCACTGGAGCAGCACTGCCGGCAAACAGCTATGTTCCCCGTGTATATGCGGTGTCGCTACATACAGTGCATGCATGTGACACCACACATGCACTGTACATAGCGGTTTGCCACCGGCGCCAGGATCCTCTGCTCGTGGCTGTAGCCGCGAACGGAGGCTCCTCCGCATGCAGCTGCAGTGGCGCGATGGCCCCCACAGGATGCCGCCTTGTCACCCCCACAGACATGACACCTGCCCCCCTGTTGCGACACCACTGGCCTTCAGATGTCTTCTAAAAGTCATATAATTGTTTATTTCCTTGACATCTGGAGGGCGTTCCACAGGGAGGGTGCCACTACTGAGAAGGCCCTCTGCCTGGTTCGCTGTAACTTCGCTTCTTGCAGTGAGGGAACCAGCAGAAGACCCTTGGAGGAGGACCTCAGTGTCCAAGCTGAGTGATGGGGGTGGAGACGCTCCTTCAGGTATAGGGCTTTAAAGGTCAGCACTAACACTTTGAATTGTTCTCAGAAACATACTGGGAGCCAATGAAGGTCCTTTAGGACCAGTGTTATATGGTCCCGGCAGCTACTCCCAGTCACCAGTCTAGCTGTAGCATTCTGGATTAGTTGTAGTTTCCAAGTCATCTTCAAAGGTAGCCCCACGTAGAGCACATTGCAGTAGTCTAAGCGGGAGATAACCAGGGCATGCACCACTCTGGCAAGACAGTCTGCATTGAGGTTACTTAAACTTATGCAATTGTACTTGAGCATTATGTTTCAGTTAACTATGGGGAAGATTTATTATGTGGTGATCATCCACTCCATATGTTTCAAATGTAGAGATACAATGTGGCGAAGTATTTCTTTTTCATAGTTAAAACAGAATTACTTAAATGCTCAGTATTCTTTACATGAAGGATGCTAACCAAACCATTTTATTCTAGAACTTACTGGAACACATATTAGCCATGTTAAAAACCCACCAGAAATCTCCCTTCAACTGCCCCAGGGCCCTGGTCACTAGAGCTCTTGAGCTTTTTATAAAATCTGGACTGGAGCTGCTCTGGACTCTGCTGAACTGGAGCACATAAATCACAGACTGGTGCCCTTAACATTGCAGTGATTACTATTTCAATCAGCTAGGCTCACTTGCTTCTGGCTAGCCTTTCTTCCCTTTGACATTTTTCCCGCCCCAGTAAAAGTACAGCAGTGATGGTTGGAAATGAAATTTTATATTTGATTTAAAATAATTTCATAACATTTATACTTTGCTTTATCGTTAAAAACTCCCAAACAAAACAGTCTGTGATTCTCGTTTTTGTGTTTCTGCAGACTGATGTGTTCTCCATGATGGCTGTATCACTTGGAGTTGTGAATAAAATTCTCATTAGCCATGATGGAACTGGTCCAGGTAAAACTAATTTCCTATTGACAGATCAGTTTCACAATCTGTTTGAAAGTGCATACCCATTTTCTTCTGTGTAGTTCCATGGTCTAAGATCAGACAAGATTTTCTTTTCTTGCTGTATATAGAGCATATAGTTTATTCATCTTATATAATAACATATATTTTATAAAGATAATCAAATTTTATAGAAGAACTTCAAACAATTCTGAGCCTTCTCCCTTTGCATTACTGTTGATTCCTCCCATATTATAGTTGTTGTTTTGTCTAATGGCTTAATCATAATTTATGGGAAAGCATGTGTGCTTCTTGTCTTTCACATGCTTCCCAATAAACACAGTAATGTTTTAAGGTGATGTCCCCTTCTCTCCAAACATGGGGACATGTGGTAGACATGCACCAAGTAACTACGATTGGCTATTACTCTTGGCACATATATACTACATGCTTATGAAAATACATTGCTTTGTTAAACGTTACAGGTTTGTATAAAGTAGACATACACATCCGCGACATAAAATGTGAAGCAGACCTATTTTTTTCCTGTATGGAACAAACATTTGATGTATTATATCTCTTTTTAAAAAGAATAGGTCCACACTGATGAAGTAATAAATATATATATTGCTTTTTCAAAGAGTGGAATTTACTCACAAATCAGTCAGTTTAGTGAACATTTTTGTTCAAATATTTCACCAATAAAGTAACTGCAGTGCAATCCTATATGTGTCTACCCAGAAGCAATTCCCATTGTCTCCAGTGGAGGCTTCATTCTAAAATACCAAGATTGCCAGCTTAGAGCATCGAATCAGGGAAATGCTCAGCCTCTTAGTTTTTAAAATCCCAAAATATAACTTGTTAAAATATGATAAATTTGTGTGGGTATTGTGGAGGAGTTGTGTTGTTTATGAGTTTGGATGTCACAGTCATGTAGCCAGATTAAATAAAAGATGTGGTTTGGTTGCTGGGAAAAGTTAATACCCCTGCAATGAATGTATTTCTTACTGTAAACACAACTCAATCAAATAAATATCAGCTGATAATTTATTATATTATTCTTTAAAGCAATAATTCGGGAAGGTTCTAAAATATGTTTGAATAGTAATGAAATATGTTGACCTAGCTCTCCTTGAGTTTCTGTTGCACAATACAAAACTCTCTCCCCCACCCTACCCCAAAGCTAAGCATTTCATCCTTCACCCATATGCAATGCAAACTGTAAAAAAGATGAAGTGTTTAGCTCATCAAGTATTCTGTTAAAACCATCTCAGACAAAATATCTTTCCTTAAACCTAAAGGTTTCTTATTTTTGAGGAAAAATAAAGTGTTGAGAGTATTAATTATTGGCTTTGCGCAAGTGAACTGTGTTAATCCTTTTGTCCTGATTATCTGAGTTTGATATGATTGAATTAACCACCACTACCACCCCTCTTTCACACACAAGCATTCTAAGCATAGGATGTTCTTGTCATTGAATCACAGGCAGTGGCTGGTTCCTTGAAAAAGTTGTCATCAAATTTCAAGAGAGAGAGGAAGGGGAAGAAGAAGAAGTAGTGTTTCCCTGTAATAGGTATGCTAATGTGGGTAATGTGCAAGAGTTCCTCATCAAAATGGAAGGATTTACCGGTATATTGATAATATAAACCAGAACAGGTTGAACTACACCTCCATGGCTAGGTGATTCCTGCATTGCAGGGTGTTGGACTAAAATGATCCTAGTAGTCCCTTCCAACTCTAAAATTCTATGCTTCTATGAATCACAGTTTCTCTGTCTTGTCTGGATTCACTTTATTGATCCTCAGACAGTTCATGATAATTTCCATATACCAGTTCAGCACATCTGCTGCTTCCCTGACTCAAGTGAAAAAAATACAATTGAGTGTTTTCTACATATGACGACACATCACTCCAAATCCCTGCATGGCCTCAGGGGTTTCATGCACGCAGTAAAAAGGCATAATGGGGAGGCAGGGCAGAACCTTGAAGAACCTCATAGGGTTCAAGAGCAGGTTTGGTGTTGAAAAAGCATTGGTTGCCTTGATGGATAATCTGTGTTGTCAGAAGAAGGAGTGTGCCCTCCTGAATCTTTCAGTGCCTTTTAATATTCTTGAGCATGATAAGCCTCAACAGACTTTCTGGGTTGTGGCTCATGGGCATTGTCATTCAGTGACAATGTTCAAATGCTGGTGTTAGGGGGGCTACTGCTTGGTCTTATGACAATCTGCTCTGCAAAGTTCCATCTTGCGTTCCATGAGACATGTTTACCTGAATCTGCTGGGTGAGGTAATCCAGACATTTGGACTAGGATGAATGTCAGTATGCTAATGACACCCAGCTCTATTCTCCTTTTCAGCTGATTCAGGTGAGGCAGTGGAATTATTAAATCTAGAAATGTTTATAGTGGTGTGTTGAATTGATATCAGGGATCAGTAAGGGGTTGTTGGATGACGGCCCATAAAATTAAGCAGAATTCTCATGAGACAGGTCACTGTTGGTGGGTTGTTTGTCTTACTAGGGGCATAGTGTTGAACCTTCTAAGGATGGGCTTGTACTCCCATTGAAACATCAGGCTCACAGTTTGAGGGTGCTGAGAGAGATCCAGCTTCTTATAGAAGGCCCAAGTAAACTCCATGATTTAAAGCGCATTTTATTAGCTAAGACTGGTGTGCTGATGCGACTTATCCTGGACAGAGATAGCCTGGCTGTGGTCTGGTAACCATCAAACTAGATATCTAGTTTGCAATATCTTATATGTGGGTTTGCTGCAATATCTTATATGTGGGTTTGCTTTTGAGGACTTTTCCAAAACTTAATACACCCACTAGATTACTAATGCGGGCAGGCCAAAATGAAACACATTTTGCCAGGTCTTAGTGGATGACACTAAATGGCTTGGGAAGCTGGAACCAAAGGACCACTATATTCCCTATGGCTGTGCTGTAACATTAAAATCTTAATCAAAAATACTTCTCTGAACCTGCTTAAGTGAGATAGGTGGTAATGGAAGAGAAGAACTTTCAAGGTGTGTCATCTTGAATGTACAATGCTCTTCTTTGTTGCAGTTTTTTTATAAAAAATTGTTTTGCTATGTTTTATTTTTGTGTGTGTGTTGGTTTTGTAATTGCTGTGCGCCACCCTGGGAGTTGTTAGGCTGAAGCATGACATAAAATTGTTTACAGTAAATAAATCTACACAATTCCTCTGTATTAAGAACAGCTACCCTTGTTTATATCTGGAGAGACAATATGTAACTTGACAAGTGATACTTAGAAACTTTATTAAGTTGGGGGGGGGAGGAAATAATGCAGGGTTTCGATTTACCAAGACTAATTACTAACTGCCTTCACTGTAATTACTTTCTTTTTTTTACAATGGAAGATGGCTAGATGAGTACCAGGATGATGGCAAGACAGAAAGAGAGCTAATTGCCAGAAGTAAGTACTGAAAATAAGATCATTTGTACTATAATTATATCCTAGGTACCAAATTGCTAATTAAACTTAAAACTATAGATTCTTCTTGTGAATAAGAATAAGATTGTTTTTGCTTTTCTATTTTAGAAAACAGTAATGCACCAATGACATATAGAGGTAAGTTGCACTCTGTATTCATTTCCTGTAGAAACAGTCTTTGCTGTTTAAATTTAAACATCATTCTGGGCTGAAGCAGACACATAAGAAAAAAAAGGAGGAACACATGGTTGCGTTTATTCAGGCTTGTCCATCTAGCATTCAATAATGGTTTAGTGTTACATGCAAATGCAGCCACTGTCTTTTACAAGTAGCCATTCATGGAAAGCTTCTGCTAACATGGAAAAGACAGATTGTCTGATAATGATCTGTAGAAGGGGCATCATAAGTCATTTAGCTGAGTAGCGAAAAGGATTTCTCACAAAGTGTTTTCCTCATATTTATTGTTCTATTCTAAAATGAGTCAGAGGTTCTTCTGAGAGCAGATCCAAGGTTTGTTTTGTTTATGCCAACATCACTGTCATTTAATAATTGGAGACAGCTACTCTAGCAAGCGAGTGGAAAAAATGCATTGTGAAGTGACAGCAAAAGCAGTTTCAGGTCAGAGTTCATCAGGGTATTCTCATAGTATCCAGAAATAATGCCGACTTAAGCTATACAGCTACTATGCACAACCACGTTTTGCAGATCCCTGCCCTGAAGTCCGTGTACACCACCAAGTCCATTGAGCTTCTCCAGACAGTCTGTCAAATTTCTGCTTTTTCACCTGCTTATTGCTGTTGCCCCAGTAACAGCCTCTCTTGCTTGGTCACCAGTTTTTCCTGCTGCTCATGCTCTGTTTCATCATATTATTTCATATCGGTGATGGCAGTCCATGCTGGGCTGTTGGTATTACGAGGGATAGAGGGATGTTTCATTCAGTCCATATTTTTAAGTAGACTAATTTTCACCTCCTGCACTAATACACCAATTGGGATGTAACTTCTCAAAGTTTTGTAATACAGTTCTCAGCTAAAAATATGTACCAAGATCATTTTTTAAAAAGCCTATACTGTATTAGGATAATATTTTTTTTAGGAAAATGCACATTGAGCTAAAACAAATACTTAAATGTGTATTTTTAATATAAAATTATATGTAGATCCATATTTAAACAAGAATTTTCATACAGATAAAAGATTCACAGATAAATGCAGAAAATGAATGCAATTGATGTTTTATGAATGAACACATGCAAGACTGACATGGACCAATCTATCCATCCTGACCTATTTTGCTAATTTGATATGGCTTCATTGTTACTTTTAAGGATCTAGGATCATCTGATGGAGTGCTGGCTGCTACACGGACCGACTTGTGTTTTCTTGTTAGTATTCATAGAAATATGGATGGAGACCTAAAATGGTCTCTGCCTGTGCTTCTGATTGCCTCGATTCAACTTGTAAAACACATTGAGCTTTAACAAAAGATTGTCAGCTAGGTGAAATGCAAAGTTGGGTTTTCTATTAGAAATGGAAAGCATTTTGCATTAAAATTCCCTGGCATGAAGTAGGAATGCCATCAAAGAAAAGAAGAGCAGTATCCAGCCTTTTTTTTATTATTTCCCTCATTTACTGTCTTTCTCAGTGCTAATCTGTCATGAACCCTCATTATTACCCCAAGGTGGGTTTGTTGTTCACCCTCTTGCTTTGCCAGATCATGTAATCACTTTTGCTCTGGGAGCTGCACCTCCCTTTATTCTCCTGCTGCTACATTACTAATTAAAAAGATGACAGAGCATCATCAATGTAGTAGTAGCAGTTCTGATCTGCCTCATCCATGTCAACAACTAAATATAAAATGACATGAGAGGAGAAGCAAAGTGTCTGTTACAGCAAAGGGCTTTAGTGAGGGGAGTTAAAACAAGCAGAAATTAATTCAAATGTTTAGGAATTGAGCCTTTGCTGCCACAAGCAGCTATGGAAGCCTCTCACTGTGATTGCCTGTGGGAAACCCACCCCATGCCACCCTCTACAGAATATGGTATGATGCCTTATCTGTGCCAGGGGACACCTGTGCCAGATCCTGACTGATTGAAGGGATCAATTAGAGCAGGATAGCATGGAAAACTATGTCTGACTCAGCAGATCTGACTCTTCCATTCTATAATTGCTGATTCTCTTCCCTTGGTGAGGCTTGCTCCTGTGATCTGCATAACTGTTAGCTCTTCACTGGTGATAGAGCAGTGTTGTGTATGGTGGAGGGGAATGAGCCAGGACAGCACATGCAAAGGAGAAAATGTGTGGGAGTGGGAATTTAAAAAATGGGAAAATGGGGAAGAATCATGGAATTGCGTAAAGTTCACTGGTACCCCAAGTGTCATCTAGTCCAACCCCCTGCAACAAAGGAATCTCAACTGAAGCATCCATGACAGATGACCATCCAACTTCAGCTTAAAAATCTCCAAGAAAGGAAAGTCCACAACCTTCCAATGGAGTCCATTCCACTGTCAAACAGCTCTTGCTGTCAGAAAGTCCTTCCTGATCAGAATCTCCTTTCTTGTAACTTGAAGCCATTGATTTGGGTCCTAGCCTCCAGAGCAGGAGAAAACAAGTTTCCTCCATCTTCCACGTGACAGCTCTTTAGATATCTGAAGATGGCTATCATATCTCCTCTCAATCTCCTTTTTTTAAAGGCTAAACATACCCAGCTCCCTCAACCCTTCCTCATAAGGCTTGGTTTCCAGACCTTTGATCATCTTTGTTGTCCTACTCTGCACACATTCCAGCTTGTCAGTATTTATTCATTCATCCTTTATTGGCATAATATGTCAATATCCTTCTTAAACTGTGTTGCCTAGAACTAAACACAGTATGCTAGGTGTGGTCTGACTAATGCAGAATAGAACAGTACTATTACTTCCCTTCATCTGGACACTATACTTCTATGGATGCAGCCTAGAATAGCGTTAGATTTTTTATTGCTGTTAACTAATGTTAAGCTTGTTAAGAAAAACCATAATTGGGGGGGGGGGGACAGAAAATGAAGTTGACAAATGATGTTGTAGCTATTTCATAAATTAACTTACTTGAAAATGTCACAGAGCTGCCTAACATGCAGTTACTCTTTGCCTAAAATGCAGTTGTATAATAGTGTATAATACACTGGTCTCCAACATCTCATAGCCTGATCTTGTGTTGCCTTGCCATTGACACAATCTTAGTGAATCAGAGCTTTTTTGTGATGGTACAGAGCATCTTCACCCCCTTTTTTGCTGCTTGTGGCAGCTGTTTTGTGCTGGCACTCTAAGCACTTTTATCAAGCCATGAATACTGGCAATTATTATTTTCTGCAAAAACCCCCACAAATCACTGCAGTGAATGTGCGAGTTCTTGACTTCAAAAGTCCTTTCCTTATGTACAGCACTGCTGAAATTCATTTTAGTCACAAAAATAGCAAGAAACCCTTGATAGTTCTTCCTCAGTCTTATAAAATACAATTTTGTTTTGATTGTTTGTTTACCTTTATTCCACAGGTCAGTGGAGAGTGCTGGTAAAGACCGCTCAAGATTCCCCACTGTCACGGGAGTGTAAAAGAACCCTTGTGATTTACAGCTCAAAGGGCAAAAGTGACAATCTTCTCCTTTCTTCCCAAAGCTTGGGAGATATGCCCTTTCAACCAGGAGCAACTGATGAATTCCTTGTAAGTTGCAGCTACAGCACAGCACAGAGATTGCAGTGGCATCTTGCTCTAGCCAAAGGATATATTTGGAATCCTATTATGACTGTAGCAAATGCCATCTCTTATTTACAAAGATGGCTTGATTTGTGGTTTAGTTTTTCTCGATATATTTTCCCTGTTCTTTTACAATCTGTAAGCTGGATGCAGCCAATATGGAATGCAACACACACCCAAAGTCAGAAACAATGAGAATCATAGAAGTATCTATTGAAAGACCGTGCTCAGCCTATGGTCGGGAAAGGTAGGTTCTATGCATTTTCAGAAGAAATAAATTGACACTTTACAGAACATAGGCAAATTGGTGACAGCTGGCCCAGTGTTAGGCCATGACATTCCTGGGCAGTTACTAGGGCCCCACAAGGGTGTCCCTGGGTCTCTCTTTATTCTCATTTTATTAGTGCTGGATGGCTGGGTCTGGGAGCCATCCTTTTAGTTTCCCATTTAGGGGCATTTAACTTCTATTGTATTGTATTGGGTTGTAGCTCAGAAGAAGAGCCACTATCTATTTGATTTTGTGTCACAACTGTTCACAGTTAGATTCTTCTCTCCCACACTGTATTAAGCGTTTACGATTGAGCTCCTCCACCTCTATCCCTCTCAGAGTGAATAGACCACAAACTTAAGTAAGTGTAAATACTTTACTTGCCCATGCATTGTTCAATGCTACAGCAGAAACAACACGGATAAGATATTCTTGGTTACAAAATACAAAAAAGTATCTTCAAACATGGAGTCTGGGCTTGGGAGCTCCAGCCTCATACATGTGCTGAGCTTACATAGGAGGGAGGGGAGGCAGGAAACAACCCTTACTTCCCCGCTCCTTGGAGAAGAGGGGAATGTGACATAGAATCATAGACTCATAGAATTGTAGAATTGGAAGGGACCCCAGGGTCCTCTTGTCCCACCCCCTGCACTGCAGGAATATTGCCCACAACCTGTGTCTAGGGATTATTGCTCAGAGTACTTTTGTTATGTTCACTATTGGTGGCTTCCTTGCCCAATTGCTGAATAGGAACATAGGAAGTTGTTTTATATTGAGTCAAACCTAATTGGTCCATCTAGCTCAATATTGTCTACACTGACTGTTATTAGCTCTCCGGGGTTTCAGGCAGGAGTGGTTTCCAGACCTACCTGGAGATGTGGGGATTGAACCTGGGACCTTCTGCATGCGAAGCAGATGCTCTTTCATTGAGCTACAGCTCTTCCCCAAATACCTGTGCATCTCTTCCCCTGCTGAAGCCTGGCACATTTTTTCTTATTATTTTTGATTGACTGCTTCACCAAGAGTCCTTCCTTGCATAGCCTCATATTGGGGGCACTGGAGTAGAAAACATAGTCTGGCTTGTTACCTTTGCTGGTAGATTTTCAAACAGTGAAGCAATTTAATTCAAGTCCCATCTGACCTTTATAGCATACTCAGAGTGGAATCTATTACAGCAGGGGTCTGTTGGGGAGAATGCCTCATTTCAATAATAGAGCAATAGGCTGTTGGAAAAGCTAGTTTTTCAGACACTTTGTAATTGTTTTGCCCTCAGTCATGGTAGAGCATGAATGTGCAACATTCAACATAGTGGGATCCTACTGCATCTGGTTCCTAAATGACTTGTGTTACAGTTGACAAATAGTAGCAATAGTTTGTGTTTCTGTAGCATTCTAACTAAGCACATACTTTAGTAATTCTGTAGCATTCTAAGCAAGCACATATTTTAGTAAGCTGCAGAATCAGGGCTGGCATCTGTCCCTAGTATCCTTGGGCACCTGCCAGGGCCCAATAGTGATACCTGCCATGGGCCCAGAACTTTGAGCATCACCAGGCAACTGGATCAATCATTGAATTGCAGAGTTGGAAGGAACCCCAAAAGTCATCTAGCCCATATTTTATCTCCATATTACAAATTGGGAGGAGAGGCATGAGAGGTAAGGGCTTGCCTATCCCGACTCCTTTCCCAGTTGTGTTCACAGTTGAGCTAAGAATGTGGAATTTCATAGCTGAGAGCTCATGCTCTTCAGTAGTGTGCTACATTACTTTGCCAGAGAACAGCAGGATAACATGAGTACGTTTTTTTCTTTGTGATTATTTGCATAAAATCTTTGCAAATCTAGTAATGCTGGCCAATATTCTTTGTGCACAAATTTGTTTTTGTTTCTTTTTTAAAATAGATGGTCACACACATGGGAATGTGACCTTCCTGATTATTTTTCTCTGCCCCACCCCTCCCTATGCTGACACAGCTCCATGAGAACAATTGCAACCGCTGAATAAGCAAACAAGCTTTCTACATGTTAATCTTGCATGTGCAATACAGAGATTTTGCCCCCCTCCCTTATACTGTACCTTGCATTTTCATGTCTCTCCCCTCACCCCCTAAATATTTTTTTCTGGAGCTACCCCTGGCTGTGCAGCTCAAGTATCTTGACAGCTCACAAAGCCAGTCTGAAATTTAAGAGCAATAGCTGCGGCATGAAAATGTTGAGATGCCATTCTATTCCAAACCATTTAAGCAACATCAAGGCTTGGTTGCCCTCTTTATACCTTATTGCTGAGGCTGTTTGAATGATCATAGGCTTTTGTTGCGTGAGTTCACCTATTCCCATTTGTGGCAGCAAAACTGGTTGCCATGGGAATGGCTGTGTGATGTTGCAATTAACAGAAGACTGCAAATTCAGCAAAGCAATATGCAGGAGCAGAAGAACAACAAAGATCTGGATTCAGTACGATAGCACTTAGTCAGGATTCACATACAAATAATATACGGCAGTACTGTTTATACAGTCAGCTTCTCAAAAATGGCAGGCCTCATTTTGATCCATAAATTTGATTTCTAATTATTTCCATGAATATGTGGGTGTTGATTTGCCTAAGTTTGAACATATATTTGGCACCAATCCAGCAGCTTAAGTGCTCATAGGAACCTTGAATGCATACACAGATCTCCGCATGAACATGAAGCTTTTGCCCACTCTCATCTATGAGTTTGACAGTTCTCCACTTTGGGCAATGAGGTCTTGCATTTGCTGATATGAAGTGTTCCCTGACAGTGGAGAGCAGTGCTATTTTTCTAGAAAAAGAGGTGCCAGAACTCACCATGAATGCTTCCCTTGTTCTCTTATAATGGCAATGGCGCTCACGTGAGAGGTGCTGGAACCGAGTTCCAGTGAGTTCTAGCTGAAAAAAAGCATAGTTTTATGGTAAGAGTGGTGGATTTGTACTGGGGAGATGTAGTTTTAAATCTCAACTCAGTGACGAAGCTCACTGGATGCCTGTTACGCCAGTCACTATCTTTCAATAAAGCTTTTCTATCAGGGAAAGTGAGGGCTGGACCATAAAGAAGGCTGATCGCCGAAGAACTGATGCTTTTGAATTATGGTGCTGGAGGAGACTCTTGAGAATCCCATGGACTGCAAGAAGATCAAACCTATCCAGTTTTAAGTAAATCAGCCCTGAATGCTCAGTGGAAGGACAGATCCTGAAGCTGAGGCTCCAGTACTTTGGCTACCTCATGAGAAGAGAAGACTCCCTGGAAAAGACCCTGATGTTGGGAAAGATGGAGGGCACAAGGAGAAGGGGGCAACAGAGGACGAGATGGTTGGACAGTGTTCTTGAAGTGTTCTTGGAGAGCCAGTGTGGTGTAGTGGTTAAGAGCGGTAGTCACGTAATCTGGGAAACCGGGTTCGTGTCTCCACTCCTCCACATGCAGCTGCTGGGTGACCTTGGGCCAGTCACACTTCTTTCAAGTCTCTCAGCCCCACTCACCTCACAGAGTGTTTGTTGTGGGGGAGGAAGGGAAAGGAGAATGTTAGCCGCTTTGCCAAACTCTTCCTCTTCTTCTTCTTCTAACATGAGTTTGACCAAGCTGCAGGAGGCAGTGGAAGACAGGAGTGCCTGACGTGCTCTGGTCCATGGGGTCACAAAGAGTCAGACACAACTAAATGAATAAACAACAACAAGCTGTGTGAGGAAAAATTAGTGCAGGGGAATAGCCATGGATGCAACCCTGCACTACCTGGAGGGAAGAGCAAGCAACGTATAAATGTAATACTCCAAAATACTTGGAGATGGAGATGGCTCTCATGGGAGTGTGGTTAGTAGGAGTGGGGTGAAATGGGGCAACTTGTGCATATTGCGAGGTAGCCAAAGATGTCAACTTGGTTCAGGAAAAGAACACCCCAGCTATGAAAATATAAAGCTATAAGATTTCAATACACCATTCTGTGTTTTCCGTGTCACTTAGAATCTTGCTTTTTTTCAATGAGAGATGCAACCCTGCCTTTTCCGCCCACAGTGGCCTTTTCTAGCACACTGGCTTTCAAGTGTTGTTATTTCAGTGAAAAACAAACAAAACAGAAGCAATTCCAGACAGCGGCTCATTATGTAACCAGTGCTTATGAGGACTGTTGCCATGTTAATGCGACACATAGCAGTCATGAAGGTGTCCTGGAACAGTTTTATTAGTAAATGCAAACATTCTGGTTTCAAGGATATTTCTTTATAATGCATGCTGCCAATCCTAGGCACAGTTGCTGAAATGTAACCTCCCTTGAATTTATTGGGAATGCATGCTCAGGCTGTAAAGCTGAGCTAAATGGAGGTGGTGCTGTTCGCTATGCTCAAGATGTAAACATGAAGCCTCCTCAGGTTAATGGATAGTCGACATAATTATGACAACCAGCCTGGAGACTTGTTCAGAGGAAGAGGGCAGTTAGAACATGATGAGGATTTGTTGTCTGGCACAACTACAAACAGAGCTCATGTGGAGCACTGAAAAATTGGATCGAACTCTGATTAGTTCAAAGAGATCATGTTAGAGTTTTTTAAACAAACTATTTGCTTGGCTTGACTTTAAAAGCTACATTACGTTAATTTGGGGCTAATGGGAATCAAAGGGATAAAAGAGTTTATTAGGATCTCAAGAGCAGATCAAATAACAGACTGACAGAGAAACGGAAACATACAACTTTATCCTCAGGAGCCAAGTAAATCAAAACAACAAAACAACAAAGTGCAGCTACTTTTAACTGACTTAAAAACACCCAAGTGGAAGAACAGAGTGGAGAGAAAGTAATTGTGGACTAATATTTTTTTGTGGAGTGGGGGCACGTAAAAGGAGATGATTGTATCATAGACTCAGAAGGTGCTGCTGAATGCTAGCCACAGACCCACTTCCTCACCTCTGGCCACAACAAAGATCAGATGAACTGCAGAAAGGTGTTCCTAGAAGAGGCGGTAGCTGCAATTGTTTCTAATAATGTATCTGCCAGCCTATTCAGGTTAATTGGAACAAAAATATGTTAGATTTAGATTTGCTGGTCTGGAATACAATTGGAGATCAGAGTTCCTAATCTACTCATTCGTACTCTGTGCCCTGAAAGACTGAAAAATAATCCACCTTTTTACCTCCCTTTATCCATCCTGACCATGTATGCAAAATGGCTGATGTGGCATTAGAAGTGACTAATCCACATGGTGTGAAATTTAGATGCACTCCCAATTTCATAAAATCTGCCATCTAAGTTTGGGCTGTTTGAGCTTTAGTTCATATAGCAATTTTTGATGATGCAATAGCCAGTCAAACTAATCAAATGGATTGCTATCAAACTATCAATAGGAGCCAGAGAAAAATGACTGACATCATGATAGTCTTGCAAATTCATGGATATCTATGGCTTCCTGACGGCCAAGCCCCAAGTGCAAATTTTTGTCTTGTACTCTGGCAGGAAAGTTTGCATGAGGCATATCCCAGCAAACCTGAGAAAACTTTAAGATTGTTGCCTAGGTTCAGGAGGGCAAAATATGGATTCTTGTTCATTGGAAATCTTATTGGGAGATAATTTTTCAGCTAATAGAAAGTAGGAAAAACATTCTTAGTAGAATATAATAAACTAACATAATGGAAATTGATATTATACTATTATGGGATCTTTTTAAGGTGCTTAATGCAATGAATTTCCCCCCTTGTTTTATATCCATTGCATGTCATTTGAATTTCTGTATTTTAGCAACAGTCCTGGGTAACCAGTGTAGCAGGGGAACTAGGGAGGCATTTACTGTGTTACACCACAGTCCTTAAAAACATTGGTATCATCTCAATATGAGGCCCAAGACATTTTGTGGGATAATCAGTCCCATTCCTTAGTTGTTGGACTGTGTTCAGACTAAAGGAATTTTCCAGGATTCTCCCCACTGCCTGTAAGCTTGGGGTCTGGGGATGACAGAGGGATTGCCTGAGTGATCAAACTTGGCAGACAGGTTTAGCTTTATTATGTAAAACAGTTCTCCAAGTGCAAGCAATTTGCTTCCATAGGAGCTAATGGTTGGAGAATTGTTGGGGGCACACCTTCCTCAGGCAGTCCCTCTTTTTCTGTGGGGAATGGTGTCATCAGGTGCAGATGGTAACAGAGACTGCAACTGACAGAGGCACAGAAGGTTGAGTTGCACTCTGGAAAAATCTTATGGAGTTAGTTGCCACCCTAGAAACTTAGTGGGAGAGCAGCATCTGTTGGAGTGTTAATGCTATCAACCTCCACCTTATGCTCAACTTGCATAGTTGTAAATAAATGCAAATATTGCAAAATGCATTAAGCTTGCTGCTTTCCCTTTAAATCCCTGAGATTTAAAGTCTCACTCTGATCTCTCTCCAAATTTCCACTCATCAGCAGATGAGAGAAGATTAAATCCTACTGCCTAGGCTGGGCAGTCCTGTTTGCTGCTGGGAGCAGGGCAGGGCAGACAATGCAGGATTAAACCCTGTTCTGCCACCCATCAGCTGATGTCACTGGTGGACATGGTTTGGGGGAAGTGGACTGGCTTTCCAAATTGGAGCCCTTGGCAGCCCAAGATTGGTCTGCAGGCCAGAGGTTCCCCGCTCCTTCTATAAACAAAACAATAGCTCAATAAAAGCTAGGCCTAGTCTAACTAGCGTGTAAGCTTTGTGCAGACGAATCAGGATGGATGTGGAATAAACAGGCCAACCTGAAGAACATTGAATGATCCGCTTCAGTGAAATGCATGGCATGCTTTCCTGCCACAAGGCATTCACTGCTTTTCTAAAGAGTATAAATATGCAGTCACTGACTAACTCATTTAAATGCCCCATGGTTACAACACACGCATCTTGCATGCACATCTTCTATGTGCAGAGGATTTTTTCAGTTTTAAGAGGAAGCATTCCAATGTGTGATTCCCTTACTGTGAACTGAAGCACTGTACTCTAGCAGAGTTACATGGGACTCAGCTATACAGTGACAAATAAAGCATTTAAAGTGTGTTGTAAAGTTCAATATACAAACGTGGCACTAAATGGCGTTGGTGAGCTATGGTAAATTCAAGATATTTTTCAAATCTTTTTTTAAAAAAGAATTTTCACAGCGTTTTTTATATGTGTGTAGATTCCACCACTGTATGATTCTGGTATATGGGTAAGTGAAAAAAATATATGGATGAACAAAAAAAGTGATAGTGCTGCAAAAAGGGAGTGGTTCTTTCTGCCTTGTCTATGTTGATACAGGGGAGGATGAAAGTAATTGGGAATGATTTTTCCTTATCTATATCTGTATTCTCATCTTGCCATTATTCACCATCAATTCTTTCTCTGCCTACATAAATTGAAAAAATCCAGGGAGGAGGTGAGCAGTGAAAGACATTACATTGATTTTCTTGACCTTTTAACTATCGGCAGCAGTAGCAACAAAAATGACCATCACAGTTGAAGTAGCAAGGTCATGACAGAACCTTCAGTTCCAGCATCCAATCCGTCAATAACACAGGGAGACTGTAATGTCCACTATGAGTAACAAATATTGATTAAATAATATAAAACAAAAAAGTTTGAGTTTAATATACTAAAAGAGTTTAACATTGTCCTAAAAATGCAATGCGCAAATATAGCCTTAGTCTTCACATACTTCATGATTAGGCACAAAACCTAACTTCACTGGGGAAAGGAAATGGTATCTGTCATGCATTGAAACACCTAAGGCAGCATGACGTGAGGGACTGCCAGTGATTCTTTATCTTTATCTGTAATTCCTGCATTGCAGAGATTTGGACTAGATGGCCTTTTGGGTCTCTTCCAACTCTACAGTTCTATGATTCCATGGTACTGGTGGTCAGGGAAAGCCTGCGTAAACAAACATGTATTTAACTGATGGCAGAAAAAAGCCCCATAATTGGTGCCTTCCTGATCTCAATGGGGAAAGCGTTCCATAAGTGGTTGGCTTCATATGCCTTCAGACCATACCATGCTTTCAATATAGTGAGGCATCTTCTCCAGCTTGTAAAAATCTATATTGTGTCCTCCCTCCTTCTGCTCAGGTAACCTGCTCTTCCATTTTTCTTCACTGCAGATTGAATCTGGAGATGTTGGAGATGTGTATAAGATTCGGGTCAGCTGTGATGATTTGCCAGACTTTGAGGGTTGGCATTTGAAGTCTTTTCAGATGGAAGAGCTGCACACTAATCAAGAAGTGAACTTTGACTGTAACTGCTGGTTTTCTCTTAGCCGAGAACACCAAGAGCTGGTGAAAGAATTCCCTGCAGTGACTGAGAACCAGAAGCCTTTACCAGGTAAAAATAGCAGAGAAGACAGGAACAAGGTGAACTAACATTTGAAAGAAATCAGTGCAGCAAAACTAAGTATTTTGTTAAATTTCTCAGTGCTTGAAAATTACTGTGGATCTGAAGCAATGCTTCACAAGTGCTCAAATCCCTCTTAATTAAATGAGAAACTGCTTGGCCATTGTTATACTCTATGCACAACTTTGTGTGCAAACCAAAGAGTTAGAATTATACTGGCAAAAGATAAAGCACATAATTGGGAGTAATGGAAGTCATTTTTGTAAGATGGAACACTGGATTCTTTCACTTACATGAACTTGAATGGCTGAAGTGATTATTAGGAATGATTTCCTTGTGTAATAATAATTTTTAAAAAGGATTGCTTTATTTCTCATAATGCTACCTACATTTCCAAGTGCAAACACAAGTAAAATGTATGGGCTGTAATTAATTAAGTTACCGGGTGCAATTATAAATAGAAATGTTGTGAAGACTTATATTTCCTGGTTTGGGAACAAGCTGCAGAATTTGACTCTTGATTATGTTTAAAATATGAAGACAGCTTTAACTTATTCTCCTTCTAAGACCCTCAAACCCCTTACCCACTTATTCTATCACCTATCCAAAAAACTATTTTCCTTTTTCTTAGCAGTCTGATATATTGGGCTGTGGGACATAGTTGTGGCCTGAGGGGGTAGGACAGTGGATCTTATTTAAGCTCTGGCTATGCCTCTTTTCTCCTTTATAGGTGGCACCTGCCCACATCCCTAGTTCATAGTCTGACTTGTTGGTCACTGAGTTGGAATTTTGGCATTGGTGGGTCAGTTTTCTCACCTACTCCACATTGTGTCACTGACATGGGGGCATTTAGTTCAGGTTCACTTGTTAAATAGGCTGGTTTTGTCACTTCGGCTTTTCGTTCCTGGAACAGTTAAGTTCAGCTAGCTGTCCCCTTAAGAACCTTAAGCCTTCATGTGTCTATTCCTCAATCTGCTTTTGTGCCTGATCTAATCCATGCCATGCCATATTGGCTATATATAATCATGATTGCTATATATTCTAGTAAAAAAGGCAGTAGATCTCTGGATACCAGTAGATATCAATTATATCTACTTTATTTGGATACTGTATTTTACTTTGTTGTGGCAGCACTGAAATACAATGTCTCTCTGTGTGTAATTTTGTAGTTTTGAAGCAATAGTGTATTATTGAATGCTGTTCTCCTATTTTTCCTTTTTCTCAGTGCATAAATATGTTGTTTCTGTACACACTGGAGATTTATGGGGAGCAGAAACCTTTGCAAACCTTTACGTAATACTTTATGGCGATAGAGGTGACACAGGTATCAGGAAACTGCAACGTTCTTTCACTGCAGGAGAACAGTTTACAAGGAATAAGGTAACATAGCAAGAAACAATAACACCCAAACCCTCATTTAATGCAATGAAATGATTACAAAGTGGTTTGTAAATATTATGAACCTCATTGTAACTACCCAGTTTCCAGTTTCATTTTATTCTCCTATACATTTTCCAAATGCAACAGAATATAACAATTACATTGTATAGTTATCACTTTGCTACATAGTGGTAGCAAGTAGATTCGTCGCTTGAAGAAAGACTAGCTGCTGAGAGATGGGGAGAAATCTCAGTTCTTTCCCCCTCCTTTATTATAATTGGATTGGATAAGCATTGGATGAGTGGTATTGCATAGCAATGGTGTGTCCCAGCCAGCAAGGGACTCTTCTTTTTTAAAAAAACAGTCAGCTGAAGTATCCTAAAATAGGGCTGCAGGAGAAGAGAGACAGTAGCCTTACTCTCTCTGGAACTTTTATTTTTATTTTTAACTGTCCTGAATTGAAACACAGAGGAGCCAAGAAGATATAGATATAGATATAGATATAGATATAGATATAGATATAGATATAGATATAGATATAGATATAGATATAGATATAGATATAGATATAGATATAGATATAGATATAGATATAGATATAGATATAGATAGCAAAATGGTGAGGATACTAAGAATGCAGCTAACTACAACACATCAGTTCTAGTCAGCAAGGACAGTGGTCAGAGATTTTGGAAGCTGCAGCCCAACAAGATCTGGAAGGGACCATGTTGGGGATGGGTAATTTCCTGAGTATGAGAAACATGATGGAGTTTATTGTAATTGTTAAATGGTATTCACTAAGTAGTCAATGTGCCTCAATCTGGAAAATAACTTGAAGTGCTTAAAGATTCAATAGTCATGCATGACATCCAGATCTTGTTCTCTATACAAATTCCACACACACCCAAAACTGTTATGTCTAGACTTGATTACTTAATATTTGTAAATTAAAAAGTAGCTCTTCTTCAGGTGGATTCCTTCTTAGTGGAGGCGGTTGCCTTGGGCCATTTGAAAAAGGTAGTTATAGGACATGATGGAGAAGGATATGGAGCCGGAATATACTTGAAGATGGTAACAGTTAAGAAGTATGAGAACTCAGATAAAGAATGGGTCTTCCCATGTTGGAATTGGCTGGATACTCACCTGGGAATCTGTGACACTGTGTGTGAGATTGAAACAATAGGTAGGTTGTTCTATAAGTTCCTTCTGTCTTCACCATGTTTCAGTTTGATAGCTGACAGTTGCTTTTTGCCGGTGATTTGTAGCTATTCTTATTATCATTTTAAAGAACTGAAACAGCAGAGTTTATGTCTTCAATAGCACTTCCTATAACAATGAGTGTTGCAGAAAATTCAGGGACGCCCTAAAGCATATATTCATTTCACTTGGAACACTTTGGGGTCTGCCATTACACAGGGCAAACAGAGAGGATTGTTCAAACACACTGGATCTTCTGGTATGGCTGCACATTGAAGAGGAAGATCAACTGTGCTAGACAAGTGGGGTTTTTTAGATACTTGTCCACCAGTCAGAACTGTGTTTGAAAACCACTGTATTTGATAACTGGCACAGAAAAGCATTTTTTTATATTGCACCATCTAATAGCTGCCATGCAATGGTATTTTGTTTCTCACAGAAAGTATTTTAAATATACAATACAGTGAAATTTAATAGCTGACAGTATTGGTAGACAAAACACATTATTAACTAGTATCCCACAGTCTGCAGCTTGTGAACTTTTGAATCTGGAACCATATAAATCTATATATATAAGATTTATTAGTTGCCCAGTTATAATGATGATTTCTCAAAATGACCAAATAAAAAATAAGCATTTGGATTTTTAAGGGGAAAGGTTACATGCAAAATCTGATCTCTTCCATGGGCAAAGTAAGGGCTTTTGTTAAGAGGCTGCCCGCCTTGCCTCCTAGAACAGAATGGCATCAAAGGGGAGCCCAGTCTGGCTCCATGCTTTGACCTCCCTGCCAAAAAGAATGCTTACATCCAACTACCAGTTGCCCTGGGACTACAGAACCAAAAGGTGATGCTCTTGTCTCATTAAGAAATTAAGTGGGTGACATTTCATCCCACAGCTATGTGCCTGAGCCAAGAAAAGTATCACCTGTTGATTTCCTGCCTCTTGCAACTGTTAAAGTCACAGGAACCCTCCTGCGGGGAACAACAAAAATACATTAATAGATATTATTACTGCAGGGTTAATGGTACAAATATAACAGACAGAAACCAAATATTCAACCCTGCTGTGCTAGGATCTTGAGCAGATTAGGCTTTATTATATGTTCACTTGTCACTATCACACAGCATGTTCCTATTTATGGCCTGATTGCAAGAGTATTTTGTTGAAGCCATTTGTTATCTTCACCTGTCATTGTCTCTCATGCTAAAGAGTATTTGTGGATGATATAGTGGAATTTGCAGAGCATTGGTGTTTTCTATGAGAACAATTAATTAGGACTCTGAAGGATGCTGTCTGTTGCTTAATAATTAACTTCAGAATGGACAATGAAACCCAAATGGTACTAGTTTAAAAGGACTCTATATCTGTGATTTAAAATTATGAGGGTATTAAATTATTAAAGAGCAACTCTATAGGTGCAATACTACTGTTGTCATGGTTGTAGCAAAGCAACATAGCACTGGGGTAAAATTTAGCCAATCGTAAGTACATGTAAGTAGGGTTGTTGAGCTTTTCGGAGGGGGCAGAGTTGCTGAAGTTTTAAAAGTTAAATACATATACATATTAAATACAGTTGAAATAAGTAGAACTTAAAGTGAGTTATCACACCTTTTGTTTACCACCCAAACTGGATCCAATTATATCCAATTATTGATTTTGTCATTACTCCCTTTTAAGGTAAAAAACTGATCTCTTGCGCAAAAGATCCTCAAATCAACAAAAAGTCCTCCGGTTTATGGATAATGGATATCATTGGGAGTGATATGAACACTGAAACTGAACCTGTAAACTTGACTTTCATTTTCTATGGAGACCAAGACCACAAAAAGCTGTCACATCAGTTTTCAGGAACAGCAACAGAAATCAAAGTAATTAAGTATTCCTTTTTTCTTTTTCTTTTTTTACAAGAAACAAAAATACAAAGGCTAAAGACATTGCTTAGAGTAGATGATTTGGGGGCTATACCATGTGTACATGTGTGTGCCATTTTAAAGCTGTAAGATGACCCAAAGATCAGTGAACTCATTCTATGTATTACTACTACTACTACTACTACTACTACTACTATTTATTACCCACTGTTTACCCTTATGTCCCAGAGTGGGCTGCAGTAATTCAAACACAACATTTATATTAAAATACAATATTACACAGTATCAAAGGCATCTTAAAACAACTTAAAATTAAAAACAACAAGGTGGGTCCAAAAAATATATATCTCAAGTATCCAAAACATTTGTCAAAAGCTGTATAGTGAAGGTGCCAGTTCCCCATCTTAGGGGCTGCTACTGAGAATGCCGCCTCTTGGGCTATCACTCTCAACCTTCTGCAGGCAGTAGAACAACCAAGAGGGCAACCTTCACAGATCTTAGCACCTGAGGAAGCCTCTAGGGAAGGAAACGGTCTTTCAGGTACTTGGCATCTGACTTGTTTAGGGCTTTAAATGCTAACATGAGCGCCTTGAATTGGGTCTGGAAACAAACTGGCAACTGTCAAATCTTGAAGCAATCCCTTTTGGGGGCCCTTCCCATTCCACTGCCACCATGATCTCAGCAATTTTGCAGGGGCAGTAATGTGCCACTGGAAGAAACAATGACACCTTTTAAGTGAAACTATACTTACTTTTCACAACCTGGGACACATTTGCACACATGCCAAGCACTATTCACTGATGAATTGCCAATATGTGTCCTCAGCTTTTTCTTTAGTGAACTTCCCTCCAGGTTTGAAAGGGCCTTGGAAAGCCTTAGCTGGCAGCAAGTGGAGCAGCAGCAATTCAAGCAGCTGGATCTAGTCACCCTACTAATTTCTCACAGCACCCCAGAATGATGCCCTGTTGGGAGCATTGTGGGAAATTTAAATGGTGGTTAGACCTAGCTGTCTGGTGCTGTCTGGCTAGGACAGTGATGGGCCCATTGAGATAGCAGTTGCTCAGGTATGTTGGAGGCTGACATTGACCCTGCTGATCTCAGCTACTTTACTTACTGTTCACCCTGGAAAGATGTTTCTTCCATAAAAGACTGATAGGAATGAAAATAGTACTTGAATCCTTGCTAACATCAGTGCAGCTAGATTGCCTCTCATAAAAACAGCACAGCAAAGTGCCTTGTTTACAGGGGTCTAAATGGTAGATTATAAATCAAAGGATCAATAGCTTTTAATTTTCCTGGTGTTAAGATAAAATGAAAACATTGTTTAGAATCGCACAAAAGAACATAAAGGCAAAGATAAAGCTTTTTCTCCCACACGTTATATGTATATACGGCGGGGTATTGCTGAAGCCAACTCTTGAGTTCCTTTTCTTGTGCATGTGTGCTACCAGTATTTATTTGCAAATATGTGCTTGTTGAAATTATGCTGTATGTTTTTTCAGCGGAATGGAAAAACATCTTAGGAGGTGTAAAAAACGTGATGCACGAAGGGACTCTCAGTTTTCTATTGTTTATCTAATTCAGATGAAAATCTCACAACAGTCCATGTGAATAATATTGTTATAGATTTGGGGGGACCCACCTAAACCCTAGAAATTAAAAAATGGTAGGATTTTGATTATTTTGGAGTATTGTAGGGAAGATTGCCAGCCATTGGAAAAATACAGGCTAAGCTTCCTTTCACAGCCAGGGCCTCCCTCGCCTGGGATAGATGCATTAACATGACAAAAGGTGTTGATGGCCTGACTGAAAAGGAATTATTGGGCCAGGACAGACAGCGGTTGCCAAGGTGATGGGGTGTGTGTGTTTGAGGTGACAGGAAAAGAGTGTTTTTAGCAAGTTTTGCTGGGAAGAAGGGAGAGAACGAAGACAGAGATCCATCTTGGGTAGGTTGGCTGAAGGCTGGCTGAAGAAATCCATTTGACTCCAGGTCTGCACTGCTGTGGGGGACAAGCATGTCTTGAAATGACCATGCTGTAAGATTTGCATTCCCTCCGTGCAGCCTGAAGGTATAAATAGGTGAATAAACCATATTTCTTAAAGCTACGACAGTCTCTGCCATGTTTCAATTCTCCAAAGGAACTGACACCCTGTGAGTGCCTGGAACGCCCTGGAATCTTGCTACCACTCAGCAGAGAGTGAGGGTGGCACCCAATGTTTGTAACAATATTGTGCATAGAAAGATTAACCAGGACTTTTATAATTATTTTAAAGGTTGATAATTATTTTAAAATCCTATTTGTACTATGATGTTGATGTGTTGCTCTTATAGAGCAAAGCAATCCATACACAGTGTTAGGCTGGGCTGGGAGGTGGAGGGTTGAACTAAGTGGAAATGTCTCTCCACTTAGCTCTGCTGGCTTTGCTAGCTTCCTTCCAGCCACTGCCAATGGTTCCAGCCACACCTAAGTGTTACAGCACTCCCCCTTCCACCTATGAAACACATGGGACTGTTGACACCAGGGCACCCAACCAACCGCTACCTGGAGGAAGCCCTGAAACTGTGTTCTGGACACAGGGAAGGGCTGAGCTGGGATCCATTGGATCTTGTGCTGGCCTCACTGTCATTGGACAATGCCATGAGGCCCAATCTGGGCCTGATCGTCCTGCCCCCACTTTCCACACAGCCACCATGAGGAGCAGGACTGTGGGTGGATGTGGTGGTGGCCTCACTGCTCCTCAAAGCTCTGGCAGTAGGGGGAGGTTTTGCTGTGCCCTTAGTGGTTGAAACCATTAAGACCTCAAACACAGCTGACAGGCAAGTAATTATTTTATGCTGATACAAAAGGCAAGTTTTGGTTATTGTTTGTTTTCCCTTTCACATAGGCTGAACTGGCAAACATTGGTTCCCTTTACAAAATTCAAGTATCTGGTCCACATGCTCTGCTGAAGGAGTCTTGGCATTTAGCCATGCTGCATATGAAACATACAGGCACCAACCAAGAGATGTGGCTAAATTTTGACTGTTGGTTCAAACCCAATGAAGAGACATGTGTTGAACTGCCAGCATTGTGTCCCGATCAGGATCCCTTACCTGGTAAGAGAAATCTGCTCTTTTTTTTATTACAAAGGCTGAAGACCTTGGATGCCCCTGTGCAGCTGTTGTTGGTGCAACCTTCCAAGAGAATGATTTTGACCTTATTCTAAAGTGACGGTTGGAAGCGCTTTTTTCAGAGCATCTATTCTTTCATCTCCAAAAATAGTCTGCTATATGGAACTAGGAGAACAATCCTATGCCTGTTCACAAGGAAATAAATGCCACTGTGTGTATGCATGGGGTTACAGCCAAAGCAAATGCTGCAATCCTTTGCACATGTTCTAGGACAGGATGGTCCAACCTCTCAGATGAAGTGGACTGCAGTAGTTCTTTGACAAAGAACCTGGGGCCACCGACTGAATTAAATTTCCATACTATAAATTAAAATGTTTGCAATGTAGTTGATATTATTTAATACAGTGGTACCTCAGGTTACAGATGCTTCAGGTTACATACGCTTCAGGTTACAGACTCCACTAACCCAGAAATAGTGCTTCAGGTTAAGAACTTTGCTTCAGGATGAGAACAGAAATCGTGCTCCAGCGGCACGGCAGCAGCGGGAGGCCCCATTAGCTAAAGTAGTGCTTCAGGTTAAGAACAGTTTCAGGTTAAGAACGGACCTCTGGAATGAATTAAGTACTTAACCTGAGGTACCACTGTATTTACAATTGATATATTTAATTAAATATATATATATATAATGAAACAAACAACTAATAGATTTAACATATGCAACACACACACAACTATGCTTCTTCCCCTTTCCCCCCTTCTCTCCTCTTTTGCTGCTCCGGCTTCCAGCACTGCTGCCGAGAAAATATGCAACGCACTGGCTCTCATTCATGTGTGCACTCACTGTCTCCAGGTCCAGTTAGGGATCCTCTCAAAATGCCTGCACCCACTACTCCAAATGAAACAATGCTGGCTTGGCTGGAGAAAACGCATCTTGCTCTTTTCCTTTCCCCCCTCTCTCATCCCTCTTTCTCTCTCCGCATCCCACCCCCAAGGAGAATTCTCAGCCGCAGCTGGGACAGGTGACCTGCGGTGGTCGCAAACCAGGGCAAGGCTATCATGTTGTCAATTCCTCTTCGTTGCAGCTTTGGTACTTAGCAAGGGCCTCCAAAAAAGACCTCGTGGGCCGTATGTGGGCTGCATGTTGGTCCACCCTGTTCTAAGATGTGATCTAGGATGTCTGATGCCATCTCTCTTGGATATTGGGACTTGTGAGCAAATGTGTTTAGAATGTGGTGGCAGTCCTTTTTCACAGAATTTTAGCATGATTTGAGAACGGCCCTTACGCAAGCAGAAAGCACAAGGGGAAGGGAATATCTGCTGTTTGCCAATCTCCTCCCCTACATGCCTGTACCACTTAATTGCCCAAATTATTGAGAGACCTGGCTTCATATCTCAAAAGCAAACTTTCCAATATTTATTCCAATTTAAGTTTGTTTGTTTTTCAAATGATATGTTGATCTGCTTTTACATCAAGCACAGAACTATCTTTTACTCTAGAGTCTAGAATACCACCATTTAAATAATGGCATAATATCCTTGAAGTAATGGTCATACAAAGACACTTACTTTTTGCTCACCATGCTTCTCCCTGCTTCCTTTGTTTTCTCTGTATTACAATGAAGAGTTGCAGCATACTGGTTAGAGTGTTGGACTAGGGCCTGAGAGACCACAGTTTAAATCCCTGCTCAGGCAAGAAGCTTGCAGAGTGACCTTGGGCAAAGCCATAATCTCTCAGCCTTAATCCACCTCACAGGGTCGTTGTGACAATAAAATGGAGCGAGTGGGAAACCATGCACAGCACCTTAGAGGAAAAGTGGAGTATAAATGTGAGAAAATAAATATAGTGGAATAGAAAGAAATAAACTGTTACAACATGCTAGGTTTTCTTGAGTGTAGGTCTGTTTTAACGGGAGCATGGCATAATTTTTTCAACAATGATAGGGGGAAAGACATAAAGAAGACCCCCACCCCCAACCAAATTAGGAAAGGCACAGCTCAGTGGGGGAAAGATGTCATTTAAAATAACCATCTTTCTTTCCACACTAATTTCTGCTGATATTCTGTTTCATTGAAAATAAGCTAAGTACAGTTAACCAGAATATCTTTTCTTGGTGCCCATCATTATTAGCAATACGTCTCTCATGTGCCAGCGTCTCTCACATTTCGATGCAAAATTGGCCTTTAAAATCCTTACTTCAATCATGATACAATCCTTTCTATACATATACCTCAGACTTATTAAAGAATGACTTCATGAAATGTCACAATATCTAAATTCATCCCTTTTTATTATGTATTACTCGATATGAATAGCTGAGGCTTATAACAGGAGCTGTAGGAAAAGTTTTGAAATGAATCAAGCACTTTTTTTATTACCCTCCCCCCCATCTGTACTTAATGTGTCATCTGTCATCAATATTACATATTATTCCTTCTCGTGGTGTTTTACATAATCAGTTTTACAGAGTGATCCTAAACATATTACTCAGAAGTAAATCCCATCAAGTTTTGTGAGACTGACTTCTTCTAAGTCTGCAGTTCTTACACGCCAACCTTGAAATAAACCTCATTGAATTCAGTGGGATTTTCTGAGTGGACACATGCTTTTATTGTGCTATGCATGTGCTTAGATCTGAAATCGTAAACCACACTAGACCGTTTCTCCTGGCCTTTTTCTCTTGTGCCTATGCAAATTCCAGATTTCCCCCATTTTGAAATGCTTTACCATGAACATATATTTTTAAATAAAAAGAAGGGGGTGGTGGTGGAGGTCTATGCTGGGGGGTAAGGGAATGTAAACCCAGCAGTAACTTAGATTGAAATAAAGGCCTCGTTGGCATTGTATATTTAAAGCAGCATCATGCCAATTTAAACAGTCAAGGCTTCCACCAAAGAATCCTGGAATCTGTAGTTTGTTAAGGGTGCTAAGTGTTGTTAGGGGACCCCTATTTCCCTCAGAAAGCAACAATCCCCAGAGTTCCCTGGAGGAAAGGGATTGACTGTTAAACCACTCTGGTAACTGCAGCTCTGTGAAGGAACTAGGGATCTCCTAACAATTCTCAGCACCCTAAACTAAAGTTCCAGGATTTTTTGGTGGAAGCCATGACTGTTTAAACTGACACGATGCTGCTTTAAATGTGCAGTGCAGATGGGGCCAAAATTTCCATTTATTCTGTACTACACTGGGATACAAAAACCAAGCCTCCAGCTTTCCTGCTGTCAGTCAAAAATAAATGTGACAGGAGAAGTTGGGGTTGGAATTTAATCATAAATCCCTCAAAAGTGAGCAAGATCTGGAGACAAATTTCAAGTCCTTTGCCACTATTTTTATGTTTTGCTTCCTCGCACCCAGTTGCAAATAAATAAGCTGATGAAGACAACCACTGAAATTTGGCACTGGATTTACAGTGTGGCTTTTAATATTTTGTGCATGTAAATCTTCTGAAATGTGTGCTCCAGCATGCGTGCATGGAATCAGAACTATTGAGCATCACATTATCTGCCTTCCCCCTGATAAATGACAGGTAGCAGACCTTTTGCTTTTAAAACGGGAAATCATACATTTCTAGTTGCCAAGGGTGCAATCTAATGGGAACTTCATTATATGAGGCTCAAGTTGAAAAGAACAGGAATCACACTAAAGAGCAGCTGTATAAAAAGATTTGGTATAACAATAGACAGACTTAGATAAGATCAGTTGCCAAAAGCAGCAGTAGGGCCTTCTCTGTGCCGGTGACAGAATGCTCACATGGTGCTATGTTGGATATAACTCACTGTTGTCACTCCCCAATTTAAATTATGCAGTCTTTAACCAATTAGTTAATTGTTTAATCAAATGAGTTCTAGTTGGTTAAACAACTACAATTCACATGCCCAGTTTCATTAGTGTCTGATTCATCTGACTGTGTACACACCAGGGGGTATTGACGGGGTGTGAATGTCTTTAACCTAAGTCAAGGTGTTCACACCTTGGCTAGAGACAGATTAGGACCAGTTTAATGACTTGAATAGGGATGTGGGTGGCACTGTGGGTTAAACCACAGAGCCTAGGACTTGCTGATCAGAAGGTTGGCGATTAGAATCCCTACAACGGGGTGAGCTCCCGTTGCTCAGTCCCAGCTCCTGCTAACCTAGCAGTTCGAAAGCACGTCAAAGTGCAAATAGTTAAATAGGTACCGCTCTGGCGGGAAGGTAAACGGCATTTCCGTGTGCTGCTCTGGTTCGCCAGAAGCAGCTTAGTCATACTGGCCACATGACCCGGAAGCTGTACGTCGGCTCCCTCGGCCAATAAAGCACTGCAACCCCAGAGTCGGTCACGACTGGACCTAATGGTCAGGGGTCCCTTTACCTTTACCTAATGACTTGAATTGGTGTTAAGCTGGTTCAAGAAATGATACATCAAACAGTAATGCTGTTGTAGGTTTTTAAGGGGGTGGGGGTCAGTAAATGGGAGTATGAACACAGCCCAACACTATTTTTTCTTAATTCCAGCCTCCCAGTTATCCCAGCCTGATTTGGGAATCTCAGGCTATCATCCCACTGTTTCAGTTCCAATAGCTTTGTCCATAGGGGGTCAGAACTGTCCTAGTCTTCTTTTAATCCTAGTGTTAGATACATACCCATCAAGTCCATAGATCTTTGCACTGAGCAACACACTGCTGCTACACACAACTGGCATTGAGATCTCCACGTGCTTTCACTTTTAAGATGGGCATAAAGTAGTGGATGTTGGGTGCTGGTAGGGTAAGGTCAAAAAGTTGGAAAACCCCTACCTAAGGCATATTATACCTTACAGATAAGAACACCATTTCCAGCTTGCTGTTCCCTAGTGGAGAATAGTCTTGTTATGCAAATCTAGAGTTGCTGTTAGGTGATATGCTGGCCCAGCCATTTTTAAAAACTGTGTCATAAAAATCCTACAGTCAGAGAGAGTGTAAGGCAAGGGGAGACTGTCCTTTGCTGGATGAGTGCTCACCTTTGCTGGATGAGTGCTTTTCAGCACCTATACATGAGCTCCTTGCCAGCTACATATATTTAAAGCAGTTCATATTAGGGAGCCACTTTAGCTACATTAGCTATAGTACAGCAGAAAGGTGAGGAGAAGGCAGCAGTTGCCACAGCTGCTTAATACAGTCCTTTAAAAAATGACATTTTGAGTGTTGCACTAAAACGTTTCAGTGGAAATGTGGCTCTTGCTGTGACTGCACCCAAAAGGTTTAAAAAAGCCATGATTGAAATGTGGTCTGTAAGTTTGGCTATCCATTTTCTTCCACTCTTAGAGGACAAGATTATCCTGCATTCTACAGAGAAGGGTTTTGAAAATTACAGTTCTCAGAATGGTATTTCTGTGTGTATGCTGTGTTAAACATTTAAACTTAATAGTCAGGGACTCCCAAAAATGTCCTTCTGCTTTCCTTCCGCATCCCAGGCCACAGGGGTGGCCTGCCCCTTTTCATCACCTGAGCCGAAATGAGATTTGCTGCCTCCTGCCCTTCTACGTCTGCTGCCACCACACACACACACACACACACACACACACACACACACACCCCTTCTGCCACTGGAATGACCCAGTGGCAGAACAATGTGCCAGAATGCCTCCATCTCACTGGTGATGGCAGAAGCTGTGGTTCAGGCAGAGCACTGCATCTTTTACTTCTGCCACCTGAGGCGGTTGCTGCACCCTGCCTCGTGGGCAGGCCGGCTCTGCAATGCCATCAGACTTCAGAATGGGAGGCCTGTTTAGAGCAGATTGACTAGGTAAAGCACAGATTATCTCTCTCTCTCTCTCTTTTTAAAAAAGATATTTATTGAAATTTTAAACAGTAAAACAAACCTTCCAATCAAACCTAAAAAACATACATCATCATCACACTCAAACAAAACGGAAAAATACAATAAAAAACATAAAAAGATAGGAAATAAGGAAAGAGAAAAAAACATGAAAAAAGACATAAAAATCCATTTTTTACTTGTTGTTTTCATAACCCTTCTTCCTGACTTCCTCACATCTCCCTTTTTTGTGTTCCTTTTTACACAACCGTGTTCAGCAAATATCTTACCCTCTTTCAAATCTTGATCTATATTATAGATTTTAACCCATTCTGTCGCCAATTCTTCCCTTTATATCCTTTTGTTTACATTTGACACAATGTAATCTAGGTTTTTTTTTCACTCTTGTCTTTTGAAACATTTGTTACATACTCCTTTTGCCTATGTCACTAATGCCACATTGTCTTTATATCTTGCATCATTTTAACATTCCAACATTTTAACATTTTAACATTCCAACATTTTACAATGTTTTTGCAAGTAGTCTTTAAACTTCTTCCAGTCCTCTTCCACTAACTCTTCTCCCAGGTCTCGGATTCTGCCAGTCATTTCAGCCAATTCCATGTAGTCTATCACCTGCATCTGCCATTCTTCCAGAGTGGGTAAATCTTGTGTCTTCCAGTACTTGGTAAAGCACAGATTCTCATTTGAGTCTTCCAGAGCAAAGTACAGACGTTTCCTGTCCTCCTGCCTTTGCTGTGAAAACAGATGGGCTGCAAGAATTAGTTCTGCCTCTTCTCTTTTGCAGGATTGTGAGACCATCACCATAGCCTAGCTTCACAAGAGGTCTTCTCCAAATAGTCAAATCCTGGTGCCAATAAAAAAAAAATAACTCACTTTTTTCTAACTCGTGAGGATCATGTTGAAGATCATTCTGTATTTGGCTGGCTTGTGCTGTTGCGCATTAGAGATTTTATGTTGATTAAGGATTATTATGCGGTATGGCTTTAGGTGTTTAAGCGTTTTTTTATTGTTATGTCTCAACTGAGATCAACTGGAGGCTGGGGATAAAAGGATGTTTGTGTCTAGAGTCAAGGAAGAGATCAAGATGTCATATATGGGGGAAGGTTTTCTTCTCTGGGCCCCTTTCAGAGGAAGGGTGGGGTATACATTTAATAATAAAGAATTATTAGAGTATTATTCAGAGGAAGGGTGGGGTATACATTTAATAATAAAGAATTATTAGAGTAGGGGTAGAGTAGGTGAGGGTGGAATCTATATATATATGTCAGCATCACCCTAGAGCCAGTGCGCCAACTGGACTCATGTACCTCAACCCCGACTGGGCTGGGCGAGCTGGGTAGCACCGCCAGAGACCTCCTTCCCGCAGGAAACGGTCACAGTGCTGTGGACTCACAGCTTAGAGCTGAGAGCACCGGGTTCACTGTCTCAATACTTCAGTCGTTGCGCAGCAGAGTTTTGCAGAGTCTTGCAGAGTATAAACCACTCGGAGAGCAGCTCTGTAAAATACCTTCCTTTTATTCTATTACTACAACTATGGTACAAAACTATATACAGAGCTAAGTATTCTGAGCATAAAGCAATGCTATACTGAGAGTCTGCAGCTGCTCTTAGCAGCAATCTAATCTCTAGGATCTCTAACACTCTCACTCTCTCCGATACACTGACTGACTGACTCTCTCTCACACACACAGATATGTTGCTGGGCAGAATAAGTTAATAGGCAGGACACGCCTCCTCTTCTCTGTGGAGTCAGCAGAAACCATCAGGAGATGGTCAGGAGATTCTTGGGTATGGGAGGGGTGAAATCTCCTCAATATATATAAGAAAAGCTATGAACATGCTTTTTTTAAAAAAAAAAGTTTTGAAAAATAAATTGAATTTGCTATAACTCCCTGTCACCACCTAGTGTCACATTTATATATTACAATTTACAACAAACTTATTTGCAGCTGTATAGCTGAGTCTGAGGTGTCATTAGGCATGGGCATAGCCAGGATATTTTTTCCGGGGAGTTGGCCTTTTGTTGGGGGGGGGGAGAACCTCAGTTTGCTATGTATTTTTATTGATTTTTTTTGATGTGGAAGGACAGCTGTCCCTCCCTGCCCCTGGCTCCACCCATGTCCTAAGGGCTTGGTAACTTGGAATGCTCTACTGTAACAGCAGCCCCAGAGGTCTTGGGAGGGTCTGATTCCTCTTCCTCAGAGCCAGTCAACTGATTCAATCTTTAGTGTTTCCCTGCTGATTTGGAAAGAACGATTAGAAGCAATGCCATAGAAGCTCTGCAGGAATGGTTCCAGGATCTGTGAGCAGTTTACACTGCAGCTCAGATCAGCTTGATCACGTTTGTTCAAGTTTTTTGTGTGAAGAATCTCTGAAAACAGACAGCGGGTGAGTGGGCAGCACCCATATATTTCGGGAGGACAGAGTAAGGGCGGAACTTACTACTTCCTTAGCAACTATCTCCTTTCGTTAGAACAGGTTGTTCTTGGTTTCAGAGATGCTTCATACGAGCAAGTTAATCATATATTTTATGCAAATTTAATTAGGTTATTTCCCCCCCAGAGCAGCTAATTAGCAAACTCACTTTAGGGTACTAAGGCGTCTGTGTGTAGATATGTCAGTGACGTTTTATAAAGAGAAGAAAACTGTTTAGGGAAGAATGCAGAGCATGAGGACTCTTCAAGTCAGACAAGCACACAGCACATGGATATTGTTGCATGCACCACAATCCCCAAGTGGTGAGAGACACCAGAGATGTTTTCCCAGGGTTTGGTTTCTGTATAATGAAGCTAAATGGAGACTGTGGTGTCATTAGGATATATGGTTTTATTTGCACATATTTGCAAATAGGAGCATAGGAATCTGAGCATAGGAAGGAGGGGCTTACAGCATTAACCTCCCACATATATTGTCTCCCCCGCTAGGATCCTAGGGAGATCCCCAAGCCATAGATTTGGTGCAGCTAAGAAGGTCTGGATCTGGTCAGTGTCTAGATGTGAAACTATCTAGAAACTTCATATATGCAGCTTTGAGCTCCATGGTGGTAGAAAGTGTTGGGATATAAAAGAAATAAATACATGTTGGTCCCTGTGACCAATTACATATATGAGCAGATCTCTCTCAGAATAAGTTTCATGAATTTACGTTGGCATGTATTTCTGATCTTGCAAAATGCAGTTGAATGATGCTCCCACATGTGTAATGGGGTTCATAACATTTCCCCTGTTACTTTCTGTGCCTGGCCTGCTATATTTTGGAAGGTTTAGGACTGACACAGCCTTTTTATTCTAGCATTTGATTTTGTGGTAACCAGAATGAATGGGCTCTGATTCTATAAACTGGGTACTGATTAGAAAAAAAAACAGCAATACAGTCAATGAAATAATGGCAACAAAACAGGTTTTTCATCCAGATATTGGAACAACTGCATATTTACAGTATAAGAGAGAAAATTTTAAAATGAGATTTGTCCCTTCCTTTAGTTAATAATGTATGTCTAGTGGCTTGTCCATAAAACTTTGCAACAGCTGAGCAGCCTGGTAAGTAATCAAGTAATCCTACTTTATAGCCAGTGACAAACAGTTTCAAAGATTTCTTTCATTAGAGTGAGATATATATATTTATTTATTTATTTACTTCAGTTGTGGAATATTCCATCCATGTACACACCGGAGACAAAAAGAAAGCTGATGCCACTGGAGAGGCTTATATTTGTATTCAAGGAGGCAGGGGAGACTCTGGGAAACGATGGCTTAATCCTTCAAAAAGTGGTCCAGTCACTTTCAGCAGAGGAGAGGTAAAATTAATTCATAGCAAATGTGCACACATAAACATCTCTCCCATTGTACGTACACAGAGTATTTTCCCTCGAAAAGAATCTGAATATTCATATGGGACCCCACTATTGTCAATGAACATTATTATCCAGCCAAAGTTAAGCAGTTAAGTGGTTATAGGTCCCACTGATTTTAGTGGAACAGAGCTAAATTACTTGTTTGACAATTCTCCCATCAAAACCAATGGGACTTTAAAAACTTAAATTGTACCCATTGTGATTTCTGCTCTTCAGTCAGTTGGTAGGTAAACATTTAAAACATACGTGTTTTATGCAGAAACAGCTCAATGAGTGGGGCGGAGACTCTATGCTACCTTCCCAAAAGGTGGGTTGCTATTGCTTATGGGGAGGGGCAAGATGGCAGGGAGGTTGTCATGGAGCAAACACACCTGTAGGAACACTTGATTGGCTCTTCCACTGTGTTTGTGCTGCACCAACATCTCCAATCTCCCTCTCCCTCCTGGTAAGCAGTAGCAACTCTGCCCCACTTACCAAGCTGCTTCTGGTCTCACAAGCTTCTTGAACCAATCCTGTGCTGGATCAGTGACATGTGCAGGTAAATCCCATATTTTGTCTAGAGTTCATGCTGCTTAACCCCAGATTGAGATCATGTGTATTTTGTAAATCACAGTGCATATCTATTAGGTTACAGTCCTGACTTATTACATTGCTATCCCACCTTTCCTCCAAAGAGCTCAAAGAGCTCAAGGTGGTATACACTCCCCCCCCATGCTTTCAACACAACAATCCTGTGAGGTAGGTTGGGCTGAGGGTGAATGACTGGCCCGAGGTCACCCAGTGAGTTTCATAGTTGAGTGGGGATTTGAACTCCACTCTGGGAATAAGACTCATTGAACTTAATAGGGCTTATTTCCAAGTAGATATGCATACAATCTGCCATAGTCATTCCAGCTCTATTGGTCAAATATGTTCTGTCATGTAGTCATCATTTCAACATGTGCTTGCTGCATGCCTGGAGAATAAATCAGGGAGAAAACTGGTCAGAAGCGACTGAATGCATAGGTCCAATTTAAAATGTCAGGATTCACAGACAGAAGATATTTCTAATATAAGAAGGTTGTATGAGATGGAAGATGTACTGAGGGGAGGGGGACTAATTCTGGAATAAATAAATGCCGAGGAAATAATATTAGTATTCATGGGGGGAAATGAGCAACATAGGATGTTTAACTACTGCTACCAAGAAACATCTTATTTAATAGAGGTGTTTTCATATATTATAATATGGAGAAGATTTGTCTGTAGAACATAGAGAAATATGACTGATATATTTGCTATCCTAGGTTAGGCCAATCTAGCCTAGTACCCAAGCTCTATCTGAAGCTAATTTGAGACACTTCAGAAGAAAGGCAAGGTCACTTTGAGCAATAACTATAATTCATCTGATTTTATTTGTTTCATTCTAGAAGCTCTGTTACAAATGAGCAGTTTACTGGAACTTTAAACCACTTCAGGAAATACTGCACTTCTTAATAATGTGATACACTAATATTTCCAATAAAGTCTTACTAGTCACTGACACTTAGAACATCACTCTCATTAATGATCTTTTTTTACGACGAACTTACAGAAAATGTTATTTCTTTTCTTTAGCTGAAATGTTTGTCTATGTAGTGAAAAAACCCAAAGAAAGATTTTTGCAGTGCTTAAATTTTAGTTACAGTTCTTGCATGTTAATAGCAGTTGCATCTCGCTTCATCTAAACCAATACTATTAACTCCCCTCAAATTACAGGTGGATGTTTTCACAATCAAAGCAGTGCACCTTGGGAAGCTGAGCCATGTCCTTGTAGGCTTTAAAAGTTTCAACAAAGGTACAAAATGAAAACACGTATATATGTTGAGTATACTGTATCAAATACCAGAAAGGTGACTATGCTAGTCTATAGCTGCAAAAAATATTTTCATGTCTTCCCAGCAGCACCAGATACACTGTGAGACTGCAGTGCTATACATACCTGGCTTGGAGTAAACTCCATTGCACTCAATAGGACTTACTTTTGAGTATACATTTATAGGGTTGAATTGTCACTTACTTGTGGAACAGAAGACTGACTATCTCACCAATTTGACTTGCCAGTATGTGAGACAACCTTTTGATACTGCATGTAATGAGTGTGGATAACTAGAGACAAAATCCTTTGCTGAATTAAGCACTGTCTGTACAACAAATTATACATGAAGATCTTCTAGTCGTTCTTCTGCATCTAGCAATCAAAGCTGTTTATGTGAATTTTGTTGCTGTGTGTGTGTGTGTGTGTGTGTGTGTGTGTGTGAGAGAGAGAGAGAGAGAGAGAGAGTATATGGATGTATATATCTACACATACACAAACACACAGTACATATGCATCCAGCACTCCAACATGATCAATGAGCTTGATACTCACCCCAGAAATTGATTGGACCCTTCAAGTATTCCTGTTGAATCCCTGAATTCCCCAAGGCTTTTTTTGTTTGTTTAGCATTCATTGGAAATGCATATAATCATCCTTATTATTAACTAATTCCTTTCTGTAGAGTTTTGCATGTGTAAGTGCTTTACAATTCTTAATCATTTAGACCACGCACAAAAGCAGTCGCTGGACAGAAATGGAAACCTATTTCTTTCTCTCTTTTTCTAGATGATTGGTTCCTAGAGAAGATTGTAATAAAAGAAGGAAGCTACCCTTTTACCACATACACCTTTGTTCACAATAACTGGATCAGTAAACATTCAAAAAAAGATTTTACGGAGCTTTCAATTCCACTGCAAGGTATCTTTTTTGTTTTATGGTATTTGCCAAAGTCTATGCTGAAGAACCAGCACCCAAATCCCAACACAAGTTTCTTCATAAGGAAGTCCCACAGAAATTCCCAAGTATGAGTACAAAGAACTAAAGCATTAACTGCTTAGGAATCACTTGCATAACAGCCTTGAAGCCATTCCCAAGATAGGTTTCCCAACTTGAACTCAGATTTATTGGAAGTTAATGCAGTTTAAGCTCCCCAATTTCCTACATTCAGAATAATCTAGAGGCTTCATTTTCAAAGCACATAAGATACGGCACAGATAGTACCCTTGCACAAGATCCAACCCCAATATTGCAATCCTGGGAACCAATTCAGACCACAAATCATGTGTTCTCCTGTGATGTTATTCCAGTATTGCCTGCTACATGGCAGCCCAGGAGATTAAGATGAGGCTGAAAATACAAAATACTGAATATAGCTGAGTACTGTAATACATTTTGGAACTGACATTAATATTTAACTCAAATAGATATCATGCTGTTTGTCTGGGTATTTTTTCCATTCAGAAATGACTGTAACATCTGGCCCAGTGAAAATGTTTGATGTTAGAAGTCAAGGACAATGGAAGATGTGGATGGATTGTGCCCATGTTCCAGAAAAGATTCCTGTTGTAAAAGTGCTTGTGTATGGAACCAATGGGGTATCTCTTCCACAGAATGTCCAGAGTATGAAAAATGATCCATTTCTGGTGGGTTTCTAATTTCTTTTTATAGCATACACCGTATATTCTACTGTACAGTTCTACTGCATTGCTGCCACAGGCACATGATGTCCAGTGCAGGGAGGTCTGAAAGAATGGACACAGGAGACTGGTATTGAGTTCAATTAGATCACAACTTTACTACAGGAAATAGTAGGTTTGCTAAGGCATTGGGCATGTATCCATTATCTGGCAGCCCACCTACTACCTGATAGATACCCAGTGGGATTGACTTTGTGCTGGGGAGTTGCTCCTAACAGAGATTGGGTGCCATGACCCTGCACAGACCACCATTGGGAGAGGTGTACTGGGTGGGTGGAAAAATCCCACAATGATCAGCCTGCACCTGGCCACCCCTTAAATAGAGGCATGCTTACCAAAAAAAAAAAAAAAATTTAAAAATGAGACTTTCAAATGGCCACCAAACAGCACCCAAGCAATGAATGCAACCCTTATCAGCTCCTTATAAAATTTAACTTCTTTTAACTGATACAAATATGCCTCCACCTAAGAAATGTAGATTTCTGGTCTGTGGTTATATATGGATGAATGCCGGCATTGAAATGTAGAATTTTTGTTTGTTACCATGTTCTGTATTTTGGTGTTTTTCTATCGTAGACCGCCCTGCAATCTTTCAATGAAAGGTGGTATAGAAATTAAATAAATAAAGAATAATAATACTGTATTTACTCACGTCTAATGTACCATCGCATCTGAATCAATTTTCATAAACTTGAAACTAAAAATAGTATTTGCTGGCAAATGTAAATGTGCCATCAAATCTAATGTGCACATTAATTTTGCAACATAATTTGGCCAAAAACGGTTAATAATAATAATAATAATAGTAATAATAATAATAATAATAGTATCCATTCCCAAAGTTCTTACATTTGCAGTCTCATAACTTTTGATGCTAATTTCTGAAGGAAACCCTTTAAAAACTCATATTTATTTAACTCATATTATTTAACTTACATATGGAAACCACAATTGTGGTGGTGGTTGTTTTGCTAGTATTTAAGGATAGAGTGAACAGCATTTAAAGAAAAAGTGTGAGATTGTTAAAAACTGAGGTTGAGAAAAGAAATACACATTTGACGAATGGAATTTTACCAAGATGTTGGATGTTGCGTGTTGAGTATTCTCCTCAACCTTTGCTTTTAACAGTTTGAATTAACTGGGTTTTATTGTTCTACCAACAATATTCATATAAAATATATGCAGTGGCTCAACACATTAAAAACTAATTTTAGCAACTTCATTTACAATGGAGTCCTATGAATCTTACACAGAAGTATCACTAAATTCAATGGGACTTATTGCCAGGTAAGTATGTATAGTATTGCACCCTCAACATTCAAACTGAGCTAAGGTGAAAGAGAAAATAATAAAAATCATCAGAATGAATGTGTGACATGTATACTTCAGCCAACATTTTGTTTTCTTGAACAGTTAAGCGTTGGTGATATAGGCAGCATAACAAAGATATCCTTTGTGTTATCCAACACCAGTTTGAGCAGAGGAGTTAAACTTCTCAAGGTATGTTACATTTGCCTCACATGACCTTATATGAAATCAAACCTTTATTAGGCATTATGCAAATAAAAACCGTAAGAAGGAAAATAACATGTAAAAGCCTTGAAATATATATAAAAAGGCAGCAGTTGGCTACAATCATATATATATATATATACATATAAAATCAGTGGTTTTCCTTGTTAACCTGCTCCTTGGAGGACTGCAGCCAAAAACTCGGCTACCCCCGCCGTTACCCTTTGGTCAACGTCGGATAGGCAGAATCCCGCACATTCACCTTGCTGGGGTTCCAGACCACCCAAAAGAGGGGACAGCACGCGTTGACGGAGCGTACTGTACAATGGGCAATGGAAGAGAATATGCTCTACAGTGTCCGGGACATTCATAGAGCATCTGCAGAATCTCTTGTTTCTAGGGATGTTTTGATATCTTCCCCTGACAAATGCTGAGGGAAAGACATTCAACCGGGCCAGCATAAAAGCCCTACGCTGGGCTGGGATTATTAATTTAGTGACGTAATTGACTCTGCTATCTAAGATATTTAAATCATAGAATATGGGGGAGCAAATTTTGTTTACAGCTGCCATAATATTTTGTCTCTCCACATCCTTTAGTCTAGCTAGGATATTATGGAAAATGTATTGCTCACTAGAATTATACAGGGGCTCCAGCTCGATGCCTAAAGATTCAATCTTTTTTTCGAGGTACTGATACCATCTTGATTTATAGGAGTCTTTGAGCAGATCAGCGAGCAGGCTTGATGGAGAGCAGCGAAAATGGCAGCGTAACCAATACTTTATTGAGGTGGACCAGGCCCAGTATTCCATTGTGTGTATGCCTATTTCTGCACACATTGTTTCATATTTGATCGCAGCTGGGAGTCCAAGAATACGTCTCAGAAAGCTGGAGTGAATCTTATTTAAATCACTGTTATATGCTTGAATCCATAGCGGGATTCCATAGAATATCTGGGCTTGCACTTTTGTTTGAAAAATCTGATTGGCCGCAGGAATAAATTGATTACCTTTCTGATAATAAAAACGGGCAACTGCTGATGAGGTGCACTTTGCCTGTTTTATGGCATTTGTGCGATGACTTGCCCACATGACCTTATGTTACTCTCTGTACTATAGCACAATACTTGGTACTTCAGTGGTATTGGATTTTAAAATACAAGTTTTCTATTTATGTAATACTGTAGGAGTTTGAAAACTGACTTGCGATTTCTTGTTGTTGTTTTATTTAGACTTACATAACTTGCCTATCCCCAGAGGGTAAGGCCAGGTAACAAACTTGCTTAAAACAGTTTAACATACACTGCTCAAATCATTTTTATGTACAAGCTCTTACAAAAATTTCTAGAAAGCTGTAAGAAGCCATTGCAGATGCTGGGAAACTAATGTAATTTTTAGCAGCTCATTCTCATCAGAATGGCCCTATGACGATCTATTCGTGGAACTGAATCTTAAGGTTACCAAGGCATGATTGATAGTTACAAAGGCATGACTGATCTGAATATGAAAGAAAAAAGCATGCACTCCTGTGTGTACCAATAGATCATGTGCATTTAAGTTGCAGCAGTGGATCAAAAACCCACACCAAGGTTATAAGCCTGAATGATTAGGGAATCCCTGTGCTGCCACCCTCTCTCCCATTATGCAACCTGTCAGCCATCCTTATTTCAGTCTTCCCTGGATCCAGCTTCACTTGACTGGCTTGCATCCAATTGCCTCTGTGGCTCGGCACAACGTTAAGTGTCAACTCTGCAAATTCTAGATGGGATGAAAGGAGAGAGATAACTAAAAGCCTAACATGGGAACTGAGCCAACCTCCCTTTCTCATTAGGATCATATTCAGTAGCCTAATATACATGGAACGGGAGAAGGTACAAGACAGAGTCCTGGGTCACTTCCAGACAACCGGTTTAATGAAGCCCGATTTGCTCACAGGAAGACTGGATAAAACTGTCCATCCTGATTTGTTTGTGGGGATATTAGGCAACTTTTCGTCAAGCATCAACTCCCACTTTGCAGTGCATTTTTGTGTTATTGCAAGAAGAAGAAATTTGGGGGAAGTGGGGTTGTTTGGCCAGAGCTCCAAGTCAGCTTTAATTTCACAGCCTGATTTTTCTGGAGTGCTATTGAATCCCACCCCAAAGTAGTGAGAGTATGGAAGCACCCCTGGATCACCCCTGAAGAGGTGGTCTGTGGGTGCTGACAGCTAATCAGCCATTACTACCCTTTGAATTTCTCTGCTAATCATGAATTGGACAACTCAAGAAAGCCCCGTGGTTCTGCAGCACCTCATGCACTGTGGCACAGAGAAAGGAGAAAAAGGAAACAACCAAGTCAGCACAAAAGAATGATGGAAAGGCACCTAAAATGTAGTGTGTGTGAGGAACCATAGTAAAAGAAGTTTTTGAACACCAGTTCAAGTACAGTAGTTTGTCAGCCAGGTAAATTAAAAGCACAAACAAGGCCACACATCTTAGTGGTCTCAGTGCAAAGACATTTCATCCCCTAAATATTGTCTTTTATCACACTTAGGAAGGGAAGGGATAGTGTGGAGATCCATCTGTGTTGCGGTTACATCTGCTGTTTTTGTGTTCAGGAGCTGCATTTTTTCTACAGTGATTATTTTCTTTTTATAGCGCAGTCATATATATATCATATGATATCATAGCAGATATCATATCAGTATTTAAAAGTTCTTACTGCAACATTAGTAAAATCCATTCCAGAAGAAAAACATTAAGAGGAATTGGATTTTTTCTTTTTGTACTCAGGAAATCAAAATCATTCTTCAGGGAAGTAATTAATTGTTTTATCAAAAGTGAATCTGATAATTTCAGTTTACAACAAATGCAAGGAATCATGTACATTTGAGCTCATTTCGTGAAAAGGCAGAATAAATGCTATAAATAAACAATGTGTAGCCTGGCTCTTGGTGCACTATTTGTGATACAGAATCACAATTTAAATGACAGTAAGGAATCCCTCTTCCTAGCTAACCCTCTTGGAGACTGAGGCACTGTTTCATTATGATCAATCAATCAAATGTTTATTATGGTTGATCAACCATTAAGCAAAGTACAAAATAGAAAGAAGCACAAAATCACCGCCTCAGTGCAACCGATGCTGAATTATTAAAAATGACAAGCTAGGACAGGCACCCCCAAACTCGTCCCTCCAGATGTTTTGGGACTACAACTACCATCATCCCTAGCTAACAGGACCAGTGGTCAGAGATGATGGGAATTGTAGTTCCAAATCATCTGGAGGGCTGAGTTTGGGGATGCCTGAGGTAGGAGCTAACAATACTAGCAAATTAAGAGATATCACAGCTTTAAGATATAGATACATTAGTAGATTTATTAGACTCCTCAAGAAAGATACTCAAAAGTGTCTAGAAGTATCAGCCAGAAAACTGCCTCATAAGGGAATTGTTGTTGGCATCTTCCTGTCTTGAGAGACAATGGTGTGCACCTCCAGGGGTGAAATCAAACTGCAAGCCTGGAAAGTGTGTATGGAGGTCCTGGGCTGCCCCGATGACAAGACCCCCTCTTGGCCTTGCTGATATGGTCCAAAGTAAAGCAGAGTAATATGTTTGGCACCAGCTTGGCTGCAGGAGTTGCCAGGAGGAGGCATACAAGGAGCAAAGTTTTCCTTCTGCTAGATGGGCTACCTTCCCAGGTTGATGAGCCCCATCTGCCCCTCACTTCCTTCTACAGCACATGCAGACCATTTGACCCACTGCTGGATTGCATATCTCTGTTAGAAGCAGACCAAGTCAGGCACAGTGACCTGGTGGTATAAATGGCCCATTAGTGATGCATGTGACTCCTGCGTATCCATATCTTTTATTGTATAACCACTCATAGATCCAAAGATAGCAGATAAAAACCCCACCCCTCATTGATTCATTTTTTTCATGTAGACACAAAAGAATCTAGCAACATCTGCTACAACAGAGACATTGGCAGGGCAATGGAGCCAGCATTGAATAGAGAGCATCCATGACAATCTACTTAATGAGACAAGTCCAATTTTCAAGTTCATGGCAGTACTAGCAATACAGTACTAGCTGTAATAACTGCAGCTCTAAGGAAGAAGGATTGAATTCCTTCTAAGGAAAATCTAAGCCCAGGAAATGAGATTGAGGCTCCATACAAAATCTGGTTCTCAGCTTTTGCAATGAAAGCCTGTGGAGCTGCTGGAACAAATTTGCCTCCTTTTGTGAATAAAAATCAAAATCGTGCTCTTACTGTATAGGAGTCATGAAACTGAATCCTGAGGCATTTGTAGGAATTGGCTTGTTCTAATCTGTGGTCCTCCATGTCCTCTTGGCTGCAGCTCCGGATGAAAGACTTGGACACTAAAGAAGAACTGGGTTTTCACCCTTTAAACCAATGGCTTTTTGAAGAAGATGGGTCTGAGACTGTGACAGAGCTAGCAGCAGTCAGACCAGATAAAGTACCACTTAAGGGTATGTTTCCCAACCACAGAACAAGTAAAACTAAATGCTCTCTTCCAGAAATTACCTCTGTGAAAAACATGGTAGGAAGGGCTATACATTATTCTAGAGCAGGTGAACAACCTTCCTGTCCCTAAGGGCCTCATGTGGTGGGTGGACATTTGGCTGTGTGCCAGAAGGGATAGCCAGTCATGGGCAATGCCATTAACACACTTGTTCAACACACACATAGACATTGAACTCTTTATTTCCTTCTTTCCTTCTCTCTCGCTCTCTCTCTCTCACTAGTGGCGTAGCGTGGGGGGTGCAGGGGGGGGCCGGCCGCACCGGGCGCAACATCTGGGGGTTAGGGAGCGCAAATCCACGGGTTAGGGGGCGCAAATTACTTGCCTTGCCCCGGGTGCTGACAACCCACGCTACGCCACTGTCTCTCTCTCTCTCTCACACACACACCCCTTTCCCCTTCGATTTCCCAGCACTCCAGTTCAGCAGTTCAAAGCTGCAATTAGTGTGCTAATATGCAACTATCTTGTCTGTGTTGGGAGTGCGAGACGGGATGCGGGGGGGGGGGGGTTAAAACCTCCACCAGCACTCCCATTGCAGATAACGTTCTGCCTGCACTGCTAAGAATTGAATAAGGACCTGGAATGTATGGAGAATACCATGTTGGCTTCTCCCAGTTGAGGTTCTGGCTGTGAACCACCCTGAGATGTGTGGATGAAGGGCAGTATACAAATTTAATAAAATATTTAAGTCCAGGCAAACTGGTTTAACTGGGTTTAAAAACTTGGAGAAAGGCATGTTTAAGTTACATTAAATTAAGTAGGACTTATATTTAAGTAATTAGGTTCCACCCATCTCACTTTAAGCACCTCTAACTCTTGCAGGATTGCATCTGATATGAAGGGTTCTGTTGGGTTACAGTAAAAGTGATTTTCTTCACGTCCCAACTCAAACTCTGATAAATTAGCAAATTTAGTTGTACAGTGCTATGCAGAGTTCATGCATCTACTGCTCTAAAATTGTTCTGTCATGCTTCCTAAAGACGTATGCATTACTATGCAGACGTATACAAAACTATGTGTTGTCATCCAGGCATCATACTAGATGATGATTTCTGTCTGTAGTGAATAATATTAATGCAGATCGATGTGAAGAGTTGAGCTACTTCCTCATAGCACTTTAATTGGTAGTGGCAGCAATTATCTAACTGGCAGGCTCAAAGGGAAAGCAGCTGATCTGGAACAAACAGCAGGGCTTTAGCCCTGTAAACTTTCCTTTTTTTTCTACAGAAAAATCAGCAGCAATGAATAGATGCTAACTGGAGTTAAGTCCTGCAATTAATATGAAAAAAGGGGATTTGTTTCTCTTGGCTTCTGCAAGAAATGACTCGAGCTTCATTTAATTGCACTTTTAAGTCATATTGACATAGTTCGGTGACAAAAGTTCTAGCCAGGAATGACAGTATAGATTTGATGTTGTTCATATTTGAATAATAAGCAGAATGCTATAAACTTGTAACACTGGGCTAAAAAGTGGAACTACTTTTTAGTAGCCATGTATTATGGGTTTTGGAAGTGTGCACGTGTGGTGTATTGCAAGAAATTATACTGAGAGCAGGGATGTTATTGGGGAGATACAGTAAAACAGGAATTAAGGAAGATAAGTACCAAGCTGAAATAGAGGCAAATGCCATAAATACTCTTTTGTACACCTGTTTGTTTTCATTAAATATGCACTTCCATACAAATTTACTGTACTTGATGGTAAGTCCCATGGAGCTTAGTGGGACTTACTTCTGAGTTGAACTGTAGAGGGCTGCCCTAAAGCATATTTGCTTGTCTACTAAAAATAGATGGAGTAGCTGATTGTAAGTTTGGCAGTTGGAAACTGTACGACGGGGTGAGCTCCCATTGCTATGTCTCAGCTCCTGCCAACCTGGCAGTTTGGAAGCATGCCAGTGTGAGTAGATAAATAGGTACCGCTGCGGCTGGAAAGTAAACGGTGTTTCTGTGCACTCTGGTTTCCGTCATGGTGTTCTGTTGTGCCAGAAGCGGTTGTGTTCATGACCATGGAAGTTTGACCCCCAAAATCCACTCCCCCAAAACCCAGAAAAAAATGCTCTCTGGTTTGTCTGATTGCTCCCCTTTACTCCTTCCCTCCATTTCTCAGCCAACCATCAAAAAGCAAACAATGAAGTAAAATACTCTGTTCTTATATATAAATTGGTGGTATGTATAGCAAGGTTTCGGTACTAATTTAGTGTTTTTGGATAAGTGATTTTTCTCATAGCTTAAGTTCATAAAGCAGGTCCTGTGTGGTTTGTTTATGAAGGAGGAAGGATATAGGACTATTGGTTTTATTTCTTACACACATATTAATTTTATGCTTCTCATAGGTTTCTTTGTCACATTTTCTATCGTTGATCTTTTTCCACAGTGGTTACTTACTCAATCAGTGTCCACACAGGAACGTTACCTGCATCAGAAACAGAAGCAGATGTCTTCATTACAATATTCGGGGAGAACGGGGACTCTTACAAAAGAAGACTTAGGTGTTCAAAGTCATGTGCATACTTTGCAAAGGGTCAGGTAAGCTTAGAATTTGTCTAGCTGTTATTTTGAGGGGCTTTGTAAACTTCAACCAGAGTGTTCACAACACAGCTACCTCAAGCTCTGCTTTCACGGGCATTGCTATGTGAAATCATGAAAAATGCAGAAAATACACTTAAGATGTGTTCCCTCTCTATATTGCTTGCGAAAGTCGAAGAAAAAGGAGCTGCAACATCCAGAGCACACATGCAAAACAACACTTAAATGCTGGCAAATTAGCAGTGCTGATGCTGTCAGAAATAGCCACCTTCTATCATTCAATAACCAAGGGCTGGAATAAAAAAATAAAAAATAGGTGGATTTTTTGCTCTGGGAATGTTTGTACAAGTTTATGGGGTTTTGGAGGAGTCATGAAGTTGCAAAGCTGAGGGGGCTGGGTCCAGACCTAGACATGGCTAGATGGAGCCATTGCGGCTCTTTCAGTGAGTCTGTTCTAAACATGACCAAGTCCAGATCCAGACCCGAGTTATTTCCCCATTCAGATCTGCATCTCCTTTGCTTTCCATGAAGACGGATCTGGCTTCTTCAGCTGCTATTCCACAGGGTAGCTGTATGCCAACTAGAAAATCTCTTGCAACTCCAGGAATTCTCATATCATAGCTCCCAGGGAATCTGAGGTTATTAAGATAACCCTATATATTTAAAGGATTCTAAATACAATTTGCAGACTACTGTGATGTGCATCAATACCCTGCTGAAACAACTGTGTTTAATGACAGAGAAAGGAGAGCCTCTCAAGCTTTACAGCTGCAGCCTTAAGGGAATATTCCTGGAACTATAAGCACAGGATGCCATAATTCTAATTTCTATTGACTCTTTTCCTATACAAATCACTTCTCTTAAGGAATGTGTATAGAAATAAATACCATGCATATAAAATGTAAACTGGCACTGCTGCAGTTCAACCTCCATTCATTTAATGGGGTTTGTCTGGAAGCTTAATGCAAGACCTGCTGAAATAAATTGAGGTTGAACAGCAGCAGTACTTGGTGAATTGTGCCTATGATATTAGATATTTGCATATAATTCTGAACAGAAATCCAGGGTCCAAATCCAATGCAGATATCTCACTGCTGCTTTTAAAAGAAATGTGAAGAGATGGAATATCTGATCACAGATCTGCAACGCCTTGGCTAGTTTGGCCCTTTGTAACCACTAAAACAGCTGAGCAATTGAACAACTTGCACAGGAAAATTGTTGAATTTCCCTTCCTAGAGATTTAAAAGAAGAGAGTTGATAAGTATCTATCAGTGTCGTGAATCCTGCTCCTGCAGGGGTTGAGCTACATGACTCACGAGATCCCTTCCAAAAATTGGGAATCTGATTCAGCCGCATTAATAAGCCTAAATTGAATTTACTGCTTGTAGCTGTCACAACTGTATGATAGAAGAAGATGAAGCAATTCAATTAAATCAAATCACAGTGAATGAAGCTGGTTTATATTGCTTAAGTAATTATCTTTCTAGTTAAATGCTCTCATTGGTTTAATGGGTTAAATGAGTAGGAAATTGTCATTTTGCCTAACTAAAGCAGAATCTAAATCAGGCGAGCCAATTTAATAAAATGGTTTTGCTTTTCATCAATTACATTTCCAATGAAGTGTATGTGTCTTTACACAAAGGGAGAAATAACATAGGACAAAAATACATTCTGGCTAACAGCGAGAGCTGTGTAATGTAATGCATCACAAGGCAAATTCATTGATAACAATGGGGTGATTTTGACCACTGTTTCCTGAGGACTTTGATTTATTGTCCTATTGAAAGGGATTAATGATTCATTTCAATCTGAAAAGTACTAACAGGAAAGAAAGATGAATATTGCTGGTATAGCCTATTATGTACAACTCTGCATATAGTGTGCCACCATAACAAGATTTGCCATTTCAAATAACAAAATCAAAAGTGGTGCAATGTTCCAGAAGTTATTTACAATACATTCTTCTTGACTATTGACTATTTGGGGCTTTTTATACTTCCCATTAAGAGTTGTACTTTGTCATGGTAACTGTTTTTGGAAGAGTATAAATATGTGAAGGTAAAAATGTCAGAAATTCTATTTTTCTAGTTGAAATTATATTCTCCAGGCTACATTTCCTGGGAGTATTTGTAGAATATACCTGGACCAAAAGATACATGTAAGAATCTGATTTTTAAAACCATAAAGCATTTCCATTTTATTTTAATTTAATCATGTTTTATTTCATTCTTCTTTGTCTCATTGTATAGAAGTTGTCAACAAGTAAAATTATAGCTGCTGCTGCTGCTGCTGCTTCCATCCATCTGGTCGTCTTGCTACCCACATGTGCCCACACTTCCACCCACCCGCTCGTATTCTCTATCAAATGGGCACACATTCATTCCCTCTAATATAATTTATTCATCCCAACATGCATCTCTGCAGCTGCTACTGCACTGTTGTTTACTGGAAGCTAGAATAGTATTAGAAGTGTTCATTTGCACTAAAAAACCCACACCATTTCCTTGTCTTTATCAAACTCTCATGCACAGAAGACTGATAGCTTTCTGTGGTCAGTCTAATTGGCCATTGTTAGCATTGCCATCCATACTTAGAATTTGAAACACTATAAGGAGTAAAACTTAAGCACACACAAATTGGTTGATTTGTTGTATTGCACTGTGCTGTCATTCACAGAGTTGCTGCTGAGTAGATGGAGAAAATCACGCATGGTATTAGTATGAACCAGCCATTTTCAAGCTTTTTGTGTCCATTGAATTCTTCTCATATCAACATTCCTGCCAAAGAACCTTTGCAGAAGAATTGGGGAGGGGGTGTTGTAGGGTCCATATGGGATATTGAAGAGTCCTATTGGCCCATGTGAACTGAGTGTATATCCTTGAATACACCCAGAACTCCCTTGCAGCTCTGTATTGTATGGCTAGCTGTGCGGTGGAAATTGAACTTCTATTACTAATACTTTAATTCAGGAACCTTTGCAGGAATTCCATGGTTCCAAACAACACAGTTTGAAAGTCATCAATTTAGACCAAAATACCAGAGACAGGGAGCTGGCCAATGAGTTTAAATCCTGAAACAGCTATGGATTTGCTGGGTTTATGCTGCACATACTGTTCAGCCACTGTGGTCTACCTGTAAAGTTAACAGCTACAGCTGCATACTTTGAATGCTGCTGGAAAATATTACTATAGGAATCATTTAGTTAATAAATGTATCTCAATCTCAAGTTCCAAAAAGCATTTTAGGCATGACAGAGTTCTTCTAGTCTCTGAACAATGAGACTTCTGCATATGAATAAGGTATCTAAAAGCTATTGAATCAATATTGTGTTTAAGTACCAGTAAAAGGAACAACTGAACAGGAAAACGATTCTCTTTTCTAATAGAGTAGTTGAATTAAGCAATGTTTAATATGTTTTTATTAAGTGGATGTTGGCCCTGCTTTATTTCCTTTCCCCAATAGTTGAATACCTTCAGTGTCCAAGCAATAGATCTAGGAATGTTGAGCAAAGTGGTTGTGGAACACAATAGATCTGGTTATGGAGCGGGTTGGTACCTTGACCGAATCATGATACAAGAATCAGAGAAGAATAGTGACCAGTATGTATTCCTGTGCCAGCAATGGTTGGACAGTGGAGTTGGTGATGGAAAAATGAAACGAGAGGTGCAACTTCTTGGAAAAGTTAGGAAAGAGAAGCTGGCTGAAAATTTTCATGGTGAGATGCAAAATTATAAAAATATATTAACGATTCTGTTTTGATAGATTTTATTCTGCCTTTCAGGGATGGGTCTGTTGAAACCAAAAAATGCTATTCAAATATAATATACCTTTATTCTAAGTAACATCATTCATGTATCCTCATGACATTTTGCAAAGCGGGATAATACAGTGTGTGTGTGTGTGTGTGTGTGTGTGTGTGTGTGTGTGTGTGTGAATGTGTGTGTACACACACACACACACATACACTCAGAGAAAGAGAGGGGGGAGATACAGAGACTAAGAAGTATAAGAAATGATTTAAAATTAGATTTGGGGATTAGATGCAACAGAAGGTGGTGAGGAGAGAAAAACAAATAGGAGACTTCTTCAGGCATGATGAATGACAGACCAAAGGCTCTTGTAGCTGAAGCTATTTCTGATATATCTAATCTGTTGTAGCAGTATTTTCTACCTCACCTACACCCCATTTAGGGTAAAAAAGTAAACCCCATTTAGGAATGTTGTTTTAAAATGTGATGAACTGAAACATGCCCACAAACCCCTTTCTTGGTCAAGGGGGTGGAGAGAGTGTTGGTGAAGCAGTAGCAGCAGTTCCTGGATGTTACAGACTATCTGGATCCATTTCAGTTTGGGTTCAGGAGCAGTTTTACCACTGAATCAACCTTGGTTGTCCTGATGTGGCTGGGGAAACCCAGCCAGATGGGTGGGATAGAAATAATAAATGATGATGATGATGATGAATGAAGTGCATTGAGAGCAGCAGCTCAGCCCTACTTGCTCTTGCCCCACCATTTTCCCCTGGGGAAATGCAATATTTAGCACTGAATAGGAGCAAATGTCAGTTGGGTTTTCTTCAGATTGATGCTTTCTCCGATTTATTGCTAAAGAATTATTTCTCCAGAGGAAAGTGGTGTGACAAAGGCAAAACCACTTGGACCTGTGCCTAGAAAGTGTGGGACAAGGGGGAAACTGCTCAGACCCATCCTTTCTAGACACGGGACAAGCTTAAGACTGGATGAGCCCTGGGACATGGGGAGTATTAGTCTGTCCTTCTTGCTTGATCTCTCAGCAGTTTTTGATCCTATTGATATCATGTGTGCAGAAACGCTGTTAAAATTGTAAAACAATGTACAAATTCAGAATAGTATATAAATGATTAACAATCACAGCACTATTGCTAGTATTGAAATATCAAGGGTTTAACTGTTGGCTTGTTTCATGCACTCTGTGGTTAACAACAGTTCAAAATTGTGGAGCAAATTCAGATTTCTGCAACACTACAGTCAATTTGTTATTTCCTACTGATTTGCTTTTCTAGGTACTTGGGATGTCACTGTTACAACTAGAGGCATTTCAAGCAATGCTATGAACCCTAAGTTGACTCTTACGGTTTGTGATGACAAAGGGGCATCTTCTTCAGTCTTTATTCCCAAAGGATCATTTCAGAGGGCTGAGGCTTACCAGGCAACACTGGAGCTGGATAAGAAGTCTAATATGATATGCAAAGTTCGCTTGGAAGTAGAAGACACAGATGGGGAAATGTGGCATTGTCGTGAGGTAAATCCTAAGTATGCATTTGTATATTATACTGGAAGAAAAAACTTCTTTATATAACCTTGTTGGGCTTCCAGGGACAAGGCTAAATCAAAGGCCCCTGTGTCCATTCCCTCATTCCTCTTCTTTTGCACAAATGGCCACAAATCACTAGGATATTCTGTTCATGGTTTTTATTAGGGATTAAATGTTACAGCACACTTCACACCCCAACAAAGATAGATCCCCCAGGGCATGAAGACAGCCTCCCGGATTAGGGTTTTAGACAGTCCCCTCCAATAGTCAGACAGATTTTTCACTCCGTAACATTTGGGTATCCAGTAAAGGTAATCCAAAGGTACCTTGTTGGGCTGCTTTACCTCTGCCTTCCTTGCTACTAGCATGCAGAAGGGGGGGGCACCCTCTTGCTTTTCCCTTGCAAGACTGTTCTACCTCTCTGGAGGCTGACACAAGCAAGCTCTGTGTCAGTGCATCCCCACTTCAGGGACTCAAGAGCAATCCCTTCTTCAGGCATAGCCTACTGCTCACTAGACCAGTGTTTCCCAACCGGTGTTCCGCGGCACACGAGTGTGCCGTGAGACATCGGCTGGTGTGCCGCGAGATGCCTGGAGGGAGGCGGGCGAGTCGGGTGGCGAGAGGCGGGGCGGCGGCGGCGAGGAGAGGCCGCGCCTCCTGCTGCTGCCTGGCGCTCCTCCTCGCAGCCGGCAGCGCTGCCTGGGCGCCTCCGCGCGACTCTGCCTCGCTGGGTTTGGTCTCCCAGCAGAGACGGGTCACACGCGCACCTCCCTCCCTCCCTCAGCCTGCGCGGAGGGAGAGCCAGAGAGAGGCATCGCTCCTGCGCGGCGGGAGAGGGAGCAGACGGAGCGATGCCCCAAACGAGCTGAATTCCGAGCGAGGGACTGAGGGGGGAGGGAAAAAACTTTCGCTTTCGTGCGTCCCTCCCGGCGTGACGCTGCGCGCTGACGTCACGGGGCGGGGCTTTAATGGTGGTGTGCCGCGAGATTTTTTTTCAGTAAACAGGTGTGCCGTTGCCCAAAAAAGTTTGGGAAACACTGCACTAGACCCTCAAATTCCTCCAGCCTCATTCCAGTCAGCTTCCCAGCCTCAAGGCATTGGTTAGGTGTAGCCTGAAGCTTCACACTTCCCCACTTGCTTGCCTGCTTGTTTAAAGCAATCTTTCAGTATTTCCTACTCCTTAATATTCTGCCTGTGTTATCTGTGTTTGCTGCTGCTTGGATAAATGAATGAATCTGACTTTTGGAACTTTTTGTAAGTAAAGTGTTTTAAACTTATTTTATGACTTCTACAAGAGGGATAGAAAAGAGTAGAGCACTTTGCAAGTGAACTAAATGGGATCAAAAGGTCTATATTTCCACATTATACTCTGCTACTAAGGGTTCTCTCCTGCTGTTGAATTAGTTTAGCCCCACATTTTGAATTCATTCCCTGTTTAGGGAAGTTTTTAATGTTTAATGCTGCATTGTGTTTTTAATATTTGGTTGGGAGCTGCCCAGAGTGGCTGTGGAAACCCAGCCAGATGGGTGGGGTATAAATAATAAAATATTACATTATTATTATATTATGTGCCCAGCCAATTCGTTTGTTATTTACCCCCCACACACACACACACATGGGTCGTGTGAATTCATATTTTTCTCCCACAAGACCTCCACTCTGTCCCCCTCCTCCCCTTTTCCCTATCTGCCTTCTGCACACAGAGAGGAAGCTGCCTGTCTTGTCCACCAGCAGGCTGTCTTAGCCACACTTTATTGGCAAGCCTTGCATCTGAGCAATTGAAAAACAGAGGTACTGTAGAGCTGTCCCCAGCTATCTTTCACAAACCTACTCTCACTCTCACACACATATTCCTATTTAAAGGGATGTGATTTTCAGAAAGCATCTTCTAGTTGTGCTCAACAGTTATCTAACAGTCTTATGTAACATAATGCTCAGGTCTGTTTGTCACGTATCAGGCTATTTGCATAATATTAATATCTGTTTATAGCAGAACTATTACGGCTTCCATAGTATGCATCAAAAATTTATTTGGGAAGAAATGTTTTCTTTTTTAAAAAAACATGAATGGTGGGGGCTGGAAAGATTCCCTCCCCGAGTCACTCAGTGAAGTAGTTGGCAGGTGGTTAGGAAGACAGAAGGAAGTGTTATTACATAACACAATTACAGATTTCACTATGGTAGTATGATATCACTCTGATGATTGCCACTGGCTGAGCCAAGGGGTTGGGGGGGCTGTGGGGGGGGGCTGATGGGAGCCAGAGTCCAGCAATATCTGCAAGGCTACTGCCTTCCCATGCCTAGTTTGGATGGATGAAAAAGGATGCTTTATTTATTAGTGGCTGGCTATACTTCACCTCCAGCTAATGTATTTGAATGATTGTGTTTTGCGTTCCTTCAGTCCTTCCAAGGGCTGGAGTAAACCTGTTTCCTCTCTAATGCAGAGGAGTGACATTGTTCTCTAACATATTTGAACATTTATTTATTTATTTATTTATTTATTTATTTATTTATTTTGTTTATAATACAGTGATCCCTAAAGAGTTTGCATAAAATATTAAAACTAAATATAACAAAATATGGAAATTAAAGAGTTAATATATATATATCAATAAAAACAGAAATCTATTATCTAGGGACATGACATGTGCTTAAAAGTAGCTATTGTTTCCACTTCCTGGATTGCATGTGGGTGAGTGTTACCAATTGAGAAGGCCTGCTGTCTAGATATCACAAGGTGACATTCCACTGATCATAGTATAGTCAGCAAAGCCTCCTCTGAAGATCTTAGTGATCAGCCAGGTATGTTGGCCTGCTAGGTATCCTGGTCCTAAGTTGTTTAGAGCTTGAACATGGCTCAGTAGCTAATCAGCAGCTGTAAGAAACGTTCTCATATATTTATTTGGATCAGCTACACCAAGGTGCTGGCTTCAATATTACCTAGTAAAACATGGCTCTATATCTACATATTCTCAAACTGGCTATTATATTCTGGTCTTGCAACTAACAAAGGGAGACAGTGACAATGCCTTGACAAAAGTACCTGCCATGTAAGCTGACATCCCAGGAAAGAGACAGAGCACCAAAGTGACAGCCTCTCCAAGTGTGTCTAGGATGCTGAAGCTAAAGTCATCAATTGCAGCAAAATAGCTGTGTTGCAGAAAATATAAGGAATTTTCCCTGACAAAATAAAAGTCAAAATGCTTCTGGGGAATAGCTTTTAATTCATAGTTGTAACTGAAAGTCTTGCATTGTTTCTAAATTGCTCCGCTGACGATTGCATTTCCCAGAAGGTGAAAGATGCAAAAAGGGGGTCATTTCTTTTGGGCCTCGTCCTCACCAACAGGGAGGAACTGATCAATGAAGTGAAAGTACAGAGAACCTTGGGAGGAAGTGATACACAAGCAAGGGAAAGCTGAGTGTAGTTGAACATGCACTCTGGACTATAAGGAGGCTCATTTCAAAAAGCTAAAAGAACTATTGGGTAAAGTCCAAAGGTCAAAATTACTCAAAGAGATGGGAGTCCAAGATGGATGGGAGTTTCTTAAAGGTTAACTACTGAAGGCACAAAGGCTGGCAATTCCAACAAGAAAGAAAAGTGGGAGGCACCAAAATAAACCGCATAAGAAGAAGAAGAAGAGTTTGGATTTGATATCCCGCTTTATCACTACCCGAAGGAGTCTCAAAGCGGCTAACATTCTCCTTTCCCTTCCTCCCCCACAACAAACACTCTGTGAGGTGAGTGGGGCTGAGAGACTTCAGAGAAGTGTGACTGGCCCAAGGTCACCCAGCAGCTGCATGTGGAGGAGTGGAGACATGAACCCGGTTCACCAGATTACGAGACTACCACTCTTAACCACTACACCACACTGGCTTACAGATGAGCTGTGTTGGAAGAAGGGACTATATAAGAAATGAAAGAAAGCAGAAATCACAAAGGAAGAGTGCACATGAGTAGCCAACAGTTGCAGGAAGAAGGTTGGGTGAGGCAAAGCTCAGAGGGACATCCACTGCCTCACCTGTAGATGTAAAGTTGTGTGTCATCAACATATTTCTGACTCCATACTCCAAAACTCCAGTTAGCCCCAGACAGCAGTTTCTTGTAGATGTTAAACAGCACAGGGGATAAAATTGAACTCCGAGGAACCCCACGTTGAAGGCTCCACAGGGCTGAAGAGCACTCCCCAAGCATCACCCTCTGGGGGGAAAAAACATCCAAATAGGACTGGAGCCACCACAAAGTGGTGCCACCCACCCCTAACTTAGACAGCCACTCCAGAAGGATACCATGTTTGATGATATTAAAAGAGGTCTGAGAGGTCGAGGAGAATTAACAGGCACATATTTACCTCTCTCTCTCCCAACAGAGGTCATCACGTAGGGTGACGAAAGCAATTTCTCTTCCGAAACCAGGCCAAAACCCTGATTGAAATGTAAATCAAGAAAATCGATTTCCCCCAACAGCATTTACACAAAATATATTGGGTCTAAATGAAATACTAGATACCGTATTTTTCCATGTATAAGACTAAGTTTCCCCCCTAAAAAATAATGTCCACAATTTGGGGGTATCTTATACACAGATAGATCTCCCCCAATTTTCTTAAATCAGAGTCCCCCCCCCAAATAGGGGGCATCTTATACATGGGGGCGTCTTATAGATGGAAAAATGCTTTCAATAGGTGATATCCAATGAAGTCATGCTCTGAGTGGACCCATCAATGGACTTATTGCTTTACTCAAACTTTGGATATTCGTGTGTGTGTGTGTGGTTTGTTTTTTTAAAGCTCTTACAAAACCATGTTTTCCACAGTGTATTCTGAAGTCATTTTTAAAGTAGGATTTTCAAGAAACATCCTCCACAGAGGGTGATAAATTCACATCTCATAAGTATTTACAGGAAGGAATGCTTTTTCCTGCAAATGTTGGACTGATTCAAACATTCAGAGGATGATAGATGATATTATATATGTAGGGAGATGAACTCTTCTGTGCTGCCTTTGGCGGCAAAGTCCCCTGCAAACAGGGGTGCAGCATCTGCGATCACCACCTGGGTCAGACACACATGCACTGAAGGTGGGTGGGGTGCACCGCCAGGCAGCGCACTCACCCACCAGAGCCCGCTGCTTCTGCACTGTGGCTGCCTTGTAGCATTGGGCTGTCTTGCAAGGAAGTTGCCTCCACAGCTCCCTTGTGCACTGGGTCCCAGCGTTGGAGAGGAGTGCTGCCGCCACCTCTCCAACACTTCTGCCCCTGGGTCAGGCTTGACTTTGGGGTGGAGCTGCAACCGGCTCACAGTGTTGGGCCACCATCTGAGGAAGCTGCCTCTGCAGTTCCCTCTAGTGTCGGAGAGGGGCGGCAACACTGCCAGTTTCTCCACCGCTTCTGTCACCCCGGTCAGGCCTGACCCAGGAGTGGAGATGTGGCCAGCTGATGGCTGCCCCCTCCCTCTTCTATTCAGCTGGCCCAGGGCAGCCCTAAGGAGAAGGAGCCAGTGCTACCGCTGCCCCAGCCCCAAAGGGCAGGCCCAGGCGCGGCTTCTCTCAATGAGGAAACCTGTTGTGGGGGCACCTAGTTGTGCCCCCTTTAAAAAATGCACCCGGAGCTACGCCCCCCCAGGTGCCCCCCCCCGGCTATGCCGCTGCCGGAAAGTTTGGCTCAATGCTTGTATTTGCACCGTGGCTAATGTTTCAATATCTCATTATCTGTACACAATAGATAATGAATAACTATGCTTAGGATATAGCATGCTCTAGTTTTGAACCAGTAGAGCTTACGTGATCTGAACTGATGGCTGGAGTCTGGGACTTAGGACTGATTCTCACAATATGACTGCCATGTGGTTGTGTCTGCTTGGAAGAGACTCATTTGGTGTAGATCCCATTGCTGTCTTCAAGGGCTATGGAGTTCTGTATGCCAGCTGGGGACAAACCATAGGACTGGATTGGAAAATCTCTCACCCTCCAGATGATGCTAGATTCCAAATCCCAGGAACCCCAGCCCATGAAGCTGACCATCAAGGGTGATGAACATCTCGAGAACATGGGTCCACCCATCCCTGCCATAGGGTGTGTCCATTGGTTTCATGCCCTGTTTGTGAGCTTCCCAGAAACAAACTATAGGCCTACATGGAGCTTGGTTTGATCTATACATATCTCATTTTGTACAGGTGAAACTTCAGCACAGAAAAAGCAAACAAATCCTGGAATTCCCGTGTGTCCGAGATTTTTCAGATGCTGAAGGAAGCACAATGGCTGAATTTCCAGTTCTCACAGCTGGCTGCAACTTTTTAGCAGGTTTGTTAATTGCCACACAGATTTGTTTGCTTGTTTATTTCATTTGAAACATTTTTACCTCACTCTCCAGCCAAAAGGGCTCTCAGACCTGTTTTCATCAGATTTGTAACACACACACACACACACACACACACACACACACACACCACAGTCCCTGCAAACTTAAAGATTTAAAATACACAATAAAAAAAGGAAAATGGGAAGAGTAGGGAAGAGGAAAATAAGAAAACACTGACACCAATTTCCTCAGTGGTGCTTCTGATCAGCTGGAATAGAAACAATTCAGGAAGAGGAGAAGTCCTATGGAGCAGATCTCTCAGCAGAGCCAATGGGGTGGCCCTGCATCTCATGCTTTTCTCTGTTACAGCCTGAAGAAAGGCTGCTGCTGGTGACACATGAGAATTGGCAAAGTCAGAAAAGGGAAAATCTTATAGTTCTGCTTATTTTACTGTGCAACATTTAGCTAAAATTACCATTCACAGGCTGGGAATAGCTCAGCAAGTCCTCAGTATGCAGAGTGGATACTAATGCCAGCACTGTAAATCCATGTAAAAGCCACTTCTTCTGTAGACTTGCCACTTGTGAAGATCCACACACAAACAAGTTATTCAAGGAAGAGGAGCTAGAAGAAGAGAAGATTCTCTTGTGTATAATCCCTGACCGCCAAGAGGGCTTAGCAATGCTGCAGGAAATGTCTGCAGCATGTCTTTTTTCACTACTATCCCACAAGGACAACGCCATTTCTCACTCACACACTCATCTTCCATACCAGCACATGGGCAGCACACTCATATGCACACACCCTACCTTTTTGCCTGGGAGTGATGAGGAGCTTCCAGAAAGGCTCTTAGGGTAGCAGCCAACTCAGAGCAGACCTACTGAAAATAATGGACCTAACTTTCTCCTGCTTATTAATTTCAGTGTGCCTGCTGTGAGCAAAACTTAGTTACATGCCATCCTTAGTATTGTAAAAAGTGCTCAGGAACCAAGCCCAAGGCTTCCTCCCTGAGGTCCTGCCCATAGCTGTGCAAACTGAGGCCCACCCAGCGGTCTCCTAATAAAAGTATATTGCTATTAACTTGTATGTGTATAGTGCTATTAACTTGTATATGTTTATTGAGTGAGAGTCAATACCTCTTGCTTTTTCTACAGTTAAACAGTATGTTCTGTACATCTCAACGGACTCCTCCCCAGAATCAGGAACAGACTCAGATGTGTACGTCACTTTGAAAGGATCCATGGGAGACACTGGCAAGAGGAAATTAGTTAGGAATGGAAAGGACACTTTCGCCAAGGGGAAGGTAGGTTGCCAGGTGCACTGTCTTGCAACAATACCTGTTTTGTAATGCTTTGCATTACAGAAACTACAGGTGCACAGTGGCGTACGAAGGAGGGGCAGAGGGAGCGGGCCACCCTGGGTGCCACCCTGGGGTGTGTGTGACAGGATAGGCCGCTGCCTCCTCCCAGGTGTGGAGCAGCGAAGGGTGCAGTATGGGCGCCGCTCGCTGCATCCGTACGGGCTGTTACGCATGCGCAGTCCAATCAGGCTGCCGCTTGCGTGTGGCATCCGTACTGGCTTTCGTATGGCTGCCACTCGCATGGTGTCCAATCGGGCTGCCCAGCGGTTGACCCCGCCCCTCAGCATACCGCCCCGAGTGACGGAGAGGGTTCCTTTGCCACTGCAGATGCACATGTAATAATGTTGGTTAACGTGAGAACAAGAGCCTGCTGGATCAGACCTGTTCTCATGGTGGCTAAACCTGCAAACAGGACTTGATCTCAACAGAATTCTCCCCTTCTGTGGTTTCCAGTAACTTGTTCATTATTACACTTGAATGTTTTGTTACTGCCTATTTTAGAAAATGGGACGCGGGTGGCGCTGTGGGTAAAACCTCAGCGCCTAGGGCTTGCCGATCGCATGGTCGGTGGTTCGAATCCCTGCGGCGGGGTGAGCTCCCGTCTTTCGGTCCCAGCTCCTGCCCACCTAGCAGTTCAAAAGCACCCCTAAGTGCAAGTAGATAAATAGGTACCGCTTTATAGCAGGAAGGTAAACGGCGTTTCCGTGTGCTGCGCTGGTGCTGGCTCACCAGAGCAGCTTCGTCACGCTGGCCACGTGACCCGGAAGTGTCTCCGGACAGCGCTGGCCCCCGGCCTCTTAAGTGAGATGAGCGCACAACCCTAGAGTCAGACATGACTGGCCCGTACGGGCAGGGGTACCTTTACCTGATTTTAGAAAATAATGCATAAGTGTGCTTTCCTTGAGCATTTAATGAAAACATGGGCATTAAAAGTTTAGCTATGTAACTGTTTAATTCTCTTTTCAAATCGGTAACCAAATAGTTATCAACATAGTGCTAAACCCTACATCCAGTAGGCCAGGACACGCTAGTAGGACAGGTTGACCTTAGTGCCACAGTCTAGCCAGTGCCTCCTCCCTTGTCTGCTCCATGCCCTAGCAATGTCATAACCTTTTGGTTGGACCAGTGTTAGCAGGTGAGGGTTAGCTGAAAGTTGGGTGTGAATGGAGAATGGCAGAAGAAATTACAGTAGATAAATAACAATATTTTAGGAGGCATGTGGGCATGGGAAGGGACAAATATAAAGGAAAAATCCTTCAGCAAATTCTGTCGAAAATGGCGAGAGTGAACCACAATACCTCCAGAGCAAATGTCTGCCTTTAGCTTGACACAAGGAAAATGCTGTGACAAAGAAATGGTTTAGGTATTAATTGAAAATGATGTTAGTAATTGCCAGCTGATTATGCCAAACTCTGTCTCCATTTGCCAACATTTTGTAACTGCCTCTGCCTCTGCACCACCATTTTGAGACTGGTGACCTTCAGTAATTTTGGGCTGTCTCTAATGAGATATGGGGCTAGAAAGTTTGAGAACCTCTGCACTAGAGGATTTCAGAACAGTTTTTCACAAAGGAAGTCAATTTTAGTTATTGTAGCTAACTGCGACCCCAAAAAGTTGGCACATAATGGTTTTTTCCCAGGAAAGTGTGCTTAGAGTTGCAGTCTATGTTTAAATTTCTTACATTAATTTCTTACATTAAATGAAATAAAGTATTTTGTAATAGTTGTTTACATGACACAAATGGCTGATCCTACCAACTCTCTTCCGAAATACGACATTAACTCAAATTTGTTACCACCTTCTGCAGTTAATGTGAATCCTCCATGTATCATTCACTGCAATAAGTGGATTTAGAACATTTACTGCAGATTCGCTAATACAACCTTCCCTAGTCTGCATCATCCAGATGTTTTGGATTATTATTATAATTATAAAATTTATTACCTTCCCTTCAGCAGGTTCTGGGGCAGGTTACAACAATTTAAAATTTAGAATGAAAAAACAATTATAGGAATACAATGGATCCTGAAAACACACATTTAGATTGGAATTCACATCAGCTCTAGTCTTGCTGGCTGGTACTGAGGGGAGTTGTAGTCCAAAATGTCTGGAGGGCAGGCTCCTCTATAAAATTTGGCATGGCTGTATGTGAGATTATAGGTCGTTTTTGTAAGGGTAAGCCTGCTCTTTACTACTGGCAGATTACGTATAGTAGAAAGCATTCCCCTACATGCAAAGGAGAATGAATCACATTCTACCAAGCAGTTGCTTTCCTAATTAGATGTCATGAGAGAGGTCTTTGCCTGTGTAATTATACCACGGCTTTAAATTGTGGTAATATATTATTTTCTTTATTGCATGCACTTTTATTTTCATCTCCTTCTGCTGCCTTCAAGCTCCTAAAAGATTCAGCTTCTCACGAAGAAAACTACCTTGAGCAATACTTTACATATGCAGACAATATTATAAAATAAAATTATTACCTGCAATTTAATGAATGCTTTCAATAGGATAATTTTGTCTCTTTCTTGGTATTTCTTAAAATATACCGGTGATGGGTGGATCGTAAGCTCATGAAGCCACAAACCCCTTTCTCCAGCATTAGGATGCTAAACCAGTTTGGGCCACACCCCGGGGGGATTTTTCTACTGACCTTTACAGATTCACTGTCTGTGAACATGCCAGGACATTTCCTCCTCCTTCTGGAAAAAGGCCACAATCCACAGTGGTCCTTTAGGCATGCACATGAGGTTGCAGAAACCCAGTGAGATTTATGGATTTTTTTAAAAAAACAACAACACCAGCCAACCCAAAACAGCAGCCTCCACAACTCACCTCGGTAACTGTTTTTGAAACTCCATTAAGCATCAAAAGCATTTTGTCATGTGACACAGGAGGAGTAGGGGCTGGCTGCATTGATTTAGAAAGAAAGAAAGCTAAACAGATCCTTCCATATATTATAGCCCTTGAATTGGAAAACATGGAATACTGCATGCCAGTTCAGAAGTGTGCTGAAATTGTGGGTTGAATTTCAGTGCAAGGTTATTTAATTAATATATTTTTCTTATACTCCCCTTTGTTACCATAAGGGAACTAAGCATGTGTGTGTGTGCGCACACACACACATACACACCATTTGTTTTCATTATTTGATAACATAACATAATTTTATTACGGTCAAAGACCAGCTTGAAAAGCACAACTGGGACAGCTTTCACAAGAATAAAAAATACATTTAAAACATTGTACAACAACATCTTAAAGATTAAAATCTGAGATAAATGCGTATTTGATACAACATTGCACAGGAACTGTGAGGAGATATATAATTGGATAGAAGCATTCCTAATAAATCCTCATCAATATTGCCTGGTGTTTGCTACAGAGATCCTACAAAATAATCTCACTAAGTAAGTGTGGTTGCCTATAAAAATGTTCCATTCTCCTGACTGTTTTATATGGTCATGACTGAAAAATATCAGTATTTAAATATGATGGGATCATTTGATCCTTGCCTTAGCTGTGATTTATTTTTTTAATATGTTTACTTTTGGAAACTGTATGTTTGTATATTATGTGTGTTTTCTTTTCCTTAAACTAAAAACAGAAAAGAAACTCCAGTAGAATTGACTCATTTTTAGTTAAGCAGATATGTACCTTGAGTCCCGCCCCCTTTCCTCCTCTGCAGCAAGGGAACCTGGAAACAGGGAAGTGAAGGGTTTTACATTATCTCAGGTGTGGAATTTGCATGCTACACCTTAACAGTTGTTGTGACATTTTAAAATGTGCTTTGCCTAGCAATAATTCCCCCCCTGACTCTACAGTAACTGCCACTCAATGTAACAAAATTCCTGTTTAATATCATGTCAAAATATGGCATTAGCCTCATACAAATGCCACGACTGTTATAAACAGCAGATTAATGATGTAGAAATATATCAGAAAGTCTGAAATATTTAAATACATTTTCAAGAGATGAGAAAACTGGGGCCCTTTGCATTGGATTCTGCCTGGCCTGGCTTGGCTGAGCATCATCTGTAATCTGAAGATTGCTTCACAAATGGCAGTCAAAAATTTGATTACATTTTAGTATTCTGAAAATTACAGCTGTGTGTGACAGGACCAGGTGAAGACCTTGTTGAGCCTATGGAGCAGATGAGCAAGTCAATACATTGCTTCACGTGTCTATTGGTTTGTCTGAAAAAACAAAAAGTTGTTCATCAAGTCATTTGGCTGATTGACAGCATCTGAACAACAGCAATATTATTGTGTGATCCTATGTGTGTGATCCTATTAGCTTTTTCCTACTCCAAAGGGTAAGACTCAAACCAATGGATTCAAGTTACAAGAAAGGAGAATCCAGCCAAACATCAGGGAGACCTTTCTGACAGTAAGAACTGTTGGACAGTTCTCCCTCAGAAGGTGGTGGACTCTCCTTCCTTGGAGCTTTTTAAGCAGAGGTGGATGGCCATCTGTCACAGATGCTTTAGCTTAGATTCCTGCATTGCAGGCATTTGGACTAGATGACCCTCAGAGTCCCTTTCAACTTTAAAATTCTATGTTCCCATTAACTGCAGTTCTTCAAATGGCATAAGCCAGCAGCACAAAAACCAGGCAGATGCTCCTGCAGGTGCAGGCTAGGATTAGAGAGGAGTGTGGCTTGGGAAGAATCCTGAGGCACAGATAAGAGAGGCTTGAAGAGCCACATTCAGCCTCTGGGCCTGAAGTTTTGTACTTCTCTTATAGGGAGTACAACCCCATCCAACAAAGGCTATGCACTTTGCGCAAATCAGTAGAAACCCCACCCATCATTACCTCCATCTTTCCTGGATTAAGCTTCAGCTTGTTCACCTGCATCCAGCCTATCTGCATCTGACAGAGTTCAAAACCACCAGTTCCCTCCTGCAATCAGATGAGAAAGAGAGACAGAGCTGGCTATCACCTGAATCCAGACAACACTTCAGATTAAATCTTGGGGAAACCTTGCCTAGCAGTTTTATCATGTACAAACTGAAACCCTGCAGGCCCAAAGGCCAGAGCAGCAGTCCCCCAGCAGCAGCATCTGGGATGTGCTCTCCCAAAACTGAGCTATTGACCAGAGCAACTGAAGTGCAAGGCCCCCCTATTATTATTATTATTATTATTATTATTATTATTATTATATTTATGCCCTGCCTTTTTCAGTGTCAGGACCCTCCCCCCCATGAGTAAGCTTACTAAGAAATCCAAAAGAACAAATAACTAAGTAATCAATAAAGCTTAATGTGTTTTCTTCGGCAGCTCTTAAAGTAATAATTTAACCATTTCATCAGCCCTCTTCCATATAATTGTAGCAGCTTGTGCTGGCACAGTGACTTTCCACAGGAGTAGTTCTCGCATGTTATGGTCACCACTTGTGGATATTTCCCAGCATCCCCTGCCAAAGAGGATGTAACATGTATATAAGCCCTCTAGCCTGTGTATTTGAGGCATTGCCTATTGTAAAGTAAAGGTTACGGGTCTCTGTGATTCTGGTTTTCTACCAAAAGCAAATAAAGCTATATTTATTCTAGTGACAATAACATAGATTGCATTTCCCCCTAGACTATTTTTCTGTTGTAGTCATTCCAGTTTTCTTTATTGGCTTTCTTTAAATCAATAACTTTATTCATGTGTTTCTTATTTATAGAGCACAGCTGCACAGAGCTAAGAATGGGGGCATGTTTTTAGCCCAGCTCCATATAATGTATGCAGGCTACACCAGTTTCTGTTTATACCCTTTTTAGTCTAGCATCCATATAGAAACGACTCCCAAGAATGCAGGCTTCAGTTCCAACTTTTTCTCAAGAAACACTTTTGCCTTTTGGTCACACGAATCTTACACTCCCAATGTTTTCTCTTTCCCTTTCAGTAGCCATATGTCACATGTGGTTGTGGGGACACAAAAACCAATGCACAAGCTCCTGCTCACAACCTGATTGCAATGAGCCCCTCTTCATGAGCAGGAGTTCATGCATTAAATTTTCTGTTCACACAACCACATGTGGTATGTGGCTACTGAAAGGAAAAGATATGATGGCCAGCTGTGGCTAAAAGCACACCCCTGCTCCTTGCTTATGCCCTCAATGTGAGCAATGTGACGTGTTAATAGAGCTAATGTTACTCTTACTTTTAGCAAAACCTTGTTTTAAACTCATTAGTACCATCTGAAATAAGTTCAAATCCTTACTTTTCCAATATTAAGTAGGGTATTTCTTTTTTTTAAAGCAATTCTCCTGTTTCTTCATCTAATCTATATTGTTTTCTATCATTTGTCAAAAGGTGTTAAATGCAAATCCTTACAGAGGAAAAGATATATCAGAATTTGTTAAAGGGGAAGATTGGCAAGTACTAGCCATTTGTGGGATCCTTTCACTGCTACTTCTATCCCTAGATGTCCCAGTTTTCAAATTAAGGATGATGCTCTTTATGCCACTTTCACCAGACTCCATCTCTGTAATTCTATTTTAGGGAATAAAGTATTTCCAAAAGAAAGAGGGGAATAATCAAGCCACAAACTAGGAGTTATGAATCTCAGCTTTAAATATTTTTTTAAAAAAATCCAAGCCTGGCTATAACAGTTTCCTTTAGCTTCTAGGGAAGTATTTAAAATTGAAAGTGGGGATTATGGTAAATGAGTAGAAATTAAGGGCTATGGGAAGCAATTGACATTCAAGACCTGAAGATGAGGGGTATGGTGTGCCTGATTCTTCATTTCCATTTTTGCTGGGAATATTTTTGCTAACTAACCATCAAATCTGAACTACCGGTACTGAAGATATGTGATTGATGTTTATGCAAAGACTGTTTATTTTGAATCTGTTGCTGATAAGACAGCTACTTGCTGCCATGAACAGAAAGAGGAAGCTTTCGGAGCTGACATTGATAAATGTGGGATAAAGCCAACTCAGGTTAAAGAAAGTTGATTGGCATTTTCAGAACATGAGGCTTTGGGAAACATTTCTGTGCATTAAGGTGATGTGTTGTACATTAAGGATATCACAAAAAATATGGAGTTTATATCAGTGGAAATGAAAATATGAAAGGGCTTGCTGTGGTTTTAAAGGGAATTTGCTTGCTTTCTAAGACAGAACCATTGAAATTTCAGTTTGGGACTTTGTGACCATGAAGATAAAACACATATACTTCAAAGCAGTACAGTTTCAACAAGAGAAGCAGCAGGATATCTTTTAAAACTTATTGCCCCCCCCCAAGATATCTTTTGTACTCCAACTTTCCTTCAATAGGTCCCCAAGGTGGCTTACAACTGAAGGCAAGCCCATAATGAAATCTTTAAACTGTAAAACAGCAAAATGAATGAAACTAGCAGTAAAACAGTGGAAGAGAATTCATATTAATCCTCTATGTGGTCTGTCACATAGATGACAAATGATATGGTACCAGACAAATATCTCAAATTCTAGGAGGGTATTTCATTGCTGGGGTTTCAGACAGACCATAACAGGTGGGAGCAGCTCAGCCAGTGTTGTGGAGTTGTGAATAGCCTCCTGGTTGCAGCATCGCTGCCACTTTCCAGGAGCGGAGGGCACAAGATCACAGAGAGACCTGGACTATGCAGGCACAGTGGCTGGAGTGCTAGATTGGCCTTGCTATCGTGCCCACACAGCCCCAACCCCACCATCATCTTGTCCCTTTTGGTAAGTAGCAATGATGCCACTACCAAGAGGCTATTTCTTCTGTTCTGCCCCAGCAATTGAGCTGCAACTGCCAGCAGTACCACTTAGCTGACTGCACTGTGTTTCATTTTATTGGCCTTCATCTCATCCATTTCTATTTCTAATGGTAGATTAGTCCAAGAGAATGTTATGCATCAAATTTATCTTTCAGTGCCAAGATGTTTTCAAGGTGATGGTTACAGTTTAAACAATAAATCAAAGGGATTTTGCAATGTGCAAATTTCTCTAAATATTAAACTGCAGTCCATGACCTGCTCATTGGCCAGTGGTCCAATTGACCTTAATAGGTGGCTAACTCCAAATAAGACCAATTTATGTAGCAGAAGCATAGTTCCTAGAGTTATTAGTGTTTGTGTAAATCTGTCTTTGTAAATTGTCCCTCACTTCTGCATAACCCTTAACAATTGGATATGTGTATGCAGCTAAGCAATGAATGTGACCCCAAGTCATGTGTTTGCAGATTCTCATTCTTTTCTATCCATGCATGTGCCCACAGAGGTCCATTGATTTCATTGGATCGTACCAATTCATTCTGTTTGGAAGCCAATGTATTCTAATTTAGTTTTGCTCTGTGAGTGAATTGGGTTTCCCAAGTCTCCTCATTAGTGTCTGTCAGCCTTAAATAATAAAACACTTTGGTGTCCTTTTGCTTTTAGATGCTTGGCAGTTTCATTTTATGATGTTCCAGCCTAACTATTCTGTTTATTAAGCCCTCTGAATGTTAATTGTGATCCCCCCAGGTGGATGTTTTTCAAGTGGAAGCCATAGATATCGGAACTCTATCTGAGCTGCTTGTGGAAAAAGGAAAAGGCTCTGATTGGCACCTTGAGAAGATTATTGTGAAGGAGCCAAAGTTTTCAGGAAAGGAGATACTTTTTATGGCTCAAACATGGCTGAGAGACAGAACTGATAGGAAAAGATGTGCCTCAGTAACTCTGACTGGTACAGGTCAGTATTGTTTGAGATATTACTTATTTTGCTGAGAATCTCCTTCAGAACTGCAGACCATGCCACTTTTTCTATTTATTATAAGCCTGTTATAACAGAAAGCACACCATGCAGAATCTTTGCTTACCACAGCAATGGCCCTGGCCAGCTTAGCAGTTAGAATAAAGAATATTAATAAACTATTAGAACTTGCAACCAAATGGAATGCAATTTTTATGGGAATTTTCTGTCACCGATTTCCTGTCATTTGTCTGCAAGCCACCCCGTTCTAAACCACTGGTTGAGTTACTGTAATGGCATGGAATGTTCACAGCCATTCCACCTACAATATGAGAAGAAGCATCATTAATCTGACTGTTGATTAAACTAGCGGCTGCTAGTGGTAGGTGCTTTTTCTCTACCTCTCTTCAGTTTGCCTTGGATTTTCCAGGCTTGAACTCTGGAAATAACTCAGTTTTATTACTCAGAGTTTGAAACCTCCTTTGTGTCACCTGAGGCAGGGCAGACTATGCCAGCATGCTAAACCAGTCCTGGGAAGCTGACTGGAGTCTTTCAAGCCCACAGCAAAATTCGTTAATTTCACCCCAGGAATCATTTCCCAAGTCTTTAGGAATAATATTAAATAAAACATTTTAAAATAAATTGTAAAGGGATAGGAAAACTGCGGCCCACAAGATGTTGTAGGACTCCCATTGGTCCCAGCCTGCATAGATAATGGTGAGGAATGATGGCAGTCATAGTGAGTGCTGCAATGTCTGGAGGGCCTCAGGTTCCCCATCTATGATACAGACATTCATGGTTATCTAGACATTCTTTTGCAAAACTAATGCAACGTTCCATCTTGTTTTAATTAGAAATACAGGAAAGGAGAAGCACCACTGCCTCACTGTTACAAAAGCAAGAGATGAAATCAGGTATTTTATATCACTGCAGCTGTGTCAATCAGAATTCTGTCTCTAACAATAGCATATTTCTACCGAGAGAGAGAGAGAGAGAGAGAGAGAGAGAGAGAGAGTGTGTACACACACACATACACATACACCATATTTTGGGACTTGCTCTGAATTTGCAATCTTTTTGGGTCTCTATAAAAAGTGAAACATTTTAAAAAATAATTCATTAATTACCTATGAACCTGTTGGTTTTTCTAAAAGACATAACACTCTTTGATGATGAAGGGATCATATTCCATTCATTGAGAGTGGCACAATTAGCTATTAGCCAGAGATGGGGAAAGATCAGTTCACCATCCACTGGTGAGCAACGGGTGAGAGGGTAGAGCACAGCTCATATTGCTGAATTTGCCAAAATAGTGAAAGTAAGAGAGGGAAATGATCTGTATAAAACAGAAAAGGAAATCCTTAATATATTACTGGATGATAAGCTAAAGGACATTGTACAGTACAACGATGCTCACTAAAGGGTGCAGTTTGATCAGTTCTGATTTTATAACAAGCACTTTCATTCAATGCCAGACAGAAAGTATTTTCTTTGTTATGGAGTTATGGTTTTTCATTTAAACTTTTGTGTTTCTTTCGTATTTTAAAATGTGAAACTATTTTCTATGTATTTCCATGAAATACTGTAAGTGAACTGTCAATCTTTTCATAAAGCTTCTAAACCAAATATAATTTGAAAATTAGAATGAAAGAAAAAAAGAAGATGATTCTGGATGCAAATCTCAAATAGCAGTCAAATATGCATCCCTGGAGCGGCTTACTCTAGAAAGAATCAATTAAGCTAATTTTTTCCTTTTCCTTTCATCTTTTTCTTTTTTTTGTTTGTTTTTGTCCAACCCTATTTGAGAATATTTACTCTTAAATGTTATCATTATCGGTTTCTATACATGTAAATAAATATATCCTATTGCTTATAATATATATAATGCAATTGTCTGTTTGTGAATTACTATTTATTATCATATTATTTTTCAAGCATTGTTAATTCCTCTCTAATGTCTCAAAGTTGTTAATAATAATAATAATAATAATATAAGCCTGCTCTAGAATCAAAGAATTATAGAGATGGAAGGGGCCAACCCTCTAGAACGCAGGAGTCTTTTGCTCAACATGGGGCTTGAACCCACAACTCTGAGATTAAGAGTCTTATGCTCTACAGTCTGAGCTTATCCCTTCATGAAACAATTGGTTTAAAGAAGAGTCCATAACGTTTTAGCCTACTGTTCCCCCCCCATTGGTTTTATTTACAAAAACTTGTTTAGTCTTCTCATAATGTTATTCAATTTCATTTTTTTCAGAAGGTTCATGGAAGATTTATTTCACTGAATGTCATGAAAATTCATCAGAAGAATTTAAGATGTCTTGGGGAAACATTTCTAAACTTGTTTTGGTATTTTATGGATGCAATGGCAAATCTGAACCAATTTCTTTGGAGGATAAAGTAGGAGATCAAGCTGAGGACCAAGTAACATATGATGTAAAATAATGTATACTTGTTATCATCTTTGCCAATGTTTTTTGTAGATGAGCTTTGTCTAGGCTTAATTTAGCAGCTGCATACTTCTGCATAGGTTAAGTTGCTAACAAACCAACTCTATTGCAGGGGTGAAGGACCTATTAAAATGGCCTGTCTGAGGAGTCCGGTGAATCCCAATGGTTTTATGGTAGCACTTGGGGATTTTCTTGTCAATATGGTAGGAATTATGTTTAAGCAAAACCAGGTGTGCCCCCTGGTTTCCCCCAGAGCTTTGGGCAATGAAACTGGAAGGACATTGACTAGAGCAATACTGGTAGAAAACTTGTGGTGAATCAAGCAGGCAGCAGCCCAGTTTGAACGTACTCCATGGCAGTGTAGTTGCCAAACAAATTGTTTTCCTCCAACACCATTGCATCTGTGCAGAGTTATCCAACATAACTGTTTCAGGTGATCAAAGGTTTCTTTGGGGGGTAATTCCCCAGAGAGGAATGATTTCACATCCCTTGTTGGCCTGCTTGCAAGACACTTTACAGATAAAATCACTAATTTTCATTCTGGCTTGAATGCATGTGCTGGTTCTTCTGTGAGTTCATCATCGGCTCCCTCTTTTTCTCTGGATTCTTTTTGGCATATGTTACATGAGGAAGTTGATAGTTTCCTTGGAGATAGCCGACCCACTGGCTGTACTCTAGTCTGTTGCCCAGCCTGCCTAATAAAAGCAGACAGAGAGGAACTGGCCATGTGGGTAATTGTTGTGGTTAATGCCTCTCTTCAGCATGGCATGAAACCATCGGGCCTCAAGGAGACAGTGGTTATACCACCCTCTCAAGAAAAGCCCTCTCAAGACCCGATGGTGTTTGGCCAACCCCAAATATTCATTTTGTGAGCATAGTGTTGGAACAAGTGATAGTGTCTCTGCTCCAGGTTTTCCTAGATAGAACTGATGTTCTAGACCCACTGCAGCCTGGCTTCTGCCCTGGTTGTCGGGCTAAAATGGCTTTGGTCATCTTGGTAGGTGACCTAAGCCAAAAATTAGGCAGGAGGAATATGTCCCTGTTGGGGTCACCAGATCCAAAGCCATCCTTTCCCCCTGACGTACCCCCAGGATGGGAAAGGAAAGTACACCAGTCCTGGAGCTGCCATACTTATTTTTTCTACAGTTGCCCTTCCCCCCAACATCCACTGTAGCAGCAAGAGACTGGCAGGGTTGTATAGGGGAAGAATTGCCAGCTCTTCCACCATTAACTCCCATCCCCACCTCCAAAGGTGTTGTCCCATTGATTTCAGTGGGGATAAGGCATGACTGCATCTGTATCTAGCCCAATGTGTGTCCTCATTACCATACTGAGGGTTTACTTTACAAAGCCAGTAAGTAAATTTAGCTGTTTAGTGGGGAGAAGGAAGACTGGGCTCTCAGAGGAAGAATCTCAAAACAACCTATATTGGCCATTTGTGCTCCTTCTGAGGTCTGCAGGGATGTACAATGCATATCAAAATGTCCTTTAAAGCCAACAGAATCACTCAAAAGGTCAACTTGCTGTGTCATTTATTTCTAGGTGTATTTCCCAGATGATTTGGGAATGCTCTATAAAGTGACGTTTGGGCTTCATCACTTGGGAGAAAGCATATTCCAGTTGTTTCATCATTGTAAAATGCAGAACACAGGAACCCTGGACACCTTTAGTCTCTCTATAAATAAAACACTTCCTCTTCTTAATGGAGACCAATGGATTGAATTCCCTGTAGAGTGGCCATTAAGGGAAGCACTTTCCGGTAGGTATATATTGGCATCAGGCATAGAAGACCTCTGTTATTACAGTTCAAACCAAGATAAGTTGCTGTAATAAAATAATATGGTTTAAGCACACATTTAAAATACTTTAAGAAAATACGTTAGAGCAACACATAATAAGTTAGAGCAACACAAGTTATCCCTCCACTTGTGGTGGTGGGGAAGGCCGTCTGTGCACATGAAACAGACTGAGACTGTGGGTATATTAGGCCCTAATATGGACACACAGCCTCAGTCTGTATCTCATGTGTGAACACCCGCCAAACACAAAAAAAATGGAGAATTTGTCTAATAAATAGAGTTACAAGCTTTGATTGGTTTAATTGTAGGTTAAATGTTAAAGGAACATTATCATTCATTGGGCTGAGAATTAAGAGTAGGTTTCTTTTCTGTAGTTATGCTGATTCTGACGTATTAAAGTAAAAAAAGATAGCATTGCCTTCTAACTAGGGGAATAGCTTTCCCTTCACCTCTATGTTCAGCAAGACTAGAGAATGGCTTCAGGTTTTCACCTTTCTTTTTCTCACTCCCAAACTCCAGCTATGCATAGAAGCTTATACCATGAGATGCTGTCCTAATATCCAGGATCTGGGGGAGACCCTGTATTCAGCATGGTCACAGTGTTCAGTTAGACACAGAATTTCCAGGTGGAGGCATTGGCTTCTACATGGACTGAATGTAAGGAAATAAAGGAAAAATGCTTGAAACTCACTCTTAGGCTGTGTACACATTCTGGCTCCAAGGCAGCCTCACCACTGGTGTCTGAAGTCATGGACACCTGATGTCCACAATCCATATCAATCCTGCACAATCCTGTATACTGCTTGATGTGTTTTCCCCACGAATCAGCCTCCATGCAATATGAAAATGTAAGCCACGTTCACTTTTCAGTTAAGCTGAGGTGTGTGCGTTTGAGACAGACTTTACACATGTGTAGATGATAGCTTCATGAATAAGAGCTAGGGGCAGTTGCAGGCCTAGGGAAACCAAACAGGCAGTATGCATCAGGTGAAAACATCTCTGTCTTCTCTAGTGTGTACAGCAACATGCAAATGTGACTTGAAATGCTGTGGGGGCCAGTGACCTCACTGTGTTTTCAACCATAGTTTCATCACATGAAAGAATGATGGAGATAACTTTCAAGCAGCTGTAATGAGTAGTAGCTTTTCTTTATTAGATCATATATTATCTCATTTTTTTCAATATATCAAAATGATGCCTATGTTAGTTTATTTGCAATATGCACATTAGTCACTTAAATTATCACCTGCTTTTGAACTGATTAATAAATTAATTAACTATAGGTAAATAGATAATTGTAATAAAAGCTACATGATAGGCATGTTTGTGTTAAATATGGCATGCCTAATTTATGTACATTCCCACTAGTTTTACACTTATTTATGACACAAATTTATAATGAGCCATACTGAATCCAATAATACCACTAAATAATACCACTGTTAAATGAGATCCATTGGCATCTATACAGATCTGGATGAGATAAGTATGCAGTGAACTACACTTGGGGCATATATGAATTCTGAATCACACTTTGGAAATTTGACCCATAACACCTGAAGGGGGGTGGGGAATCTGTTTTACTCATCTATAGATATAACTCATCTTTGGTGAACGTATGAACCAGGAGAGTATTTCAAAGTGAGAGGGGAAGCAGGAGAGATTTTATACATAAGGTTATAATACATATTGCTACAATAACTATTTTACCTATGGAAATTTTACCTAAGTTCAGAGCTTTCACTCACATACACCATCAAGCAAATATAATTAACCAAAATATTCAACTGGATACACACAACTCTTTCTGGAAAATCAAATCAATGTTAAATATGTTTTTTCGGAATATATATCATCTGTAATGCTAAATGTATATATTTAAAATCCTGATTTGAATGCACCTTGGAAACACAGTTTACATCCTGAATATTAATAGCTGGGTGCCCAAGCTAGTTCAGTCAGAGTACTTGGTTTAAGGTAATTCACTTTCTCTGAAGTCAGAGGGACCTAAGCAGCTTAAAATCTTTGTAGTGATTGGCTTGCGAATTTGACAACCCAGTACTCTTGCAGTTGTAGCTCTTATCCCTGCAATATATCTGAGTTCCTAACTCTGTAAGCCAATCAACCATCTGCTGTTTCATTTTTTTATCCAGATCTGGGCAAAGGGCTGTATTCTCAAGAAGCCACTTAGTTCATTATTACAAACACCCAGGGACCAGAGTGCATAAAGTAGTGCAGACAGATTGGCCTGAAGATCAGTTCCTTGGTGGTGTCATGAGCAGTAGTTGTGTGGCTGTTTCCACATATTGTCAAATCCATATTTTGTTCCACAGCACCCTCAGATTTGTCTTTTCTTTTGTAGAGACTCCAAAAGTGTAGTGGCAATAATGCCATGAAAATTCATGGTGATAAATCTGAATCTCGGAATGTTATAAAGCAGTTGCACGAGCTCTTCATCACATTTAGACATTCATTAAACCCACATCTTCCACAATCATTAGCTAGCATGGTGCAGTTGGCTGAGCTTCAGTTGCCCAAAATAGTAGTATTAATTACCTACCCCAGTGAATTTCTACAAAAATTAATAAGATAAGGAAGACAGAGCATTTTGTACATTAAGGCCATGAAGTAGACTGGCAGTTTATTCCTTTTAAACAAATTTCCCCTGTCAAATTCTGTGTTATATCTGAGCTTTCATATGATGCAAAAGCCACTTCTGGAACTATAGTGGAATATAGTACAAGTTTAGCACTCATTTCCATATCATTTGCAAACAGATTTTTTTCTTGAAGCAAACAACACAGAAATGAGCACTAAACTATTTACAGAATGTAAATAGAATTAGGCATTTGGGGATAGGGGCACTTCAGCAGGATGTGTCTTCTGTATTATTCCTCAGTGAATTGCTAAGAAGTGGGAGTTGAAAAGGCCTTTGCTCCTAATCACATAGGAGTGAAGCTCAGCTAAAGGCTCATCCATACTTCCACATGCTTTCTAGCGATGGGTCCAAGCAGTTTTACCTTTGCCCTACCATTTCCCCTGGAAAAACCTGCTCTTTAACACTAAACTGGAGCAGATGGCAATCTGCAGAAACCTCCATTGCCATTTGTTCCGATTCAGTGCTAAACCTTGGGTTTCCCCAGGGGAAAGTGATGGGGCAAATGAAAGTGTATATGAATGAGCCCTATGTTTTACTCAGAGTAGTCCCACTGAAGTTAGTGAATTTGACTCAGTTGGGCCATTAATTTCAGTTTGTCTACTCTGAGTAAAACCTAGTTGAACACCACCATTAAGCACCTCTCTAAGCATAATTTCACACACACACAATGTCAAGACTAGTATGTGGCAAATGGAAGGAAGCAAATTTATAAAGTAATGAATTACAAAATAGTTACACAAGGTGTTCTATTGGATTTGGCTTTCCTTTCTATTTTACAGTTGTTACATATGATGTAAAAGTATTCTTCAATGATGCCTCAAGCAAAATCAGCTCCATACATATGTCTCTGTGTATATACGGAACCAATGGCGACACTGAAAACAGGAAGCTTTTGTTGCCATCTCAGCTAGGAAAAGACAGGGAGGTAATTCACTTCTTCACAGATGTTTGGAATGGTCATTTACATTTGTGCCTGAAACCTATTACAGAAGTGTGTGTGTGTGTGTGTGTGTGTGTGAGAGAGAGAGAGAGAGAGAGAGAGAGAGAGAGAGAGAGAGAGAGAGAATAAGCTAAATATTGCTGGATTTTTTTAGTCATTTACAGGTCAGATAGATGCTGTGGATTTGGGGGAGCTACACAAAGTTACACTACTCATTGGAAGCAAATCATGTAAGTTTATTTTATTATGAAGATACCACTGAAATAGCTTCTCAATATTTGTATTTACATTAGACATTAATATTAATAGCAGTAGCCGCACATGTAGCAAGGCAAAGCTGCCTTTCCAACACCAGCAGGGGGCTTAGTGGTTTGTTTCTGTTCTTGTTTTTATTCTGTATTTTGTGTTTTTTATCTTGTATTTTTATGCTGTGAACCTCAGAGAGTTCTACAGATGAAAGGCAGTATGCAAATTGAATTAAATAAACAAATACCTGATCAGGTCTAGGGTAGGGATGTAGCTAGGGCTCTGGGTGCTTTATTCATTAAGAAGCATCCTTTGCTTTGGGGGTGACCATTATTAGAAGGAATCTATCAAAGTCCTATAAGTTTCTGAATTAGGCACCTTTGAAATTCAAGATCTTCTCAAACTGCTCAGTGAACACCCATTTGCTAAAGGGGAGAATGCCCACTTTTACTGTAAACAAGACTTTCCCTCTGTTTTTCTTGGTGAATAAAATCATATCAAGACTTCATTGTGCTGAACTGGCATGAAGATCACAACCACAAGCTTAAAACACTAAAGTTGAAGTCATAGTTACTTGGGAGTAAATCGCATTGAACTCTTATTTTTGAGTAGGCTTGCATAGGCTTGTGGTGTAAAGCATTAAAGAAGCAGAAGTTAAAACGATACAGAGCGCTGCATATATTAATGAAAAGCAGCTTGAAATAAAATAATTGTTTACTTATTCTTCAAGCATGTGGTTGCTGAGCCTGGCTACAACTTCTGGTATAGAGGTAGAGCCAGGGTGCCTCTCTGTGATGACCAACTTGCTTCTTTCAATCCTTACATTGCACAAGTGCAGAGTGACTGAACAAAAAGAATGTATTTAAACTCAACTGCTCCTCTTAAAATCAGTATGATAAAATAGTCTCAAAGTTATCATCCTAATAGGACTTGATCATGTAGGAGTGTCTGGGTCTTGGATATTTGTCCCTCAGTTTGCCCTGCTATGCCCTGCTGTATGGGGATCATGATGCAGAAGTAGGTGACCCTTTGGCCCTTCCATGGTCTCAAACAGAATTGTCCCCACACACTTACACATGGACTTGCTGTTCACAATTGAAGAAAAGCTCCCATTGTGGCCCAAAAGTACATCTTTTCAGTGCAAGGCTGAGATGTAATAGGGTGGAGAGACCATTTATTGATATCTAATTTTATCATATTAGATAGTACTAGATTCAAATTAATATCTGATGTGAAGCAAATTGTTTTCATTGCTTGTTGCTTCTGCTGTAGCTTGCAAACTGGATATTAAAGCACTCCACCTGAAGGAAGCCCCAAAGAACGAACCTGTATACATATTTGAAGTGAATGAGTGAGTTTTTATACATATTTAAATCACACTAAATGTTTGTTGACTTGCCTAGCATGTTAGCCAATAGCATGTGACAGAATATTTATTAAATATCCCTGTTTATTTCTACACGTCTGTAGAAATTAACTATATTTCTTTCTCTTCCTTTCCTTATTAAGTTCCATATTGAATTTTAACCATCACTATGTGGCTTGATGTCAAACTTTTTCCTTTTCCTTTTAGAATATTCCTTTTGGATGCTAATGAACCTGAAGTAAGGAAAGAAATCCCTCTCTCTTTTATTACCAAAGAAGACGGTAGCTCAGAAAATCTGATAGAGCATATTATTAAAGTGTACACCGGTGACAAAAGAGGAGCAGGAACTGATGCAAATGTGCATATAATTTTGTTTGGGGACAAGGACACATCTCAGTTAATTCAACTCAAGGAGTCTCTAGATCATCGAGATCCCTTTGAAAGAGCAAAGGTAAATAGTTCAGTGTCTATGTTTTCCACCCTTTATATCTCAGGGGCACTTCATACATTACAGCTTTAGGTGTACACGTGCTACTTTTAGCTGGCAGTCTTAGGTCCACCACTTACCTGGCTTACGTCTGACTAAACACAATTAAGACTGTGATGCAAATGAGACAAACACGTGTTTGGATTCTATAGGTTGCTCCTCAGTCATGATTAGCTGCAGATTCCTATTGGATTGGGGCAATCCTGAGTTTGTTGCCACATGTGTAGAATGTTCCTTTAAATGATCAAAACCCTGATGTGCTCCTAAGTTACAAACCTGTAAAATACTGGCCAGACTGTGACTTGATTCCACCTCATCTTGCCTGCAAATGAAAGTAAATGCTGAAGCCTTAGGTTATAAAAGGGAAAGGATTCCACTTTCCATTTAGCCTTGTTTTAGTTATCTGTCTGAAACCATCTTCACTGCTGTCTTTAGGGCATCTTCTACCTATAGATGAAAGATGCAGTTGTGGGAGGTTGTGGTGCTTCTTGGAAATGTACTATCCATGCACATAAAGTGCTGCTGCTGCCAAGAATACTGGAAGTGAAACTATATTCTGAACCAAATTGTATACCACTTGAGAGATTTGGCTGTAACTAGAGTCAAATCGCTTATCTTTATGTTTCCAAAGGTAGGTTTGGGTACCATAAACAAAAGATAAATTAAAAAAATGAAAACAAAAGGTGCTGTTTCTTCACCTGACTGGCAATTCATAATGCACTTACTAGAGAGAAAACATCTCTTGGGTTCTGAAACCAATAAAAAGGCAAGAAACCTTCAAAACCTAATGTGGAAAGTACATGTTTTATGTTTTCAGGGAAGAGCTGAAAATTAGCAGCATACAACTGTACCAGAAAAGGAACAGTAACAATAATGCACTCCTCCAGCCATCCACTACCCCCTGCACACAGATAAAGTTAAACCAGTCCCAGATAAGCATACTGTTTTCCAGACATAGACTTGTCACATTTTGAAAGCTGCTTCTCTTATTTTGAAGACTGACACATTCAGAATCAAAACAAAGGATGTTGGAAGGCTGCAGAAAATTGAAATTGGACATGATGGCAAAGGATTTGGTAAGTATACCTGTAGGTTTATTGCATATCCTTGTTGTCATTTATCTGCATATGAATCCACACCTTCAATTTTGAAATGCCTCAAATCTCCCTCAGGCGCTTGATGGTGCAGATGGAGTATTGGACTAGGGCTAGGCCCTGAGGGATGCAGGTTCAAGTCTCTATTCCACCATGAAGCTCACTGGGCAACTTTGGTTGGCCACTTTCACTCAATCTAATCTGCCTCACAGGGTTGTTCTGAATGTGAAATGGGGGAGAGAGAGCAATGTATGCCACTATAAGCTAATTTGAGGAAGGGTGGGATATAAATGTAATAAAAAAGAATTATAACATTGCCAGAATTGATGCCACATATTATAGAGCCCTCAGAATAGCATGTGACTTGACTCTCAGATATTATGTAGGAAAACCATTTGGGTTTTTTAAATCCACTTATTTTGATTTACACAAGTCTACATGACATCTATCAAGAAGAAATGTAATGTAATTTTTTTTGCTTATTAAGACTATTTTGCTTCCTTAAGAAAATTAATTCTCTTTACTTGTATGTCTCAAGAATTCAGTATTGTTTTTTAGAAATTTCTCAAAATCCATTTAATTGCATGCTACTGTGTTATTAGATAACATTTTAAATTAGAGGGGGGAAGTTGAATCTGCTTTCCACTATTTCTCCCCATATTGCTTCATTCTTTGCTTCATTTACTAACTTCTCAAACCAGTTTTTGGAAGAAAAAAGATAAAAAGATTTAATCATGATGTTTCCCCCATAACTGTCAGAGAATGTTCAAAGCAAACTTCAGGACACAATCAATTTTGACATGTACCAGTACATTTCAAGAACCACTACTTTTCTTCAATAAATGACCCAGCTTCACCCAGATTTCCATCATTTATGAGTAAATGTCAGTATTTACCAGGCTGGAGTGAGGAATGTCCAGAACTGTGAGGGAATAAATTGCTTTTCGGACATTTTATGTTATGATTTATCTGAAGCTATTGCAGATATATTAACTGACATATTTTATTCCAAGAAATCAGTGCCAATAAACAATCATTGCAGTTAGAGGATATTTTTTTCTCTCCCTATATAAACTTCTGCTGTGCAGATGTCATTTGAAATGGCAGGGCACTTATTTCTGGTTACATGTCACCTGCTCTACGGCATATAATGTAGTGAGACCCGTTTTCAAATTTAACTTGAAAATATGTTTTACAGCTTGATTTGAGCTGCAGGTGGCACATCACTCTATCTACAGATGAATAGTTAGCCTGTTATTTCAAGTGCCAGGCTACTGCATTGATCCAGAATCACATTTGTTCACAAGAAAGCACCCCAGACTTCAATTTTATGCAACAAGCTGGTATCTCTATCTGCAAGTAGATCAGTAAAGTACCCCAGCCTGCCATTCTCACACCCACCCACCCCATTGTGTCTGTCCCCTAGTGACCAGTATATTTCACAGGTAAATGCTTGTCATTGATAAAATTGGATATTTTAAAAGAGAGCTGGTCAACAGTGGTTGTGCCACAGGGCTTAAAATAAAAAAAATACCAGACTGATATGGTCAATGACATATTTTTCCAAGTTTACAATTAAACTGTTTATTATCCTTATTTATAAAGTTAGGAGTAGGCCTTGTGGTTCATAATGTTCTGGAAGCACTGGCCACTGTAACCAAATATCTTAAGAATTAATGGTAAATGTTAACATTTGCTCAGTTTTTGACAATCACTGTCAAAATAGCCAATAAGTTTTCTCATTTAGAAAATTTTCTCCAATTTTAAGGTGTTGCTATGACTGAAAAATACATTTAGAATTATGTTCTTTGGGTTTATCTGTACTCAGAGGTGAACATACTTTATTATTGTCCTTTCTTTACAGCAAGTGGCTGGTTTCTGGAAAAAGTAGAAATCACAGAAGTGTCTACGAATGAATTATACTCCTTCAGTTGCAACAGGTTTGTTTCCCAGTTATTAAACTTGATCACAGCACAATCATAACCATGTCTACTCAGAAGCAAGTGCTGTTGAATTTATTGGGGTTTACTCCCAGGCATGTGGGATTAAGACTATAGCATGAATGCTACAGATGGTTACAACTTTCAAAAATAATAGTATCAGTAAAGTGATACTATTCAGACTAGATTATAGGATTATAGCATGAATGCTACAGATGGTTACAACTTTCATAAACAATAGTATCAGTAAAGTGATACTATTCAGACTAGAGAAAATATGCAACTTTCAAATCTCCCACATTAAAATTCAGGGAAGACAATACAGTTCCATTTCCAAAAACAAGCAGACCAAAGGAAATGGGAAGAATCAGTATGCCCATTCTTTAGTCTACAAATAATCGAGAATTTGCTTCATTGGCCCTCAGTAGTTCCCTTCAATTCCAATAAAAAATCCGTTTCACATATAGAAAAGAGGTAAGTCAGTAATCCACAGCCTGGTTACTTAAACACATGAGAAAAGTGGAGTGGGAAATTTTCTTTTCTTTTATGTATAAACCCACAGGATCATAAAACTTAAGTATTTAACAATGCTGCTGCCATGCTCTTAGCTAGTACATATATGGTTGCCTTGTGGTGATTTGGCAAAACACACACATCAGGGGTCAGCAAACTTTTTCAGCAGGGGGCTGGTCCACTGTCCCTCAGACCTTGTGTGGGACCGGACTATTTTTTTTGGGGGGGGGGGGGAATGAACAAATTCCTATGCCCCACAAATAACCCAGAGATGCATTTTAAATGAAAGGACACATTCTACTCATGTAAAAACACCAGGCAGGCCCCACAAATAACTCAGAGATGCATTTTACTAAAAGGACATATTCTACTCATGTAAAAACACGTTGCTTCCCAGACCACCCGTAGGCTGGATTTAGAAGGCCTTAGTTTGCCTACCCATGATCTAAAGCAACTGCCTTCAGCTCCCTTGGGAGATGCCCATGCAATGGACAACTGCAGGCTTTAAGTCCATGTAAAAGATTTTACATACATAAATGTTAGAAGAAGCTTAAAGCAGTGGCAGAAGAGTGTTAATTTTGCATAGGCACCCTATATGTCAACAACCCAAGGCAAGCTTGATTCCTGATGTGCCAGATTTACTCCACCCAGTAAATAAAGGATATTTTATGTTTATTGGTTTATTTTGAAAGGTTTTGTGCTTGTTTATAACTTGGCCTTCCCAGTTCTTCTTAAAGTGAGTTTAGGGATCATCCCTGGTCAATGGATCCATATATATGCCTACTCCAACCTTCTCCCCCTATTTATTTTCAGATGGGCATTCCCAAATGTGGGTTTTAAGTGATGGATAACTAGTCCACTGTCAGTACAAGGTGCTACCCAGGTTCCTTATGATTAGAGACAATTCAGTACTCATGTCCTTTCAGAGTATTTTTATGTGTGAACCATCTCTTCCAACAGCAATGCATATTTTCTTCACCAGGTGGCTGGCTAAAGATGAAAATGATGGACGTACCGTAGTGCAACTTTCCGTGTAATTATGCACTCAGAGAATCCTATTTGAGCATGCTTCCCCTCAACATCAAGCTGATTGGGTTTATTTGTATTTTCTAATTGTGAAAGAACTATAATTATCATGAAGAAATATCAAAACAATACATCATATTTGAATACTCGAGTGAGAATGTTACCAGGAATTCTGAACACCTGTACCCAAACATGAATAAAGCAGAGATACAGTATTGCAACTTGGTTTTGTAAGTTTGTTTTCCATAATTTCACAATATTTGGGATTTGTTGTCAAAGGACATGGGTGGCGCTGTGGTCTAAACCACAGAGCCTAGGGCTTGCTGATCAGAAAGTCGGCTGTCTGAATCCCCATGATGGGGTGAGCTCCCTTTGCTCGGTCCCAGCTCCTGCCAACCTAGCAGTTCGAAAGCACATCAAAGTGCAAGTAGATAAATAAGTACTGTTCCAGCAGGAAGGTAAACAGCATTTCCATGCGCTGCTCTGGTTCGCCAGAAGCGGCTTAGTCATGCTGGCCACATGACCCGGAACCTGTCTGCGGACAAACACCAGATCCCTCAGTCTATAGAGCGAGATGAGCGTGCAACCCCAGAGTCATCTGCGACTGAACCTAATGGTCAGGGGTACCTTTACCTAAAAAAAGAAAAGAAAATATAGATTATGTAGTGAGGAATATATATATTCCAAGGTAGATATTTTTAAATAAATGAAAAACACAAGTACTTTCCCGGAACTTGTTTTGCCCAGTCATTCTACTGGACCAAATGTCACCTTGATAGCTATGGAAATTTCCCTGTGGTCACATGCCTTCTGCTGCTATCGGTGTGGTCTGGTAAAAAAATGCTTTCTAGTTCAAATCCCAACAAGAAATTGTGCAGATCACTGTTTTCTAGATCTGGGAGGGGGAGCAGTTAGAAGACTGGCTTCTGTCTTTATGATTGTATGATATTGCCTACTTTTAACTACAGTAAAGAGACTGGAGAAGTGGATACAGTGGTACCTCAGGTTAAGAACTTAATTTGTCCTGGAGGTCCGTTCTTAACCTGAAACTGTTCTTAACCTGAGGTACCACTTTAGCTAATGGGGCCTCCCACTGCCACCACTGTGTGATTTCTGTTCTCATCCTGAAGCAAAGTTCTTAACCTGAGGTACTATTTTTGGGTTAGCGGAGTCTGTAACCTGAAGCGTCTGTAACCCGAGGTACCACTGTAATGCATAACAATATGTACTAGAAATTCTGCTTTTCTATGTTAAGAGCATAAGAAGAGCCTGTTGAATCAGACCATTGGCTATCTAGCCCATATTCTCCTCTCAGAGTGGCCAACCAGATACCTTTGGAAGGCCTGCAAGGAGGACATGAGCACAAAAGCACCCTGCCCACCTGTGATTCCTGGCAACTAGCCTTCAGAGGCATGCTGCCTGTGACAGTGGAGGCAGTACATAGGTATCACTGCAAGAAGTTGCTGATAGCCCTCTCCTCCATGAATTTGTCTATTCCTGTTTTAAATTCTTGCAAGTTGTGGTCCATCTCTGCCCTTGTCCTTGCAGAGTTTCTAAAAATGAATGGTTCAGAATGTGCTACAGGGAAACATTGACAAGTCATATTTTAAATATTTCCATGTGCCTCATATAAGACCCAGATTTTTGATGACTTCTATTGTAAAGGTTCAGTAAATGAAAGAGACAGTAATAGGTAAGGTGGTACTTGGTTAGAAATTAAAATAAAGACTATTAACCTACTTGCAGATGACTTGCTTTAGTTTTAATTTGTCTCATAGATTATTAGCTGTAAGACCTACAGTATAATGCCTTCTGATTGACTGAGGGAACAGGGTTAATTTAGTTCTCCAATGGTTCTCTTTGTGCTTACATTGCTAAGGTACGTGCTGAAATGAATTTAAAACTCTATCCCCAAAGAGCACAGATGAGTTTAGTCAGTATCAGTATTCATTACACAGAATCAGTTTGCTGTGATCTATTATGTGGTTTGTTTCATTTAGAGTGTCTTTCATTAATAGTTTGTAATATTAACTCACCCTGATGCCATTTCTAGTTTATCAAGTGTAAATAATGCCTTCTTAATTTGTTTGCTTCTACTAACACTGAACAGCATCTCCTAACAGCTTATTTGCTTATTCCCCACTCCCACACACATACAAGCTTGTGCTATTTATAATAAGAAACCAGGTTAAATTTTATGAGGAATATAGCACACTCTTTAGAACAACCATAGTGAAAGCCATGCAAAGGAGCAGGCCTTTGCAAAGCCCATAAGAGGAATTCCACGGGCCACTCCATTTTGCTGGTCCCAAGCAGTAGGTTTTCATGGGAAACTTGTTACCTGATGTCTGTTTGGATGCACACTTCCATTGTTCATGGTTTCCCTCAATTGCCCATTGCAGTCTAGACAACCAGTCTAGACACAGCAGCCACAATCTGGTGAATGCTTTAAAAAGTGCCAGCCCTACCATTAGGCAGAGTGACTCAGCCACCTCAGGCAGCAGTCCCTGGGACACAGGTAGCAGTGATGAAGTGCTGGAAGTGAACTGAAGTGTGTGCCTCATGGCCTACTCTGCGCCCCTAAATTCACTGGCTCTCCTCAGATGTTGTCCAGGATTCAGATTTTTTCATGATCAGAATTTTCAACTTGAATTTTATTCTTTACACAATTTGGCAGCAAGTCCTGTAAGATTTTCTTTCAGATTGCAGTAGATCCACTAATCCTTGCCTACTGAGTGAGCTACAAATTGTTGGGACACTTCAGAGGCAAAACTAGATGACCATCAGTGTCCCTTTCAACTTTACAATTTTATGATTTCATTAACTGCAGTTCTTCAAATGGCATCAATCAGCGGCACAAAAACCAGACACATGTTCCTGTGGGTGCAGACCAGTACCAGAAAGGAGTGTGGCTTGAGAAGAATTCTGAGGGGCAGATAGAGGGACCTGCAGAGCCACTTTCACTCTCTGGACCTAAAATTTTGTACTCTGTTCCAGGGAGTGCAGCCCCATCCAACAAATGCTATGCACTTTGCCCAAATCAGTAGTACCCAACTCATCATTACAAGAAATCATTCTATGATTTCTTGGATTCGGTGTACTGAGACTTAGAACTACTCATGTGTACCATTATAATTCATTCTATAATTTTCTTTAAAAAGAAAGTGAACTTTAGTTTATGAAATAATTCCTGAGTATAGTGTGCAACTTATATTGTTGTGTACAAGTGTAACTCCAAAGTACTGAAGTTTTTTTATCAAAATTTGTTCAATGGAAGCATGAAAAATGAACACAAGCTGAATTGGCTGAAATGACAGAAAGATGATTTCTATGTGAACAGTTTCCACCCGAGTTATATTTGCTTGAAAGTAAACCCCTTTGGTATCAATGGGGGTTCCAAATAAATTTATTTAGGATGGCAGTTTGCCATTAATCACAAAGGAAATGTAAAATGAAAAGACCTTTCCCTGTTAAACTTTCAGTTAGCAGTTCATAGTAATAATATAAAAAATTATTTGAATTCTTCAGGCATGAGAGACAACAGTAAATTTCCTACTAGAAAGTTCTAAAATCTAGTCTTCAGCCAGTTTCTATAGAGACAGTGGGGGCTTTTGAAATGTTTGTTTCTAGCCATAAATAACTTAGACAATGCTGTTCAAAAATGGTACTTGGCTGCAGCTTCCACTTCATTTAAAGCAGACAGCATTCTCGAAGTGCTGATCTGGTAAAGCAGAATTCACTAAGCATTTAATGCAATCTTATTAGAGAAGTTATACACAACAAAAGTATTGTGTGTTCCCACTATAACACTACTAAAAAACAATTCTACACTGAGCAGACTATATCTACCTCTGGCACAGAATAGAGTGTTCTCTTGTAATCCTTTGGCAAATGTTTTCACAGTTTGTGTACCTTATTAAAATAAACTGAATTATGTGTAGATGGTTCTACACATTATGTTGTGTAGCTGCATGGGGGAATAATAAATGCATATTGAGAGTAAAATGAAGGAATTATTTGGCATCTTGATGAAGTCATGGAATAAAGTCAAATTATTCAGAGCAGTAAGCCACCCACCCCAAAACTCTGCTAGAGATTTAGGACATTTTATATTGTGTGTGAGAAAGAGAGGTGGGAAGAGAGTACTAGTTAAATGGAATCATTTGAATATTCTGCTCAGCTAGCAAAAAACCATTCCATGCAACGTGTTGTGGAAAGGTCTTTCTATGTTCACTTAAGCTTTAAAAATGCTGCAAATTGCAGCTGTTAAATGGCTACAGCTTCACCACTACATTGAAGGTCATTTAGTCCTACCCCTTGCCGCAGGTAACATATTTTAAAGCATCTTTCCTATTAGCAAATTAAGTGAGAGAATGGGCAGGACAGGGACTAATGAGCTGGTGCCAGCAGTGCCACACATGTAGATAGTGTGATGTTGTGCACTCCAAATTTGGAGCAGTATTGTGGCAATCATCTGTGCCAGGACTCAGCTCTGTAAAATGCAGCAATTTATGCAAAACATTACCTTTCAACATGTACAGAGTTGAATTTCCTCCTGAATTACTACACTTTATGGAGTAGCTTTTCAGGTCACAATCTTCCTTACAAGGTTCTGAGTCTCCAAACAGTTATTTTTTTACAGAGCAGAAATGCCATTTAAGCATAGGAAACCAATTATTGTGTACTGCTGCTGTTGTTTTAACTCTCTGCCCCTGTGCTGCAATTGTCATGAAAACTGTCTCCCCAAAGCTGCGATTTGACATGGGAAATACAGGCACAAGGGACAGCTTTCATTCTGTGTCAAAGAACGTCTTTGAGGGCAGAGGGTGCTTTTCACCTTTATAAACAATTTTTATTAAGGATTTTATTGGTTTACAAAAGCACATGCATTGTCTCTTTTTTCAGGTTGTAGACTTTTTTTACATTTTAAGTGAGACATTAGTGTTGTATACAGAATAAAGTAGAGGGGAGAGGGGTGGTAATACTTGGTGTATATGCAGGGTTTTTATGTTAGCGTCTCTTGAGTAGGTTCTCTTTCTATTTGTTTATTATATTTCCTTGGTAGTGAGAGAGGTTGGGATGGCCAGGGCATGGTTGCAGTGAGATTTGTTTGCATGGGGGGTGTTGGGTCAAGTTAACCATATCGATTCATATGTTGGTGGTGGGTTCTTGTTCTTTTGTTCTTGTTGCTGTGTATGTAATAAATGGGAGCCATACCACAGTGAAGGTGTCCTCTTTTATTTGTCCCCACGTAAGTTTCAATCTGTAGGTTAGCTTTTCTAGTAAGGCTGTTTCCCATAGGATTTGGTACGAGTGGTCCATGTTCATTCCTGACAAGTCTCTCCACTGTCTGGCTATGATGCTTCAGGCTGCTGAGAGTAGGTGGGTTATAAGCTCTTTATAATGTGAGTGGGCATTGACAGAGGGTGTTTTTCATGGGGAAAGGGGGAAAGGTTGGTGGAAATCTGTTGATCCACTTTCTCCACATCACTCAAGGATGGCCTGAGACATTTTGACAGCTGATGTGAAGCAGAAAAGGGAATAAAAATCTACATCAGGAACAAGGGTGGGAGACCAGCAGCACCTCCTATTTGCCAAGAGGCCACTGTAGAGGTGGCACTGGGAGGCTTCTGCTGAGAAGGCAGCAGATCCAGCCTCCAAGGAGTGTGCCACAGCCATTGCTGCTACTGGGCAATAGCAGATGATGCATTCCTTGGAGGCTGAATCTGCTGTCCATGCAGATCCTGCCACCCAAGGCAGTCACCTCACCTTGCCTCATGTGTGGGCTGGCCCTGATATCACTCATAATTTTACAAACTTCTTTTTATGTGCTCATTATTGCTTTTCAGTAAGTAGTTTTAAGGAAAGCAGCATGATTCCTGTGTTTGTTGTTCATTAAACTGTAGCAGTTCTCATTTCTTCATCCCTGCAAGCCAATATCCAAGGAGAGTGCCCGTATGAAAAGGACTTTCTTTTGGATTGACAGTTACAGTGTGAGGCATAAATGAAACAATGCTACTGTAATATTGAAAGACTAATTAGTCTTATACGGGGAGGCCAGTCACAATCTCTCTGTATGGTGACGTGTTGCTTTTGCAGATTGGAAAAAAAGTAAAATAGAAGGAATCCAAGCAGATGAACACAGAGACTTTGAGGATGCTGTAGAAAAAAAACTTATAAAAGAGACACCTGTTGGAAAATTAGATGAAAACAGAGAATTTGGATGTGAATTGGTTAACATAAACATTTGCAGAAAAAACATCAGGATGAAGCAGATGCTTTCTAAATAGAGATAACTGGAAAAAACGAAATATTGAGAACTACTAAAACAGAACAAAGCAAAATGCAGAAAACAAAAACATGCCAATGCATCTTCCAAAACAGAAGAAGAAAAAAGCAAGATTCCCAGTCTCACCTAGCCTTACTTCCCATACTACTACTCTACATATTCAGTAAACTGAAGCCTAGAGTTATGTGAAGTACCTCTGGCATAGTCTTTGCACTTCTTCTATAGAACAAAACAGAGGCTGAAATACAAAGATGTTCATCCTGCTCTGGACAGCATTGCGCTCCCCCTGAAAGAGCAAGTATGCCGTTTGAGTGAACACCTTAATCCAGCATTGTCACTTGAGTCCCAGGTGGTCTTAGTGGTCTGGAGAGCCTTTAACCATGTTCATCTGGTTAACCAGCAGTGATAATCCTGGACAGGGTTAGCCTAGCACTGGTGATGCAAGCTCTGGCAACCTCTCCATTGGATTATTGTAATGTAGGGATGCAGAACCTGTGGACACCCAGGTGTTGCTAGACTAAAACTCCCATCATCAATGACCACTGACCATGCTGCTGGGACTGATGTGAGTTGTTGTCCAGCAACATCTGGGGGCCAATGGTTCCCATAATGGCATAATGTGTTATATGTAAAGGTAAAGGACCCCTGACAGTTAAGTCCAGTCACGAACGACTGGGGCTGCAGTCCTCATCTCACTTTACTGGCTGAGGGTTTAGACCACAGCACCACCTGCGTCCTGTGTTATATGTAGGGTTGCCTTAATTATGATCCAGAAGCTTCAGTCACTGCAAAGCTCCTAAATTTTGATGGGTACAAGAAGGAAATGCAAACAAATGAAACTAAATATAAATTATAATTTGTAAAGGCAGCAGGTAGATCTTCACGCTTGACTCCATTAGCAGGCACTAGAAATCTGTGTTTCCATTCTCATTAGTATCATCACAGGGTTGTTGTGGAGATTAATTGAGGAGGAGAACCACACATGCCACCTTGAGCTCCTTGCAGGGGAAAGGTAGGGTATAAATGCATTTGATGATGATGATAATTGCATTTATCTGTCACTACAAAAATGCCTCGAAGTGACTTACAATAATAAAAGCATATGTGATACAAAAATTAAAAGACATCAAAAATATAAAAGAACATCAGCTGAAGAAGAGTACTCATCCTGCAATAAAATAAAAGGGCAACTCCTATCCCACCCTACTAAAAGGCGAACACCAATACAGGCTTGGGTATCATCAAAACTTATGACCCCAACGAAAAGCCAAATACTTGAGTGAACAAGAATGTTTTTGCCTGTTACCTATAAGTTGATAATGATGGTGCCTGGTGCATCTCTCTGGGGAGAGCAGTGCAAAACTGGGCAGTCACTACTGAAAAGGAACTTCTCATGTGGTGGCCACATTTTGCACTGTCCATGGAGCGGGGGGGGGGGGGTACACAAAGATGGGCAGCACAGGTTCTGGGAAGGTTCATGTAGGGAAAGGTGCTTGGTCTGTGTGCCAGTATTTCCCCCTGAGTATGCTCTTTCATGTAGTTGCTATTGGTTGCTGAGATATATGGTTGTGCAAAGACACTTGCATATGGTCCATATAGAAGGCTTAGTTTCTAAAACTAAGAGCAAAAGTGGTACTGAAGCCAATACTTTCTAGAATCTTTACCCTGGACTTTACCCTGCTATGAACACTAGAACCTTTGCTACTAAACCCAAACCTGTCAGGCATCCGGCAGCACTCTGAACATGCTCAGAGGCAGGCTCATGCTCCAAACCCAAATCCTAATACGGCTTCTGCCACCCATTTAAAGGGATGCCGTGAATAAACTGCAATATTCAAAATTATGAGCTGAGCCCTCAGCTCCATCCGCCAGGTCTCCTTGTGGGAGCGGAACCTTCAACAAGGTGCCTGCGATGTGAGGAGTGCAATGAGCCGAAAAACGACGCGATGCCCGGGCGCTGGGTTTTCCCTGTGTGGCGAATGGAGCTCCCCCGTCTCTTGCACCGGTCCAAGTTAAGACGTCTCTAAGAGACAATGGGCTCTTTCTGCCAGGTGGGCGACTCTGTCCTTTCGCGCTTCGCCTGCCTGCCCACGAGCGACGCGCCTAGCCAAGGAAGCGCTAATCCTCCGTAGCCTTTCTTCTTGTCAGCTGCGCTGTTGGTCTGGCTCGTCCTAACCGACATCCTCATGCTAATGTGCCTGTCTCCAATCCCCAGCAAATGGCCTCAGGCGGGGATTGCTCACTTGGCTTTGTGGAAGAGGGGGATAAGGACGCCTCTTGTGCGAAGGCACTTCCAGCTGAAGGCAGCGCCACGAAAACTCACTCTCTCTGCTCCCGCGACTGCAGCTCCAGCCGTTTGATTCCAGCGCGCGCGACGCCCCCCGTCACTCACACTCTGCATCCCCACCAGCGTGGAGCTGGCGCGCGGCCAAGAAAGGCTTTCCCGCGTCCGCCCCTCCTCCCTCCCTCGTGGCACACATACATAATGCATCCGTGTAACAAGAGCAGGTCCCTTCTCGGGCATGGCCCGTCGCACGCGAGCCGCCTCCCGGTCCCCTCCCTCCTACCCCCGTGCGCCACCTGCTGCGGAAGACTCCCCTCCTCTTCGTAGCCACGCGGCCTGAGGTAACAAAGCACTGCTAATGAGGCAGCAGCCTGCGCGGCTCCGCTCACTCGCCCGTACCAAGAAGGCGGGAAACCAGCTTCCCCCACCTCCCCGCCCCGCCCCGCGAGCACCTGCTCCGCTTGACGGGCGTCCGGAAGGGCAACCAGACCCCTCGCGGCAAGCGCGCGCTTCTGCGCGGATGGGCACCTGCAACTTCTCCCACGCGGCCCCATCACCTCAGCTACAGCTCCGCCGCTGTCTCCTCGCGCCCGCCCAGCTTGCAGCCTCGAAACAGGCTCAGGGCCACACCGGCGTGGCACTAAACAGCCTAAGCGGGCAGCGGCAGCAAGTCTGGGGTGGAACTCTAGTCTCTACCTCTCCCCTCACGTATATACATATCTATATATTTCCCACCCACCGAAATACTCCCCACAGGTGTGTTCCCGTCAAATAAAATCCCCCCGCCCTGCTTAGAGTGCGATCTTGCTAGCCCTCCCGGTGTCCCCTGAACACAAGTAGCCACCCTATCCCCTCCGCTCTGCAAAGCAAGGCGGACGCCTCTTCCTCCCGTCCTTCCCGGAACGTTTTTTGCAGACCACCCCTCAGCGCTCCTCGTCCAGGCGATTCATTCTTTCTCCCCTCAAATCCCCCCATCCTGTTGCATCGGCTGCTTGCTCCACAGCGTCCCCTCCCCAGTGCCATCGCCTCCCTCCCTCCCTCCTGGGCGCCACGGCTGCTCTGTGTGTGTGTGCGCTCTCGCGCGCGCGTGTGTATTGGGGAGGGGGGAGAGGGATGAGGTCATCCTCTTTCCCGGCGTCAGTCAGCTGGGTGGCGGCGGCAGCGGCGGCGGCGGCGGCAAAGCGGCGGGGCGGGCCAGGCCGAGGAAAGGATGGTCTGCTTCGGGGACCGCTCCCCGGGCTGCTCGCGCCTGGGGCTGGGCGGGTGAGCGGGTCTCCCCGCAGGCAGGCGGCGCTCCAGCAGCGCCCGCAGGCGCCGCTGGCCCAGCCCCGTCAGCGCCCCGAGAAGAGCCGCCGAGCGAGCGGCTTGTCCGCGGCAGCAGCGGCGGGGGAGGGAGGGGGCGGACTCCAAGGGGCTCCCGGACGGGGTCCCTCTCCCTGCCGCCGCCGCCGCCGCTCCTGCCGCCGCCTTCCAGCCGCATCATGGCCGCGAAGTCCGACGGGGGGCGGCTGAAGATGAAGAAGGGCAGCGAGGTGGCGTTCACGCCGCTGCAGAACTCGGAGCACTCGGGCTCGGTGCAGGCGCTGGCCTCGGGCTTGCCCTCGGCGGCGGGGCCCGGCGGCGCCGAAGACGACGAGGCGCCTGGCGGCGGCGGCGGCTGCTGCTCCTCCGGCGGCTGCCGCTGCTGCTGTAGCGGCGGCGGCGGCGGCGGTCGGGCGGCCGGGGGCTCGCGGGGCTCGGGCGGCGGCTCGTCGTCGCTGTGCCTGCGGCTGGGCCGGGAGCAGCGGCGCTACACGCTGTGGGACGGGCTCTGGATCCTGGCGGCCGTGGCCGTCTACTTCGCGGACGTGGGCACGGACCTCTGGCTGGCGGTCGACTACTACCTGCGCGGCCAGCGCTGGTGGTTCGGGCTGACGCTCTTCTTCGTGCTGCTGGGCTCGCTCTCGGTGCAGGTCTTCAGCTTCCGCTGGTTCGTGCACGACTTCAGCAGCGAGGACGGGGCGGCGGCGGCGGCGGCAGGGGCGCCCAGCTCCTCGTCGGCCGGCGGCCACGGCGAGAGCAAGCTGCTGGTGAGCAGCGGTTCCGCCGCGGGGGACATGGAGGCCGGCGCCCGGCCCGGCACGCCGCAGAGGCAGGCGTCCAACGCCAGCAAGGGCAACGCCACCAACAGCACCAACAGCAGCAGCAGCACCAACGCCGCCACCGGAGGAGCGGCAGGGGCGGGCGGCGGCGGCGGCGGCATCCGGCCCCCCAAGAGCCGGTCCGCCTCCTGCGCCTTCTGCATCTGGCTCATGCAGTCGCTCATCCACATCCTGCAGCTGGGGCAGATCTGGAGGTAAGGCACGCGCGCTCACCTTCCTTGAACTCCCTCCAGCCACGCTGCGCTAAGGCAGGCGCGCAGCCGGGCCTCGGTCGCCTGGGAAAGTGTCCTAAGAGGCTGAGAGCCGGTGACTTGCCTAGCCCGGTCTGACGCCGAGGCCCGGTTGCCTTAACTCTTGGGGGGCCTCCCACCCCCCCGCGCCTCTCCAAGGGCAACTGTCTCGTGTCGTGCGCCTTGAACTCTCTGTGGGTCAACGCCCGGGCTTGAATTAACTGACCCGCCAAGGCATCGATTCCTGGCGCGTGCTTGCCAGTGCTGCCACTTAGGGCTTTTCAGGAGCGGCTGAATAGGCACACAATGGAGAGATGGCATCCACGCCCCTTAGGAGACTCGTTTGTTTTTGCACTGTTGGGCTGCGTGATGCTGAGACCTCGCCTGTTTCCCTGCTTGTCTCCTGAGCTTTAAAAGCAGAGATGCGCTTGGCAGGTAATAATGGGTGGGGTCATTCCAAATTCTGAAGCGGAAATACCATATCACTAGGAAAATCCATGTGTCTGCTTAAAAAGGAGTACACGCAAATTCCTGCTCCAGCTTCGATTGACTTCACAAGGCGTTATTTCTGAGGCTGTTACTTGTTTAAAAGTAATATGGGGAACAAGCACATGGTTAGTTGTTTAAGGCTCCTATGGCTTTGGTGCCATAACGTCACCTTATGAAAAGTATATGCAATAAGTTTAGAGAAGAGGAGCATTGTAAAGGACTGTAGTTTCAAAATCCTGAATAGGTGTTGCAGGCTGCACATTTACTTAGCACTCACTTCTGAGTAAAGATGGAGCGGGCTGTATTGTAAGATGAGTTTGTCAGCAGTCTTTGGTTCTCCCCACAAAATAACAGTGTTCGTATGCGCACCTTGTTAAGTCACTTTGAGACCAACAAATGGAATTGATAGTAATAATAAATTAGCATTCACTTTAAAGTGTAATAAAGTATTTGGACAAATTTAGAGAAACGCGAATTTAACCTCTGCATTAAACTACTGTACTTTTTAAAAGGCTCCATGTAACGTCAGGTGTGTGTGTGTGTGTGTGTCTTTCTGTCTGTCTACTTGATAAAAGTAGAATTCAAGAACCTTGGTTAAGCTTGAAATTGTGATCCAGCTGAAATGACTGCAGATTTTATTATGGGACTGACTAGGATCAGTGGGTTTCCTTTCTTAGTAGCTCTGAAGGACATTGCAGGTGAGTACATAGCTGCCTGATTGAATCAATGTGTAAAAAAGTGTTAGAGCACTTAAAAATAGAGGACTATAGTCACTTTGTTGCTGAAGATCTTGGTTGGTGTCTTACTTAATTCCGACAGTAAGTGTTTTTAGTGATTTATTTAAAAATTGAGGTGGAATGGCTGCAGTGAATTTTAACTGATAGTTGATATTTGTTTTTTAAAGTATATCTGAACCTGTATATAGAACTATATAAAAAGTAACATATGATATAGCTTACAGTTGATAATAATATTGGAGATTCTGGCTTTGTGACTAAAGGTATATTTCAATAAATCTTTGTGTTCATGGATATTTTCTTATAATGTTTCTGAAGGAAGAGACTATTTCTAAAATTCTGCTGTAGCATAATATGGAACTTCTTCATTCCAAAATGACATCCACCTTTATCTCTATTATTTATATTTTAGTCAAAGATCTCTTTATTAAACTGGCCACACCCTATTGCTCACATACTTTGGTTATCTGGACTGTAATCCAGATAATTGATTTCAAAATGTTGTGTCATGACCTGGAAGAAAGAGAGGGGCATTGTGACCTGGGTGAGCACAAAGCAGCTCACTGTTTAGGACTCCATCAGGACTTCCAGGTGAGAATTTGTGAAACTAGGGGTGCTCCGTAGCTAAGGTTGTACAGCAGGGGAGGGGAACTGGATTCAGCCAGTGGAGTGGATTCAGGAACCCCCCCACCCTTGTGGGCCACTTTGACAGATGGGTGGGGCCAGCCACCTGTAAATCACCTGGCACCACCATGACTTCAAAGGAAGTAATCGGGAGTGCACCCTAAGCATGCTCCTGATTCTTCCTTTTTTTTCTTTGCAGGCATATCTTGAGTTCAAGAAGTGGTTGCAAAGGAACAATCTTTCTTTGTAGCCACTTCTTCAAATCAAACCACACCTGCAAAGGAAGGTTTTAACTGCAGAGAAAACATGTTCTTTTGCATCTCCACTCTGAATTCAATTTGGGGACACACACACAAAAAGAATCATCAGCATTTTCTAGCTATGCTCATGCCCCTTCTCCCCCTGCAGTCAAAGGCCAGCACCTTTAAAAATTTTCCTTCCACTGAGCAGGGTGTCAGGAAAACATACCAAAATCTTAAAAGCACTGACATTTAGCTGCAAGGGGGGTGGGGAAAGTGTGCACTTGATTCTTTCATTCCTTTGGCCATGGACTGAAATTTCAATATGTGCCATATCTGATGTCATATATGATGTCAGCCCTAGCAAATGTAGATAGGGTTAGCCAAAATGACCTTCCAAAGCTGGCGAGTCTCATTTGACCCATGGGCTGAAAGTTCCCCACTACTGTTGTATGATATTGAGAAGATGGCATCATTGTTGAATGCTAGAATTGGAAACTACATGCAGCCTTTGAGACATTTTAGCATTGCCTCCTCATTCTTCTCAGAATATCTTCTTTTATTTTAAAAATGAGGGCTTATTACCTTTCCCACTATGAGAATCAACACTATTTTAAAAAAGCACACATTTACACACTTTAGAATTTTGATATGTACATTGTTTATCATTTTTCACCAAAGATAGGCATTAATAGTTGTTTTTTAAAAATACACGAAAAGCAGATTTATTGCAAAGCTTGGGGGAATGTTTACATATGACTGAGGTTCAAAAGTAGGCATTCCTCATCATTTTAAAATTCCATATATATATATATATATATATATATATATATATATATATCCATTCCATGTTGCAGGATATTTTGGACTAAAAGGTCTATAAACTAAACAGAATACTATATTGGACCCCGTTTGGTAAAGCACATGAGAATCACTAATAAAAATATTATTAAAAATAATGTAGATACATTGGAAATCTAGGCTGAAAATTGTTTTATTTGATATATTTAATATGTATTATTACATGTGCAGACAAATTATTCTAGCATTTGTTGTTGTTGATGTTGTTATATTGGCTCTATTTTCTTCTTCTGACCACATTTGGTGCAGTTAACAGTTAAGCAAAGCCTAGTAAAGTAACAGTTTGTCACTTCTCATTTCTGTGTTTTCCCTGCTAACATTTCCTGGCCTTAGCAGTAGGGCTGGAGGTGCTGTAGGTCATTTAGAGAAAGTGGAAAAGGAAGAATATCAGCAAGAATTCAGGAGACAAGCATTGATATTTCCCAGCAGTAGCACTGGTCTTCTATCCCATCATCTTAATGTACTTGGAACTTTGGAAGTTGCACAGGATATGGTGAAAAGTACTTTGCACTAACAGAACAAGAGAGCAGCACTGGCCAGTGAGGTGGGTCTCTGGCTGGCACCCAGTAGCAATCATCCAGCACAGCAAAGGTCATTCTTACTAGTAACTATCAGGAGTCCAGAACCATGTGAATGCATGGTTGCTGAGTGACTAATAGTTCCTAGTGTTAGAATTGGCTTCCAACATAGGTGGTGGTGCTAGTCGGACAGCAACCATGTGCTTCCACAGTGCTGACTGAGACACACCCTGCCACCTCATGACAATTACCAACAAACTGCAGCTTTTCCTCTCCTGTCTTGATAGCCCTGCAGGGGTGGCTGATGATTTCCTCTAGCAAGACACCTCAATGGCTATCAGTAGGCATGTGTGAATCCCTATCCCACCCTCCTGTGCATAGACTGAATCTTTCTCATTGTCCCGTGCTGCATGCAAAAGTAAGATTTTGCCAGTCTATCGTCCCCTGCCCTTGTGCAGTGAACTGCATGTTTTGCACTGTTCATATTTATGGTTAGACATCTTCATTACACTTTCATTACCAAAAGGAATCATATCCAAGCAGTGCCTATTTTAATCTTAGTCAAACCAATTTCTTTTGTAAAGTCAATAGCCTGGGACATTTCCTTTTTTTGGACATACTGTTGCATAACTAAAGAGTGACTTGTTGCCACAGTTACTAATGGTAAGAAATATTGTTTGGAAACAACAATGCCCACATAACCTACACCACACCATTTGCTTTATGAGTAAAATACCCCTTTTTTGCAGAGCAAAAAAGAGAGGGGTATATAAGACAAGGAGGAGCTTTAGTTCCAGGAGACACTTTGAGGTGCAGAAACACATGGAATTTGTGCAAAAATGTGAAGAATTTTTCTGACATTCCTAGCTGCAACTGCAGGAGACATCTGTTGAAATGGTTGCAAGGAGAGACAGAAGGATGGCTGGGGAAGGAGGACAGAAGTAGAGAGGATATATCATGTTCCTCTTCCCCACTTTTTCCCTCTTTCTTCCCTAGAGATGTAAATTGCTGGTTCTTTGGTATATTTGCCCTCTCATATAATCTCGCAATAAAATATGTAATTCACTTATAATTGTGACATTTGTTAAGCCACTGAATTGTTGGAACCCGTTTATTCTTCGAAATACAGCTAAGTTCAAATTTTCTTTACAAATATAAATGCTATTGTTGAAAACAGTTATGTATTATTATTTTTAATTAAAGCATACTAATGGGGAATTAATGGGGGTTTTAATGTCGCATGCACAGGGTGATGCTGTGAAAAAGCTACTTAAAATGATTAAAATGAACATTTTACTAGGATGCGTGGAAAGTGATGCCTGCCACTGATGACACTTGATTTATGAATAATAATTAAAACTGCCTTCTTTGTGTTCTGCCTCTCATTTCTACAAATGTCAATGCTGAACTCTGGCATAGTATGCACAAACGAAAAGTTGAAACAGGTATTGGAGGTGATCAGGGAGTTCATGTTCTTGCTATAGTCTGAAAACTTGATACAGCCAGATAGTTGTTTTGCTTCATCCGGGAGTCAGAGTCTTATCACCTTATGGGATTTTATTGTTTATGTGGTGTAGTGGTTAAGAGCGGTAGTCTCGTAATCTGGGGAACCGGGTTTGTGTCTCCGCTCCTCCACTTGCAGCTGCTGGGTGACCTTGGGCCAGTCACACTTCTTTGAAGTCTCTCAGCCCCACTCACCTCACAGAGTGTTTGTTGTGGGGGAGGAAGGGAAAGGAGAATGTTAGCCACTTTGAGACTCCTGAAGGGGAGTGAAAGGCAGGATATCAAATCCAAACTCTTCTTCTTCATTATCATCTTTTATCATCCCCTGTTGAATTTCTCAGTATAAAGCTATGGATATTTTGACAAATATATGCATGTTGTATCGATGCTATGTGTATATACATGCAGCACTCTTAACTCTTGTGTGTGCTGTAACAGACTTACTGGAAATGAGAATCTACCCCATAAATGTGTTTTCGGCAAGTGCCGGAAGAAGCAGTTATTTCAATGAAGGTTCTGGGAAGCACAACATGAGCAATGATGTCATTTGGGAGTATTCAAATGGTGCAGGCAGGTGGAGGCATCTCCCTATCTTGTAGAGAGATGTGGATTTCTTTCTCTGATTTTCACCTAATCTGGCTTCTTCATCTACCAAATTTTCATAGAAATGTGTTTTCATAGAAACACAGAGTTGGAAGGGACTTAGGAGGTCATCTAATTCACCCCCCTGCTCAATGCGGGATGCAACCACTGCATCCCTAACAAATGTTGATCCAGTCTCCGCTTAAATAATTCCAGTGAAGAAGGGTTCATCACCTTATGAGGCTGTCTGGTTTTTCCTGTTAGGTAACATTTGCTTTCCTGCACTTCCCCAAAGGCAGATCTAGGGGAGCGCAGCCAATTTGGTCGCACCACATGCAGAGCTTCTGGGTCACTGTAGCAGGCACCACAACTATGATGTCGAACGGGAGGTGAGGGGGCACCGGATTTTGGTGTTGCACAGGGCACCACTGAAATTTGAGATGCCAAGGTCTGCCACTGACTTTCCTTTTGTTCTTGTCCTTCTCTAAATATATATATTTACTACCACACTATAGAAAGCTCTAGCTGCCCAGCCTAGCTCTGAAGTAGAGATTTTCCCCCTCCTCTTTCTGTTATTTAGAGTGGGGAATGGCTTCCTCAAAATATATCTGCAAAAATCTGCATCTGAAATTAGTCCAGTATAGCTGCATAGTATAGCTGGTGGGGTGGGGGGAGCAGAGTGTGAATAGTGGAGAGAACATTACAAAGCCCAGCTGAGACTTACTTAACTTATACATACATACTTTCTCAAAGTGGCTTCTATACAACAGCAACAACAACAACTCCATAGCCATACTAGCGTAACTTAGTACATACAGGGGCTGTGATGGCCAGGCCTGCCACTCACTCAAGTGTAAATAATGTTGATTATTTATTTTAAAGTGTATACCTTGCCCAATTTTCAAAAGAAATTCAAGGAACCTATTGAATTCAAATGCAACAACCATGCTAAAATATATTCCTATTGCAACATTACGTTATAAAATCAAAATATCAATATACAGTCGTATCTCGGGTTACAGACGCTTCAGGTTGCATTTTTTCGGGTTACGGACCCACCAAAACCCGGAAGTACCAGAACAGATTACTTCCAGGTTTTGGCAGTCGCGCATGCATTGAAGTGCTAAATCACGCTTTGCGCATGCTCAGAAGTGGTGAATCACAACCCGTGCATGCGCAGATGTGCTGCTGTGGCTTGTGAACGCTGCGGGATGTGAACGTGCATGCCACATGGATCATGTTTGCAATCCGAGCGTCCACTGTATATCAAATCTAAACCACAATAAATAATTTCAAAACAACCACCAGAACCAAAATATTAAAGATTCAACAATCAGCCACATGCATCTATAAGCAGTCACATTTTATACCAACTGGCTAAAAATAGTGCAGTGATGGGGATTGGAGCATCTCACTTAGTAAGGTGTTCCAGAGGTCAGGAACTACTAACCTTGCCCTCGTCACTGGAAGCTGTGCCTCAGGGAGGGAGAGATTTAGAGCAGGGCAACAGATGATGACAGAGCATGTGCAGTGGGACATATGAAGGTAAACCTTAAGGAACCCAGTCACAAGCTTTTAGATCTTTAAAAATTAACACTAGCACCTTGAATTGAATCTGGAAACAAACCAAGAGTTCCCTGTTAACTTGGCCACTCATGGATTCAAATTTATCATGTATTTCTAAAGTAGGGGAGTGGGTTGTTCATTTTGTTTCTGTATATGGGCATGATAAATTAAAGCACAGACCAATCATGGTTGCTGAATCCTTCCATTCCATTTTGAACTGTGTTTGGCAAAGCAAGTCATTTTCGGGACAGGGTGAGGACACAAAAATATCTTGATTAATCCCTATCCCCAATTCAAGCTGAATTGGGACTTGGGCGTCACTGAGAATGCCACATAATCTGACTCCTTCCCTTCCAAGTTCCTAGGAGCTCCTCAACCTCTTCCTGGCTGCTTCTGCTAGTGCATCAGCAATTCCTCCTGACATTGTTGCTCCCTTTTTCAACAACAGCAGCTGGCAAAGAAGGCACTCCATCCCTCTGTCCCTTTTCCTCTGTCCCTTCATCATCATCATCATCTTCTTCTTCTTCTTCTTCTTCTTCTTCTTCTTCTTCTTCTCTCTCTCTCTCTCTCTCTCTCTCTCTCTCTCTCTCCATCCCATTCTCCTTTATTCCCATGAGCAGAAAATAATGTGTTTGTAGTATGCGTATGAATGAATAATTTTCTTGTGCTCACAAGAAAATCATATATGCATATGAGTGCACATGAGACTTTGCGTTAGGGTGAATGTCTGAAACAGTATGAGTAAGACATACAGCTATCTGTGTTTGTGTTATGCACATTTCCTGTTCTTGCACACCACCCCATAGTTCTCCTAGTTCCCCTCCCATCTCTCTTCAGTAAGTTTGTGTCGTTCTAATTCTAATGTATTCAAAACTTCAACATATGTGATTATTGCAAATTTTATTGAATCAAGAGTCTGTGGAATTTCAATTCTTGTTCAGTGCAAAATCAGATCATACTAAGAGTATAGATAAGACCTGTAGGTCTTACAGATGGGGGGAAACAAAACAAAAGAGAAAATATTAAAGTGGCAGGGGCTGATATTAGAGAAAGCTCCTCAAATAAGTTACTATATGTTAAATAAAAGAACAGGTAACCAGTGAAGAGAAAAAAGGGAAACCTGGCAAAATTAAAATAAAATAATTCAATATTTGAATAAAGTGGAAACTATTAAGTATAGTAATAAAAGTGTTCATTAAAACTGATAAGGAAAAATATTTTCATGACTTTCTCAATTCAATGCATTATCTAGGGAGTATCATCTAAATTAGAAATAATAATGGCTTGCTGCTGTAATGCATGAGACGGAAGTAGCACCAAAGAGAGAACAATCCCTAGGGCAGAATGGAATCCCCAGTAAATCTCTGAAGGCACTCAACAGCATTACGTAACCCTGATACAAATGCATATATCTGTGTGCAGGAGGGCTATGGATGGGAAGGAGCAGTACTAGGGAGATTTCTATGCATGGAGCAACACACACAGCAGGGACTAGAAAGGATGTGGTTGGGGACGAGTGAAACTCCTAAATTCAACTTTTAATGGGTGCGGATGTTTAAAGCACAGGGAGCTAATAATTTAGCACCGGTTTTTCAAGACAAAGTAGACACCAAGGAATGTGGAAATTATAAAGGTGTTAAGTTAATGAACCATATAATGAAGTTGTGGGAAAGGCTCATGGTACAATGTCCTAGACACAAGTCGATGAGGTCAGTGATAATCAATTCTTTTCCAGACTAGAGAAAAAATACAATCAATGCCACTTTGTGCCTAGATTTCTACAAATGAAATACTGGCTAGTAATAGTGTCTGATGATCTGCGCAGCATTTTTTACCCCTGGAAAAAAAATCAAACAAGTCCTAAGTAATATAAAATTCCTAATTTGGATATAATAAGGGCGTTTATCATATAATTAGAGGCTCTCTTTCAGGTCTGAGCTGAACCTATTTCAGTAAAGTTTGTCATAGTGATTAGTGCTTAATAGCAGTGGTTTAGTATTGTGGTTGGGGAAATCTAGAACAATGGATTGGAGTGTATATTTTGGGAACATGAAGAAACACTGCAGGATGTGATGAAAAATTAGAGTAGGCCGGGAGTAAGGCCCAGTTCAGATGATAATTCTAAACCACCTAATAAATGATTGTGAACAAACCATGGTGAATGTCAGGCTCACATGCTCTCCATTAATCCCCCTCCTTTGAACTTGAGAGGAGCAGAGTATAAGTTTCTCCATTCACATTAGAACAAACCTCAGTTCCATGTTACATACAAGAAAATGAGGTTTGTTCTAGCTAAAGAGAGGGTTCGTTCACAGTTCCACTTGTCCTGTGCCTAGAAAGCATGGGTCTGAGAGCTTTCTCACTTGTTCCATGTTTTCTAGGATAAGGGCTTTTCCACACTACCGTTTGCCCCATCATTTTCCCCCTGCTTTAGCAATAAATTGGAACCAATGGCAACCCATGGAAAGCCAGATTGCCATTTGCTCTGATTCAACACTAATCCATGGGTTTTCCCAGGGAAAAGTGGCGGAGCAAATGGAAGTGTGGATAAGCCCTTAGTTAACTAATTTGGATATCAAATCACAATTTAATCTGGTTTTCTTAAACTAACTTCTTTCAGAACAAACCATAGCTCCCTGAATTGATGCAAAACAAGGAGCTGCAGTTTGTTCTTAAGTAAAAAGTGAAAGCTTCAATTCTCATGCAGGCAAACCCAGGGCTCATTCCTACTCACCTAAAGCATGATCAGAACCAGAACTATGTTTGCATCAGTATACAGAAACTAGAATGACACAGGGAACAGCTGTGGTACAAGGAAGGTGACTGTATGCTGGTGAGAAGTACATACCCAAATCATTCTATACATGTATGAATGATTTGTGGGATGCATTCATTGTACATATGAAGGTCCTACACTGTGATGCTGGAAAAATGTAGTTTAAACCTGCATGGATTGTAGTATGGAATGAACAATACAGGAAAATGCTTGGATGGAAAGGTTAAAAGCAAGGATGACAAATGGAATGGCATAAGTGTGTGCATAGAATTGAAGACAAATATATCTATTTTGAATATATAAGGAACTTCTTTTTCACAAGTCAGAATAACCATTTTCCTAGTCTGTAATTCTCAATTTTGACTTGCACATTTTTACTTATCCATAAAGTTTTAGGAAAGGGGTTAAAGCACAAGACAATTACAGTGGTACCTCGGGTTACAAACTTAATTCATTCCGGAGGTCCGTTCTTAACCCGAAACTGTTCTTAACCTGAGGCACACTTTCGCTAATGGGGCCTTCTGTGCCACCACCACATGATTTTCATTCTCATCCTGGGGCAAAGTTTTCAACCCAAGGTACTACTTCCGGGTTAGCAGAGTTTGTTACCCAAAGTGTTTGTAACCCAAAGTGTTTGTAACCTGAGGTACCACTGTACTGTAAGAAAATAAAACAGTCCAGAATAAAAAAAAGTTACTTAAAATACTTGTTCTAGACCAGGGATGTCCAACTCCCAATAGACTGCAATCTACTCACAGTATAAAAGAACTGTCAATGATCTACCCATTGTCGTAAAAAGACTGGCAGTGATCTCACCAAAATTATGGAGCTTTTTTTAGGAAGCCAAAGTTTTTTGCTTTTTTTGTAAGAAGATCACTGAGGGGCCAGAGATCAACCAGGATCTACCATGAACACCCCACGATCTACCAGTAGATTGTGATCTACCTGTTGGACATGCCTGCTCTAGACTAGTAGAATTTTATTACTTATCTGTGGACACCCAAATCATTTTGCAAACAACTCACCTGAATTTTGAAACACTGTTTTGAAAATCACATGAATTTTAAAATACGTTTTCCATCTGACATAGGAGTGGTCAGAGTTCAAGAAAAAGCATTCTGAAGCTTCTTTGGACTCCATGTTTCTTTGGATCATATACATTCAATATCAAGTGCTAAAAATTGGGGAAATGTGTTTTGTTTTTGGTGTTTCAGCTATGACCCGAAGGTGTGGGATCAACTATGACCTCAAGGTTAAAGGCTGCACTATCTTTCTTTTTCCTCTTTTTGGGAATGTGTAAAAACTAGTTTTGAAATGGTACATGTAAATAGCGAAATGACAAAGGCCACTCAAAATCCATAGCCTGTTTGTTTGTTTGTTTACCATATTCAGTGACAGCAAGGGTCAAGAGGATCATGTGTATGTTCACTGAGCCCTGTCCCTCTAGGCTGTGTCTGAATTGGAGTCTATGCCAGTTATATTTTCAGTGCTTTCAATTCATGTTGCTTGCAGCACATTTCCCTCTTCCTGCATGATCCTTGTCAGCAACTGTAACTCATGCTGGTCTCTCTCTCTTTCTCTCTCTCTCTCTCGCACACACACACACACACACACACACACAAACATGTTTTCATATGTTGTCCAATTCTAGAATAACTTGTCTAACTCATGGGACTCCAATGGTGTATTTATATGTTTGTCAATTGTTTGTCAATCCTTTCAGCCAATATTTTAATGTCTCAGATGTGATAGTCAAGGGTACTGGTTAACATTACATTTATGTCTCCTGGAACACCATCACTTGAAGCATTCTTCCCCTCCTTTTTGACTGGGGGCATTTTACCACAGTAATTGGAAGTTACATTGATTTTTAGATGAGCCTCACCTAGATGCTATTTGTGGGCTGCGCTTTATAGTGACATTAATTCAAGATTTAATGTTGAAGACAAGATGGCATTGCATTTCTGAAGTAATTAGGACATGTTTCACATAATGTGTTTTACTCGAACATTTTGCTTATTCATATATTGTTCTAATTTTAGGGCATGTTATTGCTAGCAGGTATGATAACAGTCCATCTCACAACATGGAAGTAGCCCCCCCCCCAAGTTTAATCTGAGCTAGGACTTACCATGGCTCACCCCAGAAGAACATACTTTGAATGTCTTGGAATGTTGACTATCAATAATATGAAAGCAATAGTTATGAAGAGAATTCATCTGTTCATAGAGAGAATGCCTTTCCATTACTAATCACAGTTAGTCCACAGATATTTGGGATTAGAGAGGAGGACTTCATGTGGTTTCCACGTAGGTGCACACTGCAACAATCTCTGTTTCTGTCTCTCTCATAATGCTTTGTCTGATGGATAGGTGTACTTCTCATTAATTTATCCCTCTTTTGGTTTGCTGGTCTAGGACTTGCTTTTACCCTCTGCTTCTTGGATACTGTGGGTATAAAAGGTGTTGTATGTCAGTTATACATGTTGTATCTCATGAAAGGCCAAATACGTGGATACAGAAAAGTAGATGACCCCCCAGAAATACAGATTCACACCTGATATATTCTGGAAATATCTATATTAACGATGCATCATATTTATGAATATTAACTTTAGCAAGACAGGTGACTTCAATGCTGTGCTGCTGTTTATTTCTTGGCATGAGAAATGTTTTTGCACTCAAGGAAGTAAGAATGGGAATTGAACTAATGCTGAAAATGGCCTCATGCTTATGTAGAGTGTAATTCATTGATATGAATGAGCTTTTTAAAGGTAGTAGCTGAATGCTGCCAAGGCCACTCTTGCACTGTTTGGGTATATTATTCAAAACATTTGTGCACAAAGTCTTCACTTTCTTCTACATCAATATGCCCTGCCCACATCTTTTTACACAAAGCTTTCCCAAGTTGTCAAGCTGATGTGTGCACTGGACTGGAGTTTCTGTGTCTTTTGAGAATGTTATAGTTGGTTATATAAAAAAACAAACCTTACAGATACATCCATGGGGTAATATGGCAACTCATATTCCCCTCTTCTCTGAGTATGTAAGAGAGGTTCTTATCATTGCCTGTTAGGGGGAAATAAAACTTCCTACTGCTGACTGGCAAGGGAGCCAGTGTGGGGTAGTGGTTAAGAGCGGTAGTCTTGTAATCTGGGGAACCGGGTTCGCGTCTCCGCTCCTCCACATGCAGCTGCTGGGTGACCTTGGGCCAGTCACACTTCTCTGAAGTCTCTCAGCCCCACTCACCTCACAGAGTGTTTGTTGTGGGGGAGGAAGGGAAAGGAGAATGTTAGCTGCTTTGAGATTCCTTAGGGTAGTGATAATACGGGATATTATCCAAACTCCTCCTCTTCTTCTTTATGGAATGGTGAGGCCACTACTGCATCTGCAGCCCTCCTGTGCATGATGGATGATCAGAAAACAAGGCCAGGATGATCACTGTGCCAACATGCAACTGGCATAGTGATCAGGCACAGATTAGGTCTGATATCATAACAGGACAATAGTGGGACCAGCTCAGGATTTAATGGCTCCCACAATGGCTTAGCCACAACCCTCCCAGCCTCTAGAACACCCTGTTTTGGAGCTTTCTACAGGCTATTACCAGCAGGATACCCACCAGCAGCACTTCTGCCCACCCAAAAGTTCAGCAGGCAGAATGGAAAGCTCTGAACCAGTAGCATGCAGCAGGTGGCCAGTTTGACCAATACAGCTGGGTGGAGGAACACCTCTGTCCAATCCAAGTCCCTCCTACCCAAACCTGGTGAACATGGGAGATGGTTTCATCTGTTGCTTTCAAAGGAAAATTAGAATTTCTTATGGCTCTCTGTTCCTTAATGCATAAGTTGCTGAAAAAGAACATGTTGTAACTGGATATAAATATTTAACATTAGAATATTAATGATAAGATGATTCTTCCTGAGGAGTCAGAGGTAGCTGATAGGGAAGTTAGGAATGCATCTTATTTCCATCCCAGCACCAGATTCCAAAGTTTATGCATTTGTCAGGGGAGGTTGTGAGAGTTTGTGTTAATTGTGAATTGTGTATAAAACAATTCAGTGTTACCTCTCATGCCCACTATTTTCAGGACAATTACTTACAAAACACTAGGTGAGATTAAATTAATAATTTTTATCCATCCCAAAACTGTAAAGGTTACCCTTGCAGGAAAACCAAAGCAGTTATCCTTCAAAATTAAGTAGGATCAATCTCTTCTGAAGGGTCAAATCTGCTTGCAAATTTCATCTAATTCTGCTAGAAATTTAAAAATCTATAGATATTTCCTTTTAAAAGAAAGTCATCGTCATCAAACTTTAAAAAAAGTGCTCAACACAAAAGATCCTGGTTGCATTTGCTTGTAATTTGGTAGGTTTAATACACTCTGAAGGGCTACTGTGCCTGCAAATTTCATTGATTTTTTTCAAAAGCAAAAGCAAAAAGTTATATAGTAATTGCCTTCTCCCATAGTGAATTGGCCTTTTGTCTGAAACAGATTTGGCCTGGGACCCTGAACTGAATTGGGCAGCCTTTAAATTACTTTGGACCAAGGCAGGCTGTGTTCCAAAGCTCCTAATTGCTTTAGTACTAAATCTTCTGGTGAGCATACATGCATAGTACTTATGATATTGCTAGAAATATTCTGCTCAAGCTGGCACTGCCATGCAAGGAATATTGCTGTTTTTCTCAGTACCAAATGATTTGAGAATACCATCTGCAGCAAACTGAGGAACTTATTCTGTGTTAAATACTTTATTAAATTTTACATTGCAAAAACATATAATATTTGGCAGAAAATAATAAGGCTATAATAGCAATGTTGTTGTTTTTTTAAAAAACCATAGTGCCAGCATAACTTTAAAAATGGGATAAAACTGCCAAATTAAGGGGCTGCTCTACAGCAGCAACTATCAGTTGCTCTTCCAGCAGCCAGAAATAGGAAGCTAGCTGTATAATTACTTTTGTTCTAATTTATAAAGCTATAATTCAGTTCCTTGTTAATTCTGGCCTAGTCTCTTCTCAGTAATAATCTGATATAGTGTCACCAATATAACAAAAGACACCAGGACTCTCTGCCATTGCAGTTTTTGCTCTGGAGAGGTTCAACTTTGACAGAATCATCAAAAGGAATTTTTTGCTAGTTTTTGCCTAGCAACAAGGCTTCTCTGGGAAATGGGGGTAGTGCAGTCTTCTTCCCTAATCTATGCCAACTGACCACATTTTCAAATATTTTGCCTCCTCATAGGAGTCATAAGAACGATTATACAGAGGTGCAGGCCAATTGTGTACTAACTCTTAAAGAAATTCCAGAGGGTCAACCCTTTGCACTTCAGTAGGAATGGCAAGGGAACCCAAGATGGTTAAAAATAAGAAGAGAGATCAGAAATAACTTGGATGTAACTTCTGGACGTGACTAGTGAAAAGAGTCCCAACAAAAGTAACCATCCATGCACAAAAATCAATTAGTAGAAACCATCAAATACAGTACGGGGTGAAACTTGTTGCCAGCAGGTTTCACAACCCAGAGTGTGTTGTCCTCACCCCTGCCCCTTACAGGCCTCCAGAGCTGCTGCCTGTGACATGCATACGAGTATGTCATCTTCCACATGACACCAATCTAGATTAGAATTGGCCTTTCCCTCAGTGGCCAGATGACCTCACAATGTCAGCTGGACGTAAGGCTGCCAGAGATAAGGCATGGCTAGTCAAGCTGCCTGTCAGCCACAACTAAAGGTACCCTTTTCTTTCAGAGAAAGCACCGTTGATGCAGTTTAACCTAGTCGCTGAACTTGTTCCTGGGGGAAAGTTCTGTTAATAGCAGACACATGATCATGAAGTCCAATGGGATAGTTTGGGATCTAAACACAATGTGACAGTCTCTGCTGTGGCAGTTAAAGCTCACAGACCAATGCCAGAAAGGATGTGATGGCAGCAAGAGGTGATTAAGGTGACCAAGGCAGATAAATATTTTCAAGCTTATTGTTTTCATTTTTTCCAGGATGACGAAAGTGCCAGTAAAACAGGTAACTTGAAGCAAGGGATTATTTTGTTGGTTGAGGGCAGTTCAGTGAGTTCAATGAGATGCTGCCAGAGGGGGTTGAATTGTCATCACTAGGGATGGGAGAGAAGTTTGTCCAGTCTGCAGTTTCATGTGCCCCTACCAAAGGCACACTTACTAAGCCAATGCACAAACTGAAACACAGCTCTCCTTCAAAATTTGCACTGCAATGCAGTTTTTCAACTTAAAAATGCATAGGAATGTATATACATTAGTGAAATGTGCACAAGAACAAACATATTAGTGAAAATAACACACACAAATGCATGCTATTAGGAGAAAATTGATTGCAAAAATGCATACACTAAGCAAAAACAGCATACAAGACTGCCTATACTAGGAAAAACATGCATGAAAACATGTATATGAAATTTCACGTCGACTTTCAAATTATCAAACATATTTGGAAATGAACTTAAGACTGGAAAATGAACTTAAGGCCCAAACTGACAATCATTCCTAGTCATCCCAAGTACTTTGAAGAAGAGAGATTTAGAACTTACCCATGAGGAACTCCAAGGACTTTACAAAGTGCCATTAACAAAACAAACAGATGGTGTGGTAGTGTGGCATGTGTGAAGCTAGGCAAATAAAGCCATCTATCTTGTTGTAGATCAGGGAAAGCATAAATAGTGACAGTTCAATTTTCCTTACATTAACAGTAATGAGAGTGAAACCTGAGTTGTCACAAAACAACAGTAGCAGTTGCATTTAACCAACTTAACTGCCTCATATATCATGACTAAGAGAACTACCTGTTTCTGCAGAACATGTTTTAAAATCAGCCCACTTTAGGCTGCTGAAATGATGAACTTCATGATACCATTGGCTGCTGCATAGGCTTGCAAGCGTTTTGGATAGGATTAAGTCACTGCTCTACTGGTGCAACATCACTGTGGTGGTGTGATGTTGCAGATGGAGTCAGTACTTCAGGTTGCTGCACCATATTTGGTGTGGTAGCATGACAGGAATACAGCTAAAGCACCATGGTGCAAATTTAACTAGGACTTCAATCCTATACACACTTCCCTAGCAATAAGCCTCACTGAAATCAGTGGGACTGCCTTCTCAGTAGACATTTACCAAATTGCACTGTTGTGCAATTCAGTTCACCACCGGTACCTGCAGGGGTCGTGTTGTATCAATGTATTTGAGGACTGCATGTTTTGAGGATTGCAGTTCACAAAGGGGTAAATCCACACAACATAATCTAAGACAAACTTGTGTAGAAGAGCAAATACCTGTCAAATAGCACAGTTATATGCTAAGACTTAATATGGAATTATTGCTTTAGATAGCCACCATCATACAGTTTGCAGCAAGGACTTCAAATGTAATTTAATTAAATGAAGCTGAATGGCTCAAGGAGCATGTCGGTGAAGTATTTAAAAGTGATTAATGTTAAAGTTACATTTATGTGTGTGCACTTTGCTTGCACAAATGTTTAATACAATAACTGAAAACTACACATAACACAACCTTATTAGGAAAAATAAATCCCTTAACAGTTTATACACAATGTATCAGGCAAGAAAATGCTACTGCAATCAAAGCAGTTAACAAAGATTTACCAGAATGAAGCCAAATACAGTAGAGGATAATTAATGAGGCTGACACAACTCAATAATAACTACTTTGAACTCTAAACAATAGTGCATGAACGCATGTGTCAGAAGGACAGATTTTAATTACTGTCAGCAACAATTTGCTATGGGTTAATTAAGAATTTGTGATAACTGATTACTGAAATAAGGGCTATGCTAGGATTCTTAAGTATGACATTTCCTCTTGTTGTCTGTGCAGTTATGCAGGTGACATTGTAATATAAATACAAAAGTGCCCCCCACAAAATAAATGGGAAACCGGATGTTCTGGCATGTGATTGTATCCTGGGCTACATAAAATGATTCTTTCTTTTTTTCCCCTTTGTGACTGTTACCTTTGCACAGTATCATATTAGGCTGTATTTTGTGCAGAAAAGGAAATAATCTTCTCTTCAAAAACCACTTCTTTAATAATTTATTTGGGTTTGTAGATTGTCCATAAAGAAATATGAGTAAAGTAATAGTAATTTAATATGTGAAGCAACTGAAGTAGCTTTTTTCCAACATGTATGATCTAAATAAGGTGTGACAGTTTAGGGTCTCCATTTGCCCCATGGCACATTAGTATGAAACTTGGCAAGTGGCTATAGTGCTCTTATATCTTCTGGAAGAGTGAATGAAAGATGCATTATTCAAAGATGGTATTAGTCTGCTTGTTGACGATAAGTCTGCATTTCCAATTTACATCCCTTTGTAATTGTTGCCTTTAATAGGCTAATGTGATTTTTGTGTGTGTTTCACTCATAAACTAGATGTTCAGTACAATAGTTCAAATGCAATGTCAAAATAGTAACTTGACACAGAAACTAGAATAGGGTGGTTTTTTAAAGGTGTCATCTTTTGCCAAGCTGTATGAAACTGTATGCCTTCAGGAAGGGGTAGCCAATGGTGTTGTTGTCCGGATGTTGTTCCCATCAGGCCCATATGGCCATTGGTCAGGGATAATGGGAGTTGTAGTCCATGTAGAGGAACTACTTTGGCTTACTGAGTAGATCCATTAAGTGAGATCTGTTTAGAGCCTATTGAGTTATATGCCAGTATCTGCACTTCAATAACGCACTTTGAATAAATGTACTAAATGTGCGCTCTATGTGGGGCTACCTTTGAAGGTGACCCGGAAACTACAAGTAATCCAGAACACGGCAGCTAGACTGGTGACTGGGAGTGGCCACCAAGACGACATAACTCCGGTCTTGAAAGACCTACATTGGCTCCCAGTACGTTTCCGAGCACAATTCAAAGTGTTGGTGCTGACCTTTAAAGCCCTAAACGGCCTCAGTCCAGTATACCTGAAGGAGCGTTTCCACCCCCATCGTTCTGCCCAGACACTGAGGTCCAGTGCCAAGGGCCTTCTGGCAGTTTCCTCGCTGCGAAAAGCCAAGTTACAGGGAACCAGGCAGAGGGCCTTCTTGGTAGTGGCACCCTCCCTGTGGAACACCCTCCCACCAGATGTCAAAGAGAAAAACAACTACCAGACTTTTAGAAGACATCTGAAGGCAGCCCTGTTTAGGGAAGCTTTTAATGTTTGATGTATTACTGTATTTTAATATTTGATTGGAAGCCACCCAGAGTGGCTGGGGAAACCCAGCCAGATGGGCAGGGTATAAATAAATTATTATTATTATTATTATTATTATTATTATTATTATTATTATCCTCAACATCATCATCATCATTATTACTGAAATATGAACAAAGCTAATGCATAGACTAGATTTATTTTGGGAAGAGCACTTAATTATAAATGCAACAGTATTTGGAAATATCTTATTTCAGGGCATCATTATTATTTCTGGTATGATAGATGCTCGTGCAGCTGGAAACACCTGCACACCACAACTTCACTGCTGTCTTTATGTTGTCAATAGCCCACCATTGCGAAGGGATTTCCACACCTTAATATGTACGCTCTTAAAATATGCATGTTGTAGCAAACAGTTTCAGAATCAAATATAAAACAACAGAAAGACTGTTATCTTTAGATGAATATTGCTGGGTGAATATTTATCTTCCCAAAGTAAATTAAGTTCTGAAGCAGATAGAAATTTGCATGCTTACAGTCTAGTCCAAGTCTACTGATTTTTTGTTTACTCTCCAGGCATGATTTTGAACAGATAATAAAATTGCTGGTAGAAATACAGTCACAACAAATTCAGGTCTTCCACATTGTGATATTGTCCCACAGATATATATTGTCACATGCTATGAAATCAAGAAGTTTAGACATCAGACTGTAGAATTTATGCTTACAGTAAATATCTTGTCAAACAGGATTCGAGTTCCTAGGGAAAGATTCCTTAGGCTGGGGGTCCCTAGATAAATGAGGGCTGTTGGGTTGAAATGTTCAGTGATTTTATAATGTGCTATCATGATAACAAGCATAACACTCATTTTTTAAACAATAGAAGCATCAGTCAACTGGCTTGATTATCAAATGTTAAGCACCTCAAAACAAAAACAAACAAACAAACACCTCTGCCCTTTAATTATTGCAACAATTCATGCTGTTCCATCACCACCCCTTTATTCAAATGAATCTTTGTAGCACTATTTACAAAGCTATGCATTCATTCAAAACATTGAAAAGAGGGCAACATGAAGAACTCTGTTTGTTTAACAAGCAGTCTCCCAGGTTTTCTTAATTCTGATCATGTGTTCTTAGACACTGGATAACTTTAGAACCAAACTCTGAACCAAACAATGTAATAAGCTGTTGCTACTGGGAATAGGGGAGAAAGCCCAGTGCTTCTACTGCATAAATTCTTGTGCATGACTTATTGTACTTTGGATTATGACTGCTTTTGCAACTAGTCTTCTGCCTTCTTCAAGGGGAGTCTATAAGTTGGTTAGCTGGTCTAGTCAGACTCCACACCTGAAACATCTGAATTAGAATACCAGGTTTGTTAACTCTTCTTTCCTCTTCCAGTCAGGAGGGGTAAACTAGTTGTACGACCACGTACTGTGGTTCTGAATGATTCAGGAGCTTTGAGACCTCCTTAGAATACAATCTTAGATCAAGGCCGCCACCCCAGATATATGAGAGCCAGGCTGCAATGTCTAGTGACTGACAGGAATGATGACCAGTGAAACACACTTATTATACCCATATTATTTATTTGTTGTTATTTATTTCACTTTAACAAAAAATGTTGTATGAGCACTGCCTTCGCTTTATAGCTCAAATACAAAAGTGTTGCTCATCTACTCTCAGGTTTCTCCTGAGCTTCTATATGTCTTGGGGAGGATTTACGTCACAAGTCCTGTCAGCAGAAGCCTTGCACAAGCACTGCTGCAATGGGATTTCCTCCATCTCTTCTATATGTACACACCCCCGAGTCCCAAAACTGGTTGGGAGGAGGGTTCAGGAGAAACCCCAGAATAGTGAATGGAGAAAGAGCAGGTGATTGTTATGTCCAGCAAACTGAAATGCTTGCAGAAACAAAACACGTGTCTTGGAACTATGTTGAATTTCACCTCTTGTCTCTTGTTTAGTAGACAACCCTAAAATATTTTTAAAAGTAAATTATAAGGAAGGACCAACATGACATAAGTAATAGGAAAAGAAAGCTTTGTAGAGGAGCAAAAGGATGAAACACATGGAAGGGTTAACTGGTAGCAGTGCAGAAAAGTTGAGGCTAGGAAATCAAACCTTTCCAGTTTCTAGGTCACAGAAACATGTATATACTGTTCACAATTGCTCAGGGTTTGTTCTCATCATAATCACCATTAATAAGCCCCTAGGCTTCTTCAGCCTCTCAGAATTTATGAGAAAATGCATCCTTAGGGAGTGAGTCAAAGGTATATATGTCCCTAAAATACAGAGACAGAGTAGCACTGACTTTTTTGGCAGCTGTAAAAAAGAAACCGAACACTGATAGCTGAGCTAGCATGTTAAACTGAACCTTGCCTGCACCGCAGAAGATTTCACAAGAAAAACAAAATGGGATGTTGTGAGTGATGGAGAATGTGTGGGCAGGTCTATGTGCATCAAATTTAAGAACATGTAATAAAACAACCATAAAGAGAACAACATTAAAATAACAAGCCAAGAGAACGTGGTCAAATGCCATATTTTTACCTGTGCGTAGGTGCATTCAGAGGAGAAAGCATGGTTTGTAGGCAGAAGTATTTAAATTCCTCCTTTTCTCCCTGAAGATGCATAGCATTATGTCTTTCAAAACAGAATCTTGCCTTCCTACAACTCAGCTGTACAATACAGTGTTACCTCGGGTTACAAACACTTCGGGCTGCAAACGCTTTGGGTTACAAACTCTGCTAACCCAGAAGTAGTACCTTGGGTTGAGAACTTTGCCCCAGGATGAGAACGGAAATCGCGCACCGGCAACACAGCAGGCCCCATTAGCAAAAGCGGGCCTCAGGTTAAGAACAGTTTCGGGTTAAGAACGGACCTCCAGAACGAATTACTGTAAGTTTGTAACCCAAGGTTTTGCTCTTTAGCTATAACTTTCTTAGCCAAAGTACTAAAAATATATTTCAATAGGTGTTATTTTCCATGGGTACTGACTATAAAGTTTTGTCTTGAGGGCTTACTAGAAAAGAGCAGCTGTGGAAGCAGCTGTTTGGCTGTTTTTCTTTCTTAAACTGAATTGCTCCAGCAATGGCCAGTGGGAGACCCATCTTTTCCCCCTTCACAATGCCTTTAGAATGATGCTACATCATAATGTAGAATTATTTCTCGTGGGGCATGGGAAAGCAAGACATGGCAGCCTGGTGGGTGCCGATAGCTGCGGATCCATTGTTGTTAAGGTGGCAGAACAGGGTTTTTTGGTTTTTTTTAAAGCATTCCCATAAAAGTACCTAAAATTTATTCCTGCTAAGAAAAAAAATTATTCTTTTTTTCTACATTTCACTCTGCCCCAATGGTGTTTTTTTAATAAATAAATAAATAAATAAATATATTATCCCAAAAACCTTTGGCCTAAGTGTGTGTGTGTATGCACACAGTTTTTGAAATATATAGCAAAACTAATACTAGCATGTGTCAGGTTTTCTGAAAATAAACCTACAATTAATCACTCTAGTGAATAACATTGTCTCCTTTCTTCTTCCCTTTGCCACCATTTAAGAAAAAGGTGATGAATGTATAGAATTATACTACACTTAATGTCATATGCATACTTAATCCCAAATGATTAAGAGTAAAAATTATAATACAGCTTTTGACATTCTAAACTGAAAGCAGAGTTAATGAAAGCCTATTTTCTTTGGATTGGCTAGAAATTCAGGAAAGGTCTAGAATAAAGAACCTGAAGAATCCCTTTCACCTACTTATTTTTTAGAAAATGCCTAGGACATACAATTCAGCAAAGCCATAACAGATGCATCATGCTACCACAGTATAATTGGGTTGAAAAGAAAGGATATTGTGCATCACAGACTCTGAAAGCTGGACATTTAAAAGACCTATCCTCCCCCATTATTTTGTAAACATAATCTTGTAAACATAAGATCTCCTATTGTTTTTTGTTTTTTAAATTCTCAGTTCCTCTTTCCTGCTCATATACCTACTTGCTACCAGTGACATCATTTGGTGACAACAATGGCAGAATTCATCTTATACTTCCAATGTTTGTCCATATGCTGAACAGAATAATGTGTTTTGTATCCGGTAGTATTCTGCCAGTGCAAAGCCTGCACAGCAAGAGGCAGCCTTGTGCAACAGCTGAAATGATTAATTTCCATTTGTGCCAGATGTTGCACAAATCCTAGTGCAGAACATGTATTTGTACACCTCATTTTTAAGCACTAGTTGCACTATTTGGTGTGCTAGCACTTGCATAACTTGTTAGCCCAAACTACTAGCAGATCACTCCATACACTAACACTTTTTACACCAATATTGCCAGGCCCTCCAAGTGTCCCTGTTTTCCACAGACGCCCCTGATTTAGAGAAGCCGTCCCGGTTTCTGATTTGATCCTGGAATGTCCTGTTTTTCTTTAGAGTGTCCCTAGTTTCATTGGAGATATGTTGGACAGTGTGGAGTTATCCAACCCCTGAGCCGTCTGAGGGCAATACTGTATAGGGAAGTTTATTAAATGTTTAATGTTTTATTATGTTTTTTATATATGTTGGAAGCTGCCCAGAGTGCTGGGGCAAGCCAGTAAGATGTGGGGGGTATAAATACAGTGGTACCTTGGGTTAAGAACTTAATTCGTTCTGGAGGTCTGTTCTTAATCTGAAACTGTTCTTAACCTGAAGCACCACTTTAGCTAATGGGGTCTCCTGCTGCCGCCGCGCCGCCGCATGATTTCTGATCTCATCCAGAAGCAAAGTTCTTAACCCAAGGTACTATTTATGGGCTAGTGGAGCCTGTAACCTGAAGCGTATGTAACCTGAAGCATATGTAACCCAAGGTACCACTGTGGTGAAATTATCATTATGGAATGGGATGTCCCTATTTTCATAGGAGAAATGTTGGAGGGTCTGTGTTACATTGGCTATCATGGCTTGAGTTGTGGGCAACAACTCTAGCATCTATTGAAAAATATACAATATGTGTGATATAATCATAGGGCTGATAGCAGTGCTATCACATTGAGGCAGGACGAGGTATCTTCCCCATCTGCTGGGAAGGAAAATTCCTGGATGCCCATGTAGAATTGAAAGGCCTTTTTTTCTTACCTTAAAAAAACCACACACAACCACTCAGGGGAAGCAGTGAATCCTTTTCCTAGCTGCTGCTTCCAAGTATTACTAACTTTAAAGAAAAAGAAAAAGAAAAGAAACACACGCATAGTATCAGGGTGCAGCAGCTGTGAAAATGGTGGTTTTCATGTTAGGGATCATTAGGAAAAGGAAAATAAAACTACCAATATCATAATATTTTTATACTAATATATGGAATACTGTGTGTATATATGGTGTATTATTTCTGCTTTCTGCACCTCACAAATCATGTCATCCTGGACTCCCTTTGGGAAAAGTATGAGATACAAATTTAATAAATAAATTTAGCAATGAATATTAATATTATCTAGAGTTGGAAAAGGTTTAGAAAAAGGCAACCAAAATGATAAAGGGACTGAAGTGCATCCCCTAAAGGAAAAGTTACATTTTGGGTTTTCATTTTGAAAAAAAAGTGGGGAACGAGACATAATAGAGGTATATAAAACCATGCATGGGATGGAGAAAATGGGCAGAGAACGGGGGGGGGGGGGAATCCCCAGAGGCATAGGAAGGTCAGGTGGTACCCAGTGCGAAAAATTTCTTGTCACCACCCCCCACATTGATTTTTATTTATTTTATTGCCTGCAAAAATGGTTTTACGTTATTTCATATTTTCTTACAAAGAAATGTGGATTCTGAGCCTCTGATAACAAGTAGGCGACTATGGACAGATATTTAAATCTACAGGATGGCTTGTGTTATTTTATTTATATTTCTTGTTTACTCATTTAATAAAAATTGTTTTAAAAAAACCTGCAAAGTGGTTTACCAAAACAAAAAAACACCATAGCAGTAAAATCAAGAAAAATTAACAATCCTACCTTAAAACATACAGAAGCTAAAATATTAAGATTAAAATTACTTCAACTTCATAAGCATCTAAGTATGCCTGCCTAAAGAAGAATGCTTTTAGCAGGTGCCTGAAAAGAGTCTAGCAAAGGCAAGAGCTTTATTGCAATAGGCGGGGAGTTCCAATGTGCAAGTGCTGTCACACTAAACAATGCAGTACAGATATTATGTGGAACCTGTAGTAGTGCTTGAAACTACTGAAGGGGAGGGTTTTTTATTGTGATTTTACCATGCTCTGTATTATCTGAAAAGGAAAACATTTATTTAAAAAACAGGACTGCACAGCAGCAATCTAGTCTCATCATGATCAATGGGACTTATTCCCGAGCCGAAGGTGCATAAGATGGGCTGCAATCCTATGCACCCCTTGCATCCAACTTGTACCTAAAACTCTGCACAAACCTGCACCAGAGAATTGTAGAGTTGGAAGGGATCCCTGAGGGTCATCTAGCCAAACCCCTGGAGCAATGCAGGAATCTCAACTAGACCATCCCTGACTGGTAGCCATCCTTCTTTTGTTTTTCCCCTCAGCCAGGACACACAATGGATAAAGACACAACAACAGAGACTGGGGGTGAGGGAGGGAAGCCCAGCAGAGGGTAGGGCAGTAGGATGATTCATAAAAAACTTTTTTTTTAAAGAAATGCCTGCTCCAAAGGTCTTCTCTTACTAAACTAGGGATTATATAGCTATATCTGAAATTTCATGCATATCAGTTAATATCTTGACCCTGCTCCACTGAATTGAAATTTCAGCCTTCACGACATAGGAAAACAGCCAAGTAAACAGCTATTTTCATGGAGGAGGGTCAAGATATTAGCTGATATGCATGAAATTTCATATTTAGCTATATAATCCCTAGTGTAGTAAGACAAGACCTTTGGAGCAAGCATTTTCAAAAAAAGTTTTTTAATGAACCGCCCGAGTAGAGCAGTAATTGTTCCTTGATAATTTGTCACCCCCCCGTCCATGATGGCACCTGGGGCGGACTGCCCCCCGCCCCCCCTTCTTACGCCCCTGAGAATCCCCCTGAATTCAGAAGCTGAATTTTGGGGGGAAGGAAGACAAAAGCAAGTACCATATTTTTTGCACCATAACACTCACTTTTTTCCTCCTAAAAAGTAAGGGGAAATGTCTGTGCGTGTTATGGAGGGAATGCCTACAGGTGGCATGCCTACGGATTTTCCTCCTCTAAAAACTACGTGCGTGTTATGGTCGGGTGCGTGTTATAGAGTGAAAAATACGGTACTATTTCACACAGCACATAGTAGCGAATTTAATTATCTGCTATAAAAAATGTTGGGATGCCACCAACTTGGATGGCTTTAGAAGGGGATTAGAGAAATCCCATGGCTACTAGTCATGATGGCTACATTACCTCAAGCACCAGAGGCAGTATGTGGAGAGGGCGATTGCATTCATGTTCGTGAGCTTCCCACTGGCCTCTTACTTGGTCTCTGTTGGAACTGGATGCTGGACGAGATAGGCCTTTACTTTAATCCAGCAGGGCTCTTATGTTCTCATAATTTTGCAGGTGCATGCCCTTCACACTTAATGGACCATGCATGCATTGATTGTGGTATTTTGGTTGTTGTAAGCTGATCTGAGTAATGTAAATGCATTAGAAGGGGAAGATATAAATCTTTTAATAAGTAAATACATTTTTTTACTCATATATGTAAAATGAGAGTTGGGTCGTAAAATGAGGAGGGCAACCAAAATGGTCAAAGGCCTGGAAACGATGCCTTATGAGGAACGGCTAAGGGAGCTGGGCATGTTTAGCCTGGAGAAGAGGAGGTTAAGGGGTGATATGATAGCCATGTTCAAATATATAAAAGGATGTCACATAGAGGAGGGAGAAAGGTTGTTTTCTGCTGCTCCAGAGAAGCGGACACGGAGCAATGGATCCAAACTACAAGAAAGAAGATTCCACCTAAACATTAGGAAGAACTTCCTGACAGTAAGAGCTGTTCGACAGTGGAATTTGCTGCCAAGGAGTGTGGTGGAGTCTCCTCCTTTGGAGGTCTTTAAGCAGAGGCTTGACAACCATATGTCAGGAGTGCTCTGATGGTGTTTCCTGCTTGTCAGGGGGTTGGACTCAATGGCCCTTGTGGTCTCTTCCAACTCTATGATTCTATGATTCGTTATGTGTTGCACCCCTGACCTTGGATACCAGTAGTCTGTCATTTGATTTTGATGTAAATCAATTGCTGTCACATTTTGCTTTAGTGGTCATACAGCAATAACTAAGTAAACTGAGTTTCTTGTGTTAAACAGGATCTGTGAGAATCACTCATAAAGAAACACACTTGCTTTTCTTTTGTGGATCCAAACAAATATTGTATTTACATTATGTTTTTAAATAAAAAAAACTTGAGGGATGTAATAAGAATTAACGTTCCCACAAACACACACACATACACATACACATACACAAACAAACAATATTTACAATATATATGATGTGATATCAGAGTGTAGCTTTCGCTGGTCACCAGCAAAAACACATGTCAAAACTTTCAAAGGGTTTTTGAAGCTCATGCATTTAAATCAAAAAGATTTACAGTGATACCTTGGTTCTCAAACTTAATCCGTTCCGGAAATCCATTCCAAAACCAAAGCATTCCAAAAGCAAGGTGCGCTTTCCCATAGAAAGTAATGCAAAATGGATTAATCTGTCCCAGACTTTAAAAAACAACCCCTAAAACAGCAATTTAACATGAATTTTACTATCTAATGAGACCATTAATCCATAAAATGAAAGCAATAATCAATGTACTGTACTATAAAATAAATAAGACAGTATTGTAGATGATAAAAAATTTAAATTATTTTTTTCCCCTACCTGTACTGATGATAGTCATTGTTTGAATGGTGAGCTTTTATCCATTTCCACAGTCACACTGTGGAAGGTGTTTGAGAACCAAGCTACCACTGTACCTAGCTGATTTTCCAGCTGTCACAAAGGAGAAGTCAAGGCTGAGGAGCAGAAATATCTCAGCACTGAGATTCATTAGCTATATGATTTATTCTTCACAAGCTGGTTAGTAACAACTGTTGAAAGAGTCCCGGTTCAGGCCCTTTAACAGTGGCCTGTGTAGTTTTTCTTCCCTTCTTTTTCTTCCCTTCTTGAACATAGTACATACTTACATTTCCTTAATATGACGCCCAGTTTGGACTCACTTTACTGTGAGATTTCTGAAGTATTTCCATTCTAATAAAAAAATGGATTATCGCACACCACCCCAATTTCTGAACAGTGCAAGATTCCAGGGGTCCCAGATGCTTCTCCAGGATTCATATTTCCTTTTGGAAATGAGGCACAGCAGAGACTGTGGTGTCTTTATGATATATGGTTCTATGACATATATGCAACCTGGACCTTTAATGGAAGGCCTCACAACATTACCACCCCAAATGAGGCCTTGTTTCTCCCATAGCCACAGCCTTGGATTCAATCTGAAATCACACATTCCTCTCAAACGTTGCTTTGACACTCTCCAGCTTGCTGCTTTACATTTAGTTCACACCACTGCTCCCACTGTTCCAAACTCTAGCTTTTACTGTTGAGGGAAGGGGGCACCATACATTTCCCAATGCATTGAGCCCTTAATCCTCCTTAATGTCTCATCACCCAGGTTCTCACCTCACCAGGAGGCTACCCTGGCTATTCCAAGAATTAGAAACTTTGATTAAATTTGAGCACTTCCTGGTTCCAGGGGTTAGAGGGGTCTGACACCCAGTTTAACACCCCAAACTCTTGAGCGATCTCCCATCCCTGCATAGGGAAGACTGTCACCAAAAGGCCAATTGTCACCAGGAGATGGTCTGCCCATAACAATAGGTTTACTTCAAATATGTCTATCCTTTGTCACTTTCAAGCTGGAGCGAAGATCAAATTAAGTATTTGATGTGAGTCAAGTGTTGGCCTGATGGCAATTTGAGACAGGCCCATGCTTGTCCTAGAGGTTGTGACATCCACAACCAGCTCAACAATTATTCAATTGTTTCAGTTGCTTAGAGATAGCGAGATAGTGCTGCTACAGGGCAAAAACTACTCATGATTGTCACTGAATTGCAAACACTGAGTTGATGGTAAATAAGCAATAACAGGAAAAATAGGCGGGCCAGCTAGTGTATTAGAATATAGCAATCTTAAAATAGTAAATTAGTTATTCTACCCATATTTTTATCTTAACATACTCTATGGGGTAAAGGTAGCAATCAATTTAAGTCAGAACACAAGCATTAGGCAGGCTATTTATACAGCAAGAATTTCACAAAGTTCAAGAAGGCATCTTTTGAACGATGAAAAATGCATTAAGCAGGACTGGGATGACAATGAATCCATTTTTCTCTATTATACATGACATTGCATTCTAAAACATTAACGGTTATTTATTTTAACCATATTTAAATAAGTGTAAAAATAATTCTGAGAAGCATCCTTTACCAATTAGCCAACTGTAAATTTCCTCCCAAGTTACAAAGGCTCCAGTGGAATTTCCGCTTGTCATATTGTCCTGCTCATTTCTAGAACTCTATGGGGGGGGGGGGAACCCGGTATCATTACCAAATGAAAATAAAACAAAGCCTTACACCACAGGCCAGCGCAGGACCAAGTGATACCAGCAAATGCTTTAAATAAATATCTCTCCATGGATTAGACCAGTGAAGTGGCTGTATCCCAGCCCCATCATCCTTTATGGCATTCTACACTTTTATAAAAAAAACTGAGTGGCTGTACTATTTAAAGCTGCTGATAACATTAGTATTGTACACTTCATTAATGGCCCCAAAAGATAGTGGCTGGAATCCAAACCAAATTAGTTGAGTGAGACAACTCAGTGCCACATTCCATATGATGTTAGTCACATGTGCTTAACCTGGCTGCTTTTACTTTGGAGAAAGAGCATTTAAGGGTCCTGATCCTGAATATACTCCTAGTCTGGATCAGAGCATGATTACTGGTTTTCTGCTGCTATTTGCCCCCCACCCCTCCAAAGCATAAACTAGGAGAAAATGATTTCTCAGATCCAATCCAGATTGATGGCAAATGCATCCTAGCAAGTTGTACTGAAAATCAAATAACTTGCCTCAAAATTCCTGTAGTGTGAGAAACCATCACCACAAAATACTGACATTTGATGGCAACTCTAACCTTACTCGTTTTTTCTCACATGTTTCTTAGACACTAAGCCTGTAGACACATTACTGGTTTAAAATGCAAATAGGTCGGGTCCCCCCCCCCCAATTTGCATTGAAACTGGTTGTGGGGGGGAGGTGTATAGGAACACAGTATATTGTAAGAAACAAGGTAGATACAGGGTCGATATGAATTGTGGCTAATGTGTACAGCACTTACTAAACTAGTGGTGGGAGTGGTCTGGATGCAGGGCAAATGGGAGTGTGTACACAGCCTGAGATAAAAGAACCTTTAAGACAAAACCATTACTTTGAAACATTTACATAAATAACCATAGTGTATGTTGCATTGTGGGGGGAAATGAAACAAAATTGGAAGAACAGGTGCAGAGGGAAAATGCAATTTAAATGCTGGCTTTTCATTTAACTGCAATAATAGATTCTGAAAACAAAGCTATTTTTGCGAAAATGCACAGAATGATAAAGCAAGCTGCAGTAGTAATGGTTATGCATCTTTTAATTATGGGGAATATCTACCACATTCATTTTATACTATTATCAGAGCATAATTTCCCTTCCTTTCAGCCTCAGAATTCCAAAAAACTTGCTTACTCCTCCTATTAAATTATGCTATTTAAAGCACATTCTGTTATGTGTGAAGGGCTTTCGGTTTTAGCTTTCTAGATATTGTTGCCAGTTATTCAGAAGACAAATGCTATGGTATAAATACTTTGGTTTGGATCCAGACTTCTTTCCCACTGGTGAGAAAATCTATTGAAGAGAGAGATGGGTGTCGAATGTCAAAGTAGAATCTAAGAGCCCCCCCCCCCCAAGACTACACACCAAATCCTTTAGGTGATGTGCAACCCCATCTATATATCATTAAGTTGTATTAATATGTCTGTTCAAAAGAAGTGGGAAAACTAGGCAAATGGCTAATTGGGTTTCAACTATTTTAAGGCTTTCTAATTTCATGCTATAGTCTTGACACCAACCATGCAGTATTTGTATCAGTAAATAAATTCAATTTTTGCTTCCTTAGCTATGCTGCAAATCCCTTCTTATTTTCAGAAAGTTGGGAATGCTTAATGCTTTTGCTTGAGTAAAGATCAATATAATTCCATCACTCTATGATCTTGCTATGTCAGAGAGGTTGAAGTCTTGTGGTCAGAAACACATTTAGTTATGTTTCCTATTTCTAAAAATCAGGGTATTGAATATTTATTTCACGACATTTGTATACGATAGAACCTCAAAGAAGTTTACAAAAAGAATGAAACAAGAAAATTATCAGTAAAATATAAAAACAAGTATTTAAAACATTAAAAAATAAACAAGAAGCTAAATCCAAATCAAAACATGCAATAATAATAATAATAATAATAATAATAATAATAATAATTTATTTCAACCCCTCCCTTCTGGCTGGGTTTCCCTAACCACTCTGAGATTTCAACAGAACATTAAAAACAAAATAAAACTTTAAACAACAAAACATTAAAAACTTCCCTAAACAGGGCTGCCTTCAGACGTCTTCTAAAAGTCAGATAGTTGTTTATTTCCTTGACATCTGATGGGAGCAACAGTTTCTACAAGCCTAGATAGGCTTTGACAAAAAAAAACATTTGAAAACATCCAGTAGGGGCTGAAAAGAGTATATTGAAGGTGCCTGCCTGTTGTCTATAGGCAGAGAGTTCCTGAATATTGTTGCCATACCAGTAAAACAATGATTTCTTGCACTATGAATTGGTTGATTAGTTGAGTTTTTAGAAATTGTGTTCTAAATGTAAGCTCATTTATAAATGCAAAATGCTCTATATAAACTCTATATAGAGTTTATTTAAAACAACACTGTAGGAACATAAATCTGTTGGCAGGTCTGGATTGACTTTCTGTGGGTAACAGAAGAATCTTACAAATGCAGTGGAATAATCTAGAGGAGATAAAGTTCAGTGTGTAGTTACAATGTAATCAGGGCAACACAATGAGTGAATCGGAGGTCACGGTGAACTTAATCACCAATTATTATTTTTTACAATGTCTATTAATTATGGATTGAATATTTCTTTCCTTCTATTTTTGATTTCCAATGACTATTTATGTTATTCAGTTTCTAAACCAATAATAAAAAAAGAAATGCAAAATGCAAGTCATACAATATGCAAAAGACCATTCAAATGCTCTTCAGCAGTAGTATATATGATTTTTTTCCTGCATGTACCTAAACAAGCATTTGATACTATTTAAATTTATTCCTTTGATGTTTGTTAGTTTATATATTCTGCCATGCTAAATTGCATCCTGCACTAGAGGAATTGTTACTTAGTTTAAAGTAGACCCCCCCAAAAAAAATTAAAAATAATTTCCAGAAATTGAATTTGTGATTGAAGGACCATATCACTCAGAATACTCCTTAGCGATTGATAAACTCCCCTTCAGCTCGCTTAGATGTTAGCCAATTTTGATTTCCTTATAAATGCCTGAAAAAAACTGCTTGCATGTAACCATAAAAAAGCAGGGAGAAGGGAGTGGATTAAGTACAACTCAGCCTTGCATCCTTGTCTCAAATACAAAAAGCCTTCCTTTTGGGAAAGGGTTGAGAATTGCTGGCTGCAGGGATCGCTATTTTGGGGTGGAGAAATGGGTCTTTGGGGACTCTCATAAAGGAGCATAGTTTTTTGCCAGCAACAACAGTATTTATGATTCCCTTAATCTTACAAATTGAATCAGAAAGCTAGTGAGAATGTGCTTATTCTTGTTGCGCTGATCTGTCTTAAGAGCTGCAGAAAGGTTGTATTAATGAAACAAAGAAAAACTACAGAGTTGTTTATATCTGTGCCTCATAATACCCAACACAGATATTTTCATAGTATCCCAAGCAGAGACATGGGTTACAGTATCCAGACTTTTCCCACCTTGCTGTTTGCTAGAGAAAGGGCAGGTGGTGATTTTCACCAAGTCTCCTCTCAGCATTCTGTGCCATCTTTCATGTTATTTCAGAGGACCGCTACTTCAGCAGTTTTTCAGGGGGCACAGGGAGCTCAAGGTGTGGTGAAAAATCACCCTTTCGTCAGCACATAAGATGAAACTGCTTATTTAAAGTCTGCATCCGACTCATTTATGTCATTAGTTATGACAATATCTGATGTCTCAAATAAAGTGGAAACAGCCTTTCTTTGTCCTCTCTAGGCCCTGAGACAGACAGGTACTCTAACAGTTTAGATTTTCAAAGAATGGGATAACTTCCTGTTTACTGACTCACTTAAAAGATTATATTTTAATTAAAAGAACTTATGAAATCAGTGGCATTTTCACTTCCCAACGAAATATACAGCTTAAGGTTGCAATCCTATACACGTTTATTTGAAAGTAAATCCCCTTGGATTCAGTGGGGCTTACTACCAGGTAGACCTGTAAACCAGGTGTGGGGAACCTCTAGCCCTCCAGATGTTGGGGAGGCACAACTCCTATTTGCTCTATCCACCATACCCAATCGTCAGGGGCTGTGGGAGTTGCCGTCCAACAACATCTGGAGGATGACAGATTTTTGCGCTGCTGTTGTAAATCAGAGTGCATTTTAGGGACAAACAATGACAATGTAAGCTAATTTTACAGTAATAGCTTTGTTCAAAAGATGAAGACTGAAAACTCTCAGATGCAAGCTTCAGTAAATTATGTTGTTGTTGTTTTGGACTTTATCTTTGGACCTTACATGGTATACATGTTACATTATAGTTCTTAGCATGGTAGCACTTGGGAAGTAAGCTCCAGTGAAGTCAGTGTCCATGTAGATGCATTCAGGATAATGCTGTGCATATTATTCCCTGCAAATTTATTCCAGGCTCAGCACTCTCACACATTGTGCAGTCTTGGGCTGTGTGATCATTTAAACAGATACATGTTATTAAGTATCTATTCTCTCAAAAACCCAAGTCTACATTAACATTCAGTGTTGATTTTTCTGATAGAGCAGGAGTGAACAGACTTCATACTTGTGTGATTTTAGGGGTTTTTTCTGCTAGGGAGATGGTATTTTATCAACTGGAAAGAGCCATAAACAGGCATCCTGTGGGTTGAGCTAGTCACATCTATTTATTTTAAAGCTCCTATATACCACTAATCATTTACAATTTAAAACCAACAAGCAACCAAAAATTACAGAAACATAATAAAAACACAATATACTGCAGCAAAATCCAAAACACAAGAGTCATTCTGAATGCTGTCATGAGGTGGGGGGCAGGATTTGCCTAAACAAATATATCCACATCTACAGTTCAGCTGTAGAGCTACAAAAGGCCTGATCCTACAAAATAACACATCAGGTCTTAGATCTTCCTGGAAACGACAGCCTCCAATCCCAGGAGCTAGGTTTTGTGTTTTTTGTTTTTTTACTGCTGAGAGAATTAACTGTACAAATGCTTTTAAAAATCTGAGCTGAGAAAACTCCCCAGCTTCAGCAACACTTTAGTTGCTTCAGGAAAATGGGGTGAATGGCCCAACTTTACACACTCTTGCTCATTAGGTCTTTTGTGCAGTGGAGATTTCCTCAGTGCATGTTTCTGGTGCTTTCCCCAGGGACCTAGTCTTCTAATTCATTTGGGCACAGTAGCAATCCATCTTTAACATCCATAAGTGTAGAATTCCTTCCTCCACCTCACTGATCAACTTTCATACAGTTTATCAAACTGATAAACAAATCATTCTCCTTTGTGAATTTTCAGAATGCTGCACACAAATCCATAACCACACAATTCACATTAACATTTATGGGAATCTAGAGTTGTCCTTTACAATAACATACCAGAATACTACTTTTCAGCGCACTATGCATTCACTGTGCTTCCAGTGTTTCAGATAGTCTTCTGAATTATGAATATTCTCCAGTATAGAGTATTCTGAGCAGAATTAGTCACTATCATCAATTGTATAAAAGCATGTGAAATATGACAGGCAGAATTGCTCTCCAAACCTCTGTTCTTTACCAGCTGCTGCCCCCTGTTTTCCAGAGAAGGCAGATTAGGACACTAATTCAAGAGGGAAATGGGGTCTCAATATTCTAATTTGAAAATGACATAGAATTGTTTGTGAATTTAATGGGTATCTAAATTGGTAGGAAAATGTATCTTGCTGTGGAAGTGTTAATTTACAGTATAGGAGATAAATGATGATTAACACAGGGCTGTCACTGAAAACAGCAGCCATTGGATTGGCCAAGTTCTTCTTCTCCAACTTTGAAACGTTTAGTATAACTTTCCTATATCATTAGTACATAGGTTAGCTTCACAATAAACTATAGGTAGAATCCATTCACAGAAGGGCTTTTAATATGAGACAATCCACCAACATTCAGCTAATTAGGTTCCACTGCTTTCTGTGAGAAATTTAGTTAATTTCCCCATTAAAATCAATAGAACTTAAAGATGGCTGGATTGTGTTTATAAGCATTAATAGCCTTGCCTTTCCCTTTTTGCTGAGGAAGAAAATTGTAGGAGCAAGTTTTGTTTCCAGATAATTGCTACACTATCAGCTACCTTTAGCTATTTTCATTTTCATTCATGAAACAATATTGGCAACTTTGATTTTATGTGATACTTACATTTTAAAAATAAATAAATATCAAAATATTTATATTTCTCTAAAATCCAGGCTGATTAAGCAAAACTATTGCCAAATAGAAATGCAATGGTTAGCTTTTCAGTGCAATTAACAGCAAAGTGAATTTCTTCTGCTCTCTAGTTAGCTCTTTCCATAACACAAAGGGGGAAATTACTAAATTCAGTAATAGTGATATGAAATATCTCCTCAAACAAGCATAGTTTTGCTAGGATTAGGATCTTTTCTTTCTATATTTTTCATACCTTTTTCTTTTCACTATTCCTGTTGTTCAGGCAAACTTAATTTCCTGTTGGATATCTACAAATATGTACTTGCAGTATAAGTAGTTCTGGCACGATAACAGTGCAGATAATTTGTTAAATCACAACGATTTGTGTTAGGTTTGTTAAATCATATTTCTGTTTGGTTTTCTAATGTCCCCTCTTGCCTGGCTTCTGATTACAGGTGAAAGCAAACCCATCCTCCCTCTTGTTGCCAAGGCACAGGGTAGCGAAAAAGCATATTCAGTCCAAAAGTTAGAAGGGAATACGGTGTGGAACAATAGAGCACACAAGAGATGGCCAACACGGGTACCTTAGTTGTTGCTGGACTTGCTGGACTGCATTGTTCTTAGCCTGCATGGCCAGTGGTCTGGAATAATGGAAGTTATATTTCAATAACACCTGCAAGCACCACATTAGCTACCCATGGCGTAAGCTGCAACTATCTTTTGGAATATGGGGATTTCAAATTTGAACCTACTGATGCAAGACATTTTCTCTGCTACTTTTTCCTCATTTAGTCTTGGTACATCAGCTATGCTGTATTTTTGTCTATCATTCAAATACAGGATGACCAGATAGTTTGGTTGAATAATCAAAGGTTACTAAATGTACAGTAATGTTCTTTTCATATTTGTTTATTTTTTAAAATAAATATTTTCTTAGTGCAAAACTTTATTTGGAACAAGATGTGTTGTAGTTCAGGCATGCTAGTTGCACTTTGCAGATCAAACCATGATGAGCATTTTTGTAGAGATCATGAAGAGTACTAAATGTTTGCTGGAAATAAAGCCGAGTAATAATGAATAATTGCAACTGTGAAGTTCAGAATTGAATTGTATTAACTTCTGGCTTGCTTGGTATGTGTGTGTGTGTGTGTGTGTGTGTGTGTGTGTGTGTTTAAAGCAAGGAGCCTGTCATTGTATATAAACCACTTTGACAACCCTAGGTGCAGCATAAATAATGTCATCATGATTTGTGGTCTTATCATCATCTAGAAGAGGTATGGAGGTTATTCATAGGTTGCTGTGGAGGCTATAAAATGGTCACTATTAGTAAGAAAAATACACTTCCTATTATTACACATTACCCATAGAGCTCCTACATACAGCAATGTTTGATGTGTTCACAGAATAATAGTTCTAAATTTCCAATTGGCAGCCAAGGGAATAATCGGAGGGGGGGATCTATATAAGAGAAATATTATTTTTAAAGCCAGATCTGAAAACAAATCACACTGGGATTTGAAATGAAATGAATAGTTGCTGCAGAAGAGTAGAATTCAATCTGGCCAGTTCATGAGGATTGTTCATTGGAATAGTGCCTACTTGGTTTCATATTATGCCTCTGTTCTTTGACTGCACCTTCAATTTATTTCACAGCATGTTGAATTAGCTTCAGAACAGCTTTAAGTAAAAAGTGTCCTGTGCCATGTGTTGACCTTTGTCTTAAATATATAGTGTGAACAATTTTTTTTTTTTTTTTTTTTTTGCTTCACAACATGATTGCGTCCACCCAATCTTTTCCTTTTGGGGCAGAGGGTGGTGATGATAATATTTACTTGATCATTAACTTAACTAGAAGATAAGGAAATAATAGTCATACTTACCCTGAGCTGGCAAAATACCATGTGCAGCCATTTCATATCCCCCCTCCCCGATTTGCATTTTCACACAAGGTATCTTCAATTGATTGGTTTCCCTGGCAACTGTTCCTTGCTTTGACTGCATAAGCACTCCGGTGTGCTGTGAAACAGATTACTGCTGAAATAGTGGAATTAGTCTGGTGTAATGGGATGTTGTTTGAGCTGTTTCAGAGTTCTTAATTCCATTATTCGTTGCATTATTCCATTAATGCTGCATTATTGTCAAATAACAAGTAGATTTAGTCTAATCAAATTCTCTTTTAACAAGTTTCTTGTAAGCCTATGATAGGCATTCTTTTGATAGAAGGAAAGAAATCTCTAACACAAACTTGAATAAAATATATCATTAAAAAGCATACAGAAGGAAACCTAATTCTCTTTGAGCCAATTCACATGATAACATTTTTATTTTTATTTTGGTTAATACTATCAACAGAGTATTGCCTTATTCATCCCATATGTTTATCTCTTTGTGCATATTCTCATGTGCGCTTGCATATACTAGACTCTATGTCAAACTATATTAATCTAAAAAACAATCTAATGCCATTTCACATAAGCAGATGCTTTCAATTCCTACAACAGCCAAAGTCAAAAGCGGTTAGAAAGGTAGGGCCACGCAGAAATAGATTGGAATTATTGAAAAAATATGCAAAATAATTCCACTACATGAACAGAATTGCTAGTTTTTAGTCTGTTCCAGTTTAGTCTAGTCTAATGGGGATTAGTTATTTTCTGAAATCAAATAACTTCACAAGCAACATAAAATGGAGAGAAGAAAGGAAAGAAGCACATAAGGCAATTGCAGTATTTTGCCTTGAATTTATAACTTTACTGAAATCCCCAAAGTTCTAAAAATTCAAATTGTAGATTAAAGAAATAATGCAGCATACATCAGGAACTGGGATTAAAATGGATCACACTGTTATCAAGCGTGGTGGTTATAACCCTGCCTGAATAAATGACCAAAGAGTCTGGCAGAGGTAGCCAGCCTATGTGTGTGTCTGGCACAATTTTGCTTGTCCTTGAACCACACTCTAGTTAATTGTACCATTACTGCATTACCATGGACAGCAGGCCTACTTATGAGCTGTTACACCATATGATTATTACCCAACTCATGGTCCATAAATCAATGACCCCACTCTGCCAGCAGCAGGAGCATTGTTTGAGGATAGCCCAAGTGGCCAACTCCTAGGTATTTTGTACTGGGGCCCAGTCTTTCTCTTCCACACTTTAAAAAAGAAAGTCCTTTAACTACAGGGCAGGTGGCTGTAAAGTGCAGTGCTGCTGAGACTCCCCATCTCAGTTTATGGAGGGCCCAATCCACATGTAATGTGCTGGGCCCAGAAAATCCTGTTGGTACCCCATAAGGTAAAGGTAAAGGTACCCCTGACCATTAAGTCCAGTTGTGAATGACTCTGGGGTTGCAGCTCTCATCTCGCTCTATAGGCCGAGGGAGCTGGCATTTGTCTGCAGACAGCTTTTGGGTCATGTGGCCAGCATGACTAAGCCGCTTCTGGTGAACCAGAGCAGTGCACGGAAAGGCCGTTCACCTTCCTGCCGGAGCAGTACCTGTTTATCTACTTACACTTTGACGTGCTTTTGAACTGCTAGGTGGGTAGGAGCTGGGACTGAACAATGGGAGCTCACCCCATCGCACGGATTCGAACTGCCAACCTTCTGATCAGCAAGCCCTAGGCTTTGTGGTTTAGACCACAGTGCCACCCGTGTCCCCATAGCTTAGGGTAAACCCTGACAGCGAGAGACACAGGCTGTGTTTTTGCTTCTGAAAGTCAGCCTTTAATGTTCATCAATACATATGCAAATTTTATGCAAAAGTTTTTTTCATGGTACTTAAGTCCTTTAAGTATCTAACAACACCACTGGGCAGCAGTCATCACCAACTATTGCAATCCCACATCTGACAAACCACTACTATGTACTAAGAGAGGACCAGATTACCCCACATTATAGCTGCCATGGCCTAAGAACAAGGGTGACCACACTTGGGTCTCAGCAGCTGCCCAACATGGTTGAATCTCTCTTCTAATAGCCCACCTCCCTTAGCAGTAAAGGTCCTAGGAAAGTTATTCCTAAAAGAAGTCAAGCCTTTGCATGTGTTCTAATCAAATGCCCCAGAGGCTTGAGCTTTTATGAGTATTCAGTAAAAGTGCCCAGAAATTCTTTGTCAGAGTGTGGGGAGTACTTTCCTTCCCATACCCCAAGATAAATTTATGGGCAATGAGGAGGCAGTAGCTTGCAGGACGGAGCTGTTCATTCTTGCTCATCAGCATTTCATCAGGAGATAGGTTAACTTTGGCAAGTACCCCATCTCAAATGTCTTGCAACCTCTCTAGGAGCTCTTGGCGTATTGCCTGCATGCTCTGTTTGATGGTTACCTCCTGCAGTTAGCTAGCATGGAGAAAAAGAGGGTCAACAATCTTGTTGGACCTCAGGCAAATCCTTAGATTTCATGAGCCTCTGGTTATTGTGGCTCAAAGCCTATGGTCACTGTTGCAAGGCAGAAAAACAATGTGCCTCTTCTTTCTGTCATAGGGCTGGGCTTTTTAAGCACATTCAATAACATTATGAACTTATCTCTTGAAAAAGAAATTTTGCTTTAAAATTATTTAGATGTTAAACCACAGGCATATCCTTTTAAATTAATAATGCAACTTTTATAAGCACAAAATTATTATCCACAGACTTCTCATAAAGTAGGACTTAAGTGTATAACTCCTTATGGTCATTTGAATTTGGCCTTTTTATTTACCTCCATAATTTCCAGTACTTTAAAATCGATCCATTTAGAGAAAGTGAGCGTAAATTATTCCTCTTTATTTATCCAGTGAGAATCTAGCTATTCAGAATGCTCTTGGAGAAGGAAATGGCATGAATAGATGCTGCTATCAAATATACCCTGCCTGTAAAGGCTAGCATGTCAATGAAGTGGCTTCTGGGGTAGCCTTATCATGAAGTGATGGTATAGAGAGATTTTGTCATGACAAGAAATTGAACATGCAGTCTTTCTAAGGGTATTTTGAAGCAGAATAATCCCAAGAGGTGCAGTCGTCTTCAAAAACACCCTGTCTTCATTGTGCCAAAATCCCAGTTTAGGGCTAAGTGCCCTCAAGGTTCATGAGTAGCGTCATAGCTGGTGGGGAAAATAAGGAGAAAAACATGTCATTTTTTCAATGGACTGCATGTTGCATTGCACAGGCTGATACTTGGTGTGCAGCATTCTATTTGGGAACTTGCGTTGGTGGCATTTGACACTTACAAAACATGGAGATACTCAAGGCCAAAAAAGTTGCATGCAGTTTATAGATTTGAATTTAGAACAGTTTAAATGCCAGCATCAAAGAGATGCAAATTTGAGCAACTCTTGAACTCAATAGCCTACGTGTTAGTCTTAAATCGGGAATACAGTAAGAAGAAGTAAATGAGAAAAACTAAGAGAAGAGCTACCAACCTCTGACTATGTTTTTTGACTAGTTATCTCTCTAATAATTACTTCTAGTGCTACTAATCAAATTACTGCTACTGTGCTAGCTGGAGAAAAGTTGTCCCATTGTATGATGGTGGAGGTGGGGCAGGTGTGCAGATAGGTAAAGGACCAGGTGAATGAGTATCTACTGAATAATTATTTACAAGGCTATATACATATATTCATATTCTTTTGCAGTCAACAGTTCATAGATAGACAGATGGTTAGATATAGTTAGAAAGCATAGTTGGAAATCCTCTTTTCAGTATGAGTGTATCATCAGTACACATCATGTGGGACTTTGAGTTCAATATGTCATTATAACCAGTTGGCTGCATGCCTGTAAAATATGAAAATGATTTACAAAACAGAACAGAAACCATTTCATCTCCTGAATGCATTCCAAAATATAATTTGCCAGCAATTAAAATCCCAAGCAACGCAAACTGAATTACTTTTCCCCTTGAGGCTTTCAACACCATTTAATTTGTTCTTGTTTTATTCTTTAGCTTTTTACTTTTTGATAAGTCTCTTATGAGGAATGAAATACTAGCTTTTATTCTTCAAATGAGTAGCAAACGCACAAGCAAATTAGTAAATTCTGTTGGCCGAAATATCAGCCTCCTTGGCCCTTGTGTCAGACAATAAAATTGCATCTAGTTCGCACACCATGTCACTAGTGTTATGTTAAATTAGAGTAACATTAATATCCACGTAATGGAAAGTGTTTTTGCAGAAATCGATCAGCACATGTGCATATTGAAACATGTACTGTGTTGTGATAAAGTGGTACCTTTCAGTTGAAATGTTATTTTTACAGCACTATCGTATGCTGCTTTTCAAGACTCACTGTATTCATTGAGGTTCAGTCACAGTTAAGTGCACCAGAGTTTGAGACCCCATGCACGCTTACCCTCCATAAGTCTAATTGAATGTGTCTGGGCATGTTGCCAAAGAAAGATGCACAAAATTAGGTTGTACAATTTAAAGTTATCATGTTCTACTTTACTAGATTATTTTGCATATATATTTAAGTACTGGGATGAAGATGGTACAGGTGGAACTTGCAAGTTACCTAGCTCTCTCATCCCCATATATTGGTGAACATTAAAACAAGTAGTATTTGTTTTTATCTGTTAATATTGGTGAACAAAGTGCAATGTTTGATCTCTTTTTGATGGAGAACAACATTTTCTACTTTTACAGAGGATCAAAACAGTATCCTCAAAACTTCAGGCAGCAAGTCATTCTTTGATGGACACTTGTTCTGTAAGCTATCTCTGCTATGCAGGATCACCATATTTGACGGAGGCTCACAAACAGGATCCTCTGTGCCAGATTTAGGGCAGTGCAGGTGGTTGCCTCGCAAAGGGTGCCAAGACAAGGAGGCACAAAATTTGGAAGATACATAACTGAGAAGATCCATTTGGGGACACCAAATGGCCTCACATATGGTGCCATATTACAAAAGATTTCCAAAGTCCACCTCTGGGACCCTACATGCATATGAATCAAGTAGACCAGGCATAGGCAAACTCGGCCCTCCAGATGTTTTGGGACTACAACTCCCATCATCCCTAGCTAACAGGACCAGTGCTCAGATGATGGGAGTTGTGGTCCCAAAACATCTGGAGGGCCGAGTTTGCCTATGCCTGAAGTAGACATTATGTGAAGAATGAGGAATTGCTGGCAGGTGTAGTGTCTCTCCCTTACACAAAGTGAATAGCCAAATAATAGTTCCATGTTCTCAAATAATCAAGGGCAAGCAAATTCTAATAGAAATTGGCATAAGTATTGGATCTGATATTGTCTCTGTGACAGAAGCTGTTACTTAGTTTTGTCTGACTCTCCATTAGATTACCTCTAGTGCTCCTTCAGCTTCAAGGTCATTAGGTAGAGTGAGGGGCCATCTTAGGCAACATGCTAAAGAGTATTGGGGCAAAGAGGCAGCCATCCTTTCAAGTCTTCCCACCCCCAGCTATTTTCCTCCATTGGAAGACAAAGCTGTGCATGCCGTGTGAGCTTTACACCGGCCTGCTACCCTCTGGTGTGGTGTATGATGTGGTGTAATAGCCAGTCCAGTTACCTTCTGCATGTGCTATGAGGGAGGGGTTGCCATCTTGCCCATTGCCTCAGACAGCAAGATGTCATCATAGGCCAGCCCTCTTCAACCAGGCTAGAACTTTGATCCAGAGGGCCCTTTTACATATGCAGTCATGCCTGCATCCACATAATTTTTTTTTTTTAAAAAAAACAGCACAATAAAATCCATACACTTTTACTGTTATCATTCAATCACTCTACAATGCACCCTGTTTTGCATTTATGAGAGATTAAAGAACTGCTTGTATTGCAGCATAGAGGAAAGGGGATTGCTGACTGAGTGTCCCTTTGCACCTTTTGGACTGGGATTAGTATCAATCTCCGAGACAATATCTGACCAAGTTGGGAGGAATGGTACAAGAGGAAATGCATAGCAGGGCTAAATCCAATCTGACAGGATGGGACACTTTTTCTTGCTATGATGCTTTTAAAATGACAAGTATCCATCTCGAGAAAAATGTATCTATCTTTACCATAATAATTGATTCATCATAATCTTTGTAGCCATCACCATTAGTGATTTTCCCCCCATTCAGTTTTCCTTTTAAAAGCCAATTCATTATTTTCCTAGTAGAAAATAAAATAAAATCAGTCCAACTCCCAGAATGCCATCTTTGTTCAGTGTTCTGTCTTTATACCTAATATTAAGTTTGTATTAAGAATTTTTGCTGTCATGATGAAAGTAAAAGAGACAAGGAAAGATGCATTTTGCTTTTCTTTCTTTTAAAAACCTTGGCTGGAACAATGTATCCAGTTGTGTATGTTTATTCTCTTTGCCATGGGGTGGATTCTTCAAAAACATTTTTTTTTATTTGGCTACATATGCTCAGGACAAAATACACATGCATCCTGTCAATGTGAAATGTATATAACAAAATAGTTTGCTGAATAGAAGCAGCAGTCCAGCTTCTCCTTCTGGGCACTCCTTCCTAATCCTGCATGTGTGCACCATTCACATTTGAAGGAGGACATGCATTTTATACTGGGGTGAATGTGTATCTAACTAGCAAATGAAAAGTGAGGTCCAAGTTCCTGTAGCTTTTGTAATATGTTCTGCGCACCATGCAAACATCAGAACCTCTCCAACAAGCACATATACCTCCCCTACACACAACAGCTGCTCCATTCATTTTTCTGGACTCTAATAATCCATGTGTTAAATGCAATGTGCACATGTATCTGCTTCCTTTATAGAAAGGTAAAAGCTCTTGTGTTTGCATTGTGACTCCTGTGCCTATTAAAAACCATTACATTGGGTTGATTGATTTTATTGTGCTGTAAAGCTTCTATTTGTTCCTCACAACAAAGAATCCAAGGAATTTCTCTCTCTCTTTTCCCCGATGGCCCCTTTATCAGGAGATAATTTTAAGTTGTCATGCATTTGCCAGTTGAATTATTCACTGTATTGCAGTTTTAACATCTTTAACTCTTGCCCATTAGCAATCATCTCTAGTCTAAAGCATGCTGCAAAGCCTAATCCCTCAAGGTTAGATAAAAATATTTTTTCTTTTCATCTTCTTTCAGCTGGAGTTATAGAATAAATGGCAGAAATATCACACGGGACCTATGCGTACAAACTGTCATTCTTACTCTTTACCTAGGGGCAACAATTGCTAGATTGAGCTTCTGTGCATGCTTATGTCTCTCCCCCCCTCCCCCATCTTGTTGTTTTCCTGTATTTTAATTTCCAGTTCATTTTCCAATTAATTTTGGAAACATAGAATCCTACAGCAAATACAGAAATGTTCTGGAATACGATATTAGTGAACCAAGGTTTTCTGTTGTGCATGGACATTATTAAAACACAGATAGACAAAAAAGGCTGAACTAAAGTTATGCCATTTTATTTTAGAGAGACTTGTATCAACCACATAGTGCTGTAAGGTAGTTAATGTTGAGATAATCCCATTATCATGGTACCACTGTTTCAATTGATACTGCTTCAGAGGTCCCTGCTTCAGTTTGGGGCACTTTGGAGAGATTCCCATTTAGCTCAGGCAAGCCACATTCACCAGAATCTTTTGTGTGCTCACACCCTAGTATATGTCCACTACCCGAGCAGGAACTGAAAGGAAAAGAAGTCATATGTTGCTAATTCCATAACAGCTACAACTGAAGAGGTAGCAGAACCGGGTTCATGTGGTCCAGGAGCACAAATGTTTACCTACACAGAGGTCTCAAGCTAGTAATAGTACATTTGTCTAGACTTTTCTGTGTATAACTTTTGGCACCTCTTTTTAAAATCCAGCATATATAATGATACATGATCAAACAGTATTTAAGAAAGTCTGTAGTTCTGTGAGAGCATAATAGTCATTGCAAAGGCAAATATAATGGTGTGGATAAATTGGCCATAATATATTATAACTATGCATATTTGTTACAGCACAAAAATGAGCCAGACTGAATGGGGAAACTAACATTCCAGATATATTTCAGTTTTAATTATTGTATTATTATTTATCAGAGGAGCACTCTATTGTCTCTCAAGGCAGACAGACGCCAGCGATAAAACATAATGTAACATTACAAATAGAGCATAAATTCATATAAAAATAATTAACAAATCATCCATAAAACAAATACAAATGTGTAAACCACTATTAACAAAAAAAGCATCTAAAAATAAGCCAAGCATCACAATTACACCAAAAGTCTTATCAAACAAATCATTAGGGCATTTATAATCTATAAAACAAACTTAGCAACATTAATAAAATGGCAACTAAAAAATATAAACTGAGCACTGTTAATACACACACTCTTTTCATGCCCCCATGACTCATAACTTTTCGCTCTGTTCAGTTCATTAAAATACACATAAGCTACACATAATTCCCGTTTTTAAGCCAGCTCAGCCAGATGCAGTACTGGCCAGGGTCCTTGGGTAGTGGGCCTTGGAGGAGATGGTGGGGCTCTCAGGCCTATCACCACTGATAAGGAAGTTGCCCACATTGCTCTCAATAATAAGGAGGCTTCCCATTTGTAGTCTGAGACGAGCCTGTCCCTTTGGAGTGGTCAGTTGTGGTACACTTAGGGTGGAGACAAACCAGGGGGGTCCAACAGTGACTGTACACTCAGGATGCTCTTGCTACACCATAGTCCATCCACTAGCAGCTGCTCCAGCAGCAGTGCATCATCTGTACTTGCTTTCTGTTTTACTTGTCCATGGATGTCCTGAGAATGTCACACTTTAGATGGTTTCCCGAGTGATAACTTCAGTCCTTGAGCAATACCATAATGTGGGAGGGGAAGTTATTGGTTTTTTTTTTTAAAAAGTGTTTTGTGTTGTCTCATTTTGTATTTTTATGTTGTGAGCAGTCTTGTGATCTTTGGATGAAGGGCTGTATACAAATTTAATAAATAAAACCATGCACCGAATGCCTGTGTTCCCCTTAAGTAGGCAAAATGAGAGAATGTTGAAGCATTCCTTTCTGTACAGGCAAACTGTGAGTGGTTGGTGCATGCTGTGGGTTGCACAGCTCAAGTGGTTCCGGTGAGCTGACAGTACAATATATGTGTCAATAAAAGAATGAGAGGAATGGGTAGCTTATACACATGCAAGGTGATATGCTGTGGATGGAGTCATAATGTGGAGAAGGGTGCAAGCCACTTACTGTGATGAGTCCTATAAAAACGATTTTTATGTGCTGCTGAGGCAATACATTCTCACCAGTGTGGTCAGTGTTACTAGTATGGCCCTCCTAAATGGTACAAGGATTAATAGGGCTGCTAACAAATGCAGAGTATTTTGTAGTTGTTAGTTTATTTGTTTAAATCACACAATTGCTTTAAGAGCACTGAAGAAGCAATTTGTAATAAATTCTAAAACTCCTCATTAATCAGCATTTGAAAACCACCATTAAGAGACAGTTTTGACATTAACAAGTGCAAATAAACCACCTAGAGTGCAGTAGAGCTGCCAGTTAAACCAGTAAATAAAAAATAATTTAGATGAAATTTGTATTGTGTTTTTTTCAAGCATTTATTCCTAAACTCACCATGGAAATAAGTCTGGAAATTCAGTGAATTGTTATTCAAAGACTGCCAATAGAATAAAACGTCTCAAGAGCTCATTAGTAATACATTGATAACAAATGACATAGTTTATTTATACACAATACCTGTGCGTTACCAAATTTCAGTGACAAAAAAAGAATGTCAGCTCAATTTAAAACAAATTTGCTACAATTAATTAATCCATATAACAGTGCTTAAAATCTGAGGATACTGGAATGAAATGTTGCAAAAATATCATTTAGCATTTTTATAAGTTGTGCAGAAAATCTGTTTTTATATACCTGATAGGCACTCACCTGCTGGATTGATAGAAGGTTCTTTTGTGTGAAAAGACAGGCAAAGAGCTTTTCTTTCCTGCAGAAACACTGAACCCTGCCACTGTATATTCATCTACACTCTGTCAATGTAGATCTTACTATTCCCTCAAGCATTCTGCATCTAAACAAAGGCTTCCAGTATATCCAGCATCCTCTTCTTGACAAATTGTGCTCCATTTTCTATTGCAACAAAGTTTTACTAGGCTCATTCAGTCTTTCTAACATTGTCAGACATGTATGGCACTGCAGTCACTTTGCTGCCACCACCCCCCTCTCTCCTTGTCCTCCCATCTATTTTACTGGAGCATCTAGGCCTTCTGCTTTGTGCCCTGTGGTCACTTGCTAGATTCATCTGAATGCGATAGGGTGGTATATAAATGCTCTAGCTTATACTAGAGCATTTAAGGTGGTAGATGGCCACTAGCTTGGATCCTATTTAAGCGGCTCTGCTGCCTTTCCACCCCTAAACCAGCTATTATGGGGCCCAGCTGGGAGGGTGGGATATGACAGCAGTGCTGGTTGAGGCCAGTGAGCCATCAAGCCTTTGGCCAGTGCCCATCCTGGCTGACTATGGCCCACCCTTGAGATACATAGCTCCTATGTAGCAGAAATGTAAGACTATAGAGCTATTATGCTGGAAATGCACCATACAAATTGTGTAGTGGCACACATTTGTATCCTACCTATGATGTCAAATTCACAGAGACCATTTGTGGGAAAACAAGAGGAGAAGGGTGGGTGTACGCTATGAATTGCAGGTGTCCACAAGTGCAACGAAGTTCATCAACAGAGGAAAGGATTAGGTTGTTTTGAGGAAGGATTTGCGTAGATGACATCTGGCCACCTCCCATTACACCAGGCATAGGCAAACTCTGGCCCTCCAGATGTTTGGGACTACACTTCCCATCATCCCTAGCTAACAGGACCAGTGGTCAGGGATGGTGGGAATTGTGGTCCCAAACATCTGGAGGGCCGGAGTTTGCCTATGCCTGCATTACACTATTTCCAACAGAACCTTTGCCCCACCCTCCTCTCCAGTCTGTGATTGGGTAAGGTAGAGATTGACTAGGTAGGTGTGGGAGCAGAGTGGCATAGTTTCATGCCACACAATTTGACATATGTGCTCTGTTCCCCTGCTGCAGCTTATACATGCCTGGGGTTGGGACATCACTACTACTACACAGGTTTGTCTTTATCCATCCTCTCTTGGTGCCTCGGAACTTTTAAAAGGACAAGAACCAACTCTGGGTGAAGACCTGGCAGCCCTACTGCTGTGCCACAATGTAGAATATACAGTCACCAGGAGCCTCTGAGAAAACAGCCTCCATGCACTGGTAATGAACTACACAGGACATGGGGAAGGGTGGGTTGGGAACCCTGGGCAGAATCAAATACAAAGCTATAAGGAGATACTTTGTATTGCCTTAGACAATTTGTCCATCTGGTTCTTTACTGGCTGGCTGAAGTTCAAAATGTCTCAGCGGGCATGCACTGTGCTTTTATGTGTGAACTGGACAACTGGTGCTTGAAATTTTGCATCTTGAAGTCTGTGCCTTTTTGAAATGAACCCAAGAATGTTTCATAGGTTATACAATTCCCGAAAGGATGCTCAAACTAAAAGCAATGCGGATTTCACTCCCACAGGTCTCTTTTAATTTGGATGCATCAGTGAACACAGCTGCCATAATTAGAGTCAAATTTCTGATCTGCTCCAGTACATGGTACCAGTGTGCAGGATGTATAAACATAGCTGGCAGGCTGGCAGGTTCCATTACATAATGAACCATATATCGCCTAAGGCATGTAACAAGGATGCTGCTGACCCTGCACTGGAAAATTAACAACCAAATTACTTAAATATATTTCTTTTGCTAGTAGACTCACTGCATCTAACGGTTGTAAGTATATAGCCTGCTTCCCCTAACTTGACCTACAAACTGACCTTAGTGATCAATTGAGGTACTGTTATTTTAATATGTGTGATATATATCCTATCAGTCTGCATCACTAGAAAATAGTCTTTTACTGTAAAGATAATGTACTACCAAGATTAGAGTGTGGTTTCAAACTGCTACATAATCATTGTTCAACTTTGCCCATGCAAACTGCTTCAGAATCCATTCTTCAAGGCAGGCTACTAAGAACCTCCTCAGAGGTTATGCATTAGGTCACCCTCTGGGATGATCTCACACATAATTTTGGTAAAAGTGTAATGGTTGAAACATCTTTTGTTATAGCCGCTTTACAAAGGAGAAACAGAGTATGAGAGAAAGCAACACTTATTGAGTCCAGCATTGAATCTTTGGTAGAACTTGCAAGTCTAAGTCATTATCTACAGCAGCATTGAGATATTGTCTGTATCTTTGAAAGCACAAGCATGTTCTGATCCAGCCAGTAACTGCAGGCAGAGAAGTGGGGGAAAGCAATATTCAATGTACACACAGAGGTCCCTTATCCACAAAGACTTGTCCTATAACAGAAAACAGGGGAGGGGATATCTCTATACATGCTCAGAACTGCCCTCTCTGCCAAGAAAATGGGTTGCCGTCATGTGAAGAAGCACTGTGTGCTCATTAAAGCACAAACAGGAGTTGAGCTATCAGCAGAAGGCATCCAGAAGGGTGAAAAGTGTGTTGTAATACAAGGCCATCATCATCATCACTTTTATTATTATTATTAAGGATTAGTGTGTGTTTTTTCACCAGAATGTACCCCAATAAATTATATTCTTAGTTTCATTTACGTACTTACAAGCATTACAGATATTTGTTTGGATAACAGTTGTCATCCCCCCCCACTCCATTGTATATATCACCATTTAAATAAATATTTTCATTAAATTCATATCAGTTACTTGCATCATGTACTTGTTTTCACAATAATCCTATATTTTCTTTTTCTTTGTACCTACATCGTTGGGGAAGCTTTTCTTGCCAAAATATATAAGCATGTCTTTCTATAGTGTTCTTCATAGCTGTATTACTATCAAAAGTGGACTTCAGTTCCTGTCCTTTGAATCCATAGACTGTGAGGGTTCATCCACATTTATCTTCACCGCCCCCAACACTTCTGTGCCCAGGTCTGCACTTTAAAGTGCTGTGTCTGACCACTTTTTTCTTTGCCCCACCACTTTCCCCAGGAAAACCCACTCTTTAACACTGAATCAGGGAAAAACAGCAATTCAGTTTTTTTGCAGATTGCGGGAGAAGGTTACAGCAAGCTATGAGAATAGCTGAATACATCTAATTCTTTTTTTGCTGTTTTGGCAGACCAGCTTCATCCTTAGAGTAAGAGTGTTAATTAGACTGCAATCCCATCCCCACTTCCCCCTGGAGTGAGCCTCATCAAAGGGTGGGCTATCACATGGATGAACCTAGGAAACGAGTCCATATGGTTGCTGGTTTCCCCTTAGAATATTTTGATTCTGTTGAGATGCAAAAGCAGCAAAATACTCTGAGATACTCCTACAATTAACAACAACAACAAAATTATTAATTTGTAGAACTGTCTGGACAAAATAATTTATACTTTCTTTACACCAAGCACTTAGGTAAAGGTAAAAATAAAGGTAAAGGTACCCCTGACCATTAGGTCCAGTCGCAGATGACTCTGGGGTTGCACGCTCATCTTGCTTTATAGGCTGAGGAAGCCGGCGTTTGTTCGCAGACAGCTTCCAGGTCATGTGGCCAACATGACTAAGCCGCTTCTGGCGAACCAGAGCAGTGCACGGAAACACAGTTTACCTTCCTGCCAGAGCAGCACCTATTTATCTACTTGCACTTTGACGTGCTTTCGAACTGCTAGGTGGGCAGGAGCTGGAACTAAACAATGGGACCTCACCCAGTCACAGGGATTCGAACCACCAACCTTCTGATTGGCCAACCCTAGGTTCTGCAGTTTAGACACCAAGCACTTAGTTTGGCTCATATTATGGTGTTGCAATACCTTCGTTGTTACTGACAGTACATGTTCATTTCCCTCCTCTCTTTGGCCAAATATTTATTGAGCTTCAAATACCTGAAAGACCTTAGAAATCATAGCAGGACAGTAATCAGTGTTTATATATTTTTTAAAAAATTGTTTCCATGGTACACAGATCTTACATTTCCATGTAGAATTCATTGTTCACCAAAGTACAAGTAACTAGTTCTTCATCTACAAAAAAATATTATGAGTGATGCAATATGAGAGGCAGACCACAGAGGGACAGCTTGAAAGTGTGTGGTGAGGGTGGTAGGGAGCAACAGGATCAGCTGCAGGGGCAAGAGGGAAGGAAAAGGCTAGTAAATATGTGTAGTGATCTCTGTGCGTGCACAGAACTGAACCTATACATAAATCGATTGTCTATTTATTTATTTACAAAATTCCCCAATAATCTCTATAGTACACAAAGCAAAAAATAAGCATACAGTGAAATGAACAGAATCGAACTTAAAACACTAAAAAGAAATAAGTATTATAAGCAGCAAAAAATTAACAAGCTGGTAGAAAAGGTGATTTAGGCTGCAGTCCTAATGTGAAGCTTGATGAATGACAAAGGCAGTTTAACTTCCTCATTCAGAGCCCTGCTGACAAGGTGAAACTGAGGGCATAGAAATGGTCTTCATTCCTCCCTCCATGTCTGGCTAGGACATTTGCCCTCCGACTGGAAACAATGGAAGGAAAAATGAGGAAGCGTTTTAGATACATTTAAAAGTATGCCTAATTTTTCTCCAAGTTTAGATGTGTGTCCCAGGGAACGGGAAGGCCTGGAAATCCTTTGGACCAAAACTGCTCCCCAACATGCCCCCTTTTTTGGCCCTTCTGCTGCCAGGGATCCATTAGTTGGGCCAGAGATTCAAAGAGGCAAGTGGTGTCAGAAAGGACTTCTGTCTCTAATGTCAAAGAGGCCTATCTGATATATCCTATGGCCACTGGAAAAGACTCTTCTGGTCCTACCTCTTAAAGAGATGGTGCAGTGAGCATAGCCTTCCCACAAATGTCAAAGAACAGGAAGATTTATCTTACTGACGGGATAATCAGCATCCCCCAAGAGTGCCTGCAATTATCTTCTTGAGCACTTTGCAGCTTGGGTTTCTTGCAAGATGAGTCATCAGGTAGCCTAAGCCTGTGAAATGAAAAAACACCAGACCTCCTCTTTCACCTAGAGTGGAACCTCTCACTTAATGCAAATTTTCATGCTTTTGCAGATGCAAACCTTTACATAATTTTTAGCATCAATATACACAGGCATTTTTCTAAAGCTTCAAATAATGTTCTTGAGCTTCTCATATAATATGAGGTTGCAACCACACACAAAAATTCTAGAGATTTATTTTATTTTAACAAAACCATTCATAAAGACTTTCTGAGGGATCAGACACAAACAGTGAGGATTGGGCCTGTTCCATCTACCTCCCTGAAGCTCAGCACTGGCACCCCACAGGGATGTGTGCTGAGTCCCTACCTGTACTTGCTGTATACATATGACTGTATTTCATCTGATCCATCCATCGCAATTATTAAGTTTGCAGATGATACTACCATAATGGGTCTAATTACAGGGGGAGATGAATCAGTGTACAGGGGGGATGTTCAAAAAGTATTGACATGGTGTGTAGAGAATAACTTGTATCTAAATATTAGCAAGACAAAGGAGATGGTGTTGGACTTTTGGAGGAAGAGAGGGGAACTAGCCCCGTTGTATATCGGGGTGTGTGTGTGTGTGTGTGTGTGTATGTGTGTGTGTGTGTGGAGAGAGTCTCTTCCTTTAAATCCTGGGAGTTTACCTTAGTGAAGACTTCACTTGGAAAAACAATATAACTCAGGTGGTTAGGAAGGCCCAACAGAGACTCCATTCCCTCAGGGTCTTGCGAAAGAACAATGTTAAACAACAATTGATGACCTCCTTCTACTGGTCCACAATACAAAGTGTCCTCTCATATTGATTCAAAGTGTGGTATGTTACCTTGACAGCCATGGACATAAAGTCTTTACAGAGGGTGCTGAACACAGCACATGATATCATGGGTTGCCCCTTGAGCCCACTAGATGACATCGCAAGGGATCGTTGCCTTAGGAGAGCGAGAAAAATCAGGAGGGACAATTCACACCCCGGCCAACACCTCTTTAATCTTCTACCCTCAGGCAAGAGATATAGAAGTATAATCAGTCGTAGCAACAGGCTAAAAAACAGTTTCTATCCGTGGGCTGTTAGGCTGCTGAACAGACAATAACATAGTGCAGCTGACTTTCAGGGTTGGTGTGTTGTGCGACAAGCACACAGAGTGCAATGAGATTGAGCCTATGGCGGGGAGGTTCAGTTAATTTCATTGTACACAGGTTGTACATTGACAATAAAGGTATTATTGTTATTATAATAAATTTGGTGGGACCATTTTCAAGTTTGATATACTGGATGGCTCATGTCCAAAATATTTCACATCTTTTGTTATCATCTCTCATAATTTGCATTTGGACTTTAGTATCTCTTAGATTAGTTTCAGTAGAATGGAATTCTCAGTATGTTAATGACTGTTGTACAACTTGCAGAATGGAATATCTTGTGGAGTAACAAATATTACTGATATTGAAATTTAAGGGCTGCCGTAGTAATAACTAACCAAGTTAAACTATAATGCAGGTGGGGAACTCTTCTTCATCCCAAGGGCTGCATTCTCTTGTGAGCAATCTCTTGTTGTTGCAGGTATGCCAATTCTAGGGGGCAGAGGCGTCATCAGCCACCTCAATATTCCTAACAGGGACTCAACCCCTCTATTATTGAGGGGACGGAGAAGGCCAAACACAGTGCAGCATCAAAGGCATGCTCCTCCTGAGCATGAGAGAGAAGAAGCAGTGGCCATTGAAGCTGCGCACACAACATGCCACTGCGCACCCCCTCCCCAATCTTTGGCCCAAGTCAGCACTCCTAGTGGGCTGCATGCCAGAGCTGGCTGAGTCCCAAGCTGAAAAGTGGACAAAGCAATGGATGTGATTGTTAACTTTTGTTTAGTCCCCTTCATTCCAGTCAGGCAAAAGCCAGATGTTTCTACACCTCTGCACACCTTTACACACTATTATTTATTTATATGCCATATAAGTTACTAAACTGTTAACTGCTTAGTAATTTGCTTTTTAATTTGATATAGTAAATATTTTAGGTTTCCATATTTTGCTTTATTATTTTATTGCTGTTGCAGACTGATCTGAGTGACATTTTATTGAGCATACGTAATGTATAAATTCTAAATGTGGTTTCAGTGATTTTGCACTCATTCTTTTAGGTAGGACCTAATTGCTTTAGTCAAGCTGTGTTAGCAGGTCCAAATAAGAAAAAAAGGGGGAAAGGTGATATTCCATAGCTATGTTCCAAGGGTATCCTTTGTATTTTCCATTGAGAGTGCCAATACTGTCCCCTAAGATGCAAAGTGACAGGGCTCCAGCTGTGTTACTTGGCTGTGAGTTCTATTAAAATTGCATGTAAATGCTTTGACCCTTCAGCTTGTAATATGCCAAGTCAAGCTGCAATTTTTAGTACAGGATATTTCCTAGTATAAGTCTGGCATTTCTTCTTGTTTAATGAAATTGCTGTGTCTTAAACTATTTTAATAAACCTCAAGGGCTTCATGGTTGGATATTGTGTGCAATCATGTGTCAACTGACGCAGAATTGGAAAGCTGTAATAATTTTTTTTCTCTAAACAGTAAAAAAAATTAAGTGGTAGCACTAGGTTACAGCTCAAAGAGAAATGGTGGAATGTGATGTTGCTGTACAGTGGTACCCTGGGTTAAGTACTTAATTCGTTCCGGAGGTCCGTACTTAACCTGAAATTGTTCTTAACCTGAAGCACCACTTTAGCTAATGGGGCCTCCTGCTGCTGCCACACCGCCAGAGCACGATTTCTGTTCTCATCCTGAAGCAAAGTTCTTAACCCGAAGCCCTATTTCTGGGTTAACGGAGTCTGTAACCTGAAGTGTATGTAACCCGAGGTACCACTGTACGTTACATATATATTATTATGATAACCCAGTGCATTTTGAACAATGGTATTCTCTGAAAAATGTCTTTGTATCATGAAGGACAGACCAGATTCCTATTTTATGCATGGCTTCTATCTTATCTCATGAGTACTACTCAAAATGCATTAAATAAAGCATAAACACAACTTCAGATTCTATGCCCATTTCTCAAAACTCAATTTCCCCATTGGATTATGATTTGCAATGTTGACATCTTTTATTTCACTGTGAGTATACACAAACCCCTTCATTTATTTCAGTTTGCCCAATTTAGAAGTGTCCCAAGCAAAGCCTAAAAATGGTATTCAAAAGCAATGAGTTTTGGATAGATAGAAAGTGCCTGGATGGGGAGTCCTCATGGGCAGGTAGCTTCCCTTTCATGGTATAAATGTTGAATAAATGCATTTGTTTAAAAAATATATATATTAAGGCAAATGTTTCCCACTGACAGAGACAAATGCCATATCAACCATAGATCCAGTAACAGTAAAAGAGGGAGAATATCATTTTATTGCCAAACAAGTTATCCCTATGAAAGGGTACCAGATTGTGTGCAAAACACTATCTGATTTTCTAAGATCCAAACAAAGCCAATATATTACAAAGTTGTCACTGTTATATTACAGATAACAGATTTTCTCACACTTATTCTGTGTTGAGATTCCCGCTGAAATATCAGCATGAAGCCCTTCCCCGAGGAATGCATGCAATGGGCAATATAATATATATAATGAGTGCTACAGATTGATAGCCGCAAGTAGTTTGAAAACAGAAGACAATGAATTCTTTCCTTCAAGCATAGAATGCTAAATCAGGCAGATATGGCTTTAGAATATGATTACTTTTTAAAGTGCTGATGGAATCACATATTTTGAATTTATACCTTATCTCTTTCTACTTGTCTGATTTTTTAACCCTACTTTTAATTTTATTCCTGGATAGATTTACAGGAAAAGCTTTCAAACACCAAGCCATAATTAGCCAGTAAAGGTTCAGGTTACATGGCCCTGCCATATACATTATTGGTGATTTGTTCCATGCAGCATTTCTTGGGCAATTTCCCCCCCATTTCCTATAGCTTGTGCTAATATAAGAGCAATACACCATGTGTTTGAATCTTAGCTGTATGCCTAGTGTTCTGTGGGATTTACTTCCAGACAAAGTTGCATAGGGCTGCAGCCTAAATCTTATTGATGTTAATGTAATTAGGTAGTAATCCTATACCCAATTACCTGGGAGTAAGTGTAACTGAACTCAGTGGGACTTGCATATGTGTAAATATGCAGATTAGTTTCCTAACCAAACAGGATGATTTGGAGTCGCTGTTTTTTTAACAGCAACTCCCTATTATAGATGGAAGTCTTTACAAATAAATATGTTGATGACAGAACACATAGAACTGCTTCCTTTGTAGGCTCCCATAGACTTTTCAATATTATTGTTGTTGATGATTACAACAATGCATGTGCCGCGCATCTAAATTTTTACAGAATGTGAGTTGACGGCTTTTGGAATGGTCACAGCTGGAGAGGGAAGGGTCAGTACTCTCATGTGCTGTGATGATGTCCTTGCTGAAAAAGCTTCTATGCTACTATGCTAGGGTTGAAAAAAGCCTTGTAGTGTGTGTGTGTGTGTGTGTGTGTGTGTGTGTGAGAGAGAGAGAGAGAGAGAGAGAGAGAGAGGTGGTGTGTAAATGAATGTGGTGTGTGGATGTTTGTGCGCGCACACACACACACACACACACACGAATGTGGGGGGGGGGGAGACTATGAGATGGCTCTACCCACCAATGACCACTTTTGCCACCTTCATTTTTGCTACGTTCATTGCTGACATGCGACTGCTGGAAGGGTCGCCACAAGAAAATGAAGCCCTTGGACTTAAAAAGAAATGGATGATTAATTGTGTCATGGCCCCAGATAAGGAATCCTCTAAAGCAGAATCCTTAGGACAGCAGTCCCAAGGAAATTGTGGTTTCACTCCCTGGTCCATCTTCAAAATCTGAGCTCTTTGTCTGATGTTTATGTTTATTATATATAAACAGGCTTCATCACTTTTTTATGGGTAGAAAATATCTCCGCCTTGTATTTTAATATTGTGTTTTATTCTCTTATTTCATGTGAGCTGCCTAGAGAACATTAGTTTGGGTAGCCTATATAAATGCACTAAATATACAAGGTGTGCCTGGAAAGTTTAGTGAATGGTCACAGAAATTGGACAGCGAGAAATATGCAAACATACATACCTTAAAGGCCTTCAAAATAGGCCCCCTCTGATACAATGCACCATTGACAATGTTTGTAGAACTGTTGGAAACATCTGGAGAAGTCCTCTTTTCGTACTGCTTTTGGTTCCCTCATCACAGCAGCTTGGACGTGTGAAATGTTGGAAAATCTGTGCCCTTTCAATGCAGATTTCAGTTTTGGAAAAAGAAAGAAATCCAGTGGGGCCAGATCGGGAGAATATGGAGGGTGGGACAACTCAGTAACCTCAGTAATGATTTCATGTGGAGTATGCAATTCTTCCGCCATCATTCAGATGGACGAATGCTGATCCCGCATCAATAACTCACGAACTCTGTCAACATTTGCCACTATTCTGCTTGTCGACGGTCTGCCAGACTGAGGGTCATCTTCGATGGTTTTTCACCCTTCACGGAAATGCTTAAACCACTCATACACTGTCTTTCAAGTTACAGCTTCATCTCCATACACAATTGTGAGCATTTCATGGGTTTCTGATGCCAATTGTGTTTTCGAACACTTCTCGCTGTCCGATTTCTGTGACCATTCACCAAACTTTCTGGTCATAAATAAATTCTATGGCTGAGAACACATATGACCCCAAGTTTGCAGCCCCATTGGTGGTGAACCTGGGCAATATTCTTCCAAGGTTTGAGGGAATAGTCAGTGTGGGGTAGGGCTACTCATCTTTAACAGAGGCAGTGGGATCTTTCTGTTGTTGGTTTTTTTGTCCTTCTTTGCCAGTGTTCATGAAACAGCAGCAAGAGCTCTCTTCAGTGGCACATGCACCACCATCTCTCTCCCAGAGTGTCCAGGCACAACAAAGTTCCTGTTCGCTGTGAAGAAGGAAAAATTATGTCTTGCCACAAAAAAAGATGACTGCCAGTCCCAGGCGCACAGGAGGGTGGAGCCAGCCAGGCGCCTCAGTGTTTCACTGGCTCAGTCGCCCCCAAACTCATGGTGCAGAGCCGCCTGCAGCAGAAGAGCCTGCCGCAGCTCTCCTACCGACGGGCGTGCTCTTCCCCGGACTCATCTCTCGGGCCCTGGACTCTTGGCCTGGTGCCCCTGCCCTGAGAGCCCGGTGCCCAGGTGCCCCTCACCCCTAGTGCCTATGGGTAAGACAGCCCTGTGCTTCTGCAAAGCCCCCTAAATTTAGACACCTTCATTTCAGCCATGTTCATTATTCTTGTTCTATTTCAACAGGATATCAAACTATGGGAAGGCTGGGAGGCTAGGCTACACTATTGGAAGACTGAACTAATTTGAAGTCAGAGTTAGTGCAGAATTAAGTAGCTTCTATAAATAAAGCGTAACGAAGATACTGAATTTCATTTTGAAAATAAGTAGCTGCTGTATCTTTCACAAGGTTCACATTAAGCCATGGCATAGCTTAAGCTCATGCAAATATCTTGCGTGACCCAAAACATCTCTTGGGTCCATTCCTGAGAAGTCATTGTGAGGGAAGGCACAAGGCAGCAAGCAGTTGTTTGAGAGGCAAAATGAAGTAGTTAGCATCTTCTCGGATAAAACCTGTCAGGCCTTTTCTACTGAAAAGAGTTGCACTCTTGTACACTAAGTCATGTGAAACCTTCCTCTCTGCAATCATCCAGGTATTTTGTACTAAGCTACCCATAGGCAGAACCTGGATTGCTTCTACGTTTTGACTGAATTTCTGCTCTGTTCTTCTACATTAGAAAGAAGGTGTGTGATTTTATATTTTATGTAAACTGCTTACAGGTTTTGATGATTAAGTGATATATAAATCTTACTAAATTAAAAAAAAACACCCAACTGATTATACACTTGTCACAAATAACTCAGTAATATCCAGTAGTGGCTGGCCGAGCTGCATGGCTGCTGATGTTTTGCTCTCCTGTCTTCCCAGTGCCTCCCAATGCTATTGCTTACTGAGGCAGGGATGGGCAAGGCAGCAGGAACTCAGTGCATGCAAAGCAGTGGAACCAAACGAAGCTCCCACTGCCTTTCCCTTCCTCCTCTCAGTAAACAGCAAGATTGTGAGACATCTGGCACATAAGAACAACACCTAACAGAAAGAGATGAGAAATAGGGTGGGAAGCGTACTGAAGACCCAGGAATAAAGAGGAGCAAAATGAAGAATATTATAAACAGGAACATTAAGATTGATACTCAGTTATAATGTTTATGATGGAAAAGCAGAGTCACTGGGTGAGCTGTAGAAGAAAAGATTAAATAGGAGTTTGTGTACAGTGGACTTGTGTACAATAAAAAAAAGTGAGGGAGAAGCTGAGGTAATGAAAATAATAGACAATACTGGGTTGTGCTTCATTTGTCTTTATTTTCTAATTGGATTTGTTTGCGGTATCCAGAGTTTACATCTATTATCAGAAAGTAGCACCAAGTTTGGTGGTTTTAAATATATCCGAATGTTTTTGTCACAAAATCTAAGGAGCTTCATTCTTTCATCTATTTCAGCCAATGCCAATAAGCAAAGTGTCAATAAGCAAAATGGCTCTCATAATAGTAGCTCTGATCATGATAAACACAGAGAGTAAGAATTAACAAATCAAATACATCTGCATAATAAAGTGAGCATAATTACAATCTCCTTGCAGATATTTTGTGACCAGAAAAGGCAGATAAATTATTCACTGTAAATTACTCAGTCAGCTATAATCACACGCACAGAGGAACTGCTACAAAGGAATTAGTTCAGGAATTAGAGGCCACAGGGATAAATGCATTACTGAACCCATAACCCTGAAAACTGGAAAAATAGGTAAAAGAAATCATAGAACTGGAGTTGAAAAGAACCCTGGGGGTCATCTTGTCCAAGCCCCTGCAATGCAGGAATCTCAACTAAAACATCCATGACAGATGGCCATTCAACCTCTGCTTAAAAACCCTCAAGGAAGGAGAGTCCACTATGTTCCAAGGGAGTCCATTCCACTGTTGAACAGCTCTTACTGTAAAATTGTTCTTCCTGATGTTTAGTGGGAATCTCCTTTCTTGTAACTTGAAGCTGTTGGTTTGGGTCCTACAGTCCAGAGCAGGAGAAACAAGCTTCCTCTACCATTTGGCAGCCCTTTAGATATTTGAAGGTGGCTATCATATCTCCTCTCAGTCTCCTCTTATCCAGCTTGAACATACCCAACTCCCTCAACCATTCCTAGTAAGGCTTGGTTTCCAGATCCTTGAAAATCTTGGTTGCCCTCCTCTGCACACGTTCCAGCTTGCTGATATTCTTCTTAACTTGTAGCACACAGAACTGAACACAGTACTCTAGGTGTGGTGTGACCAAGGCAGAACAGAGCAGGACTGTGACTTTCCTTGATGTGGACACTAAACTTCTGTTGATGAAGCCTAGAATAGCATTAGTTTGTTTTGTTGCTGCATCACACTGTTGACGCATGTTAAGAATGTGGACTACAAAGACCCATAGATCCCTTTTCACATGTACCGCTGGTGGTAAGTCAGGTGTCCCTGATCTTATATCTGTGCAGCTGGTTGTTCCTGCCTAAGTGTAGAACCTTATATTTGTCTGTATTAAACTTCATTTTGTTGCCATATGCCCTCTTTTTCCAGGACACACCCTCTTTTCATGGGTAGAGTCGTCATAGTGATCCATAGTTAAAAAAAGAAGTTGGCAAATGTGTTCTCTTTTTAGATCTTCAAAATATGGCAACCCTAGTTCTCCAGTCTGTTATGGTCATCTTGAATCCCGATTCTGTCTTCTGTGGCATTAGCTACTCCTCCCAGATAGGTGTCATCTGCAAATTTTTGATGAACAGCCTCTTAATTCCTTCATCCACATCATTTATAAAGATGTTGAACAGCAGTGGGCCCAGGACAGAAACCGACAGCACCCTACTCCAAATAAAGTTGTGGCCTAATTAAACCCAAAATATATATCTGCTGTCTTGTCTGGTTATTTCATAATTAGGAAGCAATGGAGCCACAGGCCTTGGCATGCAATCTGCTCTAGGAAGGCATTATTCAAGTCTTCAGTCTGACTTGGAAGTCTATAGCAGACACCCACAGTAATTCTTCTATTCATTCTCCTACAATTTTTACCCATATACTCTCAATCTGCCTTCCATGCTGCAGGTCATGGATCTCTTCACAAGTGTATGCATCCATTACATGGAATGATCCCTTAGAGTTTTTTGTTGTTGCAAACTTGTGTAACACACACACCCCTTTCTTTCTAGGGAATTCTGGGAACTGTAGCAGTGTGAGGGGAATCAGGATCTCCTGTTAACTTTCAGCATCCTTAAGAAACTACCATTCTCGACTTCCGGGTTAGCGCGATCGACTAATGGCGGATTCCCTCCGAGCTCCGGAGGGAATCGGCTTGACAGGGGGCTGGGTCTTGCCGTGCCGGCGACACGGGGACCCTAAAAAACCACGGGCACGGAGCCCGTGGACATGGTGACTCGGCTGGCACCGTTAGCGCCCTCCCGACTCCTGAAGGAGCCTTTTTAAAGGCTACGGAACGGGTGCCGGGGAGCAGCGTGGTGCTGTGAGTCTTCTGCTTCCCCTGCCGAGCGTAGCCGCATGCCGTTTGTCGGAGAGCGCTGACTTCTTCCTGTCAAAATTTGGACTTAAAATCAAGAGCAACAACCCGTGAGTAATTTGGAAATTGGATTACAAATAATTCGGTTTTGGATTTGGTACGAGCGGGGGAGGTGAAAAAAAAGGAAGTCCGTCTCCCCCCCTATTGTAAACAGCTTAAAGCAAGGATCTGCCATCTAAGGTTGCGAGAAGAATTGTTGTGATTGGATAAAAAATATAAATTCCACGGATTTAAAGGACTAAGTTAGTGTGCTGGAGGACAAGAGTTTATTTGTTTGAGTACCACCTTTCTCAAGCCCGGGAGTAACCTGCTGAGGAATTACAGAAAACTTTTGACAGCTGTCAAACTAGCTGTCAAAGTTGGGAAAAACTGAAAGTTTAAATTTTAACCGGTTATATTGTTACAAAATATTGAAAGTAAAGAAAGACTGATACAAATAAATCTGACTTTTGGATCGGAAGGGAAAAGAATACAAAGTAACCAGAATCCCTCTAGAGGGGATTCTTGGACATTACAAGAATGGAACTAGGTCGGGAAATACGAGCTGATTTGCAAGAGCTTATTTTTCTCGTGGGAAAGCTGCGAGAGACGAGCGAGCGAGGCCATGTTTTGTCTACAAGCCCCACAAAACCAAAGCTAACAGAAAATACACCTATTGAGTTGGAAAGGGACTTGATGCTCAAAACACAGGCAGCTGGACAATAAAAGAAACTAAAAATTGAAGAGGAGGAAAAGACACCTGCTGAACAGGAGGAGCAGAAAGAAGGGCCACAGAAGACAAAAGAGAGCCGGAGACCTGCTAAGATGAACTCTAATTCGACTAAGGTGAAAGTTGGATCATTTGGGACATACAAATTCAAGAAGCAGAGTTGGAGCTCCATCTTTAAACAAGTAGGCATGGCTGGAAGAAGCATGGTCAACACTGAGAAGGTACCTTTTCGACCCTGGATGTTTCACATGAGAGACTTTCGAAGAAGCCGGCTGAAAGGGACTGAGAGAGATTTGAAAGCCTCGGACATAAGGTCACCAGGCTAAAAAGATGGACTAACTGGACTTTGGTTTGGGATTGAAACCGGGGAGAGAAGGGTGGGGTTTAGAAGTCCAAAGGCGGCCTGATTCTCATCTTGCAGTATAAAAATTATATGCTCTTTATTATTATAAGAATGGGGAATCCGTGGATGGGAATTAAGGGCAACCTTAGGAAAGATATCTTTTCTCTTGTTTCTATACTTTTTATTCTTTCCTTCATATATGATTAAGGTATATATTTTAAAAATGGTTGAATAAGCTAAGCTAAGGATAAGGATAATAATGATAAGGCATAAATTCTCTACAGAATCATATTAATAAATCATGGTTAAGCAAATTAACAATTTATGATTAGGACATTAAGGACAAAAACTTGTTTGAACAAACAACTGGAGTTGGAATACAATAAGGGGAGGCGTGGGGAAGTCATGAAAAGAAGTTACTGAAAGTAAGATCTAAAAGGTGGGATCTTTTTTGTTGTTTTTTGTGTTTTCTTTTGTTTTTCTGTTTTGTTTTTTGTAACCTTTTGAAATTTTAATAAAGATTATTTAAAAAAAACAAAACTGTGAAATATACTGTATAAATGCCAAAAAAAAAAAAAAGAAACTACCATTCTCAGGATTATTTTTTTTGGGGGGGGGCTCCATGATTGTTTAAAATGATATAATTCTGCTTTAAATGTATAGTTCAAATGGGACCCAAGTCTCCTTGTCTGTTTGTCCTAAACCCAGGTGTGGTTTGATAACAGGCGAATAAGGCTACAATTCTGTATGTGCTTATCTGGAAGTCAGTTCCAATGAACTCAATTGGCCTTACTTCTGAGTAAAAATACACAAGATTGCCCTATAATGGAATGTTTTGAACTAGCTGGTAGCAGTTGAGTTTAAAGAAATAAGAAGAACAGAAAGAGCCCTGAATATGGAAGGTGTACGTGCTGTGGCTCCTGTCTGAGATAATATAAAGGTGGGGTTTTATACTTAGAGATAAAATAAAAAGAACCAAGTTGCCACAATGAATGACAGGTTGTTTGTGTGAAACCACACACAACCATCCACCCCCTCCTCTGTGTAGATTGTATAGGCAGAAGATATTTGACATACTGTTTTTTGTTGGTTTTATGCAGTGCTACCAATATACAGTCTTTGGGAGCAGCTGGACCCAAACTGAAAGGATTAAATGAACGAATGAAAGATTCTATATACCTAAGCATACCTGCAAGAGAAAGGTCAACTGTTCTGAATGCGGAGGGCATTAGAGAAGACATTGTTCAGAGTTTGCTCAGCGCTAAAGAATTTGTTTCTCAACAGTATGGTGTCATCATGTATCCAGCTAGCATCTGCTTACCAATATTTTCTTCTGTTCTTTGGCAACTGAGGTAGCCTTTACTTTGTTTCACATTTACCTGAAAAATGTGAAAGGGTTATCAAGATTTATAGAAAGTCACTGGTTTATTCCTCTTCCTCTCCAGTCATATTTATCAGCTTTTGAAGTCTTGACTTCTTTTGGGAAGTCAACTAAAATAAAACATCAGTAGAGAACTCTTTTTCAGTAAAAGGGGCAAAAAGTTGGATCTACTATCTAGCTTCTCACTGGCTTGAAAGGCAGGAGTTCTTACATAATATCAAAACAGTATGAGGCTATTTGTTTTGTGTTTGCTTTCTGCTCTGAATTGGCAACAAATGCCTTGGTGGAATGGATGGATTATACTTTGAGAAAACATAGAGGTGTATAATATTGTGCTGGTGCCCACTAGGAATGTATTTAAAGTTTGGGGTGTTTTAAAAAGGAACATTCTTTTTATTTTTTAATTTTTTACCATTTGTGGGTTTTAATGTGTGGCTAATCTTTGTTGTGTGAATGTTAGAAAGTCTGTGTTGTGTATTGGTTAGAGCAATGGACTAGGACGTGGAGGAGCAGAGTTTAAATCCCCACTGAGTCACAAAGCACACTGGGTGACCTTGGGCAGCCATCTTTCAACCTAACCTATCTCAGAGTTGTTGTGAGGATAGTATGAAAAGAGGAAGAACCATATTGTATACCACATTGGATTCCTTAGAGGAAAGGTGGGATATAAATGGTATTAATTAATTAATTGATAGTCCTTAGTGCAACCTTAAAGAAAGATCTACCTGCTTGCAAAGTCAGCAGAGCGCCATCTGACTATTCTTTCAGGCAGCGGGTGGGTGCATATGGAGGGGGCCTTCTCACTCTTAGTTTTGCAGCTGAAAAGCCCAGCTCATCACTGTGGCTATACAGAGGGAAAGGAAGAAGTTCGGGTAGCGAGACCAGTTGCCAGTAGGAGCCCCCTGCACTGCTCTGCCCCAGCAGCCAGAGAGAAAGTTTCAGGCAGCTTGGTTCAGGTTGTGAGGGACATGGTGGAAAGAAATCCAAATTCATCATTGGGGGGGTTGGTTGGTGTCAACCACTCACTGAACAGGCAGCAAGTAGGATACCAGACAAATCCCTGTTAGTGATGGGTATATCACTTTGGAAGCTGTGCATTACTACAGCTAAAAAGTAAATGGAAAAGAAAAATGCTAGAACACCTTCTGTTAGTTCCTTCTACATCCCATCCCAAAGCATTGTGATTGCAAGTTATATTGAGAGCTCTGGTAAAATTGTTCCCTGTTGGAATCTAAAGCATGTCAGTCATAGAACTACAAGCCCCTCCTCTCTGCCTTGGTTATTATTATTTTTTTATGGAGAGCTTGCCTGTGGGAGATTGAAAGCAAGTATTCAATTGTGCTTAATGGGGGGGGGGACGGACACCCACCCTTCTGAAGCTCTCAAAGCTTTGAAAGCAACCCACACAGCTTAGGACCACTTTGGAGAAGACCTAGCTCATTTTGGAGAAGGCCTGAATACCACCTGGGCTCTGTATTCAAGCTTTGTCCAAAGTGGATGAACACATCTGGTTAGCAATAACCAAGCTAGCTAAATCAAGGAGATGCGAGATTGCATTTTGGAAAACTCATACTAAATACGTGAATTCTATGTTCATCATTAATACAACAAATGATAATAATTAACGGCCAATTTTGCTGAAGAGTATATACTTGTTTTAAACATTGTTTTTCTGCACGCCAAATGAGATGTGACACTAAAACTCATTGCTCTAAACCAGGCATAGGCAAACTTGGCCCTCCAGATGTTTTGAGACTACAGTTCCCATCATCCCTGACCACTGGTCCTGTTAGCTAGGGAGTTGTAGTCCCAAAACATCTGGAGGGCCGAGTTTGCCTATGCTTGCTCTAAACCAGGTCAAGGTTTGTTTGTTTGTTTGTAATTAATAGCAGGTGCAGGGGAGGGAGCAAATGAATTAAGACCATACTGTGAGGGGAGGAGATGCTTAGCCCTTCCCATACCATCCAAGATCCTGATTAAAATCATCCTAAAAATCATGCACAGCTATTAGCCCTGGAGAAAAGCTCCCATTGATACCAATGGAAGTAGTTTCCCAGGCCAATTATTATCATTTTATTTATTTATATCCCAACTTTTCCCCTGACAGGGACTCAATGTGGCTCACTGCTAAAAACACATATAAAAAAGCAATCATAAAATATAAACATTAGTAGAATATATATCTATAATCACATACAGATCATTACAATAAAAACACCACTAATAAAAGTGGAGGGAAAGTAACTTTCCTCAGGATCCTGGTAGTGGAGGAAAGGGCTAAATATCCCCTTCCTATGCACTGCAGTCCAAATGCAATTTGCCCCCATGTGCCTGCTACTAATTTCTAAAAACCTGATATGCTTCAGGCAAATGCATGTGGAATCATGTCTAGCTTGACTCTTGGGAGTTTTATTTAAAATGGGTATGAGCTCTTCATCACAACTGGCTGTTTCTCTAGGCAGAATGTATAACGGTTTGCACATTGAAACAGCGCTTTTCTCCTTCCGACTACCCTGTACAAGAGTTTGACAGAAATTAAATCTGATGGAATTGGACTTAATGAGGGTCTAAGATGCTTGTCCTCTCCCATATAGCTACAATATCTGTGTAGGAAATTGACCCTGGCAGAGCAGCACAGTTTCCCTATATCCAGTCTGTAATTCGAATGTTCCTCTTCTGTACTACAGAGATCCTTTTCTTTTTAGCTGACTGTGCTTAATAGTTTCTAAGTGCCTAGAATGATTCCGTATTTTTTTAAATGATTATTCTAATTAATGGGCCAAAACCTTTTAATGATGATTCTTCTCATTTAGCACCTCTAATGTGCTTTATGCCATCAAAGCGTTTTATAAAATAATAATGACTTTAATTGGTAATGGTGTGATGCTGTTCATGCTATGTGATTGGTGATGCAGTAAGTAGCATCACTACTTCCAGTTAATTGGGCGAAATGTAAATTTTGGTATTGCTCATTTTTTTTGTCACAGCAAGAACTACGGCCTGATTGTAATGTAATGACAACACAGTGACATTCTAGTTTAAGTATTGTAGCTGTAATAGAAATTCCATCTTGAGTTCAGTGTTTTTCATTTAGTGTTAACCTGGCCCTTCAAAACTTCCTACCTTCAACCCACTTACCAGATAGTAAATCCTATTGAACTCAATGGGAGTTACTTTTGAGTACTCGCATACAGGATTATGCAGACAACCACTCAGTTGCCTCTCTTCCCCAAGTTCTAGACACTAGAAGGAAGTCTACAAATGCTATATGAGTTGTGGAAGATTCAGAACAATGTGGCACTAACCACGCCTCCTGCAGGAGACAGTAATAACCTCTAATTTAGTTGGCTTCAAAAGACAAATTCATGGTAGAGAAGGCTATTGTTAGCATTGAACATCCCTGTCTTGGACAGCCGCTGAGAGGCTGAGGAGAATTAACAAGGACACATTTCCCCTATCTCTGAGGTCATCATTCTGAGTGACCAAAACAATTTCTGGGCCAAAACCCTAACTGAAAGGGATCTAGAAAATCAATTTCCTCCAAGAACACATATGTAGATCTTTAAACATAGTAATAACCATCATGTGACTGTAAGAGAACATCATATCAGTAAAATTAATAAATAGCTCATCACCTCAGCCTAACATACTGAATGGATGTATTTTCCAATCCAGTAGGAAAGAAGATTACTTTATGTCCCTTGTAAGTAAATAGTTGTTGTGATAGTGCTTCAGTATTAAATACAATTCAATTCCAGCTAAGCATGTGTAAAAACTACTTTGCAGTACTGCAGTGATGACTAGGCCTTGCAGGACCGAGTCCAAAGATTTTCTTTATGAAAATGGGTCAACTCGAAAAGGAATGTATCTTGTCTGCACAAATTATTATGAGCTGTGCCTTGAGGGAATTTCAGTTGTCTACAAATCTACTTCTCGTCTTCTAACTAAATCATTCAACCAAAAACATGGTTATATCATTTATCTCTTTAACTTGTCTTGTCTGGATTTACACATCCCCAAACGAAAATGTTATTAAAATTAATGTAACTGATGTGACTTTCAATGGTGTTTGCTTACCTGCAGATATTAAAGGTTTTTTTCCCCACTTGAGATCTTTGTATCCAAGCAACAGTGAATTGCTGACCCTGTAAAAATTTGCTCCCCCAAGTTTTATTGTTTAAATACAACAGATAGCAGGGGCGCTTATATTTCAAAATTAATAATTTGAGTCCAACACAGGGCCTTTATGTTAGCCCGACTAAATGTTTTTCCCCACAGCTTTTGTCAAGGGCAGATATTTAAACATCCCCAGAAATGATAGACATTGCAGTTGTTTTTTGAATGTGCCAGACACAGTCAAACATATTATTTTGTGCTGTCCATTGTAAAATGAGCTACACAAACATTTGCTATCCCCTTTTTTGGGTAGTCTAACATCACGGCACAATGTAAATATCAGCTTCTATCTGTCTGACATTAACCCAGAAGTAGCTGCAAGGGTGGCTGAGTCGTGAATGGCACTACTTAGCGGGAAGAAACTCCAATGAAAATCCTCATTATTTCATATTTTTTACATGACTGTTTATTTGTATATATTTTAAAAAAATTATATATGGAGGTTTTATGACGGACTATATTTGTAATGCCTAATAAAGATTTGGTGAAGTAAAGTAGTAAGTAGAATTGCTGACCATCAACTGTGTATCAGTTCAGACATGCAAACTACTCAAGTTTTCACCTCAAGAAATGCAAAGGTGCTTTGGATTTCTTAATTAAATCATACCAAGAAAGTGTTCTGTATCCTGGCTATGTTAGCTTTGTATATTGGTTATTCTGGGTTAAGACATCACTGGATTTATTTGTCAGAGATTCAAATAACCTTGCACAGGAAAAGCCTTTGCATTTATTTCATCTGTCATCATTTCATTTAAGACATCTTCCCATCTGAATTTATGGAACACTTCCAGAAATTTGCTGTCAGCTTTTCCACAATGCATCCATTCTGTTAGCAGGCAAAGATCCTGCTGGGAAAGGTTTAAGTAGATTCTCATGGTTGAGACAGGTGCTTCATTGTCTTTCTTGGATATAAGAGGATTCATTTAAGTGGTCTGTGGAAAGAGAAATGTGGATAGACTAAGCAGTTTAGTGAATGAGAAGGATCCTAGCTATTAAGCAACTTGGGCAGATGTTGCTTCTCATTATTTACTTATGCAGATATGCCTATGACGGGGGCAAGTCTAAACTATGCAGAAAAGTATGAGTTTGCAGGGCAAGTTAACAAAGTACCAGCTAGGACTGCCTGAAGCTGGTTGGATGGCAGCCATGTGAAAAGATGACAGAAGCAAGTCTTCTTTAAAGTACATCAGTAAATAATAAACATTCTGATTAACTGATCCAATTTGGGGTTAGAAATATGCATTTTGCTCCTCTCGGCTAAAGTGCAAAAGAAGCAAAATAGGTGGAAATAAATTGTATACAGAATTTAAAACTGATGTTTCAACATAGCCTGGATTCATCCCAACACTAGCAGTTTTAGAAATGCATTTGTTTTTGTCCCTATCAGATTACTGCTGAGTTAATCTATAGAGTACTATACAGTAGTTCTACAATAATTGATTTATTTGTTCACCTAGATTTAAGTATAGGCAGAACAAAAATACAGTTAGCAAATATCTCTCACACATTTTTAAGCAAAGGTGGGGTGGCCATCTGTCATGGATGCTTTAGTGGAGATTCCTGCATTACAGGGGGTTGGACTAGATGACCCTCAGGGTCCCTTCCAACTCTACGGTTTTGTGATTCTGTTATACTAATGAATAAACATGCATATGATCTATTGTTACATTACAAGAGGATCCAATTTTAGTTAGTAGGACTGCTAAACAGTTAGCTTTTATCTAGATGTTGTTGGACTAGAAATCTCATCATCCCTGACCATTGCCTATGCTGGCTAGGGCTGATAGGAGTGCTAACAACATATGAAATGTATCATGTTGGCCTGTGGGGGAGTGCAGTACAGTACACTAGTGTGGGAAATTTGATATGAGATCCAGATGCAGTACAAGTTTCTCCCAGTGCTAGTATGGAAGCAGATTAAGGTCCAAATAGTTTACAGTTGCAGAAGATAAAATAACAAGCTGCAACCTCCTTCAAAATCCCTGCAGTAAAATACTTCTGGATGTGTGTGTGTGTGTGTGTGTGTGTGTAGATAGATAGATAGATAGATAGATAGTATATAGGCTTTTGCAGATACAGATATGTATAGATACATACAAGGACAAGGTATCTCCATTGCTCCAAATAAACTCCAGCAGTTCAAGCTAGACAATCTGACCTACTACTCACACCAATGAACACTGCTGAACTGACATGCATTAATCAAAGATATAGTTAGGGCACTGGGCTATTACCATAACAACTGGCTTGGCTGACCTTGTACCTGTGATTAGCTCATCCATGGGGTGATATACGTTCATGAAGTAAATTGACCCCTTTTTCTTAAAGCAAAGTAGGAGACTATATAAATACAAGGGTGGTTCATAGTTAACTACTACATCAATTTAATATGTTTCATTTTACACCATACTTGAAATTTTTCTCTTATAATGTACTTTTATTCTTAATGCATGATCTTTGTGTGTGAGTTTTCCAAAGCAAATTGATTCAAGCTGTTTTCTTCAAAAGAAAAAGAGGAAGCAATACTCTGCCCCAGCAAATCAGTTCTCCTCACAACAGCACTTTTACCCCTGGGGGGAAAGCCATAGTTGTCTTATTTCCTTTCAAGTTCATAGGATGTGCATCCTGTCCCCAGGCTGCATGAGAGATTTCACAAGCATTGTGGCTTTCCCTCACCAAAGCTATTACCACTCTATCATAGTTATGTTATTGCCCACAGTATACTTGGTTTCACACCTGAACTGTTTTAGATAGCCTCAATTTTCCTTTCTATCACAATGTATTTCATCAATGTGATAAAAGCTAGTTTAACTAAGCCCAGCATTTATCAGGTTCAAGTCCCACCAGCTTCAAACTCCTTCCTGTCCACCCATCATCCACCCCTTGTCTGTATGCCTCCATATAGCTGGTGTTCAGAAGTGATTGGTACATTTGCAGGGATTTTGAAGGAGGTTTTGGATTGTTACATATTAGAAAGTGAAGACCTTTGAGTCAGTTTGAGGATCACATTAGTGCTTATGGGGTATTTTTCATTTTTATGTATCTTTAAAACTTTCTGTTGGTATTCTCCCTGTGTATTATGTCACATACTGGGAAGCTAAGGTTATGGCTCATTTTCAGTGTTCACTTACTGCTTGATGCATGGCACCATGCATAAATGTGCATTGAAGGTGCATAATTTCAGAGAATTTTTTACAATATTCTGTGCTTGTGGCTCTTCTTTTAGCATATAAATGAAAATCTTCAGGAAAATGCATGTTTTGTATGGATGCTACTGCATATTTGTAGCAGCTTCCAGAAGTCGGGATGGATGAGCAAGATCAGAGAGAACGCAGTGACCCAAGGAAACTGTTGTTGAGCCTCAACATGCTCCATTAGCAGAGATGAGCTGGATATATGACCATAAAAGACACAGGACTTGTGGTGTAACAGCTGTACTACCAACAGAGAACAGCATTCATGATTTCTGGGTGTGTTCTCTGAGCCAAACAGAGAGACAAAACAATGTGTCCTCACAACAGAAACTTCTGTGAAATAGGATACTTTGGGAGTAGGTTGTTCACATTTTTCTTGAACTGAAAATTATGAACAGTTGTAAACTTTCATTTGCTTTCTATTTTTTAATGTGCTAGTGCAAAATGATGCCTTTAAAACTCGCATAGCATTATGCTATATGGTGGCAATATGGGTGGGATTGCTTTCTTTCCAAGATTGTTTGAAAGCATTGCTCATATGCAGATCAATTTATTTAAATGATGCACATGTAGTATTGACCCTTGGACTAACTTTGAACCTTTGAAGAAAGGAAAAATACAAGCCAGGACACAAGCAAACTGACTGAGCTGGCTTCAGACCAGATAAAGGGCAATTATAACAGTGGACTTGCTTGGGATTCCAGCTGTTGTGAAGCCGTAGAGTTTGCCTGGTTTTTCTTTTTTCTTTCATGGCTGATTTTATTGGGAGGAGGCCAAAGTTCTTTACAGTGGCCAAGGGCTACAGTGGTTTTGGCTGAGTGAACTCAAATAGCGCATAAAGGGAACCTTCCATAATTTGCAACTAATTTATTTATCTGGTGCAAATTCAATACTGAGTGCAGATTACAGCTTGAATGGTTCTTGAGGGATTTCAGAATGATATCAAACCTTAAGTAGGAAGCTAATTTAAAGAAACAACTAGCAGGGGCATGTTTAATAAGTATTCAATATCCATGCAATAAATGAGAGGAATGAGCAGAGAGGAACAGCGTTCAAATGAAGGACTTAAGACGTGATGCACTGTATAAGCAGCATTTATGAGGAATTCATTAGATTTCCATGGGCAAGATAAGGTTCTGTACTGATGCCACACAAGCTGGGCTGAAATGGTGCCATGACTGTTGAAAATGTCAGGGATCATTCATAAAATACAGTAGATGAAATAATTTTAAATAGGTCTGAGCATGTGCGACGTGTAATTCCATAGGAACTGCAGCTATCCGCTGTCCAGAATTTGGAGCAGAGAGCATAATTTCCAAATAATCTTAAACCCCAAAAACATTTCCCCTCATTTTGGGGAAATGCAACAATGTCTGTTTAATCTTACCAGTATTTCCCATGAAGTAAGTAGTGATTCAAGTCAGCCTTCTTCAACCTGGTAACCTCCAGATGTCTTGGAGTACAACTGCCATCATCCAAACCAGGTTGTGGATGATGGGAGTTTTAGTCAAAAACATCTGCCACTAAAACTAGGCTAGGATTTGGACACAGTGTTAGCAAAGAAACAATAAATCTATTTTGCCATGTTATCCAGAAGACACTTTATTACTTTTATTTCTTTCCATCTTCTTCTCATTTTGTTATTTCTCACCCCCCCCCATTTGTCAGTGCCTGTTTTCTTTGTTTGCCATTTTTCTACATCTTATTTTTCACAAGGATATTATAAGGTTACAATGACCTGTATATTCAAAAGCAGATGGCAGGGGTGAAATTTAGAAAGCAGATAAACACAGGCATAAAAATACTGTTAGGACAAAAGCAGCTCTTTGGAAGAGGATCAGCTTTTATTGCTTTTACCACACAAAAAACCTACATATCAAAAGCATATTAAAAAGGTGATGGGACAAGAAATTCAGTGGTCCTGCTATGTTTGTGGTGTGTTAACATCAGTGTATCAGCCTAGTTCCTGTGCACTCTCAGCAATAAAGTTGAAAAGAAATAATCAGCGTTCCAAGCATTACATAATGTGGCAAACTTGTAGGATGCTACCCCCTAGGATTCATAGCAATGCTACAAAGTATGAGATGTGGTAAAAATGATTACACATCAACCATGCATGTGTGCAAGATAATGGGAAGGTTATGTCATCCACTAGACACTTGCATTCACAAGTGGTAGCATAGGGAAAACAACTGAGTACCATAACACAGGAGTTTGAGAAGGCAAGTTTTAGCAGGTTAGTCTTCTTGTATTTTATGGTTGACCTCTGTGACCACAACAGATGTGGTGGGAATACGACTCCCATTAAGAAGATCTGAATAGCAACAGGTTAGCCACTCTACCATATTTATGAGGCCAGAATCTTTGTACAGAGTGCTTTTTTTCTTTAATTACCTGACTTCCAGTTAAGTAAGCAGGCATCTGTTAAGAATCTTACACAATAAAGATGGAACATCAAGCTAAACTGTTACAGTATTATATGATTTCTGCTTTCACCCTTTGGCTGTGTGTCAGGCTTCTGTCTTACCCATATCTCAAACCTGAGACCTCATCAGGTGAGCAGCGAGTGGAACAGGACCCTCTAGCAGAGCTCCACATTGCCAATAGCACTAAGGAGCCATCGGATTAAGATATCCTTGCCCCTGGACTGAAGGCTTGCCCCAACCAGGTCCCTGGATTTCTGGCTAGTTCCCCTGTTTTATCTTTTCCATGGTGACAGGAGCAGAGGAAAGGGTGATCCAGACAGGGACATCAGAACTAAAGGGCCCAGGTAGCTGCATATGAGGTTACTTGGGAGGAAGGAAATTGCATGTAAATATCTGTTCAGATCAGGACCTGACACAGCCAGGCACAGGTTAAACCACCACATCCTATATAAGCTGTCAGCTGGAGCTGCTGCATGGCTGAAGCAACCATTCTTATCCCAGCACCAGCCCTGGTAACCTGAGGAACTAGACTGTGAGGTGGGTTAAGTTGTGCACATATTTAGCTGTTAAGTATTATTCACATCTCTCATCAGTAGGAGCACTTTGTTTTATTGACACAGTGGCACCTAGGGCCATATTATGGACATGGACAAGAAAATGAAGTCTTGACTGCTGTCAACCTTTACAAAGCTTAATGTGTTCAAACAATAGGAGCTATGATGGCTGGTAATAGACATTTTCCCCACAACAGCATGATCTCATCCATCACAGCAATTTAAAAATCCAGAAATTTATGTGGTTAGTTAAAAGACTTGCAATGAACACAGTCATGTGAACTACACTGCATGTAATATTATCAGACTATAGTACTATGCAAAACAGTACTGACTTCAAAGAAATGGCAGCAAATCATTATTTTTAAATTTTCATTTATTTCATTTATCTGTCACATTTCACACAAATTAGTCTTAAAGCAACTTATAGATCTAAACAAGCTTCAGATAGAAATGGCACTAAAAATCTTCCAAAATGGGTTATGGTTTCTAGAGGGTTGTTGATTCCAATGAATTTACATTCAAGCACAAGTAACCCATGTAAAATACGTTTTAGCATGACAAGATGTGGATGGACATATAAGTTTGTCCTTTATCTTTTTAAACAGGATGCTTTTCAAAGCCCCATATCCATACTTAAACATAATTAGAATTCCTTTCGCATAAAAGACCTTATCAGAAATAAGAAACAGAAGAGGGAATGTTGCAAGCACAAATGTTACCCAGGCTAACTATGTTGGATGACATTTTAAATACAGAAAATAAGAAGCTGGTAAAATAATGCTGACCTTTTAGTCTGAGCAAATAAAATAACAATTCCCAACTCCAAATAGCTAATTTTGAATTCCAGGAATGTGATGTGCAGCCTTGGACACAAGTACAGATCCATTTTCTTCTAAAGTTAGTATTGGTAATGTCTTCCTTTTAAATATTTCTCTGAACAAGCAAATCATAAATGGAAAATTTTCAACAGTATTTTCAACAACATTTAAAGAGGGGAAGAATGTATGTACCACAGCTGGGAATATTATTGTGTGGTTTTCTGGGCATTTGTACCAAATATTCCCTTTGTGTCTCATGACTGAATCCCAGTGGATTATTCTGTAAGCTTTACATTATCTTGGAATTGGACCCCTTAGGACAAATTTAATCATGCCATTAAGCATCTATGCTACACAATACTGAAATCCCCATACTGGTGTTGGGTGGGACCATTTATTTCAACAGTGGCTGGCTTGCAGACCACTGGTATATCTGTAGCAATAGGACCTTATTGAAAACAATGGACAATGGACAGCAGCTGATATCAGCAGTGCCTGATATCAATAATGAACACAAGATTGAAGCATTGAATACACATATATCTCATGCAATTTTATATATCTATATATATTTGCACTACACCTTCCAAAATATCTACAAGGAAAGGTTTCCCATTTTTTATTGTATACTGTATTGCTTCTGTGGAAGGAGCTGAATACAGCACTCTACTGAAGTGAATGGAAAGGTTTTTGGGTGTAACTTCTCTTTATGAGAACACGAGAGGTTCCTTTGATAGGAGCATACTGCTAGTTCAGGCTGTCTGCCTTTGGAGCAATCACATGTTTTAAAACAGAAGAATTTACACAGGGGAAAAAAGCTTCATTAAATACAAATGTGAAATTTCCAAATAAAAATGTAGACGCCTAAATGAGAAATATTAACCAGATTGCATGAACCTTGAGCCTATGCCTACTCTAGAAATATCAGAATGATTAATCTAGTCAATGATATGGTACCCTTGCCTAATTATATTTTGGGCGGAGCATCAAAAAAACTGAATAGAAAAGACCTGAGCTTTGATGTGCCTTTTTGTGCAAGATGCTTGTTGATAACTGCTGTAACTCTTTTCTCGGATATTCTGTATAGAGGCTCACCACTCATGCATGGAGCAATATCTCAAAAATATTTCTGATATTTTTTCCTATATATCTTACTGCTTTGGGTTTATGTATGTGCAAAGTTCCATAACAAGAAATTAGCTTTAGCTGTGAAAACTACTAGCTAAGATTGCTTGAATGAGCAGCATATTCAGGAGAGAATAAAATTCAATAGCTTTGAGACTGTGCATTGTGTTTCACGCATTTGTTCTCTGGAAATTAATAGGAGCCCAAGGAGATAGTGACCTGAAGACTGGCAGTGATAACTAGGCTCCAGGCTCAACCTGAGCTGTAAGCATACTCAACTGTACCATCTGATAATGCTACAGGACCCAGCAATGAACCTAGCTTAAATGAAGCCCATGAAATAGGGGCTGAAATCAGCATTGGCCCCTGTTCAAGAAGTTCTTTGCTTGGGCCATTGAAAGTTTCTCTCTCTCTCTCTCTCTCTATATATATATATATATAGGTTTTTTTAACATATCATTTCCAACAATCATATAACATAACTTTTTATCTTATACAATGTTTTAGACTTCAGTCAACACCTCTGATGATTTTTCATTCTTTATCACTTATTCTGCATTTCTTAATTTCCCTATTACATTTAATTATCATTAACTAATAATTTTCCTCATAGACTTTCTTGCAATATTTACAAAACTTCTTGCAGTCCTACTAGCATAATCTGTTCTTTACAATTACTTTTCAAATAGTTTGTATATTTACTCCAGTCTTCTAAGAATCTCTGGTCCCGCAGGCTTCAAACCCTTCCCATTAGTTTGTCTAATTCTGCAGAGTCCATCAGTTTCATCCACCATTCTTCTTTCATCGGTAATTCTTCTTGCTTCCATTTTTGTGTCAATAATATTCTTGCTGCGGGCCATTGAAAGTCTCATCTCTTATATGGGGAACATTCAGATGTGGAATATCCACACCTGCTGTCTTAAGTAAGAGAGGCATCACATGAGGAGTCTCATCTTTTGTTCAAGTTTTTAGCCTGAAACTAGCCAAGTTCACTCATCTCTGCTGCAAACTATGTCCAGCAAACCTATCTCCATTTTTACCAGCTTCCATTTCTTTTATACTTGCTTTGAATCACTGCAAACCATTTTTATTCTGAAGGTGTGTATATATAATTAGCAAATTTGTGATCTTTGACAAAGAGTAAATTGCATTTCTTGTACATGCTAGCAAAAGCAAGTTTGTTTGGTTTTTTAAAAAAAGAAAAGGGGGGGGGGAGAAAATCCAAAGTGCAGCTTGATTTTGTGCACATTTTCTTGGATGACAATCTGAGTTCAATGGAGCATAGCTTTCTAGACCTATTATACTGTTATAGTTGTAATCATCATCATTGTTTAGAAGACACCCAAGTTTCCTAAGCGCTGTGCAAAGACTAAGAGAACAGCATATTCCTACTAACTATGTAATGAGCAAGATACAAATAAATATAACAGCAAAGAAAAGTTGATTAGGAGCTGAGAGGAACACTAGGAAATGGAGGCATATATACATACAGGGTTGTATCCAGTGTTTGTCCTACTCAGAGTAGGCCCACTGAAACTAATGAACACAAGTTGTTTAGATTCACTAATTTCAGTGGGTCTTCTCTTAAACAAAACTTAGATGGATGCAGCACTGTAATCTGTAATGACCAGGCAGAGTAGCTACTGATCTGGCAGGCCTGTGAGAAGAGGAACCAAATGGCAGTTGGCCACAGCTGAACTGATGACTACTGTCTCACCTGTCTCTCAGCTGCAGCCACATGAAATGTTATTGAGATATGCAGAGAAAAAGCTAATGTGGAGACAATCTAGATGTGACATTTCACTAAAGGCATAACCAAGAGCAACCAGTGTGGTGTCATGGAGCTATCTTCCCACCACCATCGGCACTGCTGACCAGGATGATGAGATCCAGTGGTGATGCTGCTGGTCACAGAAGTGGGGGAATTAACAAATCTACTTGGAATCCTTTCTCCTAAATTGCAAGGAATTGGTTGAAGTCTTTTCAGCTTCATTGCATGCTAACATGGTGATCTGTGATCTTCATTCCCGTAATTCTTTTTGTCATAATACAGATGTTTCCTGCAGCTGGAAGGGTAGATAAGCAACAACCTTTGCTGTTTGTTTCTGTTCTTCTGATTCATTTCTTAAAATGAATGTCCATCTGCGGTATGACTATATAGCCATCATTGCCTTTTGTCTCTGGAGGTGGGAATGCAGGCACACTTAAGGATTCAGCAGTGGCACTAGAGGGGATTTCGTAATCCCTATTGTGTCTACCCAGACAAATGAAATGCTGTAGGAATAGATGCTTTTGGAATTTGTGTTTCTTGCCAATCTTCAAATAAAAGCAATTGCCTCATTAAAAAAAAAAGTGTGTGCACTGCATCTTGTGATCAGTTATGCAGGGCTCAATTTATCTAGCCCCCCTCCAATATTTTATTGAAGTTGTAAACCCCACTATCGGATATCAGGTTTAGTCTTTTTCAGATATTCAGTATCATTGCAATTGTTAATTAATTTAATCTTCCAAACCTGGCCCAGCATCTTAATTCTGGTTTATTAAGCATGAACAAATTATGCCTTCAAGCTGTGGTTTGTTGTTGGTTTATGTTCACCATGGCTTAGTGTTGTGTGCAAACCAGGGCACTGTAAGGTACTTGATGTGTTTTACAGAAAGGCAGAGTAGAAATTTTATCAATTAGCAAAGTATTTAGAGCATGGATACATCCTATATAAATATATTTTAAAAGTGGCTCAGTATTATAAATATAATATATTTGTTTTTTATATAATAAATTTTATTAGTTTTCAATTACGGTCCAATAATAGCCTCATTATAACAATACCAATTTATAATGCAATTATTAATACCAATCATTCAAATACTGAATTATATAATTTAGTTAAAGTGGCCCCCAGCATGCTAGATTTGATGATTTAATTATTTTCTTTAATTCTGCATTACAAAATCTTACTAGTTTCAATTACATCCCAGTCATAATAATAATCCCTTATACAACAACTGCAATATTAATAACTTCTATTCATGTTGACACATTAAATGATTTATGAATCTTCAAGTGAGGAACTCAAACTATAGCCTTGTTCTTCCTGTGTGTGGCAATTATTCTGTCCATGGTATTTTTTTCTGCCCTTGTAAGATGTTATGTCTTTCTTTACTCTGATTGTTGCTGTAACATGTTGTGCCTTGGGCAGAGCTGATATCCCATTGTTCCAGAAATTTCTTCATTGCTCTGTCCTGTGCTTCATTGTTTTGCACTGAGAACTTTAACAACAGCTGCAAATGTCGCTCTGTCCCAGTATATAAACTGCTTTCACCATTTTTCCTATCAGGCTGGGAAGAAGAGCAGTCTGTCGAACTGCAGATGACTCAATAAAGAACCTTATCAATTCCTTGACAGATCACAGACTCCTTTCATCCTTCCTTCCAGCTAAAGATATACAGCCAGTTATCCCTTCCAATTAAATTAAATTTCAAGTCCTCTTACAGTTATTCAGTTCAGTTCATAGATAATAAAGGATGGGAAAGAGTGAGCTCTAAGTTTTCATCGTAAACCTTTTGCAAAGTAGAGCTTCCCCCTCTTTTCCCTTTTTTTACACACACAGTTCCTTTTCATGTTTTATTCCATATTTATAATCCAATTTCTTCCATCCTCACTTGTTCAAATATAATTTGAACTAATATTCAGAGGAGGGTTGTTGAACCATAAATGTAGAAAAGAAAACTTTAAATAAAGAAACCGTAGGCTCCCCTCCTCCCCACTGTCTTTTGCACCGAATGAAGTATTAACTTAAATTCAAACCTTAAAGTCCTTGCAGTTGGCTTGTTCCGCAGTTTATGATTTCATCTCTTCTAGCACACACCTGTTCTTTAGTCCAATTAAGCTCTAATTAACAGGAGAACCTCTGCTTCTTAATGCCTGCATTGGAGGGTTTTCACCAGGCGAAGTGCTTTTGCACTCAGCACCTCCCTGCCCCCCCCCCCCACGTTCCATGCTGGAGTGAGAGCCAGGTTCTTGCATCTTGCATTCACTGTGAGTGAAGTCCATTCCCCCCATCCCTGGGGGGAATTTGCAGGGATGATTTACCCTCAATCATCCTTGTTTTTCCTTCACCTTCGAGTGAGGGCTGCCTCTATTAAGGAAGAGTGGAACCAGAGGCCATAAAGATGATATATTTGGAACATATGTTTATCCTGGCATTAGCCACTGTGTCATGTCTACAGTCTTAAAATCCTAGGGCCAAACTTGATGAACTTGAGCAAAGCTCCTCTTGTGGATAATTATCTCCTTTCTAGATCTGTCTTTTAAGATGAGTCTATGATCCAAGTCACTCATCCTCCTAAATCCACTTGTGGATATTGCAAAAGCATTTAACAGTACATGATACTAAGAAAGCACATCAGGAACTTTTTCTTTTAGTAGAAACTTGCGGATTTTAGCGAATAAAATCATGAATGGCTAGATGTCTACTGTTGCAAAGATAATGTGGCCTAAAAGGAGTGTCAAGCAATACAATATTTATTACCATCACAAGACAGAGCAACAGCTTACAGTTCATTGTTCAAGTAGAAATTCAAGGGTTTTCCCTGGTAAATCTTCTGTGGAGCATAGCTGATGCCATTAGCTTACAAATTCATCGTTGAATTGAATGATGCAACCTAACCCTTCAGACCCACTCCCGCTAAAACGTATTTTTCATTATTTAATACCTAACCAAAAAAAGTAGGGAGGTTATATTTCTGTGAAGTAACATTGAGAGCTGGGGGATAGCAAGTGTCATGTGAGCCATTCTTTTGTATATCTTTGCGAGCACCTATGCTCCTCCGACTGCTTTCTTCTATGGATGACATACTGCTAGGTTCAGCATGCTACTGACAGTACTTGGTTTTCTAGTTAGTAAATTTGGATTTTGGGGTTTTCGGTCTCAGGTGACAGAAATTCCAAGAGCACTGATTTCTAGTAAAATGAAACAAGAAATAATTATAGCAAGTTAAAATATCCCCCCCCATTCATTTCCAATTCTATAAGCTAGATATAGCAGGCCACTTCTAGATATTATAATGTGTGTCTGTCACCAGGTAACCTCCACTGCATAATGAAATGTGGCACTTTCTGCATGATGGCAGTGACTAGACCTATTTTTATGCAGCTGCATAGTTTCAGCATCCTTTTCAGCATCCTGCCATTATGACACATTCATTTTTTTTATTTTTCATAGCATCAGGATAATTTCTTATATTCATTGGGGGGGTGGAATTCACTGAGAATTTATTGGTAAGAGATATAGTCTGGCTAAAAACTGAGGGGGAAATGGCACAGTTCTAGCAGTTAAAAGCTTCTGCATTGAAGGTGAAGTTATCTGTTTCTGACCATGTTCTTGGTCATGCACAACATCATTCTGGGTTACATTTTTCCCCGTTTACTGTTTTGTATCATGTGTGCTGTTTGCAGGATGATTACTACACCAACAGCAGCCCTACCTTGTCCCTTGTTCTCAGCACCAGGTACAGATACTTAAAGTGTGCACCCAATCTGATAGGGAGCCTGGAGTGGGAGATGAAATCCCTATAAACAACAGCAACAGCCCTTTCCTGAACCTCAAGTCGGTGTCTGGGGGGGGGGGAGCTCTACCATTTTCGTCCTTTCAAATCTTGGTGACACAAGCAAAGTCAGTCTCCTCATTCAGGATCATTAAATAGCAGCATTGTAAGACCTATGGGGGGGGGGAGGAGGGTAGCTTGATTATTCAGAGTAGCATGTTAGGATCAGGTGAAGCAGACCTGAAATGCTGGATTTCTCTTCTCCTTCAAATGTCTTGCCCACTCACTCTGCATAGTGGCTCCCCCTACCCACAGCATTTCCCCACAGATGATTCCAAGCACATAATACAAAGCTGATCAAACAGGTAACATGTTTTTCAGAAAGATTATGCAAGGCATCTAGAAATGCCTTTGGTGTGATTCATTAGGCTTGTTCTTACAACAGGCCACACACCTCCCCCATTCCACCCCAGTGTCAATGATGTCCAGAGGAAGAGGATTGGGGCTGAAGGCTAAACTGTCGGTGAGAACAGTGTGTGAGACAGTCAAATCAAATGTGTGGATTTTTGGTTTGCGGTTTGCTTCAATTTCCATAGTGTTGAAGTTAAGACTGGTAGCTCACTTTTCCCATACTTTCTTTGGTGCCTTGGTGGAATTTATAAGCACCATAACTCTTTTGTGAAACCAGAGGTCATAGAATCCTAGAATTTTATTCCGCATATTATTTTCAGACCCTGAAATTTGCATGTTCTAGTTGGTCACTTCTGCCTGCAGAAGTTTTAGCCCAGTAAAGTCGGGTTGTGGTAGGAGTTGTTGTAGACAAAGAACAAACTTTTATTTTTTCAGTATAATCCTCTTAATAGTGAAAGAAAACATAGTCTAGTTCTATGTTGCTTAATTGCAAGGAATGTTGTGAATGTGATACTCCTACAAATTTTGGGTCATTCTTTGTCACAGATCATTTTCATGGCTACAATTCCTGTTTAAATATAACACTAACATTTTTTCAGCCTCAATTTAGATTGAAGGTTATAATACCAAGTGTTTAAGATGCCAATAAAACTGGTTCTCTAGTATAGATTTATTTACTTATTTATGGTAAGATGTGTTCATTTTTTAACTCCCCCACACTTTTATATTCAGGTACAGCTAATAAGCAAATACTTCGGAAAGAAAATAGGACAATATATCTTTATTTAAACAGTCACTTCCATTGAGCTAAAAATACAGCATAGGTTTTTTTCCTGGTAGCTAGGCAACTGGAAAAAAACACCACTTACCTGAATTGCTGTTTACTTTTTATTTTTAAATCCCAGCTGTAGAGATTTTTATTCTCTGTACTTATGAGATGGTAGAAAGAGTAACTGTTTATGGTGTAGCTAAATTGTTTAATGTACTGTTTGGTGCAGGAAGCAAATTAGACATTGGAATAAGCGTCTCCTGTATCTGTAACAAGCCATTAGTAATATTTGATCTTTTCATAAATGTTTCAGTATGTTATATATTATAAGCAATTGCCCTCTCTTGACTTGGGTGGCTGTCATAAATATCAGAGCGTATGAGGCATGAAATCAGTACATTTCTATTTTTCTGTAGAATGCAAATGTTGTTCTAGTCAACTGTATCGTCATAGCAATTTCAAATCAAGCAAATGGTCATAGTACACCATTTGCTTGACTTGTAAGAAAGCAAAGTAGGTTGTCTTTCCACTACTCTATCTACTACTATGTAGCATATTTATTTAGTAACATCTTGCTATAAAAAGGTTGAAGAGAGCATCTCATAGGCATAGCATATAATTTGGTGAAGAAGCTGAATGTCAATCATTTATTGAAAGATCTGGTAACTCCAGATTAATTCAGGGCCAGGCTACACAAGACCGATCCATATTGAGCACATGGGTGATTTAGGGCAGTGCAACAGGTTTTCCCTGCATAGTATGCCGAGCCAAAGGGGCACGTTCCCACCTCCTTCCCAAAGCCTACTTAGCACTTCGTCAGCTTTGGGAAAGAGGCCAGAGCGCTCTAGGACCCTGCCAGAGCCTTGCGGCTCCTTTCCGAAAGCCCAGCACATGAATCTGGGAAGGTTGGCTGACAGGGAACAGAACATCAATTCCCCCCCCCCTTACTGCCCCACTGAAGTTTACATCCTTACAGCCCGAGAAGAAAACTAACAGCCATTTCAGAATAATTGAAAATATTCGTTCAGTGCAATCCTATGCATGTCTATGCAGAAGTAAGCCCCACTGAATTCAAAGGGCTTACTCTCAGAAAAACGTGCTTAGGACTACAGCCTAGTTGTTGGGTATTTGGTGGATTAAAAAGTGCTTTAGTGTTCATATTTACCTGATGAGTTTTCTAGCCAACTTTTATAATACTTCAGTGATGAGACTGGTCTGTAAAAGTGTACACTTGTTTGATCTTTTTTCTAGTTTTTGGAATAGTCTCCTCCCAGTGCGTGTACAGAAGAGGGTTCCTTTGGCTGATTCTCATTGGTAGCTTAAGTCAAAGGCTTTACTAAACTATTCTGATTTTGAATTATATATTAATTTAATCTTGAAGTCTGCTCCCTCTCCAAGATTTTGCAATCTACAATTTACAAATACTTGCATGCAGAGAGTTTATTAGTGTTACATTAGAGTAAAAATACCATCCTTTGAAATACCTTTCATTCACTTCTTTTTAGGTATTTTCACACTATCTACTTGGGTATCCGAAGTAGACGGAGTGGTGATAGTGACAGATGGCGCTTTTATTGGAAAATGGTCTATGAGTATGCAGATGTGAGTATGCTGCATTTGCTTGCTACATTTCTAGAAAGTGCCCCACAACTGGTCCTTCAGCTCTGCATTGTTGTACAGACACGTACTCTTCAGGCCCTCCAAGGTAAGGATTTATTTATTTATCGGTCTTAATTAATATGTACAGATAAAACTGTGTGCATATATGCAACCTAATGCTATATATACTGAAGTAAAGAATAACTTATTTTTAATGGGGGCTAAAAGCAAGCAAAGGAGAAATACATCAAGTTTCTGCCAAGCTGTTGTTAATGTGTTTTAGATTTAACAAACTTAAATAATCCAATTTTCCTACACAAAAAGGCCAGGGTTTGAAGGGAAAATCCAGACCAGAAATGCAGTTCCCTGTATGTATGGGTGGTAAATGCTAGCAGCCTTTATGTTGTAATCACGAGAGGCAATGTGCTTTTTTTACCTTCATTCTGGATCAATGAACGCCAGTTGGATTTGATGACCCCCAGGGTCCCTTCCAACTCTACAGTTCTGTAATTCTGTGTTTTTAAGTGTTGTGAAAGTAGGAGACAGTGTAGCATGTAGGTTGAAGAGTCAGCTCCCTTCCACAGTACAAAACAAGACATGATGCTGCCAGGTCAACAAAAAAAATTGGCACATCTGGAGATATGCTACCAGGTTGGAAGCATGGGATGAACATTGGGGGCTAACCAAAATGAGCCAAAGCTGATAGTTGCTGATAGTTACTCAAAGAGCTTGCTTACCAACTAGGCTGTGTGACATCAGTGCCAGGATCCATCTTTAGTAACAATTTGCAACTTTCATTGTGTCGCCAGGTCAAAAGAAGCACATGACATGATATTACCAAGGATTCTGTGAATTTGACATTCAACCTAGATTCCATTCTGTTGTAATTGCTTATTCTCATGGCCATTTTCAGACATTATTAAAAGTTTATTCTTAGTGCCATTTTTAGACTTTATTAAAGGCAGGGTTCCTGGCTGCATATACAATTCATGGCTGTCTGTAACCAAATCATTCTATTCCAAGTCCCTCCAAAATAGACCCGCTTTGGCTAAGGACTCAGCTGACTCCAGTGTACAGCCCAAATGTCTATTGATCTAACAATCTCCTTTTATAAAATTCTAAAATCTCATATTCAAAAACTTTATTTAGTAACATTATTGCATTTCTTTAAATATGGGCATAATAAAGTACAAAATTCATATGCTGGCTAGAAACAGTATATGCTCATTCTGAAGTGGTATATTCTTCTGTCTAGTAGATTTACAAATGCAGCTATTCTTGCTGCAGACACTATACCACAGAAACAATATGCTTGTAGTTGTGATGTACCCTGGCAATACTATAGACCAGTTCCTTCACCTTTATTCTGTGAATCGTTTTGTTCTAGGATATCCTTAATAAATGTCCTTTTAAGAAAGACTTCTTAATGAACATGCATATTACTAATTGTATGCCAGTGCCTTGTACAGGAAAAGACTGATATACATGACACTACACACTTTTCTTTCAGAATTTGACATAAATTCCCCTTAAGATTGTTCCAAGCCTCCTACTTGAACTATTTTTAATGATAACAACAACAACAACTTATTTATACCCAACAACAACAACAACAACAACTTATTTATACCCCGCCCATCTGGCTGGGTTTCTCCAGCCACTCTGGGCAGCTTCCAACAAAAGTCTCCAAAGATCTCCTGGATTTAAAATAATGCTCCATTCTAGCAATATTTCTGATAGCCATGCATATCAACATAATCCCCCCCAATTAAAAAAAAACCAACAACTTCTGCATGTCAAGTTGTTTCAGATATGTTTTGAATGTGAGCTACTTTAGTTTTGCTAAAAACTTAGTAAATCTTAGAAGTAGACTAATCACATTATGATTATGATTCCCAGGCCATCTGGCTGGGCTTCATATTCATATAGGTGATAATGCATACATGATAATCTTTTCTATTTTAAATGAACACACAAACACTCTCAAATCTATACATTTCCATCCATAATAAGTTGCTTATAATGGCTCGTTGGGTTATTAGGTTTGGGTTGCCATTAATTATGCCAAATGATATCAGTGAGTAAAAAACTTAAGCCACCAAAGATTTGTATGTAGGTGGATTTGCATGTAGGTTGTTTCTTTGTGAATCAGATTCTGTAAGTTCATTTTAGGTGCCACACAAGGCAGCAGAAAATATTGGAAGGAATACACCTTCCAATAAAAAACACTCTCTGAGAGCACTCTCTGCAGAGGAATGAGAATCTAATATGTTAGTGAATAGGAAGTAGTAAATATAACAAATACTGGGATGGGGGGAATGGGGTGCCAAAGATTTTAAAAACTAAATTCAATCCTTTTTTTTAAGGCAAAAGTTGTGAAAAATTCTGCCGCTAGCAAACTTCTACTCAAGAATTGAACATAATGATGATTCAGTGCAGTTCCTCAGATAATGTAACATTTAGGAGGGGCAGCTTACAAAAACATCATAGGGCTGCATAAATGGTACTTAATTTCTCACAGCTGTGCTTTGCTACAGCTGATTTTATTTTTAAATCCCACAGCATAGCTTGTTACGCTTCTTCACAGTGAACTGTCAATTCGGGGGGGTGGGAGGGTGGCATCTTTGCTATGCTTATTGTTTCCGTGATCAATACACATCGTTTTAATTTTCTTCAGAAGCTAGTGGCATGACAATACTTATTTAGCAATTTGTTCTCTGCTGCTGAGAAGACTAGTTATCAAGCAGATGTGATATGTCAGAGTCTCTGAACACAATTATTTACCACATAAACAATACATTTATGATGCAGGTAAATAACAATGGGATTGTTTTATAATGAAAATGAAACTAGTTGAGCAAATAATACATTTTACTGGCTACTGTATATGGTGTTCACCTTGTCTCACACAGCTTCAGTCTCTTGAATGAAGCTGAAAATAATTTTAAAAATCCAAAACAATTTTCTAAATCTCAATGTGACATACCGTATTTTTCGTTCCATAGGACGCTCCGTCCCATAGGACGCACCTAGTTTTTTTGGGGGGAAATAAAGGAAAACAATTTTTCCTTTATTTCCCCCCCAAAACCAGGTCAAGGAACAGCAGGATGGCAGCGCTGCGCCTCCCTGCTGTCCCCCGAGCTTGTGGGGCTGGCCGATGTCTGCCCAGTGTGCTGGGCACTCTGCTTCAGGGCGCTCTGCACGCCAGGCGGCAGGCTGCTATCCGCAGCCTAGGGAGCCCTGCGGGAACTCCCGTGGGCTCCCCAGGCTTGCAGATAGCTTCCTGAAGCCTGGAGAGCGAGAGGGGTCGGTGCGCACCGACCCCTCTCGCTCTCCAAGCTTCAGCGAAAGCCTGTATTCGCCCCATAGGATGCACACAGATTTCCCCTTCATTTTTGGAGGGGAAAAAGTGTGTCCGATAGGGCAAAAAATACGGTACTTCTGAGTAAGCAGGGATAAAATTATGCAGTGCCACCTTTTTATCCTATGAAATTTGTAAGAATTGACATCTTTTCTGAACCAAAGTGCTACTGCTACAAATATATTTTAAAAACCCTTTAAGCCACATTTGCTTCAATAATAGTAATAATATACAGATATTTTGTTCCCACTAGTCTTGGTGGCTTGTTTTTTGGTGTCATAGTTGCTGTGTGCCTGGTTATTTCTTCTACCTGTTGCCTCAGTCATGATGTTTTCAGTTCCATCTGTCATAAATGATTAAATGCCAATAATAGTGAGCTTCTGAGAAGGCAGAACATTCACTTTTTAAAGACAGATGGGTCAGTAAGGTTCCAGGCTTGGTTTGGTTTCTTATTTAACAAGTTTAAATTTAGAAAGATTGGTTAAAATACTTAACACAGAGCTGAATTTCATAGCTTGATAGTAGCCTTGTTCAGGTGTCATTCATCAGTTTCTCCATGTGTGCTGTCCCTCCTTGCTCCTCCCCAAGTTGAGTGGGAAGGTCTGAAAGAGAATTCTACTCATGTTTGAACGAACATACAGTGGTACCTCACAAGACGAATGCCTCGCAAGACGAAAAACTCGCAAGACGAAAGAGTTTTTCGTTTTTTGAGTTGCTTCGCAAGATGAATTTCCCTATGGGCTTGCTTCGCAAGACGAAAGTGTCTTGCAAGTTTGTTTCCTTTTTCTTAAAACCGTTAATACCCAGGGTGCATTGCTTGAAGAGGTGCTTCACAAGATGAAAAATTCGCAAGATGAAAAAACTCGCAGAACGAATTAATTTCATCTTGCGAGGCACCACTGTACTAACAAGTTTCCATTATTTGGAACCCTGTGTTATCAAGAATTCCCATTCATGGAGAGGCTTACAAATGCAAACCCCTGAACACACTGTTAAGAACTTCCTGTTCAATATTGGAAAGCCCAAGGGTTAAGTGGGTAGGAATTGCATACACAGGAAAGTTGGGGCTGGGGCTGGCATGCATATCCTAATCACCAAAAGCTCACTGTAATTGGATACCATGCACAGGAGGATTGCCTGAATTGGAACTTTGTACCTTTGAAAGTAGCATGAGTTTGAACTTTGTACCTTTGAGTTTGAACTTTGTACCTTTGAAACCAGCATGAGTTTACCAACATGAGTTTGACCAAACTGTGGGAGGCAGTGGAAGACAGAAGTGCCTGGCGTGCTCTTGTCCATGGGGTCACGAAGAGTCGGACATGACTAAACGACTAAACAACAACAACCTTTGAAACCATTAAACATTCTGAAACTGGCACAGAACTTGCTGGTATGACCATTGCACCAATTTGCCCCTGTTACACCAGATGATCTTTTACAGAATCAAAGCCTTTTCTTTTCCGGAAGAAACTTAAAGATGTGCATGCTAAAGTTTGGCCTCAGCTACTTACCATAGGACTAGAACCAAGAACAGCTTGGTTTAAGATCTGGAACCTATCCAGCTAAAACTTAGAGGTTTCTCAAATATGTTTTTAGCAGAGAAGCTCAAAAACTGCCAGGCTGTGAACAGATATTGAACCATGCTGTGATCAGATTTTGGCTCATTGGTCTTTGTAGCCTCTTGTGCTTGAAGAAGAGACATAATAAAACATCTTTCTCATCTTGTTTAAATGACAGCTCTGGATTAATCAGAATTTCTGCAAATATGTCTATTTGGCAGTCAATCAGACAAAATAAATATAATTGGAACAATGTTTTCATTGCTTTTGGGGTTGCTGTTTCTTGCATCCTTCAGATCTTCTGGGGTTATAGTCTGAAAATATATTCTGAGTGTATATTTTTCCATTGTTATTATGTTTAGTCTTCATACATTTTGTCATTAAAAAAATAGGAGAGGAAAAGTGAAAAATTGTAATTGGTAAGCTTTATTGCGAAGAGACAACCGCCTTTCCTCAAATGTTCATGAGCATGATTTAAAACAGGGCTAACCCTTCCTTTGACTTAGCGATAAAAACCCATGCTGTGCATGTTAATGATCCCAAGGTTCAAACCCTTGCATATCCAGGTAGGACTGAGAGAAATGCTAGAGAACCACTGCTAGTTAGTACATTGACAGCATTGAGCTCAATTATCTGACTTCTTGCACAGCTTTCTGTGTTCCTAATTTGGCAGATTCCTATGTTGCTAATACTTGTAGTTAAGCAGTTTGCATTGTATTTTGTTTATGAACAGTTAATTAGAGTTGAAGCAGAATGCAACCTAAGCCACATCCAACCACAAATGTTTCTTAAAGGATATCTACATTTGAGATTCATTGCCCTTTCAGAGTATGCAGTCAAGGCAGCGTCATTGGGGAGGAGAACTACATGTTTTGTAGTTCTATGCATCTACATGTTTTGTAAAGGTTACATTTACATGATATATATCCTGCACTTTGTGAATATGAGTTTTTCTAATCTGAGAATCCCCAGACTCAGAGCCAGATTATTGTTGTGTACTTTGCATACCTGTTTTTAAAAGTTCAAGTAAATTGCAGCAATCGATTAGCATGCACCATGTTTTTGTGCTGTCTGAATAATGCAGACCACACTAGCAAAAAATAGACAATGTAGAGTGGTACCTCGGCTTTTGCACATCTCTGTTGACAAACATTTTGGTTTTTGAATGCCGTAAACACAGAAGTAAATGCTTGGTTGTCAAACATGCCACACGGCTTCCACTCAGTGCAAGATCCTGAGGCCTAGCTGTTGGCTATTGAGTTTTCAGTTTTCGAACGTTTCAGAACTCAAACGGTCTTCCGGAATGGATTACGTTTGGAAACCAAAGTACTACTGTACTCATAATGATTTGTTTGTCAATACATTTATATATTATTTTTCTATGTATTAGTGTTCAAAGAGAATAACAGAAAGATTCATAAAACAATACCATATTGTTTTAAAAAGTTTTAGAAAAAGAACCACAGATATCAACGAATTCAAGAAAAAATAAGCAGCAGCTTTTACAATGATAAGGATTCACAATTCACACATCAGTAATCATTCTCTTGGTTTAAGTTATAAACAGAAGACAATTTTCCGGGACAAGGGAGTTTCCCTCTAGCTTTTCATTGCTGATATTCCTGATCTTTCCAAGCTTCAGCAAAATTGCTTGGTTCCCTATACATAGCATGAGAACACTATCCAAGTTATTCTTATGAGTCACCTACTTTACCTCTTCTGTGCTTCCCCCTCCTGCTGTCTCTGTCCTTAACAATCTGTTCACCATGCATAAACTAAAAGATCAGTTAATGAAGTGGTTATTTATTCTCTATTCAAACTTCATGGCAAACAATGCAATATTGAAAATGTGTATTGGTGAATTATATATCGTAAATGGGAGTTATAGCAAAGCCCTTCTGTCTTGCTGTCCATTAAATAAGCTGACAGGAAGATTGGCACACAAAGGACCTGAAAAATGTTGCTTATTGATCTCACCTTTACCTTTAGTGGTTACTAAGTCATTGCTCACCTTATTGCCCTGCAAACACTTCCAAGCTGCAGTAGATTTAGAATTATTTCATTGCCTCAGTGGGATAAATGCTTGGTGTTTGTTTGTTTTTATAGTTTGTATAAATAACAGGAATGGTCCTAAAATAATAATAAGCAGAAACTTGCTTGGGACAACCCAAAATGAAATAAGAGATTTTAGCTACAGGACACTTGAATAAATAAAAGGAGGAATGGTTAAAGAAAGACAGTTTTCTTTTTTTGTGGAGTAACCTACAAAGTGATGAAAGTCTAAGGTTAAACACAAATCCTAGTGCAACTCGGACTTCTTTGCAATCAAAAACTATTATGTCCAAAGAATTTGGAAAGCTCTCTTCAGGGAAACTTGCCTAGTGCCTTTGGCTTCAGGTGAAAACATTCCTCTTCTCCTAGGCCTTTTGGTAATTAAATAATCTATTATCTTTTAAACTGTGTGGGCATTATTGTTTTTGCTTGTCATGTATTTTTCTGTTTTATATTGTAAACAGCCCTGTGATCATCAGATGAAGGATGGAGTAGAAAGTTAATAATTTAAGTACAGTGTTACCTCTGGTTACATACGCTTCAAGTTACAGACTCCGCTAACCCAGAAATAGTACCTCAGGTTAAGAACAATGCTTCAGAATGAGAACAGAAATCATGCGGCAGTGGTGCAGCAGCAGTGGGAGGCTCCATTAGCTAAAGTGGTACTTCAGGTTAAGAACAGTTTCAGGTTAAGAACGGACTTTGTGGAATTCCAAAAGCCTGACTCAAATGACAGGTGAGCTTTTAAAGCTTCCAGATTCTTCTCCAGCTCTGATCAAAATCTGAACTAGAGAAAAATTGCCAGCTTCCCCCGTCCCTCAAAGCCCTCCACATCCATCCCTGAATTACTTAAGTGAAAACTGGATAGAATTTAGGAAGGGTTGAAAGGATGAGAGGGATTGAAGGAGGGAGAACCAACACAATGCAAGACCTGCTTGCATGAGTGGTGCCCGAAATCTTATGCCTGGAGTCACCATCATTCATTGCCTCATAGTAAAATTAGGGATAAAGGTAAAGGGACCCCTAACCATTAGGTCCAGTCGTGGCCGACTCTGGGGTTGCGGTGCTCATCTCGCTTAATTGGCCGAGGGAGCCGGCGTACAGCTTCCAGGTCACGTGGCCAGCATGACCAAGCCACTTCTGGCGAACCAGAGCAGCGCATGGAAATGCTGTTTACCTTCCCACCGGAGCAGTACCTATTTATCTACTTGCACTTTCATGTGCTTTCGAACTGCTAGGTTGGCAGGAGCAGGGGCAGAGCAACAGGGGATCACCCCATCGCGGGGATTCTAACCGCCGACCTTCTGATCGACAAGTCCTAGGCTGTGTGGTTTAACCCACAGCACCACCCACATCCCCAAAATTAGGGATAGAAATACTTTAAATAAATAAGAATTGCCCATACCACAGCTTCCTTTTGCCAGTCCAACTAGTTTCCATTATTGTAAGATGACCATCGTACGTGGAATCTACATGGTCTCCCCTGTTAAAGTTCCTATTTCTAAAGTGAAGCTATTTTTGTTTAATTTTTTTTAAAAAATGCATGGAAGACAAACAAAAGTGGAAGTTCAAATGTTTTACAGTTGGTTTGACCTTTTACCAACCAATGACCTTATTCAAGTCGCTGCTTTTTCTCTGACTGGAGATAACATACTTTTTTATTTTACTGCTTCTGTTTTATTGGTACTAAAAATAACTAACAGGAAAGGTATCAGTACTTTTTACTGTCTCTGCTGCCAGGAAGAGAGAAAGCAGGCCAAATGACTTGGAAGTTAAGAGGACATTGAGAATGGCATCTTTTATTACAGAATGTTCTCAGCGATTGTAATTCCAGCTAGCATGCCCTCTGGCTGATCAGCTGGGGCCGAAAGCAGCAAATGGCCACCTCTGCGAAGTGGTGTGAGAGAGAGGAGGAGAAGCCTCATGCCCTACTAAGCCAACAAGTGTCTTTGAATGCAGCTGAGGAAAAATGCACCCCTTCTCATCTTTGCATGAGAAAGGCCCAGTGATGTCTGTGTCCCATAACGGATACCAGATTTGCCAGCAGCATGTCCACAAGCCACTTTCTGCCTTTACAGTCTCTATCATGTACCTGTTCAGTGCAATTTGGTAATTTGCCTCCCTTAACATGGGATAATGCTTTAGAATGTACTAAGACAGGCCTCTTGCCTACGGAGGCCGCTGCTGTGCTCATTATGTTGTGGGGGGACTCTGGACTGAAGGTGGTGAACTCTTCCACATTGGATATTTCTAAATAGAGGGCAGCTATCTGCCAGGGAATCTTCTGTTGTGACTCCTATATTGCAGGGGATTAGCCTAAACAACAACAACAATTCTATTTTTTATACCCCGCCCATCTGACTGGGGATCCTTCCAATGCTCCAATTCTATGATTCTGTAACTTCTGCCCCAAAGTCCTGCCCTGACTGTTTTATTCCTGCTCAGCAGCAGTGATCCGGGCTTTTTGTTCCACTTTACTGGCCGCTACTGCTGAAGGAGCTGTTATGATCTTTATGTTACATGCAACTCAGCCCACAAAAATGTATGTTTTAAAGAGATATTATGGATATGTCTCTAGTGAAAAACATCCAGTGGGGGAAAGGAAGTGGCTTGGATCTGCTCTACTTTCAAGAGTCCATTGCAGATTGTTTTTTAAAAAATAAATTTAATTTTGCATCCACTAGGAATTTGCACCACAGTAAAGTCTTCAAAAGCAAAAGGTAAAGAGGGACTCTGAGCCATGATGGAGCCATGTTGCTAAGTCCTTTGCATATTCTTGCACCTGGTTAGCATAGTGTAGCTGTATTTAATGCAGTGGCAGTACTTCAGATTAACAATTACATAAGTGAAGTAAGAAAAATCTTTTCAGGCTCTTTATGCATCGGCTCCAGATGGGAGTTCAGAGGACACATAATGGATAGAATTGAATTGATATCTAAACATTTTTTTAGCTTAAAATCAAAGAGATTCATAGGCAAAGCTTACAATATAGAGCTGATTGCAATAAAACAGGCTGTGCTAAGTGCTGCCAAGGATATGGTTTTGTCAGCGTTTTAATTCCCAGCTAGTTTTCAATTACTTCTAACATCTGTTTTGTTTTTGTTTTTAAAAATCACTTCTAGATGGTGATTGAGGAAACAGAGGTTTTGAGGCTTGCAATCCATTTTTAAAAAAGCTTGTGCATTCAGAAGAAAAGGAGAAAATGTAGCTTCTGTTTCAATCAGCAGAAAATGTTTTCTGTCACAGTCTTCTTACAAAGATATACCCTGCTGTATATCATTCATGCAAAGATCAAGTGATCTAAGAGTGGAAGCTGAATATGGCTAGGAAAACCCCAGTAAGAAACTTGAGAACCTTTATGATGGAGATCAATAAAAAAGAGCACAAGGCTTCAGTTGACAAAAATGATAATACAGAATAAAAACCATGGGATGTTTGTTCTGCTTTTAAGTAAGTAAAAGAAAAAGAAAGAAAGGGCCATTTCATTAAACCAAAAAATAGCAAGTTAAGAAATGAGAGAGAGAATATTTCCTCCATATAGCAACATACCCATAAAGCTTGATAATCTTAGTATTATAGTTTCTTATCTCTGAAACACTATTATGTTAGGAATGGACAATCATAATTGAGAACCAAGCAGAGTATGACAATGGAATTAAGAAATATGAGTTGGAGAGACAATTTTTCTTTCATCAGCTGTTCCCTGGAGTGTCACAGCATTTGGCCAGTATACACTATACTGGATTTCTCTCAAATTTAGTCAATCTACGTTATTGCAACATTATTTGTGACATCTAGCACTAATGGCTACTAGCAAGGTCACTGCCATAGATAAGTCATTGGTCTGATCAATGCCTGCTTTGCAAAGTGCTGTAATGCTGATTAACAACCTTTCTCATATGTGTGCAGTAAAGGTAAAGGTAAAGGCAAAGGGACCCCTGACTATTAGGTCCAGTCGTGGCTGATTCTGGGGTTGCAGCGCTCATCTCGCTTTATTGGCCGAGGGAGCCGGTACAGCTTCCAGGCCAGCATGACTAAGCCACTTCTGGCGAACCAGAGCAGTGCACGGAAATGCTTTACCTTCCCGCCAGAGCGGTACCTATTAATCTACTTGCACTTTGACGTGCTTTTGAACTGCTAGGTTGGCAGGAGCAGGGACCGAGCAACGGGAGCTCATTCACAACTGGACTTGACTATCAGGGGTCCCTTTACCTTTACCTTTATGTCCCGCTCAATATTGGCCAATATTAATCTCTTAATTTATGCGATCTATAGCAAGTACAAATAATCTCCACCTTCTGAAGATATACAAAATCCAATAGTGGCTGGCTGCCAGAATGCAGAATTGTTATAGTATTAGCCCTGCAGAGCATGACACTTCTCTTCAAATGTATGGTGATAATTGAATAGCTAATGCATCTTATCTTTAGTCATTCCTCTTCGTGACTTGCATACATACTCATTTGCACCTACCCACAAGTGTTACCATGTAAATTAGCTCTTGGCTATAAGCTATAAAGTGATGATTTATAGTTTTAGCTTAGTATAGCACCTACATCAAGCATTAGTATTACAAATGATCACCGCTGAAGCCTTATCGAATACAGTGGTACTTCGGGTTACAGAAATATTACCTCGGGTTAAGAACTTTGCTTCAGGATGAGAACAGAAATAGCACAGCAGCAGCGGGAGGCCCCATTAGCTAAAGTGGTGCTTCAGGTTAAGAACAGTTTCAGGTTAAGAACGGACCTCTGGAACGAATTAAGTATGTAACCAGACGTACCACTGTAAATCACTTAATGTACCACATTTTAGTATTTGTGCAGAATTCAGTTCTTACGCAATGTTGCAGTATATAGTCTATATGTAAATTGGCTGAGACTGAGAGTAGGAGGAAGAAGTAGGTAGCATATCTCTGTTGTGTATGCTGTAGTGCTGTTTATTAATTTAATTTTTTAAAAAATGACTAATTTGAGGAACAGAGATGAGCTCAAAGTATGAAATAATAGAAAAGTAAAAGGTTGCGTCCAACATTGCATCAGTGGCTTTCCACTCGTGTAATGGGACTCCACCTTCCTCTCTTCTCCCTGCATGCCATCAAAATCTGCTCTGGAGACAACGCCTACTCTCTGGAGCATATTTTGTGGGTGCACAACATGCTGAGAAGGGAGGAGAAGGAAACTGATGCATTTTGGGCATAAAAATTGTTCTTATCTTGATTTATCAGGCCAAGAGATGTACATCTGAACCAGGCCCTGTTTTCTAATTTAATATCTCAGATCATAGAAAAGTACTACCCTAAATCCTAATTAAATTTCTCCACAGGTTCTTTATTTAGTGGTTTACAGGGACAGATTGCACCTTTAATAACACTTAAAAAAACCACACACCTCTGTTCACAGCATTAAGTCATATCTCTTCATTGTTCTAAGCTGTATTATCCACAGTCACAGTCAGGTTCAGGGTTTCATTCAAGAATATAAATTAAAATTAACTGAAAGTCTTGAATCTCAGTTTTGGTCCCATGGAGCAGAATTAATTTTCCTTGGTTAAAGGTTTTTGTTGTTTTCTTGCTATACTAAAACAACAAGAGGATTTAAATAGACATTGAAATGCAGAGTGCACAAACTACAATAAAATATGCTGTAGCTGCTTTTCTCGCTAGTACCGTGAAGTAACAAAGCCGGAGCACATTTCATGGCTCATTTTGACTGCAAGACAACAGTTTTTTGTTCAACAGAGAGCCAGCCTAGGTATTTACTTAATATGAAGCATGCATCTACATATCTTGTTTTTCCTGAAATAGTTACAGGTGCATGAACCTTACTAGGAAGACAGCATGTGGGAAGGAGAGACTTATCTATTCACTTCTCGCTCACACACATTTTTTATTTCAGTCCAAAGACCCACAGAAACATTTTCAAGAGCAAAATAAGACAGAAATACAGGGAAAGGGTTCCAAGGCGGTTGCTATGTTTTATCCAGAGCATGTAGGTTTCTGTTCACTTCTCTGCCGTGATAAGAATAAATATTATCTCACATGGCTAGGAGCCTTAAAAAAATGAGGACATTGCTGTCCTGTCCCCACCCCCACCTTGGCCACATGACTGAGGTGAACAAGGTTTAGAATAAGTGTAAATCTCTCCTTGCTCCATCCCACCATGTTCCTAGAATGCCCTTTGGGGGGACTTATGCTGGTGTAAATTCTGCCAGCTGAGCTCTGGCTGAGCTGAGAAAGCCCAAGATCTGCCTAATTCAGACTCACTCATCTCAGCAGATCTTGTGTTTGGCTTGATCTGTAGGTCGCAAGTACAATTTGCAAGAATCCATCATCTTTTAAAAGTAGGGTTGGAACTGGCCCCTCGCATATATTGCTCAATTCACTTCTTCCCTCTGTTTGCTGTTTTCTGCTTTGCTTATGCAACAATTTGAGGTGTTCATAGTTTGTTTTGTTTTAGGCAATGGGACTTGATGCACACATACATGATTGCCTTATCGTCCTCCCCCGTTTTATCTTTTGTTCAGTTTGGAGCAATTTTTACTCAAGAGCTTTGAGCAAAATGAGGGATGCAGGGATAGTGAATTGAATAATACTGCACAAAATGTTCTCTTTGCTGGTTAGTGAACACAGCATCTTCCTTTAAATCCAGACAGAAAATTGCTCATAGGAACCATTCTGGAATCCTGAATGGAAAACAAGTATTTTGAATTGATGGCTTTCTGTGATTTTGCCGTAATAGCACACTTAGGAAAGTCTTTGAAGTGGAATAAAACATTTGACTATTTAAAAAAAGACCAAACACATAAATAAATCACAGGCCAAATACATTATACCAAATAAGAGTGGCAGCATAATTTCATATTTATCATTTATTAATTTATAAGGCTTTTCAGAATAGTCACAACACAAAGTGATGTATAGTCACTAAAATATATACTTAATATCAGCACTAGCTGCACAGTTGCAACCAAACCTGGATCAAGGTTCATTTATTAATTTACAAAGCGCTGATTGTACCACCAGAACCTTTGTATCCTACCTTGATAACTGAGATCAGCTATGGTTGTTTCCCAACCTGATAAGGTTCATCTGATACCAACATGAAACTAAGCCTTCAGTGTTATTGTCTATCTTGTAGAATGCTCTTCCAGTAAAGATTCAGCAGACATTGTTAGCATTTGTTTGCAAATACTTGCTGAAAACTTTTCTTTGCTGACAATCTTGTGCAGACAACTAAAATAAAATTGTACAGTTCCCTGGTGACCTGTGATGTTTGTGTTTATGTGCTTTATTGTGCTTATGTGTGTTACAAAATTGCAGTATATAAGCATTTTTATACACAAAGGAGTAAAATAACAACCTGTGAAATACAGCAATGAAATCTCATTGCAATCAGACAAATTAACAGGCTAAAACTATCATTGGACATATGCCCAAAGAGCCAACCTCACGTTTTAATCCTCGAAGATTTTTCTGAAAACGTATGCCTTTATATCTCATTTAAAAGAGGTCAGCAATGAGACTTGCCTGACTTGACCCACAATTGCTCATTCTCACTTTCAAGGCTTAGCTGGCAATTTAAACCAGTTTGCTCTTAATCTGTTTGTTTTTATTATTATTGTAGAAATCTTGGTTTTACTGCATTTTTATTACACCAATTTGTGATTTTTAAATGAAAAGTTGCTTAAAGGTATTTTTTAAAAAATAAATAGAACACAGTAGTTCATATTTCCACCATCACTTCTGTACATTTGCACTTTTTCTGCTTACAGTTTTCTGCAGCTATTAGTGAACGGTTTGATGAGCTCTTGCCTCCAGACAGATTTTAAAAACAAAACAAAATGAAAGTATTAATACCAAGTAAAGCTATGGTGTGAAATCGTCTGTTCCAGATTTGTTGCTAAAAATAGTTATGAATTGGTAAACGAAAGGCAGGATCTTTCACGGTCCTTGAAATAAATCTAGGTTAGTTTTACCTGCTTACAATTTTTTTACCTGCTTATAATTAATATTCCTGCTCATCCTGATATATGAATGGGAAAGAAATGCAGCATTTAGTTGTGGAACTAAAAGAGATCCCAGTTATGTCACAACTAGAAGGGAAAGCGTTGTATAATGTAGTGGGCATTTATAAGCAAAATGCATGGAGAAAAATTATTGGGAGCTCATGCACACTGCAGTATTCTGCTATACCCAATGACTGGTGCAATGAAATTAGGCACAGGTCTGGGCTTTTAAGCTCCATGTCTAAGTGAGTCCTCTTCGCCACAGCACTTTCCCCAGGAAAACCCATGTTTTACTGCTGAATTGGAGCAAGCAGCAATCCATGGAAAACCCAGTTTTCGTTTGCTCTGATTCAGCAGTAAAATGCGAGTTTTCCTGTGGAAAACGCCAGGACAAAAAAAACCCCCCCAAAACCCTGATCAGATCAGACATGGAGCTTTAAAGCCCGTCCGGACCTGTGCCTAGAAACATGACACAAAATGAAATTTGAATGTGCCCTAACTATCCACCAGTGCAATATCCATTTGTTCTTTTGTACAGACAAAATCATGAATATATGTTAGGGATGTATGTGGCATGTTTGTGATGTCTTGTACATATTGAGCTCTGCTTTGTGGACTGATTGAATGTTAGGCTTAACATAAAGTTCCAGTAGAATTTCACTTAGGGGAATTCCTTAGTGGGTGTCCACATAGTAAAGATATGAGCCAGGCATGGAGGAAGGTGTGAAAATTAGTGCACTCTGCTTATTAAGAAGCATATAGATTAGTGGAATGGGAGTGTTGTGCTTTTGCTTTCCTAATCATGTTTCAGCCAATAAGAAATTATTAGCATACTTACAGTAAAGTAAGTATTTTGTATGCTCCCCTCCTTAAGATTCTGATGTCATGCTGTGCTGTTTCCTCTTCTGGTGATTTGTGCTGTATTGTTCTTATTGTATTCTCATTGCTTTCACTGGAAGCACAGTTAGCTGTCTTGAACTTTCTGGAACAATAAGTGCAGGATAAAAGTGATGGATGGATAGGGAGACAGAGAGATAGAGATGTATCATTCCATTCCAGGTCATTTGGTTGACGCATATATATATATGGCTTTGGAATGCATGGACTGTTTGTGAATGTCCAATTTCAATATACAGAGCAATCACACAGAGCATGTTCTCTGTTTACTTGTATAGTCGTATCTCTGCTCCCAAACACCTTGGGAGTCAAACGTTCCAGATCCCAAACAATCGAAAACCGGAAGTGAGTGTTCTGGTTTTCGAACATTCTTTCGGAATGCTTCCTGCAGCCAATCAGAAGCCACACTTTGGAAGTCAAACATTTCAGAAGTCGAATGGACTTCTGGAATGGATTCAGTTCAGCTTTCTGATTTACGACTGTATATGATAGATTGATATCATTGATAGATTCTTGCTACTCCCATCCTGCATGATTAGCTCATCACCAGTTTTTCCTACTTCCACAGGTAGATCTGACACCTGCCAAAAATCCTTACTGACAAAGTGCTGTGATTAGCTTGATCTTATGACTTCAAAGGCACTTCATCAACAATTTTGCCCCACTCATTTAGGTCTGTCCATTGCATATGACTAAGCTGTTAACAAATTTTTAAGGACTAATGTAGAAACAAAAAATGTCCTTAGCCAACAAATGAACCTATCAATTAAACTGTTCTGCAGTGCCATCTAGTGGGAAATGCATATAACAATTTTGCCCAGGGCGGAAAATAGATTATATTACAGTACTAATACTTTCCTCACTTTATTTTAGACGATAGCCCATCTTGGTTAACTTTCATGCACATAGAAATAATTTTCTAAATTATCATCTATATTGCACATATAATACATAAGCATTAATTAAATAGTGAGTTTTCCTTCTCTCCCAAACAGTGATTGCAAATCCTGTTGCAGACTATTATCTCTTACAATACATGGAAAAATCTTGCAGATTATTGTTCCTATTGAGCAGTGAAACAAGAATCAAAGTAGGGAAAACATTTTAAGAGCTGCTTCACATGTAGCATCCTAGAGGAAGGCTCCATGCAAAAGGTCCCGGCTTCAATCCTTTGCATATTCTGGTAGGCTGGAAAAGACCCCTACCTGAAACCCAGGAGATCTGTTGCTCTTCGGTGCAGACAGTCCTAACCTAGATGTCTATAAAGCAGCTCACTATGTTCCTGGGAGCAAGGAGGAAAACAGAGTGGCTTCTTGAGGAGTCAAAGGAAGTGAAGGGGGGAAAGCAGCATAGAAACCTGATATAAAGAAGGGAGATGCATTGATTTACATACAGTGGTGCCTCACAAGACGAAAATAATCCGTTCCGCGAGTCTCTTCATCGTCTTGCGAAGCAACCCTATTAGCGGATTAGCGGATTAGCGCTATTAGCGGTTTAGCGGCTATTAAAGGCTTAGCGGCTTAGTGGCTAAAAGGCTATTAGCGGCTTAGCGGCTTAGAAAAAGGGGTGGGGGAGCGGGAAAAAATGGCAAGACTCGCAAGACTTTTTCGTCTTGCGAAGCAAGCCCATAGGGAAATTCGTCTAGCGAAGCAACGCAAAAACGGAAAACCCTTTTGTCTAGCGGGTTTTTCGTCTTGCGAGGCATTCGTCTTGTGGGGCACCACTGTATTTCAGTTACAATTCCTGTTTTGCTGCTAGAAAAGATCAGGCAGTAACAGCAATTTAGGTCTTCAATTTAAAATGACTGCATGTTTGCTTTGCATGTCCATTACAATTCCAAATTAAGGAGACCTTACCTTTAACAAGAAGTGTGGTGAAACTTTGACTGCTAATTGGCCACACAACTGCAATTAATATTACCTTACATTTAATTATTTTTGTGGAAATTTATACCCTCTGTATTGTGCCTTGGTCAGACTACTGGAGTACTGTGTCCAGTTCTGGGTTCCACAGTTCAGTGGTGTAGTGTTGAGGGGGGGTGTCTGTTGCCCCCAGCTCCTTTTTTGAGTGGGCACAACCAGGCACCCCCACTATAGTTCCCTTATCGAGGGGAGCTGCGCCCAGGCTGGCCTTTGGGAATGCTGCTCCACCTGGGAGTGGAAGCATCGGGAAGGCGGTACCACTGCCCCTCTCCGATGTTGCTATTGCAATGGAGCTGCCTTTTTCCAAGGGGGCACATTTGGGGAGCCCTGCAGCTGAGGGAGGAACGAGTCCCTTTGGCCACGTTGCCTTGCAGGACCGATGCAGCTTGTTCCTCCACACACCTGTTCCACCAAGGGAGAAACGAGCTCCATTGGTCATGGCTCCTTGTTACAATTCCTGATCTATGATTGCAGTCATGGGGTTTTTGTCTATCAGATGATGGTGTATGTTTTTGACTCCACAGAGTAGGAAGTGATGGAAACGGGATGTTTGTGTTACTGTGTTCCGTGAAGTGGGACTATTGTCCTTTGTTTTTCCCCTCTTTGCTGTCTGACGCTAGAGAGGGAGCCATGTTGCAGTGCTCCGTATGTAAATAATATATGTAAATAAAGTAGATTAGCCAAAATGCTGAGTTGCTGAGGTCTGTCACTCGAAATGCGCAAACTGTGCAGATCCCTAAGTGTGCTGGTGTCGGTTGGCATTGGTCGCTGTGATGTTTGGGCTGAAGAAAGCTTATGAAGCTCCCGAATGATCGACCAGGAGGGAGAGAACATGCCCGTTGGGCATGTGTCTCTGCCAGGGTCCTATTCGAGTGTAGGCTGAACTCCTGACACTCATTGCAGGGCCAGTGGAGCTCATTTCTCCCTCCATGCACCTCGCAGGCTGACGGAGAAATGAACTTCCTTGTCCACAGCACCTCCTGGGAGCTCATTCTTCTGCGCTCTGGGCGCTGGTGTCCAGAACACAGAAAAACGAGCTCCATCAGCCCAGAGCCCGCGAGGTGCTGTGGCCAAGGGAGCTCATTTTCTCCTTGACCTCTGTGCCCTGCCCCAGGTGCTCTCATATGCCCCAGGCGCTATGGGGTCATGCAACATCACTGCCACAGTTTGGTAAATAGGGGACCTAGAGTATGGTTACCAGACGTCCCCCTTTCCCGGGGACAGTCCCCGGATTTACAAATCTGTCCCCGGACAAAAATCCATCCCCGGAATGTCCCCGGATTTCATTTAATGCCCCTGGATTCATATTTTAAATATTGTAGATTTATTAGTAGGGAATGAATGTTGCGTGATTGGTTCAGCGGCACAAGACACATCACATGGGGACTTCCGGTGAGGCAAAACGGTGGGCACCATGGCAGCGAGCAGCTCTTCAAGCCAGCCAGAGCCAACTACACTACCAGGCTGGCTCCCGGCTGCTGAGACTGCCACCGCCACTGATGAGGGGGAACCAGGGATGCCTGGTGCATCAACTGGGGGAACCGCTGACCCCCCCTAACAGCCCAAATTGAGCTGGGAGCGAGAGCACCCGGCCGACTGCCCTGCAACACTCCAGGGCAGTAAAAATCCTGGAGCCGATGCTGGGAGAAGAAGGTGAGGAGAAAGAGGAAGGAGAAAAAAAGAGAGGAGCCCCGACCTTGCTGCGCCGCTGCTGCTGCCGCTGCCACCACCACTGAGGAGGAGAGGCATGAGAGCACCAGGAGGGCAAGGACACGTGGCTGAGCCCTGGCCCGACCCGAGCCTACTCCACGGCTGCTAGCGCTCCAAGAGAGCAGGCCAGGGCCCAGAGGGAGGCTGTGCAACAGAGGAGACCACAGAAGAGAAGATATTACTTCTTATTTTTTCATAAAAAATTGTTAAAAATTTTTTTTCTCTTTTTTTTTTAAAAAAAGTTTCCCCAGAATCTGGTAACCTTAACTTAGAGGAGTTACAATAGCAATCTTCTATTATCTAAAGGGCTGTCACATGAAGGATGGAGCAAGCTTGTCTTCTTCTGCTCCGGAGGCTAGGTCTCGAGCCAATGGCTTCAAGTTACAAGAAAGAAGATTCTGACTAATCATCAGGAATAACCTTCTGATAGTAAGAGCTGTTCAACAGTGGAACAGACTCCCATGAGAGTTGGTGGACTCTCTTTCCTTGTCGGTTTGTAAGCAGACATTGGATTGCCATCTGCCATAGATGCTTTAGTTGAGATTTCTTCATTTCAGGAAGTTGGTCCAACTCTACAATTCTATGATTCCATATTTCAGTTTCCTGTTCATTATGCTGCTTTGAATGTATACTTTATATTTCACCTTCTTCAGTAGTGCTTTGTTATCTATTGTTTTATTTGGTGTTTTAATTAGTTGCAAACCACTTTGTGGTGTACACACTGAATGAATGAACGAATCAAAGTAAGGAGGTCAGAGAGAAGACACCAGCAATTTCTCATAAGATTTAGACAGCAATAAATAGACATACTGGCAATAACTCCCAGTGAACTGCAAAGGATTTGGTTCTGAGTAAGCATGTTTATGATCATGCTGTTAACAAAGCTTACTTTCCAAAGCAGACATCTGAGCCCAAAGTCTTTTAGGAATGCCCATTCCTTTCATTATTGACATTAAGCTACCATTTCGAAGAGCAATATGATCACTGAGATCAGAAAGCACATTATAGATATGGGAAATTGAAGTATCTCTTCAAAGGAACATCAACCTTTTGTTTAATGTTCTCTTTAAGTCCCCAGTTCTTCAAGGGAGGAGGATTAAAGTGAGATGGGAGAAGAAAAGAGAAATACATACCCTTCTTTCTAAAGTGTTTATGCGCAATGGTAGAAACATTAAATTTAGTGGATATTTGGAGAGTCAAGTGTTTGTTTGATAGGCAGTTCACTTTTTTTTCTAATGTACATGGCAAGCTGGATGCAGCTTGGTTTTCAAAAGAATTAGAGTTAAAGGTGAGAAAAATCAAAATAGAGCCAAGAACATTATCAGATCATAATCCTATAGTGATGGAAATTCAAAAAGAAACCCAATCAACTTTTAGATGGAGACTAAATGAAGAAATCTTAAATGATAAAGTCTTTTTAGAAGATGGCGGCTGTAACAACTTCTCCTTCGTGAACCCTCCGGATTACAAACCTTTTATTGCCTTTTATAGCCTTTTACAGCCGTCTTTATAGCTGTTTTTATTTGACTTTTAAATTATTTTACCTCTGTTGGAAGTTTTTAATCGTTTTACTTCTATGGTTGGCCTGTCGGGGCCATATACGTATCAACAAGGATATTCAAACCCCCTGCTGAGAAAGCCTGCTGCTGATTAGTAACGCCGCCTTGAGGACTGGGTTATGTTGAGCAGTGGACGAGGAGTAGCAGAGGAGTTGCGTCCATAAAGATAAGTTCTCTTTTATCTCTTTTATCTCCGTTTACCTCTACTTTGAACCTTCGTAGTTAGTGAGACAGCGACAAATGGGTCATGGCAAGCGACCAAGATCTGCTGAGAAAAGTTGTTCACCTCCAAGAGTAAAGCAGTCAAATCTTGAATCTCCCCCACCATCTACTAACAATAACAGCAAAACGGAGCAAGTAATTGTTTCTGCGGTCGAAACATACAACCGCTTTTGGCCTCTGCATGATCAAGGAGAGTTGGAAAAGCTAGCTGATCCAGCGGGGGATGGAAGCCATAGGGAAACCCTCCTTCCTGATACCTTAATTACACCTCCGTCACTGAAACGGGAAGCATTAGGGCAAACTGCCCATGAATTAGTACCTGATCAAATACAACTGGTAATCAGGACTTTAAGCTTCATCTTCAAGGAATTGGAGGGGATTTCTTCGTCATTGAATAAACTTACACGGGCCTTTCTAGCTCATCTACCTTCCTCAACTGAGCTATCTAATTTGCATCAATCTCCTGTGCAGCTTGTGAGTACCTTAAAGAGACAACTTGACCAGAAATCTCTCCTTAAGGGCTCAAGATGCAGGCTACCACTGCCCCAAAGGAATAAGCAATCCTTGATTTTTCAACGTAATAAAATATGTCTATCCATTTTTTCCCGTGACGCCCCCAGACTTAGGTGGAATAACCTGATGATGGCTAAAGGGTACCTACGTGATTTGTTAAATATTCCTTTTTCCCGGATAGATCTTCTATCTGTAGTACCCCTAAATGCCACGCCCTGGCCAAGGAAATTTATGCTCTCCTTCCAGTCTGCAAGGATCCCACACCTTCTTGCAAGACAAAAAGATCGGCTGGCACCCTGGGAGATTGTAACAACAAGAGTCTTTAAGGACACGAGTGTTAAACCTCTTTTTCCCAACATTTTAACCGGCAATGAACGCCCGTTTCCTTCCTCTGTCCCTATAATAAAGGGAAAAACACCTAGCCGGGTACCCCCTGTTCCACCTGCGACCGCAAGTGACCATCTAGCTAAGCTGAGGAGTGATCCAATTGCAAGCAGAGATTGGAATATCCCTGAAGAGAGAAATCTTATCTCCTCTTATGGAAAACTCCCTTCGGAAGAACAGCAGGCTATTCTCGATAGATTGGATCTACTCAAACAAAGACTCCTATCGCAAGGGGACCCCTCTATGCCGATGAGAGAGGAGAGCAGGTGCTCCACATCCCACAAGGCGTCTCCATCAAATACCTTGATAATCTCTCAACCTGTTACTTTGTTACCCCCTACTGATCTGAATCAGCAGTCACCTGTTGACCAACAGCACCATTCTACCGTGGAGGAAGTTGATAAACTCAATACTCCCGTTTCAGACCTTATGTCCAATCAAAATATGGAGGTTGATGATTCCTTTGCCTCAATGCCTGAGCTAGAATCATCCCTGCCTGAAGATCACCAGGAAATGACTACGCATGCACCATCCCCACGTTCACGTCCTTCTATACATCTGCGTGATAATTCTTCCCCATCTGCGCAGCAACTACAAGTGATGGCTGGAACACCTCTTAGCGCTACCCTGGTTAAGACTGACAACTCCGACGGATCTACTAGTATAGCCCATCAAAGACTTGCTACTACTCACCTCAATGAACAGCATCCAACCTCACCAACTTTGCCTAATTCTTCCTCCCCGGCAAAACCCTTCCTGCCTGTTAATGTTACCAAATCATGGATTCAATCAACACAGAAGAAGACCTTATCCACACAAACTAAAATTACCGATTTTCTTATAGGTTCTCGTTCTACCTCCAAGAACCCATTAAACAACTCAAAGTGACAATTACCGGGACAGCACAAGGACCCGACATTATCAATACTTAGCTGGAACATCGCTGGTTGGAGAACCAAAAAATCAGACCCCGAATTCAGGAAGTACATAAACTCATTTAATATCATTCTATTCCAAGAAACGTGGGATGAGGAAGAGATTATCATAGATGGCTTCGATCTTCTAACACTTCCGGCCTCCCCTTCCTTGAAAGGAGGTCGCCCCAAAGGGGGTCTTTTGATTGGGATCTCACTCCAACATCGCGCCAAATTCACTCTGGTACGGGCTTCCCCGCCTTTTGCTCTATCTGGACTGATCACAGAAGGGAAGTCCTCATTACTAATTACTAATGTTTATCTCCCCCCCGAAGGCTCAGCACCTGATCTTGATTGGAGATGGGAATCATTTGAAAATCACCTATTGTCATGTCATACCAAATGCCCTAACTCGTATTCCTTAATTGGGGGAGATTTTAATGCTCGTATTGCCACTAATTGGGACCTACTAACCAAGTCCAAATGGTGGACTCCCCCATGTTTGGACAACTTTGACTTGGAACATACCAGAATTAGAACTTCAAAGGACAACAGAGTAAACAAAGCAGGAGTGACCCTTTACCAAATGGCCATTCGCTTGAATCTAGTATTCTTGAACGGCACCTTCCCCCCCGATATACCGGGGGAGTTCACTCACCTGGGACCAACATCTAACAGTGTTATCGATTACTTCTTGGTCTCCGCAAATTTGGCCGTTAATGTACTTTCCTTCCAAGTTGAAAATCAACATTTCAGTGATCACCTCCCAGTAGTGACCACTTTGTCATTGTTCCGGCGCCAGAAGGACTATAAACACTCAGTCCTTCTGGAAACCTCATCATCGGTCCAAATAAGAGGGATCAAATGGTCGGAGGCTGTAGCCCAAAAATACCAGGATTTTTTCCATAGGGAAATCACTGCCTATCTACCTCAAATAACTACTGATTTACAAGATTCCAATTCGGTTTTGAAACTTTTTAACCTTCTTACAATAAACCTTACCACTTTTTTTACATCACCTCCTCAAAAGGCGAAAGTGGCGCATTGCAGTGCTGGGGCCCCTTGGTTTAACACCTCTTGCAAACAAGCAAGATCCCTTCTTCGTTCCATCTATAATGAATACAAAAACTCTAATGCCCAAGCTCTACCATCCTCCTATTTACAAGCCAAAAGAGCATACAAACAGACTTTAAAGCTGGCCAAATGCGAGTGGCATCAAAAGCGTTGGCGAGCCTTGATAGCGGCCTCTAGATCCCGCAGACCACAGGAATTTTGGGCTCTGATAAACATAAGAGGAAGGAAGTACCCACTGACGATTATCCCTGCGCCCACATGGGAAAAATTCTTGAGTAAATATTTCTCCTTGGCAGAGGAATCCAACTCATCCACGGAATTCCGAGCCGACCATCTACCTTTGTGGCCCTCTACCGACCCAGACCTGATAATGGACTTGATATTAGATCTGAAAACGGGCAAAGCCCCCGGGCCGGATCTAGTCCCTGCTGAGGCTATTGTTGTGCAACCGAGGTGGTGGGCTGAAATTCTGGCCAAAGTCTTTGACGCAATTAATTCTACGGGGTTTATCCCTAGGTCATGGAAGGAGGCCGTGATCGTGCCGGTCCATAAAAAGGGTCCCCCTGCTGACCCGGAGAACTATCGGAACATCAGCCTTTTGTCTATCATCGGGAAAATCTATGCAAAATTTTTGCTGTCTAAGCTGTCCCATTGGGCAAACGACTCACACCTGATTGGCCATGAGCAAGCGGGCTTTAGGAACAATCATTCGACCACTGACCATATGGCAATTATGTATCATCTTGCCAGAAAATATTCTGCCCCGAGGCGGGGGCGCCTATGCGTCGCTTTCATAGACCTAAAGGCCGCCTTCGACAGTATCCCAAAAAACTGTCTATGGAAGAAACTAGAGAGATGGGGCATAGATAGAAGACTGTTATGGCTTATAACCCAATTACACCACGGGTCGTCGGCTAGAGTGAGACTCACACCTGCGGGAAACCTATCCAACGAGGTCCCAATAAATAGAGGTGTGCGCCAAGGCTGCATTTTGGCCCCACTCCTCTTCAACCTGTTTATTAGCGATATGAAGCTCTTTCTGAATGAGTCTCAAGCCAACATTCATGCCCCCCGCCTAGCCGATTTTCGCTGCCCTTTGCTCCTATACGCCGATGATGCAGCGATCCTTTCCTACTCTAGAGTCGGTTTATGCAGAGCTCTAAAGATTTTTGCGGCTTATTGCAAACTCAACCATCTGACAATTAATCATGGGAAATCTAAAGTCCTGGTCTTTACCAGGTCTCAGAAAACTTACAGCTGGAAGTTAGATGGAGTCCAATTAGAACAGGTTTTCAAATTTAAATACCTGGGAGTCTTTTTTCACTACAACCTAAGCTGGAAGCCACAGATACAGTATTTACTAAACAAAGGGAAAACAATACTTTATGCTCTACTCCAATTTTTTGCGGCTGACGGAGCCTCCCACATCCCCTCTGCGTTGAAGGTATACCACGCAAAAGTGGTTTCCACCCTCTGCTATGCTGCCCCGCTCTGGGCCCCTGGGTCCAATTTAACATCGCTGGAGACATTGCAGAATCAGTTTCTCCGTCGCCTCCTGAAACTCCCCATGTGTGTGAGCAACGCAGCCATACGTCTGGAGTTAAAGATTGCAACATTGGAGACTGTCATCTGGAAGCGAGTCTTTGGCTATTGGCTGTCCAGCTGGCATAGGCTTCCCGACCATTACCTTTGTCAGTGCCTCTGGCGGGACGAATTTGTTAATCCGTGGGTAGGAAAAATCCATGCCAAACTTCTGAGCATCGGAATTTCCCCAGCGGACTCCCTAAAGATGAACTTACGCTCAGCTAAAAGCCTCATTGAGCAAAGATTAGCAGACATTGAAAATCAACACAACCTTGCCAGAGGTAGGGGTGTCTGCTCCCCCAGGTATCACGGAATAACCCCACCACTTGACCTTCCATCATACATGTCATCTCTTTCATCAGTACCACACCGATTTGCATTTATTCGTGCAAGGTTCAATGTCCTTCCATCGAACCTGCTGAGCCACAGATTTTCCAAGGGTTTGGTGTCTCCGCTATGCATGTGTGATGGGAAAACTGTTGAATCTCTCCCACATATAATGTTCAACTGTCCCCTACATAGCATAGCCAGGACTAAATTCCTGGGCCCTGCTTTACTGCGCTTGGTTAGCAGGCCTGTTGAGTCACATGCCGCACTGCTTTTGCAGGATACAGATCCTTCTGTTACTCTGCAGGTGGCGAGATTCCTGAATGCGGTTATCTCACACGCAAAAACCACCAAAAAACAACAACAACATCAAAATCGAATCGGACAGTTATGATGAGAGTGCATGTCGGATCTCGTCTTCAGTTTTCCTTTTTCTGTGAACCGTCCCTTGGAGCTCTCTGGGCCACATCCTGTTATTTGGCTCTGCCCAATGACCCACCCTTGCATCGCAGTGTTCACCTTCTGTTGTCAGATATTTCGGTTTTTAAGCCTTTGTGCTTTTTTATGTCTGTACATATTTTATGGGCTAATAGCCGTAAATAAATAAATGAAATGAAATGAAATTTTTAGAAAAGGCAAAAAAACACACAAAAAAAACCATGATGAGAGAATATTTTGAACTAAATTTGAATAAAGGAACCGGGCCACAAACAGTCTGGGACACTAGCAAGGCGGTGATGAGAGGACTGTTTATTCAACAAAATGCAATTAAAAGGAAGTTAAAAGAGGAAAGAAGGAAAGAAATTATAAATAAATTAGCAGAGAAAGAAAAAGAGTTAAATAAAACTCCTAATAAACAGCAAAACAGGCAGTAAAATTATTACAGTTGCAATACTCTATGCTAATTAGCGAGGAAATAGCATGGAAAATTAAAAAGGCAAAACATTTTTTAAAAAACAACGCTAACAAATCAGGGAAGCTTCTGGCATGGCAATTGAGAAAAAGTGAACAAAAATTATATAAATAGGATAAAACTTAATGGTAAAATAACTGAAAAAACAAAGGAAATAAGGGAAGGAAATAAGGGAAGCCTTCTTGTAAAAAGGTTAAGGTATACTGGGAAATGATTTACAATGAATTAAAAAAAAGTTTAAAATGACATTTGTTAAATAACCAGAAGCCTTCGTGTTGGGCATTTTAGGGCAAGATCTGCCAAAAGAGAAAAGGACACTTATATATGCATTTATATATGCAATGACGGCGGCGAGAATACTGCTAGCACAGAATTGGAAGACTGGAGAAATTCCAACAAAAGAACAAGGGCAAGAAAAACTGATGAGTTATGCGGAGATGGTGAAGCTGACACACAGACTTCGGGAAAAGGACAATAGGAACTTTGAAAAAGAGTGGGAACCTTTTATATTATATTTGCAGAAACAAAGGAAGAATATGGATCTGATGGTAGGATTTAAATAAACATTCACAATTTTATGGATAGGGAATAGGTAATGTAATAAAAGGCAGGGAAGACAGAGGGCCTTCTCGGTAGTGGCACCCACCCTGTGGAACACCCTCCCATCAGATGTCAAAGAGAAAAATAACTACCAAACTTTTAGAAGACATTTAAAGGCAGCCCTGTTTAGGGAAGCTTTTAATGTTTAATAGGTTGTTGTATTTTAGTGTTTTGTTGGAAGCCGCCCAGAGTGGCTGGGGCAGGGTATAAATAATAAATTATTATTATTATTATTATTATTATTATTATTATTATTATTATTATTAGATTGCAGAATATATAAGGAGGTAAATAAATCAGAAACGGAAGCCGAGGGAAGTCCAAAAGGGGGGGAGGGAGAGATGTTTGTGTAATCTGTATGTTATAAGTATATTTGTAAGACAAAAAATTAATAAAAAAATAAAAATAAAGTGTTCATGCGCTAAAATGCTTTCAGTGTAAAGTACCCTCCACTCCTCCTCAGAACACTCATGTTCGCTCTAGAGAAAAAAGTAACATTGTCTTTGGGAAGAAGAAAAAGAACTCTCGGGTCTAGTTATGTAATTTTCACTGAACCTGATTTTGTATTGTGTTGACTATCCCTTTGTACATATGTAAAGCTTGTCTGAGCACAGAGCCGGGTAGAAGTAAGACATAGGCTCCAAATAATCCCTAGATACTAGTCCAAGCATTAAGGTGACTTGGTTTGCATTGTAGTTTTTTCCACTTGTACCAAAAGTGCTTATGTAAAGCTGCCAAAATGAATGGGCAGTAGCTATTCTATTCTTCTCTTCTGTTCAGGCAAAATTGGTGTGCACTGACACAGCTGAAAATAAAGTAAAACAGTGCATGAAAATGAAGTCCTTTTGTATACACATTAATATTTCATATTTCCCACCGGTGATTTTTTAAAAAGAAGAAAATGGAAATACAATAAATTCGTCACTGGGTTAAAAGGCTTTTCCATGTCAGTTTTTAGTTATATGTTTCTGAGCCTTCAGGGATCACGTTATTACACACTTCACTGCTCACTAACAGATTCTTCCCTGCAAAATCAGTGACAGCGCACTTTATTTATTTATTACATTTATATTCCACCTTTCTTTCAAGGAGCTCCATGAAGCATACGTAGTTCTCCCTATGTTATCCTCACAACAATCCTATGAAGTAGGTTAGGCTGAGAGCAAGTGGTCCCAGGTCATTCAATGAACTTCATAGCCAAGTGGGGATTGAAATAAAGGGGTTCCATATCCTCGCCCATCATTCTAATCACTACACCACACTCACTGCTGCTTTGTGCATCCATGTGTGTACATAATGTCCTGGCACCTCTGATTTTTTAAAAATCAATATGCCAGCACTGTCACACTAGCTAGCTCTATGCCCCATGTCATGCTTTCTGCTGGCCCTTCCTCAATACATGCATAGAGCTGCAAGTACAGTGGTTTAGATGTTATCATTTGTTTATTTATTAAATTTATATATTGCCCTTCACCTGAGCATCAAGGAGCAAAGCAGAGCCCAGAAGCATTCCCAGGCTATGTGCCCGGTCGTTCAAAAACGCCATCAATAACAGAACACATATTCTCTCCCAGTTCACCTCTTTTACTAACCAATAGCCCCTCTATCTTGTCTGGATTAGACCTACATGCCTTTCTGCTCCTTTCATTTTCTGCAGGTGAGCCAACCATAGGCACCAAGTCTCCGGGCACCCTCAAAATTTCCAATGACCGGCCTGGGCCCCCACAAAGTGTGGCAGCTGGCACACGGGCACACTGCCGGGCATGCACGTGTGATGTCACCACACATGGTGGCGTGTGTGAGTGATGTCAGCATGTCGTGGGGCATGGTGATGTCACACCACATACAGGCATAAGCCGACACCCCTAGAGCCAACTTAACCTTATGGGAACTAAAACTAAGCACACACCCAAGACTTCTGTCCTGCAGGCAGTTTATCAAAGGTGATATCACAGGCATTTCTAGGTAGCTGAAAAGATTTGAAGGTCAGGCCAGTACCACAAATTTGCCCACAGTGTGGCAGCCTCCTCATGAGCAAAGTACCAAAAAGAAAAACAGTTTTAAAAGAGGGAAGTGGTACGACATCTGCAAAATACTCCAATGCAAAAGACCCCAAATACAGCCTCTGCCTTTGTAGTACTAGGAATGATTCTGAACAGCCCCACAAACACAATGACCCACACTTGTCTTTCTAGCTTCAAATGCATGTTGTTACTCTTACGGTTTTTTAAACCAAGGTTTGCTAGTAAATATTTACTTAAGTTAATATAGGGGAAGAAAGATACCTCCCTCCTTGCCTTTAATATTTACTTAAGTTTATTATAGGGGAAGAAAGATACCTCCCTCCTTGCCCTTAATCTTTACTTAAGTTTATTATAGGGGAAGAAAGATACCTCCCTCCTTGCTCTGATGCTAAACAAACGCTTGACTTTTTACTCTTTCCTTGTGCTGTCACTGGACCTGTGACGGTTCATTTCCAGGGCTCTCTTGTGCTCCCCAGACCGGATTATTAGACCAATATTTTATGTTACCTTTTTAGCTGTTTTGCTACACCTCTGATTGTGCAAAGTGCTTATAACCTTTTCATTCTTTGACCAGAGTACCAAGTCTCCTGTGAAATATGTCCTAGGACACATGATTAATCCACAGTGTAGGAGTGAGTTGGTGTCTTTACCTCAGATTCAAGTCTTAACAGACTATCATTTGAACCACTGAGGACATTCCATTTAACTTTTCACCTGCTAGAAGTGCTGGTGTCCCACATTCATAACATGCATTTAAATATTCACAGCCCACATTTACTCAAAAATTCAAGGCATTTTGGAACCACCTTAGCAAATGAAACTATGCGATGAATTATCAGAACATAATCCTGTTAAATGGTTTGCTAATTACTGTTCTGATGATGTTTCTTGCAAGACATTCAAATCAATATGCCAGTATATTGAAGTAGATTTCCTCACTCAAAAATGTGGCAAGCTGGACTGCACCTTGCAAAAAGTTTCAGATAATTACACCTGCCTGGACTGGTGAAGCAACAAACATAAGTAACACATGCTTGCTACATATTACCCAATCTTGGCTTACATAAAGCAAGAATGTCTGGAATGTCCATTTGCTATAAAAATTGAGCTGAAGCTCCAATACTTTGGCCACCTCATGAGAAGAGAAGACTCCCTGGAAAAGACCCTGATGTTGGGAAAGATTGAGGGCACAAGGAGAAGGGGATGACAGAGGATTAGATGGTTGGACAGTGTTCTCGAAGCCACAAACATGAGTCTGACCAAACTGCGGGAGGCAATGGAAGACAGGAGTGCCTGGCGTGCTCTGGTCCATGGGGTCACGAAGAGTCGGACATGACTAAACGACTAAACAACAACAACAGCCGACATGAATGCTCTTGACTTTATTAGGAATAAATCCAGTTGATTCATGAAATGGGGAAAAATGTATACAGAATAATTTCTAATAATAAAACATTCTTATGAGTGACAGTTATCTGGAAGGAAGCTCTAGAGGTCTGTGGTCGTGGTTTCAATTACTCTACAGTTGTCTTTGTAGTATTACAATACTGTACATTTTTGAAGTGGAGTTGCATCCTTTATTGGCGCCTGGGGCATGCATGCGCCCAAGGCGAGACCAGAGGCTGGGTGCAGAGGGTTAACAAAACCTGATGCGCCAGCTGAACCCTTGCCTCTGCCACCGGGTGACACGGGGCACAGAATGTTCATGGGGCTATGCTACACCACCTATGCAGTGGGGAGCGCAACCAGACAATGCAACCCTTGGCGAGGGGGCCAGGGGTGTGAAAACAAGGCCAAGGTCCTGGGCCCAAAAACCCTCAGCGGCAGGCAGGATGGTGATCCCTGCATGGGGGTACCTGGTTCGCACCCCCTCAAAACCATGCAGCTGGGTCTATAGCCCACTTGGCCTTCCCCACACCATGCCCCTGCGCGCATATATATATATATATATATATATATATATATATATATATTCAAATTTACAAAATCATTAAAAAATTCAACAAATTCCCATGGACTTCCCCCGTCCCCTTCGTTAACTTTCTTCTCCTGCATCTTCCCTGATAATCCAATTCTATTAAATCTCCATTACGACCATAGTCCAATGTTTAACTACAAGTGTCATTCCAATCCTACTAATAATTTTAATTGTTTACAATGATTTTTAAGGCAAATTATATATTTTTCCCCATTCCTTATTAAAATTTTGGTCTTCCTGGTTCCTGATTCTTTCGGTCATTTTTGTTATTTTTGCCATTTCTGAGTAGTCCATCAATTTAATCTGCCATTCTTCTCTGGTAGGGCCCATGTTTTCTTTCCTTATTTGGGCTAATAGCATCCGGGCAGCAGTGGTCACGTACATAAAAAGTCTCTTCTGGTCCCTTGGAATTTTGCCACCTACAATTTCTAAAAGAAAATCTTCCATTTTTAAAGAAAAGGCTATTTTAAAAAAATCAGTTCATTATATATCATCTTCCTTTTTTCTTTTTTCTTTTTACTACCTTACAGATCCACCACATGTGGTAAAAGGTGCCCTCTATTCCCTTACATTTCCAGCATGTATTTAACCTTGCTTTATACATTTTAGCTAATTTGCTAGGTGTTAAATACCAGCAATACATCATTTTCATATAATTTTCTTTCAAAATATATCATCCTGTAAACTTCAAATCCCAGTTCCATAACCTCTCACATGTTGCTAGTTGTATATTATATCCAAAGTCCCTTGCCCAGTGTATCATAACTGATTTGACCTCTTCTTCTTTCGTATGCCATTCTAATAGTAGTTCATACATTTTTGAAAGTATTTTAGTCTTATTTTCTAAATGCTCTTTTTCAAATTTAGAGATTTCATTAGAGAAACCTTTCTGATTGTCCATCTTAAATATATCATTAAGCTGATGGTGTTGTAACCAATCAGTTAATAATCCTGTTATATCTTCAAACCTCTTTCGTTTCAACTCATGATCTACTTCCATTAATAGTTCTTTATAAGATGCCCAGTCATTTCTCATTTCTTCTTCTTTTTTCTAGAGATATTGCCTCCAGTGGGGAAAGTCACCATGTTGTTTTTGGTTCTAATAATTTTTTGTATTTTGTCGATACTTCATAAACCGCTTTCCTTACTACATGGTACTTTAACCTTCTCATACCAAGGTATGCCTGCCAGCCACATTTATGAATTCCATGAAAAATAATAGAGAAAAATAACTACCAAACTTTTAGAAGACATCTAAATGCAGCCCTTTTTAGGGGAGCTTTTAATGTTTAATGGGTTATTGTATTTTAGTGTTTTGGTGGAAGCCGCCCAGCGTGGCTGGGGGGACCCAGCCAGATGGGCAGGGTATAAATAATAAATTAGTAGTAGTAGTAGTAGTAGTAGTAGTAGTAGTGTAACTTGGTAAACTGCTTCATCCTTTTCCATAATGAATAGTTTAGTAATTCTCAGAGAGATGAGGTAATTGTTAGTGCAACCAACGTTCAGAACTAATCATTAAGAAATTTGGAAGGCTTGCCACTGCTTGAGCAACATTAAAAAACAACAACAGGATATTAATAATAAGGCAAAGCTTTGCCAATTTTATAGGGATTAATGCAGTAGATGGAATGTAGGTCATTATCATCTCCAAATCTATGTAAATGTAAAGTTCAAGTGCTGCCATCTATATCTCATTTGGATTTACACATCCAAGGCCTGTAAGATCACTTCTATCATTTTTGTTGTTTAGTCTTTTAGTCGTGGCCAACTCTTTGTGACCCCATGGACTAGAGCACGCCAGGCACTCCTGTCTTCCACTGCCTCTAACAAGGAATATCCCTTTCAGTGTAGCAGCACTCATGCTTTGAAACTTCCTGCCTTTTAATATCAAGCAGGTACCTACATTGTACTATTTTGAACACTTGTTCAAAACTTATTTGTTTTTGGAAACCTACCCAGAGATACAATGCATACTTGTTTTTAATTTTGTGGATTTTGTAAGTTGCTTGTAAGTTTTGTGAGATGCTGTCCCTTATTGATGATGTCCCTTAAATTTCCCAGGTTTCAAAGGAAGCAGCTCCTCTCCCTCCCTCCCTGCCGGCCAGGGAGGAGGGAGGCTCCAACTGTGTTGCTTGGCTGCGTTGCTCACCCAATCATCACTTGTATTTTGATAATTTTATTATTTCTGTTTTAAAAGTTAGTCAATTTATCAGTATTTTTGATAAATATTTTATACTGGAGGTTATTTTGTTATTGCTGTTAAGTGGCCTATGATTTTGTTCAGTAAAACAAATCATGACACGTACAGGTCTGGATTGTATGGTTTGACCTGTGGGGGCTAGTGTGCCAAAACCCTACCATGAAACAGACGACTGGACCAGACCTCCTTATGGTCCCCCAGGGGGTGGATCTTGGTAAAAAGCCACCCTGCGTGAGGCCATTTGATACCCCCAGCCCTCATGGCACTGGCTTAAGCTGGGCTTTGGGAAGGAGGCGCAAGCCCCTTGCAGGATCCTAGAGCCCTTCTCCCCAAAGCCTGATGAGCACTTGCCTGATTTGGGAAGGAGGCAGGAGAACTCTAGGACCCTGTCAGAGCCCTCACACCTCCTTCCTGAAGCCAGGCAAGCGCTCACTGGGCTTTGAGAAGGCGCCCTCCTTGGCTTGTGTGCTGGGTGCAACTACACTGCTCAAGCTGCCCTAAATCTGCCTCTGATCCCCCTTTGCTTAGTAATTGGATGTTGATGAATGGCATGGATAGTCCTCTGGGCTTAATGCCTACAACTCAGTGCTGTGTGACTGTAGTAAATCATGAGGGACACAGGTGGCGCTATGGTCTATACCACCAAGCCTCTTGAGCTTGTTGATCGTAATCACTGTGTCCCATTGCACCAGAAATGCTTAAGTCATGCTGGCCACATGACCCGGAAAGCTGGCTGAGGACAAACGCTGGCTCCCTCGGCCTGAGTGTGGAGATGAGCACCACACCCCATAGTCGAATTTGGCTGGACTTAACCACCCAAGGGTCATTTACCTTAATAATGCACGAAAACCACTAAAGTGATTCTTCACTGACAATGAAAGATGTAACTTCCTACATCTTTCTGAAAATTCCTTACTACAAGAAATTGGTTTTGGTTTTTCCAAACCTCCTCCCCAGTTTACTCAATTTAGAATAATCTCAGATTCATAACTTGCCAAAATTAAAATGTTCAGAATTATGCACAGTATGGCCTCTTTTCTTCCTGTAACCTTGCCTTGCCCATCTCTATACATTAATAGTTTGTATTTGATTGGCTATTGGCCCACATAGCATCCTTGGGAGAAGTGGGTTTTGTTAATGCCGCACTATACACATACTTAACTATTTGGCAATGCAAATTCCCCTCCATAGGTTTATGAAAGCAGATTTCCAACTGCAGAACTTTCCTATTAGACATCCCACCAACCCACACCAACCTTTGCTTACACCGTGACCCAGTGACTGTTTCTCCATGGGATTCAGCAGCTCTGATTGACTATATAGTGGTACCTTGGGTTACATATGCTTCAGGTTACAGATGCTTCAGGTTACAGACTCCGCTAACCCAGAAATAGTACCTCGGGTTAAGAACTTTGCTTCAGGATGAGAACAGAAATCGGGCTCTGGTGGCGCGGGGACAGCAGGAGGCCCCATTAGCTAAAGTGGTGCTTCAGGTTAAGAACAGTTTCAGCTTAAGAACGGACCTCCAGAACGAATTAAGTTCTTAACCCGAGGTACCGCTGTACAGTAATTAACAGCACAATCCAATGGCCCTTGCACTGATGTAAATCCCAACACAGTGAAATTTGCAGTGAAGCAAGGGCCACTAGACCATCCTGAGAATTGTCTATGTGTTCGTTTTTCATTTAAAGTATTTAAACTATTTATATCTTTCCTTTTCATCCAGTAAACTTTCAAGGTCACTAACAATAATGAATAGAGAACAATCAATTAAAAACAAGGTTACAATAGTGTGTTGAAGGACTCTTGAGTGTTCTTATAAAAAAGGAAGTTTTTCACATAATAATTGTACTGTAAGATCCCTGAGAGAACTGAGTATCTTTCAGCCTCAACCTTGGCATAGTGTTGGCTGACCTCATCACAGAGGTCAAAGGTTTCACTGTGCCCACTTCCAAGCTCAGTAAATCTGCAAAGTTGTTCACAGCAAGCATCTAAACACGTTTATAACTGATCAAAAAGGCTTCATGCTGGTCTACACAAAGGGTACCAAATATACATGAGTTGGATAGAGAGAGAAAAAGAGCTGGCACAATAATCTCTCAGTGCCTATGAGGCTTTTGAAATAATGGATTCATTGGTATTGACATGCTTGCTAACCAAATTGAAATTTGGATCTAAGTTGTTGCACCTCATTAAGCAACCATACTCAAAATCAAAGGCATTTTTTTTCAATCAATGGCTTTTGCACTCAGGCTGCCAATTTCTTAAGGGGTTATCATTTCAATCAATGGCTTCAACACTACCCTGTCATTAATAATGTTGTCTCCCATGGGATTAAGCTTAAAGTTCTCCTGATCAGGTAGTAATGACCATTTGATAAATGACATGGCAGCCTTGATGTATTATGCTCTGAAAGGTGCCAGCGTCTGATGTCCAAGAAGAAAACAACAGATCCTTGTAGCAATCTTGTTTAGCAATCTGCAACAGGGTGTGACAGATCACCATGACCCCGCTATAATCAAGAAGATTAGAATCACACTGTTGCACAAAGGTATAATTAAGAAAAATGAAGACATCTTGAACCTCTTTATGAGCAGTAGTAGTAGATGGGAGAGGGCTTCAAAGTTAAGTGCCTTGCTTTTACCGAATAATCAGTGAGTTAATGTGTGTAGGTGAGGAGAACAGATTGCGGCAGAAGGACACACCTCAGTTTACAGGCATTCCAATGAATGTCCGCACAGCATCTACAAAGCCCTCTTTTTCCTTGGTCCCTGATTGCATGAAAAGACTATCACACCTGTGCATCCATCCTATAGTCTGAATAGGCATAGGTTCACATACATATTTATTTAAGGTAATGGTACCCCTGCCCGTACGGGCCAGTCATTACCAACTCTGGGGTTGCGTGCTCATCTCGCTTAAGAGGCCGGGAGCCAGCGCTGTCCGAAGACACTTCCGGGTCACGTGGCCAGTGTGACGAAGCTGCTCTGGCGAGCCAGCACCAGCGCAGCACACGGAAACGCCATTTACCTTCCCGCTATAAAGCGGTACCTATTTATCTACTTGCACTTAGGGGTGCTTTCGAACTGCTAGGTGGGCAGGAGCTGGGACCGAACGACGGGAGCTCATCCCACCGCGGGGATTCGAACCGCCGACCATACGATCGGCAAGTCCTAGGCACTGAGGTTTTACCCACAGCGCCACCCGCATCCCTGACATATTTATTTACTACTTGTATTTCCTGAGAATAGGCATAAGTGTTCAAACTGTACCTAAAGAAATATTCAGTTTATAGGATCTTTTCCATGCATATTTTAACAGAGACATTTGTCTATCTTTAGAAATGTATACATTGTAGTTAAATTAGTATTAGTTCCCAAAAATGTCCAGTGCAGAAAGTATAAATTACCCCCCAAATTGCATGTGCCTAATGATGTGAAAGTCGGGGGGGGGGGGAGGTGGAATAAGGGGGATCTGTTTTTTCCTGAAACCTTTGGGAGGAAAATGTTGAACAGTAGCTGTCTTGTGCTCAATGGAAGAGTTGGGCCAGATGCAATTCAATGTCATCTTTTAGAGGACATGAATGTATGATTTGGAGTGATCCTAAGCTTATTTTGGGAGGTACACTCCTAGTTCCTTATCCTTTTCTAAATATTTTGGCTATTATTAGCACAGAATACCTGAAGGAGCGTATATTATTGGTATACCTGAAGGAGCTACTCCACCCCCATCGTTCTGCCTGGACACTGAGGTCTAGTGCTGAGGGCCTTCTGGCGGTTCCCTCACTGCGAGAAGCCAAGTTACAGGGAACCAGGCAGAGGGCCTTCTCGGTAGTGGCACCCGCCCTGTGGAATGCCCTCCCACCAGATGTCAAAGAGAAAAACAACTACCAGACTTTTAGAAGACATCTGAAGGGAACCCTGTTTAGGGAAGCTTTTAATGTTTGACAAACTATTGTATTTTAACATTCTGTTGAAAGCTGCCCAGAGTGGCTGGGCAAACCCAGCCAGATGGGTGGGGTATAAATAATAAATTATTATTATATTGTTATTATTATGGGCACACATCCTCAACAGTCTGCTACTCACAAGTAAAGCATTGGGCTGGACACAATGCAACCAAATCTTTTCGTGGACAGTCTTCTGGATTTGTAGGTGTATAAACTGGGGTGGCTTAAAAGCTTATTGTAGACGCGACTGCCCCAGTTCTTTCACTGTTGTCATTGCTTGGGATTATGTAATTATGAACATTACAGAGGCCAACCAGATGTGGGAAACCCTTGAGCAAGTCCTGAGTTCAATCGTGTACTCCCCTACTGTGGTTCCAAGCAACTGGCATTCAGAAGAATTGCTGCATCTGACTGTGAGGGCAGAACATAGCCATTGTGGCTAGCAGCGATTGCTAGCTTTATTCACCATAATGGATGTTAAGGGTCAGGGACATGTAACCTTTGGCTGTTTTAGAAGTTTTCTTATTGAACTATATTTTGAACTTCCATGCAAATAGGGAACTGGGAATTAGTCACCAACTTCAGCATTATGCAACAATCACCGTCTGTATGCATGATGTCATAAATGAGACCTTGTACTTAAAAGCAGATTAGTTTGTTCATATATTTGTTCCCTCCCAGCAAAATAGTTATTATCCTTTTATCATTTGTGAGCATGACAGTGCAGATAATTAAGGCATAACTAATCCCTTTTCAGGGATCCTAGATTATTTACTTATTGGAAATTTTATTAACCTGTCTTTGATTCATTTGATTTCTTTCCCATGGAGTAAGAAATCTATATGAAAGTCAAGATAAAAATGTTTAAGCCACTGATCTTTAACTTTCTCTCCTGCTATTCCTCTATTAACTTCTGTTCTCAAGACCATATTTTAGCCAATGAAATAAGAATTAATATTGATTTTCAGGCAGAGTCCTGAAGCATGTGAAGTATTTTTTTTTAAATGCCTCTGAGTGGCTTGTGGTTTGTGTGTGTGTGTGAATTTGTGGTGTGAGTGGGGAGGGAGGAGTTGTGTTTCTGCAGTATGGGGTGTTGGGATTTTGTGTATAATAGGGAAATTTGATGATTAAGGTCAGTGCTTTTTTAAAAGAAAAATAGGTTCCGGTACTCGCCATGAAGTTGTTACAGTAAGTGCCACACTTTTTAACAAAAAGAAAAAAGGAGGTACTTGTACTCTGTACCCTTGAGTACCTCCTGAAAAAGCACTGATTAGGGTGATCTTCTTGCTAATATGAGTTCAAATGAATGGGTTTGAGTTTGGGGATTCACATCCCCGCCCTTTGCCTTGCACTCTAGTAACTTGCCTTCTGTGAAATGAAGGTTCTGTCAAAGGAAGTACCCACCAAAGTAACTTTTTTGTGAATAGGCTCCTTTCCATGGTGTCCATTCCTCAAAATTCCAAATGTGTCCACTGGCCCAAATCTATCTATAGATAGAGTTTCTGCTCAGGTTTTGTGATTCATATTTGTTCCCATCTTTCTACTGCACATTGTAGCGGACAGCCTTGGATGGAATTATGAATTTAGTTGGTGTGGAGGTTGCATTTATATGCTATTTATATAATTATATTAATTTGTACAACTGACTGCATAAGTAGAAGCTAAATATAGAAATGCAGTTTTCTTGTGATTTGGGTTGGCACATCACACCTAATCAAAAGGTTACTGTGTAATTAAATCTCACTACACAAGTAAATGCTTTCAAATACTTAATGTATATATATTGTCTGTATCAGTTTTTAGGGTTTGCTTACACAGTGGAAAAAGTGCACTATGAACTTTACATCTTGGCAGGACCATTGAAAGAAAAGGAAGGGAAAACATCTATTGGAATGACTGCTAAGCTTCCTAGCATAGACCAAACTAGCGTAGTCATTTGTGTTGAAAAGACACAGGTGGCGTTGTGGTCTAAACCACTGAACCTCTTGGGCTTGCAGATTGGAAGGTTGGGAGTATGATTTCCCACAATGGAGTGAGCTCCTGTTGTTCTGTCCCAGCTCCTGCCAACCTAGCAGTTTGAAAGCATGCCAGTGAAAGTAGATAAATCGGTACCACTGCAGCGGGAAGGTAAACAGTGTTTCTGTGCACTCTGGCTTCTGTCACGGTGTTCCGTTGTGCCAGAAGCAGTTTAGTCATGCTGACCACATGACCCGGAAAGCTGTCTGTGGACAAATGCCAGCTCCCTCAGCCTGAAAGCAAGATGAGCACCGCACCCCATAGTCACCTTTGACTGGACGTAACCATCCAGGGGTCCTTTACCTTTACCTTTTTACCTAGTCATTTGGGTAATAAGGCTAAAAGACAATGGGCTTTCTCCTGGTTCATTAAGATTCCTTTGCAAAAACACTCCTATGTGAAGCTTCTGCATTTCTTGACTGTATTCTCTATTTCTGTTTCTCTCTCTTTCTCTTTCTCTCCCTCCCCGTCCTGCCCCATTTTTCTAGGACTTACTGCTGCAGCATCCCTTGTGTCTTTGGCATGGGCTTTGGCTTCCTATCAAAAAGCACTTCGTGATTCCCGTGATGACAAGAAGCCAATCAGTTATATGGCTGTGATAATCCAGTTCTGCTGGCATTTCTTCACAATTGCAGCCCGGGTGATTACTTTTGCTCTCTTTGCCTCTGTTTTCCAACTGTATTTTGGGATCTTCATCGTCCTCCACTGGTGCATCATGACCTTCTGGATTGTCCATTGCGAGACGGAGTTCTGCATCACTAAGTGGGAAGAGATTGTCTTTGATATGGTCGTTGGGATCATTTATATCTTTAGTTGGTTCAACGTCAAGGAGGGAAGGACACGCTGTAGGCTTTTCATTTACTATTTTGTGATCCTTTTGGAAAACACTGCCTTGAGTGCTCTTTGGTACCTATACAAGGCTCCTATGATTTCTGATGCGTTTGCCATACCGGCACTATGTGTGGTGTTCAGCAGCTTTTTAACCGGCATTGTTTTTATGCTGATGTACTATGCCTTCTTTCATCCCAATGGACCAAGGTTTGGGCAGTCACCAAGCTGTGCTTGTGAGGACTCTGTAGCTGCCTTTACTCTTCCTCCAGAAGTAGCATCAAGTACTTTAAGGTCTATTTCTAATAACAGGAGTGTCACAAGTGACCGGGATCAGAAATTTGCAGAGAGAGATGGGTGTGTGCCTGTTTTTCAGGTGAGACCTACTGCACCTTCTACTCCTTCATCCCGGCCACCAAGGATTGAAGAATCTGTCATTAAAATTGATCTCTTCAGGAACAGGTATCCAGCATGGGAGAGACATGTATTGGACAGGAGCCTGAGAAAGGCCATTTTAGCTTTTGAATGTTCGCCTGCTCCTCCACGGCTACAATATAAAGATGATGCCCTTATACAGGAGCGGTTGGAATATGAAACAACATTATAAATACAATTTTTAAAGAGAGCTCAATGCAGCGGCTACGATACATCCAAAATAAAAGGGTGGCAATAGGGCCGTGGCAATAACTTAACTGCATTCTACAACAGAGCAGCAAGATGTAATAGTATCTGGCTACCATCATGATTATCATTTGATCCGCAGTCCCACAGTCTGTCGGTAGTACACCTATAAAGCAGCAGCATCCAAGAGCCTCAAAGAATCTGACTGAGAAATAGACCTAGTCCAGTTACTTCCTATTTCTTTCAAAGTGCACTGCACAGTATTTAAAAGTAAAACAGGAAGGTTTGAATGAGTTGCATCAACATACTAGTTAATGCATTTTTAGTTTATTTTAGAGAAACTTCAACTATTGGTGTTTGCATAGTCATTTACAAAATGAAGAAACAGTCGGGGGGATGTCAAAATAACTTACTTTGTAAAAGGCAATGTTACTGTTAAGTGAACTCTAGTTTCTATAAAAGAAATTATAAAAAAAATTATTCTCTGGTTTTGAATAGGTAAATCATAAAACATTTGCAAAAGAATTACAATTTGAAAAAGACATTAAGGATTTTTTCTGAGTTTAGAACTAAATTAAATTCTAACTGAGCAAAATACATGTGTTGTAATCGAAGGAGCTCTTCATTTTTATATATTTATTTGCTTTCTTTTATTCTATTTAACAGAAATATTATACATACAAATTTCAGGGGTTTGGCATTTTTGAAACAGAAATTCTATGCAGATGGCTCCCCAGCTTTCAGCTAGTCTTTAGCAATGTTAATGAAATTATAATCATGATTAAATTTTCAATTAGAAAAAAGAGTGAGAAAGAGAAATAGCATGAAAACAAGAAGGTATATTTCCTGTAATTGAACTTTTGGCGATCATATTCAGGACAATATTAAGAGATGAACAGACTTTTAACTTACATTTTTTTCAGGATCTGGGATGCATAACTCTGTGTGAGCAGAAGATGTGATAAAAAACCACAATGTCATACCCTTCTAGTGCCAAACATTGCTGTAATTGCAAAATTGATATTATTGTTTGAGGGACAGAAAATGGGTGGCACAAGTACTTAAGCAAGAAGCTGGGAAGAGCAATCATACTTTCCACATTTGCAGACATCACTATTTGGTCCTTCTTAAGGTGAAAATTGGCTACTTGTCTGTAAGTATCTAAAGTAAACATACATTAAACCAGGCTGTGTGCATCATGTCCTTGAATTGGCCAAAACCTGTTTCTCTGTGTTTCGATGTTATGAAAATGAGCTTCAGAAAATCTCAGGCTCATGGGCTCCCTCTCCTACTCCTGCACAGCTGCAAATAGATCAGAAATTTCCACTTCCATCTTAGACTAACCATAGCTTACCATGTCATCTGAATGCTAAACTATTGTCAGTGATTATGATCAGTTGAAACCTATGGTTTGAAGTTGGCTGGTTTCAACTAACCATAGTTAAGATTAAGATGCTGTTGAACTCAGATAAGTTTCTGAACATTTTCTCATTGCTATGTTGAAGAAGCATGGACAAGGGAAAGTTTTTTTTAAAAAACTTGATCATTCTCATATTAGCATTACATCCAAACTATCTATTAAAAGTCACTTGTACAAAAGTGCTTTTGCTTACAGGCATTCAGGTATGAAATACTTCCCTTGGCCAAGCTAATTGTATCTTTCCTTATGTTAAAAGTATCCCTTGATGGTGCTTTCAGTTGCATTACAGATGCAAGTCAAAATTTGATAGTATTTTTTTAAAAAACAAAACCAGGTGCAAATTGGAATAACTCATGTATTACGCCAATATTTTTCTAAAGGAAAACACAGTACACAAGGTTGTTACTTTTTATAGACTTTGAATTTTTTCTCACATAACTCATTCTTTTTAATAGCTTCAAGTTTTAAAAATAGTCCACAAATTATATCAGCTGGCCCTTTGTACATTGACGTGACCATGTACTCTTGATGCCATATTAATTTGTTTTGCAACATAATAGCATATGAAAGCCTCTATGGGTACTTTTAGAATATTCTGAAAATACTGAAGCCTTCAAATGAGTGTTTCAAGTACAGTGCAATGTGTATATTGGATATAATGATAAAAACTTATTTTCCCCTGAATCTTTGAGAGAAGTATAAAAAGCTTCAGAAATAAATTGCAAAGTTATGGTATGATTAACAGACTAGGAACATGAAGGAGTGCTGTTTGAATAGTATGAGATCTCGCAGAAAATATGGTAAGATCACAGTTTTCATGCTTTTAATTCAGTACATCTTCTAGGTATAAGCAAGTCATTATCTCACTATGCATCTGCAATAGGTCAGAACAAATGGTTACCACAACACAGAAATAATCACCCATGATGGCTTTATCATGTGCAGATCCACACTATACATTTAAAAGCTTATTCAATTCACATTTAAAGCACCCCAAATGAATCATGTGGCCCATAATTTTCGCCCATTTTCAGTACAATTAGCAAACCACAGTTTCTTGGTTTTTTTGTGGGAAGTCCTGTGTGTTGAGTATGCTTTAAATATACAATGTGGACAGTGCAGATGTTTCTCTCAATCCACCCCAATAATTACCAATTTCAGGTGTGCACTTGCAATGGAATATAAACAACCATAGTAAGAAAAATGGAATATAAAGAACTAAAATAAGCAAATATTGGGCATATGGCAGAGACTGTTGAACAAATGACTTGAAGGTAGCCAACTTGGTTCCTAAGAAACAATCCAGTGTAGATGTAAATCCCATTAAGAAGAGTAGGACACAACTGGAAATTTCCATTTGAGCATCACTGATCTCAATCCAGCCCAAATTAAACCAAGTCCTCATATATGAACTGGTCTGAGTCTGACCAGCTGTGTCAGCAATGAGGTTCTTGAGATATGGCCTGTTGTATCTACACCAGCTGCATGTCACTAGTTTTGACTTGGTGTTGGAGAAGATATAGTACCTTACATTCTGGATAAATTTGTCACAGAACAGAAGAGATTGTAGTCTGGTATGTTAATCTTCAGCATCATGGAAATTAAAGACAGGCCTAGTTCTCACAGATGTGATAAACCTGTGTTTGAGCTGTACTACACAGCATTTCTCAAATTTGGGTCACCAGCTGTTTTGGACTACAATTCCCATCATCCCTAGCTAGCAGGACCAGTAATCAAGTGATTATGGGAGTTGTGGTCCAACAACAGCTGGAGACCCAAGTTTGAGAAACACTTTTTAGTATGCAGATGGAGGATCACACGACTTAGTGCTCCTTCACACAAAAAGGTCCATATACAAAAATAGATGCCAAAAAAGCATTCTAGCAAAGCCATTCCCCCCCCCGATACATTAGTGTTTCATGTAAATGGGATCTCTCGTATGAGAGTGAAGAGGGGAGACAGAATGTTATAACGCAGTATGAAATGGTACAACCCCAGATACAAGATTAACTATCTCAGAAGAACTAGGCATCATGTCTCTGCTGTGCATTCTGGTGGTGCATAAATTTAGTCTTCTCTGTTAAAATATTAAGGGGGGTATATTTTTTAATCTGCAGGTATATGAAAAGCATGTTTCTGTTGGTTGGAAGTTCAAGGTATTTTGTTCTACCAAGACCTAAAAATAAAATATCAGTGGTAATAATAGTAATTATGAATGAGTAGTAAATATTTACAGCATTCACAAATTAGCCCATTATTCCAGTTTCTGAGGTGCCAGTATAAACAAAGCAGCCATATGTAGGTGATGTTGAAATTTCATATTCGGCACATGAGATCTTACAGGGAAAGTGCTACCTACTTTCCAAATCAGGTTCAACAGGCCCCTATTCCTTTTTTGCAGATTTTGTTTTATCCAGCTCACACCCAGCTAAGCTGAAGACATTAAATCTGCAGCTGTTTAATTTTAAGTTGGATAGAGTGGGAGCAACACACTGTGACATGTTGTACTAGGAAAACTGATCAAGTTAGAAAGATATCATTTGATAATTATTCCAATGTAAACCAGTAGTGCCCTAACAAAGAAGAGCATTCATACAACTAATTGCTTCTTTAGCCTCTAGTAAGCAAAGGGATGCAGAGAACAAGTGGCAGATGCATTCCTGTTTGGGAGGAGGGTGGCTATGACTACACACGTTTACATACATCTCTCTCATACACATTTTTGTATTACTTAATTGCAGTATCTGCACAACACATAAAGCCTATTAAATTGTTCCTCCTAGCTATCGCTTGATTTGGCATTCCCCGTGTGTGTCAATCAGCTAGTGGCCTGGCACTGCACCAAAGCAGACACACTGTAACTTTCTTTCACTCTGAAACAGGATTCTCTTGGCCTAGATACATCTTGTAGTAAGCAGTATAGGGCTTTATATCCAATTAGTGCCCTTGCATGTGATCCATTGGGAAGTATCTGCTAAAGAAGAGGGAGGATTTTTTTTTTTTTTGTGAGTGCCCCTTCCCCATCTCTAATCAGAGCTGCTGACATTGTGGTAACCAATTTTAGGAGATGAGAGGCGACGAGCAAATGAAAGTGGGTGGTTTCCAGCACTTGTCCATTGATTTCAGTGTGTCTGCTCAGAGGAGTTTTTGATCCTTGACTCTTGTCTTCTGAAATTTGTTCACATGTCAGGAATCTGACTGTAATGTAATGGTGGAAGTCTGCTGTTGCGTCACTTCCTCCTTTGCATGTCAGGAAACAAAAAAATTAATGTATACATCTGTAGGAAAGTGGTTCTTCCAAACCCACTGTGTCTGTTAAGCATCTTCAGAGAGTACATTATTTTTTTATATAATGGTAAGTTGTTCATAAATCAACAAGCCTACACTTTTACATGTTGGCATGGTATAACAGAATTGAGAAATGTGTTGAACTCCTTAATTATTTTTAATTGCTCACTCTTTCACAGGAAGCTTAAGTAGAAATCAAGCATTTGATTTGAATAGCATAATTAGGTAAATTTTTTTTGCATTCTCACATTTTTGGCAAAGCCATGTATTTTTATTGTTCTTTGTTAGGTAACTTTTTTTCCCTTTTTCACTGTGTATAAGAGAGATTTTGAAAACCTAACCTGAAAATTTATTCAGAGATCACATTATTTATTTGCATATTTCTTCAGTATTCATTGTCTATTTTTGTAGAGCTTTCTGGAGTTCCTTTCTGGAGTGAAGCAACCCATTTCAAAAAGCAACTTGTGAACTACTGCCAAAATAAATTACCCATGCAACCAAAACCACAGTTTGATGTATAACTGATGGAGTTGCCCAGCAAATTTATACTCTCAAAAACAGTTCTAACTCCCTAGAATAGCAGCACTATTCTTTGGGATGGTCTGTGGGTGACAAATGGTGCCTGTGTGACAGGCTGAAAAGGTTTTGTGAAGAAACTGCATTTCTCCTCTCACTGAGCTTCAAGTCAATCACAGTTCTTTTAAACTGAGGGTTTTCAGTAACATGTTTTACCTTACGAGAAAGCAGTAAACATAGGGTTGAATAATATTTTTAAGTAAGTTTGCCCATCCATGTTGCTCAAAATGTCAAAAAGTATACCGATTCTGTTAGCATTGAGATTTTCTATTTTGTTTTGATGAAAAATGAGAATGGAAAGGAAAACTAGCTTTAAAGGCAGTTTATTATTTGTTAATATTGGTCATGCATTAGCAATAATATAGTGATGTGACATCACCAAAAGATATTTACTGTTGGCAAAGGTATTGTGTTATTGTGTATTTATAAATTTATAGAACTATATAAAAAGTATAGGGTGCAGTTGAGAAAGGATTCAGAGTGATCTTTCTTGCAGGTTTCTTTTCTCTCAGTTGTTGTTTCCAAAGTGGCTTTTCTTTAAAACAAAAACCAGGAAATGATGTTGGGATCCTAATGCCCTTTAGACAAAAGCTGCTTTGGAGGTGGTGAGGGAATCTAGAACCAGCCCTACCAGTAAAGCAGCCACTTCAGACAAATAACTCTGGATGTTATGAGAAGGCAGCAAATTATGACTGCTGTATTTTTGCTGCCCAGGAGGGGGAGACGTGCATTAGGATTTTCTTCCTCAGGCATCAAAGTAACTTAACCAGGCTCAGCATGTGTGTGTGACACCAAAATTTTTCACCAGCCCTGCCTGAAGCCCTGTGCAAACACATGGGGGAAGGAGAGAGAGAGAGAGAGAGAGAGAGAGAGAGAGAGAGAGAGAGAGAGAGAGAGAAGCATCTTAACTGAGCCTGTGTGTGTAGATCTTACACACACATTGGACCAGTACACAAGGCACAATCCACACATGGAGGTTGATGTGGGGCCTGCCCCCATGATCCCACTTCTCCTTCCAAATATGAGTATACTTATCATTATCTGAACAAGTATGCTTGGTGGGGAGGGGCAGGCACTTCTGGCACTTATTTCTTTCTCTGCTCCAAATCTTCCCCCAGTGGTCTTTTCCCCCTTTATAATGTCAAATGCATATTTGGTCTCCAGAAAGCATAAATGGCATCAAGGTTCTTGATAAGTATGTTTAAAACATAGCATGTTTTTAGCTCATCAGTGTGCTGTGGGCGGCATTCCCTTCTTGCTTACATCTCAGTTATAAACTCTAGAGGCAAGATGAGTTTCCAAAATGTCCTGCTTTTAATGTCAACGTATGATTTTTTTTAATTCTCCAGAAAGCCATACATGTAGCATGCCTCGTTTTGCTTCTTCCCATTTGTACAGATACACACATTTGCAGGCAGAAGGTGCACTTTTACCCTTAAACTGCCCATAACTTACTGCATAAGAGGAGATATTTGCAAACATGTTTCTGCATTTTAAAAGTGTACATTATGCGTTACTTTGCTAGCAAATATATATTATTCACATCACTTAAGGCAGAGACTGATAACCTTTCTGGGACCCATTTGTAAACTGGACCCACCACCTGTTCTATTGGCTAAGCAGAACTCTTATTTCAAAACTAATTTCAATTGGGCAGGGAGGAAACCTTGTGGGCACCAGGAAAGGCCTCAGTAGGCACATGTGTGTTCACATTAGCAATCCAATGCATGTCTAATCAACAGTATGCCCAACTGAGTTCAAAGGGGCTTACCTCAGGCAAGGTATGTATGTATGTATGTATAGGATCGTAACCCATAGAATCACCTGTTATGAAAAGAAGAAGGTCTAGATTCTGTGTTGCTGCCATATAAATGTGAATAAGCATTAAAAAGAATGAGCAGGGGAGAAATCCATACATTTTAAAAAATCTTAATTTCTCAGAGAGATCTTTGTGCTCCTTGAAAATTTTTGCCATCAGTTTAATGATATTTTAAATGTGGTGTTTCCTGTTAAGGAATGAATGTCTCAGGCTACATTCCTATATACACTGCCCTGAGAGAAAACCCCATTGAACTCAAGTGATGCTTACTTCTGAGTGGGCTGCATAGGACTGTGCTGGTGATGTGATACTGGCTGCTATTGTGAGCAGTTCGGGGTGGGTTTTTAAAGGTTCATTCTTCATTAAAATCTAGTTAGTTATTAAAACATACATTCATCCTGCCATATGCTCAGTGATGCAGGTGCCCATGCATGTTTCCGTAGCTGGATCCCATATCTGCAACTACCAGCTGGGACAAACCTGTAATTAAAGGTGCCAAATAGCACCAGAAGCTGTTCAGCAGGAAGTAGGATTCTGGATTCTGTCCTTCCTAGCCTTCCCTTCCTGTCAAACACATTATAGACACTAGCCAGAGTTTGTATAAGAACCAAAAGAAATGTGACATGGAAGATCCATGGCTGAAGGAGCAATTCATGTTTGAATGAGTGCAGTGGTGCTGAGGCTGTGGGTGCTGAACCCTTTCCCTCATCCCATTTCCCCCGTCTCAGTATTACTTCGAAGTTGCTATTAGCCTAGTGTAGGGACATGCATCTGTTTTGCCCTTAACCAGGGTGAGTGTGTTTCTAGGTATGGATTGATGCAACTGAACAAAGACTCCTCTTCTACATATCCCACTGAAATCAATGTATCTTGAAGTGGAGCATTGCTCTAGCATCACACCCTTTTAACCATGAATTTAAATTTTTGCAATCACTGTAAATGTTGAAGGGTAATATTTCTAGTAATCTTCTCCCCCAGGACTGTATTGCTCCCTGCTTTTTATTATTTCTTTGTTTCACAAAATTTATACACTGCTTGGTTGTCGAAATCATCAAAGCTGTTTAGAAAAAGATACAACAGTAAAAGCTATAAAAATTCACAGCCATAGTTTAAAACATACAAAGGTTAAAATACTAAAACAGATTAAAATTACCTGAACTTTATAAACCTCTGGGTAGGCTTGTCTCAACAGGAATGTAATTATATAGCTGCCATTCTTAATTAACTGATTGAGTTGTTAGTTTCAATGAAGCAACTCCTCAATAAGCTGCTTTATTCCTCCCACAAATGCATTTGCGTTCTAACTATTTCAAAGCACTAAGAGTATTGATAAAGTTACATAAAGTTGAGGGATTTCAAATTCAGATGCATATCAAACAAGCAGGCGGGCCAGTTAAAGGTGGTTAGGGGCCCTGGTGCATTTTCTCCAAAAGACCCTCTCTTACCCCAAAAGGCATGAAGATTCCCCCCCCCCCATATCTTTATTTGTGACATATATCTGTCATAAATAGTGATTCATACACAGCTGATTAAAAAAAGGAACAATCCCACTTCCACCCCCCACAGAAGCACCAAATGTCTACTTAATTACATTAATCTTTTAAGTCATTTCGGTTTTCAAACAAAGGTATCCTTCCACAAATAGCTATGTGTTCTCTGAGGTCAAAAGCATGTTCTTGCGAGGTCACATGTACAATAAAACTATGCCAGGTTGATTGAAAAGTAGTGATTTTCTTGTCTGTTCGACTCTCTCGGACATGGATTGCGAATTTGTCCATTAACATTAAGCCCCAGTGTCGTGAGATCCAGGAATGGGTTCCTTAAATGCCTTATTGGATACAAATTTATACATATTTGCACGACTCTCTTTTTAAAGCATAGCAACTTCTGGACAAATGGAGGTAGGGGGAATGAAGAGTTGCCTGTAGAAGGTCTTGGGTTGAACCTCCAGTATCTCTAACTGGGAGAGATCCTGCCTGAAACCATGAAGAACTGCTGCCAGTCATTGTAGACAAAGCTGGGTGGACCACTGGTCTTGCTTGGCACAAGGCAGCTTTCTATGCTTCTATACTACTTAAACACTGAGGTCAGTGCCATGCAGGTGGGGCTTATGCTGTATTCTAGATTCCTGCTCCTGTGTCATAGACCTTCCACCCAAATGGCAGCTTTCAAATGGGTACAGGAAGTGAAGGCAGTGTTTCTTTCTAATATTTTATGTGGGGCAAAGAGGAATTAAGGCTACAGTCCTACGCCCACTTATTCCTAGGTAGCCTTAATTTTCTCTTATTCCAGGTCCCACTGGACTCAGTGGGAATAACTTCTGATTAAACTGTTGTAAAGCAATTAGTTCATGGTTTTTGGTGATACATTAGCCAAAGTAATGATGACGAAACATAAAGAATGAACCACAACAAAAATGTGAAGAAATGCTATTTCAGATTTATGTGGGAGAGGAGGGGGTAAAACCAATAGCAAGCAATTAGATTTAAGATTAAATTCCAACTTAATGGTGTATGTAATAGCATGCATACTATCATTGGTTGTGAGCTTTTGAACTTTTTATTTTCATTATCATACCTTTGAAACTGTGAGCTAACACCATGTGCTGTTTACCAAAGGCTTACCTCTCTCTCTCTTCCTCCTCCTCCTCCATGTGATGACTACACATAGGCATGTTTTTCTGGTGCAAGCACCACAGCAGCTGGGCTCCCAGGCCAATCATGCTCTTGTGGCATGCAGTGCCTAATCTTTTTCATGTGCCATTGGGAAGGGAGCAGTTTCGCTTCTGCCTAATCCTATGGCCTCCTATTATCATTAATGCAAAGGCAGATGCTGTGGTGGATGGGGACAAATGACAAGCCTATGATGGGGGCCACTGGTCGAGGCTTTCCACATCACCTGGCATGCTGTTGCTGCAGGTCAGATCATAGGAGGGAGGCAGCTGCAGTACAGTGGTGGTGCAAATGATAGGTGTCAGCATGAAACCAGGGTACAGGGACAACAAAGACAGTGAGCTGCAAGAGGAGCCATTCCAGACATCACTTCTTGTGCAATGGTTCCAAATGTACCAGAATTATCTGGCCTTGGCATCAGGGTTAGTTTAAAGGGCGAGGAAGTGTTACATGGCAAATCTTTTCTTCTGTGACTTCATCCAACTCCAACTCCTTCTTTCTTTATAATAATCTGCCTCTTTTGCAACCTGTTTTCTGTTGTTGTTTAACCCCATGGATTTTCATTCCAGAATGAATGAACATTCATTTCATAATGTTGTTCTATCCTTGAAAGACATGGCTATTTTATGTTCATCAGGTTGGCAATTGCTGAACATATGTGGTATCCAAGGGATCGTAATTAATAAATCAGCCTGTTTCTTTAGCTAAGCACGTTCTTGGAAAATAAATATATAAAAATAAATAATATAAATATAAACATTAAAATGCTTCATTAAAACCCATGGGATCTACTTAGTAAATGTTTAGAGGTAGGCACAGGCCCCAAGATTTGTCTTGTAGATCTTCTTTTTTAAAAAATCCTAACAAACTAATATATTTCTGACATGATCTGTCCATTTCAATCTGTGATATGGGTTTCAATATACTCTTGTGCAGTAAAGCTCTGAATTTCACTCTAATGAGAAATCTAAAAATGTCTATAATGTTTTCTCCTTGGCAGGAGTAGATGAAATTTGCAGGCACAGTATCCCCTCTAGAGTGGGTGGAGTAAGCCTGCCAAATTGCAAACAAATGGGGCAAAGGGCTTTTTAATGTCAAATTAAAAGGAATTTACTCTCCACCATAATCCATATTAGGGCAATAATTCTTTGCTAAGGAGAGAGTGCTGTGATAAATGAACATTTCAGGATATGGTTTGTTCATTTCCATTCCACATGAATCCAAGATGAGCATTTTAGAATATTCTGTTCAGGAGGCCTCAGTCAGTTCACTAGAATTACAAAATTCTCAGAGTTGTCTAGCATGCAACTAGAAATGGATGCACAGTACAATCCACAGTTTACAGCTAATTCAGTAAAACAGGACACTATCTGTATGTTTTAGTGGTTAAGGGATAACCCCACTTATCTGGGAAAGGGCCCTAATACAGTCAATACATTCCATAGAACTTCCTTCCTTCTGAGCAGAAATAGTTAGACTTGGGCTATAATGCTCATTGTTCCACTATTACTCCACTAGATCTGTTTGGAGTTTGCCTAGGTTTGGTAGGTCTCAGGTTTGATGCTGAGACTGGGATTTTGGGGTCCATTCTCAGGGCAGCAAGTTTAAATCTCAGGGTCATCACAGCTAGTATCAAATTGCTACCTTTGGATCTTGGGTCTAGGCATTTTGCAACAGAGTCTGGTTATTTTAAAGTATGTCCTTTAAAAAAACAACCACTAATCATTCTGAAACTATTGCATTGATAGTTCCCGTCCCTATTTCTCCCCCACCCCAAATTTCCAATGCAGTCCCCCACTCTAATGAAACCTGTTTCTCTCCCCTCCCCAATTCAGTGTTTAGTTATCTGTATCTGCCCCTTTACCATAAAGGACTCTGGCCCTTTATCTCTTGGAACACATCCATGGGCCCCATCTGCCTATCAGTTTTCCACCCTTGAAATCAAGCAGCCCCACAACAATGTTACTAGGTTTGTACGTTTGCTCTGTTCTTCCCTGCTAACGTCTGGGTCCTGCCTTTGCACTATGAGCAGGTCCAGATTCAGCCCCTGCTCTCCTCAGACATCCCTAACTCTGAACTTGCTGTGAGTGGCTTGGAGTGACATTTACATTTCCTGCAATACCCCAGCACACCTCTGGCATAGCATCACTCTGGGGCTTTGTGAGAAATAAATATGTTACAGCTGCCTTTTACATTTCCCACAATGCCACAGAGCAATGCTACACCAGGGTGCTCAAGGGCACTGTAGCTGACCATCATTTAGTGAGTGCTGCTGCATGCTACACCCCTTAATATCACCCCCTCCTGGGCTCATGGGCTACCCCACTTGCATAGAACCGTGTGCACTAGAATACTCAATGCTGAGGGTCCCCTCGAGAGTGGAGCTAGCCCTGACTACTTGTGTTGCCATCAACACTGGCACAGAGATGGGGGGGATATGAAATCTACAGTTTTAAAAGCGAGGAAATGAACTGTGGGGAATACTAGTCCTAAACAGGAGTTCTGCTTGCACGTAAAACCTACACATGGGCAGAGACAAGAGTGCTAACCTCTGCCCCATTGCCTTTCAGTTCATAAAGGGTGAAGATCTGAAGCAGGGTACTTTCTGTCCTCATGGCTGTGGCTTAAGATCTAGCATGGTATATTGCAAGGGGAGCACCCATAAATAGAAGAGGTTGCCCACTTCAGACCTTCACCCACCTTCAACTTGTGGGAGGGCAAAATTTAGCACATTTGCCCCCGCTTGAGTGTAGGTTTTACATGTGAGTGAAATGCTAGTGACACCTTCCAATGTGGACATGGCCTATCTGGAAACAATAGAGAGTGTTATCTATGCCCTTTTGACTAAATGCAGTGCCTTACAACAGAGGACTGCAGGGCTCATCCTTGTAGCTGTACTGGGCTAAACTGAACGAACAGTGTCAACATCCCTTTGCTAGAGACCAAACAATGCAACATAATATAGACTCCTACAAGTATGACTGTCTCCAGTGGTAAAAATATATCTTACAGATGCTGTTATGAAATCCTGCTGAAGCTCAGCTAAGTGGGCTATTGCTTGTTCAGATGGTACATTGTTAGCACAGCATTCTAGTCATGTCATTTTTTTGTTATTTGGGGGAAAAATTAAGAAGACCTGCGAAAACATATCAATACTTGAAAATCAATTCTAAATGTTCTTTTTGTTTGTACAGTTTAGTTACTGAGACTTTGTTATTTACTGATACAAAACTGGTCAAGTAAATGGGACTACAGCAGAGTAAGTGATCATGCCTAGGGATTCCTGGGCATAACCCAGGGAACATTAAGGATGTTTAAGTTCCTCTTATTTCAGCTGAATCCAGATGGAACTTACACATATTTTTTTTATAAGATATTTATTAAGATTTTCAAAGTATTACAAAATAAAAATAAAAAAGTAAGAAAATACAAAATAAAAATAGTTAAAAACAACTCATTCTTTCCATTACTTATTTTTCATTAGCTAATTTCCCGGACCTCCTCACGCCTCCCTTTTTTGTATTCCAGTTCAGTTTGTTGGTTCAGCAAATCCTTACCCTCTTTGTTTATCCTAGTCTTTAATCTTAAGATATTGTAACATTAAATTTTTACCTATTAATAATCCATTTTTCATATTCCTTTATAGTATTACAGCTGAAAACCCCTTAATTTCTATCCAACATCATTCTAACATTCATTAATTTTACAATATTTCTGTAAATAGTCTTTAAATTTCTTCCAATCTTCTTCCACCGACTCTTCTCCCTGGTCACGGATCTGCCAGTCATTTCTGCCAATTCCATATAGTCCATCACCTTCATCTGCCATTCTTCCAGGGTGGGTAGATCTTGTGTCTTCCAATACTTTGCAATGAGTATTCTTGCTGCTGTTGTGGCATACATAAAAAAAGTTCTGTCCTTCTTTGGCACCAATTGGCCAACTATGCCCAGGAGAAAGGCCTCTGGTTTCTTCAAGAAGGTATATTTAAATACCTTTTTCAATTCATAATATATTGTCTCCCAGAAAGCCTTAATCCTTGGGCACGTCCACCAGAGGTGAAAGACTGTACCTTCAGTTTCTTTACATTTCCAACATTTATTATCGGGCAGATGATAGATTTTTGCAAGCTTGACTGGGGTCATGTACCACCTGTATACCATTTTCATAATATTCTCTCTTAAGGCATTACATGCCGTAAACTTCATACCTGTGGTCCATAACTGTTCCCAGCCAGCCATCATTATTTTATGTCCAACATCTTGTGCCCATTTAATCATAGCAGATTTCACCGTTTCGTCCTGAGTATTCCATTTCAACAGCAAGTTATACATCTTTGACAAAATCTTAGTTTTGGGTTCTAACAGTTCTGTTTCTAATTTTGATTTTTCCACCTGGAAACCAACTTTCTTGTCCGAATTATATGCCTCCATTATCTGATAATAATGAAGCCAATCTCGCACTTTGTTTTTTAGTTTCTCAAAACTCTGCAATTTCAGTCTATCTCCCTCTTGTTCCAGAATTTCCCAATATTTCGGCCACTTGGCCTCCATATTAAGCTTTTTCTGTGCTTTTGCTTCCATCGGTGACAACCACCTTGGGGTTTTGTTTTCCAATAAATCCTTATATCTTATCCAGACATTAAACAATGCTTTCCTGACAATATGATTCTTGAATGCTTTATGTGCTTTGACCTTATCATACCACAAATATGCATGCCATCCAAATACATTGTTAAAACCTTCTAAATCCAAAATGTCTATATTTTCAAGAAGCAGCCATTCTTTCAACCAGCAAAAAGTTGCTGATTCATAATAAAGTTTAAAGTCTGGCAGGGCAAATCCACCCCTTTCCTTTGCATCAGTTAATATCTTAAATTTTATTCTGGGCTTCTTGCCCTGCCAGACAAATCTAGAAATATCTCTCTGCCACTTCTTGAAGCAATCCATTTTGTCCACAATTTGCAATGTTTGAAACAAAAACAGCATTCTAGGCAATACATTCATTTTTATCGCAGCAATACGACCCAGCAGTGAAAGCTTCAAGTTTGACCAAATTTCTAAATCTTTTTTCACTTCGGCCCAGCATTTTTCATAGTTGTCTTTAAATAAATTCCCATTTTTTGCTGTCATATTAATCCCCAGGTATTTCACTTTCTTAACCACTGTCAAACCAGTCTCATTCTGAAACCTCTCTCTCTCTCGATTGGTGTTAAATTTTTCTCTAAAACCTTAGTTTTTAGCTTATTCAGTTTAAATCCTGCAACCTGACCAAATTCTTTTTTTAAAAAAAATATTTTTATTACATTTTTCAGATACAAGCTCCAGACATACAAAAAATACAAGAAAGAAATAAGAAAAAGAAAAAAATAAAGAAGAAAAAAACCAACTTTCCAAAGCTTTTTTATACAACCTACTGGACTTCCCCACATCTTCCTCACCCTGCGTTCTTTACAATAAAAATATCAGCAAATTATTACCTTGTTTCATGTCTTATTTTGTACCTTTCAGATATTATGTTTTTAGATTTAAAATACTTTTTATCAGTTACTTATACCTTAAATTAAACATAATATTACTTTAAATTTCAACCTTTTCTTAATTATAACTTAGTTTCCTGTTTCACCAAATCTAATTGCTGAAGCTAAAACTTCCAAATCGTGCAAATTCTTAACATTCATACAACTTATAATATTTTTGTAAATAGTCCTTAAATTTTTTCCAGTCCTCTTCCATTGTTTCTTCTCCCAAATCTCGGATTCTGCCAGTCATCTTGGCCAGCTCTATATAGTCCATCAATTGCGTCTGCCACTCTTCCAGTGTGGGTAGATCTTGTGTTTTCCAGTGTTTTGCGATGAGAATTCTTGCTGCTGTAGTTGCATACATAAAAAAGATTCTATCTTTCTTTAACACTTTCTGGCCGACAATGCCCAGGAGGAAGGCCTCTGGTTTCTTGGGAAAGGTATACTTAAATATCTTTTTTAACTCATTGTAGATCATCAACCTGACCAAATTCTTGAATCAGGTCTAAAACCCTTTTAGTACTAGATTCTGGCTCCTGTAATGTCAATACTAAGTCATCTGCAAATGCTCTCAGGAACTTACACATATTTAACTCTGGCTGGGTCGTGTCCATTTTTAATTAATATCCCAAAGACATATAAGTGAGTAAATTCCAAATAACTTTTTTTTGTTTTGCTATTCTGACACGTTGCATTTTTACATCAAACTACCTCAGCTACCTTTAATTTTTCTCCTCCCTCTAGATATTAAAGCATGCACTTTGTATTTATTAGGGCTTCTGTCTCAACCAGCCCTTCCCAGTTTAGAAAATGAAACCTGTTTCAAAGCCATGCCAATTTATTCATAGAAGACACTGAACAGAACATACTGTAGTTGCTAACAATCTTTACCTGATCCAATTAGGACAGTGCATGCACAGAAACAAGCTTCCACACGTCTTGTGTTGTGATGTGAAACGTAGTGCTTGGTTTGAATTTCCAGGCTTCATCTACCTTTGGGCAGGAGGGGGTAGATTAGGAACTGTGAGAACAGCCCTGATAGGAAATGGCAGCACCAATCACTTCAGTGGTAGGAAAGATGAATTTAGACCCCTCCCTTAAAAAATAAAAGTGATAGATGTGTCCACAGTCAACAGTATCAACCATCTTAGTTAGTGGTGTAGATTGTTCAGCTCAGTGCATGCATAGCTGGATCAGGAGCTATGGGTCTGTGAGGTGTTGTTTAATTATCCAGAATAAAAAACCACATACCCAGGAACAGAAACGGTCACTGCTTGTATATGCTTAATTTGCCTTAAAAGATTTGTGCTTTTTCCACTCATGAGTCTTTTTCATTTTGTTTCTCCTGTACCAGATATGTAATTATATAAAACTCTGAAAAACATGCCATAACAATGAAATGTGACTGTCAACAGCAGACTAACGAATGGAATAGAGTGGACCAATAATTTCTCAGCTCCTGTTGTAAACTGTTGCAATTATACACTGATTGTGTTAACTAATTGTTACTGTGCTTTTACTCAATACTTAACCATTATCAGAAACAAGTTCTGGGAGATCACCTTTGTGTTTATGGAGAGTGTAGATATTTCCCTTGGTACAAGCACAGTGACTCGAGTTGAATGATATTCATGACAGTTCTTGTGCTATGGATTGTAAACATTGTACAAATGTATTTGGTATTCTGTTTGAAATGAAGATTCAAAAAATAGTTAAATGAAATGAAATCCTTCCTGTAAATAACTATATTCAGATTCCATGTATACGAACTTTCCTTTAGAGTCCCGATCGTGAAGAGTGTCTTTATCAGCTAGAGACTACTGTCTTGTGTGGCAGTGGTTACATGTGCTATAGTAAAGAACACAGTGTGTGAAGTATTTGGTGTACTACAGTACCATAGTTCTTTTGGTCTGTTAAGTAAGTTGCAATTTGTGATGAAATGAAGTTGAAAGTAGTGCTTCATACTAACAAATTTCTTTGGTTACAACCTGATTTTTCTTGTAAAACTTCAAAGGAAAACTTGAAAATTTTATATATTTGGATTTTGTAGATTTTTTTTTATTGCAACACGAAGTACCAAATCATTAAATAAAGTACACTGTGGTCATTTTATGGATGCCGTGGAGTCTTTTAATGGGTTGTCATCTGCTTGTAAATGCATTCTGTTTCAAAAGATTGAGCAACTGTGCAACGGTAAGTCTTCAGGGATCTAGATTTGGCATGGATGTCAACACGAAGAGTCCATATATCTGAGACACAATTATTAGCTGCTTCCACAATCCAACCACGGTTTCTGCTGGAAAGAATTTGCTCCCAAAACTGCAGCAATTTATTCTTATATATAATAGATTTTACTAGAGTTTATAAGGAGAAATACAAAGCTTAATATAAAATATCCTTTTTTGTCCAAACTAAAACATTAAATAAGATAAAAACATAGAAGGGGGGGGAGAGAGAATGAAAGAAAGATTAAGAAAAAGAAATATAAAAGGTATTAAAAGAGAGAGAGAAAACTAAAGAACTTCCTGTTCTTTGTCTGTCCACTATATATAAACAATATTCACTTAATCTGTTCCAGTATAACACCGAACAATACCACTTTCTATAAACAAACATTATCTTCAATCCTCAAATCCAAGTGCCACTATTTCATTTTCTTTTTCATGCAAAAAGTCTGAGGTTTCCACTCCTTAGTAAATGTTAACAATGACAATGGTGTGTGAGGCTGAGGTGTCTCAATGCCAAATAGCTTGTAGGATCCTAACCTCTTTACTAGGAATACCGTATTTTTCGCTCTATAGGACGCACTTTTCCCCTCCAAAAATTAAGGGGAAATGTGTGTGCGTCCTATAGAGCGAATGCAGGCTGCGCAGCTAAGCCCAAAGCCAGAACAGGGAGACGGAGAGCTGTGCAGCGCTCTGTCTCGCTGTTCTAGCTTGGGGTTAGCTGCGCAAAGCCTCCACAGGGCAGTGGGGAGAAGGCACCCCGCTGCCCTGCGGAGGCTTCAAAGGCTGTCCCCGAAGCCAGAACAGCGAGATGGAGCGCTGCACAGCACTCCTTCTTGCTGTTCTAGCTTGGGGATGGCTGCGCAAAGCCTCCGCAGGGCAGCGGGGTGCCTTCACCCCGCTGCTCTATGGAGGCTTCAAAGGCTGCGCTCCGGGGGCTTCAGGCAGCTATCTGCAAGCCTTCCGAGCGCAGCAGGAGTTCCCGCTGCGCTCTGAAGGCTTGCGGATAGCCACCTGAAGCCTGGAGAGCGAGAGGGGTCGGTGCACACCGATCCCTCTAGCTCTCCAGGCTTCGCTGGAGAGGCACTGCACAGTTTTCCCTCTCTGCACAGCGCCCCTTCAGCGAAGCGGGAGAAGAAATGGAAGGGGCTCCGTTTCTCCTGCCGCTTCACTGAAGGGGCGCTGAGCAGAGAGGGGGAGATTCCCCCCCCCCGTTCTCCCCCTCCTATGGTCCGGTGCGTCCTATAGAGCGAAAAATACGGTACTTATTTGTTTGGGCCAACTGACTGTAATGCACTTTTGAACACAACCTCCTGCTGTATGAAATTGCACTACATATGAAGACATCAGTGTTTGCACCCAAGTTAAAAACATAAGGCAAACCTGCCGGATCAGGCCAATGGCCTATCTAGTGTTCTCAGAGTGGCCAACTAGTTGCCTGTGGGATGCCTGCAAGCTGGACATGAGCACGAAAGCACCGTTTCCCTATGATTCCCAGCAACTGGGATTAATTTACCAGCCTAGATCCAGTAAATAGGCAGAATTATTATTATTACTATTAGTTATTACTATTAGTTATTATTAGTTATAATAACTTATATAACTATAAGTTATTATTGCAACTTGTGTGTTGCCTTTCAAAATCAAAGGGCTTCTCAAGCTGGCTTACAATTGAAAGGTTCATAAAGAATAAAACAAAATAACATAATTACATTGCTAAAATTGCATGCAAATTAGAGGTGTTAAAAATCTTCAATAGAGAAACAAACCAACATTAAAAATGTAGCAGCTAGCCTTACGCCCTCAAATGCCATAAGAGGACTTATTTCCCACCCCCTCCCTCCAATATAACAGACGCCATTGGCTTGGATTCTGAAGGAGAGAGCTGAATATGTCAACTTGGTGCTGCTCCCCTGCACAAGCAAAGGAAGGCACTCTTGAACGCTGTCCTCACCTTATCCATGCCATCCTACATTTGATGCCTAATTTGGCTTTCAAACTAATTAGTCTAATGATTATCACATTCCTGACAGAAGTTGACAAACTGTCTAGACATTCTTTCTTTTCAGCGTTAAAAAGAGAGGAACTCTAACAGTAGAAAATTGCCTTCCTGCAAAATCGTTATGCATTTAACACAACTGAACACTTGCTAGGCTAGTTGTCTGCAATATGCCTGGGTATATTATTGGCGTTTCTGTCTACTCTGGTAGTGATATACATCTGTGCTTCTTTATCTGAAACTGGCTGAAAGTTCATTTTATTCAGTTATTTATTATTCAAGAAAACTATAAGCATTAAGAAAAACACACAGGATTTTTGTTCTAGTTGCCATTTCAACTTTATTCTGCAGTTTTTTAAAAAAACTTCACAGAATACCATACAAATATGCAGAAAACAGAATGTGGAAAAACTAACTGAGATATGTTAATTGACCGTAACAATTATACTGCATTTTGCTTTGATACTCAATTCAATACTTTTTAAAAATGAAGGAATTTACCAGTACCATTTTTTCAGGATTGTAACACAAACAATTGCAGTTCAGCATGAGATTGTATTATTTTTAAAAACAACTTACTGTTATATTTGCCACCACCACCCAATCGTTCTCTCTCTTCTCTGTCTCTCACACACCAGAATTTAACAGGACCACTTTCATGCAAAACAGATTGTGAATTAGTGACTTCTAAACCAAACCAAGGGACGCGGTTGGCGCTGTGGGTAAAACCTCAGTGCCTAGGGCTTGCCGATCGCATGGTTGACGGTTCTAATCCCCGCGGCGGGGTGAGCTCCCGTCTTTCAGTCCTAGCTCCTGCCCACCTAGCAGTTCGAAAGCACGCTTAAGTGCAAGTAGATAAATAGGTACCGCTTTATAGCGGGAAGGTAAATGGCATTTCCGTGTGCTGCGCTGGTGCTGGCTCGCCAGAGCAGCTTCATCACGCTGGCCACGTGACCTGGAAGTGTCTCCGGACAGCGCTGGCCCCCGGCCTCTTAAGTGAGATGGGCGCACAACCCTAGAGTTGGACACGACTGGCCCGTATGGGCAGGGGTACCTTTACCTTTAAACCAAGCCAGCAATGTGTTTGGGGAGTGGAAACCCCAATGCTCATACAAAATTTCCTTGCCTGAAGAGCTTTCTCAGTTCAGTGGAGAAAATCCACAGATGCATTCCTTTGCTCCTGTGTATCAGCTTACTTTACTGAACTGAAGAGCACCATCTACCCATGTGTGCATTTGAGCACACATATCTTCATACAGTTATACATTCTGAGATACATACAGGCTCTTTGCATCACTTTTGGCTACAACCTGTGCTGTTGTCAAGAAGCTGCTGCATGTGACAGCTTTTCTATACACATCAGAACTCCAGCAAGGAGTTGTGGGCAAGGACAAATAACTAGAATGTTTGCACTGCACTAGTATAACATCTGATCAAGTCAACAGAAACCACCTGAGCTGTTTTCCATATAGTATTAAAATTTATTAAGCATCCTTCAACCTAAGGTCCCAGGACTGGCTACAACAATTCAAACACAATGTCAAGATCAGTTTAAAACAACTTACAATCACAGAAAGAAAGAGGTTTCTAAAAATGTCATTTGTCTTATCACTCACTTATAACCAGTATTAGAGCTGCCACTGTTTTCTAATGCAAGAGAAAGTAAACCGGATTCGGATGTAATTGCATCATTATTCAGATATTAGTATTTTACAGTTGTTTATTTTGAAATGTTCAAATTTCTTTTACATGTCCAAATGACTGATTTAATATGTTTATAGGCCACTTTTCTAATTAAAATATTCAAAACAGCTTTCTAAAGATAAAGAAACCCAAGAATCTAAAAAGTAACAGAAAGCCACATGAAAGGCCATAAATAAGACTTTTAATGGATCAATAAAATTGGTTCATGGGAAATTATACCAACACCATTAAAAAAACTATCACTAAAAGCCTCAGAAGAGAAAGGTTTGGGTCCCTGGACTGAGGAAGCACACTTGAGCTTTGTATTAACTATCATCAGGTTTACATTTGTTGCAAGATTGTGACATGGGACCATTTTAAAAAAGCAAAATCATACCATATCCCATTTATTTAGGCATTTGGGAGAGAAATCAGTGCCCACAAATGTATTTTAACAAATCAATTTAATTTTCTGGCAGCTCAATTCTAACCTGAATCTAGCAATCTTCTGATAGGCGCAGATAAGTGCTCAAATGTTCACTGAACAGGAAGGCCTACCCTGACCAGAAGAAGTGCACATTGATCTCCTGAAGAGTTTTGGGTGAGGCCCTATTTACACATATTAAAATCTGAAAAGTAATGTAAAGCTCAATTTCACATATTCCAAATCAATGCAGATAAATATTCAAGTATACTGAAAAAGTCTATTTTACAGCATCTTCAGCTGGAGTTTGCTCCTGACAATTTTTAAAGTAGTTTTACTTAAGCTAAAACTAAAAAATAAAGATAAACTCTGCAAAATAACAAATAAGCTAAATATATAAATATTAATTTTAAGAAGTACAAATGAGCATGGCAAGTTATTCTGGAATGTTTAAAAGTAGCATATAAATTTAGGAAACAAGCTACCACTCAAGTAAAGGTAAAGGACCCCTGACCATTAGGTCCAGTCGTGACCGACTCTGGGGTTGTGGCGTTCATCTCGCTTTATTGGCTGAGGGAGCCGGCGTACAGCTTCCAGGTCATGTGGGCAGCATGACTAAGCCGCTTCTGGCAAACCAGAGCAGCGCACGAAAATGCCGTTTACCTTCCCGCCGGAGCGGTACCTATTTATCTACTTGCACTTTGACGTGCTTTCGAACTGCTAGGTTGGCAGGAGCAGGGACCGAGCAACGGGAGCTCACTCCGTCGCGGGGATTCGAACCGCCGACCTTCTGATCTGCAAGTCCTAGGCTCTGTGGTTTAACCCACAGCGCCACCTGTGTCCCTACCACTCAAGTATTTACACCTAAATATCAGAATTACTGATATTATCCTGAAGGCGGGTATTTAAACAGAAGTCACATCACTGAAAGTTCAGTATAACTCATCAATTTATGGATTACAAACCAGCTCTCTTCAGGTTAAATAAGCCACCAAATTTTAAAAGTACTTAAAAAAACAACCTAATTAAAGCATTAAATATTACTAGTTTTACTACAGACCAGCTTGGAATACAATTCCAAGGATAAACATGCTGACCTATCATTTTGCATCCAGGGCCTCTTTATCCATTTTGGCAGGAAAATGCTTGTATGGTCGTGGTTTCATGCAAGATATTTATCAGGCTTTCACAGTATTGTCATATATTTCTGCCAGCAGTTGGTGCCAAAATGCAGACTCTCTACATAGGAGCGCCAGATGGTTTTTCAAATCTGTTTCTGGTCTATTGTTATTTTACCTTTTTGGAAGTTTTACATTATTGCTGTTAATTTTTTTGTTTGCTTGTTTTAATTTTTTTGTAAACAACTTCCAGCTGCGTGTTTTTAACCCAGAAGCAGTGCATAATTTTTTTTGAAATAAATGTTAAGGCCCCTATGTGGAGCCAGTCTCCCAACAACTCTCAGTGGCTTCAACGCTGCCATCACAAATGGAGCAGTACCTATACACCCACCACTTAGCTTTCATAATATATGGGGAGAGATAACTGCAGCTGCTATGTGAATTAGCTAAGTTTCCATCTGGCACAGCACTGGTCCACACAATTTTCAGTGCATTCATATCCTTCTAAAGTGCTAAAACTCTACATGTTTTGGAATTTTTCTGATGCATATGGCTATCCAACTACTGCTCTTTTGGGCTAAAGAACTGTGCAATTGTATAGTATTAATCCTGCTTGCTTCCCTTATTATAGAGTGTCTATGGAAATTCTAAACCTTCAGCCACCACCAAAGATGGAAAACAGAGAAAACCTTTGAAGGGACGTATTAGAGGGAATACTCTTCTTCTACAAAGAGGCAAAACTCAGCAATGCAAGTTCATGGAATTCCAAATAAATACTTTTGCAGCACAGCAAATTGTGATGGAATTCGCATTTCTAGGGATTTCAAATGAAGGTAATGCAAGTTAAATGTTCCTTACACATTGTAAAACTATGGCATCCACAGGGCCTTTTCTAAGCACCCTTACAGTGCAATCCTATGCGTGTATACTCAGAAGCCAGCCTCCATTGAGTTCAGTAAGATTTACTCCCAGGTACCCATGCGTATTATTGCAGTTTTAGTTTGACAGCAATAGCATCATCTTCATTTCACAAATGTTAATAAATATAATTAAGGACTTTATCATGATTGGAGAATCTCTGTTACACCACACAAGACATGAAATGGACACAGCTATAATGTTCAAATACATCCTAATGTTATCTTCAATTTAAATAAAATTTGTATGGAAATTTCATATATTTTCAACAAACCAAAAAAGCCTTTTTATAGCTTATTCCAAGGTACAACTGTGCTTTTAAAAATATATCAATTTTTTGTGTTGGTACCTAAAGAGTAAGATTCCCAAGTTCCAGATTTAACAAGGATCTTTTGGGGAAATAACTTGTTTTTCTGTAAAACTGTACAATTGTAAAGAAAGTAAAATACAATAGCATTTTTCTCAAATATTACATCACATCATAAACATAATTTAAAAATATTTTACAACTATTTGTGAACCCAAAAAGACACTAGTCTTCTTTTTTCTGTGTTTCAAATCGTTCCATCAATGCTCTAAATACATTTCCTGGTATTTTCTGATGTTTGTCTATTAAACATTGCATTGCATTTTTTGCCTGTAAGGTCAAAAAGAAAATAGCTCATTATTGTAACAGCTTTCAGTCAGTCACAGATTAAAATTAAAACCAGCATTTAGCCCTTTTAGTAGCAATAAAAACCCAAGATACCAGCAGTTTAATTTCAAAATTACAAAACAAGTGTGAGATGCAAATGCAGAAAATGGAGTACGAAGTATTAGCAACTGTCAGGTGGGTTGAAGTTAGAATTCTGATGCTTTCTATCCAATGATTTATAGCATATAGTTAACAAAGCTAAATAGTTAACATGGTGTCCAGACCCAAAATATGCAACGAAACCCACAAGAAGTCTAATGTTTGTTCTCTAATAATATCCCATATGTGTGGCAAGGTAAACTTGGTCCTCTTCCTTAACCCAGCCTAATGCCAGACTGAATCATCCACAAAAACCTGAAGCTTAGAAGTCACAATGCACTCTAGCATCATGACCAAGAATGGATAATAAGAGAAATTTCTGGCTGTGAGTCCAGAATAGCAAGATTCAAGTTGGATATGTTTCAACAAATGTATTTTAAAGCTTGTAAGGTCTATCTTCAAAAGGAGATATGTGCCACTCTTCTCCCATCTCTCATTATTCCTTATTCTACTGTCCTTGCACTCTCTTGTTTCTTTAGTTCTTTGCATCTTTATCTCAGCCAGGTCAAATTCACCTTTTCCCATTCCCATTCCCATTCTCAAATCACAACCTCCCAAAATGTTCTCCACTGATTTAGCATACCGCGGAGCAATCTTGGCAGTTCACCCCAAAATCAATGAAATTAATCAGCTTCATCCCATGGCTCTGTGGGATGTTTCCATAACTGTATTCAGAACATAGGAATATTACACTACAATTATTTAGGATTAGGATAGTAACTTTGCTACTTCAGCATTATGAAAACAAAAACTTACTTTTTCTGCCAGTTCTACAGCAGTGACATTTGGGTCATATGGAATAGGATCTCCAATATATGTGCGTAGTTTGACAGGGAAGTTTCCATACAATGGGACTAGTGGCCAACGAGTCTTCTCATACACCCATCTAAGAAATTCTGGTTCATTAAAAAGAAGGCAGGGGAAGACATATTTAAGAGAATAGCAGGTAAAATAAAGTTCGGTTGCCCAAATCATGCAACTCTTTAAAGGTATCTTGGAGGCAATGGCTTTCAAGTCATGTTTATACAGTAATGCCTCATAAATTACTGATGCAAGCTAAAAGCTACACAGTTCTGGAATATGTACAGGTATATCCAATCCTGAGCTAGTTGCACAGATTATGCATTCTAAGACAGAAGTCATGAGAGAGAAGAAGTACAGCGGTGCCTCGCAAGATGAAATTAATCCGTTCCGCGAGTCTCTTCGTCTAGCGGTTTTTTCGTCTTGCGAAGCAACCCTATTAGCGGCTTAGCGCTATTAGCGGTTTAGCGGCTATTAAAGGCTTAGCGGATTAGCGGCTAAAAGGCTCTTAGCGGCTTAGAAAAAGGGGGGGAAAGCGGAAAAAAATCGGAACACTCGCAAGACGTTTTCGTCTTGCAAAGCAAGCCCATAGGGAAAATCGTCTTGCGAAGCAGCTCAAAAACGGAAAACCCTTTCGTCTAGCGGGTTTTCCGTCTTGCGAGGCATTCGTCTTGTGGGGCACCACTGTAATTGCTGAAATATCTCCAAGATGTAGGTTGTGTTTGCATGTAATGTTACCCCCACCACCAATCACAAGCTTTTGCTTCCATTTCCCACCAACCAGTAATATCTGAATCTGGACAAACTGTTGATATTAATTCTGGTTTAGGGAATCCTACTGCATTTCCTTAACTATAGTTAACACTAACCACAGTTCTTGGTTCAACATACTGAATAACTACAGTTACTTGAAAACAGAAGCAAAAAATTATGATCTCCTCTTCTGCATGACTGTGAGAAGAAAAAAGAGAAGTGCAGGAATCCAAGACTATAGCTTAGTATAAAGTATGAATGAAGCCTTAAAATTGCAAGGTGGGAAGCTATTTTAAAAGATTAGGTCCTATATAACCTCTCTTCCCTAGTGTAGCATAGTAAAAGAAAGAGATTCCAAAAGTTGCTTTGGAGGAAAGAGTCATTGTTCTAGAAACATATTGCTGCTTTCTTAAATACCTGTGTTATAAGACAGGGAGCATGTCCTGTGATAAATATCAGTAGATTCTCTGCCTAGCCTTTCTTTAGGTCTTCATAGGACCATAGTCAATCAATGTGCTATTGTCATAAGAGGGACAGAACTTATATCTACACAAGTGTGAGAACTGCAGCAAATTCCCCACCCCTTTTAGGAAGACCCTTAAATGAAATTTAGTCTGCCTTCTTTATCTTTGATTATACATGCAATTAGCTAATATTTTAAGATTTACTTAACAACTACAATAGTGACCCCTCCATTAATTTTTTTTAAAGAGCCTGGTTTGGGGGGTTGGGTGGGGAAAACCTCTTGTATAGTGCCTAGGAAAAAGAGAAGGCAGGAAGCAGGCACAGGGAAAGCAGAGCAGAAAGATGACTTATGAAGTATAATAATAATAATAATAATAATAATAATAATAATAATAATAATAATTTATTATTTATACCCCGCCCATCTGGCTGGGCCTCCCCAGCCACTCTGGGCGGCTTCCATAAAAACCAAAAATACAATAAAATATCACATGTTAAAAACTTCCCTGAACAGGGCTGCCTTAAGATGTCTCCTGAATGTCAGGTAGTTGTTTATCGCTTTGACATCTGCTGGAAGGGCGTTCCACAGGGCGGGCGCCGCTACCGAGAAGGCCCTCTGCCTGGTTCCCTGTAGCTTTGCTTCTCGCAATGAGGGAAGTATGGAAACCAAAGTATGGGATAAACAGATGTAGGGTGGCTGCCTAAAGGATGGTTGAAGGCTAGGCTGAGAAGCAGACATATGAGAGGACTGAGCATGAACAGGGTGGAGGCAGAGAACAATAGAAAGGAAAGCAACAAAAAGGATCAGGGGATAGAAAGGCAACAAAGCCTTCTGTTATATTTTGTAATGGTTGTGAATTACACTTTTTCTCTGTCTCTCTTTTTTACAAAATTGAATCAAAGGCATGGGGGGGTATGTAATAGGAGATTTAAGAAAAAATAGAACCAGTCTGGAACACCTTGCTACACAGAACAATATATATCTAGGTATTAAAGCTTTGCTAATAATTCCAAAAGGACAACTGACACTTGTGGATTTTTAGAGCTTGAGTTAGCATAAAGCAACCTCATCCCTCCAGATGTTTTGGATTACAAATACATATTCACTTCACAGCACTTAATGATTAAAGTGTCAATCACATTGTTCAAGAAAGAAAATCTTACCCCTATATGCACCAAAGATAGCAAGCCAAAGGTTCAACCAGGAAAGCAATAAATGCAACAACTGAAAGCATAATATAAAAACCCAAAAAAACCTGAAGTTGCTTACTTATTCCACCAAATGTTCGAACGCTTTCCCGAACATTTTGTGTGAAAAGGGGAATGATGGGCTGTAAAGATGAAGGACATGCGTTAGCAATTTCTGTCTCAAACTCAAGGCGTTGCATCCTAAATAACAGTGTGCATCCTTCAGTGATTACTCACTAACGATTACTTTGTATCATTATAGGATTAATTAAATGAGTAGAAAGCCGAGAGAACCATGCTAAACCATTCATTAATTACATTTGTATCTTATGCTTGCTCCAAAGAGCTTAGTGCAATTTTCCCACTTACTCTTTTCACAGCTGTCCAGTGAAACAGATTACCCAATGAGATTCATATGGGAATGGGCATTTGAACCTGGGTCTCTATCACAAAATTGAGTTTTTAGCCACAGCATAATATGAATCCCCTATTATTACACCTATAAACTTACAATGTGATTCTGTAGAGAAAGAAAGAATTTGTTTTGGAGTAAGAAAAACCCTCAAGGTAAATCTGCATTTTCAAAGGAAAACCAAACCACTCTACTCACAACTAGAACAATAATCTATTTCACCCAAATGCTTGTGTTTCATAGCCGCATATTCTAACAGAAACAATTGGAATGCTAATAATTAAGGTATATAGGATCACAATCAATATCTTATCACTTCTGATACCATATTTTTCACTCTATAAGACGCACCAGACCATAAGACACACCTAGTTTTAGAGGCGGAGAACAAGAAAAAAATATATATCCCTCTCTGCGCAGCGCCCCTTCAGCGAAGCGGCAGGAGAAATGGAACCCCTTCCATTTCTCCTCCCGCTTTGCTGAAGGGGCGCTGCGCAGAGAGGGAAAGCTGCGCAGCGCCTCTCCAGCGAAGCGAAACCAGGAGAGCAAGAGGGATCGGTGCGCACCGATCCCTCTTGCTCTCCTGGCTTTGCGTTTGCTTTCGCTGAAGCCATGGACCCTGCATTTCCCCTTAATTTTTGGAGGGGGAAAAGTGTGTCTTATAGAGCGAAAAATACGGTAATTCTCAGCATTCTATGTGAGCTGTTCCTGTTAAAAAACATTATTATGTCCATAAGATCATTAATTTCATCCTCAATGCAATTTGAAAAAGCAGACTTTGCCTTCTATTTATTTAAAACAATTAAGGGCAAATGAAATTAATTCTCAGAATGAAAAGACTGATACAATTAAAGCCTTTTTTTGTACCAGGAGAGCCCCCCTCCAAAAAAAAGATGGATCAAGCCATCAGACTGTATGATAGTCAATCAGACGAAACATCTGAAAGCAACATAACCTATTAAGAAATCTTCAGTAATAGCCTTGCATATAACACATTCATTTATTCACATCAGTCTAGATGGCCATTCAAAAGATAAGACAGGAGGAACAATTCAGGATTTTATTTGATGTTCTGTAATTTCCAGGAAATTGATGGTTTTGTTGGCATACACTACGGTGTTACACAGAAGAACCAGAGCACTAACACAATACTTTACCATTTATACAACTACTTTGGAATATGTAAGATCTGATCAACTTGGATAAATGGAAACATTATTTATATAGATTCTCAATGTATGTGGTAGGCTTCCATACAAACATTTTTTGAAGAGCCATTAAGTGCATCCATTTTGTTTCAATTTCCGCTTGCTTGTCTCTGCTTCTTGTAGTTCTCTCTGGATGAAGACCATGAGCAAGCAAATCATCTGTCTTTACTTTGTTGATTTTACATATAGAAAGATTCCAAGACTGATGGTGCTGGTTTGGTTAAGATGCCTGAAGTTATATTGCATTTATGCTCAGAAAACACTCACCACTTTTGCATTAATAGCCACTTGAGCAAATCCTTTACGATTTCCCCATAGTATGGGGTAGTATTCATTAGCAAACAGGGCTTCCCGAACTCCTCCTGGTGAAATGGCCAATGAGCGTCCGCTCTTTAATGCTTTTATACATTCCTCCTGTGATCCAGGCAAAGTACGAAACACATCAACTACGATTTTGAAACCTGCAAAGAGTTAAGAAACAAATAGCTCATGAGAGAAATCTGGAATAAACAGTAGGCAAAAAAGAAAAATGGAAATATTGAACAAAACCATGAAAGAATTGGATTTTATACATCTAAATGCAGTCCAGCACCCACCTCTTGTTCACATCCTCCTGCATCAATATTGGGCTTAATCAAAACATTTACTGTATTTTTTGCTCTATAAGACGCACCAGACCACAAGACGCACCTAGTTTTTGGAGGAGGAAAACAAGAAAAAAAATATTCTGAATCTCAGAAGCCAGAACAGCAAGAGGGATCACTGCGCAGTGAAAGCAGCAATCCCTCTTGCTGTTCTGGCTTCTGGGAAAGCTGCGCAGCCTGCATTCGCTCCATAAGACGCACACACATTTCCCCTTACTTTTTAGGGGGGGGAAGTGAGTCTTATAGAGCAAAAAATACGGTACTTTCAAAACAAAATAGTGATAATTTTAAGCAACTATTGACTCATCATTTTTCTCTAGGACAAAGTTTGTTACCTAATTTCCACATATCAGGTGCATTTGGGCCAATTCAAGCTTAGTGCTGCAGGGCTTACACGGTACTAATACAGAAACAACAAAGCATTACTATTATCACTCTAGAAAAGTTGGTGCTTTGAAGATACATTATATTTCATAAAATTTGTGAATTGTTTTATAGACTATAAATTTAAAAGCTTCATAGAGTTTGGTGTAATCAGACAGAATTCTCGGTACAATTAATAATTTGGCAAGTGACCGTTCCATTTGGTCACATTAAATTTTATTTAGTTTAACAGTGTCTTTCTACACCACTCTCACCGAAGGGTAATGGCTTAGCACAGCAAGATATATTTCATGGCACATTTGGGAATTTTAGCAAAGGGTAAAGGAAACAACTATGGCAAATGCTAACCACTGTTAAGTATTACATCTGTATGGGGCTGCAACTGTGAATAAGAAACACCTTATTTTCTAACCATTCCTCAGGAATGGTTATTTAGTTTTTAATATAGGATATATTTTTAAAAGTCATGAAAGATACTGTTTCCATCTTCAAAGGGCTACAACTAGAAAAGGTACAGTCAATCCCTTTTCAGATCATTGTTACCAATTTTCACCACTGAAGACAGAACTCAGTCCAGTAAGCAAATCATAATAAAGTAAGTTAAATTTCAAATCTGCAATGCAGAAGCCACAATTTAAGAACATTCTCAGTGAGTGTGTTCATGTGTCACGGTAAGCTATGGATCCCAGGTCTGCGATCTGAAGTCACATGGAGCTACCACATTGCTACAGGTAAGCAGGGCCAAGGCCTGGTCAGAATCTCAATGCAGAACTGCCTGGGAATCATATGTATACCATCTTGGGCTCCATGGTGGAAGAAAGGTAGGATATAAATGTAAGGGGGGGGGGGAGAGAGAAACAAAACGACATACAAACACAGCCAGTGTTCATTTCTGCATTTTGAGTTGTTCTAAAACTCTACAAACTGCATATTTGCTCACTGAATTTATGTATGAATGCACCTGTGTATACAAACAAATAAACTCTGTCCATAACACGTGTCTTCAGATGTCCAGTTAGTACTCTTAACTGATCTACAAGCATCATAATCACATTTCACAGTTTTTACCTGGTAATGAAAAGACGAAGTGATCAGCAACTACATGGATGAATTTTTTCTTCTTAGCAAGAACAACAGACACGAAGTAGAAAAAGTCTATAGGTGTTGCTCCGTGATAAAAAATAAATAGGGCTGGTCCATCAGGTATTTTTTCTAGGCCATGCACCTCATAACCTGTTAAGAAGAGAAGGGAAGGTTAACATTTGATATCAACTTTGCATTGCAAAAGCTTACTCAAAGAAGCACCAGAACTACAGTTGCAAATGACAGGCAAGCAAAGGCCACATCACAACTGGACATTCAATATGAAGGATTGAGTACTTTCCTAGAAAGAAAGCCTCTTTTGAACTACTTTTTAATGCCCTCATAAATGACTGACTTGTCTGCCAGTTAGGTAACTGCTGACTTCTCTTTTGTTACTTTAGACAGAAGTTGCATTGCTCTTAAAAATGATATCTTGTATTGGACTAGCTTCTGTCAATGAAAAATAGTAAGAGCTTCTAATCTGGGTTATATGGTTACCTTGGGACACAAAAGTAACCATCGGGGGTTCATCTCAGTTTCTCCACCAGCATATGCTAAATCTCATAATCTTGTTTAGTTACTCTTCAACATACTTGTGCACTCTTTGATAAATGCAGTCAGTATCAATAAAGTCCATCTCCAAAGAAAGCATTCCTGTTCTGTAGAGGAATTATAGTGTCCTGCCAAAATTGCAGTGACTTTTGTCCTTTTCAGATCATTGCTGCTGTTCCATTATCAAATATTAAGAATCTCATTCCATCTCTGCCTTGCTCCTGAGAAACATTTTCTGCAAGTAGAGTGGGCAATTGAAAACATATCTGATCATTCCAATACAATTGGCTCCACCCCATGAAAGCACATATATGAAAATCTGTAGAGAAAATCCGCTTACAACATTACACTACCTTCAAAAGGAATTCTTCTGTTGATAAGGAATATGTCCCATCTGACTCAAAAGATTTCACTGACTACTTCATGGGCACACCCTCTTCTTGAAAACACCTGCAAAGTGGGGGAATAACCACCTTTGTTGTTGCTGTTGCACAGAGGACCTGGAGCTGTAGACGCTAATCTTTAAGAACCACCTGCTCACATTTAGAGTTTCCAAGTCCAGGAATTGAAGAGACTGTTCTGAATGGGGTTGCACTGTACCTGAAAAAAGGTACATGGTTTGGGAGCTCTCCAAGATTTCAAAGCTGTCACTGGAAGTACAAGTAGCCTCAGTGGGAATAATTACTCCTCACCAGCTATAGCAATTCATGGACTTGGACAGCAGGTCTCAGTAATCCACGCTCTGATAACCTCATGACTTGTTACTGCAATGCACTCTACGTGGGGCTACCCTTAACTATAGTCTGGAAGATGCAGTTAGTGAAAAATGTGGTTGCCAGGCTCCTAAAAGGGGCAGCCAGATGGGATTCAAGTGATTCCAATCCTCAGAACTCTGCACTGGCTGACTGGATGCTACTGGGCCTATTCTAATGTGTTGGTACTGGTGTACAAAGCCCCAGATGACTTAGGAGCAAAGTACTCCTCCCAATACCTACTCTCTCAATGGGAGTGCTCTCCCAATACCTACAGGCCTGTGTTCCAAGATCCAACCAGTGGCCTGGCTTATTGGTGGTGGTCTAAGGCAGTGGCCTTCTCAGTGGCAGCACCCTGAACATGGAACTCCCTCCCAAAGGAAATGTGGTTGTCCCCCACACTGTCACTATTCAGATACCAATTTTTAAAATGTTCACCTGGGGATTTGGGCCATAAACGGGCTATGGAATTTAGTAGTTCTGCTATTTCACTGCCTTTCCATGTTGATCATTTATAAGTTTTTTAATGTGGTGTACTGGTCTGGGCTTTTTTAAAGAAAGAATGGAATAAAATCATTTCAGGTTAAGGCAAGGTAGGGTAAAATATTTAGAAATTTTTCTATGTTTATTGTGCTATACTCAAAATTGTTTACCAAGTCACCTGAGGCAAGATCTGAAAAGGGGGACTTCCCAACCTTCAGTTCATTGTTTCATAATCTAATTATAATTATGTTTCATCAAATAGGTAGGTTGCAACAGGGGTGGAGTGTCCCATTTTACTCGCTTAAGGAGAAACAGGAAATGCCATCCTGGTGCCTCCAGCAATGGTGCCAATTTGAAGAAAAATCTCGCTGGAAATCAGTGTAAATGGCAGCGGTGGAGGCAGTGGGGCAGAAGGGGTGCCCATAAGGACACAGCCTTGGGGGCTTCTGCTGCCTGAGGCAGCAGTCTCACTCTGCTTAATGGCTGGACCAACCCTGGGCTGCAAGACAGGTAAAGATAAATTCACGTGAACACCTGACTATTTAGCCAAATAGAAATGCTTAAGAATATCCAAGAACCGTCATCAACCTGAGTTTAAGGAAAGGGTCATTCCATGTCATTTCAATGAGGTCATGTCACCCTCCATCTCGGATGTTGATGAAATTTGAAACCCACTTAAATTTTTCCTTCCATCTCAAACGGTTTTTAATTTTATAGTACTTCGAAGTTTTGTTAAATCTGCATTGTCTGTCCCTATTGAGACCCTCGGCATAAGATACCCTTGTGTACATTTCTTCTTCTTCTCCATAAACAAGTATCAGATTGAAATTTTACACAGAGCTCAATAAAATGATTACGATTTAAGAAAAAAATACACCAGCACTCAAAAGATTTTATAAATGCCTTTTTTTTTTTAATAAATGCACTTGTAGCCTAGTTTTTTGGGTGGAAAAACTAGGTTTAGAAAATCCATAGCTGTAATAACTTCAAATTTCCCAAAATTAAAACAAGTCTGCACTTTCAAAAAGAACCTATAATAACCAATATTATTTTAATTTTTAAGATATACAACTTTGTTTCATTAATTTTTTTCTATTACAGCTATGGATTGTAGGAAAGTTGTACGAAATGGCTACCCAGTAGCCATTTTCCCCCATGATGTCCAAAATACATAAACTTTTCATTACAAGCAATAAAATATCATAAATTTCATTCTTTGTCAAGAAAGAACATGTCTTTGCAATAATTTTCAACATCAAAAACTTGTGGTTACATCATGCCCACCCACTGTAAATTCGGGTTTTCTAAACCTAGTTTTTCACTTTTGGGTTGGCAATGTCATTTTATTCTGGGATCTGCCTTGGGTAGCTGTCTCAACCCCATTCCTTTCCAAGTTTTCCTGAAGAATCCTGCCCAAACCACTCTTCCATTACACTTTGCTAAAGGCTCTGCTTCATCCACTGTGGGTATTGTACAACTACTTTACAACAGTTGGTCCTGTGCTGTATTAAAAACTAAGTATGCTTTTTAAATTCGGATAATGAATTACCAGAGAAGCACAACCTGTTACCAAAGTTAGCTTCATATGAAAATGACAGGCTTGCTTAAGCGCTTGAACTGGCTTGCTTAAACCATTACAGCTTATAGCGCCCAGAGAGTACAGAACAACCCTGTTACTGGGGGGGGGGGGCAAGGATACACTGCAACTTTTTGTTGCACGTCCTAATTGTTTTTCCTATTGACTTTCAGGTTCATCAACCTGTGCCACTAACACAGTATCAGTGGTCAGGTGAAAAGGGAGATGAATAATGGTCTATAAAACTGATGCTATCAAGGTTGTATACAACTACAAAGATCTGAACTCAGGAATAAGGGAGACCATAGAGATACATAAATAAAAGAGGTGGTCATATTCGGCAAAATAATATTTCACATTGCTAAGCACCAGCATAAAACATGTAAGCATCTGGCACAACAAATATTTCCTAGCACTGCTCTTATGGTACACTGACAGTAAGCTGCCTTAAGGTATACTATTGTATCCTGTGGCAGTGGTGACGAATCTATGAACTATGGACCAGATCAGACCCACAAGACAGCCTCACATGGCCCACCAAGGGCCTTTTCCCTTCTCCAGTCAAGTTAATGGAGAGATTGCTGTTGCCATTAAGTTGCACTGAGGACAAAGACAAAGGGTGATGTCACCTGTAGAATTAATGAAGAGTTGCACAGGGGAAGAAAAAGAAAGGATCCCTGTATGTGCATGATTGTGGTGTATGCCAGAGACAGAGATTCATCGGTGAACAAGTGCAGTGCAGTACAGTGCATGCAGGTGAACATGAATTTCTTTTTCTCTCCTCTGGCATCAAACCCTCAAGCAGGTTGGTCAAAACTGAATGCAGTCCTTGGGCTTAAAGTGATTAGCTACCTTTGTCCTATGCCAGCCATTTACTGGGGACTATCAGATTAAGAACAGAAGCAGACTGAATTTGTTACAGCATTTGCCTGATAATACACAACTTAATATTTGTATATATCAGTCCATTACAGGGACGCGGGTGGCGCTCTGGGTTAAACCACAGAGCCTAGGACTTGCCGATCAGGTCGGTGGTTCAAATCCCTGTGACAGGATGAGCTCCTGTTGCTGAGTCCCTGCTCCTGCCCACCTAGCAGTTTGAAAGCACATCAAAGTGCACGTAGATAAATAGGTACCGCTCCAGTGGGAAGGTAAACGGTGTTTCCGTGCGCTGCTCTGGTTTGCCAGAAGTGGCTTAGACATGCTGGCCACATGATCCGGAAGCTGTACGCTGGCTCCCTCAGCCAATAAAGCGAGATGAGCGCTGCAACCCCAGAGTCAGTCACAACTGGACCTAATGGTCAGGGGTCCTTTTACCTTTACTCAGTCCATTAATTATTTTTATTCTAATTCTTAAAAGTTGTAAAATGCCTTTTTCCATAAAGAGGGCTTCTCCCCACTTCCCTAAATGAATGTGGATAATTGCTATAATTACACACTTGCTGAACTTGTTGGACTTTCCAGAGTCATTCTTCCATCTTCCCCACTAGTTTTTCTGTACTCTTTCCTCTGGAGGGCCACATAATTGTGAAGCTTGGGATGGGGGAAGAGAATATATTGGCAAAAGCATATATATGTGCCTTATTAGACTGCTGGTTTAAGTCAGTGGTTCTCAAGTGGTGTGGCTTGCCACACTGGTGTGGCAGGAGAGGATGTCAATTGTGGCAGGAAGATTCAGGGACAATCAAAGATTCCAGTGAATCAAGAGGCAACACATGTGGGTGGTTCTTGCAGTTTGCCACTCTAATCCTGAATAACCAACTTTTTAGAATTTGGGTCACAGCGTTTGTGGCTAAGAGGTCTTGCTGGCTTGAACAGAAATACAGAAGATTTCTATATCATGGCCTATGCCATGGACAGAAAAGTTCAGGCTCTTCAAATGTTAACTACAACCCCCATGATCCACACCCACAGCCCATGCTGGCTGGGGCTTAGAGAAGTTGCAAGTACAACCACAGCTGGAGGGCCACAGGTTCCTCTTTCCTGCCCTAATTGCATACTTTCCTTTATTTAACTATTTCCCTCCATATGACAGGTTAGGCTAGGCTAGGGCATTGATGGACATTGTGGAGCAAAATCTACCAGCAGATTTCTGGGGAATTTAAGTAGATTGGCAAGGATTCCCAAATCCCCAATTGTTTAGCAATGACTCCCACACCCACATTACTGTATAGTGCTGAAATGAAGCAGAAAGTGATGCATCAATGTGTGGAGGGACTGAAGAGTTCAGTTTTGTTCTGATGCTCAAAGTCACTGGGTTCAGAATTTATTAATTCTAAGTACTTGTGTCTGTTTGCACCTGGCTCTGGTTAATAGATCTTCGGGTTTTAATAGAAAAAAATGTAAATCCCACAAGCCTGAAGTCTGTCCTCCCCTGAGCTATGGGATATTTGAAGGATTAATTAGGCTGCTTAGGTTTTGAACAGAAATAAGTGTGAAGCTATTCATTAGCATTTGCAAGGGAAGGAGCAGAAATACTGACTGAGGTTGGAACCCCATTTGTCTAGGAGTAAAGCCCCACTGAATTGAATGGGACTTGAATGGGAATGAGTAGACATAGTATTGCAGGCTTGAAACAACGTAACTAGTTTTCCTGGTCATCATGTAGTTTTTCAAGCAAAGAGACTTCTGACTATACTTTGCCACCAATTCCATTAGTCAGACTCAGAGGCAATCTCATGCTATTCATTTTCTTCTAAAATATACTTGCTACAATTAGCATACATTATTCAAGCAAAAAGAAGGGAATAAGTCTAGCAACCATGCCTAGAAAGCCTTTAATTGTTTCATTATTGACTTTCACTGTATCTTTTAGAACCTTTTGTAAAAAATCCGATTTACTTATTTAAAAAAATTAACCTCACATCATTGGGCATATAAATTCAAAATATATTTAAATATTAACTCAGACTAAATCTGTCTTTCAAGGACAAACTACGTCACCTGAATACAGTTGCTAAATATTAGTGCCTGTACAGCACAGGAAAGTAACAGACAATAAGTATGACATACCAGACTGGGAAACGATAGTTAAGGTAGTCTGAAGCAGAAGAAAAGTAGACAGAGTTCATTACATGAAGTTCCTGTTTTCTTTGAAAGTTCACAGGAACACCTTGATTTCTGGCAGCTGGGAAGAAGGAAGGAAACCACTGATGCATCCCCATTATTGTCTATTCTACAAGACTTCTCCCTAACAAGAAGCTTGTCTAAAAAGCCTTGTAGTCCAAGATTTATAGTGAACAAGCTAAAGAGTTTATTGTTATATTGTCTTGAGAATCTCATGTACCCTCTTAGACTGGTGCAGTTCTTGCTTAAAAGGAATGAATCACAACAGAATTCCACTTTCCTGTAGGAAAAGGCCTATGCATTCCTATGCACACACCATGCATTCCTCATCAAAGAGGTGTGTGCACAAACACACATCTGGGTAATAGATGGTGCAAAATCAAAATGATTTTGTGTTTTGCTTCTTTTTACGATCTCCAGAAAGTCCACCTTGCACTCCAGTGAGGTTGGGAAATATATGGTGCAACTAGTTAGCAACGAACAACTCAGAAAGAGCTCCTTTAACATAAACCTTATTATCATTTGCCTCCCTCAAACATACGTGAATGTAAAATATAAAGTTACTTTCTACAGTGGAATAATTCCTCTTTCATCAAACAAATTTTTTTACAACGCATACACATTCTGAATATAGGAATGTGATTGATTAGGAAGTGGAATAAAAAAATACTGAACCTCTGAAACTGTAATAACAAAGTAGTTTATGCAGTGCTACTGAAAAAAATGCTTGGGAAAGTTCTTCTGAAAACAAGTATAGGATTTTGTATCCTTATACTTGAAGACTATTTAGCTTATATCATCTACATAAGAAAAATGTACTTACCATTCCATATTCTTCCATGAACATACCACAAAGTTAACACTGCTAGTCTTGCACTATCCCAAAAATCATTTGAATAAACCTCTTTTAGGTGTGTCCGTAACTTGTAAATATGAAGAATAAAAATGCTGACATATACAAGAATGAGGATGAGTGCAGGAAGTAAAAATGCTACAAGCAATGGTGCAAAGAGCCATGTGAGGTAGACCAGGTAACTCAGATATTCGTCCAAGTGTTCGACTCCAGTCCATCCTTCCAGTGTGTAAAGCAGGCAAGTCAAGTAAGACATGGGCATCTGCTCTGCACCACAGGATTCATTTCGGCCTATCATATTCTGTTTAAAAAGAAAACAAAACAAGTTTTTTAAAGTATATAAAGATCTGCATAATATATTATAAAGAAGTGTTTGGAACTGTCAGTTTGAATTTCCAGACAATTTTCACTAAAGACCAGAATACTCTTAAGTTGAATACAGACTGCTGTCATTGCCAAGTAAACACAGCAATCAAGTTTGGGAGTGAAGCAACTAGGGAACCTGTAATACTTGTCTACCCTCTGCTTCTTAAAGTCTATGAAGTGCAATGTATGGCAACAGATTCTTATCTCCCATGTAGCACTTTTACAATAGTAGAAAACAGGCTTTCAATGTTGTAAAATCCAAAGCCCATCTAAGATAGCTTTCATTGTACAGGAGGGACTTTGTTCCAGACTTTATCTTATGAACCTCCCTGAGATCTTTTGATGAAGGGAAGTATATATATCTAATAAACAACAACAACAATTTATGTATGGCTTTCTTCGGTTCTCTTGCTGTGTCCCAGCATCATCCTCTTTGTGTAGTGCAGTGACAAAGACAAGAGCAGCAAACTGAGTTCTATGATGGAAACCTGCTCCGATTTAAAAAGGCTTCAGTGATCATCTTCATTCGTTTAATTCACATGGGTTTACTGGGATACATTGACTAGATCTGTGTACCTGACAGAGATGGGGCCACAAATGTCTTTTTGATGAAATAACCACCTGCTTTTCAAAAAGAGCTATTGGTCCTTTGGGGGGCACTCATCATGTTTCAAAGTCTTTCTTTCAGCAATAAAGAGCAAGCAGACAAGTGAATATCCCACAAAAAGGCACTCCCACAAAACATTTAAAAACAAATACTCAAGTGCACACAAAACAGCAACTCAGTGCACAGGGAGACACTTCTGCAAATTGATGACCGATAGCTGAATTGATAAACAGCTACAAATCAGGAAAGACCAGCTCCAATCTTGTCTCTCCTATAAATTCTCTGGGTGGCTTCCAGCAAATGGGAGCCGCGCTTTCCCAGCTGCACACCTGCAATATCTACCTGACATGGTGTTGTAAGAACTGCCGCGTGAAGCAGCCCCTACAACATTCGTAAAGCACAGGAAATATTAACGGCGCCCGCGCCACAACGCAAGGACTCAAGTCAGAATCAGTGAGAGAGCGCCAAAACCGGCACGGAGATGGGAAGGCCTGCGAGAAGTTGGGGAGAAAAGCAACAGAAAAGGCTGCCCATGTAAAGGGGGTGGAGGGGAAGGCGAGAAAGGAGCCAGGAATGGCTGCCCTCCCTCTGTCAACTCTCTTCCCCGCCCGAAGAGACAACTTGTTGCATCCTAACGAGGAGGAAGGGAAGACGGGCCTCACCTGTCTCGGAGAGGGAGGATGAGGCGGCGGCGGCGGCAGCTGCAGAGACGCTTCACTCGGCGACAGAGCTCGGCCTTTTCTTCCTCTCCTGCCGCCCCCAAAGGGGCGGTATGGCAAGCGGCCACTCCTGGCAGATAGAGCTTCACCGCTATCCCATTGTCCCGAGTGAGGACGCACCAAAAGAGGACAGCGTGCTCTTCGCTAAGCTTAGGGCCGCTGCTCCACCCGGACCCATTGAGTAGGAGGACAGGTGCCTGAACAAGTCAGAGAAGGCGGCTTCCGGGAAATGCGCCATAGAGAAAAAAAAAGGGTAGAGGGACGCGTAACAGCGACTGGATAGAGGGTTTGCGGCTGCGCGTCGGAAGCCTTTAAAAAAACAAACGCCAATCTCGCGTCTCGCCCAGAGGGAAGGGAGGACGTCGTATGGCTGCTTCCAAACAAGAAAGGCAGCTGCAGAGGCTGTTGTAGCTCACATCTTATTTAGTACTAATCTAAAAAGGGAAAAGAGAAATCTAAAACAACCCTGCCAAGGCAAATGCATAAATCCCCTTATTATCATTATTGTTAACAATGTAATTTGTTGCCCGCCGTTCACCCTGAAGTCCCAGGGCACTTTAAAAATGCAAAGCACGGAAAACAATTTAAAACCACAATTCCAAAAAAGGATGGTTCCTAAAAATATTTGTTTAAAATTCTTAAAAAGTAAGGAACCTGAACATCTGAGAAGGGTTTGGATCTGACCGCAGCATCCCCATGGAACGCATTGCCTTGGCCTCTACTGCCACCAAGAGATCAATGCCTGCAGATGTAATATCCTTGCTCTCAACTGTCAGAGGGACACTTTTACCCATTCCAGCCCCCTTTAGATGGCATTCAGCAGGGGTTGGAATTAATTTGTCACTCTCAAATATTTATTTTCTGATTTATCAGTACTGTAAATTGCTTAGTGTCTGGACAAAGTTGAAAAGTGGATTGTAGCAAACCAAATGAAATTGAATTCAGGTAAGACTATGGCGTCTAAACCACTGAGCCTCTTGGGCTTGCTGATCAGAAGGTCGGCAGTTTGAATCCCCACGACGGGGTGAGCTCCTGTTGCTCAGTCCCAGCCCCTGCCAACCTAGCAGTTCGAAAGCATGCCAAAAAGTGCAAGTAGATAAATAGGTAGGTAAATGGCATTTCCATGCACTGCTCTGGTTTTGGTGTTCCGTTGCACCAGAAGTGGTTTAGTCATACTGGCCACATGACCCAGAAAAACTGCAGACAAATGTCGGCTCCCTTGGCTTGTTAAGCGAGATGAACGCCACAACCCCAGAGTCATCTGTGACTGGACTTAACTGTCAGGGGTCCTTTACCTTTTAAGACTATTGTTGGCACCAATCTGTCTCGAGAGACAGTGAAAGAGAGGAGAGATATAGCACCTGCTGTGGCTGTAGGAGAGATATGTTTTATTGCAACTGGGAAAGATGAAGGTGTCTCGCTTCACTGTTAAAGATGCACCATAGCATTTCTTCTATCTGCGTTCCTCTCAGTAGTACCATATTTTTCGCACCATAGGACGCACCGGACAATAAGACGCACCTTGTTTTAGAGGGGGGAGAACAAGAAAAAAAAATTCTCCCCCTCTCTGCCCAGCACCCCTTCAGTGAAGCGGCAGGAGGCGCTGCGCAGAGAGGGGGAGAATTTTCCCCTTCTTGTTTTCCCGCTCTAAAACAAGAGGCGGCTACCTTGGAAGCCTGGAGAGCGAGAGGGGTCGGTGTGCACCGACCCCTCTCACTCTCCAGGCTTCAGGTTCCTTTCGACCTGCTCTTTGGAGCTGGCGGGGGAAGCCCACCACCAGCCCCAAAGAGCAGGTCAGGGAGCAGCGGAAAGGCTGCTACCATAGTCGCGCGTCACCTCTCCAGCCGGGAGAGGGTCGCGGGGCTATGGCGACTTCGCTCCATAGGACGCACACACATTTCCCCTTCATTTTTGAAGGGGAAAAAGTGCGTCCTATAGAGCGAAAAAATACGGTATTTTCTCCTCTTGTCACAGCTGTGAATACATGACTTGGCTGTCTCTTTCTCTCCAGGCACTGCAGTCATCTGCAAGGGTTTCCCACACAGTGGGGTTAATGTTGCCAGCCTTCATGTCATGTTTGTAGACATATTTATACCTGAATTCAGATATGGCTAAACACAACAATAAGTATTTACAAGTGCTTGAATCACTTTACAGACATAATCCTCTGAATTCCATACCACATTCTATGATGGGATACAGTGGTACCTCTAAATGGGAACGGGATCCGTTCCAGAGCCCCGTTCGCATCCTGAAGTGAACGCAACCCGCGTCTGCGCATGTGCAGGTCACAATTCGCCGCTTCCGTGTGTGACGTCATTTTGAGCATCTGCACATGCACGAGTGGCAAAACCCATAAGTAACGCGTTCCATTACATCCGGGTCGCCGTGGAGTGTAACCTGAAAACGCTCAACCCAAAGCTACTTCAACCTGAGGTATGACTGTTCTGACCTCACATTGCAAAGAAACAGTACCTGGACAGAGAGTTACAGTCATATCTCGGGTTACAGACACTTCAGGTTGCATGTTTTTGGGTTGCACACCACGCCGAACCCGGAAGTACCGGAACAGGTTACTTCCGGGTTTCAGTGCAAGCGCAGAAGCGCTAAATCGCGTTTTGCGCAGAAGCTCCAAATCATGACCCGCACGTGCGCAGATGTGGCGCTGTGGGTTGCGAACATGCCTCCTGCACAGATCATGTTCGCAACCCAACCGTCCACTGTACTGGTTTTCCCAAGATGACCTAGTAGATGCTCCATGAAAGGAAAGATTTGAGCTATGGCAGGCGTAGGCAAACCTGGCCCTTCAGATGTTTGGGGACTACAATTCCCATCATCCTTGACCACTGGTCCTGTTAGCTAGGGATGATGGGAGTTGTAGTCCCAACACATCTGGAGGGCCGAGTTTGCCCGTGCCTAAGCTATGGGTTTTACAGGTAGCATCACAACAGTTTTTTTAGGCTAGAGTACAAAGTGAAGCAAAAGTATTCATAAAAACCTGGTAAGAGAGACTACATTAAAATTCCTTGTACATTGTTAGATGCAACAGTCATACATGCATGCATTTTGCACTGTGTACTCACAGCAAGGCTTGTGCACATTACGCATTTTGCAAACTACTTCTTATATAGACGGTTTTCCATGTAGCAAGTTTGCCACACAGTGGTCCTCACACGTCTATTTCTTCACTGGCCTTCTGGAAACAAAGCTGTACTTAGAACTCCACCTTGTGGTGATTTATCTGCTCCATCTAATGAAAAGATATAGGGTGGAATTCAATACAGTACTGTGCTCTTTCAGTCATTCTATCTGTGCAAGCATTTCATGACACCCAGTAGAATTATCCCTCCTCTCTTCTCCCTGAAATTAACAGAAAGGCAGTGGTGGTGGTGTTAGGAATACCCCCAGAACATTAGATGAAGCAGATGAACAGAGTTCTATGTATAGCTTTTTGCAGGACATCTGTCACTTAGGGCCACTGATTCTGTGCCGACATGGAGATAACTGCAACCTAGGAAAATAGGTAAATTGAAGTTAATTTGTATGACCAGGGCCGGATTTAGGTTTGATGAGGCCCTAAGCTACTGAAGGTAACGGGGCCCTTTATATGTCCAGCTGTCCTTTGTCAACAACAAATTGTCGCTGTTTTTTGTGTTGAATATATGCTATATGGTAATTTATGGACCTAACAGGTATCTAAAGCCATTTGCACATAACAAAATATGTATTTTATCAAAGTAACTGTTGAACTGAAATACAGTTAAGAAGTATATTAATAGTGAAATGCAATTAAGAAGAAGTATATTAATAGTGAAATAATTATTAAGCTCTAACTGTATGTAGGTTTTATTTTATTTGTTTTTTATCTTATATTTTGGAAATGTACATCCAGGGTTTTTTTCCTTTAAATTTTTTCGGGGCCTCCAAGAGAGTGGGACCCTAAGCAATGGCTTGTTTAGCTTATACGTAAATCCGGCACTGTGTATGATGTATGAAATCCGTGTGTTTATTTTGCATAGGTGTATTGGGACAATCATGAACATCTTGGAGTTGGGGCCATGCTGAATCACAATCTCACATAGGAGGAGAATTAAGGATTAGGAAATGCTTGTTCCTCAAGTACAGTATTGTTACATTCTGGGGCTAGATCAGTGGCATACCATGGGGGTCTCAGATTCAAGCGGCGCCCTGTGCAAAGCCAAAATCCACATCCCCTGCCTCTCACCTCCCAGTTACTGTACTTCATAGTTGCGGCGCCCACTGTGGTGCCCTTGAGGCTTCATGAACCAGTTGTGTCCCCCTAAATCTGCCTCTGGCTAGATGTTCAGCTTTGAATTGCTACAGCTCAGTGCAACGGTTCCCAATTAGCTAATTACTGAGGACCTACTATTTTTCAAAAGCCAAGCCACGGACCCCCTACTTTTGAAATTTTGATAACTCTATAGTAGTTACCTGTGCAAAGCAATTTTTTGAAGAAAATTTGGGGTGGCCCCTAATAAGCAAAGGATTTTAGGTATACTAAAAAGCAGACCATAAAATTTGTGATATTACCACAAAATGCCTATCTCCAGACAGTAGGAAAAACTTGTCTCCATTGCTCCACTACAACTGAATAAACAAACAAACAATTGTGTCCCTAACTTGCCAGTGTTCTATATGCAGAAGGCTATTTATATGAGAGAGTATTCAAACATGTTATTTCCTACTTGTAATCTGAGATGGTACATTGTAGCAAAACTTCGTAGCATATGGTTCTGCTGACTGAGGGATCTTGCACCTTCAAGACATAGGTGAAGGCCTGGTCAGGGCTTGATAAAGTATTGGTGAAGACTGAGTAGAAAACAGCTGGAATTTTGTAATGTTGGTAGTAGTAGTAGTAGTAGTAGTAGTAACAACAACAACTTATTTAGTTCTTCTGTGCCCAGGTTTCATCTCTGGCTTAAAGAGATTAATTAGTCAAATACAGTACTTATTTGGAGTGAGGTTTTTATCATTGCTGATTACCCGATAAGAACGAACTGTTGAATTTATTAGGATTCTGCCGTATATCTGTTTCCTCCCACCCAAAATGTATCTACATAGCTTCCCACAGAAAACAAGAAAAAAAATCCACACAGGCTGCCTTTTGCACTACATAGGCCTGAGCGATGCATTGATGCATCGCCCAGGACCGGCATGGGAGCAGACCGTGATGGTGGCTTTACTCGGCAATATATCATGAGTGAAACCTCCAACGTACTTGACTCCCTCCAGTGGCACTGGTACCAGAGGGATATACCACTAAGTGAAGCTGCCACCCCACTCTGCCCCCATACTACTGCAGAGTGAGAAACAAGCTGCATCGGTGAGGCACTGATACAGCTTGTTTCTCCCTCCACTTTAAACTGCTCAGCTGAGGAGAATACAGCTGCCCGTGCCTTAAACTAGCAGTTTTAGTGAACCCCCCACCCTGCCAATGGTTTGCACTAGTCCGCAGGGTGGGGACTCTGTTAAAGGGCTCCAACCCCACCCCACCCCCAGATGTAGGGAGCCCCAGTGCTTCTCCTGCTCAGGTGCAAGCCAGAGAAGCATCCAGGCTCCCTCAGCTGGGGGGCAGGATGCCTTCTTAGGCATGGGAGCTGTTCAACCGTGGGGTAGGAGGCCTCTTCTACCCCACAGCTGAGCAGTTCAGTGAAGCCCCAATGCTCCTCGACTCGCACTTGAGCTTAAGAGGCATCGGGACTTGCTCACTGTGTAGGGCTGGGCCATGTATCTCAGATGCAGCAGCCAAGATAAATTTGAAGTCATCGTGATATATCAGCATATACAGGTATTTAGCCGCTGATATATCACAAAGAAGCAAAGATCACCAGTGTTGAAGCAATGATTCTTCAACATAAACTTCATTGGATTGGTCATGTGTGGATGCCTGATTATTGTCTTCCAAAGCAACTACTCTATTCCGAACTTAAAAATGGAAAGTGTAATGCTGGTGATCAACAAAAGAGGTTTAAAGACTGTCTCAATGCAAATCTAAAAAAAAAAGTAGTATAAACACCCACAATTGGGAAACACTTGCCTGCAAGCACTCCAGTTGGAGAACAGCCTTTACCAAAGGTGTCATGGGCTTTGAAGACATTCGAACTCAGGACGCAAGGGAGAAACGTGCTAAGAGGAAGGAGCACTTGGCAAATCCACACCGTGATCAACTCTCGCCTGTGAACCAATGTCCCCACTGTGGAAGGAAGTATGGATCCAGAATTGGCCTCCACAATCACTTATGGACTCATTGCTAAAACTGTGTTTATGGAAGACAATCTTACTCGACTATGAGTGATCACCAAAGAAGAAGAATATCACAATGTTGCAAAGAAAGTATTGCCCAGCCCTAGCACAAAATTAAATCATCAGAGAGGAAGCTATTGTGCTAAACGTGGCAATTTGCTTAGGTATTTCCCCTGTTGGACTTCCAAGATGAGACATGAATCCAAAACTCATAAGCCAAGAGTCACTTGAAACCCTACCTAGAATAGGGTTACCAGATGTCCCCGTTTCCCAGGGACAGCCCCCAGATTTGTGAATAAGTCCCCGGACAAATTCCATCCCCGGAATGTCCACGGATTTAATCTAATGTCCCTGGGAAATGCAGCAGCAGCTGTCTCAGCACCCCAGAGCAGTTGGCTCTGGCTGGCTTCAGGAGCTGCTCGGAAGTCCCCATATGATGGTGCAGGGGCTTAAGATGCTGCCTCCACCTTCCCTGACCCTAGCAACTAAGCTGTGAAGGGAGGTTTCATGCTGCCTATTGGAGCAGCCTCCCAACTCCTCCTTGCGTGCAAGTGGTGGCGGGGGGGGGGGGGTTCGCTCAGTTAGGCAATGGGAAGCCTCCCTTCCCAGCTGAGGGATCCTGCTTGCACGCAGGTAGGAATGGGATTGGGGCTGCTCCAGTGAGAAGGGAGGCATTGCGCTGCCCGAGCCTTGCTGCCACTCTCGGCCCTCCTCCGTTTTCCATGCCTGACCCACTGCACACCACTTCCCCACCACCACCACCACCAAAGAACCAAGAACTCAGGGGCTGGCCAGGCTCATGGATCATGGAGAAAGGAGATAGAAGCCTCAGAGGAAGGGGAAATGTGGCGGTTGAGGTCAAGGCAGTGGCCGCCCCTCTGCCACCGCCATCGCTGCAGCATCAACGTCCCAAATGTGATTTATTTATTTATTTAAAGTGTCCACGGATTCATTGAAAAAGATCTGGTAACCTTAACCTAGAAGCAGTGGAAGAGTCCTCTAAACTTGATAGTCATTGAAAACAAGTAGAACAGGGGTCGGCAAAGTACAGTCACCGGGGCGGATCAGGCCCGCCTGGGTCCTAAATCCACCCCCACCCCCCTGGCCATTTAAGAACCCTCTACAAAGCCGAGACTCCCGGCAATGGCGAAGGTGGGAAGAGGCTGAGTGACGGGGGCTCTGCCAATCGAACGCCGTGCCTGGTTTACCTCAGTGGTGTTTGATTGGTAGAGACCTCCCCGCGCCGCGCTGAGGTAAACCAGGCATGGCATTTGATTGGCAGAGCTGCCGCCACTCGGCCTCTTCCTCCTGTCACTGCCACCCCCATAGTGCTCCTGTGGACCAGGGAGCGGAGCAGACGAGCTCACTCTGCCTACCTGCTACACAAGAAGCGGTGGTGGCGGCAGCCCCTGGAAAGGTAAGCGCAGTGCCCTCTTTCTCTAAGCAGAGGTTGAGTGATCCGTGGATCATTATTGTGGCTTTCATTGTGTAATTACCAAGATAAGCAAGGCCCTGGCAGGGGATGGTGTTGCGGACCCCTAATTGGGAACCACTGATCTTGTGTTATAGAATAAGTTGACCTATTGTGCAGACAGCTGGGGTTTGGGAGTAAGTGAACAGGAAACTGTTCATTTAGTCCTGAACCCAAGGCTGCCTCTAGATTTCTGGGGTTTCTTGGGCACAAAGTATCATTGGGCCCCTTGCTTCCTGAAATGAAACCCCACCTCGTTCATGGCCCTCTTTCAGGTCAAAAATCTTGACCAACAGACTAACCTCCTATGCCAAAGAAAAATACAAACTTTTTAATTTTATTGGTTGCCCTTTTTGTATATAACATTGCTTACTTAGAAATAAACAGAAAATACACATACCCATATTTTTCGCTCCATAAGGCACACTTTTTTCTTCCTAAAAAGTAAGGGGAAATGTCTGTGCGTCTTATAGAGTGAATGTGTGGTCCCTGGAGCTGAATTGCCCAGGGGTGAAAAGGAGATCATGGTGTTGTTGTTTTTTGAAAGAGGGAAGTGGGTGTTGAAACAAAGCCACTGATCGCAAGCGATCGGAAGTGAGATAAGGGATGTTAGCAATAAAGGAGGCTGCCTGAGAGAGGGGAGGTAAAAGCCCATGGATCCTCAGGATTTTTACATTGAGTCACCCCAAATTCACCATCAGATCACATAGCATGTCCATGGCTACAGCCTGCACCAAAAAAATCACGCACCCACTGTTGCATGGGGCCGCAATGGCGCAAAAACATGGTTACAAAGCACGGATCCACATGGATCCTCAGGATTTTTGCATTGGGCTACCCCAAACTCACCGTCAAATCACATGTTTGTGGCCACAGTATGAACCACAAAAATAATACATCCACTGTTTCGTTCAGAATATTTTTTTTCTTGTTTTCTTCTGAAAACTAGGTGCGTCTTATGGTCGGATGCATCTTATGGCGCAAAAATACGGTATAGCTTTTAAAAAGCAGTCAGAACGAAACCCTCATTTCTATGTATTGCAACAAAGCTGAAAAGTGATGTTGATATCTATTGATACTTAGAATGATCACTAAGGTGTGCCTATTTAATGTATATGTCAGTTATAATTATCACTGACAATAAATTTTTGCATCATATTGCTTTCCACCCTTGAAACATGCTCCACACACCCACAATTTTTCTCAGGATCCAGACTTAATTTCTTTACAGAAAAAGAAATAACATCTATATATTCTCAGTTCTTACCTTCAAATATTTATGTCCACAAAACCACAGTGGTAGAGCTAAAAAAATTATGCAACGGTGATGTGTTAAAAGGCTTTCCTCATCTGATAATAGAAAGCATGTCTGCTTTTGAGTTTTAACTGCGATCTTGTTCCAGAAAAAGAAAAACAGTATTCTGAGAGCACAGATGAAGGTGCAATACAAATGTTTCAAAATCACTTCGGGGGGGGGGGCGGACCCCTTCTACAATCTTTAGCATATGGGTTGTTCACCAGAAAAATCCACCGTGTTTGAGTTTGACCAGAACTTGAAAAAATAAATCTTAAAAAATAAACAAACCACATCTCTAGGGGTTTTTTTTACCAGCAATTAATACATTTTCAGTCAGTGATAGAAACCCCCCTGAAAATCTGCTCAGAGGCAGAAGGGAGTAAGCAGTAATTGTTCCCTACCACCACAAAACAACTACCCTTCATATATTTATATAATGGGACTAACAGTCAAGAGTTATTAGCGTTCTGCAAATTTCCTATCCAAGGAGCTAGTTTGTCATAAATATTAGCATTTCTAATGCCTTTCATCTGAACAACCAACCTCTGAGTAGCCTGCTCTTCCAGTTTACAGAGAATCTGAGGGTATTAAACACAACTCACCACTGATTCAAAGGGCAAGGCAGCCAGTGATAAAAAGATTTCTGTAGGAATAGGTATACCAGTAGCAGAGCAGAAGTTGTCCCTCTTCTCAATGTGTTGACCACTTTGTGCCACATCCTGGACTGATGTGTTCAGTAATGGGCAGGCAGACACTTTTTGAATGGGAGGAGGAGGTAAGCTCAGTTCTCACGTGGCAGCTGCTCTTTGCAGTGCCTGCCACTGCCAATATGCAATAGCATTTGGGCTGTTGCATGTCAGGTGATTTGATGGTTGGCAACCACCATGGCTGGCAACCAATAAGCTCACACTCAAAAGCACAGGTACCATGCCTCCTACCCAGCATATCTGACTCTGGCCATGGCCTCAGTATTCTCTTAGGACAGCTTTGTATACGCATGTATCTCAACTGCATGCTGGCTTCCCTTGGGCATCTGTGAATAAAGGATCCTGTACTAGAAGGGCTTCATTTTTTTAATCAAGCAAGGCTCATGTTTTTTAGACTTCCAAACCCACCCCTCCACACATATCCTTCCTGCTAAGGGTTGCTTTTAAATGCATAAGGCATAAAATTACATTCTTGCACGCGCGCACACACACTTTCTTAGAACACACATCCTCACATGTACATAAACCCTTTCATGGAGTTGAAAAATGGATAACTGAATCATGAAAATACAAAATTTTATATACCGTATTTTTCGACCCATAGGACGCACTTTTTCCTCTCCAAAAATGAAGGGGAAATGTGTGTACGTCCTATGGGGCGAATGAGGCTTTCGCTGAAGCCTGGAGAGCAAGAGGGGTCGGTGCACACAGACCCCTCTCGCTCTCCAGGCTTCGCGCAGATCTCCGCAAGCCGGGCTCCCACGGCTTGCAGAGAGTTGCCTGTTCTGGGGGCTGAGGTCGGGGGAAGCTTGGGCTTCCTCCCCGTGCCTGGGAGGGGGGAAATTTGCCTGCATGTGGAGAGTTGCCTGCATGCCGAAGGCTGGGCGCAGCTCTCCGCAAGGCGCGGGAGCCCGGCGCTGGGCTCCCACTGCTTGCAGAGAGTTGCCTGCATGCCAAAGGCTGGGCGCGCTGAGCTCAGCATGCCCAGGCTGGGCGCAGCTCTCCACAAGGCGCGGGAGCCCGGCACTGGGCTCCCACGGCTTGCGGAGAGTTGCCTGTTCTGGGGGCTGGGGTTGGGGGAAGCTTGGGCTTCCCCCGCCCCAGCCCTGCGCCTGGGGGGGGGAAATAATTCCCCCCACTTTATTCCCCCCCCAAAAAAAACTAGGTGCACCTTATGGGACGGTGCGTCCTATAGGGTGAAAAATACGGTATTTAAGTCTAAAACTCTGGCCAGGTGTTACCTCAAGACTGGGGATTTTTGTGGGAAAAGAATGGAAGAAGTGTAAATGGAAGGGCTTTAAAAAAATCAGGATGGAAAACCACAGTAAACACAACAGGAAATGGAAGATATGGAACTGGGTGCACATTAATGAAATCATAACGAGAAAAGAAGTATGAAATATTATTTTGATATATGGTCACAGATGAGAGACTTCGTGTGGACACAGACCGATTTTTTCCCCAATTTTTTTTAATTAAATATTTTATTGGGTTACAAAAGTACATAAATCATCTCTGTTTTCAGTACATAACGTCCTTTTGCAGATCATTTATACTCAATGTTAATGTGGAGGAATTGTTGAAGTTATTTGAGACAAAGTTTATATATTTGATTAGAGAAAAAATTGCTGAAATTTACTAATAATTCATTTCAGGGGGTTTTCTTTTCTTTGTGAAATCTTTCCATTAAAGCATCATAGATGTTTCCAGGAATTTGCTGGTGTCTTTGAATTAATGCCTGGAGTGCTGCCTTGCTCTGAAAATGAGGAAAAGAGGGGAAAGTTATGCATCTCACTACTACAGCTCCATGGGCATGTAAATTAATCCACCTGAAAAATTATAGTGAAATGCATATGAAGTCTACAAATCTATATACAAACAATGATTCCTCATTTGAACTCCTTCAGCTTATGGGGATGATGACTAGGATCTGGCCTCACCCTAATTCAGGGGTAACCAATGCCCTCCAGAAGTTATTGGATTGCAACTCTCAGCACCAGCCAGTTTAGCCAGAGTAGAGATTATGGCAATTGTAGTCAAGTAACATGCCTAACTGATAACCTTATTACAGGCTATTAAACATGAACATCAATATTGTATCATATACTGTCCAGTGTCATAGGAACTGAGTAGAATAAGCCACATTGAACTAATGCTATTTAAAACAGTAACATTATCTGTTTATTTATTTATTTAAAAAACACCATCTCAAGTTTCTCTAATCAATAAGTATTTGAAAGTTCAACGCATTTTGATTTGCAAATAACGTATGCATACTCAGGAGCTAAAAATGAGGGTCAACCTAATCTTTGTCAAGTCACCACACACACACACACACACACACACACACACACACACACAAACTGTTCATCAAGAACAAAATAAATGCCTTGCTTGATCAGACCAACTTTCCTTGCAAGAAAATCATAGCAACCAGCACTAGGTACTAGATGCCCAGGTGACAGATCATGGTCAGTTTCAATTTTCTACCCACTCCTGACATAAACCTTGTGACAGATTCTCTCTGTTCAAACAAATATAGATATTATTTTCAAACAAATAAAAGGCTGCAATAGTCATGTACAAATAAAACTAGAATTCTAGGACTTGAGCCTATGTTTAATAATGCTCTAACCTCCAAATGGCTTAGCAATATAGTTCTAAAGGTGACAATACTTCATTGCAGCCTACATGTTTTTAGAAAAACGCTTTCTCCTTTCAAACTGTTTTAATAGAGGGCTTAGTAAATGTATTACCAGCTATTAAAGCTAACAACTCATTTCTCTTAAATAGGAATATTTTGAGTGCACATTTATAATGAAACAGTATTGCTGGTGTTTTATATTGGTTTAGCAGAAAACATACCTTTGTTGCTAACTCTGGAGCTGTTATATTTGGATCATATGGAATGGGTTTACCAATATATGTACGAAATTTGACTGGAAATCCAGCATATAGAAGAAGAAAAGGCACCCGAAGAGATTCAAAACACCACTTAGTGAATCCTTTTTAAAATCAAGAGGGCAAAAAAGAAACAAGCAAGATATCAGCTTTCTTTCTGTTAAAAAATGTGAGTGCCCTTTATGTTGGGGGGGGGGAAGGAAAATCATTTTTTTAAATCTAAAAATTCTTTTCACTAGGCTCAGTCCATTGCTCCACTGCTGGGATACATATATTGATGTACTCTGATTACAAGGGTTTTGCTGTTTACTTCAATGAGCACACAAAAGCATCCTGTTGGAAGTTACTGAGGGAGTCCTTGTGGATTTGAATTCACTGCTGTGCCTGCACCCAGAAAGACTTCTAATTAAGGTTTACAGCTTCCATTGCAGATCAAGAAAGTAGCTCTTCAGAAATTAAAACAACATCTGTTGGTAAATATGCAGCATTGTACATATGTGAAGGGTTCTGCATGCCTGAGACCATTTTCTGAATTCAGTGTTTTTGGGATATCCATATGTACATTCATTTTTAATCTGAATCTTATCAATCCTATTCCAAAGGCACAGGTTTATACACATCTTTAATACTTTTGTACATTCAAATCATGTATGTTTAAGCTCAAAAAGCTATAAAGCATGGGTAGGCAAACCAAGGCCCAGGGGCCGGATCCGGCCCAATCACCTAAATCCAACCGGCAGACGGTCCGGGAATCAGTGTGTTTTTACATGAGTAGAATGTGTACTTTTATTTAAAATGCATCTCTGGGTTATTTGTGGGGCATAGGAATTCGTTCATTATTATTTTTCAAAATATAGTCCAGCCCCCCACAAGGTCAGAGGGACAGGGAAAAGGTTTTCTGACCCCTGCTATAAAGGTTTTAGCTAGAGCTTTAATTGATATTAAACTCTTCAAAGCTATATTCCGCTGAGATCAATAGCAGTACTACTATTTAGTTCTTGCCACATTCCAGTCCCATATCACATAAGGTAAAAGGGAATTTGCTTTTTCAGAAGGAGAGAAAATGAGCTATCTTTCTCCAAAGTGTTTGGGCTCTGCCTCTTTCAGGTAACGAGGTAAAGCAGGCAGAAGCCAACTTTGTTGCTTTTCATAGTTTTTAGTTTAAAAATAAAGGTGTAAAACAAGAGAGCCCCCTCCCAACTTCTTAAGGGAATTACCCACTAATTTTCTCTGCTCTCTGTGCATCCATGGGCACTAGGTGCTATGAGATGAGGTTTTTGTGGCTGCTGAGGTAATGAAAAGATGGCCAACCAGCTGGCTCCCTTACTCAGCGGTTCATTCCCTGCCTATTGGCCACTTTGTATTGAAGCTGGCTTGTTCCCTGCAAGTGTGGGCTGGCAGAAGGAGGCAGAAAGCCACTTGAGCACTTGGCTTGTGCCCCAAGAAAACACCTTTCTCAGCTGTGAGGAGAAAGTGGTGGAGCCATGCAGTATATTCTGCTTATTCTCTTTCCTGAGAAGAATGTTTCTGCATTGAACACCTTCAAATTAAAGGGAAGCGAAAAGAAAACACTGGCTGTTATCTTCTTCTGGTGAGCTCAACAGTGAGGTCCAGGGCTGGTTGGAAAAGCTTCCTAGCCCTGCCTGTGTTATCCTGACCAATTGACTCTGCCCATAGCCAAGATGTGATGACTCCCAGTACTTAAGGAGAAGGAATAGTTTTTAAAGATTTTAAGTTAAAACTAGAAGTCCACATTAGTACCAAAATTAAAACAAATGTCCAGACCCACCATGAAGCTCCTAGCATGCATGTGAGCTTGCTGCTCCAACAAACACATTAGCAAAAGCTTCCCCACTCTGTTTAATGAAAAGGATTCATTTTCATGTGTAAGGAAGTGCTATGCAAGTCTTTTGAAGCAGGCACTGAGCTGCAGGCTGGAGAACACAACATTTTAAAAGTACAAGCTAAATATCTGCATGCCTTACTTGTTCGTCCAAAGATCCTAAATCCTTCCCGAATATTTTGTGTATGCATTGGAATGATGGGCTAAGGGAGGAGAGAAAAGATGATAGTTTAAGTTAACATATTTAAAGTTCAGTCTTTATCTTGAGAATAAATATACACACAGGTAGCTGATGCTACCAGAAAGGAATTCTGTAAGTTCCCACCCAGCTGGCAAACCACTTTTACAGTCTAGCTTGGCTCCAAAATGTATTTGACCTGGCAATATATTGCGAATAATAATGTGTGTGTGTGCTGTGCTATGCAAAAATCACAATGCGGGGGAAATCATGAAGCCTCTACATAGCTGCATCCTTATTTCATATATTGTGATAGATCAGTATATAACAAATGTTTAGCTGGTGAAATATCACAATATTGAAAACCAGATATTGCTCAGTCCAACTTGGTACCATACTAATAGCCAGTGGCTTCCTCAACACAACTGTTAGATGCCAGCAACCAGGCTCTAGAAATCTGCACTTGCTGCAATTTCTGAACCAACCTCAAGGGTAGTCCTACAAATAGTGCATTACAATATTATATAGTCAAAATTGCCAATGTTTCAAAATTGTAGTCAAGCTATCCCAATTCAGGAACAGTCACAGACAACAGACCAATAGAAGTGGATAAAAATCACTCCTACCCTAGCTGGATCTTGAAGTACCCCCCAGAATATGTAGCAGAACTGCAACCCTATCCAAAACACAACCAGTCTCCCAAACACAGGAATGGCTCACCCATAGTGCTTCTGTCTTGTCAGGATTTAAGCTCAACTTACTGACCCTTTTCGGAGTCTTGTTTTTACTCTCCTCACCAAAAGTTCTACTTTCCCTTCTCTTTTTTATTCTTCCCCTTCTAAAGCTTCTATAAACTGCACATTGAGGCTCAAAGACATGATATGGCATGTTGCAAGTTCCCTCGTTCTGCAAAGGTTGGCCAAGAGGTTGCAAAACTTGCTAATGTGATGACATCACATGAAACTTGCTTTGCTAGACTAGATAAAGGAGCAGGAATAATCTCCCGCCCTCTTCATGTGGGTGGGGAGCCTTGGCTCTTTTGGTCAGGTAATGCGTGTTCCTAAGGTAGACATCTTATGTAACCATTTGTCATATGAAGACCATGCCGTAGATATGTGACAATCTGACTGCTGTTTTTGAAGTACCAACATCCTTCAACAAATTCCCTGCAAAACACTGCATATGTTGTGCTTTGCCTGACTTTACACTTACCTTGGAAGGCATGTTGCCTCAAGCTTGAGTGATTCTTTGTGATGTTATACTAGCCAAAAAATCCCTTACTTTGGGACATTTTCTTAACTCATATTAGTTGGTGTCACCATGTATATATTGTACGTTATCTGATTGTAAATTAAGATACAATTCAGTAGTGATATAAAAGTGTTGTAATTATATTATTAGCCTATTGTGTTGCTTTTGGATTGTCAGATTGTTCTGTTTGCAGCACAGGGGATCTTTGTTGTTTATAAATATGTGACAAATTGGCTTAGGGAAATGGTGAACAGCTTGGGCCTTTTTTTACAGGTCATATATTATTTTCAGAAACAAATGCCTGTATCCTCCCAGGCTACTCTGGTAGTTGAGGCTATGGCAGCAAGAAATCAGCTAAGATGGCAATGCGAGACTTTCGAGAGCTAAAAGATAGAGAAGGTAGCATGTACAGTGAATGCTGGATATCCTGAGACAGACTGTCATTTTTAATAGAACTGATGACACACAAACATTTCCCATGGCATATTAGCAAACACCTTTTTTGTAGTGTGGCTTTCTCATGTTTTGAAGCAAGTTTTGCAAAACTGGTAAAACTTAACATCAGTGGCTGAAGTGTACATGATACCTTTATTTGTTATAACCTGTGCTCTCTTTAACGAAAAATCTTCTCTCCATTCTAACTTGATACTATTATTTATTATTATTATCTATGAAATTTCTATACTATCCATCCAAAGATCACAGGGCGGTTTACAATACATTGGACGCTCGGGTTGCGAACATGATCAGTGCAGGAGGCACCTTCGCAACCCACAGCGTTCACAACCTGCAGCGCCGCGTTTGCACTTGTGAGGGTCGCAATTTGCCGCTTCTGCGCATGCGTGTGACATCATTTTGAGCGTCTGCGCATGGGCGAGCGCTGAAACCCAGAAGTAACCCATTCCTGTACTTCTGGGTTCGGCGTGGTGCGCAACCCGAAAACACACAACCTGAAGCATCTGTAACCCGAGGTATGACTGTACAAATACTACTAGGCTTCATGTTGCAACATACTTTTTTTAAAAAAACAAGAATCAATCTTTTAATTATGAAATGGAAATATCCTTTAAAAATATGATGATCTTTGTCTATCGGGTAGTTGTAATTTTCTAGATTCAGTCAATATTAGCACTTCCTGACTTTCAAGAGCAGAAGACTTCAATTAGCACTTTCAAGAGCAGAAGACAATAAAATGCAATTAAGACCCATTGTTTTCATTTAAAATGTTTTAGCATTTTTTTCTCTCCCGCACTAGAATGGGATTCCAAAGGGCCGGACTTCTGCAGAATTATATCATACCTTTTTACAGTATTCCAAATGGGTATGTTTTAATCAGTTATTTCTCACCGCTAAAAGCACTTCTTGAAGCAGAAAGATACTTTTTTAAGATGCTTAATTTTCCACATGTCTGGATTTAATTTGAATTTCTAGTGTGCCACTATTTAACTCTGAAATGTACAGAACAGCTGTGTGTAGGACCAGGAAGATGTGGCCTTCCATATGTTGATGGTCCGCAACTCCCATCCACCCTGACCTCTGACCACGCAGGGTGGGGCTTGTAGAAGTTAGAATTCAACTAAACAACTGGAGGGCCATAGTTTCTCTGTACTGTACCGTATTAACTATAAAATGTACATAGGTTCAAATATTTTAAGTTGCCTTGCTAAAAAGCATATCACTTACTCAGAAGGTTTAATTAAGTCAATAAAGATATTCAGAGCTGAAGTTTGAAATTTAACTAGTGCCTTGTAGTCTTCCTTTTGTTCTGAAGAAAACAGAGGTCACAATAGTAGTGCTTGCATGCAGCAATCATTAATTTATGTGATATTTACATGGGAAAACTCCTCAAAAGATTCTTTTAGAGACTGGAGATTTATCTTCACAAGGTGGATCTTAATAGATCGAGAAATGAGAATTAATGCAAATGGAAGGACCAGCGCAAGTCCTGATCCCCTTAATAATCAAGTTACTTCAGAAGGACAGTGGCCTCGAGCCCTGAAATCAGTTACAGACCGATACTTGGGCATCTTGGATCTTCTCTGCAGAAAACAGGCATAACCACAGGTAACAGTTTAAATATAATTGTTTGGTAGATCGCTATTACTTCATTTTACAGCATGGATCTTAGTTATATTAAGTGAATCCCATGCACATGAAAATTATAATTTTAGATTATTGATTAACAACGTTTTTATGTTAAAAAACATAACATGTCTTCTAGCTGTTTAGCTTCTTATTTTGTTTGATAACATATATGCATTCAGAAGTGTCCAAATGTATAATCATATATGAATAGTACTTACCACTTTGGCATCTATAGCCACTTGAGCAAAACCTTTCCGATTTTTCCATATAAGTTTGTATGATTTATCACTAAATAGTGCTTCTTGAACTCCCCCTGGTGAAATTCCCAGCAGATGGCCATTTTTTAGAACATTTACACACTCTTGCTGTGTACCAGGTAAAAGCCACATTACAGCAGCTAAGTTTTTTAAACCTATAAAATATAAACAAGAAGACATAAACAAATAAACAGCCCCAAACCTGGCTCAGCTGAAGATATGCCAGCATAACTTGCTCATCCTGGCTGAACTGAGACTGACTGAGCAAAGGCTTTTGAAAGTCACCCCCAAAAGGGTGTTCTGAGGATGTGGTGGGATGGGGATGGGGAAACTTAGACTGGATCTTAAGCCCAGTCCACTCAGTCACATGACCTGGCGACCTGGCATAGAACCTTTCATTAAAGGCTTGTTTTCCATGTGGCTTGTTGATGGAGTCCGGCACGTTTCCCTGCGCCACACTGGACTCCCGTGGGTAGCTCACTGTCAGTTTCGTGTAGCAGAGTCTTCGCAGCGGTAGAAAACTGTTGCAATGTGTGTGTAATAAATCAGACTGAACGCAGGCTTTCTTGCTTATCTCCAACAGTCTTTAATCATGTAGATAAACATCATAAATCAGCCTAAATCATCCCGGCGACAGAGCGCACATCTTTCGCCTCTCGGTCAAAACCGAAAGAGAGATCACACACAGAGAGCGTTCCTGTATGTGAACATAACCACGCCTCAGAATGTGAGACGTCACTCAGAACAGTTAACCCTGTAAGTTCTGATTCTCTTCACACCCCCTCTCGTCTCGCATCCTGAGGGAAACTGTGAACATATATCTACAGACCTCTTTGAGTTCAACTCCCTTCCCATTGCCTCTTGCCCCCTTCTGGCATTTGTCTCAGGCAACTGTTGAACCTCCTCAGAACTCCCAGGTTCGCACTGCACGAAACCAACCCACGCACTGGTGACCTGAAACCTCTCAGGTGCCACCCCCTTTGTCGTGCGTGCGGATCGTCAGAGCACAGTCTCAGGTGCTCCTCCTGACCCACTGGGGCCAGCAAGTGTGTCTTCTACATCAGAAGACTCCCCCTCTGACTTACTGCGTCTTTGGGCCTTCTGGACTTTGCTAACAGGAGACGAAGGCTCACTCTTGGGCTCTCTTTTAACAACCTGTGGAGAAGCCCAACCCTGATCTTGACCCTGTTCAGAGACCTGGCCCTCAGCAACAGGTTCAGCCTCTGGCTCTCCCTCCTCCTCAGAATCAGACAGACATTCTGAGAGAACGTCAGGACCCTCATTGAGTCTTGACCAACCGTTCTGCTCACAGAACTCAGCAAGCTTACTGATCAGAAGCTTGGTCTGATCACCTTCTGGTTATGCAAACCTCCACCCCTTTGTCGCAGGCTCATATCCACAGAAGATCATTTTCTGGAACCTCGGATCACCTTCCTTCCGTTGAGCCTTTGGCACACGCACCCAGGCTTCGCAACCAAACACACGGAAGAAATGCACTTGCGGCTTTTTCCGGTGCAACAAGAAAAACGGTGTGTCACCTATAACCGAGTTATAGGACCTATTCATCGTAAAGTTGGCAGCCCTCCAAGCTTCGCTCCAAAAGCTCTGAGGCAAACCGGAGTCACACTGTAGAACCTCAGTAGCTTGAGCCAGAGCTCTACTCCTGTGCTCCGCCACACCCCTCTCCTGAGGAGAAGTAGCACCCGTCACCTTGTGACGTATTCCCTTTGGCTGAAAAACCCCTGCAGAGCAGACCCAGTAAACTCTGCCCCTCGGTCGCTTTTGAACCCCTCAACCTTGGTGGAGAACCGTAGTTCCACCTCCGCAATCCAATCTTTAATCAGTTGTGCTGCCTCGCTTTTCGTCCTCAGCGAGAAAGACCAGTCATTTTGGCTAAAATCACCTGTCAGCGTCAGCACAACCTGGCCCCGCCCAGACTCGGACTTTCCATGGGACCACAAAGATCTATGTGCACAAGCTCAAAAGGTTTTGTGGTTACCCTCTCCTTTCTGGGATAACTGCACCTTTGTACCTTTGCCCTTCTGCATGCCCTACAATCTAGGAATCTACCACATGCTTTCAGTTTGCAACCTTTCGTGCATTGGGGCAACTTCTGGACATCTTCCAAACTGCTGTGCGACATTCTCCTGTGCCACAAGTGAACACAAGAATCATGACTGGGAACACTAGCACACTCCGCTCGTGCTGTCTCGTCATCTCCCACACCCTCCAGAGGTGTCTCCAGAACAAAGAGGTTGTTCTGACTTGCAACACTGACCAGCTGTCTCCCACCCCTGGAAATGGAACAGACATCATTTTCAAAGCAAACCTTATAACCCTCCTTTACAAGAGCAGGTACAGATAAAAGACAACAATGCATCTCTGGCACAACATAGACTTCCAGCTCCACCTGTAAAAAAGAAACAAAAACATTTGCCACATTAGACAAATGCCTCTGTGATCCATCAGCAAAAACAACTGTTTTCCCAGCTGAAACAGCTCTGCAGTTCCGCATCTCGCCACCAGGTGGCGCTGTTATCAGGTAATGGCTGGCTCCTGAGTCGATCACCCAGCGCATCACTCTGTCCTTACTGGAGTTGTCCCGTAGCGTTGCCATGGCAACAAACTTCTCGCTGCCCCCGTCCTTGGCAGCTTCCGTAGATGCAACTCTCTCAGTTGCCATGGAGACTGGACTAGTCTCAGTGTTCCCACACAGCTCTGAAGCTCTTATCTCCCTTTGCTGCAGGTGACCGACCTTGAAGCCTCTAGCTCTTTTCAGCTTCCCAGGCTCCGACTCATGACGTAAACAACTCTTGGCAGCTTTTGGAGAAAGAGGCGTCTTTGAGCCTTTACTGCTCACTGCCCCCCCACTTCTCTCGGGGCTCCCAGGATGCTTTCCTGCACCCCCTCTGATGGGTAAAGGGCTCCCAACACTTGGCCTCTCTCCAGGCTTCTCACACAGACACGTTGCAGCATCCACACAGCTCTCAGACTCTGCAAAAGTAGCAGCAGTCCCTTCGCCCCCCTCTGGGGCATCCCAGCTCCTCCCAGCTGTGTATCGGCTCTCAAGAAGGTGGCCGGCGCCATCTTGCCTCTCCTGTTCGGATGCAGCCACTTCCTGGCCCTTGCTTCCGACTCCAGCTTCACAAGCTTCTTGAAGTGCTAGCCAAGCGGCCTCTGGCCTCCTTGCACCCAGGACAACAGGCACCAGATGAGCATCCACATTCTCAGCCAAAAAAGCAAGCACATGCTTCTCAACCTCACTTTGCTCTGCAACCCTCTTAGCCTCTGCATTCCCAGCTGCCTTCGGAACTGGCTGGACAACTTCCCACAGCCTCTCCCCAACCAATAGCAGCTCTGCTTGAAAACTCCACTCCAGCCACGTTTGGCTAGTCAGTTTCTGACATGGCAACTTAAGCTCAAAGCCATGTTCCTGGGGCTGAGCCATTTCCTCCCTTCTGTTGGCTTTTCCAAAAGTACTCACTCAGCAGCCAAACGGGGCACTCCGAATGACATGGCTCCTCAGCTCCCACTCCACCAGCCTCTTCCGATCTGCCTCAAACGCTAGGCAGGACTCTAGCTGGCTCACACACACACCAGCATGACCTGGCAACAGTTTCAAAAGCTTGGTTGACCTCCCATAACCTGTGGCTTGTTGATGGAGTCCGGCACATTTCCCTGTGCCACACTGGACTCCCGTGGGTAGCTCACCGTCAGTTTCGTGTAGCAGAGTCTTCGCAGCGGTAGAAAACTGTTGCAATGTGTGTGTAATAAATCAGACTGCACGCAGGCTTTCTTGCTTATCTCCAACAGTCTTTAATCGTGTAGAAAAACATCATAAATCAGCCTAAATCATCCCGGCGACAGAGCGCACATCTTTCACCTCTCGGTCAAAACCGAAAGAGAGATCACACAAAGAGAGCGTTCCCGTATGTGAACATAACCACGCCTCAGAATGTGAGACGTCACTCAGAACTGTTAACCCTGTAAGTTCTGATTTTCTTCACATTCCATTGGCCAAGGACCCACCAATTTGCTCTCTGGCATAGAGCAATTTCCCTTGCTACACTAAGGGCCATTAACTCATCAAAAAGCTTGGCCAGCTAGTTCAACAATGGAATCCTTCATTTTAACCCTTGCTGGATCTAGGACCCCGGGAACTCAGAAGGGACTCAGGCATCAAGCAGGCTAAACCCCCATACTCACAACACTGAATCTTGTGCTTCAGATATTTAATGCTAGGCATTAAAACTGTCTAATCTAATGAAGGACTTATCTAGCCAGTGTAAACAGCATTACCCCTGATGCTAAGCAGAGAGAAATTTATAGATTTTGCCATTTTGATAATAGATAAAATCTTGCCAGTTTCTGGAAATCACAAGTGGGGAGAGTGATCCTGCACAAGCTTGGATCTTCTCTTAGGGACCTGACTGGCCACTGTGAGAACAGGATGCTGGGGTAGATGGGCCATTGGCCTCATCCAGCAGATTCTAACTCCCTCTGTTCGTTTCTTTAATTTAATGATATAAGATGCTTTTTCATGACCATTGAGGACTAGGCAATGCTTCCTGAAACGAGCAGAGAAAACTTTTGATGGCTGGTAGTTAGCAACCTACTAACCTGTTTCTCCATTAACTGCTCCTCACTAGGAAACTGATGCTGCAAAAGACTGAAGCTTCCTAACACCATTTGGGGAAAATGGGGTATATTTTAGTATTACACACATTACCTGAAATCAGTTTTAAATTAACAAAGAACATCACCTGGAAATTTGAAAATACAACGATCAGCTACTGTATAGCAACTTTGGCGCTTCAGAAGAAAAAGTTTGGATAAAAAGTAACCATAATCCATAGGAATTGCTCCATGGTAAAATATTATAAGGCCTGGTCCATCTGGTAGGTTTTCTATGCCATGTAGTTCGTAACCTGTTTGGAATACAAAGTGCAAAAGGGTTGTTATTTCAAATTAAGTAACTCTGAATGGGTAACTGAACTATAGTAGATCCCAGTGGTGTAGTGTGAGGTGCCAAGGGGGCCATTTCCCCGAGACCACAATTTGGGGGGTTGTGAACCCTCAAATGACACACTATCCACGCCCTGCCCCTGCCCATTGTGTGAGTGCCGACACAGCAGTGGCAAGGTCTGGGGAGCAGAGGGTGAAGGGCACTCTCTGCGCCCCTTTCCCACCCAGCACGCAACACCTGGCTGCAAGAGAACGCGGACAATACTCTTGACCCTCCTTCACCTCACCCCTGCCCTGCACATAAGCGCTTGCCTGGTGGCAAGGGCTGAGCAGCGCTAAACGTTGATAATTAGTTTTGTTATGTTTGTAATTATGGTAAATATTCTCATGTTGTAAGCTACCTTGAGCAAGGTTTTAATTAAGGAAAGGCAACATACAAATCAGAAGATGAAGATGAAACATGCTTACCATTGAAATATCTTCCAAATCTATCCCACATGAATGTTATAATTAGTCGTGCACCATCCCATGCTTTACTGGAATAAGCTTCTTTTAGTTTATGTGTCCTCTCATAGATGAAGAGGACCAAAGAAGAAAGGTAAAGAAGAAGCAGCACACATACAGGAATTGTAAAAAACAGGATGTTGATAAACACCAGCACTACTGAACAGATGATCACATATGAGGGATATTCAAGAAAAATCCATTCTTCCATCAGATACGTAAGGCATGTAGAGTATGTCATAGTTGTATGTAGCATTTATTCACACTAATAATGTCCTGGGTTTTTTTTTAAAGAAAAAGAATAAAACAATGTGAAACCCTTTCTACCACAAACTGTAGTCTCCTCAAAAAAAACTTGAAGCATCTCTTCATTCCAGAAAAACCAGTTGTGAGCTGCTAAATATTCCTCCTGTTCTAGAGATACTAGCAATACAATCAAATTATCTTGCCCAAGAACTACACCAGCCAATCTACATCACATGTCTCACCTGAGGCTGTGAACACTAGTTCTCTGCACCATAGATGGTAGAACAATATGTAGAGTCCAGCTGATTAAGGAGGGGACGTGCAGCAGGCACAAAATACTGTGAGCAAATGTGCCAGGATGTTGTAACTATCACCATGGAGCAGGTACTGAATGGTAACCCAGTAAATTTCTTCTGCCTAGAAGCATAGCTTGGACCTCATATCCAAAATCATTTTAATCCTATACATATTCACAGTGCTGCCTTCTGCATATTTACTCAAGAGCAAGTGCTACTGTGCAAAAGGAAGCTTTCTCCCAGGTAAACGCTCCTCTGGCACATGTGCCTGCCTTCCCCCAGCATGTGGCACCCCCTGGGTGCAGGTGCCCACTGTGTCTTAAGTTCAGGGCTGGAGACTTAACAGTGTAGTTCCTTAAAGACCAACTAAGTTAGTTCTTGGTATGAGCTTTCGTGTGCATGCACACTTCTTCAGATACACATGCACACGAAAGCTCATACCAAGAACTAACTTAGTTGGTCTTTAAGGTGCTACTGGAAGGAATTTTTTTATTTTGACTATGGCAGACCAACACGGCTACCTATCTGTAAGTGTAGTTCCTCTTTGCAATGGGCTAGATAGGATAGAAAAGTCCCGTCCCCCCCAACTTGTCCTCCTAGCTTCAGAGTGAAGCCAGCAGCACCCAAGTAGCACAGAGTTCCATTTTCTGTCCTCAGAACATGTGGGTGGGCCAGGTGCCTCTAGTGGGCTCTTCAGCACCACTCAGCAGAAGTCCCCCAATGGGGCATTCTGGGGGAGCCCTGAAGTGGATCTCCCCTTCACAATAGGAAAAAGCGCTACATGGGAGAATAAGGAAGATCGAAGGCGGTGCTAGAAGGCTGAGTGCTCCTGAGGGCTTGGCAAAAGGAATGAGGGTTGGGTAGAAGTTGACAGACGCCAGGGTCCCAAACACCTGGAGGTCCCCTAGTTGTGTGTGTTGGGGGAGGGCGACTGAGTGACGCAGCAGCTCTCTCAGAGTTGCTCAGCTCCACAGCCACAGCAGCTCCACCATTCCCTCTCCCTCCCCCCCCCCATCAACCGCTCTCCCGCCCGGCTCCGCTCGCGCGCTTTCCCCTCGCCTCGCCTCCTCTCAGGCTCTTCTGCGCGCCGAGCTTCCTTCAGGCTGGACGTCCTCAGCTCCTCACGTGGGCGCTTCGCAGGGGGACCGGGGAGCTCCCTGCGCCCTTCTGCCTCACCTCTGCGGTTACCTCGTCCGTCGCTAGCGGAGGGCGGAAGGGGAGAAGAAGAAGAAGAAGAATGACACGAGGAAATAGGTATCGGCCGCCAGAGATCCTCACCGGCGCTTCCTTCCGAGGGGCTCGGCTGCTGCTGTTCGCAGCAGGTTGTCGGTGAAGGTAGCCTCAAGCTCGAAGCGTCTGCTAGGGAGGAGTCGCGCTGGTGTTAAAAGGAGCTTCGCAGTCTTGCGGATGAGTCTGCGGTCGTAGGTGAGGCTGCCTCGAGCTGTTTGCGCCTACGTACTTAAGCAGGAGACGGCCGGTTTTTGTAAAAAAGAAGTATATCGGGTACTTTCTACCATGGGGTGGGGACAGAACCTCAGTTTGCTATGTATTTTTATTTAGGTTCTAGCACATTTGCAAACGAAGCAGGGTCCAGTATGGTTTCAAATTGGCTGAGAGACTTTGTTGGGATAACTAGATGATCCTTGGAGCTCCTTCCAACTCTACATTTTATGTTTCTATGAACAAAAACGTTTACTTACATTCCTGGTAAGCCTAAATTGCCTTTACTTCAGTCACCTCTCTGGGAGCGGCAGAAGGCTTGTCTGGTGCACTTTTTCGTTGGCTAATTTTCACCCCTATGGAGACTTGACCCTTTATGTGGCTGTTTAAAGAGACTCTGGTGGGTGTGCCATCTGTATGAGGAAACAAAGCATTGTGAAAAAGAGGGAGGGCTTGTGGAGGCTGCTTCTGGGAAGTCGTGGCCCTTTTTAATTAAATGTAAGCTATGGGGTCAAGATGTGCTTGCAAGATATCCTGCAATACGTAAACCTTGATAACATGTTCTGTTTACAATATTAAATCCTAGCGCTGCACCAGGAAAAGCTTTTCCATTGGACCTTTCTCTTTAATTCTCTTTAATTTAGAGCAATAATCACATACACATATGGTGGTCTGTTTTACTCTATTTTTGTGGGGATAGGTATTCGTTGTGACAGAGTAGTAGTACTTTCCTGCATTAAGGGGTTTGATCAACAGGGGAGAAATAATTTGATAGCTCTGCCTTGTTTAATTTGTTTGACATGGTTAGTTTGTTCTAATTTTCTTTTTTGGAGTCTTGTAAAGACCATTACTCTTCACTCCCCCCCCCCCCACAATGCTTTATCACCAGGTTCTCAAGATTTATGAGGATTTATAAAGTAGCTGACCTTCCTTATCCACAAAAATGCTGTGTCATGAAGTTCTCTGTCTGCAATTCAGTCGTAGATGCAATAAAGACAAATATCCATGCCATATAAAAGGCAAATAAAGCCGAAAAACAAAAAACAAACAGGTCTCCAATCTTCACTAGTCCCTTCATGAATCAATTGAAGAAGAGCTAAAAACTACCAAAATCCATTAAAACCACTTAGAACCTACTAAAAGGCAGATTAAAAACCACAAACTTCCAGAGAGGGATGTTATCTCCCAGTCTGCTGAGTCCCTTCCAGACTTTTTCTTTTACTTCAGGAAACAGTTAATTTGAGGTAAAGATAACAGAAGTTAACGTGCAGGAAGGACCTCCATCAACAATATCCTTAGCTTGTGTCAGAGGAATGAAAAAATTATGTTATCAGCTGCATACCGTATTTTTCGCCCCATAAGACGCACCGGCCCATAAGACGCACCTAGATTTTAGGGGGGGGAAATAAAGGGGAAAAAAATTATTTCCCCCCCCCAGGTGCGCTGCGCTACACCAGGAGCTTGGGGCGTGCGGAGCTCAGCGCGCCCCAAGCTTCTGCGTGCCGGCAAGGTCTCCGCTAGCGTGGGAGAGCCGGGCGCCTCTCCCAGGGCTAGCGGACCCCTGCGCTAATCCAGAAGCTTGGGGCAAGCTGAGGTCAGCGCGCCCCAAGCTTCTGCGTGCCGGCAAGCAGTCCGCTGCCGCCCCAAGCCTCCCGCACCCGACAGGAGGTCCCGCCGGGTGCGCGAGGCTTGGGGCGGCAGCGGACTGCTTGCGCGCACCTAGAAGCTTGGGGCGTGCTGAGCTCAGCGCGCGCCAAGCTTCTGCATGCCGGCAAGCAGTCCGCTGCCGCCCCAAGCCTCCCGCACCCGGCAGGAGGTCCCGCTGGGTGCGGGAGGCTTGGGGCGGCAGCTGACTGCTTGCGCGCACCTAGAAGCTTGGGGTGTGCTGAGCTCAGCGCGCGCCAAGCTTCTGCATGCCGGCAAGCAGTCCGCTGCCGCCCCAAGCCTCCCGCACCCGGCAGGAGGTCCCGCTGGGTGCGCGAGGCTTGGGGCGGCAGCGGACTGCTTGCGCGCACCTAGAAGCTTGGGGCGTGCTGAGCTCAGCGCGCGCCAAGCTTCTGCATGCCGGCAAGCAGTCCGCTGCCGCCCCAAGCCTCCCGCACCCGGCAGGAGGTCCCGCTGGGTGCGGGAGGCTTGGGGCGGCAGCTGACTTCTTGCGCGCACCTAGAAGCTTGGGGTGTGCTGAGCTCAGCGCGCGCCAAGCTTCTGCATGCCGGCAAGCAGTCCGCTGCCGCCCCAAGCCTCCCGCACCCGGCAGGAGGTCCCGCTGGGTGCGCGAGGCTTGGGGCGGCAGCGGACTGCTTGCGCGCACCTAGAAGCTTGGGGCGTGCTGAGCTCAGCGCGCCCCAAGCTTCTAGGTGTGCGCAAGCAGTCCGCTGCCGCCCCAAGCCTCGCGCACCCGGTGGGACCTCCTGCCGGGTGCGCGAGGCTTGCAGACACTCGCCCGAAGCAGGGGGAGCCCTCCAGAGGGCTCCCCGTGCTTCGGGCGACAGGCTGCCGCCCCAAGCCTCGCGCACCCGGTGGGACCTCCTGCCGGGCGAGCGAGGCTTGCAGGCATTCGCCCCATAAGACGCACCCCGATTTCCCCTTCATTTTTGGAGGGGAAAAAGTGCGTCTTATGGGGCGAAAAATACGGTAATTCCCTGATGAAAAAATGCATGGCTATCAAGTATATTAGAAAATAATGGACAGAAGGATTTCAGAGCAGAATCAGCATGTTGATTTGCTTCTGAAATTATATCTTTTGCAAGGTTTGCAAGGTTTAGTAAGCGGGGAGTAGAAGGAATGAGATAGGTTTTAGGTTATGTTATGCCTTTAATAGGTCATGCTATATTCTGGATTATGTTATGTTTTATAGATTATGTCTGAATAGGATGAGAGTGTCGGAGATACGTGCAAATGTATATGTGAACCCGGTCTTTGGGTGGGTGTTTGATTTTCGTTGTTGTGTATACTGTGTATATACGGACAATGACAATAAATTTATCTAATCTAATCTTTGAATCCTGTATGGGAGCAACCGTGAGAGTAAACATGAGCAGCATAGAAAGGCGCAATTCTATTTGTCAAGAGATTTTTCAGTGTCAAAAACAAAGAGTAGATTAAAATCTAGCATAGGAGAAAGATAGGAATTAGCCAAATGTGCTAAAAAGATATCCCACTTCACACAAAAATCACGAAATGCAGTGAAAGTGTAGGCTGGTCTCTGTCAGTTTCCTGATTAGCTGCAAAAAATATGCCAGTTATTTTCAGAATCCTTATATGTTAAAACACTCTAGAGGTGTTGAATAGGAACCTGCTTTTGGACAGAAACCAATTTCCAGGGTACCTGTTGAATTAAAACTAGGCGTGAATCTTTAGGAGGGTTAAAATAAACTATCCCAAGTTAATCAGTAAATGCAAACTGATAGGAAAGAGAAGAACTCATTAGGGACTTGTGCTCCTCTTTAGAAAAAAAGTAAATAACAAACAGCAATATCAAATCCAGTGTTAGGCAAATGTAGCCACTTTAAAATCACTATTCTGTCAGCAGCGTCTGGGGAAAAAACTAGTCCTGTAGGTGAAAACATTGTATCAAGGAAAATCACTCGTATGAATTGACCCCCAAACTCTGCAACTGCTGTAAAGTAAATTCATTAGGAATTTTAAGTTGAGGGAGGAAAAGAGAAAAAACAGTCTGCAACAGGTGATGAAGAATAAGTCTCACTGTCTGAGGTGGAATCAGACCTGTATGCTATGTCTTAATTTTATAAACCACCATAGGGCACTGGAACTGAAATTAGCAAGTTCTGCTGTCATTAGATTCAAACCAGCACTGCCCTTAGCGGCATGGCGCAGATCTGTCACAGGAGACTGTGTTAGAAGCAATAGTGGCTCTGCTAATTTAGCTTCAGTAAAATCCTGACAATCAGCTGGCACAACAGTCTTTGTTCTCCCATTTAAACTCAGGCTGGAAGGCCATCCATTGTGGCATTGCCTGTCTTTAGCAGGATGAACTGAAGGAGACAAAGCTGCTGCTTGTTGTTGTTGTTTAGTCGTTTAGTCGTGTCCGACTCTTCGTGACCCCATGGACCAGAGGACGCCAGGCACTCCTGTCTTGCACTGCCTCCCGCAGGTTGGTCAGACTCATGTTTGTAGTTTCTAGCTGCTGCTAGGAGGGCAGATTTGTGAGTCTCGGTGTCAATATTCTGGCAAGGCTTACTCATTTGAGCAATATCTGTTTCTGGCTTCTGATAACTTGCTTTAAGAGCAGTCTTGCAATCAGCATTTTCATTTTCATAAGCCAATTGTTTCATTTAAACTTCAGAGGCTTCAAGGTTTGGAATTTAAGTACTGGCTCCTTTTGGCCCATCAAGAATGCCATGCAAGCCATTTTCTGTCATACTTCGCTTCAATTGTTTAAAAACTGCGAAGGGCAATGATTCACGGGCTCTCTGTTCCTGTGCATTCTGAACAACAGGACAGACTGATAATAATGGTAAGGTGTCAGCTATTTTTCCTTCACTGCTTCCTTCTGCCATATTTGGAATAACCAATTTTTGCACTGGGTCTGAGCCCGTTACGGGCATTGGTCCAACAAAGAAGGTGGCATAGAATTTCAAAGAAGCTTGCCCACTATCTTTATGGCCCAGGATGCCTGCCTGGTGAAGCAACTGGCAGTGTACGTGACTGGTGAAGAAAGAGAAATAGAACAGGGATGCAGAGGTGTGGATTGATCAAGAATCATCAAGATTCATATCAAAATAGTTTAAACCCAGACAACGCAATGCTTTCATTGCTGACACAGATGGCTCACTCCATATTTGTTATAATTCCTCATAGTAATCCCACCTGATCACTACACTCCATTTAGACTTAAACAGAGTGCAACAACTATAGACTGGTCACCGACACCTCTTATTTGTCAAAGGAGTAAGATACAGGGATGCCTTCAGAAAGTTGTGTAGTTATTTATCTATAGGACATCTGATAAGATGGTGTTCAACATAGTGGGCGGTGCTACTGCGGGGCAGGCACCAGACCCAGCTTCATAGCTGAGTTGGCTGTTTTTGTTAGATCAGTCACTTTTTTCACCAATTCCAGCTGTATTTCTCTCTCTCTACTTTTCTTGCTATAAGTTTAATAGGATTTGCATTCCAGGGCTCAAATCTTGGAGCACCCTTTTATAAACATAAAAGAAGTGCCACTGTTTTAATACAGGTAATTTATAGACATTACTCTTTCACATGTAACATTATTTCATGTTTAGTTCAACACTCGCCTTCCTGTTATACTCTTCGATTCTGCCTCTACTAGTGCAAGTTCCCCAAAAAGGGGAATACTGGGTGTATTGCAGGATAGGGCAGGAAAGCACTTGTACGTCTTCAAAAATGTAGGACCTTCTGCACACAAAGCAGGTGCTGAGCTACTGAGCTAGGGACCCTTCCAAATAATTCATATACAATCCAGCACAATTCTGTGTATATCAATTTAATTTTAATAACATAAGTATTAATGCTTCCTATTACAGACACCTCGTCAGAAACACTGCAACTGTTTTATATGGACTAGTTAGCTTTGTAATGCTTATCAAATCGTTCTGAAAGAGCTCTTAATATATTTCCTGGCCTTTTTTGGTGTTTATCCCGAAGATTTTCAAGTGCAATCTTCGCCTGTTGAAAGAAAACCAGAGGAATACATTGTGTTAGAGGAATAGATTGCAAAATAGGTATTCACAGTTATTAATATCTATGAGGAAAAAGCTAAAGGGATCAGAACCAGAGGCAACCCATTTATTCCAGCTATAGAAGCACAATATGTGACTTCTTTCTGGGATACACAACTGTCTTTGTACACAGAGATGTGTTGCATGAGAGTCCTTGTCTCTCAACCCTCAAAAGTGGCTGCTTCAACATGGAGGTTTGGGCCGGAGCAGCCAGGGTGAGGAACCCCCACTAGGAAACTGCTCATCTCTCAGTGAATCCAGCCCACTCTCTTTATGTTTACTAAAAGAACTGTATGAGAATGGCAGAGAATCAATCAAACATATGTGCCTTGGGCTGCTTTGTACACAGTAGTTACCTTGCATGGTTGTTACAATGTAGGATAAAAGGAGGGAACCTCAGGACAACCAAGGCATAATCCCTTGCAGAAAGAAATTTCTTATCTGCCCCTTTAAACAGGCAATCAATACCTGAAACTTGATGCAGCAAGAAAACAAGCAGAAAGTGCTTGGAGAAGGATCAGGCATACTAAACAACGTTCCCACCCCGTTCCCATTAGCCACCAGGACCTTACATGCACCTCCCCTTAGCCCCCTCCCTTTGGGACTCAGCTTCCCAAGTTTTCCTTGAGGAAGGGGGGAAGTGTAACATCCCCTGCAGGAGCAGGTAGAATAAGTCATGCAATGTAATACCATACAAATAGTATCTGTGTTTGACCTTGTCTTCAGTGAAACGGCATCTCATTTAGGAGCTTGCTGATGCACGAGTAATAACAAATTACAAATGTGCTGCAGGTTCAGAGTTGATAGCTTGGTAGTTGGTCAGGAATTATGGCACCATTTAACAAAGCTGCATCCACTGCTCTCTTAAACACACATCAGTGTGTACATGCAACACATATCAACGTGTGCAATAAATTGTCTTCCTCTTCAACCCTCTCCATATCCTCAAAAATTAGCACTACAGTGGCTTGGAGGTACTTTGTCAGGCAGATTCTGGGGCACATAGTGTAGGGTTGCCATATGTTTGGGAAATCCCAGACCGGTCCTTCTGGGGCCATCTGGGGGGTTTCTTTTTTCCATTTTAAGGAAATATCCGAGTTGGGGTAAATTTGTGTGTGCGCTGTTTCAGGCTCCTACGTGAGTGGCTCTGGTTCTGTTTTGCGCCTGTGGGCAGTTGGGGTGGGCCCCCCCCCAAATCTCAACATTCTGACCAATGGCCCCAAAGAAGCTCAGCTCAACAACTTTTTATGCAATTGACCAAAATTTTCATCAGGAGCAATTAGAATAAGATCTATTTTTTGATTATTTGTATAGTCTACCCTAGTATAGTGGAAAGAAGAAATCCCATTACATGAGCAGATCTATCTTTGTACCACATAGTTTTTTCCATTTAATTAGTCTCAAGTTAAGGAGAGGGGAAATTGAGTGATGGGCATAATGCACAAAAGTATATATAATGAACCCTATATCAGGTCACATAGAATGAGGAAATCAATATGTACAATAAGATTTAGAGCTGAAAGAGAGAGAAACCAAGAGGAAAAGAAATATTCTGCTTTAAAACCTCTAAGTTTAGAGTTAACTTACTCTTTCAGCCAGCTCTACAGCTGTTATATTTGGATCATATGGGATGGGTTCTCCAATAAATGTTCTCAATTTCACTGGAAACCCTCCGTAAAAGGGAAGGCTCATACATCGAGTTTTCTCATAAAGCCATGTTGTCATCCCTGTGTATGAAATGGAAGAAGATTCTGAAGGAAAGCGACACCATATCAAATCTGAAATTAGTTGACATTCTCAGTGTTTAGCAATTGCAATAAATAGTAAGAGAGGAAGAGCTAAATAATATGAGTGCTTGGGAAAAGAGATACAGTGGTACCTCGGGTTACGAGCGCTTCAACTTACGTTTTTTCGGGTTACGAATGATTGTAACCCAGAAGTAAGTTTTCCAAGCTCTCGGAGGACATGCCACTGCCTAGAGGCAAACCAAGACATCGGCAGAGCCTACGGAGCTGTCAGAGGACTCTGCGAATGTAGGGAACCAAGCCCCGACATCTGCGCTGCATAGCGCGGCTCCGCGAAAGGGGGGAACCAAGCCCCGACAACCACGGTGCCTAGAGCGGCTCCGCGAATGCTGGGAACCAAGCCCCGACATATGCGGTGCCTAGAGCGGCTCCGCGAATGCCAGGAGCCAAGCCCCGACATCTGCGGTGCCTGCAGGGCTCCGCGAATGCCCGGAGCCAAGCCTCGACATCCATGGTGGCTGCAGAGGCTCTGCAACTGGGCTCCAGCCACAGGAGCTCTCTGAGGCCTCCACGAATGCTGGAAGCCAAGCCGATTCTGATTGTGGAAAAGGACCCTGAGTCCCTCCAAACAGTGAGTTCGGAAATAAATTTTAATTTTTTTCATCTAAAGTACCGTCTTATTTATTTTATAGTACAGTACATTGATTATTGCCTTCATTTTATGGATCAATGGTCTCGTGAAACAGTAAAATTTGTGTTAAATTGCTGTTTTAGGGGTGTTTTTTCATCATCTGGAACGGATCAATCCACTTTCCATTACTTTCAATGGGAAAGTCTGCTTCAGCTTAAGAACGTTTCAGGTTAAGTACAGACTTCCGGAACCAATTAAGTACTTAACCTGAGGTACCACTGTACAAGATATTCAGTCAGCTCTTGTCATCTCTTTGCAATCAGTCATAAGTTGTGTAAAATAGTCTACAGAATATGGTATGTTTCCTGTTCAGTTCCCCTCCATGTTAGGGTTGCTCCCACATTTATTGATTATAGCTTTCTGTTAAATCTAATAGAAAACTAAGCAAGGGCATGTTCACTCAGTACTGAGGAGGCAGCACAGCTTTTGCAGATAAGTGGACATGGAATAAAATCTATTAAGTAAAGGTAAAGGGACCCCTGACCATTAGGTCCAATCGTGACCGACTCTGGGATTGCGGCTCTCATCTCGCTTTATTGGCCGAGGGATCCGGCGTTTGTCCACAGACAGCTTCCAGGACATGTGGCCAGCTTGGCTAAGCCACTTCTGGCGAACCAGAGCAGTGCACGGAAACGTAGTTTACCTTCTCGCTGGAGCGGTAACTATTTATCTACTTGCACTTTGACGTGCTTTCGAATTGCTAGGTTGGCAGGATCAGGGACCGAGCAACAGGATCTCACCCCATTACGGGATTCGAACTACCGACCTTCTGATTGGCAAGTCCTAGGCTCTGTGGTTTAACCCACAGCACCACCCATGTCCCTGTAAAATCTATTCGTGAGTAGTCAAAATCAAATCAAATCAAATTTTATTAAACGGCCACAGACCAGATTAACTCGTACAGCTAGTCAGCGAAGCATAACACCGGAAAAAACAAAGGACAATTTCGATACATAACTGCAATTTAAAATTAGACAGCATAAATAAAATTAAGTATTTGCCTTTGCCTGCATATTGACATTGGAAAGCTCTTGTTTCCTGCGCCTAATAGCGGCTACACAAAATTTGGCCACATTGATCGTAATTTCAGGAACCTTATCTTCTACCAAGGCTCTCATACGTTAGAGTTCTGGTTCATTTTTAAGCTTTTGTAGAACTGGGGCAATAAAGGTCAAACGTAGAATTTCATAGTAACTACAGTGCAGCAATACATGCAGACTTGTTTCCACTTCCGATGAGCCACATGGGCAGACACGTGACGCATATGGTTTGCCCTCATATCTGCCTAGCAACAGGGCAGAGGGCAGAACGTTAAATCTGGCCAGGGTAAAGGAGTGTCTGTACTTAGGTATTTGTAAATCAGCCAGATAATTTGTGGGTGAGAACCCTCTCCCAAAGTCTCTAATTATGGCATGTTTATCCATTTTGCCCATATGACATTGCAGCTCTATGTCCCTAATGCGTTGGAGCACTTGACTTCTGGCTCTCTCATATCCTGCCGCTATCAAGATCTGCGGGGAGAATCCCAAGCTTCTTATCTTTTCAAACAGGGAAGCTTTCCAGGTGGAATGAAAGGTGTCTAAGAGTGTTAAAGGAGCCAAACCAGCCGGGGAAAAAATAAGTTTTAACCAGTAGTGTATCTTTAGAATCCACAGCCGCGCATTAACGGGTGGTTGTCCAACTTCTAAGCGGACAGCTATATTAGATACACAGGGGGGGATCCCCAATAAACACCGATAGAATTTTGTTTGAAATGCCTCCATAGGCGCAAAATTTTTAAAACTGCAAACCTGGGATCCATAAGTGAGTTGTGGGAGTATTTTTGCAGCAAAAACCTGGGAGGCCGCCGGAACGTATTTACCCCCTTTCCCGTGAAAAAATCTTGTAAGGGCTTTATTGGCCCTTCCTGCGTTGGCAATGGCGTTTTTCATCTGTTGGTGCCACGAGACCCTTTCCTGAAAAGTTATTCCCAGGTATTTGAAAGTTGCTACCTGGTCAATAGGTTGACCATTAATTCTCCATTTGTGTTTCCTTTTTTTTGAAAACACCATAATTTTAGATTTGCTGTAATTTATTGATAGTTGTTTCGCTTGACAATAGTCAGCAAGTGATCTCAAAAGCTTCCTCAGGCCAACGCAGGAAAAGGAGAGTAGGACTGCGTCGTCCGCATACAGAAGCACCGGGATGGGAATACCTGCCAGTTTGGGAGGGTGGGCATTTTCTTTTGCCATATTTGCTGCTAGAGAGTTGATATAGAAATTAAATAGCGTTGGCGCGAGGACACATCCTTGTTTAACCCCATAGTGTGTTTGAATTTCTTTAGTTAGATGGCCTGACCGATCGCATCTTACCCTCACCCTGGTGTTTTCGTATAGACCACGGATAAGGCGTAATAAGCGTTTATCTATGTTTGTAGCGCCAAGCTTTTCCCAGAGTCTATCCCTTGGTATTAGATCAAACGCCGATTTAAAATCCATGAATGCTGCATATAAAGACCCCCCTTTTCTAGAGTATTTGTCTGCCAGGTGTTGAAGGGTAAGGGCCTGGTCTATAGTTGAACGCTTTGCTCTAAAACCAGCTTGAGCTTCTGATAGAATATGCTGTCTTTCCATCCACTCCACTAATTTATCACATAAATGAGCAGCATACAGTTTGCTAATAATACTTAATAGACTGATTGGTCTATAGTTAGCTGGCTCAGTTCTGTTTCCTTTCTTAAATATTGGAATGATGATGGCTAAACCCCAGTCCTCGGGGATAATAGCCGCTTGATTTATACTAGTGAACAAGGCGGCTAGCACAGGGGCCCACCATTCAACATTTGCCTTAAGAATTTCTGGTGGGATATTGTCAGCACCCGGGGCTTTCCCTGATTTAAGAGCTTGAATAAGGCCAGTAATTTCTTCTGTGGTTACAGGGGGCCATTCCTTACCAAATTCACTTGAAGCAGGAAGCAGAACTGGGGCCAGTTGATTTGATGAATATAATGAGAGGAAATAGGCCTCCCATGCTCCAGCGGGTATAGAGTATTCGATTTCAATCGGGGAGTCTCTCCAGCTTTTTGCAATTATTTTCCAAAACGTGGCAGAATCTTTCCTTTGGGAGGCCTCCACTAGGCACCGCCATTCCTCCCTTTGTGCCTGGAGCTTTTTCTTGCTAATCAAAGCTTTATAACTGCGTTTTGACTCAAACCAGTCTAATGGAAGCGAAGGTAAGTTCGCTGTTCTATAGTTCCTGTACTTATCCAGCAGGAGGCGTTTCATAGCCATGCATTCTTGGTCAAACCAAGGTTTGGATTTATTAAAGTGTAGAGATTGCCGTGGCGTTTTTTTGTTGGTCAGATAAGGTTGTAGGGACGAAATCAATTCCCGGAACATGTCTAATCTAGCCTCAGGAGTTGGGGAATTAACGAGGTTCTCCTTTCTAGCAAGAAAAATATCCGAGTGAAGTCTTTCCGATATTTCATCACTCAATTTGCTGGACCATTTAATACGTGAGTATCTTAGCTCCATGTTTTCGAAGCATGGGGCTACAAGTTTATCAGAGCAGAATAAATCTTTTCTTACATCCAGTATTAAACAGAGCGGTAGATGGTCGCTGTCAACCCTCTCCACCACTTTACATTCCCGTGCTCTGCTCAAAAGGTTAGATGACACCAGGACGTAATCGATAGTGGAGGCTCCCATGCTGGATATAAATGTAAATTCCCCACTGGGTTCTCTGTCGACACGACCATTTAATACAGTCAAATCCAGATTGTTGGAAAAACGTAGAAGGCATAGGCCTGCGTAATTGCAGCCCTTGTCTTTTGAGAGCCTTGGGGGAATAGAATGGGCTTCTTCAGAAATGGGAGGTACGTCGTGAAAATGAGCATATAACGCTTCGTCTGATTGGCCAATTCTGGCATTTAAATCCCCAGCCAGCAGCACTGCCGCAGCAGGAGTTTGATTCATTAGCTCATCGACATAAGATTCTATCCTATGCCAGAGATTTTTGATAAGCTGCTTGCCTCTTTGGGGAGGGGCATATATATTAATAGAAGTGTGCAATATCTGCATTTCATTAATAATGCCATGGCCACACTGCTCAGAGGCTCCAGCTCGACGAAAGATGCTCTCAGCCTTGTGGATATTAGAATGCCAAGCCCACCCTTAACTCGTCCCCCTTTGTTGCTTGGTGAACCTGCGAGTGAAAATGAGGCAAAACCATTTACATCTAAATCCCCTGTTAGCCATGTCTCTTGCAAGAAGACTATATCATGATCTTGAAAAAAATTGACAAATGATTGGTCAGTCGCCTTGTTACGCCAACCAGCAATGTTCCATGATAAAAATTTAAGATTGGCTTTATCACAATCGAATCTTTGTCAATTATTAGCTAACGTACTTTTAGGGTTTGTCGCTTTATGTATCGGACGCCTATCATCTTTGTATGGCGGGCTATCCAGCCGCTCTATGATTTCAATAGGTGGATGCAAAGTGCTCACGTTTGTGAACACCAGATCTTTATTATGCATAAATTCCTTCTGTGGATATTCTGTTTTGGCCTGATTTTGGCCCAATTCTGTTTCATCTAGGTATCTCATTTTGTCCCATACGTCTTGTGGGGTCACCTTGGGAATATTTGTCCTTCGGGGGGGGGGGATGATTAAGTACTCTCCTTGAAGGGTGGCACATTTTCTCTTGGTGGAAAGTTAATCTCCGCTTTGATCTGAAGGTTACGTGTTGTGGTCTTTTTTTGGTCCCCCTTGATAACCTCGTTGCCTGAAGCTCTCTCGGCCAGCTTATCTCTTAGCTTATCTAGTCTTCCCAAGATGTCAGTTTGTCTTAATGGTGGGAACATCCAGAATTGGTCAATTAGGATATTTTCTTCCATAGTAAAGAAATCCTCACCTTTGCTTGCAAGGCATTGCGGGTTCTGTTTGTCAGGCCAGAATTTTGAGGCTTGTTTCCCCTTTCTGAGATTTGCCTGCTTAGTTTTCAAAAGGGGGCTCAAAGGAGCCTTATTTTCAAAGAGTCTAAGTATTGTTATCCGTGCTTTTAAAAAGGCAGGTCTTGACCTAAAAATAAGCTTGGCCAGGTTCTGATCCCTAAAAGTGGTCTGTGCTCTCACTGAGTGACCATCATAATGTAGATATTCCACCGAGGTGATATCATTAAAATTAACAATTCCTGGCAGTATGTCATTTAGGCTTGATACAAAGTTCATTATTCGCTGTTTCCCTGTAAGGAAGCCCTTAGGCTTCGGGAAGTTCGTAAGTACCAGTTTTTGGGGATTTAGGATCAAATTCCAATCTCTTTCCTGACTGGAGGCTTGCCAGGTCTGAAGGGGGGTATCATCTCTACTAAACGCTTCCTCTTCCCCGCTGTTCGATTTGCTAAGTGTTTTATTGCCTTCATAGGAAGAGGCCTCTACTTCCGCAGCATCAGGTTTATTAAAAAGTTGGTTATCCAGGGACTGAGTTGTTACTTCTGCCTTCTCACTTGCTACTGGAGTCAGCCTTGGCGAGTCCTCCTTAGCCGGTTGCTGTGTAACTACCTTTGTTTCTCCCTTTTTACCCTTCTTTTTGCTGCCCCGTGTGGTCGATTTATTTGGGGCTGAGGGAAGAAGTTTAAACAATTTCTGCCAATGTATGTTTCGATTACTGCGGGTATACTTGGCTTTCCTTGTTGTTTTAATATTTTTACTTTTCTTCACTTTTACCCTTGAGTTATGTCTTTGCAGATTCTTATTTATTACTGGTTTGTTCGTCGACGCTAGCTCAACTGTTTTATGTTCTTGTGGCATATCATTTAATTTTAACTCTTTTAATTGAGATGTGAAATTTTCTACTAACGTCAGCAGTAGCCCGTTTGTTATTGTTAGATAATTTTTTATGTTGGCTAAATCAGAACTTATTGCTAGGGAATAATCCAAAGGGCGACCGTCACTCAATTCTGTTTGAGAGTATTTTGGAGTAGGTATCTGGTTTTGATGGGTTGATGTAATTTCTTCCGTGGGCAGCTGTTCCTTAGTAATAGAGGTATTTCCCTCCTGAAGTTCCTCGGCTAAAGCTAGTTCTTGCGCTAGGCTGCATGGGGAGTTAATATTTCCAGTATCTTGGTATATCTCTTTGAAATTAGACGTCCAATCAAGAACAGTAAGAGAGGGGGGTATTACTTCATCAAGAATTAACTCTTTTTGTGGACTCTTACTCTCCTCCATCTTAGGAAAGTAATTTGTGATTTTGCTTTGTCTTTTACCAGGGCCCGAGGGGCTGATTGCTGAGTCAGGCATTATACCCAACTCCTTGTATGTTCTTCTAGTAAAAACCATGGTAAAAGTGGTCTTGATATAGAGAGAGGGCAGTTTACCCCAGGTGCGACTGCCTTAGATTGGGGGGCAAGTGGGGGTACCAATCTATATTCCCACCTGCTCTCTGCAACAGCTTCCTGATGTGCTCATCAACAGCCTCAATATATTTCTCTATTTTGAGTTCTCTGCTTTTAGATCTTGGCAATTGTCCTAAGCCTGTAGTTTTCACCTCAATCATGCGACCAGCGCTGTTTCACAAATGCTGCAACCTAGTCAGAATATAATAATAAAACAATGCTGCCAAAGAGACAGCAGTAATAAAACGGCTAAAAACTACATTAAAATTAAAATTAAAATTGCCTTATTTAGGCAATTTATGTGCAGCTGGAAAAGGATAATAGTGGAGTTTGGCTATAGCGCATGTACAGCTATGATAACCTTGTATTTCGGGTCCTAGCTTAGTCTTTAGAGGCCATCTTCCACCGCCCTATACTGAGCGAAGGATATCCAAGAGCCCCAGAAGGGAAACTTTCTGTGGGCTGGTTCGCTGATTCCTTCTAGGTAGTCTTTCAAAGGCCTACCACATAAGGCAGGGCACAGAACGATATCTTGCTGAAGCCGGTTTTCCAAACTTCCAGAGGGTCCTATCCGATACACTGTTGTGGAGTTGTTGCGTAGATTAAAAACTTCCTGTAAAAAACTCAGGGTGCCTTCACCAGGAGTCTCTGAGAATATAAAAGCTGGTCTCCTCGAAAGAGTTTATTAAAATGAAGAGTCTTTCCAGCTACAGCACTTCCTCTTTAACTAAGCAGGAATGTTGTCCCCAGCTAGTTCACACAGCCCCCCAGCTGGGCGGGGGTCAGTCAGTTCAGTTAACCCCCGATTCTCCAAGCTTTATCTTTCTCTGTGTTCAGCAGAGCTGGGTGTCTATGGGCCAATCTCAAAGCAAAGCTCACAGTCATATCTCTCCTTACCCTCCTTCTCCAGGCACCGTTGGTCAGGTAAGCAGTTCACAGTTCTGTCTTTAGACCTCTTCTGTCTCTCTGCTCTCAGTTCAGGCAGCAGCGTTCTCTCCTCTCTGGCAACCTTGACCGGGCAGCTGATAAGGAGGGAGGGAGCAGGCTGGGACAAGCTGAAGCTCGCAGAGCCGACAGGAGTTATAAAAATGTTCAGAGTCTTTAAAATGTTTTCCGTTTGTTAAAAATTGGCATCCGGAGGGCAATTAAGATAAGGTTTTAAAAGAATAAAAGTGAGCGCCGGAGAGCGTGACTTGCCTCGGCACCATCTTGGTCCCTCCCCGTGGTGTAGATGTTGTCACCTTCCCTAGCAACTAGGCACACACAAATGAGAATTACCAGTCAAGAGGGGGCAAGATGCCAAAGAGGAAGAGGACTGGGAGGAAGAGGCGCACTTGACCCTGCCACACTTATTTAAGCACACAAGTAGTAATGGCAAAGTGGTTAAGCAGTCAATCCTTCTTCCCAGGGAACTCTGGGAATTGCCTTCGTGAGTAGTAAATAGATATTCTTTTTAAAAGATCATTCTATAGTATCAAAATGTATATTGCCTGAGATCTCTTGATTAACCAAGGTATTTCACTTACTTGTCTTTCCAATGGTCCTGTATGCTTCACAACTGTTTTGTGTAAAAATAGGGATGATGGGCTAAAAAAATAAAAGATGAAACAAACATGAAAAGAAAGGTGAGGAGTGGATAATTATTTTGTCCAAACCATCCTGCCTTTATTTTTGTTATAGACTATGAAGAATGCTTCACATCTGAGATTATGATGAGAAGCAACTCATAAATGATAATGTAATTGGCTTTAAAATTCCTGACACATCTATTCAAATCTCTCAGATGAAGAAACTTCAGAAGCTGTCCTCCAGATTTTCAGGAATTGAAGGGGGAAAAAGAATTTCCTGGTTTGCCCTGAGGGGGAAAGGAAGCCAGGTTCAGCCAACCGGCCGCTGCATTTTGGAGTTTGACGGCAGCTCGTAGGCAACGAGCACCCAAAAAAGGTCTTGGGGATGACCAGGACTCTGAGGGCTCCTGTGGAGGTCAAAAGCGAGTTACCAACGGGTCTGAGGTTTCATTTGGTGCTGGCCTAACCCGGCTGTCAAGGTGCGATCTCTGGGCTCCAGACAATAAAACCAAGGAAAAAGGGATTTATTACACTAGTCAACAACAAATTTGTTGTTTGCGTTTTTTCAGTTGATTTAGGACGAATCTGATGCGCTGAATCCAAAAATCACATTGGTTTTGCCCAATTAGGTCAAGTTTTTGATTAGCAGATTTCACAGAAAATAAAACCAAGGAAAAAGGGATTTATTATTCAAGTGTCTTTAGTATTTGGATTAATTTGGTGAACTTCCAGGAGAACAAAAGGGGAGTCTTCTCTAGAATTGGTGACTATCCTGCGTTGGAACCAGATGGCTGAAGTATTGAAGGAAACAAAGAAACTCTGCCATCGGAAATAAAAGGAAGGGGACAGGGGAATAAGAACTTTGAAAACTTTCTTTTGAAAGAAAAAGCATTCAAACTTTTACACTCCTCCCCCCTGGATTCAACTGGTGGCATCTATAGCATCTCAGGAACTATTGGCAGACAATTTGGCTTTAATTGAATTGAGGCAAAAAAAGATGCTTTTATGATTTAGATCTATTGCTCAGCAATCGGGTGAAGCAATAAGGGATAAAATAATTGAGGCAATTGCAAATCTTCTTGAGACTCAAAAGCAGGAGGTACATCAAGCTGTTGATCATGCTTTCAGGGTTAAATCCCCGTATGCTAATGTAGCAGGAAACCCCCCACCCCAATCATTCAGTTTGTACAAACTTCTCACACTCACACTCACACACTACATATGCCACACTTCTGTTATAAATTCATAGAAAAATCAACCATACATCGGATTTGTACTGTTCCATTTTTATTTTACTCCATATGACAAGGACTATCAAAGGGGGGTGGCTTGGTTCTGGTCAGCCATAATCCCTTCACCATCCCAGCACATCCACAGGAGCCCTGCCCAGTTGCTATGCCAACCCTGATGGTCCTAGACAGAAGACCATCAAGGTCACAAAGAACTTGCATATGGGAGTGGATTCAGCATGGACTGAAACAAAGGACAATGATCAGATCTTGCCTCTGGGGGCAAGAAACTGCCAACTCCCCTTTGTCTCCTGGAAGTGACTCATGGAGAGGGGGAAAGGAGGAACCAGCCAGGTGACAGGACACTCAGGTTACCACCAACTCCTCCCTCAACACCCCCTTTCTCTAATGTATGCATGATGTTTCTGGGGGTGGGCTTGACCTAGAGGATGGGAATTTCAAAAGTTTTTATAAGGTCTTGCACACCATCTTTCTGGGTCTTTCCTCTCTCCTGCAAGTGAGGGGAACACCCTGTTGCAACAGTTCAATAAAGGCCAAGCCTACAGGCTGCTGTTTTGCTCCAAGTTATCCTGGTTGCTGTCTTTATTTTGTCCAAGGGAGCCCTCGGATTTTTTCCGGTAACAGTTTGGCGACCATGCTCAGGGACACTTGGTTCTCCTGCGAAGGTGAGGCGGGAGATAGAGGGGATCGGGCGCCACTGGGCAACCTTAGCCCAGGAATCCTTCTTCCTCTCCCTGCCTCCTCTTTGCGGGCGGTAATCAATCATCACCAAAAGCCCAACCAGGGGGAGCAAAGGCAAGGTCAAGCCGGCTAAAGAGAAAGGATCCCGGGATCCACGAGGGACATCTACGAACGTGAGTATGGTTTGAAGTAAATACATTGAGAGGGGGGTGGAAAAGCAACGTCCCCACGGCAGCTGGACCTTTTTTCCTTCTATCTCTGACGTTACCGCTCGGAGTCGGCCAGGAACGTCCTAAACTCTCTCTTTCTCTCCCCTGATTTTCCCCTTCAGAGCTGGACCAGGGAAATTGTGGAACTTTTGTTGTTTCTCTGACGTCTTCCCTCGGAGGCGTCCCTACAATTTGTTTTCTCGGACCCCGATCTGGCACTGCACTGTGCAGGTGTCCAGTAGGGAGCCCGAAATTAGTCTAAATACTAGGCAGGAGGCTGTCATGGATGATAGAGAGGGAGGTTCACAAATTGGGGCCCCACACTAGGGTTAGTCTTGCAAAACAGCACTGAGGTAAAGGAATTCTGGATTCGTGATTGATTTTCCGGGCAGAGGGACCCGTGGTTTGAGTTTCCGGGCAAGGAGACCCGTGGTTTGTTTTAAGTTCATGTATGAGGTTTTCCTGAAGGTAATTTGTGGCTTACAGATAAGTAGGAATTGTGTTAGTCAAGGATACTTCGAGTACTGAAAGCATATTTTTTTCCTGTCCCCTCTTTCTTTCCCATTGCCCCTCCTCCCCTGTGTGTGTGTGTCCACTCTTTCTGTCTTTAGCGTACTTCGTTAACGGAAAAAACCCCCCCAATAATAACATATGAGAGAATGGGAACTCACTAAACACCCTAGCTGGACTCCTCCTGGCAACAAAGCTTCCATGAAGCCTTTTTGCCCCAGAGAGGATTCTAATATGCCCCCCCCAGCTTGTCATCTCCAATTGGGAAAAATAGAATAAAATAAAATAAAATGAAGGGGGAAAATGGTCTTTCCAAGTACAAAGTACGAGACCATTGTAACTTTTAGTGGGTGGCTTAGGCCCACCACCTGGAACCCAGGGCACAGCGGCCACCTCAGGGATCCTTCAATAAAATCAGGGTTTGAACCCTTAGGGAGAGCTGAACTCATCAAATTTGTGTTGTTAAACTATAACCTCAAGCTAGAACGTGGAACCGTAAACTTAATGGTGCTCAGAAGGCAGTAGATATAATAAAGCCCAGCCTGAGAGCCCACGCATTAGAGATCTTAGTTTCTCTAAAAAATTAAAAAGACTGTTCTTAAATGCACATAGTTTTAAATTGCAAGCTTGCTTCAAAAATTTTAAATCTAAGGAAGCCATGTTGGGCCTTATCAATATTAAACAAGACAAAATGGAGAATGAAGTGTGCAAATGTTTGTTATTTGAGAGGGGCTCCAAAAGAGAGTTTTCCTCCCAAGTGGTAAAATCCTGTATACGTGCTACTTGTGTTCTGAAAGGAGGATTACCCCACCTCCTTCCTCTAGTTTAGTGAGGAGGGTGATTTTAAGTCTAATGGTAAATGATGTTTTGTTGTAACTTTTGAGTTTGTGAGTACACCTGTGTTCCAATCTATTTTGGAATGTGAAGTTAACCTAATGTTTCTGCTGCAAAAGCTTAGTTGAGCACAATTGCTCTCTCAAGCTAAAATGCAGTGTATGTATTTCATTAAGCATATGCCTATGAAAGTATGGTGTTCTTTCTAAGAAAAATTGTTATTAAATGTAGAGGCTTCCATGGCCAGCAAAAATTGTCTATCTGAGTCCAGTCCTGATATCAGTCTATAAGACTTCCTGGCCTCTTTTCTTAGAAAATGCCCCCCCCCCCCTGTTTCATTCTGTCTCTTTCAGTTTTTTTCTCCCTTCTTACGTCTGTGCCAGGTAAATTTACTCCCGAGTAAGCTTCCTTTAAAGGAAACTGCAAAGGGGGGGGGAATCTTTCCTAAAGTTACCCTGCATCTCACTTTCCTATGTGTAGTTATTAAAATAATAATAATAATAATAATAATAATAATAATAATAATAATAATAATAATAATCTAAATTAGGCTTACTATTTCTCTGCAAGTTAAGGGGAAAAAAACCCTGTTCACTTCAATCTTCCTTTAAATATCATTTCTATAGGAACTTGCATTCTTTAGTCTAAGGAAGCAAACTCACTCAAACTATCTCAAGATCTGCTAAAAGCGTTCTGTGTAAAGTTGGGTAGTTTTATTTTCCTCTTCCTTAGTACATGATAGGAGCATAGATGTTTCCTTTCCCAGCTGTAAATCTGTACTTAAATGTGTATGTCTCTTTGGTAGTACAAATCTTGCTGTGAAATCTTGCTGTGAACCCTATATTTTGGAGGGTTGGACTAGATGACCCCAGGGTCCCTTTCAACTCTCCCAATTTGTGGCTGTGTGGAAGGACATGTGTCTGCAAGCATTGGAGGGTAATTCTTAAATTCTGGTGTGGTGAAGGAGTTGAAATTCAGCCTAGCTTTGCTCTTTAGTTTTAAAAGGTGCGAGGTGAAGCCTTGATGTTTTTCAAGCACAACTGCTAATATCAAGCATTTGAGTGATTACAGTGTTTATCATTTTGTCTACTATTTAAAAATCAGACTTCAAAGTCAATTCAAAGTTTCAGCACATACAAATACATATGCGCCTTGACCAATCCTGTAAATAAAGGGCAGGGAAAAAAAATTGTCTGCAAATGGTAAGGCTGAAATGACTGAGAATGTTAAAAAAAATCCTATGAATTCTGACTCTCTGGCCATTTTTTCCCATATATAAGGGCGTGGCATTGTTCCGCGAATGGCCAGAGGGATATTAGCCCTTTCCTGTACATAAAGGAAGCAGTCCCTTTGCTTGGGCTGCAATTGCTAGCTTTGGTGAATACTTGAATCGCTGAGTTTCTCTTTTTTGTTTTAAAATCTAACCCTATTTTTAAAAATCTACTCCTTACCCTTCCCTTCCCTTATTCAAATGGTAATTTAGCCAAAAGAGTCAATATTTTCAATAGTATAAAAGGTTTGCTGAGACATGAACTCTGCACATGCACAGAGGCTAGATCAGCTAAAGAAAAAAAGGAGTGAGGGGGAAAAAGAGAGGGGGGAGGAAAAGAGGGGAACTGTAAGGGGGGAGAGGAGGTTTCGAGAGCTTGGGCTGCAGGGAGAAACTTATCCAAATTTCCTGTTATTGGTTTCAGAACTCACAGGGTTAAAGAGTTCTGGTGACGTCTCTTTCCTGAGGCGTGGTTAGAAACACATACAGGAGTGGCTTGACTCCGAGTGTTTCAGTCTGCTCTCTGTCTCTATGCGAGAGGGAGAAAATGGGCGAGCTGTCGCCAGGTTGATTTAAGAGCTGTTAAACTTCATGATTAAAGGCAAGAGAAGATAAGGAATGCCTTGTGTCTGTTCTGAATTATTACCCACATGCTGCAATTGCTTCGCCGCTGTGTTTACTCTGCTACCGGCAAGAGAGAGAGGCAGGAAGGATTTTTGGATTGGCAGGGACAACAGCAAAGCTGCGCAAGCGGAAGCGTGCCAGGCTCCATGTTTGGCCTCTGTTTACACTCTTGTCCAGCATAATAGCATAGGTTATGGATGCTTGCCAACGCTTTGAAGCATTGCAGGAACGTCCCACGTGTGGGGGAAGCCAGCAGGAAAGTTGCTGGGGCCAGCCGGAGCTGTCTCTGAGGCTGGAAGGAGCTCGCTGGGAGGAGAAGCCGATCTGCCGGAGGCCGGAGGAAGCTGATGCCAGTCGTGAGTAAGCTTACCCCGGGGGAGAAGGAGATGGCTCAGTCCCAGGAACATGGCTTTGAGCTTAAGCTGCCATGTGCGAAGTTAACCACTCAAACGTGGCTGGAGTGGAGTTATTTAGCAGAGTTGTCCCTAGACGGAGCCAAGCTCTGGGAATTGGTCCAACCGATGTCTACGTCAGCAGGGGCGGTTGCAAGCCAACGTGAAGCTGAGGAGCGTGTGCTTACTTTTCTGGCTGAGAATGTAAGTGCTGATTTGAGGCCCATTGTTCTGGATGCAAGGAAGCCTGAGGTCGCTTGGCTAGCTCTCCAGGAAGTGTGTAAAGCTGGGGGTGGAAGCAAGGGCCGGGAGATGGCTGCATCAGAACAGGAGAGGCAAGAGGGCACTGATCACCTTCGTGGAAGCCGGTGCACAGCTGGGAAAGGCTGTGGGACCCCTGAGGGGGACGAAGGGACTATTGCCACTGCTGCTGTTGCTGCAAGTTTTGCAGGGTCTAAAAGCTGCGTGGGTGCTGCAACGTGTATGCGTGAGGAGCTTGGAAAGAGGCAAGCTGCTGGGGGCCCTTTACCCATCACTGGGGGTGCAGGAAAGCATCCTGGGAGCCCTGGGAGCAGTGGGGGGGCGGTGAGCAGTAAAAGCTCAGAAAAGCCTCTTTTTCCAAAGGCTGCCAAGAGTTGTTTGCGTCGTAAGTCGAAGCCTGGGAAACAGGACAGAGCTGGAGGCTTCAAGGCCAGCCATCTGCTGCAGAGGGAGATAACGGCTGCAGAGTTGTCTGGGAATGCTGAGATAAGTCCAGTCTTCAGAGCAACGGAAGAAGTTGCGGTTTCGGAAGCTGCCAAGGACAGGTGCAGCACGACGTTTGTTGCTGCCATGGCAACACCACAGAACAATACCAGCAGGGACACAGCTGTGAAGTGGGTGTTGGATTTGGGAGCGAGTCATCACCTCATTGGGACGCCATCTGCTGGGGAGCTGCGGAATTGCAGGGCTGTTTCAGCTGGAATGACTGTTACATTAGCTGATGGGACAAAAAGGAAAGTTTCTAATGCTGCAAATGTATATGTTTCTGTTTTGCAGGCGGAGCTGGAATGCTTCATCGTACCAGGGATGAAGTGTTGCCTGTTATCGATACCTGCTCTCGCGAAGCAGGGGTACAAAATTTGTTTTGAAAATGATACCTGTTCCATTTTCAGAGGGGGGAGACAACTTGTCAACGTGGCATGCAAGGACAATCTCTTTGTTCTGGAAACACCTCTGGAGGGTGGTGGGAATGCAGGAAAAGCAAAGGCACAGTGTGCTAGTGTTCCCAGCCATGGTTCATGTGTTCATATATGGCACAAGAGAATGTCTCATGCTTGTTTGGAAGATGTTAAGAGGTTGCCAGGCTGCACCAAAGGTTGTAAAATCACACCATGTGAGGAATCCCTAGTGTGCAGGGCATGCAGCAAGGTTCAAAGGTGCAGGTTTCCCGGGGTAAAGAGGGTAACCACAAAACCTTTTGAGTTGGTTCACACAGACCTTACAGGACCCATGAAGTGTGAGAGTCTGGGTGGGGCCAGGTATCTGCTGACAGTGGCAGATGATTTTTCTCAGAATTTATGGTGTTTCTCTCTCAGATCACAGAGGGAGGCGGCGCAACTCATCCAGGATTGGGTTGTGGAGGTGGAACTAAGGTTTTCCACCAAGGTGCAAGAGTTCAGGAGCGACCGTGGGTCACAGTTCACTGGGTCTGCTCTGAAGGAGTTTTTCAAGGAAAAGGGAATTCGTCACCAGGTGACGGGCGCAAAGTCTCCTCAAGAGAGAGGCGTGGCAGAGCACAGGAGTGAAGCACTGGCTGAAGCTGTCAGGGTTTTACTGTGTGACTCTGGGCTGCCTCAGAGCTTTTGGAGTGAAGCTTGGAAGTTTGCCAGCTTTGTTTTTAACAGGTCCTACAATCACGATGTTGGTGACGCACCATATTTTCTGTTGCACAAGAGGAAGCCACAGGTGCATTTCTTCCGTTCGTTTGGTTCCAGGGCTTCAGTGCCAATACCAACAGCGCAACGGAAGGAGGGTGGTCCAAGGTACCAGGACATGATCTTCTGTGGGTATGATCCTGCAACAAATGGGTGGAAGTTTGCATACCCAGAGGGTGATCAGACCAAGCTGCTGGTCAGCAAGCATGCTGAGTTCTTTGAGCAGGGTGGTTGGTCACGACCTAAGGTTGGTTCTGATTTTCTCTCAGAATGCTTGTCCGATTCTGAAGGGGAGGAAAGGGAGGAAGAAAGGGAGGAAGGAGAGGCAGAGGCGGAGCCTGTTGCTGAAGACTAGGTTGCTGATAATGGTCAAGCACAGGGGTGGGGTTCTCCACAGGTTAAGAGGGAACCCAAGAGTGAGCCTTCATCTCCTGTTAGCCAAGTGCAGAAGGCCCGAAGACGCAGCAAGTCAGAGGGGGAGTCCTCTGTGCTGGAAGACACACTTGCTGACCCCAGTGGGTCAGGAGGAGCGCCCGAGGTTGTACTCCGGCGGTCAACTCGCACCACAAAGGGGGTTCCACCTGAGAGGTTTCAGGTCACCAGTGCGTGGGTTGGTTTCACACAGTGTGATTCTGGGAGTGTGGAAGGGATTCAACAATTGCCTGGGATAGATGCCAGTGGGAGGCAAAAGGCAATGGGAGGTGAGTTGAACTCAAAGAGGTCTGTAAATAAGGGTTCACAGTTTCCCTCAGGATTCGTGACGAGAGGGGGTGTTATTGGTTTCAGAACTCACAGGGTTAAAGAGTTCTGGTGACGTCTCTTTCCTGAGGCGTGGTTAGAAACACATACGGGAGTGGCTTGACTCCGAGTGTTTCAGTCTGCTCTCTGTCTCTATGCAAGAGGGAGAAAATGGGCGAGCTGTCGCCAGGTTGATTTAAGAGCTGTTAAACTTCATGATTAAAGGCAAGAGAAGATAAGGAATGCCTTGTGTCTGTTCTGAATTATTACCCACATGCTGCAATTGCTTCACCGCTGTGTTTACTCTGCTACCGGCAAGAGAGAGAGGCAGGAAGGATTTTTGGATTGGCAGGGACAACAGCAAAGCTGCGCAAGCGGAAGCGTGCCAGGCTCCATGTTTGGCCTCTGTTTACACTCTTGTCCGGCATAATAGCATATTTCCTTATGTAAAACTTGGAACCATTGAGGGAAATCACCCTTAATGTGTCCTTTGCTCCAGGGGCTATGTAAGACAAAAGGGTTAAAAACTAGCCCATCAAAAGTCAAGAGGCTTCCAGGTTTCAAATCTTAACATGCCAAATTCTTTTCACAGGTAAATATTAAAGCGCCTCCACTGTGAGTTCCACTCTTGACTAGTTCTCCCCCCCCCATGGGATTTAACTTTTATAACAGGCTTTGTGTGCATTATAGGAACAGCATTCCTGACAGAGATTTTCAAAGGAAATAAAAAAATTTCCCTTTAAAACAGGATACGTGAACTCGGACCCACATAAGCAAAATGTTTAATAACTTGCCAATTGTGTTCAAATTAACAAAGGTTTTGTCCCTTCATTTCTTCCACAGCCAAACTAAGTGAAGGAAAGCAAACAAACTTGGCAGATAATAACAGTAATTATATGAAAATGTGATAATAATATTGGAATGAATGAAATGCTTAATCCGCTAAGAATTTTATTATTTGCAGCTTCCAACGGAAACCAAAGGACATGCTTTTTTGCCTTTTGCCCCTTCCCTTTTCTAACTCTGTCTTTTAAGTCCCCCAAACCCTGCCCCTTACAGGATATCACTTCTACAGATGTGTTACTAGGGATCCAATAAAAAGCTTCGCCACCACAAGACCTGCAGCAACAACAGACACCAAAGTTTTCAAAGTGGCCACAGCTATCTCTTTCAAAGGATATAGACTGCCGGGGGAGTGGGCCTGACAAAGGGGGGTGGAGTTGACTTGCAAGGACATCTTCTCACTTTTGAACCTCAAGACTGTGCTCCAGGATTCAAAAGATACATACATAAAATATCCCAATTGTCTCAAGATATGCAACTGATATTTAATTAGTTTGTTTTGTATTATTATGTGTTATTACATAGGAATGTTGAAATGTGTCTGACAGTGTGTTATTTCCACAAAAGGGGGGGGGGTATTTTTGTGTGTAATTGTTTTTATGTTTAATGTCTTATTCCTTACACCTCAGTGGAGGATTCTCAAACATTTTATGCTTTTTAACAGATCATGCTATTATGTAGTCCAATGTTTAGAATTAGATAAATTTATAACCACATTTCGTTGTTCCACCTGGCACTCTGCCAACTTCCCTACCCATTTTAAAATGTGCTAAAACTCACTTTACCAAGGAGAAGCTTCAGGAATGTATATATGCTTTGGTTTAGCAGGAATAATCCCTTATAGAGTTAAATTGACTTATTTGGACAAGTGCCCTTTAAGAATGGTTTTCTTTTAACAGATTGGTTTGAAAAGTTGAGAACCATGGGCATATAAATTCAAATTGGACTCAGTTTGAATTGGGCAAGTGTATCCAGGCTGCAATTAGCTTTTTGGTCCTTAAAGTGCAAGTGAGCAACTTCCCATGACTGCAAGACCAGAGTCTATAATAATAAAATCCCATAGAATGGCCAAGGCAAAGACATTTCTCTCATGACGTGTCCAAAACCTGTGCCAGCTGTGGTGAGTGCCAGGCAACATGGTTAATATGAAAGCCCTAAGTGGATTCGCCAGGGGTTGCCACTACTGTGACACCATGCCGATGTGAGACCACAGAAGAGCTACCTTGACACCTGAGAACACAAAAATGGCGGGGGACAAAGCAAACTGCATTTTTCAGCCATTAGTGGACCTTCCTGCTAAATGTAAAGCATAGACCACTATTGAGAAAATATTTCTTCCAAGGTGCTAGAATACTACAAGTAACTGAGCAACACAATATTAATTTTACGTGATATCCTATGTCTAACTATGTGCACTGTTACACTGTTATATTTCTATGCAAATGTCCTTAAGAAGCGTGACATCCAAGTCCCTTTCAGGTTCACATGGACACACGCATCTAGGACGGAGAATAGCAGGTTAATATTTACCACCTTAAATTGTGCGGAGAAAAGGATTGCAAAGTAGCCACCTTTGCAATCTTATCTCCGAAGGGGGGAACTGTAGCAGGAACCCCCCCCCAATCATTCAGTTTGTACAAACTTCACACACTCACACTCACACACTACATATGCCACACTTCTGTTATAAATTCATAGAAAAATCAACCATACATCGGATTTGTACTGTTCCATTTTTATTTTACTCCATATGACAAGGACTATCAAAGGGGGGTGGCTTGGTTCTGGTCAGCCATAATCCTTTCACCATCCCAGCACATCCACAGGAGCCCTGCCCAGTTGCTATGCCAACCCTGATGGTCCTAGACAGAAGACCATCAAGATCACAAAGAACTTGCATATGGGAGTGGATTCAGCATGGACTGAAACAAAGGACAATGATCAGATCTTGCCTCTGGGGGCAGGAAACTGCCAACTCCCCTTTGTCTCCTGGAAGTGACTCATGGGGAGGGGGAAAGGAGGAACCAGCCAGGTGACAGGACACTCAGGTTACCACCAACTCCTCCCTCAACACCCCCTTTCTCTAATGTATGCATGATGTTTCTGGGGGTGGGCTTGACCTAGAGGATGGGAATTTCAAAAGTTTTTATAAGGTCTTGCACACCATCTTTCTGGGTCTTTCCTCTCTCCTGCAAGTGAGGGGAACACCCTGTTGCAACAGTTCAATAAAGGCCAAGCCTACAGGCTGCTGTTTTGCTCCAAGTTATCCTGGTTGGTGTCTTTATTTTGTCCAAGGGAGCCCTCGGATTTTTCCGGTAACACTAAGAAGAAAACATTTCCAGGAGATTGTTTGGTCTTTTTTTATTCTAGAAATATCAAAGACTGAGTGCTCCAGACATATTATGAGAAGGATCTTGAAATAGATGATGACTGGCAGCATTAAGATAAACTCTGCAGTGTAATATGTTTTCAATAATGGAATACTGAATAGTATAGTTTGTGTAAAATATGCAGGGATTTATGATATGTAAAATGAACTATCAAAGGAGAAGAAAGGAAGTCATTGATATCTTAAGGATGTAAAATGAGTATTTTAAACATTAAAACAAATTTTTAAAATAAAATTATATATAAAAAAGAAAAAGGAAAATGCTTGTTTTCTTTTTAAATGTCACCAATTTCAGTAGGTTTGTTTTAAAGCAGGGGTGGGGAGACCTGTGGCACTCCAGATATCATTTGACCCCCTAACAGGATATTTGCCATCCTCAGCTTTTTTGGATGCTGGATCAAGGATGTCAACACATTACATCTTATCGAGGATAATCGTGAAGGCAATGCAAATTGCACAAAGATCACTCACCACTTTCGCCTCCAAAGCTGCTTGAGCAAAACCTGTGCGTTTACCCCACATTATGCAGTAATCGTGACTATACAGTGCTTCTCTACCTCCACCAGGTGCAATGCCCAGTAAATGGCCTTTCTTCATTATTTCCACAATTTCAGCTTTCTTGTAAGATTTCAACCCGAGCACATAATAAAACATCTGCAGCCCTGAAAAAAATAAGCTCCAAATAGAAGAATGTATTTTATGTGAAACTTATTTAGGAAATAGTGTGGATACAATGCAAGTGCCATTATTCCAAAGATATTGCACTATTATGGATCACAAGCATAGCTCTCTGCCATCCATTTCAACTATGATTTCATGGATGGGGAATTTCAATCCCTTTAGGGTGCAGAGCTTTTGGATACAGTAGACACACACACGGGGGGGGGGGGAGGAGATACACAAATGGAACTGAGGAGACCATGCTGATGGAAAACTGCCACCTCCAGCAGAGATTGGTACACAGATATATGGGTGGAGGTTATTTGCTGCATTAATTAACCTAGTGGAAAAACTCCAAACAGCACTCTGTGCTACTGGGCCTCTTTGGCCTCCTTCCTTCCTTCCTTCCTTCCTTCCTTCCTTCCTTCCTTCCTTCCTTCAAATGACCTTTCTGTGATGTCATAGTTTCCTGGTGTGGCTGCTGTGTGCGTGCAGAGGAAGATGATGTGGGGGGAGTGGCAGTGGAGGGCCATGAACACCACAGCAAGGGTGCCACATGTGTTTGATTGCAGTGTCACATGGGGGCATAAAAGCTGTGTGTGGGAGTGCTTGATTGGCCATGTGTTTGGGTGGGGCCATGATTCCTGGGATCTGTGTGCAGATTTGGTGATAGGTTGGACTTGCTATCAAAGCCACGGACATGTCTTTGGGGCTTCACTGGGCTTCTGCCCTTTTCCTTAGCTGTAGCTCCTATCCCATCCCAGCTGCCACCCAGTGGTGTTTGAATACAGAGGATTTTGCGCAGGTGGTTTGCTAGTGCAGATGCTCCCAAGCAGAATCCCATACTTTGCGTTGTTCTTTCCAGTAAGGAATATCCCATCTTTACTAATGACTGAACTTTGCAAAACTCTTTGTACTTGAGGAAATCATCAACTTAGACACCCCAAAGCCTACACCTTGTCCTGTTCTGGTATTAAAGTGAACAGCAATTATTACATGAGAGCTTGTAGTCATAGCATAGGAATCAGATGACACATTATCCAGATTGCTCAATTTTTAGATCTCTGGGGAAGAATGTAGACAGAAAAGCATGGCATTTCTTCATGGAGACCATTTCTGCTGACTCAGTTGTGAATTGGAAATAATTATTCATCCTGCATTCATTCTCTTTTACTAGCAATGACTTGGTGAGAAAGTACCTTCATCTGCAATAACTAAAGTATTTCACCTGTTGCTGCTATTTTATTTATCAATTGTTTTTACCTGCTTTCCTGATGTACAGTTTTATATTTTATAGCATTGTTTCATAGCTTATAGTATTGTTTTATGCCATATTTTACATATTTTAAGTAAAAAAGCATGATTTAAATTTAAATAATTTACCTGGTATCCAATACACGATATGATGAATTAATGAAAAGCACCCTCTCCCCGTCTCTAAAAAATATCTAGCCACAAATAAGGCATAGCCAAGAGGAGCAACTCCATGATGATAAATAATAATCCCTGGTCCTTTAGGGATATGTTCTATACCAGTAAGTTCATAACCTGAAAATAATACGAAATGCAACAAAGAAATATCGCAACCATTACTGGAGGAAATCAGTGTGGTTCAGGGGAAAAAAAAAAGAAATTTAAGATCAGGTTAAAAGCTCTGTTATATGCTTTTGAATTATGGTGCTAGAGGAGACTCTTGAGAGTCCCATGGACTGTAAGAAGATCAAACCTATCCATTCTTAAGGAAAGAGCCCTGAGTGCTCACTGGAAGGATAGATCCTGAAGCTGAGGCTCCAATACTTTGGCTACCTCATGAGAAGGTAGATGTTGGGAAAGATTGAGGGCACAAGGAGAAGGGGTTGACAGAGGACAAGATGGTTGGACAGTGTTCTCAAAGCTACCAGCATGAGTCTGACTGAACCATGGGAGGCGGTGGAAGACAGGAGTGCCTGGCATGCTCTGGTCCATGGGGTCACAAAGAGTCGGACACGACTAAATGACTAAACATCAATGACAATATGCTCCAGCATTCTGGATGTTAGGTTGTCATCCACATGGATCAAGATTTTCTCTGTGGTGGTCCCTTAATGAATGAAGGGATTTCTCCTCTCGTGGAATGTTCCTTCCTTGCTTCCTTTTGAGAACAGGTGGAAACATTTTTGCCCAGTCTTTGAGTGAGCTAAAACTGTGTTTTGCTGTTTTAGTCTGCTTTAATCTTTTATATGGGGTTTAGCCCTTGGAATGGTTTAATATGTTGTTTCAACACTTACAGTAACATGAGACCTGTGGGAAGCATTGAGAACATATAAAGAGTTATATGGATCAGGCCAAAGGATTCTGTATTAGACCATCCTGTTTCCCACAGTGTCCATCTAAATTAGTAACCATACCACATCCTGTGCTGGCAAATTCCATAGTTTGTGTACATACAGTGGTACCTTGGGTTACAGATGCTTCAGGGTACAGACACTTCAGGTTACAGACTCTGCTAACTCAGAAATAGTACCTCAGGTTAACAACTTTGCTTCAGAATGAGAACAGAAATTTGGGGCAGCCTGCTGCAGGAGTGCATTCGAGTCCAAAGATCACAGTTTGGACAGCCTGGCAACAAACGGAACTGCAAAGCCGTTGGGAACTCACTTTTGACCTCCATAGCAATTACAGTGGTACCTCAGGTTAAGAACTTAATTCATTCTGGAGGTCTGTTTTTAACCTGAAACTGTTCTTAACCTGAGGTACCACTTTAGTGGGGACTCCTGCTGCCGCTGCGCTGCCATGGTGTGATTTCTGTTCTCATCCTGTAGCAAAGTTCTGTAACCTGAAGCGTCTGTAACCCGAGGTACCACTGTACATAGTTGCTAATTGTGTCTCTGTGAGGGGTAAAAAACATTCTCCAGGTTTCTTTTGGAGAAGAAGCGTACTTAAAATGTGGTTTAAATGTATAGTGTTTATGCAGTCACCAGCTGACCTTTTCTTTTGTAATCTGTCTTATTTATTTATTTTATCATTGATCCTTATGTAGCCAACCCAAACTTGTAGCTGTTGTGACTCTGAAGGGGGTTCAGAGGTCCAGTCCTGATTCACTGTGGCAACTATTGTTCCAGTGCCTCAAGCCTGAAATTCTGATCCTCAGTCCTATGAAATTATAGTTGTGGGAGCCAGGAAATCATGGAAAAGGCTTGTAGCGCCACCTGGTGCCTCGCTGACCTCGGTGACCTGCATGTCCGTGCCTTGCAGGGTATTAAGAGAATAGCCTTATAAGGAGTTATGTTCACCCCTCTGGGCAGTGTAACCCTATATGGTTTGTGGGTGGGTTAAAGCCTTGACCGGATGAGGTAACGTGAGACATTGGCAAACGGCCATGCGGCTGGAGAGAGAACAAAGGATAATATAAATAGTTACCGGAGGGAGAGAAGAAGCATGAAGGAACTGCTCCTCCATCCATGAAAATACAGCTGTCTCACTGTGTCTTTATTTTATGCTAAACAGCACCATTTTGTAACGGTTGGCTTCGACATATAGTGACTCATAAGAAAGAATTATTGCTATGAAAGAAACTTTTACTCACCATGCCATATCTTTCCATATATATCTGCAATATGAGCAAAAAATTTCCTTGGCTTTTTCCAAATTTTGCTATCAGGACCAGTTTCTTGGTGCTTATTCAACTTCTTGTAAACATATAGCCCAAATGAGCAAGCACAGCCAACCAAATATATATCTATCATTAAGGAACAAAGCAAAATCAGAAGCTTACGAAACCACCAAGGGTGAACCACTGAGCTCAGGTATTCTTCTAAATAAGGAAAACTAATCAAGTTTTGCAACATTTGAGTAAACCAGCCCATTGTTTCATGATCTGAAGCACCAAGCGTCAATGAAATAAATATATGAAGTGAAATTTTCTTCAGTTGTGATGCTATTTCCCCCACTGTTTACCTGGAAAACAGAAAATGCAGTACATTGGTTTGATCTTTCATCCCAGAAACATTCATGAATACATGAAAATCTCATGCTGCTTAATATTTTCCTAGTTTTCTCTCCCATATTTCCAAATCTTTCTTGCTTTCCAAGCTTTTACATAGTTGTCTTGATAGATATTATGGTTTTTTTTTAATTTTTAACCAAATCCCCAGAGATTTTATTTTTATTTCTATTTGCCACCCACATTCCGATTCAATGTCTTTTTTTGTTTGATTATTCTTTTTTTTAGCAGCATCTTGATTTTCCCTTTATTTTGTTAGCAGCCAGCCAATTTTACAAATCTACTTATCTCTTCTGTCACCTCCAGTATGCTCATTCTGGGTTGTTCTAAGGTTAATACGATGTCATCCGCGAATGCTTTCAATTTGTAATTTTGCAGGCCCACTGTTATTCCATTGATTTTATTCTTAATCCTTATATTTTGAGCCAGTGCTTCTAATATTAATATAAATAACAGCGGAGACATTGAGAAACCTTGCCTCATCCCTTTATATATCATACATTTTCCTGATATGTTGTTTACAATTATATTGGCCGTCTGCTCATTATAGATTGATTTTATACTTTTTATAAAGGTCTCCCCAAACCCCACTGCTGGAGTGTTAAGGAAAGTGAGAAAGAGTCACTTCTCCAAGAGCCCAGCAAGGCCCTCTGCAGCCACAGATATATCATCTGATGTATTGAGATATTGTGGTATTTAGCTGGTAATATATTGTGATGTTATAAACCTGATATTGCCCAGCCCTAAAGCACACTGAAAGACAGACAGCATTTCTCTCTCTCTCTCTCTCTCTCTCTCTCTCTCTCTCTCTCTCTCTCTGCGGACCCCTGCACAGGAAGTGACATATAGCACAACTACTAGCACATTTGCAAACGAAGAAGGGTCCAGTATGGTTTCAAATATAATGAGAGACTTTGATGAGATTACTGCATTGCAGGGGGTTGACTTGATGACCCTTGGGACCTTTCCAAATCTACACTTTATGATTATCTGAACAAAAACTTTTACTTACATTCCTGGTAAGCCTAAATTGCCTTTAATTCAGTCACCTCTCTCTGGAAGCAGCAGAAGTCTTGTCTGGTGCACTTTTTTGTAGGTTAATTTCCACCCCTATGGCAACATGTCCCTTTATGTAGCAGTTTAAAGAGGCTCTGATGGGTGTGCCATCTGAATGAGGAAACAAAGCATTGTGAAAAAGAGGGAGTGCTTAGAGTGCCTGCTTCTTGGAAGTTGTGGCCATTTGTAATTAAGGATAACTGATGAAATCACATCTACAATAGCAGTCATATTGCACAATAACATATTTGGTCACAGAAAACCAGTTATTGACTAAGGAGTAAAGGTAAGAATTGTGACAAGATATGCATGTAAAAGGATCATCCTGCAATACGTAAACCTTAGTAACATGTCATGTGTATTGAATTCTAGCACTGTAAAAGCTCTTCGATTGGACCTGCCATTTAATTCTAAAGCAGCATGCGTATGTGGATTTCATTAACACCTACTAGGTTTGAATACTGAATCTCAAGTTATCATCCTCAGTAATCAATCCTACTCTAATAAACTTGACCAGCTACTTGTGCTCTAGGCATTGTCTAAGATCTCCAATACCATCTGTTTGATTGTTTGGTTAAATTCTGCCATGCTGATTTTTCTGCAGGCAGCTCATCAAAAAGGTTGTTCACTCGTTGCTCCTGCAGTATGCTTTGCTTTCTCAGGAGCTCCAGAAATTCCAGGTTGACATGCTTTGACATCAAAGGGTCTCTGGCTTTCGGTACATGTTCAATATTGTCAGGTGGGGGTGGAGGATCCATGTCCAGCATGCATTCGTCAGTTATGTCAGAGCAATACTGTAATCACATACACATATGGTGGGCTTAATGTTTATTTCTCAAAAATACATGAAAGTGATATGAAAGTAGCCAAGGCAAATGTGCCACAGAAGCCCACCAACCCTTGCAAAAGCCGACTAGGTAAAGGTTCTTTTGGCATGTGGATGGAGGAAATAAAAAGGCACCTGTTAGGATGGGTAGTGAAGGCAGCAGAAAGAATATGGGAAATAACTACTTCAAAATTTTACAACTGGGATAAATCATTCTGGATATTCAGATATATGATTGGGGCAAGGGGGTTATTTTTTTGTAATCCAATAGTTGAGGGTTTTGTGGGGGGAACAAACCAGTGTATTGCATCACTTCTACTTATCTGGAGGTAGATGGAGAGTGGGGAAGATAGTGGCAAGGTGGGTGTGATTTAAACAAATCAATGGATCCACTCCAGTGCTCCTCTTTGTTTGTTTATACCATGCTGACCTCGCTTCCAACTTGCCTTTCCCCCTCTACCTCCTGTTAAGCAGCAGCAATGTGACCAGTCGGAGGTCAGGTGAGCAGCTGTACTCCATCACACTCTGCCAATGCTGTAACCCATCATTGTGCAATGCTGTGGCATGTAAGAAAATGTGTCCTGCAGTTGCTGTGTCTCCTTAATTGCTAGGTACACCCACACCTCCAACTAAGCTGGCGTGGTTTTGAAATGGGCTGGCACACCCCATTAAGGTGATATCCACCCTGCATTGTTGAAACTATCACTATGTGGGCAGTGAGAACTTCAATCAATGATGCTATCAGGATGACAAGAATGGAGCCACTTCTGAATGAATACCACACAAAAATTGCAACAAGTATGATTGATTTCCCATGACTGCTTGCTTGAATATTTTCTGTAGATATTTCTGCAGCTTCCATTATTCTAGCATCATTATTTTAGTAAAAGCAACTAGTCACTTTGAGGAATTTTGTCAAAAAGCAGGATATGAATCTAAATAAATTAAATAAACCATTTAAAGATTAAGAAGCATACTGTGACCAAATTTTTACTGTATTTTTCGCTCCATAAGATGTACCTGACCATAAGACACACCTAGTTTTTAGAGGAGGAAAAAAAGTAGAAAAATATTATGCACAGAGCGTGTAAGCGGATCTTGATTTTCTTGCTTTAACACAAGCAAAGCAAGAGCTGCTTACATGGCTTCTGTTTCGCTTTGCGCAGCTCTCACTTTGCTGGCTCATCCCTTCAGAGGCATCCTTCAGCTCGCGACTGCAGCCGCAGCCAAGGGATCCCTCTGCCGTCCAGTGCTTTCACTCCATTAAATGCGCAGACATTTCCCCTTACTTTATAGGAAGAAAAAAGTGCTTGTTATGGAGCGAAAAATATGGTATTTCCATGGCACAATCTATGTCAATGGCACCATGCCAATGACCATAATACTGTGAGGCATCATCAAGAATATGTACCTCCCAGCTCTATTGTTACACACCCAGTGATTTTCAGATCTAAAGCTTGGCCTTTGTTCACAGAGCCATACATCATCTTCAGAAACAAATGCCCAACAAATTCTTGAATCCTGATCAGCCTACTCTGGTATTCATAACTGAGGCTATGGAAGAAAGAAATCAGCTAAGATGGGAACTTGAGTCTTTCAGGAGCTAAAAGATAAAGGAGATAGTGTGTGTGTGTGTGTGTGTGTGTGTGTGTGTAAAAGCCTAGTTGCTGCAGTCACTCTGGGCAGCTTAGAACATAAAAAACCACAGCAACACATCATCAGTTAAAAACTTCCTGATGCAGGGTTGCCTTCAGATGTCTTCAGAAAGTTGTGTAGTTGTTTATCTATTTGACATCTGATAAGAGGGTGTTCAATGGGGGGGGGGGATGCTACTGTGGGGCGGGCACCAGACCCAGATTCATACTTGAGTTGGCTGTTTTCATTAGATCAGTCACGAATTCCAGCTATCTTTTTGTTTTCTCTACTTTTCTTGCTATAAGTTTAAAAGGATTTGCATTCTAGGGCTCAAATCTTGGAGCACCCTTTTATAATCATAAAAGAAGTGCCACAGTTTTAATACAGGTAATTTATAGACATTACTCTTTCACATGTAATGCTATTTCATGTTTCAGTTAAACACTCGCCTTCCCATTATACTCTTTGATTCTGCCTCTACTAGTGCAAGTTCCCCAAAAAGGGGAATTCTGGGTATATTACAGGATAGGGCAGGAAAGCACTTGTACGTCTTCAAAAACGTAGGACCTTCTGCTCACACAGCAGGTGCTGAGCTACTGAGCTAGGGACCCTTCTAGATAATTAATAAACAATCCAGCACAATTCTGTGTATATCAACTTAGCTTTAATAACATAAGTATTAATGCTTCCTATTACAGACACCTCGTCAGAAACACTGCAACTGTTTTATATGGACTAGTTAGCTTTGTCATGCTTATCAAATCGTTCTGAAAGAGCTCTTAATATATTTCCTGGCCTTTTTTGGTGTTTATCCCGAAGATTTTCAAGTGCAATCTTCGCCTGTTGAAAGAAAACCAGAGGAATACATTGTGTTAGAGGAATAGATTGCAAAATAGGTATTCACAGTTATTAATATCTGTGAGGAAAAAGCTAAATGGATCAGAACCAGAGGCAACCCATTTATTCCAGCTATAGAAGCACAATATGTGACTTCTTTCTGGGATACACAACTGTCTTTGTACACAGAGATGTGTTGCATGAGAGTCCTTGTCTCTCAACCCTCAAAAGTGGCTGCTTCAACATGGAGGTTTGGGCCGGAGCAGCCAGGGTGAGGAACCCCCACTAGGAAACTGCTCATCTCTCAGTGAATCCAGCCCACTCTCTTTATGTTTACCAAGAGCACTGTATGAGAATGGCAGAGAAACAATCAAACATATGTGCCTTCAGCTGCTTTGTGCACAGTAGTTACCTTGCATGGTTGTTACAATGTAGGATAAAAGGAGCGAACCTCAGGACAACCAAGGCATAACCCCTTGCAGAAAGAAATTTCTTATCTGCCCCTTTAAACAGGCAATCAAAACCTGAAACTTGATGCAGCAAGAAAACAAGCAGAAAGTGCTTGGAGAAGGATCAGGCATACTAAACAACGTTCCCACCCCGTTCCCATTAGCCACCAGGACCTTACATGCACCTCCCCTTAGCCCCCTCCCTTTGGGACTCAGCTTCCCAAGTTTTCCTTGAGGAAGGGGGGAAGTGTAACATCCCCTGCAGGAGCAGGTAGAATAAGTCATGCAATGTAATACCATACAAATAGTATTTGTGTTTGACCTTGTATTCAGTGAAACGGCATCTCATTTAGGAGCTTGCTGATGCACGAGTAATAACAAATTACAAATTAGCTGCAGGTTCAGAGTTGATAGCTTGGTAGTTGGTCAGGAATTATGGCACCATTTAACAAAGCTGCATCCACTGCTCTCTTAAACACACATCAGTGTGTACATGCAACACATATCAACGTGTGCAATAAATTGTCTTCCTCTTCAACCCTCTCCATATCCTCAAAAATTAGCACTACAGTGGCTTGGAGGTACTTTGTCAGGCAGATTCTGGGGCACATAGTGTAGGGTTGCCATATGTTTCGGAAATCCCAGACCGGTCCTTCTGGGGCCATCTGGGGGGTTTCTTTTTTCCATTTTAAGGAAATATCCGAGTTGGGGTAAATTTGTGTGTGCGCTGTTTCAGGCTCCTACGTGAGTGGCTCTGGTTCTGTTTTGTGCCTGTGGGCAGTTGGGGTGGGCCCCCCCCAAAAAAAATCTCAACATTCTGACCAATGGCCCCAAAGAAGCTCAGCTCAACAACTTTTTATGCAATTGACCAAAATTTTCATCAGGAGCAATTAGAATAAGATCTATTTTTTGATTATTTGTATAGTCTACCCTAGTATAGTGGAAAGAAGAAATCCCATTACATGAGCAGATCTATCTTTGTACCACATAGTTTTTTCCATTTAATTAGTCTCAAGTTAAGGAGAGGGGAAATTGAGTGATGGGCATAATGCACAAAAGTATATATAATGAACCCTATATCAGGTCACATAGAATGAGGAAATCAATATGTACAATAAGATTTAGAGCTGAAAGAGAGAGAAACCAAGAGGAAAAGAAATATTCTGCTTTAAAACCTCTAAGTTTAGAGTTAACTTACTCTTTCAGCCAGCTCTACAGCTGTTATATTTGGATCATATGGGATGGGTTCTCCAATAAATGTCCTCAATTTCACTGGAAACCCTCCGTAAATGGGAAGAAGCATACATCGAGTTTTCTCATACAGCCATTTTGTCAGCCCTGTGTATGAAATGGAAGAAGATTCTGAAGGAAAGGGACACCATATCAAATCTGAAATTAGTTGACATTCTCAGGGTTTAGCAATTGCAATAAATAGGAAGAGAGGAAAAGTTAAATAATATAAGTGCTTGGGAAAAGAGATACAGTGGTACCTCGGGTTATGAACACTTCAACTTACTTTTTTTGGGTTATGAACGATTGTAACCTGGAAGTACCGTATTTTTTGCTCTATAACACGCACCAGACCATAACACGCATGTAGTTTTTAGAGGAGGAAAACAAGAAAAAAATATTCTAAACGAAACAGTGGATGTATGATTTTTGTGGTTCATGCTGTGGCCACAGACATGTGGTCTGACGGTGAGTTTGGGGTAGCTCAATGCAAAAATACTGAGGATCCATGTGGATCCATGCTAAAATCGCCCTAAAGTCGCAGGGGCGCTGGAAGTCGCAGGGGCGCTGGGGGAGTGAACGGGAAGCAAGAGAAGGAGAACGATGCCTCTCTCTCTCTCTCTCTCTCTCTCTCTCTCTCTCTCTCTCTCTCACACACACACACACACACACACACACAGAGTATCAATCCCAAAGTCGCAGGAGAGCGCAGGGGTGCTGGGAGAGTGAACGGGAAGCAGGAGGAGGAGAACGATAGCTCAAGCACACACACACACACACAGCCCCTACAGTGGTTAATCCAAAATCGGACAGCAAAAAACTGCAGGCAGGGACAGAGAGCACGGGGTTGTTTTAAAGCAGCCAACCCCGCTCTGCTTCTCTACCTCCTCCCCGGCTGGGGTCACTGACAGGAGCCGCTTACACCCACTTTGCTGTTTCAAAGCGAGCCACAGACTGCTCACAACTGCAGCAGATTCCCCCGCCATCCGTAGGCATTCACTCCATAACACGCACAGACATTTCCCCTTATTTTCTAGGAGGAAAAAACTGTGTGTTATGGAGCAAAAAATACGGTAAGTTGTCCAAATTCTTGGAGGACTCGCCGCTGCCTGGAAGCAAACCTGGACATCAGTGGTGCCTACAGAGCTCTCAGAGGCCTCTGTGAATGCAGGGAACCAAGCCCCAACATCCGAGCTGCCTGCAGGGCTCCGTGACTGCCAGGAGCCAAGCCCAGACATCCGTGGTGCCTAGAGCGGTTCTGCAAATGCCGGGAGCCAAGCCTCGACGTCCGAGGTGCCTGCAGGGCTCCGCAAATGCCGGGAGCCAAGCTCTGGCATTTGCGGTGCCTAGAGCGGCTCCGCGAATGCCGGGAGCCTAGTCCTGACGTCCACAGTGCCTGCAGGGCTCCACGGATGCCAGGAGCCAAGCCCCGACATCCGCGGTGCTTAGAGCGGTTCTGCAAATGCCTAGTCCTGACATCTGCAGTGCCTGCAAGGCTCTGCAAATGCCGGGATCCAAACCCCGACATCCACTGTGGCTGCAGATGCTCTGTGACTGAGCTCCAGCCGCAGGAGCTCTCTGAGGCCTCCACGAATGCCGGGAGCTAATCCGATTGTGATTGTGGAAGAGGACCCAGAGCCCCCTGCAAACAGTGAGTTTGGAAATAAATTTTAATTTTTTTCATCTAAAGTACTGTCTTATTTATTTTATAGTACAGTACATTGATTATTGCCTTCATTTTATGGATCAATGGTCTCGTGAAACAGTAAAATTTGTGTTCAATTGCTGTTTTAGGGGGTGTTTTTTCATCATCTGGAACGGATCAATCCACTTTCCATTACTTTCAATGGGAAAGTCTGCTTCAGGTTAAGAACGTTTCAGGTTGAGTACAGACTTCCGGAACCAATTAAGTACTTAACCTGAGGTACCACTGTACAAGATATTCAGTCAGCTCTTGTCAGCTCTTTGCAATCAGTCATAAGTTGTGTACAATAGACTACAGAATATGATATGTTTCCTGTTCAGTTCCCCTCCATGTTAGGGTTGCTCCCACGTTTATCAATTATAGCTTTCTGTCAAATCTAATAGAAAACTAAGCAAGTGCATGTTCACTCAGTACTGAGGGGGGCAGCACAGCTTTTGTAGATAAGTGTAAATGGAATAAAATCTATTAAGTAAAGGTAAAGGGACCCCTGACCATTAGGTCCAATCGATCCAGTCATTTTATGGATCAATGGTCTCGTGAAACAGTAAAATTTGTGTTAAATTGCTGTTTTAGGGGGTGTTTTTTCATCATCTGGAACGGATCAATCCACTTTCTATTACTTTCAATGGGAAAATCTGCTTCAGGTTAAGAATGCTTCAGGTTAAGTACAGACTTCTGGAACCAATTAAGTACTTAACCTGAGGTACCACTGTACAAGATATTCAGTCAGCTCTTTGCATTTATCGATTATAGCTTTCTGTCAAATCTACTAGAAAACTAAGCAAGGGCATGTTCACTTAGTACTGAGGCAGGCAGCACAGCTTTTGCAGATAAGTGGACATGGAATAAAATCTATAAGTGAGTAGTAAATAGATATTCTTTTAAAAAGATCATTCTATATTATTAAAATGTATATTGCCTGAGATCTCTTGATCAACCAAGGTATTTCACTTACTTGTCTTTCCAATGGTCCTGTATGCTTCACAACTGTTTTGTGTAAAAATAGGGATGATGGGCTAAAAAAAAAAAGATGAAACAAACATGAAAAGAAAGGTGAGGATTGGATAATTATTTTGTCCCAACCAAGCCTTAATTTTTGTTATGGATTACGAAGAATGCTTCACATTTGTGATTATAATGAGAAGCAACTTATAAATGATAATGTAATTGGCTTTAAAATTCCTGACACATCTATTCAAATATCTCAGATGAAGAAAATTCAGAAGCTGTCCTCCAGATTTTCAGGAATTTAAGGGGGGGGGGGAAAGAATTTCCTGGTTTGCCCTGAGGGGGAAAGGAAGCCAGGTTCAGCCAACCGGCCGCTGCTTTTTGGAGTCTGGGGGCAGCTCATAGGCAACGAGCACCCGAAAAAGGTCTTGGGGATGACCAGGACTCTGAGGGCTCCTGTGGAGGTAAAAAGCGAGTTCCCAACGGGTCTGAGGTTCCATTTGGTACTGGCCTAACCCGGCTGTCAAGCTGTCATCTCTGGGCTCCAATGTGTTCCAGAAGCAAGCTGCCTCGAATTTCCTACTCAGTGAACAGCAGATTTCCCAGAAAATAAAACCAAGGAAAAGGGGATTTATTATTCAAGTGTCTTTACCATCCTCAGCTTTTTTGGATGCTGGATCAAGATAGTCTACACATTACGTCTTATCTAGGATAATCATGAAGGCAATGCAAATTGCACAAAGATCACTCACCACTTTCGCCTCCAAAGCTGTCTGAGCAAAACCTGTGCGTTTACCCCACATTAGGCAGTAATCATGACTATATATTGCTTCTCTACCTCCACCAGGTGAAATGCCCATTAAACAGCCTTTCTTCATCATTTCCACAATTTCAGCTTTCTTGTAAGATTTCAACCCGAGCACATAATAAAACATCTGCAGCCCTGAAAAAATAAGCCCCAAATAGAAGAATGCATTTTATTTGAAACTTATTTAGGAAATAGTGTGGATACAATACAAGTGCCATTATTCCAAAGATATTGCACTATTATGGATCACAAGCATAGCTCTCTGCCAACCCATTTTAACTAGCTCCTACCCCATCCCAGTTCCCACCCAGTGGTGTCTGAATACAGGGATTTTGCACAGGTGGTTTGCTAGTGCAGATGCTCCCAAGCAGAATCCCATACTTTGTGTTGTTCTTTCCAGTAAGGAATATCCCATCTTTACTAATGACAGAACTTTGCAAAACTCTTTGTACTTGAGTAAATCATCAACTTAGGCACCCCAAAACCTACGCCTTGCCCTGTTCTGGTTTTAAAGTGAACAGCAATTATTACATGAGAGCTTGTAGTCATAGCATAGGAATCAGATGACACATTATCCAGATTCCTCAGTTTTTAGATCTCTGGGGAAGAATGTAGACAGAAAAGCATGGCATTTCTTCATGGAGAGCATTTCAGCTGACTCAGTTGTGAATTGGAAATAATTATTCATCCTGCATTCATTCTCTTTTACCAGCAATGACTTGGTGAGAAAGTACCTTCATCTGCACTAACTAAACTATTTCACCTGTTGCTGCTATTCTATTTATCAGTTGTTTCTACCTGCTTTCCTGATGTACAGTTTTATATTTTATAGCATTGTTTCATAGCTTATAGCATTGTTTTATGTCATATTTTACATGTTTTATGTAAAAAAGCATGATTTAAATTTAAATAATTTACCTGGTATCCAATACACGACATGATGCAGTAATGAAAAGCATGCTCTCCCCGTCTCTAAAAAATATCTAGATGCAAAAAAGACATAGCCGATAGACATAGCTCCATGATGATAAATAATAATCCCTGGTCCTTTAGGGATATGTTCTATACCAGTAAGTTCATAACCTGAAAATAATACAAAATGCAACAAAGAAATACTGCAACCATTACTGGAGGAAATCAGTGTGTTTCAGAAAAAAAAATTAAGATCAGGTTAAAAGCTCTGTTATATGCTTTTGAACTATGAAGCTGGAGGAGACTCTTGAGAGTCCCATGGACTGCAAGAAGATCAAACCTATCCATTCTGAAGGAAATCAGCCCTGAGTGCTCACTGGAAGGACAGATCGTGAAGCTGAGCTCCAATACTTTGGACACTTCATGAGAAGAGAAGACTCCCTGGAAAAGTCCCTGATGTTGGGAAACATTGAGGGCACAAGGAGAAGGAGACGACAGAGGACGAGATGGTTGGACAGTTTCGTGAAGCTACAAACATGAGCCTGACCGAACCGCGGGAGGCATTGGAAGACAGGAGTGCCTGGCATGCTCTGGTCCATGGGGTCACGAGGAGTCAGACACCACTAAATGACTAAACAACAACGACAATATGCTCCAGTATTCTGGATGCTAGGTTGTCAACCACACGGATCAAGACTTTCTCTGTGGTGGTCCCTTAATGAATGAAGGGATTTCTCCTCTCATAGAATGTTCCTTCCTTGCTTCCTTTTGAGCACAGGTGATAACATTTTTGCCCAGTCTTTGGGTGAGCTAAAACTGTGTTTTGCTGTTTTAGTCTACTTTAAGCGTTTATATAGGGTTGAGCCCTTGAGACAGTTTAATGTGTTGTTATAGTTATACTAAGGTTTTCTGAGACTTTTTAAATTTAAATTTTTAAATTTAAAGAGTAGTATACCCCTTCTGAGCGATCCAGGGCCTGGAGTATATTTCTTCCCTGTGCCTAAGAGCTCCAACTTCAGACCATTCTCTGAATCACTTTCTACCAAGTGAGAAAGCTGTTTCCTAGACACCCTCCCTTGACCATGCCCTAAGTAGCTACAAGGTCTCATCCTTATGGCCCAAACTTGATTTTAGTCGTGTATTTCTGATTTAAGTTTCAACACTTACAGTAACATGAGACCTGTGGGAAGCACTGAGAACATATAAAGAGTCCTATGGATCAGGCCAAAGGCCTCTGTATTAGACCATCCTGTTTCCCGCAGTGTCCATCTAAATTGGTAGACAAATCCCGTAGTTTGTGTACATACAGTGGTACTTCGGGTTACAGATGCTTCAGGTTACAGACTCTGCTAACCCAGTAATAGTGCCTCAGGTTAACAACTTTGCTTCAGGATGAGAACAGAAATTCGAGGCAGCCTGCTGCAGGAGTGCATTGGCGTCCAGAGATCACAGTTTGACAGCTGGGTCAGCCCGGCAACAAATGGAACTGCAAACCCGTTGGGAACTCACTTTTGACCTCCCTAGCAACTACAGTGGTACATCAGGTTAAGAGCTTAATTCATTCTGGAGGACCATTCTTAACCTGAAACTGTTCTTAACCTGAGGTACCACTTTAGCTAATGGGGCCTCCTGCTGCCGCTGCGCCGCCATGGTGCTATTTCTGTTCTCATCCTGAAGCAAAGTTCTGTAACCTGAAGCGTCTGTAACCCGAGGTACCACTGTACCTAGTTGCTAATTGTGTCTCTGTGAGGGGTAAAAAACATTCTCCAGGTTTCTTTTGGAGACGAAGAGTACTTAAAATGTGGTTTAAATGTATAGTGTTTATGCAGTCACCAGCTGACCCTTTCTTTTGTAATCTGTCTTATTTATTTATTTTATCATTTATTGAATTTATATACCACCTTATACCTGGAGGCCTCAGGGCGGTTCACAGAACCGCCTTAGTTTCATACTTCATAAAATGCTTTGTTTTTCTTATTACATAAATAAATAGCCATGCCTTTATTTTGATCCTTATGTAGCCAACCCAAATTTGTAGATATTGTGACTCTGAGGGGGGTTCAGAGGTCCAGTCCTGATTCTCTGTGGCAACTATTGTTCCAATGCTTCAAGCCTGAAATTCTGATCCTCAGTCCTATGAAATTATAGTGACTCATAAGGAAGAATTATTGCTATGAAAGAAACTTTTACTCACCATGCCATATCTTTCCATATATATCTATAATATGAGCAAAAAACTTCCTTGGCTTTTCCCAAATTTTGCTATCAGGACCAGTTTCTTGGTGCTTATTCATCTTCATGTAAACATATAGCCCAAATGAGCAAGCACAGAGAACCAAATATATATCTATTATTAATGAACAATGCAAAATCAGAAGCTTACGAATCCACCAAGGGTGAACCACTGAGCTCAGGTATTCTTCTAAATAAGGAAAACTAATCAAGTTTTGCAGCATTTGAGTAAACCAGCTCATTGTTTCCTGATCTGAAGCACCAAGCGTATGCCAATGAAATAAATATATGAAGTGAAATTTTCTTCAGTTGTGATGATATTTCCCCCACTGTTTACCTGGAAAACAGAAAATGCAGTACATTGGTTTGATCTGTCATCCCAGAAACATTCATGAATACATCAAAATCTCATGCTGCTTAATATTTTCCTAGTTTTCCCCACTGTAACTTGCCAAGTTGCCATATTGTGTTTCCAACGTCCATCATGGAGATTTACAAAATTACAAATATATGACTTCATCATTTATCTGTTGTAAACCAAGCTGGTTTCGTTCCACTGCTGAAGGTTTTTGTTTGTTTTGTTTTGTTTTTTGCATTTTCAAAAACAGGAACAGAGAGCATCTTTTATCCAACATAGGCATGATGCCTTGAAGTAAAGTTGAAGGTCTGGCAGGGCAAACCTCCTCTTTCTTTTCATCAATCATAATTTTAAACTTTACTCTGGGATTCATTCCCTGCCATATGAACCTTAATACTTTTTTGTGCCACTCTATGAAACATCAGATATCATTTATAATTGGAAGGACATTCATTTTGATGGCCAAAACAGTGATAGCTGAATTCTCTCCCATATTTCCAAATCTTTCTTTCTTTCCGAGCTTTTACATAGTTGTCTTGATAGATATTATTTTTTTTATTGTTAACCAAATCCCCAAATATTTTATTTTTGTTTCTATTTCCCACCCACATTCTGATTCAATGTCTTCTTTCTTTGATTATTCTTTATTTTTTTAGCAGCATCTTGATTTTCCCTTTATTTTGTTTGCAGCCAGCCAATTTTACAAATCTACTTATCTCTTCTGTCACCTCCAGTATGCTCATTCTGGGTTGTTCTAAGGTTAATACGATGTCATCCGCGAATGCTTTCAATTTGTAATTTTGCTGGCCCACTGTTATTCCATTGATCTTATTGTTAATCCTGATCTTTTGAGCCAGTACTTCTAATATTAATATAAATAACAGCGGGGACATTGAGCAACCTTGCCTCATCCCTTTATATATCATACATTTTCCTGATATGTTGTTTACAATTATATTGGCCGTCTGCTCATTATAGATTGATTTTATACTTTTTGTAAAGGTCTCCACAAACCCCACTGCTGGAGTATTAAGTGAGAAAGAGTCACTTCTCCAAGAGCCCGGCAAGGCCCTCTGCAGCCGCAGATTTATCATGTGATGTATTGAGATATTGTGGTATTTAGCTGGTAATATATTGTGATGTTATAAACCTGATATTGCCCAGCCCTAAAGCACACTGAAAGACAGACAGCATTTCTCTCTCTCTCTCTCTCTCTCTCTCTCTCTCTCTCTCTCTCTCTGCTGATGCCTGCACAGGAAGTGACATATAGCACAACTACTAGCACATTTGCAAATGAAGCAGGGCCCAGTATGGTTTCAAATAGAATGAGAGACTTTGATGAGATTCCTGCATTGCAGGGGGTTGACTAGATGACCCTTGGAACCCTTCCAAATCTACACTTTATGATTATCTGAACAAAAACTTTTACTTACATTCCTGGTAAGCCTAAATTGCCTTTAATTCAGTCACCTCTCTCTGGAAGCAGCAGAAGTCTTGTCTGGTGTGGTGCACTTTTTCATAGGCTAATTTCCACCCCTATGGAGACATGTTCCTTTATGTGGCTGTTTAAAGAGGCTCTGATGGGTGTGCCATCTGAATGAGGAAACGAAGCATTGTGAAAAAGAGGGAGTGCTTAGAGTGCCTGCTTCTTGGAAGTTGTGGCCATTTGTAATTAAGGATAACTGATGAGATCACATCTACAATAGCAGTCATATTGCACGATAACATATTGGGTCACAGAAAACCAGTTATTGACTAAGGAGTAAAGGTAAGAATTGTGACAAGATATGCATGTAAAAGGATCATCCTGCAATACATAAACCTTAGTAACATGTCATGTTTACAATATTGAATCCTAGCACTGTAAAAGCTCTTCCATTGGACCTGCCATTTAGTTGTACAATTATTTAGTATAATTAGGTCTTTAACGTCCCTCGAGGGACAGCCAAATTTAAATAACAATTTGACACACAGCTGTGAGGCATTTGTGAGTTTTTTTGCGGAGAAGTTCTTTTTGCTCCGCCATGACCTCCCTGCCAATTTGTATACAATAAAGGAACTGGAGGCCCCTCGACTGTCCTCGGGCCCAGTATTGGACCACTTCGACCGGATATCCCCAGCCGATGTGGACAGACTCCTCCGAGCTGGAAAGCCCACCACCTGTCCTTTTGACCCGTGCCCGTCTTGGCTGATTAGAGCGTGTCCAGACAAGGTGCGGGCCCCCCTAGGGGATATCATCAATTTGTCCCTTGGCACATGGACATTCCCAGGGGAACTGAAGGAGGCAGTGGTGCACCCGCTCTTAAAGAAAACATCATTAGATCCTTTAGATTTAACCAATTACCGCCTATGGGGCCAAGATGGTGTCCGGCATGCTTCTCAGCTGTGCCACTGTGCTGTCCGTGCCGGTCAAAACCTCTTCCAGCCTCTTTGGCCCTTTAGCAGAGTATACACAGCGGTAGAAACAGTTGCAGTGTGTGGGTAATAAATCAGACTGCACACAGGCTTTCTTGCTTATCTCCAACAGTCTTTAATCTTGTAGAAAAACATCGTAAATCCAGCCCGGCGACAAAGCGCACATCTTTCGCCTCTTGGTCAAAACCGAAAGAGAACTCACACACAGAGAAAGATTCCCGTATGTGAACATAGCCACGCCTCATGATGTGAGACGTCACTCAGAACTGTTAACCCTGTAAGTTCTGATTCTCTTCACACCCCCTCTCGTCTCGCACCCTGAGGGAAACTGTGAACACCCATTTACAGAGCTCTTTGAGTTCAACTCCCTTCCCATTGCCTTTTGCCCCCTTCTGGCATCTGTCTCAGGCAACTGTTGAACCTCCTCAAAACTCCCAGATTCGCACTGCGCGAAACCAACCCACGCGCTGGTGACATGAAACCTCTCAGGTGGAACACCCTTCGTGGTGCGTGTGGACCGTCTGAGCACAAACTCAGGTGCTCCTCCTGACCCACTGGGGCCAGCAAGTGTGTCCTCTACATCAGAAGACTCCCCCTCTGACTTACTGCGTCTTTGGGCCTTCTGGACTTTGCTAACAGGAGACGAAGGCTCACTCTTGGGCTCTCTTTTAACAACCTGTGGAGAAACACAACCCTGTTCTTGACCCTGTTCAGAGACCTGGTCCTCAGCAACAGGTTCAGCCTCTGGCTCTCCCTCCTCCTCAGAATCAGACAGACATTCTGAGAGAATGTCAGGACCCTCATTGAGTCTTGACCAACCATTCTGCTCACAGAACTCAGCATGCTTACTGATCAGAAGCTTGGTCTGATCACCTTCTGGATATGCAAACCTCCACCCCTTTGTCGCAGGTTCATACCCACAGAAGATCATTTTCTGGAACCTCGGATCACCTTTCTTCCATTGAGCCTTTGGCACAAGCACCCAGGCTTCACAACCGAACACACGGAAGAAATGCACCTGCGTTTTTTTCCGGTGCAACAGGAAAAACAGTGTGTCACCTATAACCGAGTTATAGGACCTATTCATCGTAAAGTTGGCCGCCCTCCACGCTTCACTCCAAAAGCTCTGAGGCAACCCGGAGTCACACAGTAGAACCTCCGTAGCTTCAGCCAGAGCTCTACTCCTGAGCTCTGCCACGCCTCTCTCCTGAGGAGAAGTGGCACCCGTCACCTTGTGACGTATTCCCTTCTTGCTGAAAAACTTCTGCAGAGCAGACCCAGTAAACTCTGCACCTTGGTCGCTCCTGAACCCCTGAACCTTGGTGGAGAACCGTAGTTCCACCTCCGCAACCCAATCTTTAATTAGTTGCACTGCCTCGCTTCGCTCCTTCAGCGAGAAAGACCAGCCATTCTGGCTAAAATCATCTGTCAGCGTCAGCACAAACCTGGCCCCACCCAGACTCGGACTTTCCATGGGCCCAAACAGGTCTGTGTGCACAAGCTCAAAAGGTTTTGTGGTTACCCTCTCCTTTCTGGGATAACTGCACACTTTTACCTTTGCCCTTTTGCATGCCCTACAATCTAGGGATCTACCACATGCTTTCAGTTTGCAACCCTTCGTGCACCTGGGCAACTTCTGGACATCTTCCAAACTGCTGTGCGACATTCTCCTGTGCCACAAGTGAACACAAGAATCATGACTGGGAACACTAGCACACCTCGCCTGTGCTGTCTTGGTGTCTCCCTCACCCTCCAGAGGTGTCTCCAGAACAAAGAGATTGTTCTTACATGCCACGTTGACTAGTTGTCTCCCACCCCTGGAAATGGAACAGACATCATTTTCAAAGCAAACCTTATAACCCTCCTTTACAAGAGCAGGTACAGATAAAAGACAACAATGTATCTCTGGCACAACGTAGACTTCCAGCTCCGCCTGTAAAAAGGAAACAAAAACATTTGCCACGTTAGACAATGGCCTCTGTGATCCATCAGCAAATACAACAGTTTTCCCAGCTGAAACAGCTCTGCAGTTCCGCATTTCGACACTAGGTGTCGCTGTTATCAGGTGATGGCTGGCTCCAGAGTCGATCACCCAGCGCATCATTCTGTCCTTACTGGAGTTGTCCTTAAGCGTTGCCATGGAAGCAGTAAGATGATAAGGACTGTCTTCACTCCCTGAGTCCTCCCTTCGCATTCCCATGCTGGCCTCCTCTCCTGGACTGGCTGCCATGGGAAATGACCTTGGAGACATCCTGCCCGGCCTCTCTGGCTCTCTGCGGACAGGATCTATGCAGATGGTTGACGGAACCACAGACAAAACATTGACGAATGGAAAAAGCATGAACAGTACTTTCAGCTGACTTGGCCCCCCCCCCTGCAACCGGATGGGCTCCCTGTGCCAGCTCGGCCCTCTCTGACACGGCGTTCCTGTTCGTCACACAAGCGTCACATACTGTCACATACTGCAGCGTAAGTTCTGCGGGATTCATCGACTCCAAAGTTAGACACAAATTGTCATAACTTTTGTCCAAAGAGCTGAGCAAAATATAAACTTTCAGTTCCTCAGAAAAGTTGACTTGCAACAGCCTCAACTGGTTGAAAACAGAGAGCATCTCAGTTACATGCTGTCTGATGCTGTCACCTGGACGCAGCTTCATCTCAAACAAGCGTCTAGTGGTGTGGATCTTTGCCCCAGCTGTGGTCCTGTGGTGCACTCTTTCTAGTGCCTGGTAGGCCTCATGAGCAGTCTCAAGCCCTTCCACCAAAGGTAGCTGTGAGCCCTCCAAACTGAGCACTATAGCTCCCAGGGCTTTCTGGTTGCACCTTTGCGAGGCATGAGCAGCTGCGACCTCTGCTGCCGCTGCACCGGCTGCAGCTTGCAGTGGGGGCCCTTGGACCGCCTCCCACAGCCCCTTGGCTACCAGCCAGGCCTTCAGTTTCCTGCTCCACTCCTGCCAGTTCTCTCCGTTCAATTTTTCGAATGGGACGGTGTATGATTCATGGCTGTCTGCCATCCTCTTCCCCGGGGCTGAGCGTACTCACGTAACAGCAGCTCCTCCGGCACCCGGCTCAGCAGACCAGATCCTCCCAGCGAGCTCCTCTCTGCCTCAAATGGTAGGCACAGCTCCAACTGGCTCCAGCTTCTCCTCAGCTGGCTTCCCCACCCCCCACAGGAAGGACTCAGCAACAGCCTCAAAGCTTGGCTGGCTTCCATAACCTATGGGGCCAAGTTGGCGTCCGGCACGCTTCTCAGCTGTGCCACTGTGCTGTCCGTGCCAGTCAAAACCTCTTCCAGCCTCTTTGGCCCTTTAGCAGAGTATACACAGTTGCAGTGTGTGGGTAATAAATCAGACTGCACGCAGGCTTTCTTGCTTATCTCCAACAGTCTTTAATCTTGTAGAAAAACATCGTAAATCCAGCCCGGCGACAAAGCGCACATCTTTCGCCTCTCGGTCAAAACCGAAAGAGAACTCACACACAGAGAAAGATTCCCGTATGTGAACATAGCCACGCCTCATGATGTGAGACGTCACTCAGAACTGTTAACCCGCCCGGTTTCGAATCTTCCGTTCCTGGGTAAGGTGATTGAGAGAGCGGTTGCTGAACAGCTTGGTATGTTTCTGGATGAAACATCGGCTCTGGATCCATTCCAGTCCGACTTCCGTGCTGGTCATGGGACCGAGACGGCTCTGGTCACCCTAACAGATGATCTCCGTAGGCAGCTAGATCGAGGCGGGTCAGGGCTGCTGATTCTTCTAGACCTGTCAGCAGCCTTCGACATGGTCGATCATGAACTCCTGGACCACCGCCTTGCCGACGTGGGGTTCAGGGCACAGTCCTTCAATGGCTGTGCTTGTTTCTCTCTGGTCGGGGACAGAGGGTGGCACTTGGGGGGGAATTGTCATCGCGCCTCTCCTTGGTGTGTGGAGTGCCTCAGGGTGTGATACTCTCCCCGATGCTTTTCAACATCTTTATGCGCCCCTTTGCCCAGCTTGTCCGGAGTTTTGGGCTGGGTTGCCATCAGTATGCTGATGACACCCAACTCTATCTGTTGATGGATGGCCATCCTGACTCGGCCCCAGACACACTGTTCAGATGTTTGGATGCTGTGGCTGGATAACTGTGGGAGCTGGTTGAAGCTAAATCCTTCGAAAACAGAGGTCCTGAGGCTGGGACGGGACTATATGGGATTGGGTGGGGGCAACTCCCATCTCTTGCAGGGATGCAATTAATGCCAGCACCGTCCGCTAAGAGTTTGGGTGTAATCTTCGACACCTCTCTTTCCATGGAGGTGCAGATTGTAGCTATAACAAAGGCAGCATTTTTTCATCTCCCCAAGCTAAGCAGTTGGCTCCTTACCTCTCTCGCCCTCACCTAGCCACTGTGATCCACGCGACGGTCACCTCCAGACTGGATTATTGTAACTTGCTCTACGTGGGGCTGCCCTTGAGACTGAGCCAGAAACTCCAGTGGGTGCAGAATGCCACGGCGAGACTCCTTACGGGGTCCTTGCTGCGAGATCACATTCACCCAGTGCTATACCAGCTGCACTGGCTCCAGGTGGAGTACAGGATCAGGTTTAAGGTGCTGGTTTTAACCTTTAAAGCCCTATACAGCCTAGGACCCTCGTACCTACGGGACTGCCTCTCCTGGTATGTCGCACAGAGATACTTACGGTCTTCAAATAAAAACATCTTGAAGGTCCCAGGCCACAGAGAGGTTTGGCTGGCCTCAACTAGAGCCAGGGCTTTTTCGGCTGTGGCTCCGATCTGGTGGAACGCTCTGTCACAAGAGACTAGGGCCCTGCGGAACTTGAAATCTTTCCGCAGGGCCTGCAAGACAGAGCTGTTCCACCAGGCCTTTGGGCAGGGCACAGCCTGACTCCCTCCTTCGGCAATCTTCGCGGAGCTCTGGCCCAATGGTTGCCATTGGTTTGATTTGAGTTAATTTTATAATGAATGATTTTACAGTGTTGTGTTGTTCTGTTGTACTGTTTTATTGTTGTTAGCCGGGCTTCGGCTGGGGATTGCAGGATATAAATAAAATTTATTATTATTATTATTAATTCTAGCACTGTAAAAGCTCTTCCATTGGACCTGCCATTTAATTCTACAGCAGCATGTGTATGTGGATTTCATTAACACCTACTAGGTTTGAATACTGAATCTCAAGTAATCATCCTCAGTAATCAATCCTACTCTAATAAACTTGACCAGCTACTTGTGCTCTAGGTAGGCATTGTCTAAAATCTCCAATACCATCTGTTTGATTGTTTGGTTAAATTCTGCCATGCTGATTTTTCTGCAGGCAGCTCATCAAAAAGCTTCTTCACTCGTTGCTCCTGCAGTATGCTTTGCTTTCTCAGGAGCTCCAGAATTTCCAGGTTGACATGCTTTGACATCAAAGGGTCTCCGGCTTTCGGTACATGTTCAATATTGTCAGGTGGGGGTGGAGGATCCATGTCCAGCATGCATTCATCGGTTATGCCAGAGCAATACTGTAATCACATACACATATGGTGGTCTTAACGTTTATTTCTCAAAAAAACATGCAATTGATAAGAAAGTAGCCAAGACAAATGTGCCACGGAAGCCCATCAACCCTTGCAAAGGCTGAATAGGTAAAGGTTCTTTTGGCATGTGGGTGGAGGAAATAAAAAGACACCTGTTAGGATGGGTAGTGCAGAAGGCAGGAATGCTAACAAGAAGAAAATCCAGAGCCACTGATTGTACTTATGCCCCCAGTCCTCGTCTATGCTGAGTACTACAATGGCAACAGAAATTGAGAAGGAGGAAACTGCCAGGCAGTGGCATCCCCATGTCATAAGTGTGAAGGCAGACAGGAAGGGCCTGGCAGAGGGCAGAATGCCGTTATATCAGTTTCAATTGCACAGCCTGAATTTGGCTCATCAACTCTAATGCAACAGCTCCCACTGGCCAAATGGACCCTTTCTCCACAGCCTATCTCAACACACCTGAATGTTTTAGAGCTAATGGCTTTGGACAGGGAAGCAACTAAGAAAATGAGAGATTGCAAAGGACTAGAAGGATCAATTCTCTTTTATCTTTTTATCATTTTGCTGTTCCTTCCTTTCCTTGGTACAGGCTATGCAGGAGAAGCCAGCTGCTTCTCCAATATGGAGGTAAGATGGTAGTGAAGGCAGCAGAAAGAAAATGGGAAATAACTGCTTCAAAATTTTACAACTGGGATAAATCATTCCTGGTATTCAGATATATGATTGGGGCATTGGGGGTTGTTGTTTTTTGTAATCCAAAAGCTGAGGGTTTTGTGGGGGGAACAAACCAGTGTATTGCATGACTTCTACTTATCTGGAGGTAGAGGGAAAGTGGGGAAGATAGTGGCAAGGTGGGTGTGGTTTAAACACATCAATGGATCCACTCCACTGATCCTGCTTGTTTGTTTATACCATGCTGACCTCGCTTCCAACTTGCGTTTCCCTCTCTACCTCCTGTTAAGCAGCAGCAATGTAACCAGTCGGAGGTCAGGTGAGCAGCTGTGCCCCATCACACCCTGCCACTGCTGTAACCCATCATTGTGCAATGCAGTGGCATGTAAGAAAATGTGTCCTGCAGTTGCTGTGTCTCCTTAATTGCTAGGTACACCCACACCTCCAACTAAGCTGGCGTGGTTTTGAAATGGGCTGGCACACCCCATTAAGGTGTTATCCACCCTGCATTGTTGAAACTCTCACTATGTGGGCAGTGAGAACTTCAATCAATGATGCTATCAGGATGACAAGAATGGAGCCACTTCTGAATGAATACCACACAAAAATTGCAACAAGTATGATTGATTTCCCATGACTGCTTACTTGACTATTTTCTGTAGATATTTCTGCAGCTTCCATTATTCTAGCATCATTATTTTAGTATAAGGAACTAGGCACTTTAGAGTAGAAAAATATTATGCACAGAGCGTGTAAGCGGATCTCGATTTTCTTGCTTTAACACAAGCAAAGCAAGAGCTGCTTACTTGGCTTCTGTCCCGCTTTGCGCAGCTCTCACTTTGCTTGCTCATCCCTTCAGAGGCATCCTTCAGCTCGCGACCGCAGCTGCAGCCGAGGAATCCCTCTGCCGTCCAGTGCTTTCGCTCCATCAAATGCTCAGACATTTCCCCTTACTTTTTAGGAAGAAAAAAGTGCTTGTTATGGAGCGGAAAATATGGTATTTCCATGGCACAATCTATGTCCATGGCACCATGCCAATGACCATAATACTGTGAGGCATCATCCCAGCTCTATTGTTACACACCCAGTGATTTTCAGATCTAAAGCTTGGCCTTTGTTCACAGGGCCATACATCATCTTCAGAAACAAATGCCCAACAAATTCTTGAATCCTGATCAGCCTACTCTGGTATTCATAACTGAGGCTATGGAAGAAAGAAATCAGCTAAGATGGAAACTTGAGTCTTTCCGGAGCTAAAAGATAAAGGAGACTGTGTGTTTGTGCGTGTGTGTGTGTAAAAGCCTAGTTGTTCTAATCACTCTGGGCAGCTTAGAACATAAAAACCACAGCAACACATCATCAATTAAAAACTTCCTGATGCAGGGTTGCCTTCAGATGTCTTCAGAAAGTTGTGTAGTTATTTATCTATTTGACATCTGATAAGAGGGTGTTCAACGCGGGGGGGGGGGGGCAGTGCTAATGTGGGGCGGGCACCAGACCCAGATTCATAGGTGTGTTGGCTGTTTTCGTTAGATCAGTCACGAATTCCAGCTATCTTTTTGTTTTCTCTACTTTTCTTGCTATAAGTTTAAAATGATTTGCATTATAGGGCTCAAATCTTGGAGCACCCTTTTATAATCATAAAAGAAGTGCCACAGTTTTAATACAGGTAATTTATAGACATTACTCTTTCACATGTAATATTATTTCATGTTTCAGTTAAACACTCGCCTTCCCATTATACTCTTTGATTCTGCCTCTATTAGTGCAAGTTCCCCAAAAAGGGGAATTCTGGGTGTATTACAGGATAGGGCAGGAAACCACTTGTATGTCTTCAAAAACGTAGGACCTTCTGCACACACAGCAGGAGCTGAGCTACTGAGCTAGGGACCCTTCCAAATAATTCATATACAATCCAGCACAATTCTGTGTATATCAATTTAATTTTAATAACATAAGTATTAATGCTTCCTATTACAGACACCTCGTCAGAAACACTGCAACTGTTTTATATGGACTAGTTAGCTTTGTAATGCTTATCAAATCGTTCTGAAAGAGCTCTTAATATATTTCCTGGCCTTTTTTGGTGTTTATCCCGAAGATTTTCAAGTGCAATCTTCGCCTGTTGAAAGAAAACCAGAGGAATACATTGTGTTAGAGGAATAGATTGCAAAATAGGTGTTCACAGTTATTAATATCTGTGAGGAAAAAGCTAAAGGGATCAGAACCAGAGGCAACCCATTTATTCCAGCTATAGAAGCACAATATGTAACTTATTTCTGGGACACACAACTGACTTTGTACACAGAGATGTGTTGCATGAGAGTCCTTGTCTCTCAACCCTCAAAAGTGGCTGCTTCAACATGGAGGTTTGGGCCGGAGCAGCCAAGGCCAGGAAACCCCACTAGGAAACTGCTCATCTCTCAGTGAATCCAGCCCACTCTCTTTATGTTTACCAAGGGCACTGTATGAGATTGGCAGAGAAACAATCAAACATATGTGCCTTGGGCTGCTTGGTACGCAGTAGTTACCTTGCATGGTTGTTACAATGTAGGATAAAAGGAGCGAACCTCAGGACAACCAAGGCATAACCCCTCGCAGAAAGAAATTTCTTATCTGCCCTTTAAACAGGCAATCAATACCTGAAACTTGATGCAGCAAGAAAACAAGCAGAAAGTGCTTGGAGAAGGATCAGGCATACTAAACAACGTTCCCACCCCGTTCCCATTAGCCACCAGGACCTTACATGCACCTCCCCTTAGCCCCCTCCCTTTGGGACTCAGCTTCCCAAGTTTTCCTTGAGGAAGGGGGGAAGTGTAACATCCCCTGCAGGAGCAGGTAGAATAAGTCATGCAATGTAATACCATACAAATAGTATCTGTGTTTGACCTTGTCTTCAGTGAAACGGCATCTCATTTAGGAGCTTGCTGATGCACGAGTAATAACAAATTACAAATTAGCTGCAGGTTCAGAGTTGATAGCTTGGTAGTTGGTCAGGAATTATGGCACCATTTAACAAAGCTGTATCCAATGCTCTCTTAAACACACATCAGTGTGTACATGCAACATATATCAATGTGTACAATGAATTGTCTTCCTCTTAAACCCTCTCCATATCCTCAAAAATTAACACTACAGTGGCTTGGAGGTACCTTATCAGGCAGATTCTGGGGCACATAGTGTAGGGTTGCCATATGTTTGGGAAATCCCAGACTGGTCCTTCTGGGGCCATCTGGGGGGTTTCTTTTTTCAATTTTAAGGAAATATCTGAGTTGTGTGTGCGCTGTTTCGGGCTCCTACGTGAGTGGCTCTGGTTCTGTTTTGTGCATGTGGGCAGTTGGGGTGTGAAAAGGGCAACCCCCCCCCAAAATCTCAACTTTCTGACCAATGGCCCCAAAGAAGCTCAGCTCAACAACTTTTTATGCAATTGACCAAAATTTTCATCAGGAGCAATTAGAATAAGATCTATTATTTGATTATTGATATACCATATTTTTCGCCCTATATGACACACTTTTTCCCCTCCAAAAATGAAGGGGAAATCTGTGTGCGTCCTATGGGGCGAATACAGGCTTTCGCTGAAGCCTGGCGAGCGAGAGAGGTTGGTGCACACCAAGGAAGCTATCCCCCCAGCCCGGCAAGCTCCGGGAGTGATGGAGAAGCTGCGCGCAACTTCGCCATCGCTCTGGGACCCGTTCTGGGGGCTGGGGTCGGGGGAAGCACAGACTTCCCCCCGCCCCCAGCCCTGCTAGCTCCAAGAGCGATGGCAAAGCTGTGCGCAACTTCGCCATCACTCTCGGACTCTCCAGGCTTTGCGCAGCTCTCAGCAAGCGGTGGGAGTTGCCTGCATGCCAAAGCCTGGGCGCGGTGAGCTCAGCGCACCAAGGCTTCAAGCTTTGCACAGCTCTCCTCAAGCTGTGGGAGCCCGTGCTGGGCTCCCACGGCTTGTGAAGAGCTGCCTGTTCTTAGGGCTGGGGTCCGGGGAAGCTTGGGCTTCCCCCGCCCCAGCCCTGCGCCTGGGGGGAAAATAATGTTTTCCCACTTTATTCCCCCCCCTAAAAAACTAGGTGTGCCTTATGGGCCGGTGAGTCCTATGGGGCGAAAAATACGGTAAACCTCCAGAATGTATTTTGTATGCTCAACCCCTAATATAGTGGGAAGAAGAAATCCCATTGCATGAGCAGATCTCTCTTTGTACTGCATAGTCCCCCCCCCCCCATTTAATTAGTTTCAACAAGTTAAGGAGAGGGAAAATTGAGTGATGGGCATAATGCACAAAAGTATATATAATGAACCCTATATCTGGTCATATAGAATGAGGAAATCAATATGTACAATAAAATTTAGACCGGAAAGAGAAACCAAGAGGAAAAGAAATATTCTGCTTTTAAACTTCCAAGTTTAGAGTTAACTTACTCTTTCAGCCAGCTCTACAGCTGTTATATTTGGATCATATGGGATGGGTTCTCCAATAAATGTCCTCAATTTCACTGGAAACCCTCCGTAAATGGGAAGAAGCATACATCGAGTTTTCTCATACAGCCATTTTGTCAGCCCTGTGTATGAAATGGAAGAAGATTCTGAAGGAAAGGGACACCATATCAAATGTGAAATTAGTTGACATTCTCAGGGTTTAGCAATTGCAATAAATAGGAAGAGAGGAAAAGTTAAATAATATGAGTGCTTGGGAAAAGAGATACAGTGGTACCTCGGGTTATGAACACTTCAACTTACTTTTTTTGGGTTATGAACGATTGTAACCTGGAAGTACCGTATTTTTTGCTCTATAACACGCACCAGACCATAACACGCATGTAGTTTTTAGAGGAGGAAAACAAGAAAAAAATATTCTAAATGAAACAGTGGATGTATGATTTTTGTGGTTCATGCTGTGGCCACAGACATGTGATCTGACGGTGAGTTTGGGGTAGCTCAATGCAAAAATACTGAGGATCCATGTGGATCCATGCTAAAATCGCCCTAAAGTCGCAGGGGCGCTGGAAGTCGCAGGGGCGCTGGGGGAGTGAACGGGAAGCAAGAGAAGGAGAACGATGCCTCTCTCTCTCTCTCTCTCTCTCTCTCTCTCTCTCTCTCTCACACACACACACACACACACACACACACACAGAGTATCAATCCCAAAGTCGCAGGAGAGCGCAGGGGTGCTGGGAGAGTGAACGGGAAGCAGGAGGAGGAGAACGATAGCTCAAGCACACACACACACACAGCCCCTACAGTGGTTAATCCAAAATCGGACAGCAAAAAAATGCAGGCAGGGACAGAGAGCACGGGGTTGTTTTAAAGCAGGCAACCCCGCTCTGCTTCTCTACCTCCTCCCCGGCTCGGCTCACTGACAGGAGCCGCTTACACCCACTTTGCTGTTTCAAAGTGAGCCACAGACTGCTCACAACTGCAGCAGATTCCCCCGCCATCCGTAGGCATTTGCTCCATAACACGCACAGACATTTCCCCTTACTTTCTAGGAGGAAAAAACTGTGTTATAGAGTGAAAATTATGGTAAATTCTTGGAGGACTCGCCGCTGCCTGGAAGCAAACCTGGACATTGGTGGGGCCTACAGAGCTCTCAGAGGCCTCTGCGAATGCAGCGAACCAAGCCCCAACATCTGAGGTGCCTGCAGGGCTCCGCGACTGCCAGGAGCCAAGCCCAGACATCCGCGGTGCCTAGAGCAGTTCTGCAAATGCCGGGAGCCAAGCCTCGAAGTCCGAGGTGCCTGCAGGGCTCCGCAAATGCCGGGATCCAAACCCCGACAGCCACTGTGGCTGCAGATGCTCTGCGACTGAGCTCCAGCTGCAGGAGCTCTCTGAGGCCTCCACGAATGCCGGGAGCCAATCCGATTGTGATTGTGGAAGAGGACTCGGAGCCCCCTGCAAACAGTGAGTTTGGAAATAAATTGTAATTTTTTTCATCTAAACTACCGTCTTATTTATTTTATAGTACAGTACATTGATTATTGCCTTCATTTTATGGATCAATGGTCTCGTGAAACAGTAAAATTTGTGTTAAATTGCTGTTTTAGGGGGTGTTTTTTCATCATCTGGAACGGATCAATCCACTTTCCATTACTTTCAATGGGAAAGTCTGCTTCAGGTTAAGAACGTTTCAGGTTAAGTACAGACTGCCAGGAGCCAATTAAGTACTTAACCTGAGGTACCACTGTACAAGATATTCAGTCAGCTCTTGTCATCTCTTTGCAATCAGTCATAAGTTGTGTACAATAGACTACAGAATATGGTATGTTTCCTGTTCAGTTCCCCTCCATGTTAGGGTTGCTCCCACATTTATCGATTATAGCTTTCTGTCAAATCTAATAGAAAACTAAGCAAGTGCATGTTCACTCAGTACTGAGGGGGGCAGCACAGCTTTTGCAGATAAGTGTAAATGGAATAAAATCTATTAAGTAAAGGAAAGGGACCCCTGACCATTAGGTCCAATCGATCCAGTCATTTTATGGATCAATGGTCTCGTGAAACAGTAAAATTTGTGTTAAATTGCTGTTTTAGGGGGTGTTTTTTCATCATCTGGAACGGATCAATCCACTTTCCATTACTTTCAATGGGAAAGTCTGCTTCAGGTTAAGAACGTTTCAGGTTAAGTACAGACTTCCGGAACCAATTAAGTACTTAACCTGAGGTACCACTGTACAAGATATTCAGTCAGCTCTTGTCATCTCTTTGCAATCAGTCATAAGTTGTGTACAATAGACTACAGAATATGGTATGTTTCCTGTTCAGTTCCCCTCCATGTTAGGGTTGCTCCCACATTTATCGATTATAGCTTTCTGTCAAATCTAATAGAAAACTAAGCAAGTGCATGTTCACTCAGTACTGAGGGGGGCAGCACAGCTTTTGCAGATAAGTGTAAATGGAATAAAATCTATTAAGTAAAGGTAAAGGGACCCCTGACCATTAGGTCCAATCGATCCAGTCATTTTATGGATCAATGGTCTCGTGAAACAGTAAAATTTGTGTTAAATTGCTGTTTTAGGGGGTGTTTTTTCATCATCTGGAACGGATCAATCCACTTTCTATTACTTTCAATGGGAAAATCTGCTTCAGCTTAAGAATGCTTCAGGTTAAGTACAGACTTCCAGAACCAATTAAGTACTTAACCTGAGGTTCCACTGTACAAGATATTCAGTCAGCTCTTTGCATTTATCGATTATAGCTTTCTGTCAAATCTACTAGAAAACTAAGCAAGGGCATGTTCACTCAGTACTGAGCCAGGCAGCACAGCTTTTGCAGATAAGTGGACACGGAATAAAATCTATAAGTGAGTAGTAAATAGATATTCTTTTAAAAAGATCATTCTATATTATTAAAATGTATATTGCCTGAGATCTCTTGATCAACCAAGGTATTTAACTTACTTGTCTTTCCAATGGTCCTGTATGCTTCACAAATGTTTTGTGTAAAAATAGGGATGATGGGCTAAAAAAAAAAAAAAAAAGATGAAACAAACATGAAAAGAAAGGCGAGGATTGGATAATTATTTTGTCCCAACCAAGCCTTAATTTTTGTTATGGATTACGAAGAATGCTTCACATTTGTGATTATAATGAGAAGCAACTTATAAATGATAATGTAATTGGCTTTAAAATTCCTGACACATCTATTCAAATATCTCAGATGAAGAAAATTCAGAAGCTGTCCTCCAGATTTTCAGGAATTTAAGGGGGGGGGGAAAGAATTTCCTGGTTTGCCCTGAGGGGGAAAGGAAGCCAGGTTCAGCCAACCGGCCGCTGCTTTTTGGAGTTTGGGGGCAGCTGATAGGCAACGAGCACCCGAAAAAGGTCTTGAATTTCCTACTCAGTGAGCAGCAGATTTCCCAGAAACTAAAACCAAGGAAAAAGGGATTTATTATTCAAGTGTCTTTAGCATTTGGATTAATTTGGCGAATTTCCAGGAGAAAAAAAGGAGAGTCTTCTCTGGAATTGGTGACTATCCTGCATAGGAACCAGATGGCTGAAGCACTGAAGGAAACAAAGAAACTCTGCCATCGGAAATAAAAGGAGGGGGACAGGGACACGAACTTTGAAAACTTTCTTTTTTTTTAAAAAAGCATTCAAACTTTTATACTCCTCCCCCCTGGATTCAACTGGCGGCAACTGTAGCATCTCAGGAACTATTAGCAGACAATTTGGCTTTAATTAAATTAAGGCAAAAAGAGATGCTTTTATGATTTAGATCTATTGCTCAGCGATCTGGTGAAGCAATAAGGGATAAAATAATTGAGGCACCTGCAAATCTTCTTGAGACTCAGAAGCAGAAGGTACATCAAGCTGTTGATCATGCTTTCAGGGTTAAATCCCCGTATGCTAAGAAGAAAACATTTCCAGGAGATTGTTTGGTCTTTTTTTATTCTAGAAATAGCAAAGACTGAGTGCTCCAGACATATTATGAGAAGGATCTTGAAATAGATGATGACTGACAGCATTAAGATAAACTCTGCAGTGTAATATGTTTTGATGGATTCAATAATGGAATACTGAATAGTATAGTTTTTGTAAAATATGCAGGGATTTACGATATGTAAAGGGTTTTTTAAAGCAGTGTTGGGGAGAGCTGTGGCACTCCAGATATCATTTGACCCCCAACAGGATATTTGCTATCCTCAGCTTTTTTGGATGCTGGATCAAGGATGTCAACACATTACGTCTTATCTAGGATAATCGTTAAGGCAATGCAGATTGCACAAAGATCACTCACCACTTTCGCCTCCAAAGCTGCCTGAGCAAAACCTGTGCGTTTACCCCACATTAGGCAGTAATCGTGACTATACAGTGCTTCTCTACCTCCACCAGGTGAAATGCCCATTAAACGGCCTTTCTTCATCATTTTCACAATTTCAGGTTTCTTGTAAGATTTCAACCCGAGCACATAATAAAACATCTGCAGCCCTGAAAAAATAAGCCCCAAATAGAAGAATGCATTTTATGTGAAACTTATTTAGGAAATAGTGTGGATACAATACAAGTGCCATTATTCCAAAGATATTGCACTATTATGGATCACAAGCATAGCTCTCTGCCAACCCATTTTAACTAGGATTTCATGGAGGGGGGCTTTATGCTAATTCCACTTTTGCTCAGTAGGCTTTTTTTGGAAAGCACATTGAGTGGGATTGAGTGCTGAGGTGGGAACTTTTTAGACATGTGTTCCTCAGGTCTGTAATACATTCAAGTTTGCATTATGATAAAAATACAGCTCAAAGTGCCTTGCTGCAGAACCCAAACCTTCAATCCCTTTAGGGTGCAGAGCTTTTGGATATAGTAGATAGACACACACGGGGGGGGGGGGAGAGATACACGAATGGCACAGAGGAGACAATGCTGGTGGAAAACTGCCCCCACCAGCAGAGATTGGTACACAGATATATGGGTGGAGGTTATATGCTTCATTAATTAACCTAGTGGAAAAACTCCAAACAGCACTCTGTGCTACTGGGTCTCTTTGGACTCCTTCCTTCAAATGACCTTTCTGTGATGTCACTGTTTCCTGGGGTGGCTGCTGTGTGCATGCAGAGGAAGATGATGTGGGGGGAGTGGCAGTGGAGGGCCATGAACACTACAGCAAGGTTGCCACATGTGTTTGATTGCAGTGTCACATGGGGGCATAAAAGCTGTGTGTGGCAGTGCTTGATTGGCCATGTGTTTGGGTGGGGCCATGTTTTCTGGGATCTGTGTGGAGATTTGGTTATAGGTTGGACTTGCTATGAAAGCCTCAGACATGTCTTTGGGGCTTCACTTGGGCTTCTGCCCTTTTCCTTAGCTGTAGCTCCTACCCCATCCCAGCTGCCACCCAGTGGTGTCTGAATACAGGGATTTTGCGCAGGTGGTTTGCTAGTGCAGATGCTCCCAAGCAGAATCCCATACTTTGTGTTGTTCTTTCCAGTAAGGAATATCCCATCTTTACTAATGACAGAACTTTGCAAAACTCTTTGTACTTGAGAAAATCATCAACTTAGGCACCCCAAAACCTACGCCTTGCCCTGTTCTGGTATTAAAGCGAACAGCAATTATTACATGAGAGCGTGTAGTCATAGCATAGGAATCAGATGACACATTATCCAGATTCCTCAATTTTTAGATCTCTGAGGAAGAATGTAGACAGAAAAGCATGGCATTTCTTCATGGAGAGCATTTCAGCTGACTCAGTTGTGAATTGGAAATAATTATTCATCCTGCATTTATTCTCTTTTACTAGCAATGACTTGGTGAGAAAGTACCTTCATCTGCACTAACTAAACTATATCACCTGTTGCTGCTATTTTATTTATCAGTTGTTTCTACCTGCTTTCCTGATGTACAGTTTTATATTTTATAGCATTGTTTCATAGCTTATAGCATTGTTTTATGTCATATTTTACATGTTTTATGTGAAAAAGCATGATTTAAATTTAAATAATTTACCTGGTATCCAATACGCGACATGATGCATTAATGAAAAGCATGCTCTCCCCGTCTCTAAAAAATATCTAGCCGCAAAAAAGACATAGCCGATAGACATAACTCCATGATGATAAATAATAATCCCTGGTCCTTTAGGGATATGTTCTATACCAGTAAGTTCATAACCTGAAAATAATACAAAATGCAACAAAGAAATATTGCAACCATTACTGGAGGAAATCAGTGTGTTTCAGAAAGAAAGAAAAAATTAAGATCAGGTTAAAAGCTCTGTTATATGCTTTTGAATTATGAAGCTGGAGGAGACTCTTGAGAGTCCCATGGACTGCAAGAAGATCAAACCTATCCATTCCGAAGGAAATCAGCCCTGAGTGCTCACTGGAAGGACAGATCGTGAAGCTGAGGCTCCAATACCTTGACCACTTCAGGAGAAGAGAAGACCCCCTGGAAAAGTCCCTAATGTTGGGAAACATTGAGGGCACAAGGAGAAGGAGACGACAGAGGACGAGATGGTTGGACAGTGTTCTTGAAGCTACCAGCATGAGTCTGACCGAACCGCGGGAGGCAGTGGAAGACAGGAGTGCCTGGTATGCTCTGGTCCATGGGGTCACGAGGAGTCAGACACCACTAAATGACTAAACAACGACGACAATATGCTCCAGCATTCTGGATGTTAGGTTGTCAACCACACGGATCAAGACTTTCTCTGTGGTGGTCCCTTAATGAATGAAGGGATTTCTCCTCTCATAGAATGTTCCTTCCTTGCTTCCTTTTGAGCACAGGTGATAACATTTTTGCCCAGTCTTTGAGTGAGCTAAAACTGTGTTTTGCTGTTTTAGTCTACTTTAAGCTTTTATATAGGGTTGAGCCCTTGAGACAGTTTAATGTGTTGTTATAGTTATACTAAAGTTTTCTGAGACTTTTTTTAATTTAAAGAGCAGTATACCCCTTCTGTTTGAGAGCTCTGCAGGGCCTGGAGTATATTTCTTCCCCGTCCCAAAGAGCTCCAACTTCAGGCATCTTCAGACCATTCTCTGAATCTCTTTCTACCAAGTGAGAAAGCTGCTTCCTAGACACCTCCCCCCCCTGACCATGCCCTAAGTAGCTACACGGTCTCATCCTTATGGCCCAAACTTGGTTTTAGTCGTGTATTTCTGATTTAAGTTTCAACACTTACAGTAACATGAGACCTGTGGGAAGCACTGAGAACATATAAAGAGTCCTATGGATCAGGCCAAAGGCCTCTGTATTAGGCCATCCTGTTTCCCGCAGTGTCCATCTAAATTGGTAGCCATACCACATCCTGTGCTGGCAAATTCCGTAGTTTGTGTACATACAGTGGTACCTCGGGTTACAGATGCTTCAGGTTACAGACTCTGCTAACCCAGTAATAGTGCCTCAGGTTAACAACTTTGCTTCAGGATGAGAACAGAAATTCGAGGCAGCCTGCTGCAGGAGTGCATTGGAGTCCAGAGATCACAGTTTGACAGCTGGTCAGCCCGGCAACAAATGGAACTGCAAACCCGTTGGGAACTCACTTTTGACCTCCATAGCAACTACAGTGGTACATCAGGTTAAGAGCTTAATTCATTCTGGAGGACCGTTCTTAACCTGAAACTGTTCTTAACCTGAGGTACCACTTTAGCTAATGGGGCCTCCTGCTGCCGCTGCGCCGCCATGGTGCAATTTCTGTTCTCATCCTGAAGCAAAGTTCTGTAACCTGAAGCGTCTGTAACCCGAGGTACCACTGTACATAGTTGCTAATTGTGTCTCTGTGAGGGGTAAAAAACATTCTCCAGGTTTCTTTTGGAGAAGAAGCATACTTAAAATGTGGTTTAAATGTATGGTGTTTATGCAGCCACCAGCTGACCCTTTCTTTTGTAATCTGTCTTTTTAATTTATTTTATCATTTATTGAATTTATATACCACCCTATATCTGGAGGCCTCAGGGGGGTTCACAGAACCGCCTTAGTTTCATACTTCATAAAATGCTTGTTTTTCTTACTACATAAATAAATAGCCATGCCTTTATTTTGATCCTTATGTAGCCAACCCAAATTTGTAGCTGTTGTGACTCTGAGGGGGGTTCAGAGGTCCAGTCCTGATTCTCTGTGGCAACTATTGTTCCAATGCTTCAAGCCTGAAATTCTGATCCTCAGTCCTATGAAATTATAATGACTCATAAGGAAGAATTATTGCTATGAAAGAAACTTTTACTCACCATGCCATATCTTTCCATATATATCTATAATATTAGCAAAAAATTTCCTTGGCTTTTTCCAAATTTTGCTATCAGGACCAGTTTCTTGGTGCTTATTCATCTTCATGTAAACATATAGCCCAAATGAGCAAGCACAGAGAACCAAATATATATCTATCATTAATGAACAAAGCAAAATCAGAAGCTTACGAATCCACCAAGGGTGAACCACTGAGCTCAGGTATTCTTCTAAATAAGGAAAACTAATCAAGTTTTGCAACATTTGAGTAAACCAGCTCATTGTTTCCTGATCTGAAGCACCAAGCGTATGCCAATGAAATAAATATATGAAGTGAAATTTTCTTCAGTTGTGATGCTATTTCCCCCACTGTTTACCTGGAAAACAGAAAATGCAGAACATTGATTTGATCTGCCATCCCAGAAACATTCATGAATACATGAAAATCTCATGCTGCTTAATATTTTCCTAGTTTTCCCCACTTTTTGTTTTGTTTTGTTTTTTGCATTTTCAAAAACCGGAACAGAGAACATGTTTAATCCAACATAGGCATGATGCCTCGAAGTAAAGTTGAAGGTCTGGTAGGGCAAACCTTCTCTTTCTTTTCATCAAGCATAATTTTAAATTTTACTCTGGGCTTCATTCCCTGCTATATGAACCTTAATACTTTTTTGTGCCACTATATGAAATATCAAATATCATTTATAATTGGAAGGGCATACATTTTGATGGCCAAAACAGTGATAGCTTCATTCTCTCCCATATTTCCAAATCTTTCTTTCTTTCTAAGCTTTTTCATAGTTGTCTTGATAGATATTTTGTTTTTTATTGTTAACCAAATCCCCAGATATTTTATTTTTGTTTCTATTTCCCACCCACATTCCGATTCAATGTCTTTCTTTCTTTGATTATTCTTTATTTTTTTAGCAGCATCTTGATTTTCCCTTTATTTTGTTTGCAGCCAGCCAATTTTACAAATCTACTTATCTCTTCTGTCACCTCCAGTATGCTCATTCTGGGTTGTTCTAAGGTTAATACGATGTCATCCGCGAATGCTTTCAATTTGTAATTTTGCTGGCCCACTGTTATTCCATTGATCTTATTGTTAATCCTGATCTTTTGAGCCAGTACTTCTAATATTAATATAAATAACAGCGGGGACATTGAGCAACCTTGCCTCATCCCTTTATAATTATACCTTTTTCTGATGTGTTGTTTACAATTATATTGGCCATCTGCTCATTATAGATTGATTTTATACTTTTTGTAAAGGTCTCCACAAACCCCACTGCTGGAGTATTAAGGAAAGTGAGAAAGGGTCACTTCTCCAAGAGCCCGGCAAGGCCCTCTGCAGCCGCAGATATATCATGTGATGTATTGAGATATTGTGGCATTTAGCTGGTAATATATTGTGATGTTATAAACCTGATATTGCCCAGCCCTAAAGCACATTGAAAGACAGACAGCATCTCTCTCTCTCTCTCTCTCTCTCTCTCTCTCTCTCTCTCTCTCTGCTGATGCCTGCACAGGAAGTGACATATAGCACAACTACTAGCACATTTGCAAATGAAGAAGGGTCCAGTATGGTTTCAAATAGAATGAGAGACTTTGATGAGATTCCTGCATTGCAGGGGGTTGACTAGATGACCCTTGGAACCCTTCCAAATCTACACTTTATGATTATCTGAACAAAAACTTTTACTTACATTCCTGGTAAGCCTAAATTGCCTTTAATTCAGTCACCTCTCTCTGGAAGCAGCAGAAGTCTTGTCTGGTGCGGTGCACTTTTTCGTTGGCTAATTTCCACCCCTATGTAGACATGTCTCTTTATGTGGCAGTTTAAAGAGACTCTGATGGGTGTGCCATCTGAAAAAGGAAATGAAGCATTGTGAAAAAAGAGGGAGTGCTTAGAGTGCCTGCTACGTGGAAGTTGTGGCCATTTGTAATTAAGGATGAGATTAAGGATGAGATCACATCTACAATAGCAGTCATATTGCGCGATAAAATATTGGGTCACAGAAAACCAGTTATTGACTAAGGAGTAAAGGTAAGAATTGTGACAAGATATGCATGTAAAAGGATCATCCTGCAATACGTAAACCTTAGTAACATGTCATGTGTATTGAATTCTAGCACTGTAAAAGCTCTTCGATTGGACCTGCCATTTAATTCTACAGCAGCATGTGTATGTGGATTTCATCAACACCTACTAGGTTTGAATACTGAATCTCAAGTAATCATCCTCAGCAATCAATCCTACTCTAATAAACTTGACCAGCTACTTGTGCTCTAGGCATTGTCTAAGATCTCCAATACCATCTGCCATGCTGATTTTTCTGCAGGCAGCTCATCAAAAAGCTTCTTCACTCGTTGCTCCTTCAGTATGCTTTGCTTTCTCAGGAGCTCCAGAAATTCCAGGTTGACATGCTTTGACATCAAAGGGTCTCTGGCTTTCGGTACCTGTCCAATATTGTCAGGTGGGGGTGGAGGATCCATGTCCAGCATGCATTCGTCAGTTATGTCAGAGCAATACTGTAATCACATACACATATGGTGGTCTTAACGTTTATTTCTCAAAAATACATGAAAGTGATATGAAAGTAGCCAAGACAAATGTGCCACAGAAGCCCACCAACCCTTGCAAAGGCCAAATAGGTAAAGGTTCTTTTGGCATGTGGGTGGAGGAAATAAAAAGGCACCTGTTAGGATGGGTAGTGCAGAAGGCAGTAATGCCAATAAGAAGAAAACCCAGAGCCACTGATTGTACTTATGCCCCCAGTCCTCGTCTCTGCTGAGTACTACAATGGCAACAGGAATTGAGGAGGAGGAAACTGCCAGGCAGTGGCATCCCCATGTCATAAGTGTGAAGGCAGACAGGAAGGGCCTGGCACAGAGCAGATTGCCATTTTATCAGTTTTCATTGCACAGCCTGAATTTGGCTCATCAACCCTAATGCAACAGCTCCCACTGGTCAAATGGACCCTTTATCTACAGTCTATCTCAACACCTGAATGTTTTAGACCTAATGGCTTTGGACAGGGAAGCAACTAAGAAAATGAGAGATTGCAAAGGACTAGAAGGATCAATTCTCTTTTATCTTTTTATCATTTAGCTATTCCTTCCTTTCCTTGGTACAGCCTATTAAGGAGAAGCTATCTGCTTCTCCAATATGGAGGTAAGATGGCAGTGAAGGCAGCAGAAAGAATATGGGAAATGACTGCTACAAAATTTTACAACTGGGATAAATCATTCCTGATATTCAGATATATGACTGGGGCAAGGGGGTTATTTTTTTGTAATCCAAAAGCTGAGGGTTTTGTGGGGGGAACAAACCAGTGTATTGCATGACTTCTACTTATCTGGAGGTAGAGGGAAAGTGGGGAAGATAGTGGCAAGGTGGGTGTGGTTTAAACACATCAATGGATCCACTCCACTGATCCTGCTTGTTTGTTTATACCATGCTGACCTCGCTTCCAACTTGCGTTTCCCTCTCTACCTCCTGTTAAGCAGCAGCAATGTAACCAGTCGGAGGTCAGGTGAGCAGCTGTGCCCCATCACACCCTGCCACTGCTGTAACCCATCATTGTGCAATGCAGTGGCATGTAAGAAAATGTGTCCTGCGGTTGCTGTGTCTCCTTAATTGCTAGGTACACCGACACCTCCAACTAAGCTGGTGTGATTTTGAAATGGGCTGGCACACCCCATTAAGGTGTTATCCACCCTGCATTGTTGAAACTATCACTATGTGGGCAGTGAGAACTTCAATCAATGATGCTATCAGGATGACAAGAATGGAGCCACTTCTGAATGAATACCACACAAAAATTGCAACAAGTATGATTGATTTCCCATGACTGCTTACTTGACTATTTTCTGTAGGTATTTCTGCAGCTTCCATTATTCTAGCATCATTATTTTAGTAAAAGGAACTAGGCACTTTGAGGAATTTTGTCAAAATCAGGATATGAATCTAAATAAAATAAATAAACCATTTAAAGATTAAGAAGCATACTGTGACCAAATTTTTACTGTATTTTTCGCTCCATAAGATGTACCTGACCATAAGACACACCTAGTTTTTAGAGGAGGAAAAAAAGTAGAAAAATATTATGCACAGAGCGTGTAAGCAGATCTCGATTTTCTTGCTTTAACACAAGCAAAGCAAGAGCTGCGTACATGGCTTCTGTTTCGCTTTGCGCAGCTCTCACTTTGCTGGCTCATCCCTTCAGAGGCATCCTTCAGCTCGCGACTGCAGCCGCAGCCAAGGGATCCCTCTGCCGTCCAGTGCTTTGGAAGAAAGAAATCAGCTAAGATGGGAACTTGAGTCTTTCAGGAGCTAAAAGATAAAGGAGATAGTGTGTGTGTAAAAGCCTGGTTGAAGCAGTCACTCTGGGCAGCTTAGAACATAAAAACCACAGCAACACATCATCAATTAAAAACTTCCTGATGCAGGGTTGCCTTCAGATGTCTTCAGAAAGTTGTGTAGTTATTTATCTATTTGACATCTGATAAGAGGGTGTTCAACACGGGGGGGGGGGGGGCAGTGCTAATATGGGGCGGGCACCAGACCCAGATTCATAGTTGAGTTGGCTGTTTTCGTTAGATCAGTCACGAATTCCAGCTATCTTTTTGTTTTCTCTACTTTTCTTGCTATAAGTTTAAAATGATTTGCATTATAGGGCTCAAATCTTGGTGCACCCTTTTATAATCATAAAAGAAGTGCCACTGTTTTAATACAGGTAATTTATAGACATTACTCTTTCACATGTAATATTATTTCATGTTTCAGTTAAACACTCGCCTTCCCGTTATACTCTTTGATTCTGCCTCTACTAGTGCAAGTTCCCCAAAAAGGGGAATTCTGGGTGTATTACAGGATAGGGCAGAAAAGCACTTGTACGTCTTCAAAAACGTAGGACCTTCTGCACACAAAGCAGGTGCTGAGCTACTGAGCTAGGGACCCTTCCAAATAATTCATATACAATCCAGCACAATTCTATGTATATCAATTTAGCTTTAATAACATAAGTATTAATGCTTCCTATTACAGACACCTCATCAGAAACACTGCAACTGTTTTATATGGACTAGTTAGCTTTGTAATGCTTATCAAATCGTTCTGAAAGAGCTCTTAATATATTTCCTGGCCTTTTTTGGTGTTTATCCCGAAGATTTTCAAGTGCAATCTTCGCCTGTTGAAAGAAAACCAGAGGAATACATTGTGTTAGAGGAATAGATTGCAAAATAGGTATTCACAGTTATTAATATCTGTGAGGAGAAAGCTAAAGGGATCAGAACCAGAGGCAACCCATTTATTCCAGCTATAGAAGCACTATATGTGGCTTCTTTCTGGAATACACAACTGACTTTGTACACAGAGATGTGTTGCATGAGAGTCCTTGTCTCTCAACCCTCAAAAGCGGCTTCTTCAACATGGAGGTTTGGGCCAGAGCAGCCAGGGTGAGGAACCCCCACTAGGAAACTGCTCATCTCTCAGTGAATCCAGCCCACTCTCTTTATGTTTACCAAGGGCACTGTATGAGATTGGCAGAGAAACAATCAAACATATGTGCCTTCAGCTGCTTGGTGCACAGTAGTTACCTTGCATGGTTGTTACAATGTAGGATAAAAGGAGCGAACCTTAGGGCAACCAAGGCATAACCCCTTGCAGAAAGAAAACAGGCAATAAACAGGCAATCAATACCTGAAACTTGATGCAGCAAGAAAACAAGCAGAAAGTGCTTGGAGAAGGATCAGGCATACTAAACAATGTTCCCACCCCATTCCCATTAGCACCAGGACCTTACATGCACCTCCCCTTAGCCCCCTCCCTTTGGGACTCAGCTTCCCAAGTTTTCCTTGAGGAAGGGGGGAAGTGTAACATCCCCTGCAGAAGCAGGTGGAATAAGTCATGCAATGAAATACCATACAAATGGTATCTGTGTTTGACATTGTATTCAGTGAAATACAATGTGTTGCAGGTTTAGAGTTGATAGCTTGGTAGTTGGTCAGGAATTATGGCACCGTTTAACAAAGCTGTATCCAATGCTCTCTTAAACACACATCAGTGTGTACATGCAACATATATCAACGTGTACAATGAATTGTCTTCCTCTTCAACCCTCTCCATATCCTCAAAAATTAGCACTACAGTGGCTTGGAGGTACCTTGTCAGGCAGATTCTGGGGCACATAGTGTAGGGTTGCCATATGTTTGGGAAATCCCAGACTGGTCCTTCTGGGGCCATCTGGGGGGTTTCTTTTTTCAATTTTAAGGAAATATCCGAGTTGGGGGGGGGAATTTGTGTGCGTGCTGTTTCGGGCTCCTACGTGAGTGGCTCTGGTTCTGTTTTGCGCATGTGGGCAGTTGGGGTGTGAAAAGGGCACCCCCCCCCCAAATCTCAACTTTCTGACCAATGGCCCCAAAGAAGCTCAGCTCAACAACTTTTTATGCAATTGACCAAAATTTTCATCAGGAGCAATTAGAATAAGATCTATTATTTGATTATTGATATACCATATTTTTCAACCTATAGGACGCACTTTTTCCCCTCCGAAAATGAAGGGGAAATCTGTCTGCGTCCTATGGGGCGAATACAGGCTTTCGCTGAAGCCTGGCGAGCGAGAGAGGTTGGTGCACACCGACCCCTCTCGCTCTCCAGGCTTCAGGAAGCTATCCCCCCAGCCCGGCAAGCTCCGGGAGTGATGGAGAAGCTGCGCGCAACTTCGCCATCGCTCTGGGACCCGTTCTGGGGGCTGGGGTCAGGGGAAGCTTGGGCTTCCCCAGCTCCACAAGCTCCAAGAGCAATGGCGAAGCTGCGCGCAACTTTGCCATCACTCTCGGACCCGTTCTGGGGGCTGGGGTCGGGGGAAGCACAGACATCCCCCCACCCCAGCCCCGCAAGCTCCGGGAGCAATGGCGAAGCTGCGCACAACTTCGCCATCGCTCTGGGACCCATTCTGGGGGCTGAGGTCGGGGGAAGCTCCGGCTTCCCCCGCCCCCAGCCCTGCTAGCTCCAAGAGCGATGGCAAAGCTGTGCGCAACTTCGCCATCATTCTCGGACTCTCCAGGCTTTGCGCAGCTCTCCGCAAGCGGTGGGAGCCCGGCGCTGGGCTCCCACGGCTTGCGGAGAGTTGCCTGCATGCCAAAGCCTGGGCGCGGTGAGCTCAGCGCACCAAGGCTTCAAGCTTTGCACAGCTCTCCTCAAGCTGTGGGAGCCCGTACTGGGCTCCCACGGCTTGTGAAAAGCTGCCTGTTCTTGGGGCTGGGGTCCGAGGAAGCTTGGGCTCCCCCCGCCCCAGCCCTGCGCCTGGGGGGAAAATAATGTTTTCCCACTTTATTTCCCCCCCAAAAAACTAGGTGCGCCTTATGGGCCGGTGCGTCCTATGGGGCGAAAAATACGGTAAACCTCCAGAATGTATTTTGTATGCTCAGCCCTAATATAGTGGGAAGAAGAAATCCCATTGCATGAGCAGATCAATCTTTGTACTGCATAGTTTCCCCCCATTTAATTAGTTTCAAAAAGTTAAGGAGAGGGAAAATTGAGTGATGGGGATAATGCAAAAAAGTATATATAATGAACCCTATATCTGGTCATATAGAATGAGGAAATCAATATGTACAATAAAATTTAGAGCTGAAAGAGAAACCAAGAGGAAAAGAAATATTCTGCTTTTAAACTTCCAAGTTTAGAGTTAACTTACCTTTTCAGCCAGCTCTACAGCTGTTATATTTGGATCATATGGGATGGGTTCTCCAATAAATGTCCTCAATTTCACTGGAAACCCTCCGTAAATGGGAAGAAGCATACATCGAGTTTTCTCATACAGCCATTTTGTCAGCCCTGTGTATGAAATGGAAGAAGATTCTGAAGGAAAGGGACACCATATCAAATCTGAAATTAGTTGACATTCTCAGGGTTTAGCAATGCATTAATGAAAAGCATGCTCTCCCCGTCTCTAAAAAATATCTAGCCGCAAAAAAGACATAGCCGATAGACATAACTCCATGATGATAAATAATAATCCCTGGTCCTTTAGGGATATGTTCTATACCAGTAAGTTCATAACCTGAAAATAATACAAAATGCAACAAAGAAATATTGCAACCATTACTGGAGGAAATCAGTGTGTTTCAGAAAGAAAGAAAAAATTAAGATCAGGTTAAAAGCTCTGTTATATGCTTTTGAATTATGAAGCTGGAGGAGACTCTTGAGAGTCCCATGGACTGCAAGAAGATCAAACCTATCCATTCTGAAGGAAATCAGCCCTGAGTGCTCACTGGAAGGACAGATCGTGAAGCTGAGGCTCCAATACTATGGACACTTCATGAGAAGAGAAGACTCCCTGGAAAAGTCCCTGATGTTGGGAAACATTGAGGGCACAAGGAGAAGGAGACGACAGAGGACGAGATGGTTGGACAGTGTTCTTGAAGCTACCAGCATGAGTCTGACTGAACCGTGGGAGGCAGTGGAAGACAGGAGTGCCTGGTATGCTCTGGTCCATGGGGTCACGAGGAGTCAGACACCACTAAATGACTAAACAACAATGACAATATGCTCCAGCATTCTGGATGCTAGGTTGTCATCCACACGGATCAAGACTTTCTCTGTGGTGGTCCCTTAATGAATGAAGGGATTTCTCCTCTCATAGAATGTTCCTTCCTTGCTTCCTTTTGAGCACAGGTGATAACATTTTTGCCCAGTCTTTGAGTGAGCTAAAACTGTGTTTTGCTATTTTAGTCTACTTTAAGCTTTTATATAGGGTTGAGCCCTTGAGACAGTTTAATGTGTTGTTATAGTTATACTAAAGTTTTCTGAGACTTTTTTAATTTAAAGAGTAGTATCCCCCTTCAGTTTGAGAGCGATCCAGGGCCTGGAGTATATTTCTTCCCCGTCCCAAAGAGCTCCAACTTCAGGCATCTTCAGACCATTCTCTGAATCTCTTTCTACCAAGTGAGAAAGCTGCTTCCTAGACACACACCCCCCTGACCATGCCCTAAGTAGCTACATGGTCTCATCCTTATGGCCCAAACTTGGTTTTAGTCGTGTATTTCTGATTTAAGTTTCAACACTTACAGTAACATGAGACCTGTGGGAAGCACTGAGAACATATAAAGAGTCCTATGGATCAGGCCAAAGGCCTCTGTATTAGGCCATCCTGTTTCCCGCAGTGTCCATCTAAATTGGTAGCCATACCACATCCTGTGCTGGGAAATTCCGTAGTTTGTGTACATACAGTGGTACCTCGGGTTACAGATGCTTCAGGTTACAGACTCTGCTAACCCAGTAATAGTGCCTCAGGTTAACAACTTTGCTTCAGGATGAGAACAGAAATTCGAGGCAGCCTGCTGCAGGAGTGCATTGGAGTCCAGAGATCACAGTTTGACAGCTGGGTCAGCCCGGCAACAAATGGAACTGCAAACCCGTTGGGAACTCACTTTTGACCTCCATAGTAACTACAGTGGTACATCAGGTTAAGAAATTACCATATTTTTTGCACCATAACACTCACTTTTCTCCTCCTAGAAAGTAAGGGGAAATGTCTGTGCGTGTTATGGAGCGAATGCCTGCGGGTGGCGGGGGGGATCTGCTGCAGTTGTGAGCAGAGGATCCATGGTTCCCCTTCCTTCCCTCCTCCGTGGTTACAAAGCATGGATCCACATGGATCCTCAGGATTTTTGCATTGGGCTACTCCAAACTCACTGTCAGATCACATGTCTGTGGTCACAGCATGAACCACAAAAATCATATATCCACTATTTCATTTAGAATATTTTTTTTTTGTTTTCTTCCTCTAAAAACTATGTGCGTGTTATGGTCTGGTGCGTGTTATAGAGCAAAAAATGCGGTAATTCATTCTGGAGGTCCATTCTTAACCTGAAACTGTTCTTAACCTGAGGTACCACTTTAGCTAATGGGGCCTCCTGCTGCCGCTGCACCGCCATGGTGCAATTTCTGTTCACATCCTGAAGCAAAGTTCTGTAACCTGAAGCGTCTGTAACCCGAGGTACCACTGTAGATAGTTGCTAATTGTGTCTCTGTGAGGTGTAAAAAACATTCTCCAGGTTTCTTTTGGAGAAGAAGAGTACTTAAAATGTGGTTTAAATGTATGGTGTTTATGCAGCCACCAGCTGACCCTTTCTTTTGTAATCTGTCTTTTTAATTTATTTTATCATTTATTGAATTTATATACCACCCTATACCTGGAGGCCTCAGGGCGGTTCACAGAACCGCCTTAGTTTCATACTTCATAAAATGCTTTGTTTTTCTTATTACATAAATAAATAGTCATGCCTTTATTTTGATCCTTATGTAGCCAACCCAAACTTGTAGCTGTTGTGACTCTGAGGGGGGTTCAGAGGTCCAGTCCTGATTCTCTGTGGCAACTATTGTTCCAGTGCTTCAAGCCTGAAATTCTGATCCTCAGTCCTATGAAATTATAGTGACTCATAAGAAAGAATTATTGCTATGAAAGAATCACTCACCATGCCATATCTTTCCATATATATCTATAATATTAGCAAAAAATTTCCTTGGCTTTTCCCAAATTTTGCTATCAGGACCAGTTTCTTGGTGCTTATTCATCTTCATGTAAACATATAGCCCAAATGAGCAAGCACAGCCAACCAAATATATATCTATCATTAAGGAACAAAGCAAAATCAGAAGCTTACGAAACCACCAAGGGTGAACCACTGAGATCAGGTATTCTTCTAAATAAGGAAAACTAATCAAGTTTTGCAACATTAGAGTAAACCAGCTCATTGTTTCCTGATCTGAAGCACCAAGCGTATGCCAATGAAATAAATATATGAAGTGAAATTTTCTTCAGTTGTGATGCTATTTCCCCCACTGTTTACCTGGAAAACAGAAAATGCAGTACATTGGTTTGATCTGTCATCCCAGAAACATTCATGAATACATCAAAATCTCATGCTGCTTAATATTTTCCTAGTTTTCCCCACTGTAACTTGCCAAGTTACCATATTGTGTTTCCAACGTCCATCATGGAGATTTACAAAATTACAAATATATGACTCCATCATTTATCTGTTGTAAACCAAGCTGGTTTTGTTCCACTGCTGAAGGTTTTTGTTTGTTTTGTTTTGTTTTTTTGCATTTTCAAAAACAGGAACAGAGAGCATCTTTTATCCAACATAGGCATGATGCCTTGAAGTAAAGTTGAAGGTCTGGCAGGGCAAACCTCCTCTTTCTTTTCATCAATCATAATTTTAAACTTTACTCTGGGATTCATTCCCTGCCATATGAACCTTAATACTTTTTTCTGCCACTCTATGAAACATCAGATATCATTTATAATTGGAAGGACATTCATTTTGATGGCCAAAACAGTGATAGCTGAATTCTCTCCCATATTTCCAAATCTTTCTTTCTTTCCAAGCTTTTACATAGTTGTCTTGATAGATATTATGTTTTCTATTGTTAACCAAATCCCCAGATATTTTATTTTTGTTTCTATTTCCCACCCACATTCCGATTCAATGTCTTTTTTCTTTGATTATTCTTTATTTTTTTAGCAGCATCTTGATTTTCCCTTTATTTTGTTTGCAGCCAGCCAATTTTACAAATTTACTTATCTCTTTTGTCACCTCCAGTATGCTCATTCTGGGTTGTTCTAAGGTTAATACGATGTCATCCGCGAATGCTTTCAATTTGTAATTTTGCTGGCCCACTGTTATTCCATTGATTTTATTGTTAATCCTGATCTTTTGAGCCAGTACTTCTAATATTAATATAAATAACAGTGTGGCCATTGAGGAACCTTGCCTCATCCCTTTATAATTATACCTTTTTCTGATGTGTTGTTTACAATTATATTGGCCGTCTGCTCATTATAGATTGATTTTATACTTTTTGTAAAGGTCTCCACAAACCCCACTGCTGGAGTATTAAGGAAAGTGAGAAAGGGTCACTTCTCCAAGAGCCCGGCAAGGCGCTCTGCAGTCGCAGATATATCATGTGATGTATTGAGATATTGTGGTATTTAGGTGGTAATATATTATGATGTTATAAACCTGATACTGCCCAGCCCTAAAGCACACTGAAAGACAGACAGCATTTCTCTCTCTCTCTCTCTCTCTCTCTCTCTCTCTCTCTCTGCTGATGCCTGCACAGGAAGTGACAAATAGCACAACTACCAGCACATTTGCAAATGAAGCAGGGTCCAGTATGGTTTCAAATAGAATGAGAGACTTTGATGAGATTACTGCATTGCAGGGGGTTGACTAGATGACCCTTGGAACCCTTCCAAATCTACACTTTATGATTATCTGAACAAAAACTTTTACTTACATTCCTGGTAAGCCTAAATTGCCTTTAATTCAGTCACCTTTCTCTTGAAGCAGCAGAAGTCTTGTCTGGTGCACTTTTTTGTAGGCTAATTTCCACCCCTATGGCAACATGTCCCTTTATGTGGCTGTTTAAAGAGACTCTGATGGGTGTGCCATCCGAATGAAGAAACGAAGCATTGTGAAGAAGAGGGACGGCTTGTGGAGGCTGATTCTTGGAAGTTGTGGCCATTTGTAATTAAGGATAACTGATGAAATCACATCTACAATAGCAGTCATATTGCGCGATAAAATATTTGGTCACAGAAAACCAGTTATTGACTAAGGAGTAAAGGTAAGAATTGTGACAAGATATGCATGTAAAAGGATCATCCTGCAATACGTAAACCTTAGTAACATGTCATGTTTACAATATTGAATCCTAGCACTGTAAAAGTTCTTCCATTGGACCTGCCATTTAGTTCTACAATTATTTAGTATAATTAGGTCTTTAACGTCCCTCGAGGGACAGCCAAATTTAAATAACAATTTGACACACAGCTGTGAGGCATTTGCGAGCTTTTTTGCGGAGAAGTTCTTTTTGCTCCGCCATGACCTCCCTGCCAATTTGGATACAATAAAGGAACTGGAGGCCCCTCGACTGTCTTTGGGCCCAGTATTGGACCACTTCGACCGGATATCCCCAGCCGATGTGGACAGACTCCTCCGAGCTGGAAAGCCCACCACCTGTCCTCTTGAAAACCCAGCCAGATGGGCGGGGTATAAATAATAAATTATTATTATTATTATTGACCTGTGCCCATCTTGGCTGATTAGAGCGTGTCCAGACAAGGTGTGGGCCCCCCTAGGGGATATCATCAATTTGTCCCTTGGCACATGGACATTCCCAGGGGAACTGAAGGAGGCAGTGGTGCGCCCGCTCTTAAAGAAAACATCATTAGATCCTTTAGATTTAACCAATTACCGCCCGGTTTCGAATCTTGGGTAAGGTGATTGAGAGAGCGGTTGCTGAACAGCTTGGTGGGTTTCTGGATGAATCATCGGCTCTGGATCCATTCCAGTCCGGCTTCCGTGCTGGTCATGGGACTGAGACGGCTCTGGTCGCCCTAACAGATGATCTCCATAGGCAGCTAGATCGAGGCGGGTCGGGGCTGCTGATTCTTCTAGACCTGTCAGCAGCCTTCGACATGGTCGATCATGAACTCCTGGACCACCGCCTTGCCGACGTGGGGGTTCAGGGCACAGTCCTTCAATGACTGTGCTTGTTTCTCTCTGGTCGGGGACAGAGGGTGGCGCTTGGGGGGGAATTGTCATCGCGCCACTCCTTGGTGTGTGGAGTGCCTCAGGGTGCGATACTCTCCCCGATGCTTTTCAACATCTTTATGCGCCCCTTTGCCCAGCCTGTCCGGAGTTTTGGGCTGGGTTGCCATCAGCATGCTGATGACACCCAACTCTATCTGTTGATGGATGGCCATCCTGACTCAGCCCCAGACACACTGTTCAGATGTTTGGATGCTGTGGCTGGATGGTTACGTGGGAGCTGGTTGAAGCTAAATCCTTCGAAAGCAGAGGTCCTGTGGCTGGGACGGGACTATATGGGATGGGGGGGGGCAACTCCCATCTCTTGCAGGGGTGCAATTAATGCCAGCACCGTCCGCTAAGAGTTTGGGTGTAATCTTCGACACCTCCCTTTCCACGGAGGCGCAGATTGCAGCTATACCAAAGGTGGCATTTTTTCATCTCCCCAAGCTAAGCAGTTGGCTCCTTACCTCTCTCGCCCTCACCTAGCCACTGTGATCCATGTGACGGTCACCTCCAGACTGGATTATTGTAACTACGTGGGGCTGCCCTTGAGACTGAGCCAGAAACTCCAGCGGGTGCAGAATGCCGCGGCGAGACCCCTTACAGGGTCCTTGCTGCGAGATCACATTCACCCGGTGCTATACCAGCTGCACTGGCTCCAGGTGGAGTACAGGATCAGGTTTAAGGTGCTGGTTTTAACCTTTAAAGCCCTATACAGCCTAGGACCCTCGTACCTACGGGACTGCCTCTCCTGGTATGTCCCACAGAGATACTTACGGTCTTCAAATAAAAACATCTTGAAGGTCCCAGGCCACAGAGAGGTTTGGCTGGCCTCAACTAGAGCCAGGGCTTTTTCGGCTGTGGCTTCGATCTGGTGGAACGCTCTGTCACAAGAGACGAGGGCCCTGTTGTTGTTAGCTGGGCTTCGGCTGGGGAGTGCGGGATATAAATAAACTTATTTATTATTATTATTAATTCTAGCACTGTAAAAGCTCTTCCATTGGACCTGCCATTTAATTCTACAGCAGCATGTGTATGTGGATTTCATTAACACCTACTAGGTTTGAATACTGAATCTCAAGTAATCATCCTCAGTAATCAATCCTACACTAATAAACTTGACCAGCTACTTGTGCTCTAGGTAGGCATTGTCTAAAATCTCCAATACCATCTGTTTGATTGTTTGGTTAAATTCTACCATGCTGATTTTTCTGCAGGCAGCTCATCAAAAAGCTTCTTCACTCGTTGCTCCTGCAGTATGCTTTGCTTTCTCAGGAGCTCCAGAATTTCCAGGTTGACATGCTTTGACATCAAAGGGTCTCTGGCTTTCGGTACCTGTCCAATATTGTCAGGTGGGGGTGGAGGATCCATGTCCAGCATGCATTCGTCAGTTATGTCAGAGCAATACTGTAATCACATACACATAAGGTGTTTATTTCTCAAAAATACATGAAAGTGATATGAAAGTAGCCAAGACAAATGTGCCACAGAAGCCCACCAACCCTTGCAAAGGCCGACTAGGTAAAGGTTCTTTTGGCATGTGGGTGGAGGAAATAAAAAGGCACCTGTTAGGATGGGTAGTGCAGAAGGCAGTAATGCCAACAAGAAGAAAACCCAGAGCCACTGATTGTACTTATGCCCCCAGACCTCGTCTATGCTGAGTACTACAATGGCAACAGAAATTGAGAAGGAGGAAACTGCCAGGCAGTGGCATCCCCATGTCATAAGTGTGAAGGCAGACAGGAAGGGCCTGGCAGAGGGCAGAATGCCGTTATATCAGTTTCAATTGCACAGCCTGAATTTGGCTCATCAACTCTAATGCAACAGCTCCCACTGGCCAAATGGACCCTTTCTCCACAGCCTATCTCAACACACCTGAATGTTTTAGAGCTAATGGCTTTGGACAGGGAAGCAACTAAGAAAATGAGAGATTGCAAAGGACTAGAAGGATCAATTCTCTTTTATCTTTTTATCATTTTGCTGTTCCTTCCTTTCCTTGGTACAGGCTATGCAGGATAAGCCAGCTGCTTCTCCAATATGGAGGTAAGATGGTAGTGAAGGAAGCAGAAAGAAAATGGGAAATAACTGCTTCAAAATTTTACAACTGGGATAAATCATTCCTGGTATTCAGATATATGATTGGGGCATTGGGGGTTGTTGTTTTTTGTAATCCAAAAGCTGAGGGTTTTGTGGGGGGAACAAACCAGTGTATTGCATGACTTCTACTTATCTGGAGGTAGAGGGAGAGTGGGGAAGATAGTGGCAAGGTGGGTGTGATTAAAACACATCAATGGAGTCACTCCACTGATCCTGCTTGTTTGTTTATACCATGCTGACCTCGCTTCCAACCTGCGTTGCCCCCTCTTCCTCCTGTTAAGCAGCAGCAATGTGACCAGTCGTAGGTCAGGTGAGCAGCTGTGCTCCATCACACTCTGCCACTGCTGTAACCCATCATTGTGCAATGCTGTGGCATGTAAGAAAATGTGTCCTGCAGTTGCTGTGTCTCTTAATTGCTAGGTACACCCACACCTCCAACTAAGCTGGCGCAGTTTTGAAATGGGCTGGCACACCCCATTAAGGTGTTATCCACCCTGCATTTTTGAAACTCTCACTATGTGGGCAGTGAGAACTTCAATCAATGATGCTGATCAGGATGACAAGAATGGAGCCACTTCTGAATGAATACCACACAAAAATTGCAACAAGTATGATTGATTTCCCATGACTGCTTACTTGACTATTTTCTGTAGATATTTCTGCAGCTTCCATTATTCTAGCATCATTATTTTAGTAAAAGGAACTAGGCACTTTGAGGAATTTTGTCAAAAAGCAGGATATGAATCTAAAGAAATTAAATAAACCATTTAAAGATTAAGAAGCATACTGTGACCAAATTTTTACTGTATTTTTCGCTCCATAAGATGTACCTGACCATAAGAGGCACCTAGTTTTTAGAGGAGGAAAAAGGTAGAAAAATATTATGCACAGAGCGTGTAAGCGGATCTCGATTTTCTTGCTTTAACACAAGCAAAGCAAGAGCTGCTTACATGGCTTCTGTCCCGCTTTGCGCAGCTCTCACTTTGCTTGCTCATCTCTTCGGAGGCATCCTTCAGCTCGCGACTGCAGCACCAGCTGAGGGATCCCTCTGCCGTCCAGTGCTTTCGCTCCATCAAACGCTCAGACATTTCCCCTTACTTTTTAGGAGTAAAAAAGTGCTTGTTATGGAGCGAAAAATATGGTATTTCCATGGCACAATCTATGTCCATGGGACCATGCCAATGACAATAATACTGTGAGGCATCATCAAGAATATGTACCTCCCAGCTCTATAATTATACACCCAGTGATTTTCAGATCTAAAGCTTGGCCTTTGTTCACAGGGCCATACATCATCTTCAGAAACAAATGCCCAACAAATTCTTGAATCCTGATCAGCCTACTCTGGTATTCATAACTGAGGCTATGGAAGAAAGAAATCAGCTAAGATGGGAACTTGAGTCTTACAGGAGCTAAAAGATAAAGGAGATTGTGTGTGTGTGTGTGTGTGTGTGTGTGTGTAAAAGCCTGGTTGCTGCAGTCACTCTGGGCAGCTTAGAACATAAAAAACCACAGCAACACATCATCGGTTAAAAACTTCCTGATGCAGGGTTGCCTTCAGATGTCTTCAGAAAGTTGTGTAGTTGTTTATCTATTTGACATCTGATAAGAGGGTGTTCAACGGGGGGGGCGGTGCTAGTGTGGGGTGGGCACCAGATCCAGATTCATAGGTGAGTTGGCTGTTTTCGTTAGATCAGTCACTTTTTTCACCAATTCCAGCTGCATTTTTGTTTTCTCTACTTGCTATAAGTTTAAAATGATTTGCATTATAGGGCTCAAATCTTGGAGCACCCTTTTATAAACATAAAAGAAATGCCACTGTTTTAATACAGGTAATTTATAGACATTTCTCTTTCACATGTAATATTATTTCATGTTTAGTTCAACACTCGCCTTCCTGTTATACTGTTCGATTCTGCCTCTACTAGTGCAAGATCCCCAGAAAGGGGAATTCTGGGTGTATTGCAGGATAGGGCAGGAAAGCACTTGTACGTCTTCAAAAACGTAGGACCTTCTGTACACAAAGCAGGTGCTGAGCTACTGAGCTAGGGACCCTTCCAAATAATTCATATACAATCCAACACAATTCTGTGTATATCAACTTAGCTTTAATAACATAAGTATTAATGCTTCCTATTACAGACACCTCGTCAGAAACACTGCAACTGTTTTATATGGACTAGTTAGCTTTGTAATGCTTATCAAATCGTTCTGAAAGAGCTCTTAATATATTTCCTGGCCTTTTTTTTGGTGTTTATCCCGAAGATTTTCAAGTGCAATCTTCACCTGTTGAAAGAAAACCAGAGGAAGACATTGTGTTAGAGGAATAGATTGCAAAATAGGTATTCACAGTTATTAATATCTGTGAGGAGAAAGCTAAAGGGATCAGAACCAGAGGCAACCCATTTATTCCAGCTATAGAAGCACAATATGTAACTTCTTTCTGGGATACACAACTTGGAGAAAAGCAGGAGAAAAGGGGGGGGGGGACTTTGGAAGTTTTAGATATGTAATCTGGGATTTGTGTTGTTTTCTTTTTTCTTTTTATCCTTTTGTTGTATTGTTGTATTGGTTTTTGTGTTTTTCTTTTCTTTTTCTTTTGTCTATTATAGTGTTGTTTTTTAATGTTTTTTCTTTTTATAATTCTGAAAACTACTAATAAATATTATTATAAAAAAGGAAATAGTGTGGATACAATACAAGTGTCATTATTCCAAAGATATTGCACTATTATGGATCACAAGCATAGCTCTTTGCCAATCCATTTTAACAAGGATTTCATGGATAGGGACTTTATGCTAATTGTTCTTTTGCTCAGAGGTTCTGACAGTAGGCTTTTTTTGGAAAGCACATTGAGTGGGGTTGAGTGCTGAGGTGGGAACTTTTTAGACATGTGTTCCTCAAGTCAAGTCTGTAATACATTCAAGTTTGCATTATGATAAAAATACAGCTCATAGTGCCTTGCTGCACCATCCAAACCTTCAATCCCTTTAGGGTGCAGAGCTTTTTGATATAGTAGATAGACACACACGCGGGGAGGAGGGAGATACACGCATGGCACAGAGGAGACTATGCTGATGAAAAACTGCCTCCACCAGCAGAGATTGGTACACAGATATATGGGTGGAGGTTATATGCTGCATTAATTAACCTAGTGGAAAAACTCCAAACAGCACTCTGTGCTACTGGTCCTCTTTGGACTCCTTCCTTCCTTCCTTTAAATGACCTTTCTGTGATGTCATAGTTTCCTGGTCTAGCTGATGTGTGCATGCAGAGGAAGATGATGTGGGGGGAGTGGCAGTGGAGGGCCATGAACACTACAGCAAGGGTGCCACATGTGTTTGATTGCAGTGTCACATGGGGGCATAAAAGCTGTGTGTGGGAGTGCTTGATAGGCCATGTGTTTGGGTGGGGCTATGTTTTCTGGGATCTGTGTGCAGATTTGGTTATAGGTTGGACTTGCTGTGAAAGCATGTCTTTGGAGCTTCACTTGGGCTTCTGCCCTTTTCCTTAGCTGTAGCTCCCACCCCGTCCCAGCTGCCACCCAGTGGTGTTTGAATACAGAGGATTTTGCACAGGTGGTTTGCTAGTGCAGATGCACCCAAGCAGAATCCCATACTTTGCGTTGTACTTTCCTTTAAGGAATATCCCATCATTACTAATGACTGAACTTTACAAAACTCTTTGTACTTGAGGAAACCATAAACTTAGAGACCCCAAAGCCTAAGCCTTGTCGTATTCTGACATTAAAGTGAGCAGCAGTTATGGAGAGGTTCATTGACTGTGAATGGAATACTTTGACAGATAGCTAAAGAAGAGAAATAAACTGATTCCAATGTTGCCTTTTGCATTCTAAAGAAACAAAATATCTGAAAAATGAAACTAATCTTCCTTTGTTGGACTTGCCTTAAAAAGATGGATACAAATAGAAATTGTCTCCTCTAGAGGGAGCTTGCTAAATTGTTGCTGCAGTCTACTTGAGGACTCTATAGCTGTGAGATTAAGATCGTGGGACCAGTCCTTTTGACCTTGACTAAACATGAGCTGGGAGGAAGTTTTGGTGCTTGCTTTATGCAAGACAAGTGCTTTGTTGGAACAGATGCATGAAAAGATAGATTTGATGAATGAGAAAACGGATTTGATGACTGTTGTGGTCAATAACTGTGGACAAACAGGGAATATTGATACAGAAACCATTCAGGGACCAACTCATGAACCTGTACTGACTGGGCAAGCGCAGAAGATAATGGAGGAGGCTGCAGTTGCACCTCAAATAATACAAATGGAGAGATCCGAGGCCCTGCAGGAGCATAAGCCGCTGTTTTTGAAGATTGAAGTTGGAGTGGGCCAGGGGGAGCCTGGAGCTGAGGAGGTTCTTAACTTTGGAGAGACTTTGAAATATGCTCTTCAATATTTTTTGGATTACATTGATGACTGTGGGGAGTGGGACTGTGGGGAACGGGCTGGTTTGATGAAGGGAGACGGAGATAATTTTGGGTTGGAACCTCCCAGAGACCTACTCCTCAATGAGAAAGGAAAGAAATTAAGAAAGAGACCAACAAAAGACAAGGAAAAGTGCAGGTATAAACAAGAAGAAGAAGATCTGCAGAAGGGACATGGAAGAGACTGATTCAGATGTTCTGCCCCCCCCCCCACTTAATGGATCCAAATGACTTCCAAAGAGTGGTAGGGGATGCTTTACCCCATGCTGATGGCTTTTCAGCTGATTCCCTGGTGGCCCGCTGGAATGTGGAGTTAACTAGGGCTATTGACTGTTTGGCTCCGAAGCGCCCTCTCCGATTGCATGGAGCCTGGACAGCCCCATGGTTTTCCATGGATCTGAGGGCAATGAAACAATCGCTGAGACGACTAGAGTGCCAGTGGCGGATAACTCATTCTGAAGCTGACCGGACATGGGTTAGAGCTCAGTATCGAGTCTACCAAGTGGCGATAGCAACGGCGAAGAATACTTTCTTCACCGCCTCTATTGCATCTGCAGAAAACAGCAGCAGGAGACTTTTTCAGGTGGTTTGCAATTTAGCAGAACCACCTGCTCCATCGGGGCACAGTACGAGCCACATGATCTCCTGAAATTTTTTTGCAGGTAAAGTTGTTCAGATTCAGGAAAAGGTAGACTCCACCGTGGGAGCAGAGCCGGGGCGGGAGAGTGCTAGAGTCCTGTCTAGTCATGTTGCATGGGATCAATTCCAATCTGTTACCTCTGAGGATGTGGACAGGCTGCTTAGACGAGTGAAACCAACTACCTGTCTCCTTGATCCTTATAAAAGCTAGTTGGGAAGGGCTGGGCGATGGGCTTTGCGGGGTGGTGAATGCTTCTCTCTGTGAGGGAGCCTTCCCAGACCTGCTGAAAGAGGTGGTCATTAAACCGCTTCTTTAAAAAAACAACTCTAGACCCAGCCAATATGGCCAACTATCGTGCAGTCTCAAATCTTCCACTCTTGGGCAAGGTGACTGAGCGAGTGGTTGCTGAAGAACTTCAGGCATGCCTGGAAGAAGCGGACCATTTGGATCCCTTCCAGTCAGGATTCAGGCTTCATCATGGGACTGAAACTGCCTTGGTCGCACTGGTCGATGATCTCCGGCAGGCTAGGGACAAAGGTGAGAGCTGTTTCCTAGTTCTGCTGGATCTCTCAGCGGCTTTTGGTACCATTGACCATAACATCTTTCTGGACTGTCTAGAAGGGCTGGGAGCTGGGGCACTGTTATACAGTGGTTCCGCTCCCTCCTCCTGGGCCGTGTCCAGCAAGTGGTGGTAGGGGATGAGTGTTCAGACCCTGGGCTCTCACTTGTGGGGTGCCTCAGGGTTCTGTCCTCTCCCCCATGCTTTTTAACATCTACATGCAGCCATCAGAGGGTTTGGGTTGGGTGTTCATCAATATACAGATGATACCCAGCTCTACCTCTTTCAACCAGTGAACCAGTGAAGGCGATGAAGGTCCTGTGTGAGTGTCTGGAGGTAGTTGGAGGATGGATGGCAGCTAACAGATCGAGATTGAATCCTGACAAGACGGAAGTACTGTTTTAGGGGGACAGGAGGCGGGTGGGTGTGGAGGACTCACTGGTCCTGAATAGGATAACGGTGCCCCTGAAGGACCAGGTGCACAGCCTGGGAGTCATTTTGGACTCACAGCTGTCCATGGAGGTGCAGGTCAATTCTGTGTCCAGGGCAGCTGTTTAACAGCTCTATCTGTATGCAGGCTGAGATCCTATCTGCCCGCGGACTGTCTCGCCAGAGTGGTGCATGCTCCCGTTATCTCCTGCTTGGACTACTGCAATGTGCTCTACGTGGGGCTACCTTTGAAGGTGACCCGGAAACTACAACTAATTCAGAATGTGGCAGCTAGACCAGTGACTGGGAGCGTCCACCGAGACCACATAACACCAGTCTTGAAAGACCTACATTGGCTCCCAGTATGTTTCAGAGCACAATTAAAAGTGTTTAAAGCCCTAAACAGCCTCGGTCCAGTATACCTGAAGGAGCGTCTCCAGCCCCATCGCTCTGCTCAGACACTGAGGTCTAGTACTGTGGGCTTTCTGGCGGTTCCCTCTCTGTGAGAAGCCAAGTTACAGGGAACCAGGCAGAGGGCCTTCTCGGTAGTGGCACCTGCCCTGTGGAACGCCCTCCCACCAGATGTCAAAGAGAAAAACAACTACCAGACTTTTAGAAGACATCTGAAGGCAGCCCTGTTTTTAGGGAAGCTTTTCGTGTTTAAGAGACTACAGTATTTTAATACTTTGTTGGAAGCCGCTCAGAGAGGCTGAGGAAACCCAGCCAGATGGGCGGGGTATAAATAAATAATAATAATAATAATAATAATAATAATAATTATTATTATTATTATTATTATTATTATTATTATTATTATTATAGCATAGGAATCAGATGAGACATTATCCAGATTCCTCAGTTTTTAGATCTCTGGGGAAGAATGTAGACAGAAAAGCATGGCATTTCTTCATGGAGACCATTTCTGCTGACTCAGTTGTGAATTGGAAATAATTATTCATCCTGCATTCATTCTCTTTTACTAGCAAAGACTTGGTGCGAAAGTACCTTCATCTGCACTAACTAAACTATTTCACCTGTTGCTGCTATTTTATTTATCAGTTGTTTTTACCTGCTTTCCTGAGATACAGTTTTATATTTTAAAGCATTTTTTCATATCTTATAGCATTGTTTTTTGTCATATTTTACGTGTTTTATGTAAAAAAGCATGATTTAAATTTAAATAATTTACCTGGTATCCAATACGCGACATGATGCATTAATGAAAAGCATGCTCTCCCCGTCTCTAAAAAATATCTAGCCGCAAAAAAGACATAGCCGATAGACGTAACTCCATGATGATAAATAATAATCCTTTAGGGATATGTTCTATACCAGTAAGTTCATAACCTGAAAATAATACAAAATGCAACAAAGAAATATCACAACAATTGTTGGAAGAAATCAGTGTGGTTCAGGAAAAAAATGAAATGAAAAAATGAAGGTTAAAAGCTCTGTTATATGCTTTTGAATTATGAAGCTGGAGGAGACTCTTGAGAGTCCCATGGACTGCAAGAAGATCAAACCTATCCATGCTTAAGGAAATCAGCCCTGCGTGCTCACTGGAAGGACAGATCCTGAAGCTGAGGCTCCAATACTTTGGCCACCTCATGAGAAGAGAAGACTCCCTGGAAAAGACCCTGATGTTGGGAAAGATTGAGGGCACAAGGAGAAGGGTTCGACAGAGGACAAGATGGTTGGACAGTGTTCTTGAAGCTACCAGCATGAGTCTGACCGAACCGCGGGAGGCAGTAGAAGACAGGAGTGCCTGGTATGCTCTGGTCCATGGGGTCACGAAGAGTCAGACACGACTAAATGACTAAACAGCAATGACAATATGCTCCAGCATTCTGGATGCTAGGTTGTCATCCACACGGATCAAGACTTTATCTGTGGTGGTCCCTTAATGAATGAAGGGATTTCTCCTCTCCTGGAATGTTCCTTCCTTGCTTCCTTTTGAGCACAGCTGGAAACATTTTTGCCCAGTCTTTGAGTGAGCTAAAACTGTGTTTTGCTGTTTTAGTCTACTTTAAGCTTTTATATGGGGTTTAGCCCTTGGGATGGTTCAATATGTTGTTTCAACACTTACAGTAACATGAGACCTGTGGGAAGCATTGAGTCCATATAAAGAGTCCTATGGATCAGGCCAAAGGCCTCCATTTGAGACTATCCTGTTTCCCGCAGTGTCCATCTAAATTAGTAGCCATCTCCTTTGCTGGCATATTCCATCGTTTGTGTACATAGTTGCTAATTGTGTCCCTGTGATGTGTAAACAACATTCTCCAGGTTTCTTTTGGAGAAGAAGCGTACTTAAAATGTGGTTTAAATGTATAGTGTTTATGCAACTACCAGCCGACCCTTTCTTTTGTAATCTGTCTTATTTATTTATTTATTTTAAATAATTTTTATTAACAGGCCAATCACATCACATAATCCATATCACATTGTTTCCAAATTATACAGCCAAATTTTAAATTTTGTTAGGGGTACCCATACATCAAGCTCAGCTCGAGTCCAAAACAGCATCACTTATCTTACTGCATTAATTAGACAGTTCTGTCCAGTTTGATCCGGACAGACCTTTATTACTTCCTTTCTCTTCTTGTTGTTATCATAAATTCCTTTCTTTGCGATCTCTGATGATTTTCACAAGCAGGTTAAAAGCTGGCATTCTATGTGGATTTTGTACTCTTCCAAAAATCATATCGATCCGGGACAGCCTCTTTACAACGCTTCAATAAACAAAATTACTCTCCGATCTGTCCTTTATTTTTCTCAGGCTTACCGAATAAATCAAATGAGTCTGGGGATTCTGTCAGGTCAAACTTACATTCCAGCATTCCTTCTCATTCAAACAATCCTGATTCTCCTCCTCCAGTCCTTCTTCTAACCTGTCATGGCGAGACGCCATTTTTTAACTGCGTCATAATTTTTTTTCTCTTTTCTCACCGTTCTCCAGTCTTCTTTCCTGTTATACTCCGTCCCACATAGTTCTTAAAATCCTGCCTGTGATTCATAGAAACGCTAGGATCTTATTTCTATCTGGGGTGAAGGGTTATTAATGTCACATCATGCAGAAAAAAGAGAGTTTTTTCCTCCCCCCCCCCCCCTTCGTTCCAAACATACAGTCTCCTTATGGTAATTCATCAGAAGATTTACTTATCCGTCCGTCACTCCTGGTCGCAGAGATCCATTAATCAGCAGTCTTATCAGTCGAGCCTTACTTGATGTACGTGCTTTCAGCTTCATTTCCAAACGTATGTTTCCAATTATAATTCCAAGCTGCAGCAACCAGCACACGCTGATTGGAATCGGCGTCAGGAAGATCTGACTTCACCAAGGGCCTGTGCCAAGTGTTCGGCACCCCCATCACTCGTTTCAGGGGGTGCATTGTGAACACCGCTGGCAGGACAGCACTCCCCCACATCCTAGGGGAGTTTAGGAAGGCTGCATACTTCCCATAGCAGCCCCTTAGTACCTCGTATGGGTCAGAGAGATGTTATTGTCGGCCATCTTCCAACGCACCACCTGGTGGCCCCCGTCTTATTTATTTATTTTATCATTTATTTATTGAATTTATATACCACCCTATACTTGGAGGCCTCAGGGCAGTTCACAGAACCACCTTAGTTTCATACTTCACAAAATGCTTTGTTTTTCTTATTACATAAATAAATAGCCATGCCTTTGTTTTGATCCTTATGTAGCCAACCCAAACTTGTAGCTGTTGTGACTCTGAGGGGGGTTCAGAGGTCCAGTCCTGCCTGATTCACTGTGGCAACTATTGTTCCATTGCTTCAAGCCTGAAATTCTGATCCTCAGTCCTATGAAATTATAATGACAGTCCTATGAAATTATAATGACTCATAAGGAACAATTATTGCTATGAAAGAAACTTTTACTCACCATGCCATATTTTTCCATATATATTTGTAATATGAGCAATAAATTTCCTTGGCTTTTTCCAAATTTTGCTATCAGGACCATTTTCTTGGTGCTTATTCATCTTCATGTAAACATATACCCAAATGAGCAAGCACAGCCAGCCAATTATATATCTATTATTAATGAACAAAGCAAAATCAGAAGCTTATGAAGCCACCAAGGGTGAACCACTGAGATCAGGTATTCTTCTAAATAAGGAAAACTAATCAAGTTTTGCAGCATTTGATTAAAGCAGCTCATTGTTTCCAGATCTGAAGCACCAAGCGTATGCCAATAAAATAAATATATGAAGTGAAATTTTCTTCAGTTGTGATGCTATTTCCCCCACTGTTTACCTGGAAAACAGAAAATGCAGAACATTGATTTGATCTGCCTTCCCAGAAACATTCATGAATACATGAAAATCTCATGCTGCTTAATATTTTCCTAGTTTTCCGCAGTGTAACTTGCCAAGTTGCTGTATTGTGTTCCCAACGTCCATCATGGAGATTTACAAAATTACAAATATATGACTCCATCATTTATCTGTTGTAAAGCAAGCTGATTTCATTCCACTACTGAAGTTTTTTTTTGTTATTTTTTGCATTTTCAAAAACAGGAACAAAGGGTATATTTAACCCCTACACCCACCCCGTCCCACTTACAACCATACCAAATACAGCATATCTACTTACACCATGTGACTTCCCTTTCACACTTTTCCTGGTTCCATTTGCTTTTCTACTACTCCACGTAATCCACATCTTTTTCATCATTTGGTACTTTATCTATTTCGACTCTGCTGAATTTCCACGAGACCTGCTAAGCTATGTATTTGTCTGTACCTGTATTGGTTCTGTAAATAGTCAATAAACATTATCCCTTCCTCCTTATATTCCTTATCTCCGTTTTCTCTTATCCTGTTCATGAGACAAACCAGTTCAGCATATTCAAACAATTTACACTACTGTTCTTCCTTAGTGGTACTATACTTCGTCTTCATCTTTGTGCCAATAAAGTTCTAGCTGTAGTAGTGGCATAAAGTAGTAAACTCTTTTGTTTTTTGGGACCTCCGTTATTACCATTCCCCAAGAGAAAAATCTCAAGTGTTTAGGGAAAAGTTTTTTTTTAATTATCTTTTCTAATTCATTAGATATAGATTCCTAATAATCCTTAATTATTTTACAGGACCACCACATGTGAATTAAAAATCCCTCAAGTTCCCTTGCAAGGTATATGCAAAATATACCTTTTTCTTTTTTTAGACATCTTTGCCAATCTGTTGGGTGTTAAATCTCTGGGCCATTTTGATCTTATTTTTTTTTATTGCATAACATGCCGTAAAATTCATATTTATTTTCCACAATCTTTTTCCATAATATATAATCAATATTGTGACCCACATCTTATGCCCACTTAATCATGCTTGATTTCACAAATTCATCTTTAGTTTCCCACTCCAACAGCCGTTTGTATATTTTTGATAATACTTTTATATTTGTATCTAATAGGTATTTGATAAACTGAGACTCTTGTTCTGCAAAGCCATTTTCCCTATCAATTTTAAACAATTCATTAATCTGATGTACCTGTAGCCAATCTGTAACCAAATTTCTTAATTCCTAGAGATTTATCAGTTTTGGTTCCTGTCCTGCAAGGTCACTCTAAAATTTCACTGTAAGTTAACCAATGCTTTTCCATATTTGTTTTTTTCCTGATAGTAGCTTCTACTGGGGATATCCATAGTGGTGTTTTTCTTTCTAGTAAATTTTTATACTTTTCCAACACTCTAAATAGTTTTTTTCTAATTACGTGATTTGTAAAAGTTTTATATTTTTTGCTTTTCTATACCATAGGCAGGCGTGCCACCCAAACTGTATATCATGTCCTTCTAAGTTTAACAATTTTGTATTTTTCAACAAAATCCAATCTTTTATCCAACATAGGTAGGATGCCTCAAAGTAAAGTTGAAGGACTAGATGACCCTTGGAGCCCCTTCCAACTCTACACTTCACTGAACAAAAACTTTTACTTAAATACCTGGTAAGTCTAAATTGCCTTTAATTCAGTCACCTCTCTCTGGAAGCAGCAGAAGTCTTGTCTGGTACAATTTTTTGTTGGCTAATCTCCAACCCTATGTAGACATGACCCTTTATGTGGCAGTTTAAAGTGACTGTGATGGGTGTGTCATCTGTATGAAGAAATGAAGTACTGTGAAAAAGAGGGAAGGCTTAGAGTGCCTGGTACTTGGAAGTTGTGGCCATTTGTAATTAAGGATAACTTAAGGGATCACACCTACAATAGCACTCATATTGCACAATAAAATACTGGGTCACAGAAAACCAGTTATTGACTAAGGAGTAAAGGTAGGAATTATAACAAGATATGCATGTAATAGGATCATCCTGCAATACATAAACCTTAATAACATGTCATGTTTACAATATTGAATCCTAGCACTGTAAAAGCTCTTCCATTGAACCTGCCATTTAATTCTACAGCAGCATGTGTATGTGGATTTCATTAACACCTACTAGGTTTGAATACTGAATCTCAAGTAATCATCCTCAGTAATCAATCCTACTCTAATAAACTTGACCAGCCACCTGTGCTCTAGGCATTGTCTAAGATCTCCAACACCATATGTTTGATTGTTTGGTTAAATTCTGCCATGCTGATTTTTCTGCAGGCAGCTCATCAAAAAGCTTCTTTACTCATTGCTCCTGCAGTATGCTTTGCTTTCTCAGGAGCTCTAGAAATTCTAGGTTGACATACTTTGCCATACAGTGGCGTGTAAGAAAATGGCTTCTGCAGTTGCTATGCCTCCTTAATTGCTAGGTACACCCACACATCCAACTAAGCTGGCGTGGTTTTGAAATGGGCTGGCATACCCCATTAAGTTGATATCCACCCTGCATTGTTGAAACTCTCACTATGTGGGCAGTGAGAACTTCAGTCAATGATGCTTGGCAGGGGGTTGGACTCGATGGCCCTTGTGGTCTCTTCCAACTCTATGATTCTATGATTCCATGATTCTATGATGCTATCAGGATTACAAGAATGGATGAATACCACACAAAAATTGCAAGAAGTATGATTGATTTCCCATGACTGCTTAATTGGATATTTTCTGTAGATATTTCTCCAGGTTCTATTATTCTAGCATCGTTATTTTAGTAAAAGGAACTAGTCACTTTGAGGAATTTTGTCAAAAAGCAGGATATAAATCTAAATAAATTAAATAAACCATTTAAAGACTAAGAAGCACACTGTGACTAAACTTCACCAAATTATTATTTCCATGGCACAATCTACATCCATGACACCTTGCAAATGACCATAATACTGTGAGGCGTCATAATGAATATCTGACTCCGAGCTCTGTAATAACATTCCTCAACACACCCAATGATTTTCAGATCTAAAGCTTGGCCTTTGTTCACAGGGCCATACATCATCTTCAGAAACAAATGCCCAACAAATTCTTGAATCCTGATCAGCCTACTCTGGTATTCATCACTGAGGCTATGGAAGAAAGAAATCAGCTAAGATGGGAACTTGAGTCTTTCAGGAGCTAAAAGATAAAGAAGATATTGTGTTTGTGTGTGTGTGTGTGTGTAAAAGCCTAGTTGCAACACATCATCAGTTAAAAACTTCCTGATGCAGGGTTGCCTTCAGATGTCTTCAGAAAGTTGTGTAGTTATTTATCTATTTGACATCTGATAAGAGGGTGTTCAACGCGGGGGGGGGGGGGCAGTGCTAATGTGGGGCGGGCACCAGACCCAGATTCATACTTGAGTTGGCTGTTTTCATTAGATCAGTCACGAATTCCAGCTATCTTTTTGTTTTCTCTACTTTTCTTGCTATAAATTTAAAAGGATTTGCATTCTAGGGCTCAAATCTTGGAGCACCCTTTTATAATCATAAAAGAAGTGCCACAGTTTTAATACAGGTAATTTATAGACATTACTCTTTCACATGTAATATTATTTCATGTTTCAGTTAAACACTCGCCTTCCCATTATACTCTTTGATTCTGCCTCTACTAGTGCAAGTTCCCCAAAAAGGGGAATTCTGGGTGTATTACAGGATAGGGCAGGAAAGCACTTGTACGTCTTCAAAAATGTAGGACCTTCTGCACACACAGCAGGTGCTGAGCTACTGAGCTAGGGACCCTTCCAAATAATTCATATACAATCCAGCACAATTCTGTGTATATCAATTTAGCTTTAATAACATAAGTATTAATGCTTCCTATTACAGACACCTCATCAGAAACACTGCAACTGTTTTATATGGACTAGTTAGCTTTGTAATGCTTATCAAATCGTTCTGAAAGAGCTCTTAATATATTTCCTGGCCTTTTTTGGTGTTTATCCCGAAGATTTTCAAGTGCAATCTTCACCTGTTGAAAGAAAACCAGAGGAATACATTGTGTTAGAGGAATAGATTGCAAAATAGGTATTCACAGTTATTAATACCTGTGAGGAAAAAGCTAAAGGGATCAGAACCAGAGGCAACCCATTTATTCCAGCTATAGAAGCACTATATGTGACTTCTTTCTGGGATACGCAACTGACTTTGTACACAGAGATGTGTTGCATGAGAGTCCTTGTCTCTCAACCCTCAAAAGCGGCTGCTTCAACATGGAGGTTTGGGCCAGAGCAGCCAGGGTGAGAAACCCCCACTAGGAAACTGCTCATCTCTCAGTGAATCCAGCCCACTCTCTTTATGTTTACCAAAAGCACTGTATGAGAATGGCAGAGAAACAATCAAACATATGTGCCTTGGGCTGCTTTGTACACAGGAGCTACCTTGCATGGTTGTTACAATGTAGGATAAAAGGAGCGAACCTCAGGACAACCAAGGCATAACCCCTCGCAGAAAGAAATTTCTTATCTGCCCCTTTAAACAGGCAATCAATACCTGAAACTTGATGCAGCAAGAAAACAAGCAGAAAGTGCTTGGAGAAGGATCAGGCATACTAATCAATGTTCCAACCCTGTTCCCATCAGCCACCAGGACCCTACATGCTCCTCCCCTTAGCCCCCTCCCTTTGGGAGTCAGCTTCCCAAGTCTTCTCTGCTTGGACTCTGTCTTGTGTGGCGTGGGCTCTGTTTCGCACGTGTGGGCAGTTTGGGAAGGGTGCAAGAGGGCAGTTGATCAGTGGCCCCAAAGAAGCTCAGCTCAACAACTTTTTATGCGATTGACCAAAATTTTCATCAGGTGCAATTAGAATAAGATCTATTATTTGATTATTGATATAAACCTCCAGAATGTATTTTGTATAGTCAACCCTAACATAGTGGGAAGAAGAAGTCCCATTGCATGAGCAGTTCTCTCTTTGTACCATATAGTTTTTCCCATTTAATTAGTCTCAACAAGTTAAGAAGAGGGAAAATTGAGTGTTGGGCATAATGCACAAAGGTATATATAATGAACCCTATATCAGGTCATATAGAATGAAGAAATCAATATGTACAATACAGTTTAGAGCTGAAAGAGAGAGAAACCAAGAGGAAAAGAAATATTCTGCTTATATTATATTATATTATATTATATTATATTATATTATATTATTATTATTAGAATATCACAAACTCAATACTCTATGACAGTCAATGAAGAAATTAGTTGGAAGATAAAAAAATGAAGCAGACATATTTTGAACACGCCAATAAATCAGGAGAATTGTTAGTGTGGCAATTGAAAAAAAGTGAACAAAGAAATTTTATAAGCAAAATTAATATAATGGGAAAATTACAGAGAAGATGAAGGAAATAAGAGAAGCATTTGTGAAATGTTTCTCAAAACTGTATAAGAAAGGAAAGGAGTTTTAAAATAGAGGAATATATACTGTAAAAAATAGTAATCTGCCAAAAATAAAAGAGGAACAATTTGTGGCCTTACATACCCAAATAACAGCTCAAGAAGTTTTAGATGCAATAAATTGGACAAAAAGTGGTAAGTCTCCAGGACCAGATGGATTAACGGCAAAATATTATGAAAAGTTAAGTGAACCATTAGTAAATCCATTGAATGAATTGATGAATGAGATCTTAATGACAGGTGAAATCCCCAGAACATGGAAAGAAGCTTATATAACATTGATCTCAAAACAAGATTTGGATTTAATGCAAATAAAAAATTACAGGCCTATTTCATTATTAAATAATGGTTATAAATTATTTGCAAACATATTAGCGAATAGGATGAAAAAAATCTTAGGTGAATATATACATCAACATCAGGCAGGGTTTTTTTTTCCAGGCAGACAAATGAAAGAGAATATAAGAAATATTTTGAATGTGATAGAATACCTGGAGGTAAAAAATGAAAAAAAAAGCAGCAATGATGTTTATAGGTGCCAAAAAAGCTTTTGACAATGTTTCCACTGTATTTTAATACTTTGTTGGAAACTGCCCAGAGTGGCTGGGGAAACCCAGCCAGATGGGCGGGATATATTTTTTTTATTAATTATTGTTGTTGTTGTTGTTGTTGTTGTTGTTGTTGTTGTTATGATTATGATTATGATTATGAATATTTCCTGGGACTTCATGAAAAAAATACTTGAAGAAATTAATTGTGGATATAAATTTTTAAAAGGGTTACAAGCAATATATTCAGAACAAACTGCAAAATTAAGTGTAAATCAGGTGATAACGAATTAATGTAAAATACAAAAAGGAACTATAGGCAAGGATGTCCGTTGTCACCGCTATTGTTCATCCTGGTCCTAGAAGTACGTGCAAGAAATATAAGCACAGACAAAGAGATTAAAGGGATAAAAACTGGGGCGGGGGGATGAATTTAAGCTGAAAGCCTTTGCTGGTGATTTAGTAATCACAGTAGAAGATCCAAAAAATTCTCTTCCTAGAGTAATAGAGAAAATTCAAGAATTTGGAGAAGTGGCAGGATTCAAATTAAATAGAAATAAAATTAAATTATTAGTTAAAAAATTAAAAGAGGAAGAGAAAAAAATTTGGTGCAAAGTATTGAGATAGAAATCCATAAAAAAGTAAAATATTTAGGGATATGGTTAACTACAAGAAATATAAACATGTATAAAGACAATTATGAAAAAGTATGGTCTGAGATAAAAAGGAATTTAGAAATATGGAGTAGAATGATCCTTTCCCTACTAGGAAGAATTGCAGCGGTAAAAATGAATGTGTTGCCAAAAATGCTCTTTCTCTTCCAGACAGTCCCAGTAATGGTTAAGGATGATTGCCTCAAAAGATGGCAAAAAGATATCTCTAAGTTGACTTAGGGGAGTTCTTTTGGCTGAAAGAGCCCCGGTGCATTGAAGGCTGGGGAGACCGTGAGTGTTGCGGTACCCCGGAAAAAACCTCAGATCGAGCATTCTGAGGATCTGGTGTTTCTGCGGGTGCCCAGAACGACTCCCCCCGCTCCCCGGTAAGCTCTTGTAAAGAGCCCCGAGAGCGAGTTGGGCACTCTGGAATCAACTCGCTTTCTTCATTGCGTGAAGCTCCGAGTCCGGCATTCGTGAGCCGCCAATTTCTCAAAATAAATTTGGAAAATCTTCAGTAAAAAGGACTTAAAATTTGGACATTTAATTTGACAGGAAGGGACTTAAACACGGAGGTTGGTCCCTTTCCGCTGGAATAAAAGTGAAAACAGCTACCGCTGCCCGAAGCCGTGAGCTGAATAAGACTTTTAGAAAAAACCAAACTGGAAACGGAGTTGTTAGATACTAAAGTTAAAAATTTATCTAAAATGTATAATCTGCTGTTGGAGTGGCATACGAAGGATGAACAAGTTAAATCTGTTATTATTGATTGGGCAAGAGATGTTGGACACAATATAATGTTGGAAGATTGGGAAAGGTTGTGGAAGAAAGGGGTTAAGTTTACTGCATGTACTGTATTAAAAGAAAACGTCATGAAAATGATGTATAGATGGTACTTAACCCCAGTAAAATTGGCAAAGATCTGCCACACGAATGACAATATATGTTGGAAATGTAGAGATGTGGGTGGCGCCACCGGCAATGGCGGACTCCCTCTGAACTGGAGGGACTGGCTCCGCGGTAAACAGGGTCTTCTCCGCTACGGCGAAGCGGGGACCCTTTTAAAATCACAGGCGGATGAAGCCTGTGACCATGGGACTCGGTGGGCACCTCTAGCACCCCCCCAATCCGCTAAGGAGCCCACTAATGGGCTCCGAAGTGAGGAGGGGAAGCGGCGCGGTACTGTGAGTCAATCGCTATTTCCGAAGAATGAAGCCGCATAGCTGTTGCCGGAGAGTGCTGCCTTTTTCCTGGGACAATTTGGACTCTAAAATAAGCACCTGTGAGTACCGAGAGTTTGAACAATTGGATATCAAACAAAGATTTGTGAGTAGGACAGAATCGGACTTTAAAAAACTTAACTTGAATTTGGTACGGAACGGAAAGGGCTAAACAGGAAGTCACCCTTCCGTTCTTTGGTAAACAGAACAAAGCAAAGGCAATTTAAACTAGAGCTTAGAAAATCGTTTTTAAAAGCTTGGATTTCAACATTTTAAATTGTGAACTTTTTTTTTTTTTTTTTACTGTTTGAAGTGATTTTAAAGGGAAGTAATTATCCTCCGTCCTGACCCTGGAGTGGGGTGTCAGGACTGACGTGGAAGTTCATTGACCAAAGACAACTGCTTTTTGACAGATAGTTAAAAGAAGAGAAATTTTGCGATTCCACTGCTTCCTTTCGCATTTTAAAGGAATATATATGGACAAAGTATCTCAAAAAAGGAAATTCTGTAGCAAGAATAAACATAAGTCTTCCCCCTAGGGGAAGCTTGTGAAATTGTAACTAACTCCAGGGAACCGACAGCTGTTACAGAATAACCGTGGGAACAAGTACGTGACCTTGTAGGACAATGCATTCAGAAGCCTTGTTGTGTGCTTTTTACAAAACAAATGCTCTACTGGAAGAATTATATGAAAAGGTGAACTGGATGGTGACTTCGACTAGAAATCTTCAACAGGCAGTGGAACATTTTGACCAGACAGTGGGAAAACATGTGGAGCCCACTCAGGATTTAAACCAGGAGTGTGTTTTGACAGAACAGGAGGTTGTGGCATTAAATCAGGAGTGTGTTTTGACAGAACAGACCCAACAGGAGTATGATCTTTTGGATTGTACAAATGAATTTGGAAAAAGCCAGATCTGGAAAGGAAAAGCTTGGTGTGGTTTGGAAATGGGGGGCTGGATTGACCCCCCTATGTTGGGATGTCTGGACTTTTTAAATATGGTAATGGGCTGCGAAATGTTCGGGACTACGGGGGCTCTCAATTTTGGAGGGCCCTTGAAACATGCTTTTAAATTCTACATGGAATGCAGCGACGAATACGGGAAAGGGTCTGATCTGTCGAGAAGGGTTAAAAACATTGTCAAGTGGGAGCTACCACGAGCAAGAGACATTGTCAAGCTGGAGTTACCACGAGCAGGAGATAAGGGAAATTACAGCTATAAATATGAAGAAGAGCCGCGGAAGGGCCATGGAAGTGACTTGAGGGCCTCGGACATAAGGCTACCAGGTTAATGGGCTAGTCTGATGAGAATAAGGACTGACAAAACCCGGAACCAGGAGGAAGGGATGTTGGAAAAAAATTGGATTTGTTTGTACCTTTCTTCTTTTTTTTATTACTAGAATGTTTTATAAAGTTGATGAATGATAGAAAAAATATTGGAAGAAATTACCTGGCTTTAGCAAAGATGCTTAAAGAATTATGAAAGAATATTATGATTATAAGAAGCTGGTAAGGTTAAGACTTAAGTTTTAAATTTTAAGGTTTATTCTATTGTAGAAAGATAGGATCAAAATAGTCTAGGGTAATGTAATGACAGAATTTTATGAAACATGGAATGGAAAGGATTTGCTGGGATAATTACCGTATTTTTCGCTCTATAACACGCAGATTTTTGCTCCTAAAAAGGAAGGGGAAATGTCTGTGCGTGTTATGGAGCGAATGTGTGCTCCCTGGAGCCGAAAAATGAGGCAAAAATCAAACCGCGCTTCAGGGAGAAGGGAGCTCCGTGAGACAGGAAGCTGCTGCTTTCCTTCATTCTGCCTCAGGGTCTTACTGCCCACCCTGCTCTGTTTCGTTGCTGTGTTTGCTCAAACGGAACAAAGAGCAGGGAAAGCCCCTCCCCTCCAGGCAAGTAGAGAGGAGAGCAGAGCGTCCGAACAAAGAGCAGGGAAAGCCCCTCCCCTCCAGGCAAGTAGAGAGGAGAGCAGAGCGTCTCTCTAATTCTGAAGAAGTGCGCATGCACACGAAAGCTCATACCAAGAACTAACTTAGTTGGTCTTTAAGGTGCTACTGGAAGGAATTTTTTTATTTTGACTATGGCAGACCAACACGGCTACCTATCTACTCTCTAATTCCTCTCCCTGCTCCGGAGGGAACAATGTTTGTGAAGGGAAGAGAGATTACAGGTTCGGCTTAAAATTCTGATTTGACTTCCTACTTTTTGTTTTTGGAGACACACAGCATTCAAATATGCTTTCTTCCATTTAAAAGGATGAAATCCTTAAACAGTGTTTTGCCTGTAAATTCATGCGATCTGGAAGATTACAGTGTCTGTACCTCTTAAGGGATGGCAAAGCTTAGGTTTCGCTGCTAAATAGTTCTTAATGCAGTTAAAATGCTTTCTTCTGTCATGCTGGTGGGAGGGAGAGAGAGAGAGAGAGAGCGCACGCTGGCTGGCTTGGGTGGGTGGGTGTGGGGAAACTTTTGCCTTCCTTTCCTCACGTTATAGCCCTCTCCTGCATTCTTAGCCTTCTGTGTTTTTCCTTCCCTCCCCACTTAAAATGTGGTTACAAAGCATGGATCCACATGGATCCTCAGGATCTTTGCATTGGGTCACCCCAAATTCACCATCAGAGCACACAGCATGTCCATGGCTACAGCCTGCCCCCCCAAAATCACACACCCATTGTTGCCTGGGGCTGCAATGGTGCAAAAACGTGGTTACAAAGCATGGATCCACATGGATCCTCAGGATCTTTGCATTGGGTCACCCCAAATTCACCATCAGAGCACACAGCATGTCCATGGCTACAGCCTGCCCCCCCAAAATCACACACCCATTGTTGCCTGGGGCTGCAATGGTGCAAAAACGTGGTTACAAAGCATGGATCCACAGGGATTCTCAGGATTTTTGCATTGGGTCACCCCAAATTCACCATCAGATCACATGTCTGTGGCCACAGCATGAAGCACAAAAATGATACGTCCACTGTTTCATTCAGAATATTTTTTCCCTTGTTTTCCTCCTCTAAAAACGATGTGCGTGTTATGGTCAGGTGCGTGTTATAGAGCGAAAAATACGGTAATAACTAGGATACAAAGGAAGGGAGGAGGAGGAAGTCTAAGAAAGAAGGCTATGACAGTTAAGGGTCTGAAAACAATGAATTTGTTTTTAAATGTTTTTAAAGGTTAGGGTTTTTTGTATTTTTGCCACTTTTTGTTTTCTTTTTATTGATTTTTTTCTTTTTTGTTCTTTTTTATACGGTGGGAAGGGGTTTACTTTTTTCTTTTTCTTTTTACTCTGTTAATTATTTTTATTTTCTGTATTTCCTTTTGATTCTACTTGGTTTTTTTTGTAATATATTGAAAACTTAATAAATATCTTATTTTTAAAAAAAGGAATTGTAGAGAAAAAGAAGGTCCTTTTTTCACATGTGGTGGACGTGACCCAAGGTGAAAGACTTCTGGGAAAAGATTTATAATGAATTGGAAAAAAATGTTGAAAAATACATTTATTAAGAAACCAGAGGCCTTTCTACTTGGAATAATAGGATTGGAATTGCGCCCCAAAAGATGTTAGATTATTTTTGTATACAACCACAGTGGCAAGATTGTTATTAGCCAAAAAATGGAAATCCCAAGAAATCGCAACGGTGGAAGAATGGCAGATGAAGATGCTGGATTTTTGGGATCTAGCTGACCTGACTGGAAGAATCCGCGGCCAGAAAGAAGAGGATCACCAAGAAGATTGGAAGAAATTTAAGGATTATTTAATTAATTTAATTTAATTTAATTTAACTAGTAGTCACTTGAAAGTACCAAATAGAGCTAGGATTAAAATAAGATTGAATTGTAACTAATTTGGATTTGGAATATTAAGACATGAAAGAAGATAGTTAATTGACATGACAGAATTAATTTTAGTAAAAAAATGATATTGGAGAGCTGTTATAAGGTGATACAATGAAATTCAGATAGGAGGGATCTGAGGAAGTCAATTAACAATTAAAGATAAATTGGGTTTCACAAGTAATATGTGGTATAATTTTTTTGTTTTGCTTTTCTAGTATTTTAATGTGTTTTTCTTTTGTGTGTTTTTTCTCTTTTCTATGTTATATTTGTTATAATAGTGGAAAATCTAATTTTAAAAAATTGGGGGGGGGTTATCTGGGGGGCAAAAGGCCAAGGATTAAACATAAAATACTTACAGATATAAAAGAAAGAGGAGGCTTTGCCCTCCCAGATTTTAAACTATATTATGAGGCTGCATGTTTGGTCTGGATTAGGGACTGGATAAAACTGGAAAGGGAAGAAGCATTAGATTTGGAAGGTTATGATAACAGATATGGATGGCATGCATTTTTATGGTATGGGAAAGGGAAAGTACATAAAGGATTTTACAATCACATAATTAGAAGATTATTAATGAGAGTGTGGGAGAGGTACAAAGATTTAATAGAACAAAAAACACCTTGGTGGTTATCACCAATTGAAGCTTTGTTACTCAAACTGCTTGGCAAAAGGGGAAAGTGGCCCACATATAGAGTCCTACTGAGAGACCAAGAAGGAAAATGGAAATTAAAAGATTATGAGGAAATTAAAGATCATGTGCAGAGTTGGTTGCATTACAGACAAAGGTTTTAGCTATACAATCTCTAGATTCCAAAAGGAGGTTATAGAAGAAGTGAAGTTATTGAAGAAAGCATATAGTATTCTGCTAGAATGGGAAACGAAAGATGAGGAGGTTAAATCAGTCATTATTAAATGGGCACAAGACATAGGACAAAATATACAATTTGAGGATTGGGAAAAGCTGTGGAAGGTAGTTTTGAAATTTACAGATTGTGCTCTTTTGAAAAAAATTATATGAACATAATGTATAGATGGTATATTACACCAGTAAAAATGGCAAAAATGTATAAAACTGGGTCAAATACATGTTGGAAATGTAAAGAAAAAGAAGGTACTTTGTGGTGGGAATGTAGATAAGTTTTTTTTTAAAATTGGGAGGTGATATACAATGAATTGAAAAAGTGTTCAAAATGACATTTGTAAAAAAGAAGAACATTTTTGTTAGGGATTTTAGGACAACACCTGCCAAGAAAAACAAAGAACTTATTTATGTATGCTGAAACAGCGGCAAGAGTCTTGTTAGCACAAGGAAGGAAGAATGAGGAAATCCCAATGAAAGAACAATGGTAAGAAAAACTGATGAGCTATGCGGAGTGTCAGAGAACTGACATCGGAGCGAGAGGCGAAGGGGAGGCTCCCAGATTATGCTGGCGAAGGACCCAGCAGCAGGGGGAGAAACAGCTCAGTAGAGGGGGAAGCCAATCAGCGCAACACCGGGGATAAAGGGAGGCAGACGGGGGAAGTGGAGAGAGGGCTCCAGGACTCTTCACTGGACATCAGTGAGGATAGCCCAGGTCCTCCGCTACCCATGCCTTCCCTGCGCAGAAGACTCTCGCTCAGTGAGAGGAGGAGGAGACTTGGTGTCAAACAACTTTTATGTTGGAAGAGGTTCAAGAAACGCCCACTGACGGATTCTGCCAGTGACTGAGGCAGCCACCATGAGGAGAGGCTGTGCAGTCAGAAAGTTTTAACAAGGCAAATTAATCAAGAAAGGCACCAGTTTACGCACGAGTAACTCATACCCATTACACGGAGTTAGCAAAGTTAACACATAAACTGCGTGAGAAGGACAACCGTGCCTTCAATGAAGAATGGGAACTATTTACAAAACTATTCAAAAAGACAACAAATGGATTTGGATTCCTTGGCAGGTTTTGAATAAACATCCACAAATTTCGTAGTAGAACATATGACAGAAAAGGTAATGATATGTACAACTTTACAACATGCAGAGAATCATATGTATGAACAAATCAGAGAGGGGAGCTGAAGGTCTCTGGAGGGTGGGAGAGGGAGGGGAGAAATGTAATTGGTTATATTTGATTTATAATTTGATTTGTTAAAAATGCTTAATAAAAATATTTTTTAAAAGAAATATTCTCCTTTCAAACTTTCAAGTTTAGAGATAACTTACTCTTTGAGCCAGCTCTACAGCTGTTATATTTGGATCATATGGGATGGGTTCTCCAATAAATGTCCTCAATTTCACTGGAAACCCTCCGTAAATGAGAACGAACACAATTCGAGTTTTATCATACAGCCATTTTGTCAGCCCTGTGTATGAAATGGAAGAAGATTCTGAAGTAAAGTTACACCATATCAAATTTGAAATTAGTTGACATTCTCAGTGTTTAGCAATTGCAATAAATACATCCCAGAGAGGAAGAGTTAAATAAAGTGAGTGCTTGGGAAAAGAGATACAAGATATTCAGTCAGCTCTTCTCAGCTCTTTGCAATCAGTCATAAGTTGTGTACAATAGACTGCAGAATATGGTATGTTTCCTGTTCACTTCCCCTCCACGTTAGGGTTGCTCCCACATTTATCGATTATAGCTTTCTGTTAAATCTAATAGAAAACTAAGCAAGGGCATGTTCACTCAGTACTGAGGCAGGTAGCACAACATTGCAGATAAGTGTACATGGAACAAAATCTATTAGTGAGTAGTAAATAGATATACTTTTTAAAAGATCATTTTATATTATTAAAATGTATATTGCCTGAGATCTCTTGATCAACCAAGGTATTTAACTTACTTGTCTTTCCAATGGTCCTGTATGCTTCACAACTGTTTTGTGTAAAAATAGGGATGATGGGCTAAAAAAATAAAAGATGAAACAAACATGAAAAGAAAGGTGAGGACTGGATAATTATTTTGTCCCAACCATCCTGCCTTTATTTTTGTTATGGATTACCAAGAATGCTTCACATCTGGGATTATAATGAGAAGCTACTCATAAATGATAATGTATTTGGCTTTATTTATTTATTTTAATTACTTTTTTGATGTTCAAAAACAAAACAAAATTAAATCAAACTTTAACTTTAACATTCAACCTTTTTTATCTTTTTATTTACCCTGCGCAATTTCGCGCCCCGACTGTTGGGAAAAAGCACCAATGCAAAAGCCAGCTCCAGATGGCTTGAATGCAAAACAGGATGTTGTGGTTTGCAGATGTACTGCTGGGGAAAAGGTGGAGCCTATTCTCTGTACTGAGCACCGGATGTTAGCTCAGTGTGTCATCTGACCTGTGCTGGAAGTACAGGGGATGAGTGTGTGACTCTTCTGATGGAGTCTGAAGGGTGCAGTCACATTTCCATGTACTGTTGAGTGACAGGAATAAAACATGTAGAAAGGACTCCTGTCTGTCTCATTTCTCCTCCCTGGGAGAATGCAGGGAGGGAGAGAGAAGCAGAGGGTGTGTTCTTCTCACGACTAATGAGAAGAATCGCCGGGTTTGTTTACCTAGCCTGCCGGGGTCGCAGACGGACGGTAAACACAGTATCTCGCTCAATTGCCTCGGGGGAGGCCAGGTACCTCTGCCTGTGAGCTGAAGATACTTCCCTGCTTTGGTTTTCCCAGTTTACATCCATTCCTGCAGATTCTTAATTACATTCTATATACATCATGTTAGCCCTGCTACAGTTTTTAAACTTCTACAGTTATTTCGTATATACACAACAAATTTACTCCACTCCTCCTCAAACTTTGTCACTTTTTGGTCTCGAATTTTATAACTCATTTTTGCCAATTCAATATACTCGAATAATTTTGTCTGCCACTCCATTAGGGTTGGTAACTCTAGGGAATCCTTGCAGCAGTTGTGGCATACAAGAATAATTTGCAGTCTTCTTTTCTCACTTCATCTCCTATTATCCAGCAGAGGAAACAGAGCCCAGAATAACTAAGGAGATAGTACAAGAATACTTGGCTAGTTTAGATGTATTCAAGTCTCCAGGGCCAGATGAACTGCATCCAAGAGTATTAAAAGAACTGGCAGATGTGATCTCAGAACCACTGGCAGTCATCTTTGAGAATTACTGGAGAACAGATGAAGTCCCGGCAGACTGGAGGAGGGCAAATGTTGTCCCTATTTTCAAAAAGGGGAAAAGAGAGGACCCAAATAATTATCGCCCAGTCAGTCTGACATCAATATCAGGGAAGATTCTGGAGCAGATCATTAAGCAAACAGTTTGTGAGCACCTAGAAAGGAATGCTGTGATCACCAATAGTCAGCATGGATTTCTGAAAAATAAGTCATGTCAGACTAACCTGATCTCGTTTTTTGACAGAATTACAAGCCTGGTAGATGAAGGGAACGCAGTGGATGTAGCCTACCTTGATTTCAGCAAGGCATTTGACAAGGTGCCCCATGATATTCTTGTAAAGAAGCTGGTAAAATGCGGTCTTGACTATGCTACCACTCAGTGGATTTGTAACTGGCTGACTGACCGAACCCAAAGGGTGCCCATCAATGCTCTTCATCCTGGAGAAGAGTGACTAGTGGGGTGCCACAGGGTTCTGTCTTGGGCCCAGTCTTATTCAACATCTTTATCAACGACTTGGATGATGGACTCAAGGGCATCCTGATCAAATTTGCAGATGACACCAAACTGGGAGGGGTGGCTAACACCCCAGAGGACAGGATCACACTTCAAAACGACCTTGAAAGATTAGAGAACTGGGCCAAAACAAACAAGATGAACTTTAACAGGGATAAATGTAAAGTATTGCACTTGGGGGGAAAAAATGAGAGGCACAAATACAAGATGGGGACGCCTGGCTTGAGAGAAGTACATGTGAAAAGGATCTAGGAGTCTTGGTTGACCACAAACTTGACATGAGCCAACAGTGTGACGCGGCAGCTTAAAAAGCCAATGCAATTCTGGGCTGCATCAATAGGAGTATAGCATCTAGATCAAGGGAAGTAATAGTGCCACTGTATTCTGCTCTGGTCAGACCTTACCTGGAGTACTGTGTCCAGTTCTGGGCACCACAGTTCAAGAAGGACACTGACAAACTGGAACGTGTCCAGAGGAGGGCAACCAAAATGGTCAAAGGCCTGGAAATGATGCCTTATGAGGAACGGCTAAGGGAGCTGGGCATGTTTAGCCTGGAGAAGAGGAGGTTAAGGGGTGATATGATAGCCATGTTCAAATATATAAAAGGATGTCACATAGAGGAGGGAGAAAGGTTGTTTTCTGCTGCTCCAGAGAAGCGGACACAGAGCAATGGATCCAAACTACCAGAAAGAAGAATCCACCTAAACATTAGGAAGAACTTCCTGACAGTAAGAGCTGTTCGACAGTGGAATTTGCTGCCAAGGAGTGTGGTGGAGTCTCCTACTTTGGAGGTCTTTAAGCAGAGGCTTGACAACCATATGTCAGGAGTGCTCTGATGGTGTTTCCTGCTTGGGAGGGGGTTGGACTCGATGGCCCTTGTGGTCTATTCCAACTCTATGATTATACGATTCTATGATTCTATCCCTAATAAAAAAAAGCCTCTGGTTTCTTTGGGAATGTATATTTGGGGGAAAAAATCATTTCATTGTATATCTGTCAGGGAACTGACATCGGAGCTAGAGGCGGAAGGAAGGCTCTCAAATGATGCTGGAGAAGGGCCCAGCAGGGAGAGAGGCAGCTCCGCAGATGGGGAAGCAAATCAGCGCAACACCAGGGATATAGAGGGGCTGATGGGGGAATCGGCGAGAGGGCTCCAGGACTCTTCACCGGACACCAGTGGGGAGAGCACGGGTCCTCCGCTACCCACGCCCACCCTGCGCAGAAGACTTCCGCGCAGAGAGAGTAGGAGGAGACTGGGTGTCAAACAACTTTTATGTTGGAAAAGATTTAAGAAACGCCCACTGACGGATTCTGCTAGCGACTGAGGCAGCCATGAAGTGAAGGGCTGCCCAGACTGAAAGGTTTTCAAGGCAACAAAGCCTAGAGAGGCGGCAACTTACGCACGAGCAACCCATACACATTACAGCAATCCGTCAGTCCCTGACGTCGCTCGTGCACAGCGACAGGCAGGCAGCATCATGAGCAAAACCGGAGAAGCTGGCGCCCCGGAGGGAGCAGCTGGAGGGCAAAATCTGGTGGAGAGGAACCGAGATTTGAAACAGCATGTGGCTCTGCTGACGGCGCGGCTGGACGAAAGGCGGTCTCAGGATGCTCAGGTCAAACCCACCCCTGTAGCAAGGAAGGTACCGGAACTGGTACACAAGTTTGGAGGGAAACCCCAGGACTGCAGTGCATTCCGAACGGAAATAGAGTACGCTTTGGAACTGCAACAGAATGATTTTGCAGACAATGGGGAGAGGGTTGCCTATATTGTTGGACATCTGCAGGATGGGGCCAGAGATTGGATCAGGCCCCTAATGGCAATGCAGAATGCCGCCTTGAAAGACCTGAGGAAATTCTTCCAGGTGATGGATGCGATGTATTCCAGTGATGTACAGCAAAGTGTGACTCAGCGGGAATTGATGGGTTGCAAACAGGGGAACCAGTCAGTTAGAGACTACTGGTCACGCTTTGCCATGTTAGTCCACCGGCTCAGGTGGGATTTGGACTCGGAACCTATTCAAATGCTGTTCGAGGAGGGGTTGTCCCCAACGGTGAAGGACGAGCTTTCCCGCGCACCCCGCCCACAGTCGATGGATCAGCTGACCAAGGCTGTGCTTGCGATTGGTGTAAGGCAGGAAGCGCGGGCCCAGGAGAAGCGGGAAGGGAGAGAGCAACGTTACCATGACTACCGCATTCCTGAAATACCAAGGCAGCCTTCCCCGCCAGCAGAGCCCATGGAAATAGATGGGGTGCGCGCGAGGGAGATTTCAAACTCCAGTGAAGGTCGCAAGAGAGAGGGAAAGGATGGGAAAACCACCAAGAAGTGTTTTCTCTGCCAGCGGCCAGGGCATTTTGCCAGGGTCTGCCCGCAAAGAAAGGCCTGGCAAGGGATGGTGGGAGCTGCAGGGGGTGAGGAGGAGATGGTAAAGGAGCAGGGAAACGCCAAAGCTTGGCTGCCACTCAGCGGGCACAGCAGCCAGGCCAGCAACTAATAGAAGTGCCCAAACCAGACCCCCCCCCAGGGCGGCTATAGCCATAGAAGTGGTGCTAGAACTCCCAAATGGGCACCCAGTCAAGGTGAAAGGGCTGTTGGATTCAGGCAGTTCCTGCAATTTCTTCAGCAAGGACTTTGCACTAGAGCACCAGCTCCACCTGCTGCCCCTGGATTTCCCCTTGCAAGTAACCATCATTGATGGCAGGGAGCTTCTGGGAGGGGAAGTAACGCACCAGACCCCACCAATGAGAATGAGGGTGTCCAGGCACTCGGAGACCATCGCCTTTCACGTAGCCTCACTGGCAGAGCCCCCAATAATATTAGGGATGAGCTGGCTAGCACAACATGATCCAGTAGTGGCATGGCATCAGAGAACGGTCACCTTTGGGTCCGCTTACTGCTTGGAACACTGTCTAGGGGGAGAAACCCCAAGGATGACTGTGGCCAGGGTGGCTGGGATAGCTGTGGAGCCGAAAGGGGCGGTGCCACCACAATATGCTGACCTGCAGGAGGTCTTCAGCAAGAAGGAGGCAGATAGACTACCACCACATAGGCCCTTTGACTGCCAAATCAACTTGCTCCCAGGGGCGCAGCTGCCGGTGGGTAAACTGTATGCCATGTCGGACAGGGAGATGAAGGAGTTGTGGGAGTTTATTGACAAGAACCTGAAGAGGGGGTTCATAAGGGAATCAAAGGCGGTGGGGGGCAGTCCGGTGTTCTTTGTGGACAAAAAAGGGACTAACCAGCCCAGATTGGTCGTAGATTTTAGGGCGTTAAATTTGGTATCAGAACCCGTGACCTTCCCAATGCCCAGGATTGACGACATTTTAACACGGGTGAGGCATGGGAAGATTTTTACCAAGCTGGACCTCAGGGGAGCCTACAATTTGATTAGGATGAGGGAGGGGGACGAATGGAAGACCACAATGTTCACCCCCCTGGGGACCTTTGAGTACTTAGTTATGCCATTTGGATTACAGTCAGGCTCCGCCTGTTTTCAAGCTTTCATGCACCACGTGTTGGGGTCCCTGCTGTACAAGAACTGCGTAGCCTTCTTGGACGACGTCTTAATCTATTCGGACAATGAGAAGCAACATGTCAGAGACGTCAGGGAAGTGCTGAAGAGACTGCAGAAGCACCAGTTGTGGGTCAAGCTGGAGAAATGTCAGTTTCACTCCAGAGAAGTCGAGTTTTTGGGGTACATGTTGTCAGACAAAGGCTTAGCGATGGACCCAAGCAAGGTGCAGGCAATGCTGGAGTGGAAGGCTCCCAAAACCCGGAAGGATGTGCAGAGGTTCCTAGGGTTCAGCAACTTCTACAGGAAGTTCATCAAGAACTTCGCCCACTTGACAGCACCCATCACAGACTGTCTCAGTAGCAAAAGGAAGTTCGCCTGGACAGAGGAGGCCCAACAATCCTTTGAAAAACTGAAGAAGGCGTTCGCATCGGAAGAGCAGCTCCTGCACGTGGATGTGGAGAAACCCATGAGGCTAGAGACCGACGCGTCCGACAGAGCCATTGGGGCGGTTCTTTTGCAGCCAGGGAGGAGCAAGCAGGAATGGATACCGTGTGCCTTCTTCTCAAGAAAGCTGAACAAGTCGGAGCAAAACTATACGGTGTATGACCGCGAACTGCTTGCGATCTATGCGGTGTTTTGGCGGTGGCGACATCTACTAATAGGGGCGCAGCACAAGATCCAGGTTTGTACAGATCACAAGAACTTGGAATACTGGAGGACCGCACGAGTGCTCAACCAGAGACAGATTTGATGGGCAGAGTTCTCCAAGTTTTCCTTCGAAATCCGATACGTGCCAGGAGAGGAAAACGTGAGAGCAGATGCTCTCTCCCGGAAACCGAAGTACTTGGAAGGAGAGGGGCCACCGGAGATACAACACGTGATCCCCGAGGACCGATGGGTGTGTGTGGGAACCTTGGTGGGGCAACGAGAACTGGCTGGACTTACTAGAAATGACGTGTTCGCACAAACTAAAATCCGGGAACTCCGAGACGGAAGAGAGACCCAAGGAGGGTTTGAGGAGAAGGAAGGGGTGCTGTACTATAAGGGGGCGCTGTATGTACTGGGGGAGATCCTACGGGGGAAGGTACTCAAACAACTCCACGACAACCCCACAGCGGGGCACTTTGGACAGCACAAAACCATGATGCTCGTCATCAGGCAGTTCTGGTGGCCCAGGGTGAGGGAGGATGTACGGGAATATGTACGGGGTTGCGACCGCTGCCAAAGGGCAAAGGGGCAGCGGACCGCCCCAGCAGGATTACTGAAACCCTTACTCACGCTGGAGAAACCTTGGGAGGTGGTATCCATTGATTTTATGACTGATTTGCCCAAGTCCTGGGGAAAGTCAGCGGGTGAAGACTTCCGCGCAGAGAGAGTAGGAGGAGACTGAGTGTCAAACAACTTTTATGTTGGAAAAGATTTAAGAAACGCCCACTGACGGATTCTGCTAGCGACTGAGGCAGCCACGAAGTGAAGGGCTGCCCAGACTGAAAGGTTTAGCAAGGCAACAAAGCCTGGAGAGGCGGCAACTTACGCACGAGCAACCCATACACATTACATATATTATATCCCAAAACTTTTTCATTTTTTTGCATGTCCACCACATGTCGAAAAATTCTCCATCCTTTAATGTACACTTCCAGCAGGCTGTATCTCACATTTTATACATTTTTGCCAATTTACTCGGGGCTATATACCACCGATACATCATTTTACTTAGGTTTTCTTTTAGAGTGGAACACGCTGTGAATCTCATACCTTCATTCCATAGTCTTACCCATTTGTCGTAGTCAATGTTATAACCGAAATCTACTGCCCATTTCATCATTACTTCTTTTATTAGTTCATCTTTGGTATCCCATTCCAATAAATGTTCATACATTTTAGATAGTTTTGTTCTGCCTTCTAAAATTTCAATTTGGTATCTTGATTTCCCCCGCTAAATCCCAATTTCTTATCCTCTTTTAATAAACCATTCACCTGGTGATTTTGTATCCATCCCATAAAAGCACTTTTTATATTGTCATATGGTTTTAGCTTCCACCCGTTCTCAGCTTTCTCTAAAATATCTTCATAAGTTAGTCTCTTCCCTTCCATATTTAACTTTTTTATTGTCAGTACATCTATCGGGGATAGCAACCAAGGTGTAGTTCTTTCTACTAAATTTTTGTTCTTGTCCCGTACCTCATACAGGACACCCCTAAATATATGGTTTGTAAATCCTTTATGTATTTTCACCTTATTATACCATAAGTAGGAG